>NC_086285.1:48889312-50139312 GCF_963924245.1 Chroicocephalus ridibundus
TAAATGTACTGGGTTTTTTGCAACGATATTGCCAAAGAAACAAAGGCTCCAAAGCAATGGCGTGGAATTGCTGGCAGATGAGCTGTCTGACATTAGTAATGTATCTACTCACTGGGCAAACATCTACTCCTGACTACATCACAAAGGTTTTTGCTCAGTTTTTCATCGCAAAGTCCCCAAACGTTTAACAAGCAGGATACAAACTGCTGCTCTCTGGGAAGAACCTACTTCTGTGTGAATTGCGGTACTTCCAAATGTAGAAACATCGAATCATAGAATGCTTTGGGATAGAAGACACCTTTAAAAATCATCTAGTCCAACCCCTCCCCCGCAATGAACAGGGACATCTTCCGCTAGATCAGGTTGCTCAGAGCCCCGTCTAGCCTGGCCTTGAATGTCTCCAGGGATGGGGCATCTTCCACCTCTGTGGGCAACCTGTGCCAGTGTTTCACCACCCTCATTGTACAAAATTTCTTCCTTAAATCCAGCCTGAATCTACCCTCATCTAGTTTAAAGCCATTACCCCTTATCCTATCGCCACAGGCCCTACTAAAAAGTCTGTCCCTGTCTTTCTTATAAGCCCTCTTTAAGTATTGAAAGGTGGCAACAAGGTCTCTCCACCACCTATGCATCACTAGATGAGGAAGCACATCTGTTCAGAGATGCTTTGCCAGGCAAGCTGGGCTTTACCTGGCATCGGTAACAGATCGGGGACTCAGCCAAGAGCGCGAGGGGAGCTTCCTGACCGAAAATTCCAAAACTCTTGGAATTCTTCCTAACTTTTGGTAGGAGTTAATAACGTCGGAAACGTGCAGGGGAAGCGCTGGAGTAAAGTGTAACAGCCCAAATAACACTGCAGGAGCTTCACCACCATCGGCATCTCTCCCATGGACCACCACCCGCACCGCCGGTGCCCCCCCCAGCCCGGCCAAGCCGGCTCCACCCCGCCGCGCCGCGGTGGCGGCAGCGCCGGCGGCCGCCCCGAGCCCATCCCGTCCCCTCCCCGCCGCCCGGGAGGAAGAGGAGGGCCTTCACCTGCCCCGTCCTGCCCCGCCAGGTGCCAGGTGGAGCAGGAAGCTCCGGTGTCGCCGGAGGGGACCCGCGCCCGCCTCGGGGCCGGGCCCATGCGGGGAGATGGCGGCGGGCCGTGCGCTGGCCGCGCTGCTGGCCGCCCTCCTGGCCGCCTCGGCGCAGCTCCTTCAGCGGGAAGGTAAGGGACGGGGGCGGCTTCCCCTTGCTCGCCCGGTGGGGGTGCCGGGCGGGGGGGTGGCGGAACCCGCCCGGTGCGCGGCTGAGCCCCGCCTGGCTTGTGGTGGCCGCACCGCGGGCGGGGGAGCGTCGGCTGCGTTTTATCCCCGTGGTGCGCTGCTGCCCGATTTTAATAGCTGTTTTTGGGGGGGGGAACAGGGTGGAATCGCGTCCGCAATGCTCACGCGGTGCTTTATGGCGGTGCCAGCCCCGCCGGGAGGAGCGTGTGCGGGTCGTCTTTCTGCGGTGCCGGCAGGCGGGGATGAGCCCCGGGGGTGCGGGGAGCCGGGGCTCCCCTCGGGGCTGCGGGAAGCCGGAGACGGGCTCTCTTCTTCCCGGAGAGAAAGTTCACGGCGGCTCGGCCCGGCACCGCGTCCCGGCGATGCGGGAGGCGTCCCGCAAAAGGCGCCCGACCTGCTGTGCCGGGGTGCTCGGGCATCCCTTATAAATAGCGTTGAAATAGGGGCAGCCACTCTCGGCACGTCTCGCTTGAATATTCCTTTTTCCTTTCTCCGTAAAATAAATACTAGCAGAGAAATTATTTGATTTTTGCGTGCTCGCTCGGTAGAGTATTGATTATGCAAGTAACTTCACAAAGTCCTTTTCCCTGGACGTGAGAGGCAGCTGCATTATCTGTAAGGAGCAGGGGTTGGCAGGATCACGCTCTTGTGTCGGACCATGCAGTCACTAAGCTTTTAAGCAAAGAGAACGGTGTGATTTATACAGAGCGATGGATGAACTGTACCTGCAGGGAAAGAGAATGGCTTGAATGCCTATGCCGGTTCGGACGGTTTAATGGGAGGCAGCTTCTTACTATCAAATCTGTGTCTCTTGAAATTCCTGGATGCTTGATGCAATCCCATGTATATAACCCACGGATAATTTTCGAACATCCTGTCTGTGACCCTACAAGAATTCCGGTTATGAACACAGAGACAGTGTGTGGGGTTTTCCTCGCTTTCCAAAGCTGCTTGATTGCAAAAAATGCCCATTCTCATATCTAAACAGTCTGGTTTATAGCTATTAGTCCTGTTAAAGACTCTTGAAGTATGAGTCCTTCTATATAAAATAACTGCTGAGTTATTTGCGGCACCTATGAGTAACCTAAAGACTCTTAGATGAAATTCGTGCCTGTTAAACATTTCTATTACCTTCTAGTTATGCTGAAGTGTGGCTCACGGCCACTGTTGTTATAAACAATATAGCCTAAACGTTGACTGTGAAATTGGAGAGCATTGAGGTTTAAGTTTCAAGTTACATAGTCTTTTATATAAAATATTTGCATTTAATGTATTGCCTCTGAGTCAAGTGAATGACAGCTATTTGTCTTTCTAAGCCTCGTCAAAGGAAAAAGAATACTGTGGTTAATTGTGTGTTGTTTTCTAAGAAAACAAACTTTTAAACCAGATGGGTCGGTACTAGAAGGAGAGGAGCTAGACTTTTTAACGAACTTGTATTGTCAAAGCAGCAAATGAAAAAAATGCTCAATTACATCCTTTCTCATACATACCGCTAGACCTTCAGCTAGACCTTCACTGGGACACGTAGCAGCCTATTAATCACACGTTCACACATTATTCTTCACCCTCTGGTCAAACTCTTATCAAAATCCTTTGTTCCTTTTATTCCCACCACCAAATTTTCTTGATGTCTCCACATTAAACTTCATTGGCTTGCTTTCGAGGCACAGTACAGCTCTTTCTAGAATCATAGCATTGTTTAGGTTGGAAGGGGCCTTAAAGATCATCTAGTTCCAACCCTCCCGCCGCCACGGGCAGGGACGCCTCCCACTAGACCAAAGTTTTCTAATTTGAAGCCATTACCCCTCGTCCTATCACTCCATGCCCTTGTAAAAAGTCTCTTTTAAGCCAATGTCTTTGACTTTTGCTTATTGTCATCATCTGCTCCAGCTTCTTCCCCTCTCTCGTGTTTAAAACATCCAAATGAATTGCACGTTTGCGTTGGCATTTAAAAAAAAAAAAAAAAGTTTATACCTGCTTTACGCAAGGTTGAGCCCTCGCAGTTAGTTTGGTTGGGTGTGTTAGTGAGCAGGATACCGGCTGTGTGGTGGCAGTGGGTGCAGGCTGTGTCCCTGCAGAGCCGCACAAGGCTGCTTTGCATGCGGTTGCAATCGCTCTGGTCCGGAAGGTGGCAAAACCAACTCAGATGCGAAGGTGCAGGAAATGGAAGGAAGATGGCAAGTCTGACGAAGAACGTGTAGTCTGTCCTTATTGTGCAAGCCTTCTCTACAAACAAGGTGTCCGTGGGGTCTGGGGCTTTGTTAACTTTGTCTACAGGAACCGGGGAAAACATTCTCACCAGCCAGTGACCTTGCCCTCAGGCAAACCGTGAAGTTGCTCTGTAAAGCAAAGTTAGTAACAGTGAAGTGGCACAAAACACCGCTGGTAGACCCAGCCAAGGGTCTGCTGCTGCTGTTGGTGGTCCCTCTTCCTGCCTCCTTTGGTCCCTTCCTTTCCAGCCGCATGCTTCTGCCCACTTGTCCTTCTCCTGCACAAGCATCACCGCTCCTGTGTGCCAGGTCCTCTGTCGTCCTGTCGAACTCTCTAACTTGGTGCCTTCTTCCTCTTTGTAGACTCAATCTCAGCTGCATTAGTGGCATGGGTTGGCAGGCTGAAGGTTGCGATGGTGTGAGCAGGAACGGGGAGGGGAACGGTGCCTTCCCAGATTTCTTGGCAGCTGTTGTGTGCCTGATGGGACCTTAATGCAAGTGGGAGTTGCTTTTGTTATTGTGCAACCAAAACTGTAGCTGGAACGTTTCCCCGAGCAAAGGTTTGTCCTGAAAATGCAAGATAGTTCAAGTTAAGATTCCCCCCCCCCCCACTCCTATGGAGTTTGTAAATTTTAAGGGGTTCCCTTTGCCCTGCAGCTGATGTTGGTACTGGCTCTGCTGTTGCTACATTTTGTCTGCAAGTTGGAGCAACCTCCCTTTCAACGAGGCTGGGTTTAGGCTGGTTGTGCAGAACCACTCATGAGGTGGCCATGAGGCACACGTGCCTCTTCTCGGGGACTGGCGACGGTGTGGTGGGATGACTACAAATCTTGGTGCGCCTATTTTTTAAAGCTGTCTTTTGTCATCCTTGGTGAAGTCCTTTCTTCTCTCACCTTCTCCCTCCACCCTTTCCCAGCAGGTACAGTATTATAGTGGTGTCTTTGCTTTCCTGTAGGAACATGTAGATCAAGCATGGCTGGTCACGTTGTCTTCAGAGGAGCTTGTGGTGGTACTTCCGATGCAACTTTATGTGTAACGTAAATTGTCAAATGAAACGTTCGTCAACTTGTAGGTGGAAAACTACAGAAAGAAGTATTTGGTGCAATAGTTGTGCATAGATGTGGGAACGTGAATGAAGTATTGCGTATGTGGCCTTTGAAAATGTGTTTTCCAACTATAAACGTGTTACTTTGGCACATTAATAGTGAAGTTAATCAGACTTTTATGACGTCTATGAAACATAAACAAATATTTTGCCTTTAAAGTACCCTTCGGTGATAAAATCTGCATATGCATTTTGGGGTTTGTCTTTAAAATGTCATTGTTATAATGAGTGAATTTGGAGATAATGCCGCGCTGTTTCTTGCTCTACCCTCCAGTTAACTTTTTCTTGGCAACCGACTGATTTGAGTCACACATCAGTCTTAACACGTAAAGCTGCTGCTTTTAATAAAATAAAAAAAACCCAAGCTGTTAGCAGGGTCTTTCTGTTGTTCTGACAGAATATAAATAACCGGCCTGTTTGTGCTCCCCTGAAAGTCGGTGAAAGCTGCATTATTTCCGTTCTGAATCACCATTTGCTCACTTGATCAAGACCTCTCCTTTTAAGACCACAACTAATGTGTATTTGGTTGTACTTTTTTTTTTTTTTTTTTTTTTTTAAGCTTGTCTCATACCATTATCAGTCTGGAGCACTTAGTTTTTACTCTCTAGAAAGAAATGTGTGTATAGTAAATTGTTTCTGGCATGTCTCAGTTCTGGTGCTACTACCTTAAATTTTCCACCAGCAAATACACTTAATTTTTTTTTCTCAATTCCAAATTTTTGGGTGTTTGGGATGTTTGTTTTTAACAGGCGAGCCTTGTCTGTGCATGGTTTTGATTTGTTTGTCTTTTTTAAATCTGAAAGGATGCAGAAATAATGTGATGGCCCAATTGGGAATGTGAAGCAGGGGGAACATGAAAATATTTGAGGATTAATACATTGAATTGAACTTGTTGTTCATAGCAGGACAAACGACCACCAATTTGAGTGCCCCCACCAGAGATCCTCACTTAGGTCATGGTCTCTGGAGTCACATGTGGATGAAGTTTCTCCAACAGCCATACTCTTGGTCATGGGGTTACTCGTACACAAACCTGAAAACACCAATAAATAGCATCCACGTGGCGAAGAAGTGGCCCAGGAGAGAAGAAACAAGATGTGGTGGGCCAGCTCCTGAGGCTGGCTCCTTAGGTGGGTGGTGAGTCTTTTGTGCCTGGGGTTGTCATTTGATGAGCTGCGGTGGCTTATCACCCAAAAAATAATTAAGGGGGGAGCAGGCTGACAAGGATTATTTTTTGGCATTGGCTCAAGGCATGGGCTCAAAGGACTGGCCAGGGGAGAAACAGGAGGTGGAAGGGTTGGAGGCTGCTGGAGCTCATTCCGGAGTACCACCGTGGGACTTCTGGCATGGAGGAAATTTTTCTTTAGCTAGAAGATTCCCCTCCTCTCATTTTGATTCTGACTTGTGTGCATTGTCTTCCTGCTTCGTGACAGGATTTTCTAGACAGAAATCGGAGCTTGCTTTATGAGGTAAGGGAAGAACCTTTCCCCCACCTGATATCAGGTATCCTTTGGGTCATAGAATCATAGAATCATAGAATTGTTGAGGTTGGAAGGGACCTTTAAGATCATCGAGTCCAACCTTTAGCCTACCCTGACAAGAGCCACTTCTAAACCCTGTCCCTCAGTGCCCCATCTACCCTTTTTTTAAACACCTCCAGAGATGGTGAATCCACCACCTCCCTGGGCAGCCTATTCCAATGTTTAATAACCCTTTCAGTGAAAAAATGTCTCCTAATATCTAATCTAAACCTCCCCTGACATAACTTGAACCCGTTTCCCCTCGTCCTATCACTTGTCACCAGGGAGAAGAGGTCAGCCCCCATCTCTCTACAACCTCCTTTCAGGTAGTTGTAGAGGGTGATGTGGTCTCCCCTCAGCCTCCTCTTCTCCAGGCTAAACAACCCCAGCTCCCTCAGTCGTTCTTCATAAGGTTTGTCCTCCAGGCCCCTCACCAGCTTTGTAGCCCTTCTCTGGACACGCTCCAACACCTCAATGTCCCTCTTGTAGCGAGGGGCCCAAAACTGAACGCAGTACTCGAGGTGGGGCCTCACCAGTGCCGAGTACAGGGGGATGATCACTTCCCTAGTCCGGCTCACCACACTATTCCTGATACAGGCTAGGATGCTGTTGGCCTTCTTGGCCACCTGGGCACACTGCTGGCTCATATTCAGCCGGCTGTCAACCAACACCCCCAGGTCCTTTTCTGTCGAGCTGCTTTCAAGCCATTCTGCCCCAATCCTGTAGCACTGCATGGGGTTGTTGTGACCCAAGTGCAGGACCCGGCACTTGGCCTTGTTGAACCTCATACCATTGGTCTCAGCCCATCGGTCCAGCCTGTCCAGATCCCTCTGCAGAGCCAACCTACCCTCAAGCAGATCAACACGCCCGCCCAGTTTAGTGTCATCTGTGAACTTACTGAGGGTGCATTCAATCCCTTCATCCAGATCATTGATAAAGATATTAAAGAGAACCGGCCCCAGCACCGAACCCTGGGGGACACCACTTGTGACTGGACACCAACTGGATTTAACTCCATTTACCACCACTCTCTAGGCACGGCCATCCAGCCAGTTTTTTACCCAGCGAAGAGTACACCTGTCCAGGCCATGAGCAGCCAGTTTCTCCAGGAGAATGCTGTGGGAAACGGTGTCAAAAGCTTTGCAAAAATCCAAGTAGATAACATCCACAGCTTTTCCCTCATCCACTAAGTGGGTCACCTTATCATAGAAGGATATTAGGTTTGATAGGCATGAACTGCCCTTCACAAACCCATGCTGACTGGGCCTGATCACCCTGTTCTCCTGCATGTGCCGTGTAATGGCACTGAGGAGGATCTGTTCCATGACCTTCCCAGGCACCGAGGTCAGACTGACTGGCCTGTAGTTCCCCGGATCCTCCTTCCGGCCCTTCTTGTGGATGGGTGTCACATTTGCTAACCTCCAGTCAGCTGGGACCTCCCCGGTTGTCCAGGACTGCTCATAAATGATACCAAGTGGCCTGGCGAGCACCTCCGCCAGCTCTTTCAATACCCTTGGGTGGATCCCATCCGGCCCCATAGATTTGTGCACCTCCAGGTGCTGAAGCAGGTCCCTCACCATTTCCCTTTGGATTAGAGGGGCTTCATTCTGCTCCCCATCCCTGTCTTCTAGTTCAGGGGTCTGGGTGCTCAGGGAACAACTGGTCCTACTGCTGAAGACTGAGGCAAAGACTTCATTAAGTACCTCAGCCTTTTCCTCATCCTTGGTCACTATGTTGCCGGCCCCATCTACTAGAGGACAGAGATAATCCTTAGTCCTCTTCCTATTGCTAATGTATTTATAGAAGCTTTTTTTGTTGTCCTTGACAACAGAAGCCAGGTTTAGCTCCAGCTGGGCTTTGGCCCTCCTGATTTTTTCCCTACATAGCTTAACTACCTCTTTGTAGTCGTCTTGAGTGGCCTGCCCTTCCTTCCAGAGGCCATAGATCCTCTTTTTTTCCCGAAGTTGCAACACTAGCTCCCTGTTTAGCCAGGCCGGCCTTTTTCCCCGACGGCTTGTCTTCTGGCACACGGGGACAGCCTGCTCCTGCGCCTTTAAGACTTCCTTCTTGAAAATCATCCAGGCTTCCTGGGCTCCTTTGCCCTGGAGGACTGCCTCCCAGGGGACTTTGTCAACCAGGCTCCTGAAAAGCCCAAAGTCCGCCCTCCGGAAGTCCAAGGTAGCAGTTCTGCTGACCCCTCTCCTTGCTTCTCGCAGAATTGAAAACTTTATCATTTCATGGTCACTGTTCCCAAGACAGCCTCCAACCTTCACATCCCCCACAAGACCTTCCCTATTTACAAACAACAGATTGTGTTCAGGCTTGTTAATTACTTAAATGACTTAATCTTATCTAGAAATAATATTGGATAAAAAAGAAGGTAGGAGGAAAGCTACTGGAAAAAAAAAAAAAGTTTTGACTTCTTGAAACATGTACCAGCAGTATTTTCACAAATAAATATTGCTAGGGCTCAGATTATTGGTATAGCCCTTATCACGCAGTTTAATTGATATTTATACATGTATATATGTTAAATAAAGAGCTTTGGAATCCACACCTGCCAAACCCTCAGTCTTAGGTAGAAGTTGAACAACTTTGCACTTAGTTCATTCCAGAAATAGTTCATATTAGAAATACAATGAGGACCCATCCTTTGCTGAGAGCAAGTCAAGATGCTTTTGGCTTTGCCCGTGTTGGCTGCTACAGCTATGGGTGACAGGGATATGACGTGTTTGCAAATGAGCATAGATCATAGGTGAGTAACTCTTTTTCTTCTTCACCAATTTCTCTGTATTGATTAGACTTTCTTTAGCTTTTTGTAATTGTTGATGGCTAAACATGGCCTTCTTCATGTCCTGGCCAGTGATAGATGAATGCAACCCAAGAGCAGTGAACTTGTGGGGGGGTGTACCCCTTCGTGGTGCGGGGACGCTGGTGGTGCTGGGTTATTGCTGGGGCTGTGCGGTGGAAAGCTGGGTGTTGCTCACCGCTGTCATGAGCTGTTCAGCTGAACTGACCGGCGATTTTCTTTCTACTCCTGCAGCAGGGTCCTCCCGTTGTCTTCTGGGTGCTCCTTTGAGCTCTCCCTTTGTATGCTTTCTGGCCATGGTCTCCACGCACGAGCTCCTAGAAAGGCTCAGCTGCAGCAAAGCCTGTGTTAGACTGAACGTGTGAGGGGAAAAATGGGTCTTGGATGCCAGTTTTCATCTTAACTGGTCTCTCTTCGGATGATCCCATATCCTCTCCCCTTGCTTTTCTTAAGCTTCTGTTAAAATCTTTTACAATTATACATCTTTAATAATATTTATAATTAACCTTTGTCTGACTGGAGGAAAGACTAAAGATGTTACCTTAGCAGATCACTTCCAGCAGTTTCTGAGGCATTAGCCGTCTCGCTGAGGCTGTTCAGATATCCCTCTCAAACCTCAGCTCTGGAGCGGACAACACACCCACTGCAGTATGGGTTGGTTTGTTGGAGCCAAACCATTAACCAATTCCTGTAGAGCACTTCGTGACTTCTGGTGGTCTCTTAGTAGGATTCAGCTGGAGCCTGGGCGCCATCCCTCAGCTTGAAAACTTCTCTAATCTCACAGAGGTGTGACCATGCAGATTCCTCTTGTTCAACGTCTGCTTGCACCACCAGGGTGTGAGGGAAAGGATGTGGGTTGTGCTGCGTCTAGTAAAATGTTGACTGCTGGCTGTTATGTCAGAGCAAAATCTTCTGTTTCTGTATTAGCTGGTGACAAAGGCGAGGATTTGCTGCCTGTAGCTGAACCTGATCAGTGTAGATAGTATTGATGGGATCTCCTGGAAGACCTGCAGGAAGAGCCAGCCAAAGAATTGTGCCATGAGGTCTGACAGAAGTGCATTTCATGTATGTTATTAAGCTCTCATCTGCTTCTGGGTTCCTAGGCCGACAGTGCTGTGGGAAAACGGACTATCTGTTTTTACTTATCATAATGGGGGGGGGAAGTCTCACCTGTGCCTGTTCCATTTGACACCTGCTAAAAACCATCCTCAGGGGTGACAAGGGACAGACTGCTTCGAGCTGTGCCTCTTGATTTCTTGGGTAACAAAGTGAGCATGGTTACTTGCTGCCAGACCAAATGGTTATTTTGAGAGGTACAATCACACCAGCATTTCGGAGTTGGCTCTTCTGGCACTGTGGGTGGAGCTGAGAAATTAGCATATGGAGACAGCAAACTGCGAAGGGTGAAAAGGGATGATCTGAAGTTCCTCAGAAGTGAGAGACAAAGAGCTGCTGACAGGATGTTTGGCATGGGAGGGACCACAGATTGTGAAACGCGCTCTTCCACCTTCGCTAACCACAGCCAAGAGGGAAGAGCTGCTCAGACATGCTCCAAGATGCTGTCCGCTCGCTGGCTTACATCAAGGTAGGGATAAACTGTGAAAGCAGACACCCCTTTGATCAAGGGAGGCTCCTGCAGTGACTTGCGTGGTGTCTTAGTGTTCCTCGTGCCAGTGTGACATTTTCTGGACAAGTTGCGCGGACCCATGTATCTTGGGTTTTGTACGTTGTACGCGAGTTGGCAGTCAGCTTGCAGACAGCACTCACTGACCTCTGCGTCTCGCTTCTACAGAAGCAACAAAACTTCATATCTGTAAAATAATAATTAAGGAAAGGCAGCCCAGAGTCAACATTCTCCCTTCCTTAATTACAGCTAAGCTTGCCAAGTCCCAAAGTGTCTTTTTTTTTTTTGCCACTTCTGAAGTCTTTTACGCAAGTTATATGAGT
Organism: Chroicocephalus ridibundus; assembly: GCF_963924245.1. Taxonomy (NCBI): domain Eukaryota; kingdom Metazoa; phylum Chordata; class Aves; order Charadriiformes; family Laridae; genus Chroicocephalus; species Chroicocephalus ridibundus. The sequence goes on from NC_086285.1 coordinate 48,900,172, forward strand.
GTCTTAATTATCCTTCTAAAAAGGTTCAAGAGAAAGGGGTAGAAGTACTGAAATTTGTTATTTTGTTAAAAAGGCATTTTTAAACTGAGGGTACTTTATTCCTGTGAGGCATTACAAATTCACTTAATGAATTAACAACTTCTGAATTAACAACCCCTGCTGGCCTTGGGTACTGACAGACCTGCTCTGGTGAACTGTGCTGGCTTGTAACATCACCATGGCAGAAGCGTCCGCCTTTCTTCCCCGATGAGGAGATCATCCCGATGCGTGACCTCTCGCCTGCTTCGCATCCTCACCCTGGCTATCAGTTTAAACAGTCAGTGAAGATTAGGGGGCTGTGCTGTGGTGGCTGAGGAATGGATATTCTCCCCCAGGCGCCCTCTCCTGAGATGTGGATGGTTACACTCACGTAATAGTCGTAGGCAGCATCTATCTGTAAGTGTTTACAAGCTTTGCAGATTTTAAGCTTTAATTTTCTGGGTGATTCCCTGAAAGAAATCCTTTCACAAAGTATGGACCTCATATCCCAAGAAAGCGTGGTATTGGAAGTCAGTTCCAAACATAAGGAGATTGTTGAGCGATGTAGAGAGTAGTTACTTTACATTTTACATGTAAACAGAAAACCTGTTTGCTTATGATAAAGTCCAACAGGATTTCAGCAGCTTGCAGCAAGTAGGGTTGGCTGTAATTTGTGATTGTGCTTGTGATCTCCATTTGCTGCTCGCAGCACCGTTTAGTAGGTGAGAAGAGTATAAATGCTGTATGGTTCCCTGACTAACTTTGCTAAGGGCTTGATTATGAAGGCAACTACCTGGATGGGCATTGGAGGTGGAACTGGAGGAGTGGATGATGCGTGGGCAATCGGGTGCTGTAGTTAAACTGGAGAGTTGGACTCAAACTGACAAAGAAAGATTCAATAAAGCAGGTCCAAAACATTTGAGTTGGCAAAGCAGGGAGATATTTACTCTTTTAAATATTCTTTGATCTGTTGTTGGCAAAATTGAGACAAATTGTGTTGGAGGTAATGGGGAAATGGATGATGAGGCATCTCTTAGCTGAGCCATTGGGGCATTCAGTCGGAATGCGGAAGCTGGAGTGAACAATCCCCGTCATGCAGGAGGTCCCTTCACTAGGCGAAAGGTGTTCTGGATGGATTGTTCTGAATGCGTTTTACCAATGCTGCTCTGTCCTGCACCAGGGCTGTCCATTAGATTGGTGATGGGAGTTCTTACGGCTTGAAACTGAAATCATTCAGCTTATGGCCAGGTCACTCCATTAATGAGTCATACCCCTTGCTTCTCACCATCTTGCCATGACCTTTGCAGTAGATTATGTGTAGTGGAACAGCCTCAGCAGGCCATGGGCACACCTGTGGGCCAGCTGCTCTGCAAGGGCTTAGAAGAGGTTGTGAGCTTTCCAGGAGAGCTTACCGAGCCGTACAGGCAAACAGCACTGCGCTATCCCTGTCTCCAGGTGGTGGCACGAAGCGCTGCGATGGATGAGCCTGTTCTCCGGAGGGGTGTGTTCGTTGTGTGGGTTGACATCCCCCTCGGGCAGAACAGGGATTTGGATCCTGGTACTTCATATCCGGAGCGAGCGTTGCCGCTACTCGTCTTCTGCAGCAGCCCGTCTCCTCCAGCTGCCGCCAGCTCATGAATGGTGTCTGAGTCAGCCCCATCCAACTGTTTTTTATTAAAAATGGCTGAAGTGGAACAAGCCCACGACTTAACCAGAATGAGCAAACCAACAGTTATTTGGGGATATGCTAATATCTGGGATCTTTTTGTTGGTGGCTCTTGTGGACTTTGGTTTCTTGGTCTGTCTGGGTTTTGTTTGGCTGTTTTAATCCATCCAATGAAGTCATAGATCAAACAATCCATAGATCCTTATGGATGAATTGCTGCAATAAAATGCATCCCTCTAGCCAAAACTAGTTGGACTCTGTTCTCACTCCTGCTTTGTTTAGCAAGGCATTGTACATAGCCATAAAAATTGCTGTCCTGCCAAGTTCTTTCCATGTACGTACATACATACGCTCTCTGTAAGTGGCTCTTGCTCTACTACCCTCCAGCTGCCTTCTGCATTGCACCCCCTCTTGTACAGGAAAAATGTCCTTTTGGCATTTATATACGCATACTAAAAAATACTCGGGGTTTAGTGTCAGGTGCAACTACAGTAGATAAATTTAAACTAAACTCTGTAGAGTAATCCGACTTGTTTTACACCATGTGCTTTGTTTCTAACTCGAGCTGGAGAGCTCTGAGTAATAAAATTGATGAAAGGTTTGGAAAAATCTTACTGGTGAGAAAAAGCTAGCGGAGGTGCATTCGTGCAGAGAGGAGCATTACTTAGCGAAGAAAGGATGAGACAACTGTCATGAAGGCATAGCCTTAAATGAGGATGAGCAGCAGCAAAATCCAGTTATGGCAGGGAAGATTAAGATTAAGATCAGGGTGGTTGAAGAAATAGCCAAGGGAGGCTGCAAAACTAATCGCTTAGAGGAAATAAAATAAAAATAGGGTGAGATCAGATGTCTACGTCAGCCATCAGGACTGGAGGCTTCACCTCCGACATCTTCCAGCCCAGCGATTTCATTGTTGTGTAGACGGAGAGCGGATCCAGCTTGGCGATGCTTCCTCTTGTTGGTTTGGATATCCTGTGTGTCATCCCTGTGCAGCATTAATGAGGCATGGAAATTCCTTCTTTATAAGAAATGTGTACGGTTACTGGTAATCCTAATAAAAAGGCATGCAGTGGGAATCATAGACAATGACAGATCAGTATGAGTCATGAAGAGACTCACTCTTACTTGTAAAAGCTCTGCAAAATGAAGGTGATTTTAAGTGGTCTCTCTATTGTGCTCTCTGTGTGTGGCTATAGTTTGGGGGGGTTAGCCTTTATTAATTTATATTTAGTGACTTTGGGATCACTGGATATACTTTCTGCATGAGTCTCTTCTTCCATTTTTCCTAAGAAAATGAGATTTGATAGTCTAATGTAGCTTAGCACATCCCGAACGGCTGGCTGTTGTTGACATTACAGCATGGCGCTCTTATTTCTTGGCCAAAGTGATTATCTGTGGAGCTTCATCTTAGCAAGCTGTTTGTTTATGCGATAATCTAGCTTGGTGTCTGTCCTCGTGTGGGCTTCTAGCAGACAGCTTTGCTGAGCCTAACTGGGCATGGTTCTGCGTCCTTGTTGCCTATTGGGATGCCAATATATTGCAGCACTTCTGTCATTTTTGGGCAGGTCCAGTTTTGGAAAGCTGAGGCACGTCCGTGCTGGAAAGTGTTACTGAGCTGGCAAGGATTTGATCTTCTTGGGGGGAGATCAAATAAATAACTACACGGTCATGAAGTCTGGAAAAAGGGTATAGTGGGCAAAAATCCCAGGGAGCAGAAGCCAGGTCTTTCAAGGGCTGGGGAAGATGTTACCTTATTTTTGACCCTTGTAGGAAGGCTTTGCTTATTTCCCAACGCCATTCAAAACGTTGAAAATTTCTCTTCCTTGGTTTCAGCTCAGGGTGTGTATTTGTTTTGTTTTGAAGCTAGTCATGTGCTTAAGGTTACCCTTAAACTTAATCCTCGTGACTAAAAATGGTCTTAGAGCCGTGCCCAAGCATTTGGCACAGAAGCGCTGGCTGTCAGTGACCCTGGTGTGTTTCTCCATCCTGCCAGGTTGGCCGAGTGGTTGGGCTGTCCCAGGGATGGGAAAAGGAACAGTGATAACTGACCAGAAAGGGAGAAACAGACTTCTCAGTCGTACTAATAAACCGTAGACAAGTTTGACAATCACTTTACGCAAGCAAGAGGTCTCTTTTGTCTGTAGTTATTAATTATTGGTATTATGCTGTTAACACTTCATATCTGGATGATATAAACATCAGAAAAAAAGATGACCAAGGATATTTTGTGCACTAAGCATGATAAATAAAAAACCCCAAAGAACCTAGAAAGCCTACAGGGATCTGGAAAACAAAACTCTGGGCTAGGCTGGAAGTAGTTGTTTCACTTTCTCTTCTGAAAACACCTTCCTCCTGAAGCACGAGGAGGAGCAGCTCTGGTTGCTGCGTTTGCTTTACTCTTTTCAATTCCCCACCCCGTGGACGTTGCCCCTGCAATTGTCATGTGTGTGCTTGGAAGGTCATTGCATGGTTGTCTTTTTCCCCGCGGCTCGGTCTCTCTTTTTCCCCGCGGCTCGGTCTCTCTTTTTCCCCGCGGCTCGGTCTCTCTTTTTCCCCGCGGCTCGGTCTCTCTTTTTCCCCTCTTTTTTTTTCCCCTTCCCCTCTTTTTTTTTTCCCTTCCCCTCTTTTTTTTTTCCCTTCCCCTCTTTTTTTTTTCCCTTCCCCTCTTTCTCTTTTCCCCCTCTGGAAACCCCAGACTGAAAGCCTCTGCAAGAGCATTTCTAAGGCAGAAAACACGATGTCAAGTAGTGGCAGCCACTGGAAGAGGTGAACAAAGTCAGTGTAGATGCTCAGGGTGGAGGGCTGTCCCATCACTTAAAAGCTGTAGGAAAGTTACTAAGTGACCAGGTTCTTACTAATGGTATGGAGGATCGGCAAACTCATCGTTACAAATATGTGCAGAAATTTGGCAAGCCTTATGGTTTTTGAGCTTTTCATTTAAAGCCTTTGATCCTGGAGGCAAATAGGTAAGGCAGTTTCACGGGCTTGTTAAGTCTTTTGACTCCAAGATTGTACAGAAAAGCCGGAAAGGCCGGAAGAAGGCTCAAGACCAACAAAACTGAAATAAAAGCATGATGGGATATCTCTGAGCACTCTCTTCTGCCCTGCTCCCCCTAGCAGTGAGACTTTTGATGTCTGGTGTTTGCAAACCTGGAACTGCAACGTTCCTGGTGGCAGGGAGGGACCATAGTCCATGCCGACTGCTCGATCCCTGGGGGTTTCACAAAACATTGCAATGAAAAGTCAGGCCCTGCAAAACCATGAGATTGCTGTAGAAATCAGGGAGATTTTTAAAAGGGGTGTTTAAAAATAGGATGGGTGGGCTTTGTGGGAGCTTGAATCGCTGATACTGGTACACTTCTCCCTGCAGCCGTGACGGCTGAAGTTTTGAATTGGGTGGAGAGTGATTGGTTTTGAGTTGGGTGGTTTCAGGTTGGTTGAGGGTCTCTGGTGTGCTCATCTGCCACGAGAAGGCTCTGCTGACCAAGGGTTCCCGTGGCTTAGTCAGCCCCACTCCCCGCAATCTTCGCCAGGTGAGTCCCTAGGTCTCTGGGCTTTGGCCAGTGTCCTTGCCACCACCATGACGATTGCAGCTGGCATGGACCAGGCTGGATGTTTAGGCGCTCAAGGGATGGTGAGTGGTCGGGCAGAGCCTGGGGCACCCTGCAGATGTGCATTTCTGAGCCAGCTGTTCTCCCGTGCCTTCCTGGCGTGCTGCCTGCCAGTGGCTGCAGAGGCTCTCCTGGGGTGCTGCGCTGCTGGGTTTGCTCGGGTAAATCTCTCTTTATTGGCGTTAATGAGCAAGAGGATTCCTAAGCTGGCATATGGGCAGAGCTTGGTTGTGCAGCCCTGCATGATGTCCCGCTCAAGGAACAGACAATTAGAACAGAACTTAGGGTACCCTTATTTCTAGATATCTTACTTTTTTAAAAACATAAATATTTTTTTTTTTCTATAAACACTAAAAGCACAAGTGCTGTAGATACTGTGATTGTATCTTCCATACACTGAAATAAGGAAGGGAGAGTAGTGAAAACAAATGTCAGTAAACTTATGAACTGACTTGTCCTCAGATCCCACCTGGGAATGGGGTATGGCTGACTTCCATGCAAACTTTGCTTGCTTCAATAAGGGCTGGACTCAGTATTTGCTGAGAACCACACTGATGCCAATAACTTTTCTAGTCATCTTGAATGTCCAGTCGGTGCTCCTTGGTGTTTCATGTTGCGTGTATGGTTTTAGAAGACAGTCAGGTTTGGTCCATTTGATAAACCACTACCCATTCAACACGAGAAGATTTCAACAACCAGTTTACTCCGTGGCTCCTGTATTTCCTGTGAGAGCTGCTCCTGCATGCCGTATTGCTTGAGGATGGGTTGAAATATGTGAAGACAGCTGAGGCTTTTATGTATTCCCCAAAAGCCATAAGTCTATGATGGTCATGTCGGGGATAGGGAGGAGGCATCCAAGAACACGCAGTCTGTCCCAGGCCACAGGTGCCTTCTGTGCTGCTGAGGAGCATTGCATGGATGTCCTGTGCCTTCAGGGAATGAGTTGCAAAAGGTGGGGAGGGTGGGAGAGGGCCATAACCACAAGTATAAACGTCTTGTCGGTATGTGCTTTTGGTATCGCCAGAGTACCTAGTCTGGTCTGCAGTAACTGCTGGGGCATACCCAGAGGTTCACCGGTTACCATCAGGTGCAATGGAAGCTGGGAGTTGCTTTGTTGTTTGACTGCTGAATAAACTTCCTCAATCGAGTCACGACTTCATGGGTGCCTTCAGAAACGAAGACGGCTCTATGTCGGGCATAACAGGGCAAAAAGCAAAGCCTGGACAACAGAAATTTGGAAGGAATAGCTGAGCTACTTTTAAAACGTGAAATAAATAACTCTCGTGAAGGTTACCTGGAGCAGAACCGGTCCTGCACAAATTGCATGTGTACATCTCTCTGGGCGCATGCAGCAAGCGTATTTTTGTATCGTCTGTGCTGGGTTGGAAGAGCTGAGGCATTTTCTGTAGGTCCAACAATATGTTTTGAGAACATGGATGCAAGTGTTCCTTCTGACAATGTGGCATCTATGGGGATGTGTGGAGAGGCTGGTGATACTCATACATGCTAGTGACAAAACACTACATTTTTTTTTTTTTCTTTCTTAGCTTCCTTTACGATCGCTCTTCGTACGGTGGACAATGTCACGGTTATGATTAAACTGCGACCTGGTGTTTTGGTGGGCTGTCAAATTCGTGTTAAAAATTTCTTCAGGTCTGAACTCAAGATAAAGCCTGGGGATAACGTGACTTTTACCTTCACTTGTAGTACTCCAGAGAAGTATTTCATCATGGAAATTCAGAAAAATATTGGTAAGATACAGGTTTTTAATTTTTCCTCCAATGGTAATTTTCCTCCAGTAAAACTACATGCCTTTTTTTTTTTCCTCTTACTGTATTAAGGTATCCTCTGTAATCTTGGGTAAGAAGAAATCTTTGAACACCGATAAATAACTTTGAATTACTGAAACTACTCAAGTTAAAGAAGTCTGTATTATGGCTGGCAGAATGAGCGTTAACTTGGCTGTTTCAGAAACAGTTGAATGATAGTTTGTTGCATCAATTCCTTGCCGCATTCCCTTCTCCCATGGTTTATAAACCCATCAAAGAATTTATTTTTTTTTTTCTGTCAAAGCCTGTGGGCACTGATAATGATACATTACCCACGTTACTCATTGAGCAGCTTGATTTTGAATGTGAAACATTGAAGACGTGCGCATGTTTCCTTATTTTTAATGAACATTATTGGAATCAAGAAACTGAAAATTTGGAAGTGTTGGAACTAAACCTTCATTTGTTTTGAATGTTATCCCTGGTGTATGTATGCTAGTGTACTCTAATGGCATGAACACGTGCTACTTCTCGATGAGATCCCAAACTTAGTTGAGTATTCAGTCTTTGGTAGCATCATTGTTGTTTTTGGGGTGGTGTTGAAGGATAGTTCTCTTCATGTTTTGGAGTTCTATTCATATGGTTCATGCAAATAGTCACGTTCACAATATTTCATGATACATTTGTAAGATGCAGTTGTGCTATTTCTTCTTTTAAGTTGAAGCCTAGACATGCATTAAAGTATGCTTATTTTTAGTGTCCAGCTTGAAATACCAATATTCTGGATTTTTTGAAGAAAAGTTTTCTAGGTTCTCCCCAGAATCGTGCAGTGGCAGTTGTTGTTATTCATCATGTCCCCAAAATTTGGGGGCCAGGTTTTTCATCAGGGCACCAAGGAAAAGAAGGTACAGTTTATGGCAAGCAGTGGAAAATTTCATATATGAATGATGTGCCAGGAATTCTCTGAGCAAGATGGGATAAAAATCAGTTCTCTAAATCCATGATTTCCATCCGTCCTGATGCTGCATTTCTCCCTTTTGCCCATTCAGCTTTCTACCCTACTCACTAAATACCTTCTAAACTCTTCAGCAAACAAGGCAGGAGGAATACTACAATTAATCCCTTCTGTTAGTCAGCTTGACTAAAGCAGGTTTATCCTGTCTGCTCTATGGGCTAGCAACCCTGTTTAGAGAGAGCATGTGACCGTGTTATAGGAGTGTCTTTTAATGCACATAGAAGAGAAGTGCAACCTAAAAAATGTGAAAATAGCAATCAAAGTATCAAATTCCTCATTTACTTGAATGCTTTCCAGAGTGTTATCATGGCTGTTCTCTCTCTGCATTTAGACTGTGTGTCAGGTCCGTGTCCCTTCGGAGACGTTCATCTTTACCCACTGGGGCTACCTCGCCTTAACAGGACTTTCATCTGGGATGTGAAGGCAAGTACAAAGGCTGGACTTGAACTGAAATTTTCTACCCCGTGGCTAAGACAGATTGAACCGGGAGAGACATGCCCAGATTTTGTTAGCTACAATATCAACAGCTGCATCGATAAGGCCACGGTCAACATTGGCACCTTCTGCAGGAACGGCTCAGTGTCTCGTGTCAAGCTGCTGGGAGGAGTCATCATGTCTCTGCATCTCCCATGGAACTCGCCGCTCACCACCTCGGGCTTCAACATAGCTAACAGGGCTTCCATAAAACGTAAGTACAGAGTAGTGTTTCCTCACCTGTAGCTGCCTCATGCAGATAGCAGCGGAATTCTTTAAACCTTTCTTCTCAGGTAACCTTCTAGTTTTAGTGCTGCTACCCCTAATTCCCTCCCACTTCATCTTTTCTCAAAGCTGCTCTTGTGTGTTTTTTAGTTTGGTAGCTATTGCTCTTCTAGCGTCAGAATATCTTAGTTTGATTGGTTAACCTATTAATTACAAAAATTGTTGTTAAACTGCCTTTGGTGCACATTACTCATTTTCAATTGCTTTAGATTTCCTAAAACTTAAACATACCTGCTCTATTTTTCTTTATTTTTTCAGCTAGGTGAGACTAGATAGCATAATTAGAATGAGCCAAGAGGGTTATTTACTGGTTGCAGTGTGTGGTTGCGTTTGTTTATTTTTAAATAAAGCTTCCTTGACTTGCTGGAGTCTCAAGCCAATGCCTCCCTTCAGGAGAGGAAGGTGGGAAAACGAGAAGCAGTGCCTGGAAGGCACGTGAGGCTGCTTAAATACAGCTATCTGTTTCAACCTGCACAGTAACATAAGCCGTTGGGCAATAATCTTCTTAAAATACCTGGAATGTTATATAGCAATCGGCGGGTTACTTTGTGATCTCGCGACAAACCCTTCTTGGGAGATGTTCTCGCTCTTTACTTGAATTCTGCAGTTGTTGCCATCAATTATAGAAGGGACCTGGTCCAGGTTTGAGGTTCTAGAACACAAGTTTTTGTAACTCCTGGCACTCCTTGCAGTAGCAAATCATCGCTGGATTCCTAGAGTGGCACCATAATCTCTTGTGTACCCAACTTCATGCTGCCAAGAGTCATCCAAGCATGAAGTGTCTTACACAGTCTCCGTGGCTTGCATTTGTCTCTGCTGGCACGCTTTTGTTAGCTCTGGGATTTTTTTGGACAGAGAGCTCTGTGCTGGTATAAAAGCTCGCATCTTTTTTTTTTCCTGAAACCCAATGGAGCAGAAGCCGTTGTCAGGTTGCATGTTTGCCAGGACCAGAAATAGGAACTAGGATATTTCCTTTCAAAAAATAAAGGCCCCTCTGTCCATGTGTGTGAAAGGTAAACCCACTAAACTGAAAATACAGCATTAATATATCCCTTGCCTCTTCTGTGATTGACGACAAAAACTTCAACTCAAATGTATGTTTTAGTCTGAGGGTTTTGTAATAACCTAACCTGTAGCTGAGGTGCGTCACTGTCAAAATAAAAATACTCTGCTGCTGGGGTGCTACATATGCCAGTGTGTTGTCTTTAATTGCAACTTGTTATGTGTGGGTTTTTTCCTCCTTTTTTTAGGGTTATGCATTATTGAATCCGTTTTGAAGGGGGAGTCTTCAGTCACCTTGATGTCCCCAAACTACCCGCTGGGCTTTCCAGAAGACGAGCTCATGACGTGGCAGTTTGTGATTCCTTCCAGCATGAGAGCAAGCGTGTTTTTCCACAACTACAGCCTCTCCAACTGCGAAAGGAAAGAGGAGAGGGTGGAGTACTACATCCCCGGCTCCCTCAGCAACCCGGAGGTGTTCAAGCTGAGCGACAGCCAGCCTGCCAATATCCCTGGCAGTTTCAACCTGTCCCTGCAGGGCTGCGACCAGGATGCTCAGAACCCGGGCATCCTCCGCTTGCTCTTCCAAGTTGTCGTTCAGCACCCGCAGGTCGATGAGAGTAAGTACCCGCCTGCCCCTTCCATTGCTTTTGCTTACAGATGCCTGGTCTGAGCACCACAAGGAAGAGAAATGCTGGGTTGGGGTTTTTTTTCGTTGTTTTTCTTGAACTTTGGACCCTCCTTGAGTTTAAGGAGGTGGGTTGCCAAGCAACACTGCAGCCTGTTTTACCGCCACGGGTACCACCGGCCGTCATTACAGCAAGGTGGACGGTGATGCTAAAACTTGCAATTTGTGATGAAGTATAAAGGTCCATCATAGATGTTTACACTGTAGCTTGTAAACAGGGATTCCTTTCCTTTTCCAGCACCTGTATCATGTAATTGAAAAACACCTTTAACACCTGCAGTATCAGGGCTTGCATGTTGTATAAACAAAGCTAGCTTTTCCTTGCGACTGTGTTCCCTCTGGGGCCCGATCCAGCTATTGGGCAAGGACCATAACTGCTTGATCGGAATTTTCCGGGCTGCCTGTTCTCCAGTACAGAAATCAAGTTCAAGCTTTTTTGGACAGTTTTGAATCTTACAGCTGAAAATAACATTTCAAAGGTATCTCTTAAAATGTGAGCACAGGTTTCTGCTCTGTACGTAAGCAGTCGCCAGGTGAAACCTCCTGTTGCGGATGGTCAGGATTCATAGCATTGAATGGGTGAAATTGGAGATGTAAAACTATCTTCATACTACTAATGGCATCAGTATGCATTTCTTTCCTTCCCTGCTTCCTTCCTCTGAGTTTTATTTTGCTTCTTAGGGAAGCCTGAACATCTTCCAGTGTGAAGAAGTCACACTAGACATGGAAGACGTCAATAAGATACTCCGATGATAATATGCCCTACGCATTTGGATGTTCTTTAGGTTTCTTGCTGCTTGTTGCTACGCTAAGAATATTTGTTTGTTTGTGGTTTTGCGCCAAGTTCAGACAGGCTTAACACAATGATGTGTAATACCACAGCATCTATCTGAAAACAGAAATAAAAAGCCTGGCTAGGTAATGAGCTATGAAATAAGCGATTTATCCTCTGGCTTCTTAGCTCTGACCTTGGTTCATGGTGGAGGTTAATAGACAAGGTGCCCTCACTGCAGAGGAGCAGGTGGAGGGAAATCCACGCTCCGGACTACCTCTGCAGCAGGAGCTAATTAGAGGCTTTCTAAGTCATTTTGGAGGGAATGAAGTTTGAGTGGCCTGTACCTTGAAGTCAAGTATGCAGAAAGGATCTGTAGCATCTTGCCACTGTAATCCTCAATTCTTTGTCTAGTCTGGCTCCATTCGCGAGCAGCAAATCCTCCTGAAATTGTTGGTAACGAAATCGTGTTTGCTTGCATTTATTGTGTGTTGTTGCACCTTGGAAGCCAGACAGAGTGAAAACATTGTATTCAGTTAATCAGCTTTATTTCCCTTCTACTTTGGAAAGCAAAGAGGAATTTTAATATATTTATGGCCAGTAGACAAGATGATAATCACCTAAAAAATAAAAAACAAGTTGTCATTGAATGAAATGCAAGCAATAAACCACTTGGATTTAAGAGACAACAGTGTTTTTTCTAGGGATTTTATAGGATTTCATGAGTGATTTTGTGGTTATATGAGTTCCATCACAGATTCAAATTAGCCCTCAAGACAGTATTGAAACTCTTGTTTACAAAAAAAGAAAACAAAAAAATGACGTCTGCAGTGTGCAAGTTAAACATGACTCTTATAAAAAAAATGTATTGGTACCAGCATATTCTCAAAGCTTCCCAAACATTTGGGTATTCCACGACTGTCTGCAGTGCTTGTCATTAAATAAGAGGAAAATATGTCTCTTCCCAATCAAAATAACTTCTTGATCTAAGCCTCTCTGTGTTTAGCTGCTGCAGTAAAAAAAAACCAAAAAACCAAAAAAAAAAAAAACAAAAAAAAAACCAACAACAAAAAAAACCTCAAAAAACCAAATCCCCCAACTCTGAAGAATGAATAACCCTGTGATAGCAATCCCAGGTTCTGTGCTTGGTTGTGGCGATGACACAGAGGTTTCTGCCTGACCTTGTACAGCTTTTGTGGCTGTAAATTCCAGAAAATATTTCTGGAAGAACGCTTTTGAGCAATCAAATGCTGCAAGGGCAGTGCGGTAGTTCAGTCATGCCATTGAGGGAAACGAAGCAGTCTAGCAAGGCGTGATCCTCAGCCTTCCCACCGGCGTGGTGACAGACTTTGATCATTTGTGGCATCTCTGTACGTTTTTAATTGCCGAACAGAAAAGACTGTTAGGAAGCATCTTTGAAGGCTCCAGTGACCTTCGTAATGACTGCCAGCACTTCTGCTGAAGTACAGTACTTGGCAAATTTTTCTTTTTTGAACCTTATCGGTACTTGCATTTAAATTAGCTTAATCTTTAAATGACTCCAGACAACCAGATGTGCTTAATTACTGACTTTCAACAAATTTCTTCAGCTTGGCTCGAAAACCCTAAACCAACAAAAAGTTAGCAGGGGTGGAACTCTAGATGGAAATAAGAAATTTGAGAATGGAGAACCTTTTTTGATCAACCGGTGTGTGATCGGTAGAGCTGACTTTAAAAGAAATAAGAGAAAAAACTCTTAGGGAAAATAAATCTAACATAGTTGGCTGAGCTCCTTACATTGTAGCCTAAACTGTTCAAAAGCGTCGAGCATACATGTTATGCTGTTACAATTGAAAAGTGGTAGCGAAATGGGGTTTGTGTGTGGAAAAGCACAAATCTCTAAATTAGAAGCGTGATATGATACTGCCTGAGTTCATATTACACTGATGGAAAGAAGTAAATAATGTTTTCTTAGCTAATATAGAAACAGCTGCATCAGCTGCTCGCCTAATGGAGTGAGAAGAGATGGAGGAACTTCTGCTTCACACCACGCGTCTTGCTGGTAATTGGTCTGGGTTGTTTACCTTTGCAGATGTCACCCATTTGGTTGACCTGAGCAAGGAATTGAATATGACTGTAACGATACACTTCGAAGGGTGGCCCAGCCGCATCCCAGTCATGTCTGAACCGATATGCCTGATCTGTAAGGATCCTCGCACCTGCGACCGCGTCTTGACTTTAGTGTCTGGCGCCATCTACAAGATCTCCTTTCTCTGCAAGGACTTGTCCCGTCTGAGGATCACAGCTGAAAAAGGCATAAGTATGACAAAAGTGGCTTAACGGTGTTTCGTAGGGAATGCTTTTGCATGCTTTTCCCCAGGGATCAAACCTTCTCTCTCCCTTGGGCTTTAAATAGAGTGAGTCTGGAAACCAGGCTTTGGGCCGGCTGGGAGATGGGTACAATGAATCTGGAGACAACCTTGTTGTTCACTATGTCATTCTGCCTTTAAAAATAGAAACTGCATAGCTATTCCTAGAAGGGAAAGGACAGAAGGCACCTGAGAATCTTCTCAGTAAAAACTGCAAAATATGGAAACAGAGCAGGAGAGCCATAAACCTGCCCATGAAAATGCGGGACCAAGGGGGCCAACCAGGAGTGCATCTTGGGCCTCTTGCATGTCCACTTGTAGGATTTTCCCAAACACTTTCAACTACCAGTAGAGAAAGAGTTTTAAAGAATATATCTGGACCGTGGCTAGTCTGCAACAGTGTCCCAGTCAGCAAGTGGCAGGACAAAAGTAATATCTTGAGTGAGGGATTTTGAATACGTTTGTATCTCTTGGTTTCTTTGGTGTCCTGCACCCTTTTAAGGAAAGCTCTTTAAATAAAAATGATGCATGTTTGGGTAAAGGTTACCAAGAGAGGATATTTTCTGAGGTAGTTGCTTATAGAATCATAGAATGGTTCGGGTTGGAAGGGACCTTAAAAATCACCTAGTTCCAACTCCCCTGCCATGGGCAGGGACACCTCCCACTAGACCAGGCTGCTCAAAGCCCCATCCAGCCTGGCCTTGAACACCTCCAGGGATGGGGCATCCACAACTTCCCTGGGCAACCTGTTCCAGTGCATCACTGTCCTTACAGTAAAGAACTTCTTCCTGATATCCAATCTAAATCTACCCTCTTTCAGTTTGAAACCATTACCCCATGTCCTATCGTTATACTCCCTGATAAACAGCCCCTCCCCATCCTTCCTGTAGGCCCCCTTCAGCTACTGGAAGGCTGCTATAAGATCTCCTTGGAGCCTTATCTGGGTCTGTAACACAAAACTGACAGTACTCTGTGTGTGTGCGCGCATGCGCTCCGGTACGCAGGAATATTTGCTTTTCTTAGATATTTCCTTTGCAAGAAAAATACAACCCTTGGGACTTGCTTTTGTGATTGCAGGCTGTGTCGATCTTCAGTGGTGTCAGAGGAAGATCTTTTACCTTTTGGTGCCCAAGGCTATTACCCAATTGCCAATTCAACTGCATAAGTTTATTTGGAAGCTCTTGGCTCCCGATCTGATCAACATAGAAATTACGTCTCCGTCCTTGAAACTTCAGCAACATGTCCCAGAGCAGAGGTGCAACACAAGCTACAGTTACAGCATTGTTGGTGCCACCCCAGAGACGGAGTTGAATGTTGGTGTATTCTGTCCTGGTGGATCCGTTGAAAAGATTCAGATGAGGAATAACGTCACCATATCCTTAAAAACATTTGGTAAAAGATTCCTCAATGAGTCTAAGCATCAGGATCTGCAAATGTCTTTTGTGCCACATATTAAAGGTAAGGTAGTGGTTTGTATTACTCTGTTGTATGGTGTTGGATTTCTCAATATGCTTGTTGGAGCATGTAGGAATAAATAGAAATAAGAGTTCAATTCTTTAGAGTCTAGTCCTGGAGCCATTGCTAGGATCAGTCTTTATCTGAATCAATGAGGTAGTTTATTCCTGGAAGAAGGAAGGAACTTTGTATTCTATACAGCAGATAGTTGTTTGTGGGAAATTCTGCAGATATATCTGTGCTAATTGGGATAATTACTGATGTGGAAGGGATGATACATGACTTGTATTGCTGGTACTGAGATGCAGTTGACTGTACAAATTTGCTGGTCACAGGTATAAGTGATGCTTTTTTGTTACAGAAAAGAAAGACCAGATAATTTCATGTGCTGAAAGAGAAAGCTTTAAAAAAAAGAAACCGTCAAAACTAAGTTTTCATTCCTTTATTCCTTTACTTTACTACAGATGAGTGCTCTTTCACTGTGAGTCCAGATCCAAAAGCTAAAGTTTACTTGCAGACTCCCAACTGGCCGTATGGTCTACCTCCTTATGTATCCATATCCTGGTACGTTGTCGTGCCCAAGAAGCAAGTTGCCCGCCTAGGGTTCTCCAAGGACCGCATGGGCATCGCTTGTGAGACGGGACGTGCCTATGTCAACATAAAGGAAGAGACAGCGGGGGCAGAGGAAACCGTGCGCCGTGAGGATGAGCCTCTGCCCGAGCCCCGAAATATGTATCATGACTTCTGGGTAAATGTCTCCAACTGTAAACCCGTGGATAAGACACAGCTGACCTTGCAGTTCCGGGTGACCCTTGCTGACAAGCAGATAGGTGAGTCCTGTGAGGTTGTGGTGGTTTGCTTTCTGCTTGTTTCCTTGCTTTCCCTTGGGGGGACAGTAATGGATGCTGGTCCACCTTGGGTATGGGCTTTGAGGTCCCTGCCTTTGGAAATACCTGTCCCTCAAAAACATCTGAGAGTTACAGCTGGGTACCTCTAGAGGCTGTGAAGGAAAGAGGGTTTGGGGTTGGTTTGTGTTTTGGGTTTTTTTTTATGAGACAGGGTGTCACAGGGCTCTGGGGTAGTAAGACTGGGTTTTATTTTATTTATTTGATTTAGCTTTTTTAATTAGAGATCACAGCCAAAAGGTATAAGATCAAGTGATGTTTTTTCCCTCCCAAGGTCACAGACCTGGTGAACAACTTGGGATTTCATTTTATGCAAACATATTCATCCAAGTAGCCTTTACTTCATGTTCACGGTTCAATTAGTCTCAGTGTTCACACGAGCAAGAAATCATTTCTGGGGCTGCTCTGACCATTTAGTGGAGAGTGCGTGCTGACTACTAACAGCAAAATCGGCATTCTGGGTGTCTTTCATTTCCCTGAAAAATAAATCATTAAAAAAAAAAAAAAAGCATTTTTAGGGTAGGCTTTGCTCATGTAAATTTGCTTTACATTTGCACTTCTCCCTCTTCATCTGTGGAAGACTACTGTCTGTAGAAATATTGGCTGCGCAGGCTGGAACTGAAACGTATCAAATTAATTTCTAACTTTTTCCTTTTTTTTTTTTTTCTTTTTGTAATGTGTGTTTCTTTTAAAACACGCAGCATTTTTCTTTGCTCACATGGACTTTCCTGATCAATTTTATGACTCTTAGGAAACCCCAGGTCAACACAATTAGTGTATTTCGGAGGCAAGCATTGTGTTGAGGGGAGGCTGGTGAAATGTCACTGTTTCCTTTGCTGAATCCCTCTCTGTCTCTCTGTGCACTTTCTTCTCTTCCTTGCCTATTCTGCCAGAGGCATGCGAGACATTGCAGGTGAGTTTAGCAGCCCATGAGCTGTATTGAATTCTTGGAGGTGGGGTGGTGGGTTGGCTGGGGTTTTTGGCTGTGCTCCACTGACAGCAGCAGGAATTCGTCGTTGCTTGGCATCCAACCTCTTGGAAATGGCTTGTGGTATCCTGTGGTGGGCATAGCTTGGAAATGCCTGCTCCGCAGGCAGCTGGTACGCTTAGAAACTCTTGAGGAGGTTCAAACCCAGCTGGCTTTTCAGAAGAAAGCTGAATGTTTTCATTCTCTCACTCGCTGTCCTTGTACCTTGTCTGTTTGCAGACCTAGGAGTAATACTTGCTGTGCTGGCTGGGGCTGGAGTTCTCGCGGCTATTGGACTCACTGTGTGCTGTGTTAAGAAGAAGTAAGTTCATCATTTGGCATGCGTAACTTAGCAGTTCAAGAAGGTGTTTCAGGAGAGCTGCTGGGGCCTCTGTTTCACATGTTGGTATAGATCCCTTGAACAAGGGTCTGAAGCATGAAGTAGGCAATGCATTGGCAGTTGAAGTAGCGGGCCTCCCAGAATGCTGATTTACTCTAAATTGATTGACTTTGAGTAGAGCACTGTTTCTTGAGTCACATTACTTCCACCCCCAGTGCATTGCCGACCTTGGCCTTGCTTAGCACAGGCCTCTGGCTGAACTGGAAGTGAGGTATTAGTTGAGCTTCAGCAATTCCTGTGAAATGGAACCACAGTGAATGTGGCTGCTGTGCCTGTGGCTCTAGACAAGGCTTTGTTCGGACAAGCTGTAAACTCACTCAGATGTATTAAGAGCTATCTCTCATCTACATGACCTCCAGCAACTTCTTCTGGAGTTTGCACATCAAGTGGGAACATTTTTCTATGAGATGAGCCCTTGGGGAGAGAACTAGGTTGTGCAAAGCAAACATGCGTAGCCTTAGTCATGCAAGCAGAGTCTGAAGTCATCAATAATTTGGGGTTTCTGACACATGCATGCTCAGTGCTGGTGGGGTGGTTGGGTCCTGAAGCTGTAGAGCTGGAATGAATTTGTGCAATATGATGACTAGAGCTGTTATGAGCACACTTCTCTGCCACACAGGAAAGACTTCACAAATACAGGCTTAAAAATCTTCAGTTCAGCCTTTGCTCTTTCTACCTTGGGGAAGTCACTCCAGAAAGTGAAATCAAGAAAAGTTCATTCAACTTTTATAGAGGATCCACTATCCTACTGGTCTTCAGCAATGATGGGTCTTGTTTTGTGAGGATCTGATGGCCTCTACGTCCTATTAGCGTCTGTGGATGTTGGGAGACTCAGTACACTGCACGGCTGGGACCCCCACACTTGGGAGGCCATTGGAGTTAATCGTGCAAACTTCAGGGTCAGCAGAACAGCAGTAGACAACCAAATAGTGTGAAGTTATTTCCTGCTCTGCCAAAAAAAAGCACGTCTAGACTCAAGAGTTATCTTTTTCCTAAGGTTGGAAGTAAAGCTTTCAATCCAGGTAGGGTGCCTGACCCTGGGTAGCTGGGATGGGTAAACAGAAGCTGCTGTTATTGAGTTCAAACGCACCATCCTGACCTTTTAACAATTTCAACTCCATAACAGGAAGAAGAAAAGCCAGAATCCCATGGTGGGAGTGTACAATGCTAACGTGAATACCCAGGTGCCTGGAAAACAAGGATTATTCACAAAAGGGAGGAAAAACAATGAGTCTCATGTCTATGCAGTTATCGATGATGCTATGGTCTATGGGCACTTGCTGAAGGAATCCAATGGCTCAGTCTCTCCAGAAGTTGATGTGTACAGGCCGTTTGATGGACCCATTGGTAGCTTACCGCCTTCTCCACCTCCGTTGTCCTTCAGAAAAGACATTAAACGCTCTTCTAACACTGAGGAACCTCCACCTCTGACAGACACAGACCATGACACTTACACGTTTGCTCATCAGAAATCAGGGCAGTCAGAGGACATTGGAGATACAAGTGAAAAGAATAATGGAGATACAAGCACGTCCTTGCTGGAAAATAAGGAACAGGATGGTTTAGTGGAGTAATTTTATGCCAGGTATAGCAGTTTCCTGTGGAAATAGAGGTGACCTGTAAGGACAAGGGCCTAGGGAAAAATACTGAAGAGGAGTGTTATTTTAAAATGTGTTTTGATGTTGTGTTGTTTTGTTTTGTGTGTGTGGTTTTGGTTTGTTGTTTGGTCGTTGTTTTTGGTTTTTTTTTTAAACTTAGCTGTTATAGCTTTCAGTTTTAGAGTGAACATCTATCAAACTCAAAAACAGTTGAAACACTCCAGGACTGCATGTACTTCTGGTTGTGAAACAGGAGGCAAAGGTACGCTCCTGCTTTTTAGTATAAAGACATCAGGAAAATGAACTAACTGCCAGCTTAAATAGAGCGGGGAGAGTGTTTTTGTCCAGAATGGCCTCCTCTCTCACGAGTCATTTGTTCCCGAGTGTTGGTTGGTGACTCCTTGAAGGCGTAGGCTACATCGCCGTCTCAAGGCAGGTCCAGGTTGCAGAGATGTCAAATGTCTGCGATCTGCTAATGTCTGAGAAAAGGAGGGGATGCTGTCATTCCCATCACTCGCTGCTTGAAAGTTCATCGTTATTTAGCATACTGGTGGCTATGTAAGTGTAATGAAAGACCACGTATGCTGCCTGGAAGAGCTCTGTGTGTGTAAATCGGTTTGAACGCTTGAGTTTGGGCTCTTCTAGTTTGGAAGTAAAGTTATGTGTTTTCTCTAATTTCCAACTGATGCTATAATACTTGGATAGCGCTGTGTGAGCCTGTTCCAAAGACTTGTGTTTTCCTTGCTTTTCTTACAAAAACAGTTTCAAAAGTCTAAAACAATCTGTGCTTCTCTTCAGATGCCTGTAGCATTCACATTTTACTAAAACCTTGTGCTTTTGGCTCGAGTTAAGAGTAAGGATTCAGTGCAGAAATAGCGATGTGGTCATCTGGCTGTTTATTAATGCATTTCACTGCACATGTTAGAGGTGTGTGATTGTTTAAATAAGGACCCAAAAAAGGAGTAAAGAAAACAGATTATTTCCAGCAGGTGGTTTCTCTGAAATGCAAAGTATGAGAGTGAATCCCTAAGGAAAGCCTAGGTATTTATTTTCTATCAATCTGAATTTAACGACCGTGTTGAAGTGATGGTGGGGACAGCTCTTGATTTGTAGTGGGACTTACACTTCAGTCAGCTGGCTGCCTTTGAAAGCCACCTCTTGAGATCAGGTAAATAACAGGTCTCATTTTTAAGCGCTATAGCTAGCATGCCCCTCAGTTTATGTGCCTTTTAAAACTTGAGGGTCAGATCTTCATGCAGAGGACTACGGGTATACGAATAAAGTTGCCTTTTATATACAAACACCTGGCTTGTCCAGGTGTGCAGGTACTGAGGATGTTTGCAGCCAAAGGCCCGACCACTTGATAGTTTCTCTCCAAATGTCTCATTGTGACTGTTTCCTGCCTAAGGATACACAAAGGTGCCATAAAACTTTTAGACAGTGTTAGATGCAGTAATGTTAAACACGTAATAATGTCTGAAATTAAAACGTCTTTACCAGAAACCTTACTGTTTACATCAAAAAAGAATGTGGATTTCTTCCCGTGTTACCTATGCTGGCATTGCAAATTGCCTATTTACATGGTGAGATGTGTGTTTTTACACAACGTATACTATTATACTGCTTGGACCGCTATAAAAATTAAGTATAATGTTGTATCTGACTCGGTTTTCTGTAGCATATAGCAAAACGTGTGCCATCTAAAGGTGCCTTTTAATTGTTTCAGGTATTTTCCTGCTTATATTTATCACTTTTAATGTAGAAATGTGTATTCCTAGATCTCTGGCTACTCACTGGGATCACGTATTTCAAAGTGTACTGCGTCATTTTAATGTCATTTGAGAACTTTAAGAAGATTTCTGCCATACTGCTATCTGTTTTTCTCAGGTAACTGAATTGCCACAATACATTTTTATCGGAGCAGTCCAGTTGTGCTTTCATCTGGTCCATGTTTCTCACTTCTCTTTTACTGAAAAGGAATGAGAAGTCTGTAAGAGAAAGTCAAGTTTGTCTCATCCCTCTGGTTCAGTTTCTGCCATTGCTTAGATGAAATCTTTTAATTCATGTTCTCTCTAACCAACTGAAGAAAATGTAATAGAGGTAAGGCTTTTGTTCACAGCCTCTCGATGTTTGAAGGAAGAACATGATGCTTGTTGATCGTTATTTTTATTTGTTCTATTTTAACTCAACTTTGGGTATGGCAATATAAACCTTATTTTACAGTTGTTTCCAGTCTAAGGTTGACTTCCACTGTGCTTACTTTGGTATGTTTAGAGTAAGAGTTCAGACAGAAATTCCAATTTGCTTCTCATTAAGAGGAACTTGTGACTACTACCTGGAGTAGGCTGGAGTAACTAGTGTATGCCTTTCGTGTGTGCATGTAAAATCAGCCTCAAGTGGTTTTATGTCTGACTGTTGGTAGTTATGCCATTGCCCTAGATCATAGAAATAGGTTTCTAGAGAACTTAATTTGCTGGGATAATATACTGCTGACTGTGCGTGGCCGTTTTCCTCACGCAACCAGTGATATGCTCCTAAGTGCTGTTTTTAAAGGCACGTGTTTATATCACTGGGGAGAAGGGTTGTAAAATATGTGAAGCTTTCAATATAAAAATGAATGGTTCCGTGGCTTTTCGGTAGGGTTGTGATGTTTGTAATTTATTCACACCCAACTGATACATATGGTTGAATTCCAAATTAATTTATTTTCAGGGATAATAGCATAAAAGTACATTTTTATGTCCTTCATCCCAGAAGGGACCCTTATGAAAATATGTGAAGCCCTTTTTTGTCCTAAATTGAAGTGCATGGAATCAGTACATGCTTACCGGTTTATTTTTTTATTTACTTTGAGGCAAGTTTAATGCACATAGAAAATGATGTTTGAAATCTTCACTACTGAGGATTCCAGTAATTGCTGGGAAAGGATCCTTGGCTAAATTTGTCAGATCTACTTTTGGAAGGCATAGGACACTCAGCAAGGATCGTCCGGTCCCTAGGCCCCCCTCTCCAAAATTTTCACTTAATATGAATGTAAATGAAAGTACTTATCACTTGGATCTTCACTGAGATTGTGCCGTCCTGGAGTAGTTCCCCTGCAGTGATCTTTATTTAAAAAAAAGAAAATTTCTGAGTCTGGTTAACCATTAATTGAGAGGTGGAGGTCCATAGTGGGACAGCAGTTTAGAAACTTGTGTCCAGAATGTTTATTTGCCGTTGAAGAGCAAAGAGAAGCGGTGGGTTTTGTTGCCCAAAGCTGAAAAGATACTACTTCTTGCTGCTTGGACTTGAGTCTTTGAGGTTTGGACAATCTTCAGTCCCTCAAAACACTCAGTAATTGCTTTATTTTTAAGCACGTAATGCGAGTAGTCTAGTGCAATTTCCAAATAAATCAAGAGCCAAGTTACTACTCTTTGGATTAGAGCAAAATTTGTAGAGCACCAGTAAAAATGGAAAAAGTTGGTTTTGTTGTTGTTGACACCAGACTAATATTGAGACTTCAACTCCTTCATCTTAGCGGGGGGAAAAAATAAATCATATTACTCTGAAGAAACTATCCTGGAATACCTGTGAGCGTGACAGAATGAATTCAAGTATGTGGATGTTGTTGGGGGCAGGGAGGAAGTGAAATGCTGAATAACCTTTATCCATGGGCACATCTTCACCAGCCAGTGCTTAATGGTGAGCTGCAGTGTACACAAAGGCGGGAGCAAATCTGTCTCCCCGAAAACTTTGGGTCTAGAAGCTTAAAAAAAAATAAAAAAAAATAAATATAGGATTCATTCCTTTAGTATTGCTTTCTACATCCAACTTAGCGATTGGTTTATTTTTGATAAAGTATAGCTTCACAGCTATTAAGTAAGCATGGCTTACCTAGTTTTCTTTGGAAGAGAGGAAATCCAGTGTGGAAAACTGATCCAGCCTGGAGGAAGGGACAGTACTTTTACAGGGACTTAGAAACTTCTGGCATCTTGTTTCAGCAACATAAATGAAGCATGGCAAATTGTTTCAATTAGCAACACTCCTAACATATAGAAGGGGGTTTTGTTTTTGGTTTTTTGGGTGGTTTGGGCCACATCCATCTCTTGCATTAAAGAATTGCTGCACGTAAGTCAGGCTTTACGCTTCTGGGCAAGATGAATCTTCAAAAATGGAAGGAACTGCATTGTCTCTTGCTACATTTGTGGGTATGTGTGTATTTTATAGAGAGAGATATTTGTGTTTTATCCTGGTACAACTGCTACAGTCGCTCATAGCCGTAGAAAAAGTGCCAGGGTGCGTCCTGTCAAAGATGCTCTAACAGAGCAATGCCCCATCAGCACGCAGCACCTTTTTAGACCTGAGGCTAGAAAAATGGCCTCGCTTCCTGGAAGGTGTTTTCTCAGAAGAAAATGAGGGGAAAAGTTCTGGCAATGTCCTCCATGTTTGCAGCAGAACCATTTTGTTTGTTTTCTAACGGGAAATTATTTGATTTCAGAAAGTTATTTAGAAGTACCATTAAAACAGATGTATACATCTAGTTTTCCGCATAGAGGAACCCGCCCTTCAGTGCAATTTGCCGCTTGGTCTCAGGAGTACGAACTGCGGACTCCTAAGTCTAATTGTCTTAGCGTCTGTTTCAAATTCATCATCGCAAATGCTTTTATTCAAAAGGTTGTTGTTTGTTTTTTTTTAAATTCGAAGTGAAGCAAATTAATGGTGTGTTTCTCCTCTCAAAGTGCGACTTTTATTTAATTGCTGGATTCTGGAAAAAGTAACCTGAAAACGAGTATGCAGAACTGTCATTTTGTAACATACAGTGAACTATGAAGCCAAATAATCATTTGTACTGAGGTAAAAATGACTGCTCCGCGCTTTAAGCTGCTAAGTAGGGGTTTGTGCATACTAAACTGCATGTTTGCATTTCAGGGCATGAGTATATGAGGCTTTCAGCTTCGGAGACCTCCACGTCCACCAGTGCCTTCTCGTGCTGTAGAAACTTTCAGAGTTCTGCTACTTAGAAAAGTAATGCAGCTTCAGATCTCTTCAAAAGTGAGGACTTTAAAGAGAAATACTGGGATGTTTTTGTCTAAGAACAATCTTTGTAGCAAGTTGCAAACCCAAAAGCCTGAATCTGTAGATTTCAGTTTTCCACAGTAAATTAAAGCTGTTCTACTTTCTGCCAAATCAAACCTGTTTAGATACTTGGTAATTACTTCCACAGCTTAATGCTTTACCTATTCAAAAGCTTGAAAAGGTTCATATACTTTCCCTTCACTTGTTTCCTTAAGTTAATTGAGAGTATGTTTGGCTTTTTATTTAAAAAGTGGTAAACCTAAAAAGTAAGCAAAGGCATAATGTGAACATTTTATAGCTTAGTCTTTCAGAGCAATTAAAGGAAAGAAAAAAAGCAGGCAACAAGCCCTTACCTCTTCCTCTCTAATTTATTTTCTTTGGGTTAACGGAGAACAAGTTTCTAGATATCTTAAACAAGCCTAGCAAAGCATATGGGTTCATGCATGTGAGCATTTATATGAATTTAAGATAACTTAATGTTTTAAGAGATAATTTAATGTTTTTCCTTGCTAGTCAAACAGCTGAGGAAAATGGGCTGACATTTGATTTTTGGCTGATCAGTTCCTCAGGTCAAACTCCTGCGTGTTCTCGTTAGGTTTTTATGGACACCCGCCTGGGTCAAAGGATGAGACGCAGCTTCAGCTGAAAGGAGATGCTGGATTTCTGTGACAACGCTTCCCCGATACTACTCGTGGGGCATGCGTCTTAAGGAATCTGTGCCCGGGTTATGGCTGGAAAGGTAGCCCTGCTGGAAGTAAAGCAATTCAACCTGGAGAGTTCATGTGTCAATTAAGTTGCCCCAAGCACTGACTGAAAGGTGAATTGTGTTCATCACCCCCTTTTCTCTTCCTGCTGCTGTATTTTCCTGTCTTTTCTTCCTCTCTCCCCACACTCCTAGTCACTCAAATTCAAGACGGAAGTTTCCAGAGACCACTATGGTGAATATCCTCTATGAGATTTACACCAAGCAACCCAGGCTGGGGTTAAAATACTTTTAACCTCTCTCTGCAACGTATTTCTTACTCCAGCCACACCTGAACCTGCTTGGTGTACCTGAGGTAAAAATGCCGCTGTTGTCTCGGCTTCCCTTCCCTTCCCTCTGGCTGGAGAGGTTATGGCAAAGGTGCTGGGTGAGGCTTGCTACAGCAAGATTTTCCCAGATTTTTGATTGTGCTGTCACAAAGCTGCTTCAGACTTGAATGAAGTGGCAGTACGTGAAGTAATTGTTTACATCTGAAATAGCTGGAGAAGCACTTGGGAAAACATTAATAGAGGTAGGAAAAACTCAAGTTATTCTGGAAACTATCGCTTCTCTTGACATGAATGAGCTCTCATATGAGTAATACCCAATTAGACACCAAAGTGTGCAGAATGATAAGCCAGGTCCAGGAGTGGTGCAACGAACCATGTCTCTACCAGTAAACCAAGATATACTTTACAAAAATCTGTAATTGCTGCGCTAACATTTACCATAGTAAAAACGTCTCCACCGATTCACGCTTTGCTTTAGGTGATGCAATGGTGATGACTCCGTGGCTTTCTGTCACCAAGGAACAACATAGAGGAGCCATTCCCCTTTCTGCTACTTTGAAGCAGAAAAAGATGATGGGAATAACGCATCCCTTTGCTTTAGAAATAGTATGATTTGAGGCTTAGATACCAATTTTAACTTTAATCATTAAGGTGAAGCATATCCTTTATTCTCAGGGTGGATATTTTCCTGTATCCTACTGAGATTTAAGCCTTTTCTTGAGGGTTGGTGGGAGGATAGGCTTTACACTTGTCCTCACCCTGGTCCCACCAAAGCCGAGGGAAGGAAGACTACCACCCATAAAGAGAACCCCTCAGGTTCCTTCCTTAGATACAGAGGCGGGTTTTAGTAGTTTGTTTCCTTGATTTATTTCTAATAAATAGAAATAAAATCAGGTGTGAATGCCCATCAGGTGGATGCTACCTGACTAATGTGGGAGGAGGGAATGGATTTCAAATTTGAAACTCCCCATAGGATGGGGCAGGGGGAAATTAAAAAAAATAATGTGCTTCCTTGAAAGCCAAGCTCGTGGAGGGGCTGAATGACTGAACAGTTCGCACTGTGCCATCAGCAGTTTCTGGATGCTCGGGTCACTGGCTTTCAAAGCCGTCCTGCAAAAATAAAGGGCATGTGGAGGGAAATTACTGAACGTGGCAAGCGGTAGCTGGTGGGGAGTTTGGGGGATGCGTTTGTTCACCTGACGCTTGGCAATAATGGCTTAGGTCCAATGCAGACTTTTGGGATATTTGTTATTGTTAATAACTAATAATCTATGCCAAACTTTGTGTTGTCTCACGTGATTGTTGTGAGGACACGGTTGCAAGAGGAGGATCCTGCTGGCTGTGGCAGCAGCTGTGCGTGAAGCTCTCTTTGTTCCTGGAATATCACAACCACCTCTCTTTCCTGCCAATGTCACGGAGACACAGAGGACAGGCAGCCTGGGATGGGCTTTTGGGGATGACGAGGACTGAGTGTGCCTCCCCTGGGCATTCCCAAGCCAGCAGTTGCTTGTGATGGCCTTAGTTGAAGTTAGTACCCCTCTGACTACAAATTCTACACTCCTAGCCATGATATTTAGTTAAATCACTTTCTGCACTAACCTTTGCCGGCAGAACATCTTCAGGTAACTTTATACGACAGTAGGAACGTGAGATATTTCCTTTGCCAACATTGATAGTGGACTCTAACTAGGGACCTTAACCCACCCTTTGGGTTTTGGCTAAGAAACTGGTCACATCTGGGTTGCAGCTGGGGGAAGCAAGGCAGGGAGGGAGGAGAAGCTCTCCTGCACAGCCAGAGGGTGCATTTCTGCCTGGGTGCTTGAATTTCATCCTTTTCCACAAAGCTACTGCTGTAATAGCATTTGCTGCGGTTACTGCTGCTGTTACGCTTGCAGTAAATGTACTAACACTGCTATGAAATTACTGGTGCAGCTAATGCCTGGTGATATAACGGAAGAAGGGTGTTGAATCAAGGTTTCCAGGCAACCTTAATTTTCACATTTTCCTGATTATTTTTTTTTTTTATTTTTTAATTTTTTTAAGGAGTGGGGCTTTACAGCCTTATTATCTCTTACTCTTTCGTCGTGCAGGATTCAAATCTGAAGTCCCGTAACTGCAATGTCCATAATACTCAGGTGCCCTCTGCATCGCCATCACAGCCCCAATGCAGAGGTCTCTGGGTGCACGTGGCACCTGGGCACCGGGTGCCCTGCCTCGTCCCAGCCTGTGCCACTAAACTGTCTCCCCACAGCGATGCTCGCACGGCCCGGGCACCTTTCCTGATGAACAAAAAAACCATTAGCATCTCTGGCACGTGACCATGGCAAAGGGCTGGAACATAGATGTTATGAGCTGCCAGTCTTTTTAAATTTTCCCTCGCCTTTGACAAAGCTGGATCTTTCATGCAGCTCTGCTAAGAGCAGCTGGGGAGGGAGTCGATGGGAACTTGTATGTGAGATGGGCAGGAGGTGAGGGGGGCTGGCTGCTGTGGTCCCTGCCTGTTTTATCTGCCTGGAAAGGCTTGAATTTAACCAGGAACTGGGTTCCTGGACCAAGTATGGCTTAAGACTCCAGGCGTGTGTAATTCCTTGTTACTCATGTTAGCTGAAATCCCAGTGCTTCACTTGCGCAGCTAGGCACTACGCTAAATATCCCAGCTTGCCCCGTGCTGCGGGGATGCAGCTGAGGAAGCAGTGGGATTGCTGCAAAATGCGACGCGTGCAGGTGAGCTCTGGCATGCTGCAGCTCCCGTGGGTGGAAAACGGGACACATTGTGAGATTGCAGGATGGTACACTATCAGATTATACGTGGGGGCTTTTTTTAATAGCCAACTTTTATGCAGCTTCAAGTCCCTGTGCCTGGAACAACCAACTTTAATCCCCAAGGGATGTGGATTCAGGGCATTGGGAAAGCAGAAGGAGAGCAGGAAAGGAGTGGTGTCCTCAGCCCCGTGGCTGGCAGACACAGCTCTTCCACAGGGGTAGGTGGGAGGATGGGTTGGTCACAAGGCAACATCTTGGCACTTTGAGCTCTGCCTCAGACCTTTGTATGAGCTAAGATAGCTGCCACCTCTGTGTCCTTCTCCCCCAAGGGAAGGAGGTGGGTTGGCTTCTCAGTTTTCCTGTGCCTTGGGACTACCTGTCTGCTCCAGGGATTTTGGCAATGGCCAGCTTGCTCCATCATGCAAGAACTGGTAAAGGAAGAAGCCAAGTGGTAGATGTCCCAGGAAGGTCTGGCAGCTTATGGATACCTCTCTCATTCATCCCAAAATAGGAGGGGAGCAATAAAGCCATTTTGCCCCTGATACAGCCAGTTCCTGAGACTGAAGACTGTGATTTTCTATGGACCTCCAAGGTCATTCAAGCCCCCTGATTAGCATGTGAGTCAAAGGCTGAATCTTTGCTTTTGGTTGAATGCAGTGCTCACTGCAGTTTGGCCTACAGACCTGTCTGCTCTTTTTTTAATTGCTTGATAAAATCTGTGAGGTGGTTTTATATCTGGCTGTGGATACTACCTACATCTGCAGTTCCAGCGGGCTTAAAAATAGGATACTTTTATAGGCTGGCATAACAATTCCTGTAAATGTTTAAGAGAAGGAAAAATTCTCAGTAATGATTATTTTTGTTTGTTTTCAAGCTTTCCACATTTTATAAGTAAGGCGTTGTGGGTTTTTTTGTGTCCAGTACCATGCTTTCAGGTTTGCTTATCTTTCTCCAGCGATACACTACAATTACTCGCTGTGTTTGCATCCCTTTTTGGTGCATACATTTTAAATTTAGGAATAAAAAAGTGCTGATTGTTGTTCTGCTTCATTTTTCAAAGCAAGACCAGTTTCTAGGCTGTGTAGAAAATTGTCAGTCACTCACTGTAGGCATATAGCACCCCACCCGCACAGCACCTTCCAAGTCCTCGCTCTTCAATGGAACCAATTGTTTAACTGTGTTTATAACCAGTGCTATTCCTGGAGCGTTTCCTAAAAGTTGACCGGTTTAAGGTCTACCCGCTTTTGCTCTGACATATTATAGAAGAAAGTGCAAGAGCCAGCCTCCATGGATGTCTGTTGCAGTAGCCCTGTGCTGGTGCATGGGCAGGTGGGACCTGTGGCATCTCCCGTCTCCTGGGGTTTGGATCCCCCACGTCAGTGTGGCTTGCTGCTTGAGAAGTTTGGGTTTGGACTGACGTTTTCCCAGCAATGGAGCAATGTCCAGGTTACACATGAACCCGGATGAGATTCAAGGCTGCCCCTGGCCCATCCTGCCCTAACAGTAAAGCAAATCTGTCACTATGGTTGAGCTGATTCACAACAGCATCTACCCACTTATGAATTGTGTGTTGGGATTGAACGTTTAATATAAAATATATCTCATTTGCTTTTTAGTGCTTTGGTGGAGTTTTTTTGTTTCCTTTTTGTTGAATTTCTACATGAACGTTCAGTGCTTTTCTTCTGATGACGTTTAGCAGAGCAGCAAGACCTTGTATCTGGAGCTCTGGAAATGTTACAGTGTAGAAATTACATCCCACTAGAGATTATTTTATCATCTTTCTTGATAACTTTTCTCTGTAGGAAGGCTCTTACATGACAGCTCCTCCATCAGGTGTCTGAGGTCAGCAGTCTCCCCCTGAAATGCCTTTTTTTCTCCTGTGACTGTAGAAGAGGACCCAGTTACATAGGTATGATCCCTTGCTCAGTGTTTGTGTTCACACAGACTAGCTGAGGTCAGCAGGGACCTCTGGAGATTGCCTGGTCCCACCTCCTGCTCAGAGCAAGGTCTCTTGGAGCAGGTTGTCCAGGGCCACGGCCAGCTGGGTTTTGAGTATCTCTAAGGATGGAGACTCCACAGCCTCTCTGGGCAACCTGTGCCAGGGTCTGACCGCCCTCACAGAGAGAAACGTTCCTCTTCTGTTTAAGCAGGATTTCCTGTATTTCAGTGTGTGCCCACGGCTCTGTCTTCTCTACCCATCCCCATCAGGCATTTAAACAGGTAGATAAGACCCCCTGAGCCTTCTCTTCTCCAGGCTGAGCAGTCCCTGCTGTCACACAACAGTTGCCCCAGTCCTTTCATCATTTTTGCGGCCCTTCACTGCGCTCGCTCCAATAAGTTTATGTCCCCCCCTGTACTGGGGAGCCCAAAACTGGACCTGGCACTCCAGATGCAGCCTCACTGGTCCCAAGAAACACAGAAACAGGGCGCAATATCGAACGCCAGAGACCTTGCTTTTGGGGTCCCTGTTGACGGGTGTGACAGAAATAAGACACATTCCTGTTACTGCAGGGGGAAACTAAGCTGGCCCTGAGGTATTTCTGCAAAGCAGTAGCTGGTGTAGTTTTTATCTCCCTTCTTGCATTTTCTTTTTAAAGATGTAGTGCTTCCCAAACAGTGTTTGCTAAACATAGCTTCTTGAGATGTGTTCTTCATTGCCGGCCTGCAAGGTTGGCAAGCGGCTTGTGCGTTTTGTTCTCTTCAATGGGATGAGGGTTAGCTTTCCAACAGGGCTGAAACGAAAGCAAGTATTTTCTGCGATTAGCAGTTGGCCTCACCTCTTGGCAGCGTGGTCATCTGTGGGGTTTTGTCTCCTTCCTGGGGGGAGGCTGGACGTTGTGGGTACGGTGCTGGTTAGCGAGTAGCCAGGCTGCAGGCGTTAGGTGCCTTATGGTCACCACCAGCACTGGTGGCCCGAGCCTCCAGCACGAACACTTGTGTGGGAGGTTGCAGGGAGGTGATGCGGCCACTGACCTGTTTACACAGGGCAGGACAGAGCATGGAGGCTGTTGGGTGTGAGTCATGGCTAAGATGTTTTATAATTTTGGTTTTAGCTGTGTTTGCAACAGTCTCCAGCTGTTACCTTTGGACTCCCTCTGGGTACTTCTGTACTGCAGATAAAGGGGATAAAGCACTATTTTTTAGCTCTGTACACCATAGTCTGATATTCTCTCATCCCCCGCTTTATCTTCAACCCCCAAGGAGATTATTTTTGTGCTTTCCATCCGTGTAGTGACTCCCAACTGTCTTATATTTATGCTCCCAGTGGTCGTTTGGCTTACCCTTGTTTGCTGATGCTCACAGATCTGTGTTTCTTCTCTGCCTATGGCAGCTTTTGAGCTGGAGAAATGTAACTTTAATTTAGTTTTTCATTTTATTTGCAAAAGGAGAGATGAGAGGTCAGGCACTGAAGTGGGGTCCAGTGCTTATGTAGGAGTGGGACCAATCAGCAGAGCCTATGGGAATAACGAGGCTCAGTGATGCAGGGCTGGAGGTGCTCCTTCCCTTTTGAGGTGCATCCTACCGATGGTCTCGTCCCACAGCCAGAGGTGGGAAGTGCCTTTCCCTTATGGGAGGTGGGAGCAGAGGTGTTTGGGAGCTGATCCTCACAAAAGATGACAGAGAGAGACTTACATCTGACGCAGTGAGAGACTCGGGTCTGAGTAACCCCCAGGCTGAGCAGACAGGCACAAGGAGCAGAGGCGTGGGGTTGGGTTGCTTGTTCTGACTGTGGATCTTCTCCCTCTCTCTGCTCGGACTCCTTCTCCCATGTCACCAAACCCTCTGGATCCGAACTCACCCGGGACTGCTAAGGATTGAGTCCCACAAAAGTGTTCAAGGCCCAAAACAAGCTTTTGGCTTGTGGCTCCCAAATTCTTACCTGCCTTTGCCTACCCGTCCCTTTTACTGACCGAAGCCAAAAGCAACCAGGCTGCTGGCTGGGTGTTGACAAGTGTTAACAGTGTGCTGTTCTGGCCCTTGTTCGGAGGGATACTTCAGAAAGGTATTATGTGTTTTACAGTTAACCATTTTATTTTTAACCATTTTGTCCTTTGCCTGTACTTCAATACCTTGGTGAATTGGGGTCAGGGCAATTAGTCGGGTAAATTAGCATAGCTCTACTGAAGTCAGTTCTGGATGGCGTAGTGCTGGAGTAACACCTTCTGGGGGGCTCACCCAATAACTTTTCTTCTTTTGTTTATATAAATATATGCACGATTCACGCTTCATCTTTCCTCTGCTGTATTTCACAGCTGCAGGCAGCTGAGCGGCACGATCAGTGGCACAAGATCTTACGCAACATTTCCTATTTTAATAATGCGAGGTTCAGTTGAGATTGCAGGCATCACAATATGTTGGTTCAGAGATGATCACTTCCACATTTGTTTTTCTTGGGGAAGAGCTGAGGTTTCTTTACATTGGTCTGCATGCCTTTGGTTGAGACCGAACTTTGTGGACAGCAGATGTTCCTCTCTGGCTTGAGCGCCAAAAAGATTTAATGGAAAATCAAAAAAGCGATGCTTGTCCCAGCCCCCAGCAGATGGATCCCATCTGCTCTGGGCAGGTCCCATCGGGCCATGCTGGAGGGGACGCAGCCAGTGTCCCCTGTTCAACCCCTCCACCCCGGCATTCACCGTGAGCACAAAACAGGGGGTTGGCCACAAACAAACAAAAAAGAGTGCCGTGGTAAGCAAGGATGAGGAATCTTCTAGAATTTCTTTTCCTTTGGCTTTTAAAATAAAATTGGCTGTTCATAATGTACACTAAGAAGCAGCATGTAGAATATTACTGAACTCATAAATGCCAACCTGAAACTGCAAGGTCAGTTTTGGCATCCTGGGTCCAACAAATAGGGCAGAGGCAAAGCCACCCTTCCCTGTGCTCCTCCCAGCTTCAGAAGAGCAAAACATCTATGAAGAATGGTGCTGGCGGGAGTGTGGCTGTGTGAAAATGGAGAGCAAGACAGATATGAGCGAGAAATCTGCTGAGAGCAACTTGTTATTCACTAGATTTTTGACAGATTGACTCTTTAATGTCCTCTCTGGGAATATCCTTTGGCATCCATCTCCACTGCTGTTTTGCAGATTCACACTCCACGCAGAGATCGTCCAGCTACAGCACCCCCATCTTCCCTGAAGCTCAGCACCGCCAGGGTCCGTGGTTTTCACATCGCCCCTCTTTAGTTCCTGCGCTCCCATAAAACTACGCTGTTTTTTTCTCTGACCGCGCATTTGTGTTTTAAGACCTTGTGGTTTACGACCAGTCAGGATCAAAGCCAGCAACGCGTCCAGATTTGCTGCTCTGCATTCACATGTATCTCAAAACATGGAGGGATTGTCTGCCAAGGAGACTAGAGGGTTTATATTGAAACAAGATGGCTTGTAGGGTGTAACCATGACCTACAGCAAAGAGCCTTGGAAACCTTCAGGATCAGGGTCCAGAGTAAAGCTCAGAGAAGGGCTGTCCTCTCGTGCAAGAGAGACCTAATTTCACGTGCAGTTCTGCAGCAGTTGAAACTTCCCAGACAGGCATGGAGCGTTGTCTTCTTCGTGTATGGTCTTCTCTCCTTTATGGGATGCTGATGAAGACGAGTAGGATGAGGAGGAAGAAGTCACCACTCCTGTGGGGGAAGGAGAGGGATGCTCGGTGCTGCTGCGGCTCCGCTCATTGTGGAGGAGGTGGGGGGCAGCCTGGGAAGTGCTGGCTCCATGCTGGGACCTGAGGTCCGCTTCTCCCAGCACCGCTACTGCTACCAAAGGGGGGTGAGAGAAAGACCTTTCTTTGGGGTTGGCTCAGATTTTGGAGTGACATTTCCCAACAGCAAGAGGAAGGGAGAAAGGAAATCTTATTTGTCTATAAAAGGATTCCCTGCCTGTATCCTGCATGTGGCATGTGACTGGGATGATAAAAGGTGGGGGTGGAAATCCTATAAACCGTATCCCAGTGTGGGAGGCTCTTGCTTTCTGCTTTTTCCTCTCTGCTTTTGATATCTCTGACCCTCTGACAGGTTGCTGGAGGTGCTCAGAAGAGAAATGCAAGGAGAAGAAAGCATTCCAGGCACATTGACACAACTCCATTCCTTCAGCAAGCTATATATTTATTTCATAGTCATTTGAACAGCGGAGCGTTTGGGAACAGTGACAGCTTTGGAAGTGTGCACTCTGCATTTGCATGTGTGTGTTTCAATCCCTCCAGCTCGGCTTTCCCTCTCAATGTCTTGTAAGACCCACCATTGTGCTGTTTTTAAACAAAGCAGCAAACTGAAACACCTCTCCCGTGGGTTCCCCAAGAGCATCGTGTCTTGAGACAGGCAACCTGGCAGCGCAGGGGACGTGACCCAAACTGGAGGGGTTACTACCAAGCTCCGAACTGCAAAGAACCACTGAGACCTTTCAGCCAACAGCCAGCAAGGCTTTGTTAAGCTGTCGGGGTGGCCTGTACCTCTTTCCCATCATTGCTGTTTATTTCAGTTTCACTTTTTTCTTCAACCCTTTTCTCAGCAAAAAAAAATAAAATACTGAGGCCAGCCCTTCGTCTGGGCATGACTTCATTGGCGCAAACAGTGCTCAGCAGATTTATGTTTGCTGAGGACTGTGCCTGGACCAAAAAGGGTTTCAGCTGTGTTTCCATCACTTAAACAGGTTGTATGATTTCTAAAGCTGCTAAAGTGAGTCGTCTTGGGGTTTGTTTTAAATGGGCTTGTCTTTTATCCCTAATAGCATTACATTTCTATTATTTACCTAATACTTTCATCTTCTGTTTCCAAAAGTACATTTGACTGACTATGCTGTAAGTCATCACTGCTTCCCCCATAATGCTGGAGCATAAATAAAGCTTCTGATGGGATATTTTAAAAAAAAAAAAAAAAAAAAAAAAAAAAAAAGATCTGGCAGTGGGAGAGCTAGACCCGCTGAAATCATTGAAACTGGCTTCTGATTGATGAGAAAAGGACCAACAAAACAGGGCATGCTTCTGGAAAGGGCTCCCTCCTTCCCAGTACGTCAACCCATGCCTGTAACTTCCTAGTTCATTCATGCACATGGTTGGATGAGCTGGACAACCCATTGAGCAGCAGGTCCTCAGCCAATAAGCCCAACTGTGTCTCTCAATGCAAAGCAGGAGCAACTGCCTCTGCTCGTCGAGGCAGGACCTCGATCCCCAGGAGCCTGAACGGGGGAGCTGTGAGGCACGAGAAGCTCAGTCCCGTGTCCCTCACTATCAGGGCTTACTGGGAAGAGAAACAGGAGAAGAAAGTGGGAACTAGCTATGCTGGTGTCCCAACAAAACTCAGCAAGATGGGAAAGGACGTTGCAGAGCGACAGCCCCGGGCAACCGAGGTGGCTGTTTGCCAGGCTGGACTGCTGCACTGGTTCTTTGCCAAAACAACTGAGCCGTCCTAATAAATTCCCTGTGTAAAAAAATATATCTATGAATCGTGCCTTGGTAGGAACAATGCAGCTGCTAATGGGGCTGGATGTGGCCAAACGAAATGCTCTAACGCTCTCTAATCCGATACCGAGCCGTGACGACTTTCTTTGCGAAGAGTGACGCTACTTGAACGTGTGCGCGCGTGCATGCGTACGTACATGTGCACATACACATACCTATAGCTTTATAATCCTGCTGCCAAAGGGGGAAGACCCGGGCTGCGGGCGGAGGGGGGGGGGACCCCCACCGCCGCCGCTACACGATCATGAACTGGCAGACGTAGGGCAGCTGGTCTTTGCACTTCTTGTCGAACCACTTGCCGACGGCGGCCCCCGACAAGGCTGCGCAGTTTTCCAGCTTGCCGCCGTCGGGCTGGGTAGTGATTTCAGTCTCCCAGTTCTTGTAGCGGACGGGGCCGCCCGTCATGTCGACCCACTTGCCCTCCGCCGCCATGTCGTTGAGGCCCAGCCATATCTCCGCCTCGGAGCCGATGCTCTTGCGCATGTAGTCGTAGAGGGCATCGTTCTCCTCCCCGCCCTGGGGGGTGCTGAGCGTGCCGCCCTGCGAGATGCAGTTTTCGCTGGCCTCGTGGTACGTCTTCCTCTCCGAAAACGCGAGAAAGCATTTTAGGTGAATTTTGGTGCCTTTCAGGCAAACTGAGAGGTGGCCACACGAACAGAACAAAAAGAAAGGGAATTGGGTTTACAAACAGCGCCCAGGAAGAGGCAGCAGCAGCAAACGCAGTGGCCAAATTACAAGATTTATTTCTTAGGCTGTGCAGGGACTCTTGGCAGCACGGGAGTCCCAGGGGCCCTTTCCCTCCTACGCAGGGGATGGCTGCGGGAAAGTGACCTCCCTGTCCAGAAACCGTCAGGAAAAATGGACTTTGAGGTGACCCCGTAACCTTCCTGATCTCCGCCACTGCCGGAGCAGAGGCACAGCGTGGTCCTCCCGCCCCTTCCCCTGGCCTCGCTCTTCCCCAGCTGCTGCTACGCTTTCTCTGACGAGTTTGTCGGAGGGAAGGTTTGTGATGGGCGCTGCCGGGCGTTGGAGTGTTTTGGAAAAAAGTCTGCAATTTCAGTTCAATCATCTTAATTATGCAAGCATGATAAAAGCGTCCTTTTTAATAGGCTTTGATCAGAAGTGTTGTGCTTGCATAGCTTGGGGTCTTCAGAGGAAATTTCTAGTTGCCTCTGATTTTATTGTTAACACTAGCAATTTATTTTATTTTTTTTTAAGCTCTAAACCCTAAGAGTGCAGGGTACTGTAGCCAAACAATAACTAATCAGAGCCACGCATTAATACCCAAACCAATGAATGTGAGCTTGGAACTAAAGCCTTGATTTTGCTTGTGTTCCTTTTCTTTAAAGTAGAAAATTCTCCTTAACTTGCATTTTCAGCTCATTTCTGTTTCATGTTCTGCAAATCACTTCCCTATTGATGTCAGTGGAGTTTGCACAGAACAGCCGTGCAGCGCGGATGGAAGATGGACATTTTAGGACTGCCCTCTGTACGTGTTCAATGAAGCATGGTGGGACTGACCTCCATGAGGTTCCCTGGGCAATACCGTGGTATGTATAAGAGACCAGGTCACCATGTCACTGGGGTTCAGACAAAGGAGTAAGCTACATTTGACTGAAGTAGAGACTAATCCACTACCCATCCCTCTGATTCATAAAGGAAAATGAACATCTGGGTTAGTGTCATAGAATTATCCACAGCTTTACAAACGGCAAGCTTTAGCACATAAAGGCCGGGGGGCGGGGCATATGCTGCACAACTCATGTCATTAACCGCTTGAGGAGCTTCATCTGCCTGGAGGAATTGCAGTAAGCCCACGCTTTGCTTTGAGCCCCCCAACCTCTCTCCCTGTGATGGACGCCTTGTCGCAGGGCGCTTGGGCATCTCTTGTTAAAGGGTGTGGAGCAATTGTAGCTGCTTTATAAGCAGCTCCTCTCTCTAAGCACAAGCCATGCCTTCTTTAGCAAGTCCTTTACCTGTCTGGAGTGCTTGCTTTTCCTTCAGTAGAGCAACCTCCTGCGAGATGTTGTCAATCATGGCCTTCAGGTCTTCGATCATTTTGAGGTTCACACCATCTGTTGGGGAAACCAAGGGAGGAGCATAAACATCAACTGCATCCCCCAGGGAAGCAGCCGAAGTCATTCCTATCATCAAAACTCCCTGCTTCTCTGCCCTCGGAGAAAGACGCTCAGAAGGGATCTGCAAAGTCAACACCTGCCCCCTCGCACATCCGTCAGAGCGAGCGTATGCTCGCTAGCCTGGTCCCACCAGCAACCCAGTATTCCCAGTTTGGGTTTCAGGGTTTTGCACCCTGTGGGGCTTCGTGGGGTGGCAGTCTGCTCTTGGGCTGCTGCTGCAGTGATGGGGTGGGAGTCGCAGACATGAGCATCGCAAGGTGCAGGCTTGTCTCTGGAGCCCCTATGTAGGGAACTCACTTGGGGTGGTGCTGCACTGAGGTCAAGTTCCCAAAAATGCAATGCTTCTGCCCTTCCTGAGCAGGAGTTCTGCCACATACGAGTGTTTTGTAGGAAACTTAAAGCTACTGCTGAATAGAATTTATTGGGTTTTTGTTGTTTTTTTTTTAAACTCAAAAATGTGCCCCCTCTCTCTCTATTCACAGCGCACCCTCCTGGCTTTCCTTAAAAACCCTAACGCATGATTTTCTCTGTATGCACCCCTTGCTGTGGCACGTTAGTCTGCTCTCATGGGTGCATTGGCAGGAAAGGGCTTTGCTCGGCAGGATGATGCTCAGCTGGAAGGGCTGCAGTACCTCCAATAGATCTGCTCTTGCATCACCAGCCACCCCATCCGTCAGCCCACCAACCACACCATCCCTGAGATCATCACAGCTGCCTCTGCCATCAGCACCCCCAGTGCAGGTACCCAAAAACTGTCCAGAGCTGCTCTGCTGCCATGAGAAGACACCTCCTTGGCCAGGGAGTAGGTTGCAGCCTCCTACTAAAGCCTACATCCTGCTAGGTATGTCACTTCTGCAACAGCTCCAACCAACTATTAATTAGTGCTTGGATTTCTCCCGTCTAGGAGCAAAAGGACTGCTGTGTCTTGGATGTGGTGGGAGATTGGATGTTGAAGTGTTTGCATTCATTACGCTATCTCTGCTGCTCCTATTGCTCTACCTCGCCTGGCATAAGCATCTGGTAGTCCTCATGGGGTGAAAGGAAAGGGGGCAGTTTGTCCATGAACACAGTAGGATGGGCTTCCTCGAGGGCCAAGGAGGTGGGGAAGCCGAGGCACCAAGCCAGGTGAGTGGAGGAGCTGCTTGGATACGGACCAAAACCACCAGCCCAAAGATTACATGGTGCCATGAATATGAAAAGCCAGACACATCAGGAGGAGGGCATTAAGCTGCTTAACTAATTGCTCAATTAACTTTAATGGGTTCACTTAATACTGAGGCACTAGTTACTATTTTGGTGCCTTTGATGAAAACACTTTGTGGAAAACATCTAATTATTGCCTTCTTTTTTTTTCCTGCAAGCCTCTCTTGCAGCAGAACAAATGTCCCTTAGGTTTAAGTAACATCCAAGGGCCGTGGCAGGACACTGCCAATGCGTCTTGCTGGGGCAGCACCTTACCTTGTTCTAACTGGGTTTGCTGGTGGGTTCCCGTCTAGAGGGTCCCCGTCACCCAAGGTGGACACGTCTCCTTGATGACCACCTACGCATCCTGTCCCTTTTCACCGCCTATTTTCCAAGCCCTGGGCCACAAGATGTTCCTGCAGCAGCACGTTCACCAGGACGTCAGAGGGAGAACCGGGAGTGGTTAAGTTGCACTTCAGTTACAAAGCAGGTACCGCAAGTACATCAACAAACATCCAGTTTTCTGTTCTCTTGCCAGAGGTTTTTGTCTCTGTGCTGTTATTTCCTCAAGACTCACCTCCAGAAGCCTGTGATCAAGGCTAGTTCCTCTGCACTTCATTTCGATTAATTAACTATCCCTCTATGAAATTTGGATCTATATCTGGGTTGCTTAGCTTTGCCTGGGGAGGCACCATCCGGTTTATTCCTATCTGAACAGGTTTCTGTCCCCCGGCAGGGCGAGCATCGCTCTGGTTGGCAACGTCTGTCACCAAACCTCCCTGGCCATTGGTGTTTCTTCTGACACCAGGTATTTATTTCCCTGAATGTCCCAGCTGGAAATGTCGGGTCCCATATTGCAGCCCGTCCCTGGATCAGAGGAAGGGACCAAACACACGCGCAATGGGTTTACATAGAATCATAGAATGTGTTGGGTGGGAAGGGACCCTTAAAGGTCATCTAGTCCAACCCCCCTGCAGTAAGCAGGGACATCTTTAACTAGATCAGGTTGCTCAGAGCCTCATCGAGCCTGGCCTTGAATGCCTCCAGGGATGGGGCCTCCACCACCTCTCTGGGCAACCTGTTAAAAAATAATGCTTGCAACAAGTAGACGGAACTGCACTTTGAAACTAGTACACATTGATGGGGATTCAGCTACAGCAGTTCCAGGCAGGTAATATTCAGATTTGTGTAACATTACACTTTCTTTTTTTTTTTTTTTCTTTTTTTTAAGACATCAGACAAGGCTTTTGTGGATGATTTAGTCACATTTGCTTATTCTATTAAAATTTCTGTGTTTTACAAAGTTTCCTTTAAACAGGATTAAAAAAGGACAACTTCTAACAACTTAGCAGGAAAAAGACATTTTCAATGCATCAATGTAAACGTTCACAGGCACTTTCTGGGAAAAGCACCCAGATTCCAAGATTACACGGGAATTTTGGTGCCCACGTCAGCCCCTGCCCGCTGATTTAAGCATCCGGATTCTGGTTGCTGGCTTCAATTACCTTAAAAATACACTTGAGAGCTATGCAAAGATGCTCCCTCCCGTGCCCCCAGCACCCCGCCACGCTGTGACCAAGGGCAGCCCCCCCAGGGCTGGCAGGTCCCCAGCCTAGAGTCCCCGGGGCAGGGGTGCCATTGCCCACCGTGGCTCCCACCTCCCCTGGGCACCCTGCTGGGTGAGACCCCCGTGGCTGCCTGAGCAGGGCAAATCCCATCTGCCCCCCACCCCAAGACATGGGGGTTTGGAGAGAGTTTGCTGAACCACTGCATCTGGTGGTGTCCCTGCCCAGGGCAGGGGGGTTGGAACTACATGATCTTTAAGGTCCCTTCCAACCCGAACCATTCCATGATTCTATCTGGGAAAATCACTGGGGAGCAATTTGAGGGAGGGGAAAAACCCAACAGCAGGCGAAGTGCATGTGCTAGCTCAGCGTTTTCTAAATGCTATGGTTTGGCTTCTTCATGTTGAAACAGCACCATTTTTGTTCTGAAGCAGATCCAAATGTAAGCAATAATTACAAAAAAAAAAGAAGAAAAAGCAAAACAAAAGAAAAAAAAACAAATAAAAGGGTAAAAAAGAGAAAAAGCTTGGCTCCAATCATCATTTTCTTTTCTAACATTCGTGGTTTGGCTCTGGAGATTAAAAAAAAAATAAATCCAGCCAAATACCCCAACCCTCCAGCGGCTTCACCCTGCCCAACCCTCCCCAGTGAAGGGCAGGGGGTGAGCCGGGATGGGGGCACTGGGGGCCTGGGATGGGGATGGGATGGGACCATCCTGCTGAGGACAGGAGCGGCTGAGCCCCAGCCCCTGTGGCGGATGGGCAGGCAGGCATGGACAGGGCGAGGGGCTGGGGGCGAAGAGGAGCCTCACAAGGGTTTTTTCAGTGCTTTCCTCCCTTTTTCACCACCCCCTGGCACTGATAAAAATCATAAAAATGTTAAACCAAGAAATGCTGGAAGTTTCCATTAAAAGCAGGGCAGCTGACCTGCCGCGGGGCTGGATGCAGGCAGCCAAAAAAATGCCAAGTTTGGGTGTTGTTTTTTTTTTTTCTTTTCCCCCCAGAAAACTTGACCTCTCCTTTGAATAGAAACCCCTGAAGCTCTCAGAAAAAAACCTGCCACCGGCTGTTTCAGATAGCTTGATTTTCAGGAAAAAAAAAGTTGAACTCCCCCCCTCCCCCCCGAAAAATCTCAGAGCCCAACTTTCCTGTCAAAGAGGTGATTTTTCTCCCACCTGTTTGTCACCAATGGGTTACAAACAGCGGTTCCGGCGACACGGAAAGAAAAATAAAATTTC
This sequence comes from Chroicocephalus ridibundus, assembly GCF_963924245.1. NCBI lineage: Eukaryota > Metazoa > Chordata > Aves > Charadriiformes > Laridae > Chroicocephalus > Chroicocephalus ridibundus. Next base: position 48,941,563 of record NC_086285.1, read on the forward strand.
TCCAAGAAACTCATCCTGGTACACCCAGTAAGTGCAATGCACGTATGTACCCTATACCAGCCCCAAGGGGTATTTTTGCTCAGCCATGGACCAGACATGTGGAATAAGCAGATAATACAGTGATTTCATAGAAAGATCTAATGGGGGAAAAAAATTTCTCAAGGATGGGATCTGATAAAAATAGCCACCGAGAGCAGCCCGGCCAAGTGAATTCCTGGGATGCTTCTTCCTCGCTCCCTGCTTGGTTCCAAGCGTCCGAGCGCCCGCCAGCAGTGGTCCAAGCCCACGCGACCGTGGCCGGACACGTGAGGCAGGTTCACACGCCGCCAGGCTCCTACACAAGCCGCCTCATTACCTGCCTTCTCCTCTAATTGATGTGCATTGTGTCAGAGACACGGGGGGGGGGAGGATGGGACAGTAGCAAAAAAAGGAGAAGAAAAGCAAAAAAAAAAAACCTAACCCCAAACCACTAAGGCAAAAAGACCTCAAGCACCTTTTCGTGTGTATTGCTCTCTGGTCAGCCTGAGTAGTCAGAGCTTGTGAATGGCTTGACGTACACCTGGGGCACGCGTTTCATAATGAAGGTCTGTGTTGATATTTAATAGCTTTTATATTGCTCCCGTTACCTGCCTGCTCTTGTCGCCAAATCTACAACAGCAGTCTGTCATCCGCCACTTACTCGCTTCTGAAAAAATGAATGAGCAGGGGGTATGGGGGTCACAGAAAGGGAGATTTTTTAGTAGAGGAAAGGTTTGGGGCGAACCTTAGAGGTAACGTAAAAAAACCACATTACCCTCTGAAAGTCAGAGCAAGCTGTCCCATCAAACTTATTCAAGGTAGTAACCTGTCAAAAGCATTTCAATTTCCTCACTATTTTACAGAAGGGCTACACAATCATTCCCACGGAGCGAGGCTGGCTGGGGGGGGGGCGGGGGGAAGACACTTTATTGGGGTGACATAAAGGGAAGACAAAGCTTTTTAGATGCTTTTTAAAAAGTTTCATTAAAGTACTGTTAAATGCCTAAATGACCGGGCTAATTGCATCCCCCTCAAGCCCCTCCAAGGTTTCCTCGCCAGGAAGGTGCCGCGGCTCCTTACCTTTCTTGGAAGCTGCCGGTTTTGGCCGGACTTTGCCGTTTTGCTGGCCGGAGACCTGGGTGAGGGAGAGGAGGCAGAGGAGCAGGCAGGCTCCCCGGAGCGCCATGCTGCTGCCGTCCGGCGCCGAGCGGAGGTGGAACGGCTTCGCTCTGCCTTCCAGACAGAACTTAACGCCGGCTTGGATCAGAAATGGCTGGCCCAGAAAGCCTCCCGCTGAGCCCCGGCCAGAGGCAGCCTCCCGTCCCCGGGGGGGGGCTCAGGCAGCTCCGGCCAAGGCTGAAACACATCCCAGCGGGTTTGCATTTCTTAGCAGGCTGCTTGTTTTTGTTTAAAAAAAAAAAAAAAAAAAAAAAAAAAGAAAGAAAAAAGAAAAGAAAAGAAAAGAAAAGAAAAAAGGAGGGAATGAATCTACTGAAAGTCTGCTAAGCTAAACATGAGGAAAGGCTGTGGAATGATTTCCTATGGATTTTAGCAAAATGCCACGGGTTTGATGTCACGCGTCAGCGACGACGATGTGAGGTGTGAAACAGAGTCGGGGTGACCGAGGGAGCCGAGAGGGGGTCCAGCCTGCCCAGGGGGGCCCCTCTGCGAGGCTGCCCAGGAGAGATGCTGCAAGCCCGGGCAACTGTGGAGGGAGCGTGTGGTGGACCCTGAACACTCCAGACCCCACCATGGCGTGGTGCAAGGCCCCGCATGGAGATCCCTGGTTTATCCCCACTGCAAAGGGCTGCTGCAATCCCCCGGAACAAGTGCAGCCATTTCTAGAGCAGTCCTTGCTCAAAGTGGAGCTCTTACACCTCAAAAAACACAGCTCCACCGAGGCCTCGGCAAGGTCGTCCTGCCACCATTGCCTCTCCAGGGCAGATGAGACTGGCGCCTCCTGCCCATCTCTTCCCAGCTCTGCATGGGGTCCCCTCTGGAGGGTGACCCTGGCAGCGGGGACGCCCGTTCCCCTGCCCAGGTGATGGGCAGAGCTAAGACGTGGCCGTCCCATGAGAGCCACATGTTTTATCCCCGGTGGCAATTTCTCATTTGCTCTTGGACAGCCACAGGCTGAGGGCAGCTTCCAATGCAATAGGTTTAGACCTCTATTTTTGGGGCCCCCCTTCCAAAAGGGGGTTGCTGGGCACAAGCAGTCCTGTGGACATGGCTGTGCCTTTGCTCTCGCCCAGCTGCCATGTTTAGGTTGCAGGATAAGGCTTTGGGCTGCTTTTCCTTGCAGTGGTGGCTGGGGACAGAGGGTGGCTCCCAGCCCTGGGCTCAAATCCCCAGTTCTGGGATAGCTTCAGCATAAATCACTCTCACCATGACGAGTCCCATCCTTGGGGGTGAGGACAAAGCTGTGTTGGCCATACTGTCCCCTATCCCTAGGACAATTTTGCAAGGACATAAGTGGTCAGGGCTGTTGGGACTGCCTGGCAGCAGCACGGCACTGAGACTTTGGAGGCACCTGGGTGGCACCATCCAGGGGAGCGAGAGTCCTTTTGTGGCAAATGCATCCCCCACCGCCAGACCATGTGGTGGCTTGATATGCTTTCATTTTTCCAAACGCACTTTTGTTTCTGTAGGACAGGAAGCTAAACAATGTCTCTGGAGGTTTCAACCAAACCAGAGGGCTGCTCAATTGTGTTGCTCTTCAACTGCTTCCACTGCCCTGGCTGGGAGCTGGAGGTATTTTGGCTCTGCCTCACCCCACAAGACAGTGGGAAAGAAGTCTCGGCCCCAGCCTCTACAGCCGTGTGTGTGTCCTGGAAGCCATCTGAAAGAGGGCCACATTTCAGCAGGCCTGGGCAAAAGCAGGGACAAAGAAGGCTGGGAGATGTTTGACCTGCTAATGCAGATGCCCTGCTAAGAGGAAAGCTGCCCTGCACCTACCTGGCGCTGGACCACTTCCCTTCCTCCTCTGGCACCTTTGAGAGTCAAAATCCACAGCTGCTCTTTGCACCTAAGAAACCTGGTACGCACCAGGGTCAATAATCCAAAGTATCTCATGGCCAGGTCTGTCAAAGCACGCGTTGATGCTTCACACCCACCCGTCAGGCTGAGTACTTGGGGGGTGGGGGGTGGGGTCTTCCCCAAGGCCACCCAAGGGGTTAGGTGACTGAAAAATACTTTGAAATTTGGGTCTTCACACAGTTTGGAGGACGTTCACGTATTTAGAATACCCCAGAGCTGTAAAGGATGACCGGGATGAGCTGGACTTGGGACAGGGGGGAACACATCCCATAGAAAGCTGTTTTTGCTGGGCCCCCCTCGCAGGATCCCAGTCTGACTTCAGCACAGCCCAGCTCCTTTAAGAGCAGTGCTGCTGCCTAAACCAAGACCACTGCCTCATTTTTCGGGTGCCACGGCTGTTCACCACAAGCAGGTGAGTCTCTCCTGCAGAAGGAACAAGAACCTTTCAACAAGCAGAGGAAATTTGTGTAGAGGAGAGGACGGGCAGGCATTTTGTAGAACAAAGTGCTCTGGGCTTTAACCTTAGATTTGGCTACCAAGCTTAAATCTTTTCTGAAAAATTAAGGCAAGATGCCACCCGGCACAATGTGAACCGCTGGAGTCGCAGGAGCATAAAAAGGTCTGAGATAAACAGGGGTGGGTCTGGAAAAAGAGCTGCTGTTGATTTAGTTTGGCCACAACTGTGTTACCCTGCTTCCCGCTTCTGCTGAATAAGGAAAACCCTGCCCTTTATATCCTACCTGAACAGAGCTCCCTTGTAGTCCAAGCCTTTGAAGCCAAGGAGGAACAGGTTTCATTTTCACTCTTCTTCACCACACACACTCAATCCCACTCTAATTTAAGCCAGAGAATATGTATTTTAGGGATTTACTGTTCTCCTGCCTGGGCTATCCCAAAATGGGATGGAGCACAAGAGATGCCAAACACCTACATACACATACACATTCCCTTCTCTTGACATTTGAGGAGCATTGACCTATCCAGAGTACTTTTGGTAACTCGGCACCTCCCAGTTTTCCTTGGCCCCAGATTTCCTAGCCTGCCTTTGCTTTGATTCATGTCCTGCCACGCTGGGGAAAAAAACAAACTGTTGTCTTTGCTGCTGCGTGTGAAACAGATGGCTCTGATGTGAAGTCTGACAGTGATTCCTAACCACAGGTTTCTGGGTGGCTGGGAGTGTTGCATTTGGTGGCTGTTTCGCCCGAGTGTTGCATTTCTCCGATTCCCCAGCTGAAACGAGGAGGGCAAGGCAGCTTTCCATTAGCTCCTGAAGGAGATGGCTGCAACCAAAGGGGCCTCTCCCAGCATCAGCCAGCATGTCCTATGGTGTCCTACAGTGTCCAGCATGTCCTATGCTGGCTGCCACCATCATTTTTCTTGAAAAAGAGAAAACCGAAATAAAGTAGACTTAAAAAAAAATTTGTCTCTGGCTGTAACACCTATTCACAGGGGGCTCTGCTCCTATTCTGCCCTATGTAGGCTGAAAAAAAATAAATCCTTGATATTGTAAAAGCTCATAAACCCCCATGAGCCCACCTGACAGAAGCGAGCTGAAGTGTTGCTGCAACAGGTCCAGAATGGAGATGCTATAGGGAAGGGCCACCTTTAGGCTTTTAAGCTGGAAGGCCCTTGTCCGTATGGAGCCCATTCCTTGCCTGGGCTCCTGCTGCTGTTCCAGTTAAATAACGGGGCTACCAATGGTCCTTTGTAAGCCGTCTTTTTTGGGCAGACATCATGCTTTTAAGATCCCGATGATTCACGCTTCTTATGTAAGGGAGGCGTGGGAGGTGGGTAGAGGTAATCCTTTTTACTAGATGAACTAACAGAACTGGAAGACAGCGGCGAGGTTTTGGCCATGCAAACCCTTCCCCTTCAGGGCTAAAAGGGAAGCAGCAAATGTCAGAGCTGAGGAGCAACAGCTGGGAGGCTCATCTGGCACATATAGCCCATCGGGAGCAGGCACCAGGGGAAAGAGAGCAACAGCTGATTCATTGAAGGGTTAATAAGAAGGAGAAAGGCTACAATCATGCCAAGAAACCAGGTTTTTGTCCATGATTTTTTTAGACCTGTACAATCATGGATTTTACTTCCCAGTATAAAGCACTTTACTCCCTGGTTTCAAGCCCGGCGTCCTGGTCAGACTGACAGTAGCTTCTGTTAGCTCTAAGGAGACTGGTTTGAGATGAAAAAGAGGGCAGAAGAATGTAGGCTTACGAAAACTGTCCCAGGGCCGCAGGGAAGTGGCCAGAAAAGTTTACGTGGCTTTGGGAAACCCAGTAAGTAGGCTGCGATGCTGAATTTGGAAGGCTTTCAGTTAGCAAAACAGTGGCTGGAATAAGCCCATGAAAGGAAGCTGGATGCTCCTGGCAACGATGCAGACCTGTGATTTTGTGCCCAGCGAGGCAAGGAAATGGGCAGCGAGATCAGAGGCTATTTTGATTCGACTCCTAGGAAATAAGCAGGTATCGCCAAGCCAAGAAATGAGGCAGCGCCACCGCACAATGGCTGGAAAGTGGAAGGGTGGACTAGATAACAGTATTCACACGGTTATTATCACGATAGGCAATTACCAGCCCTGGCTTTTCGAGGCTAAGTTAGCTGGTTCAAAGGCAGGCCACCAGAACGCCAAACGATTCTTGCTCTTTGCCTGCAGCCCCCGTCCTCCGGGAAGGCTCCTACGTCCCCTGCTGACAGCAGGAACGCAAAGGGGAGACCCAAAAGCGTCTTTACACATGGGGCCGTGCAGCTCGGTGGCTTGACCCACGGCTGGGGCAGCAGGCAGGGTCTCCTACCTCTGCTGCCTTCATCGAATCCACTCTGAAGGATCTGTGTCTCAGCAGCACCGCAGTAACCTCGAAGAGGAGTAAGAGAGAAACAGCAGTGGACAGTAAAAAACATGCTGCGAGGAAGCGGGGCTAACAGAAGAAAATCTCTGATATTAATTAGCCGCTGCCCGAACCCGTGCTGGCATCGCTCCTGATTCCCACCAGCATAAACATCAGAACAGGTTAGAATGGAAAGAGCCGAATCTATGGATCATTGTTTTTGAGACCGATGGAGAAGAAATGCGATAATAGTTCAGGAAAGGGCGGTTTTCATAAGGACAATGATGGGGAAAACCAAGGAGTCAGCACTTTGCCAAAACGTTATCCCCAGCACCAACATTAGGAAATTGGCTCGGAGCCTATGGAGGGAGCCTTCCCATCACATCCCATGGCAAGCACGGCTCACATCCCTACCCCACATTCACCAAGGGTCACAGGACAGAAGGATCTGTACTAAAGGAGTTCCTCAGGTCTTAAACCGGACCCGAATGTGGAGAACTTGAGTTGAAGTGCTATCAGCTGCTCAAAATCCTCCTGTTTCCAAAAGGAGCTGCACCAAAGGACTTACCCTCCCTTCTGCTTGGGGCATGCAGCTCCTGTGGGCTAGGGGTAAATCTGTCTGTCTTCACTGCTTTGCTTTTCTGCCCATCATCCACGTCCCTAAATCCAACCAGCCAAAGGAAAACTGTAGTCAAGTGTCTACATCTAACACCAAAACTCTGGGGAAATTCGTAATTGTGGAGGATCGCTGAGCAGGCTGCATGAAACCATCTCGGCATCAGCTCAAGTGAAGTCACCGTTGAAACTGAAGTCAGTATTTTAGGACTGGCAGGCAGAGAGCAGTTCTGCCAGTTTATAATCTTGTTGCATGTCATTCTCACCTTTGAAAGACTGGTTTGCTTTCCTATGGCTGTGGATGCTGAATTAGGGATTGTAAGAGGATTTCAACATCAGTCTTAGAAATGTCTTCATTTTTTCAATTTAGAGAAAAGGCTGCGTGATCAGACAGCAGGAAGAAAGCAATCCATGCCCTTGAAAAGCCTCATCGGATTAAAGTTGGCCTCTCTCTGGGGGAAAAGGAGAGAAGTAGGGCTTAAATCGTGACTTTTCAACCCATAGGTTTCCAACCCCAGAAATGCCCAAACTTACTGTTTGCCAAAACATAGGAGAATGCGTGGTGAAAGAGCTCCTCAGGGAGGGAGGGCCTGCAGGCAGGTGGCTGGTGGCTCCAACCACCTCCAACATCCAACTGGCTCAGCTGCCGTCCCCGCCATGCCAGCTGGGTGGAGGAGTTGTACGTCAGAAAGCGGCTGAGATTTAATTTCCTTTTTCCCCTACCAATGTATTAGCTAAGGGGCTGCAGCAACTATGATCTTCTCAGTCTCAATCAGGGAGATCAAATCTGATCTACAAATGTAGACCTGAAAACTCAGGGGTGCTGTGCTGCTGATCTTACCCTAATCTTGAGAACAGGATAGCAACAGAGATGCTCATAGAGCCCGTAAGACAACCACAGCCTTATTAAAAAGTGTTCCAGTCGATGAAATTGAGGTTGAAACCATCACCAGGGAGCCATTAACAGCAGCATGTTTGAGATCCTAACGTTGTTTTGCAGGAACAGCAAAAAGGTCTTTCTTACCGGATAGCTCAAAATGCAGCTGAATCAAGGGAAAAACGAGGCATCCCAGTCTCCCTGCGGGGAGATGGGTACCAAAGTGCCCTGCTGTGGCCGAGCACTATGACTGGGAGGCCAGGCTGGATGGGGCTTTGAGCAACCTGGTCTAGCGGGAGGTGTCCCCACCCATGGCAGTGGGGGGTTGGAACTAGATGATCTTTAAGGTCCCTTCCAACTCTAAACCTTCTGTGGTTCTACAAGGGAACAAGGCTCTGGGGTAAGGACTGGAGTGCTCTCCTCTCAGGTCTTACCAAGTCATGCTGACTTCATCCCCCGGCTCTGGGGCTCCATGGCTGCTTATTACAGGCAAAGTAAACCAGCACCACAGTGGGGCTGGAGAACACCCCTCTGCTGAGGAGGGAAGTGGCATCTGCTGGAGTTTAAAAGAAAAGTTGGAGGCAGTCCTAGCAGGTGGTGGTAAATCCCAGTTAATTCCTATTCACAGAGAAAATGCAGAAACTCCATGTAGATAATATCTACATCAAAACAAGGTGCTGAGTCCCTCAAAAAAAAAAAAAAAAAAAAAAAAAAAAAAAAAAAAAGAGTGAGCTATGGCTCCCACTAACTTGTCTTTACAACAGGCTGTGCTGAAGCAAGTTTTTATAAAGGCCAACTGCGGGTGGCATAGCCCCTCTGCTCCTCATTGCCTCAACCCCCGCCCACGGCGCAGAACAAGCTCCCCTTCTCCTCCCCAAACTACACAATTGCAATGTTGAACCGTTTCCGCAGTTGCAAAACGTTGGCTGATGGGATTCCTGGGCCAGGTAAATCTACTGTGCATCACCCTAAACGTAAATACAGATCTGGAGGAACACGAGAAGCAAATCAGCCAGGTCTACCGATCTACAGCCTTGCCCTCTCCCGCTTCACAGGGACTGTCCCTGTCAAACAGACCTTTAGGCTGGGATACACAGGGGAAGGAAAAAAAAAAGAAAGGTAAATTGTGGCTGGGTGTATTTTAGGTAACACAAGTAGAAGCCTAGCAGGAGTTGCTAGATTCCTCATCTCTAGTACACAGCTTTCAGTTTCTCAACACTCCCAGCAGAAGCAATTAATTTCTGGGACAAACAGAGAGCTATCCTGCTCCACAGATGTTTCCTCTTAGTTCTACTGGACTCGAGTCAATGAAAACGTGGCAATATCTGCACAGCAACACATGGAACTTTCCACCAGCCCAGATGGGAACAGGAGCAGTCTCAACTGAAGTCTCCATTAAAAATCTTAACTGCTATTTTTGTTTGGGATGGAAGGGAGGGGTTAAAGAGAGCCAAAAAAATAGAAATGGGCAGCACAGCCCTTAGCATGCCTGAGAACCACAATCTCAAAGATTACTTGGCAGACGTTGTATCAACCGAGAGAGCTTCTACCACTGTTGGAGCTTTGTTTATCCATTTGGGATACAAGTTGGTAGCAGCAAACCTCCACGGGCAGCTGAGACCAACTAGCGGGTGTGTAATACTTTTGGCCGGGCTCATTATTTATATCTCAGGGGTAGAAGCAGTCCCAGTCTGAACTGGGGCCCCACTCCACCCCACTGCTTTTCAATGCCAACGGATGGGAGGTAGGCAGTGTAGAAGGAATAGGACCCCCTGAAGACCCCCAATTCATTCCGTGTCTGCTTGCAGAGCTACAGAAGCCCTGGGGGAGGAGACGCATGGTCAGAGGGGGCACTGCAGATACTTACACCATGTTAATTTACACTTGCACTCTCAGAAAGTGCTTGGTAACAAGTATTTTGTGACTGGGGTAGCCATTTTTGTATACACAGCTGCTCCACAGGTTTCCCTGTGCTGTCAGCAGACACAGATGCTCAGGTAGCAAGAGTTTGGTTTTGAGCACATAGCCTAGACCTCAGATGGGCTAAATATCTGCCATCCTTAGTAAGAAGTGGAGAGGGAATGCAAATATATTCACTTCCACAAAGGTGTCAGTTAATACATTTGAAACACAGTGACGTTTCCTCCCCCTGCCCTGCAACACCCCCCGCTCCAGTTCTAATAACAATCAATTTATAATTAAAAGGATCTAGAGAGGGGACAAGAAGCATCTTAAATGATGTAACTTGCAAAACACTTGGAGATCCTTCAGCTGGGAGGCTATGTAGAAATACTCTATCATTACCATGTTACAAAATTCACCCTGGAAGTAACTCTGGGCAGCCTTTTGGTATCCAGCCACAAATCTGTAACAAAACAGGCAACAGCTATTCAGAGAACATCTGTGGTTTACAACTTGCAATCCTCATTGAGATCAACCATTTTCTGAAACATTAAACAATACATGACCAAACAAAACCTGCCTGTGTTAAGTCTCAGGTACTGTAAATGGTTTTTCTCCCTTCAGTTTTCTTTCTTTCTTTCTATATTCCTACAGGTAGCTTTGCGTGGCAAGGAATGGATCACAGCTACTGTAAAGCTGATGTCAGGTTAGTCTTTGCTTCACATAGTATAACTCTACTGGAGTGATTAAAGATGATACGTATAATCATTCTGACGTCCTGCCTGTATGACTATGTAGCACTATTGTGACGTACCTGACCCATTACTTAGGATGCTGAAAAAAATCTGACCTCTTCAAAATAGACATCTTGGGCAAATTTGGTAGGACAATTTTTTTTATTTTTTTTTTAAACCTGCCTGCTCATTATAGTAGTGGCTACACATACCTGAAATACACAGTAGTCCTGCAGTTACCTTGAATAATTATGTGAGTGAGCTCTAGGAAAAGGCCTGAAGAGATTTGGGGACCTTAATTACACCATATATTGAGCTGCAGTATGTTTTGTCCTATATCTACAGCCCTCCTTCAGCAAAAACCTTCCCCTTCTCCCCACCAAACATGTTCCAGACAAGAGAATGTTCTTAATCTGCTATTTGGAAATTAAAACAGGAAATGCAGGAAATGCTGCTTGAGTAAGAGCTAAATGATTCATGGATTAATGTAGTAACTTTTGCCATAATGTTTGTTCAAAAGGATCCTTCTAACACTTGTAGCTGGAATACCAACTTCCTGAGAATCAGCTTTTTCCTTAGACTTCTTCCATCTGTTGTCTCTTCCTATCCTGCCAAATAAACAGCTCTTACTCTTTGCTGGGCCAGCCAATGAAGGTAGGGAGGGAATCAACTGCTTTGAAGATCTGGTGATACAACTTGATTGCATCCCTTATCTGCCATCTTCTGTCTTTCCCTGTAAAGGATCGTTACTGACAGCCATTATGCCTTTCCAGCTAAATTATCAAACTCCTAAAAAATGAACTTATTTCCCTTCTACCTTAGCCATGCCCTTTCTCCTTATCCACCATGAGAGGTTTTGGCTAGGTTACTATTGGACCTGTTGGCAAACAGGATAGGCAGAGCTCTGGTAAGCAAAGAAATCTTGTTTTAAAATATGAATTAGAAACTTCGGACCATGTTGTATTTATAGTAAAATCTAACCACATTTTATTCAAAGAAAAGTAATTTAAAGGAAGAATTCCACAAAGTGCTGTTCTCATCTGGTTGGTGAACAAAAAAAAAAAAAAAAAATATTTCATGAGGCCCAAAACCTGGCTTGTGCTGCACTGAGGACATCCCCATATACACCCTTGAACACAGCAGCTGGTCTGCAGCAGTGGAACACATGCGAACAGAATTAAGCGGAACTTACACCAGTCACTCTTGAAAACAGACTCAAGCACTTCCCAGGCAACAGCATCAATTGTTGCTGGTGCGCTTCCTAGATGCGGACGGTTACCCATATGGAAAGCATCTCAAATTTGCTTACTTGCATTTAACCGTAGCTTTCTTTATGCTTGGTAACATTTTAAAGAGTCTCTTAGCCAGAAGGATAAAGGTACTGGAACAAAAAAATAACCTCTTTCTATATACAAAATGACAAGATTGCACAATCAATTAAAAACAGTTTTGAACATTTAATATAAACTCATCCTAAAAATCCAACTTTCTGCCGTGAGGTCCCCAAACTCTCTTCTTCATCCAAAATCTTCTGAAGGGCTATATGCAATGACTTGCCCACTCTTTTTCCCGTCTGCAATGCAAAGAAAGCAAAACAAACCTGAGACATATGCTTATTACCAGAAAGACAACTCTCATGAGACACTTCCTTTTGACAAATGTTTTCCCTTTAATGATTAACATATACCATCTGGTACAATAAAAACATGCTTTAAATTAAGAAAAACGGTGGTGTAAGTTTCATTTTAATTTGATTAAGTTTTGGAAAAACGTACACGTAAAGGCAGTGCTCCCGTTCATCAGAGAAGCATTCCATGACCGTTAACACCAGATCTGCGCACCACTGGATCACCCAGTAACACAAATTAAATTCACATCAGGTACAATCACACATTCAAATTAGCCAGCACACACAACACGAAGCAATCTGCTAGCTGCCAGAGGAAAACAGGTATCTGACCAGCAAAGCAGCCTACTAATACAAAGTTCAGTAAACTCTTCTGAACGTGCTCAGAATCAGCAGACTGAATTTAGACCCTGTCATGTAGCCAGAGAAGCCCAAAATGCGCACTGGCTGCATAACCAAATCAGTTTGGGGGCAGATTCTTCATTATGATGTTCAGTTCCTATCTGAAGGGACTATCCAAGGACCTTAAAGGAGTTAAAAGAAGGTTTTCTTTACAGAAATAAACTCCAGAAGTGGAAAACCACCAAGATTAGCTCCAATACCAGCTTCTGCCCTTCCCGAATGCACAATTGTACTGTGGAAGCTGCAGGACAGGGAAACATTGGGCAATGCTGAAATAAAGATCTTTAGGCAGTGGTGACTATTAGAGCTTTCCCAGGGTTTCTCTAAATGACCTAAAATACTGACTCCACACAGTGATGAAGAGAGCCCACCTGCCCCTAAAGAGCCAAAGACAGATTATATTAAACTCACTTTATTAGCTCCCAATCTATGCAACGAAGACTACGCCTGCCACAGACCTGACCACAAAGCTCTCAATTGCCAACACCGTGGGCGCACAAACCTTAAAATAAGGTACACTTCTAACTGAAGAACCAGGTGACAGAATGTGGCCAGACAGAAGAGCTTTGATGCAGCAGCGTAGTTGGCAATCCTAGACAGTCGGAGCTAAATGCTAAATAAAGGGGGGCACACACAAAAATTGTTACAGCTCTGCACTGGGACAAAGATCACAGCAGCAGTCCGGAGTCCTGAGGAGTGATATACTTTGCGCATTCTTCTCCTCAAATATAGGACAACATCACTCACACCAGGTCAAAGTGAATGGGAACTGTGCAGAGCTTTGGTAGTGACACAACACACAACACTGCTGCCATCTTATTCCTGCCTGCCTCTCTTATGGATCATATCATAAACTCAGTAAAAAAAAGCCTAACGTTGGAAGCTTCCCAAAACTTTCCCATGAAGCTGCCTTCCTAAGAGATATGTCCTACGAACATCTGTTCTCTACTAGGCAGGGAAAGCTGAACACTCTCTGATCTGCAGCCAAATCATAAGGGTACGGAGGTGTCAATCAAGGGTTATGCAGCTCCTCCACTGGACATTCCCAGGCCTTTTTGTTTTTCTTGGTATCCTCATCAGGCTGCTGAGTTTGAGGCAGGTCCAAACAGATAATCTCTGACCTCCCAGAAAACATCATGGTTTCTTCTCATCAGCTTTATCCCTCACTCCTTCAAACTGCTCACCACCCAGGAGGGAAGACTTCTTCCAAAGCAAGTGAAAGATGGTACAACTCACTGGGTGATCAGCTTAAGCTCTTAACTCCTTGCACGAACAAGTAGGGACAAGTTCACTAAAGCTCTTAAGCAGAGTAGGACAGTTTGAAGATTTTCCATGGTAACGTTCCATATGCATCTCTGATTAGTGTTAAGATGAGCATGACATAACCCCAAGCACAGCCTTTTGGGGCAGGCTATAAAATGGAACTACAGAAGTTCATTTCCTACTTAGGACTCAATGTAGAGCAAAATCTGTCAATAAAATAGAGACTCTGATCAAAGCTTTCTGCAAATAATTTGCACGTGGGCCAGCTTCTACCATGAACCTGTATCTAACTTAAGCATCCATCTCTTTGTAGCAGACCTAGACCCAAAACCTCAAGCCTTCCATAACAGTTAGAATTGGACTCAAAATCCATCAAGGAAGACACATCAGATGTCCATAGGAAGTTGTTTCTTTAGCATGCCAAGTTAGAGATAATGCCCCTCTGCACATCTACGTGGATGATAAGGGGGATAGGTGACCTCTGTGCATGCAAATAAAAAGCCCACAGGTACCACCAAGATTAGCACTCTGGAGCGACATCATGAACCAGGGAAGTGCCACATATACTCAGCATGTCATTTCCACTTGAGACCACGCATTTTCAAACTTGGCTCCAAGTTCTGCATTCCTCACTACAGCCAAGATGAAATTAGTTCTGGATCTCTAGGAAACAGAGCCAGTTTAAAGTATTTTTCATTCTGACTCCGAGTTCAAAACCCAGTTCTGTCTCATGCTCAACGCCAAACCCAGGCATGAGAATTTATACTAGAAGGCAGTTTTTTAAGAAGAGACTGAAGAAAGGTTTAAAATGGAATTCTTATGTGGATGTGAACAACATCCAGACACTACTATTTTCAAGGAGTAGGGCCAGATCAGAAATCCAGTAAAGGAGTAAAGAAAAACAACAGTAGAATGAGAACAGTAAGCTTATCACAAAACAAATGAGTTGTGCTAGAACACTATGCACTAGCAATTCAAAGTACCACCACTATAGGGACTTTACCATGTTAGAAGATTTGTTCTTTCAGTCTTCAAGAGAAACAACGAGAGAGGGAACATAGTTCTCAAAGTTTATCAACTTAAGCTTTACAGTCTTACATCTGTGAGGCACTTGACTGAAATGACTCTGAGTAGCATACATTTCAGGCACCTTAAAGTTTTAGGTAACTTCCATTCATATTAAGATTCTGTTCCAAAGGAACTGTCTGTGACCTTCAGCAAATCCCTTGTGCACCTAATAAAAGCATCAGGATCTCTGCTCTTAAAGTTCTTACTGCAGCTTTTCATATACTCAAGTTCCAGTTCATCCAGTATCATTCAGTATCATCAGTAACTGCTTCAAAGTCCTTACCTCCATCATTTCAAAAATACTCTCAGGATCAAGGCTACCTTTCCCCACTTTCTTCATAGAAGTGAGGGCACCTTTACTGGTCACAGAAATAAGCAGACTGGCCAAAGAACAGGCTTCTTCCTGAAGGGTAGCATCCACCACATGCCTATATCCAATCTGTAGGTTAGTGACAAAACGACATATTAGTTTACAGCTCTTTATTAAGACGTTAAACTGTGAGTAGTAGTTCTGTTGGCTATCTACAGCCTCCCATCCTAATATCATGTGACTGACTTGAGAGCACAGTACTTAAACAGCCTCTGACCCTAAATTATGTGTACATACATAACAGGTGAGATAAGCACGTCACTATTTCACACTGTTTTCCTCTCTGACCATCCTTTTAACTACATGAAACTCCAGATTCCCCTTTCCCTCCAAATCCAAGCATGGACTGTCTGCCCCACTCGGTGAAAATTGCACATCCCAACACTCAGGTGAGCCCCCACTTCAGTGGTGACGTTTCTACTATTTATGAAACTTGCTTAAAAGACATGTCAGACAAAATTCCAGGAAACTCAGCAAATTGCTAACTCTTGCATTGGAAAATGCAGCATCCAGCAAATCAGCTCCTCTAGTTGTGGGCTATATATGGAAAAGGAAAACAAAAACCTGTTTGAAAGGAAAGGACAGTATTGCACCCAGGAAAACAGAGTTCTGTCCCCAGCAACAAATACCCATTGTGTAACTCTATGCAGACCACACGACCTCTGTGCCTCACAACAATACCCATTTATTTTAACATGGTGAAGTATCTGCTGCTCTGGATGTTGAGCGAGGAGTAGATGAAAAAATAACAAACACCTCTTCTGTATGCAAGAAGATGCATTTTAAGAATGCACCAAGTGGAAATCCACAAGTCAGAGGTGGAAAAAACCCCTTATTCGATAAAAGTTCTTCTTAATTAGGAGGCCAAGCATAAACAAATATATACACAGTGGACTCTGACTGTTTCGGTAACACAAGTTTTATCTCTAGGGAAAAAATAAACAGCAGGTGAATTTAATAGAAACTGAAGTGTCTAGGTAGAAGGCCAGAAATTTGTCAGGCTTACTTTGCTTAGTGTGACGATGCAGGGCACATCATCCACATTAAGTCGAATACAATCATAAGGGTCATCAGACAGCTCAATCTCTTTAGAGCCTTCTTCGTCCTCCAGAACACGCACTTTGGGTATTCTGTGGAAAGAAAGTATGCAAAATCATTGCCAGAACAGATTAAAAATACAGGTGTCATACAGTCTCAGCTCCATGAAGTGCCCATTCCTCTAAATGAGCCTAAATGTTTAGGAAAAAATCCAGAAAGATATCAAACATTAACAACTCGCTCACTGATCCTAGGAAGAAAATATCGTAAGTGGGAAGATATTTAGGATAAGACCATCATATTTACATCATTCAAACTGTTAGATTCTGAACTGGTTTTTACACTAATATATGAGGAGAGAATCTTTTGGAACTTGCACAATGCAATTCTGAGCAATTCTTTGTACACCTGCCTGGATGTACAGGAGAGGAATTACCAAGACTGAATCTTTTTGCACTGTGGTTCCCAATCTTGCTGACAACAGTGAAGTTGTCAGAATTATGGCAATTGCATCGCTTGGCAAAGCTGTAACATCAGTAGCAAATACAAGTAGTAAAGCTGTTTGGGAAAGAGTGACACTAAGGAGATTTGGGGTAAAGGAAGATGATGACATTAGTAAAATCCTTTCTCTTTAGCGAAATGGGAAGATTGGGAAGATATTCCCATCCTTTAGGAAGCCAGAAGACTCTACTGTTCTAACGACAGACACCCAAAAGGGAGAAAAACTCAAGCAGAAACCCAGGAAATGCTTTCTTCTCAATTGTGAGTGACAAGCGCTCTCACAAATGAGCTAGACAAGGTCCTTATCAGTGATACATATATTGTATTTGTTATAGACACCTAATGGGAGTTTTACAGGACAATTTAATGCAGCTTTCTTAGTACAATTAATAAAGTAATTTAAAACAATTTATTAGAAGATAGTATCTCAAGAAGCCAAGAATCTGTGTTCTTATATACCCTCATTTACCCAGGTACCCAGTAGGATGGAGTGCTCACTGAGTTCTTCGCTTTACTAGCCAGTAAAACCCACACACAGAGCAACCATACTGCTCTCACTTCTACACATTTGCACTTGAAAACATATAATATTCCAAGACCTCCCTAGAAAGCTAACTTCAGTAACTATGTGGAATGTAACCACAATCTGTTTTTATATTAGTACTTTTACAGTAGCGTTGTGTTTTATAACTAGCCTCTGGAGGTTACATTCTTTTATGCGTTCTGTACCAAATCTCCTTTTAAAAGAGGAGGAGATCGGGACTGATTTATTGAAGTTTTCCCCCACCAACGCAAAGCGATTTTTATCGTTCCCTGGAAGAGTATTTTAGTTATTTGTGGCTAAGAGTCCTAGAGGCAAGTACTTCACAACAGCTAACTCTGCTTCAGTGAGAACAAATTCCCTACAACAACACTGGCCCGAGCCAAGCTAAAACTTAGAACTTTCAGTAACAACTATGATCTGTACTTTTTCCTGAAATGAAACTCAAAATGCTTTGCAGTGTTACACAACAAATCATTGGAAATGCATCAAAGCCTGTTTTCGAGTTAAAAATATTCCATTAAAAATCGATGGAATAAAGTCACAAGGTGACTAAGCCTCTACTACACGGGACAATGGAGAACATTGGACAACAGCCTAGACAAAAAGTGTATGTGCCAGAGCAGTGCGTAAAAAAGAATGAAGGTTTCAAGAAAATCCGTGAGATTAAGCTATTTGTAACTCCATCCTAAAATAGCTATGAAACCAGTGCAATGTTTAGTCTGCAAGAAAAAGGTGCCAGAATTAATACCTGAAAAACCCCTGCAAAGAGCTGTTTTGGCCAAGAAAAGATGAGTGGGGTACATATTAGAACTACTGCAGAGGCAAAAAGAGAGTTAATCAGACACAAGCATCATAGTTGCATAAAAAGGGGGTATATACACAGAAAAAACAGGCAAAGAGAGCGTTACACAAAAAGCATTTCCAGAAAACTGGAGATTTCCTCTCCCAGCTTATGAAGATTTATCTTAAGAACTAGCTGTACATGTTTACTTTGCAACTTTTATTTTTCTGCTTTGATTCCTGCAACTAATCAGGGCAGAAATCTGTACAGCAGGACTTAGTCACATAACGAACAATGCTCTTTTCTGCATGCTGCCGACCCAGACTTCCCAACGGCAAAGCCAGTTCTACCCTTGCAAGCAGGCATCAGTTCTGTCTCTACCGTGCTGCCCAGCAAAAAAGCATGACATCTGCAAAGCTATTGTGTTATAAACTGCGTAGCTTTTGTAATTTGCCTAGTTTCTGTTGTCTCGGTTGCAAGTAGGCCCATCCCACAGGATCAAGTTTAATGCTAAGTCCTGACACAGTAGCTACTTGCACATTTTGCCGTATGTACTCCAATCATGGAGCGATCCAGCCTTAAGCACCTTGGAAACACAGTTAAGAAGAAAGTTTGGTAACTGCAATCTTTTGCACATGATCTTGACGTAGTTTTTAGAATATAACGAACCATACAAAACTCCAAGGAGTAAATGTTCCCCCTAAAACAGTTATATTGTCATTGCTCCATGCCTGAAGGGGACACGATGAGCCAGGTCAAACACACAAAGGATTTAAATCCCGTAATTCTTGTGAAAATTCCTTAAGTTACGGTTTTGCATTTACTTAGCCCTAAAGAAAAACGTGCCTATAGCTATTACAAAAATGGTTACAGCAAGATTTTAAGGATGAAGCTCAAATGCCTATTTGAACATCTGAGAATTTGTAGCTTCAAAGGAAAAACAGCAGCTGCAGCTCCCTGTTCTTGGTTCCAAGGCTGCAGTCAAGCCTGACGAAGATCTGAAAAGACTTATAACAAAAACCTGGTTGTAAACAGATTATGAAAGGAAAGTAAGACTCAAAGAGGGACACACATGTCAAGCAAAGTTCAGAACACTTAATCTGAAATGACCTTCAAACTGACATCTTGTCTTGCTGGGACAATAATATTTCATGAAGAGCAGGTAGCTATTCTAAACAACCTTGTGTCAATCCAAAGAAAACTTAGTAGGTACCAAAGGAAAGGGAGAGGAATAGTGAATGAGGACAATAGGTTTTCACTTTGAATTTCACCTCCTGACTTTCTGAGCTCATACGAGCTTAGAGGTACTAGCATTCCCTGCTCAAATCAATAGACGGGGTTCTCACAGGTCAAAAATCAACAGGCTCTGCATTATGTCACACTGGACCGCATTTTGATTTGATATCCAACTTCCACAAGACTGTGGCTGCTTGCCCATAGATTAAAGATTATATAAAAGATACAGTTTTTCAGAAGAATAAAAATAAAGCATGATCATTAAAACAATTATACTCTCCATGTTGCCCACGTTCCCAAAGCAACAGATTTTCTTCTATTTATTTATTTATTTTAATCAATTTGTATATGATCTTCTCTCTTTATTCAGAACTAGGATTCTGGATGAAATAAGAAAAAAGGCCTAGTTATCTCGTAAATGAAGTACATGCCTTAGATCTGCAAAACAACACACAGGGGAGCAACTTTTTTAACTATAGGATTTTTGTATCCTGGCATCTCACACACAGAGACAAAGGCATTTCTTCCCTTTAGTGTACTGTCAACTCTTTTGTGAGCCATTCCATTTGTGACAGTATTTCTTAATGCTACAAAAACAAGCTACTGTTAAAAATGACTGCTGAGAACTTGATTAGCATGGGAAGTTTCTCAGCAATATATACAAGCAATATATACAAGTTGTAGTCTTAGATGGATTCTCCCCTTACCCCCTTTTAAAGTGTTTATATCCTGATATACTGCCTGTCTTCAAAAGTCTATTTTCCTCTTCCTCTTGCAAGTACTTTTCCAGCTCTAGTACTGTGTGCTGATTCCCTGATGAATACGCCAGAACTATGCCATTGACTTTAGCATCTCTAATTTACAGCTGAAAAACAATTTGAAATCCACTTTCAAAACATTTATGCTTGTAAGAGTCTAACTTTTGCACCTCTTCCAGCTACTTTTACTACAGAATTTTTTTTGCCAAACCATTCACTAGTTTCTTTCTCAAGGGTGCTACAAAACTCTGTATTCCCTTTCATCTGTAGATAAAGAAGATAAAAACATTGGAAAAAATATTATTGAATGTTATCATTAAAACACACACAGAGCACTTGCATCATTCATTCTACTAGATTTTGTTCTTCCATTCTTTGAATTAAAATGCACGAGGCAAAGTTCTTTTAAAGACACATTATCTCCCCCTCTCCACAATCTCTCACCACCAGTTTTTCCTCTTAGTTTTAGAAAGAACTCTAGACTAATAGTTAATGAGAAAGAACACCAGAAGTGGGAAAACAAGGCTAGTTACAAGTCTGTGATCACACTGACAGAGGGCTTCTTATTCAGGAGCATCACATACCAGTAAATACTTCTTATTTTAAATGCACAAGGCATCAACACAAAGGCCTCCAAGTACTTGCAACAAAACCATACGGT
This sequence comes from Chroicocephalus ridibundus, assembly GCF_963924245.1. Taxonomy (NCBI): domain Eukaryota; kingdom Metazoa; phylum Chordata; class Aves; order Charadriiformes; family Laridae; genus Chroicocephalus; species Chroicocephalus ridibundus. Next base: position 48,961,819 of record NC_086285.1, read on the forward strand.
CAAGACAATTTTTTCTGGATCTGGCTACAGAACAAAAGTTATATTGTGAGCCTGATTGTGCATATAATACAATATGACACTTGATTATTAGAAACTGAACTAAAGTCATTAGTTCATGTTACTTGCATGCAAATGTATCTCAGTGCAAGTTGCCTTGGATATTTCTTATTTAAATAATTAAGCATTAAAAATGCTTAGTTCACAAAGAGTACTCCTCTTTCACTTCCCATGCCACTTCCACTCACATGAAATGAGATCTGTGCTTTACCTTGTGTTAAACAGAGCCGCCTTCACTGCGATAGAGATTGCATCAAGGAGGTTCCCACCACATTCCAGTAACTGGGGAGGATAAAAAGAATCTCTTTAAAAGAATATCAGGCTAGTAACTTTAAACCAAGTCTTTATTTTACTTAAGCCTACTTGAAACAGCAGAAAAATAAGAACCAGAACGGCTTTTTAAAAAACGAAGTTGTCTTTAAAGCCTATCTATGAAAATAAAAAACAGATAGGAAATTAAGATTTCAGCTAACTGTATTATACATGCAAAACAGAAGAGTTAATGCACTTCATATTAAAATTAATGATAAAATTTAATAACAGCTCAAATGAAACCACCGCTGTTCTTACTCTCCTCCTGTTAATGCTCTGAACTAGACTATGACCAGACTTCTTTCTATAAACTCACCACATTAATCCTTTAATGTTAAATCAAGCCAATCCATTTGCTATACTTTATTTCAAAAAGAAGTCTTTCTTAAATATCATCTGGACAAATGTAAGTAGTAGAATTGTTTTCAAAGAAGCAACGCAAACTGTCACCCAGAATGAAAAGGTATAGTTACAAAGGCACATCATGACTTATTCTCTATTCTTTATGGAAAAGGAGTCATCAGCGGGTTTGTCTAAGGAAATCCTGATGTCAAAGTCTACTTGTTGATAACACTGTCATTTGAATTAAAATGTGTGGAGGGAGCCTAGCTTAGTTTCTTCCCATGAAGATCAGGAGAACAGCACTGCATACTATATAAAAAGGCAGGGCTCCCATAACCACTAATACTTTCTACAGCCTGAGGGACAACTCAAAGATGTATTTGGTCATAGCCTTGCGTTAGCTCTTGAGAAGTTCCACTCGAGCTGCCAGTACTATTCTATGAACACACACATCCCCAGCAAGCATCTGAAACTACTTCAGCAAGAACATATGGATGCTTCTCCATTACATCAATCTGTGCTGCATGATGAGAGAAAAACAAGTTTTGCAACACTGATTGCATTGATTGTTCTTCAGAATCTATTTACGAATGAGATAAACTCCCGCACTGGGTGCAAATCATAAATCAGATCTTCTGGAAAGACAGTTTATTTTTATGAAGACAGACCTAACTGTGTAAAAAGAATGACAAAAAGTTGGGGTAGAAGGCTAAATACAAAGGCGATCAAATTATTTCTTTGCAAACAGCTGCTGGATACAGAGAGGTTAACTTGCCACATTCAGTCGTTATTGGATTTTACTGGATAACTCAATAAGCCCCACAATATCTTTGTTATTAAAACACAATAATGGGATGTGCCTGTACTGTTGCTAAGCTTATGTTCAGGCTGCTGCTTTAGAGCCTTATCTGTATTACAGTGGCACCTACAGGAACAAAGGCTGTAACAAGCATGGTACAACAGTTCCTGCAAGAAGAAATGAACGCTCTTCTCAGCTGAAGCCCCTTGTACTGAGATCCCCCCCGTTTATTTATTTATTAAGGACTTCAAAACTCTGCACAACTGTGCATCATGGGAAGCAAAGGAGTCTTTAGAAAGGACTGCTTTTAATTTACTGATGTACAAATGAAAAAGTTATTGAGGGTGGAAAAAAAGAGAAAACATTGTAGATCTTGCCTTATTCAAAGAAGTTTTTTCTCCGAAAGGACAGATTTCTAAGGTGGTTTGTTTTTTTTTTTTTTCCAAACTGGGGGGAAATAGAAAAGGTGAGGAAATCCTCTCAGGAACGCTCAGTAGTGAATTGCTAAAACTTCAACAGAAACTAACGCACCCCCCCAAACACACAATGTACCGTGAATGGGTAGGGAATGAAAAGAGATGGCATGCTTTAATTCTCCTTGCTCAGCACTGCAGGCTGCTGGGGCAAATTATGGGGAGAAGGCTATGCATGTATCAAAAACACCCTCAAAAATGCCTAAAAGCTTATTTCTGACATCAACAACTTAGAAGGGGAAAGAAATTGAGGGAAAGATAGAGAGGGTAAGAACAGGCTTATAGTTTTGCAGTACAGTGTATCTCCACATTCATGAGCTACTCTTTGGAAGCTGAACGCCTTCTATTATTAAGAAAGAATGCATGTATTTTGAAAGGTCAAGTTATATATTCTTGCCTTTAACATATATCTGTACGTGTCCATGTCTGCATCTTTGTAGCCTGTATCGCTGAAGTTATTTTCTTTCTAGTCTGACTGCACACAATTATAACACCTCCCAAGTACACTGACCACAAGAAGGTTTGAGAAGTGTTTTGAAGAGATAAGCTGCATGACTATGCAAAATATACTATTTTCTCTTTTGAGGTTACATATCTCAAATTTTGTTTACGCACAGAAGCTGAATATAGATGCTTCAATCAAAGTGCACATGGCTAAATTACATAGCAATGGAGTATCTCCAGGTTCATAACAATCTTTCTGGGTTTTTGTCTTTTGGAATGAGAGACTTGAAGACAAGTACCTTCCCACCTGACCACAAGGTACCAGTAGTTTCAGGCTCATGACAGATTTAAGACTTATTTTCCGTCCACCACAAACACTAATGTGAATAATTTCCAGGAATTCTGAAGAAAAACATCATACAAACGACTCTCAATAAGCATTGTAATTATATTTAGAATCTGCTTCCTTCAAGTGATGAATAATACGACTCGTAGTGCCTTGTACTAGCACAAGTGTCATACTTTCACCATGTGCTATTAAAATACAGCTTTATAGGAATGATTCATCAAGAACAACTTCAGGAAAAACCTGTAAGTATCAAGTATAAACTCTCACATGTGATACGCAGGTCTTCTATTTAGAAGAGGATATAGTACAGATACCTCAAAAATGTGAAAATACAGAGGCCTGGGGTAGGAAAAAAAGAAGCGCAAGTAACAGAATAAGAGACAAAAGTACGTTGTTCTAACTATACCAGCAGCTCTTCAATGGCTCACACACAAAATTCCTGCAGAATATGACATTAAAAACACTCATCAAGATTAGAATCCTAATTATGAACCTACAACAGATTCTTTCTTGGCACTGTAAACAAACCTAAATGCAAAATTCATCACAAAACATAGGTCTTGACATTGATAATTCTGACACAACCTCGTAGCATAAAAAACCCGAGACTGTTTTTCTCTGTAGCTGTGGACAATCAACAAATTTGTCCAGGAAGCATCAAATAATGACCAGTTACACCTCATATAAAAGCTATTCAGAACTACTTCTGCAGCAGTTAGCTTTATGAAAGCCTTTGTTTATGCAGTGTTTATGTAATGCTAAGCAGTACATTGCTTAAATACGCACAACATTTAATATTCTGTACCTCTGCTTGTAATTACCTAGTAACTAAAGGCCCCAGTGTGATTTCTCAGAACTAACACTTCATTCTTTATTAAACTATGCCAAGTTCCAATAAGCTGGTGACTAGGACTGTTAAAGCACTCAGCAGTGGTACATATTTGATCATTCTGTATGTGGAGTAAGTCACGGTATGTACCATATCTATTATAATTAGGCTAATGCTACTGCTTTTTAAAAACCTAATGGACTAATTTTCACATTTACTTAGGTCTTAGTCTGAAGGTTCCTGTTTTGTTTAACAAAACCCTGTATTTTTTTTTTTTTGTGAGACAGCTTAACATTTTGCAAATCACTTCATAGTCATTAATGGATTCCTGTGAGTAAGATCTCTCAACATATTTTCAGTTACAAATCTGACAAATAGAAACTCAACTTTGGGCCAATAAGACTTGGAAATAATGCTCAAGAGAGTCTGACTTGCAGACTTCTATTAAATTCCCATGACAGAGTGCTCTAAATACAGCGTAGTTTGGAAATTGAGCTGTTGCAAGCACAAGATTTATACGCATAAAATTCAGTTTCCATTTTTTAATGGGAACAAATATTCAGTTTGTCTTCTACGTTCAATACACGTATACAATTTTAATCAAAAAGTGCCTATGCAAAATTTAACTTTTGCCAGAAAAGCTTCTATTTTACTTTACTGAACTAGTACTGATAATAGTGCAGAGAGGTAGACAGGATGGACAGTTATGTCAGGGCTAACGTACACCCATGCTAACATACATTCGTTAGAATGATAAAATTGGTGTTATATCTAGCAAGGAAAAAAGTTTAGCCTTCTTTAGTGGCAATTTCCTTGTCAGTATTAAGGTCATTGATTTTTATCTGAGACAGATTCAGAGTACTCAGTGTTTTATTAGCTCTGCAGTGGAGCAGTGGCATCAAGAAGAGTAGAAAAAGAGCAAGCTGGAAGTAGTGATTAACTATTATAGGCAGATTCACAAGAAAATGGCCATCCATGCTGGGAAGCCTTATATCACATTATGAGAAGCTTTTTTAATATGAAAATAGAACATGGTTATGCTAAGTCAGTCAGCGCCTTGAAAAAACTCCTTCAGTCTTGGTTTTCATTTCCTTACTTACCAATACGTCAACATAGAGAACCCAGCAGTGCTCTCTGGGATTAATACAAAGTGATTTCAAGTCTACACTGCTCTCACTGCTAAATACTCTGTAGAGTGTATTTGCTATCTCTGTGCCAAGTTCTTCTCCTCCCCGGCCTTCAAATTCAGGAGTAGCATTTGCAGAACTAGATAAAGAAAGAAAAAATACTTTCACTTCTGAAGCAGCCAATACCCAAAGAACATTTCTTAAATATAAAGCATTAGAAATATCTAAGGATTTATTTGTACAAGAATAAGCATCCTATCTGCAAAGAAATTTTTTCCATTTTGCATAAGAAAATGCCTTGATGCAGATAATATACCTACATTTTGCTACAAACTGATACTAATTAAATTCCACTACTATCTTCAGTTCCCAAGTTACAATATTAAAGTTGATGAATTCTCTCAGGGATTATTTCTTAATCACTCTCATCTTCTGTCATCTCAAACCTTTCAAAAATAAAAAAGTGAGAGAAATCTGTACTAAGTTCAGAACAGCTAAGAAGACAGCCTGTTAGAGCTGAATGTTAAATTAATAAGATAAGAGAGTGGCTAAGAGAAAGATGTGACGATATGACGCACTTTCTTTAAAGTGACATGACTGCCCGACCTTAATTGGTAATTTCTTCACTGAGTGTGCTCTCTGCTATCAAGCCACTTACAGACAGCAGCTCATTATTTTCAGCAACTGCAGCTTATGGAGAGCAGCAACTAAAGAACATTTTTTCCAAAAGGGATCTGACAAAAGTGCGTGGCCTTCACTTCCCCGATTCTAATATAACAAACTTCGTTTATGAGCAGTCATGCAAGAAAGTCCTTGGGTGCCAAGACCTTGTACACAGCTAAGAACAAAATTCTAACAATACAAGAAAACAGGCCTACCAAAAAAAACAAACACAAGCAAACAAACAAAAAAACCCTCACCTCCAAGTCACAAGGAAATAGAGCAGAAATGTCCAGAGATGCATACACAGCAAAACAACAAATATTCTGAACCCAACCTCTGGTTTATAGAGAGGGCAAGAGCATTCTCAAGTAGTGGACCCACACCACATATTGCAGATCTTGTTTTTAAATAAACTAGTCAGACTTCCCCCAATTTAATTTCTCATTACAGAACATAGGAAAGGAGGTGGTTCCACAGAAGTAGTCTGATACGTTCAAAATCTACAAAAGCAAAGCCTTGTATTCTCCTGCCTGGGCACCTCACAGTGCCAATTTCTCATGTATGTTTTGTGTTTATATGACCATACAAACCCTTAGCTCTTCCAAGCAGGACTACCACAGGAACGCAAACATACAGCACAAAACAAAGTCTTGGAATATAATCCCTTCTCCTTTAAAAAAAACCCAACGACTAAAGATCCACATTATCTAGGCATGGCTTAAACCATCAAGTGAGTTGTATCAACAGAACTGCAGCACCTGTAAGGGAAATTCTTACCTCACAGTAATTCTCCCAACTTGTTCTTCTGCAGAACTGACGACAACTCTGAATATCGGGAAGAGCTACTGAATTTTGTAGAAGTTATTTGCTGCTTCTATAACCAGACAGCACTATACATGCTTAAAAAAAATAAATTACTGCCAATCAAGCACTGACCGATGCTTCCAAACTACATCTGCCACATGAATAAGCGCTTCAAGTGTGACATAATATTATTCACAGTTGGGTTAATATTAGACACCAATTTTATAAGATAGGACCATACCTAAGTATAACTTAATTCTGGAAATATGCTGGGTCAGGCCTGTAGGTTGTATTAAACAAGCACTTGCCCCTGGAAGCAGCTTTTGCACAAGTTAACTAGATCCTTCTGTTTAAACCATTCTGTTTAAAGTATGGTTATACGAGTACTATGATTCCTATGATAAATTGAAAAGAAGTATACAAACCTCAGTCTATACCTCATTATTATTTCTAAACACGAAGGTTTATCAAATGTTGTAGTTTTTAATTATAAATGGCCACTTTCTTTAACAGAGTAAGAAGAATGTAAGACTCAACTGGAACATCATCACAAGTTTCACTGCATGTTAATTCCATTATTGTTTTAACACTTCAATTGCTTGCAATCAAAGTGAAATAAAACGGTTAGCAGGGTACTATTGTAACTCTATGGTAAATACTGCCACCCAGTGCCCAGACTATTGCAGTAATTTACACAGTGTAAAATCGAAAAAGGGTTGTCTAGCACACTAATAAAAGAAAATGCCAAAAAACTTGATTTATGTAGCGCAGAAAGAACTTAGCAGTGGCCAAGCGGAGCACAGAATTTCTACTCCTGAAGAGAATGTAATGTTAAAGACTTTCAAAACCACTTCAGTGTCACATTGCATAACAATCAAGACTCCTAAAGCATAATGAGGCTTCTACCACAGATCTCTACTTTCAAAACCCTTGCTGTTACCAGTCAAAACCTTTCTCTCACAGTAGCTAAGTACTTCCCATCCGTTGCTCAGGCCGTTAACATACTACAATCTACAATGTAAGTAATTACAACAGGAGATAAAACAGCTAATTAAAGTTTACAGCTATTTTCCTGGTATACAAAGACTTCATTACACAGAGGATATTCTTCACTTGAAGCTGTATTTACTTCAAGGAACCAATACCAGATTTCTGTTCTTGCATCAAAAGAAACATACAGTCATTTAAAACAAGAGGGCAGATTCACTGTTTTAGAATCAGCAGTAAGTTAACCACCTCACTAATATTCCGCTCTTCCAGAAAGCAGCCAAAAGATGCCACGTTTATGACACAACTGGACTGCCAACGCAGGCCAAGAAACAGATAGACATGAATTCAGTTCCAGATGCTGTCTAACTGTGTCAATGTGATTATGATGATATTCAAGCTCATGATCCTACAGAGAATTGCGCTAACAAGGGTTTGGATTTAGTCTAGTCAAACTGGTAACTCTACCAATATTGATTTACTGATTCAGATCTGCTTATACAGTTTGAAACAGTTTTTACTCAACCATCAGATGGTGCTTCTCTCTGAAAAGCAAGCTAAACCCACTACAGACCATCTTTAATGGACGAAGTACCATAAAAAATTGTAAAGACATTTCACTCTTTTGCAACTCATTAGTTTGCCTCTTGCCTCTGCAAAGAACAGTTGCCATGATAATGAGTTTATGGTAGTAGGGAGGATAGGAGAAGAGGCTCCTTTTCTGCGGCCACCATTCAAGCAATATCTTTAGTGATCACACTGAAATTTGATTTAAATTAACATTTTCCCCAGAAAACCCAACAGAACAGTATCTGAGGATCACCTAAGAGCACGCTGATGTGGCTGTTCTGCAATACTGTCATCTCTTACGATTTGGAGAACCGCGTTCCATCTGTAATAGTTAAGATCGTATCTGATCCAGTGTTCCATACAGGCACCAGTGAAACAGGCCCTCTCTTCCAGCTGGAACAAAAACATGTCTGGACTTCAAAGTGGAGGAACAGATGGCAAGACTTGGACAAATATATTCATTGCTTCCCTAATTCCACAAACACAGTCTAATGCATTCAAGGAATTTAGATTTGTCTGCTTTTTTATTTTTTTATTTCTTCCACTTTGGAAATTATAAATCTCTGCTTCAGTCAAAAAACAAAAACCCAAACCAAAAAAAAACCCCACTAACAAGTTAGTATTAGAACAAGCCCAAAACACGACAAAAGCAGACATATGGCAGTCTTTCAACATCAACGACCAGAACGAGTGCCTTCTCCAGTGCTGATGGGCAGTAAGGACAGCACATAGGATACTGACTTGTTATATGATAATTGATTTCTACTATCACAAATCAATACCCCAAAAATCATCTCTTCCAGCATTAGAGTCTGTTTTAGCATTAAAGTCTGTCTCAAAATGAGACTAAACGTGCTTCTCAGACTCCAGGATAAGGACTCAGCAGAATGAAGAGAAACGGAATTTGGGGGCAGAGAATTATATACATGATCCAGCAACTGATTGTTTCCAGCAATACAAGAAATCATGCAAGTTTCAGGATACAAGCATTTTAAGATAGAAAACACTACAGTCTGAGTATTTATTATTAGCTTCAACAATATAAAAGCCAGGTAGAACACACACGAACTTCACCATGAGACGCAGTGTATCAAACTATGCTCAGTTACTACCACCCAGTGGCAGCCTGGAAAAACGTCAGAGTACTGACAGCATCTCATTTCCCTTTACAGAGAACAAGCTGCTCCCACTTCACATTTTCTCTTTTGGATCTTTCTGGAAGCTAGAGGTCACCTTTCCCTGGTGGCACAGGCATGCAAGAAGTGACTACCCTTCTCTAAAATTCAGTCTTTTGGTCTGTCTTGTCACACAAAGTAAGGATTACCTATTTCTAGAACTGACACAATCCATCTTGCGCAATATTGCTGCACATCTGCCTCCCGTCTTCTTATGAAGCAGAGATTAACGGTTAGAAAACACAAGCTAACATTAATCTCATCAGTTAAAGTTTTTCTAACTTTTATTTGCCTATGAAAGAAGTGTCACAGTATTGCAACATTCCCACAGACCACTTGTTTTAATAAGGAGATGTCCCTGCTGTCATTGGGCTTTCTTCAAATAGAAGCCACCAGAACAAAGCGGGTACTACTTAGGATATTTCATACGCAAGTTTTATAAAGTAGTCAAGCTCAGATACCCTCTAATAGCAGGACCACATTGGAGAAGATCATCTTCCTGCCTCGTATTTTTGAACAGTATGAAATGCTTTAAAAGTATTCAAATTAATGATCATTAATTCATCGGTGAGTCCTTCCCTCTACAAACCGTAAGTTTCCACAGTTAACTAGTACTTTATGATGTACAGAGGCAGTTTTAGAAAAGGCTGCATAATGTGAGAGAGATACAAACATTAAGGCAGATGCAGCCAGTTAGGTCAGAAAGATTACCAGATATACACTTAGTAGCTCTCATACCTTAGCTTTACTAACAGTATATTGGTTTAATGTCAGAGTAGCCACATTTTTTGTTTTCTAATAAAAATTAAAAAAAGGTCACAGGCAAAACAGCTAACTTGACAGTGCCAAGGCTTTTAGGAGACGCTCCCAAAGCACATTATTTCATAAAGAACAGTTTTAGGAAGTCTACAAGATATGGGTATGGTAGTTTCAGACAGCAGAGGGTCTGGAATAACATTGAGATGCCACTATGCTACCTCAGAGCAACCTGAAAACAAAAGCTCTCAGTTTTCTTCTAGATTCCTTGATAATTCAAGCACTATGAAGACTGTAAGGATAAACAATAGTCCATTTGTAGCACAAAGCCAGGAATAAAAACAAATACCATTTTAGTTAATTATATACTTATTCACCAATAAACATGACAAAATTTTCTAATTAACTTATACATCTAAAGTTTACAGTGAGGATTTATGTTTTTTTTAAACAAACGTTTTTGTACAAAACACACTTCAAACTTTTTCCACTGCTTTCAAAGGCAAAGTAAGCAAAACCCTTTAGGTACAGTTAAAGTACAATCTGTATCAGTCAATTCTTTTCTTCTGGATACTACGTTTTTGAAAGAGATTTTTTTCTGTTCTATCACTGTCAAAAAGACAACTGACATTGTAGTCACAAAGTCATGTTAAACACACGTGCAACTGAACCATTACTCTTTTCCAGCTGCAGTGATGCTATGCAATTTGGCATTTTTGTTTTCAAACCCAACTTCATTCTTTAATTCCTATTGTTTTGCTTATTTTGGCTCTGCAGAACCAGCAGAAAGTTTCTGAACATTCAACGCTATTGAAACAGTAGAATAACTTGTTTCTATCACCCAGACCCTTATGGGAGGTTAGTGGAATGAAGGTATAAACTTCAGAAGAAGGGTAAGATCTGATTAGTCATTTATTCCACGTATTAGATCTATTTCCTTCTCTTCTAGCATACTAACCAGTCAACAAAGAATTCCAGGTAACCTTCGTCTGGTTTCTCCAACTTCGGTGTCCCCATTTCAGCTTTTACACCTACCAAGATATCCGTGTGTCCCTGTTAAAACAAAAACACATCGTACAACTGGAATTATATTCACAAAACTACTCATTTAATTTAAATGTCTATGGTAAACTGATATTTCTGCCTTTCAGTTATCTGCACCCATAACTCTATCATAGTGAACTTAAAATCACATTCGTTTTGTTTTTGTTTTTTTTTTTTTAAAAAAAAGAAGAGGCTTTAGAAGCCTTTCCTTTGTTAAACCTAGAAGTTTCTTCAAATAATTGCCACACATATTAGCTTTCTCTAGGTTAAAAAGACATTCTTCATATCGACGACTTTTTCTAGGATTTTGGTTTGGAAACAGCTGTATCTGCAGAACCTTTATAATATTGTACAGTATATTTATCTTTTTCACACTCAATACATGCCAGAAATAGTTCTGCTTCACTCTAAAGGAACAGAACTATTTTTTCCAGTGATTAGGCACAGCAGCAATTTCATTTTTTTTCAGAATTCAGATTGAAGGCTTTTCAGGTACTTCACAGTAAATCTAGCTCAAGTAGCTTAGGCCAGCCTGAATGAATTATATATCCTGTCATCATTTCCTTAACCCATACTTTCAATTAGTGCTATATATACACACATTTTATTATACCCATCTACACAGAGCCTCAGCTTATCTTAAAACTAGTCACATGATGCAGAAGTTTCATCAGCAAGGTACACGACCCCTAAGAAATTTACCTACCAGCTTAACTCTTGCAGATCCACTTGTGTTTGATACAACATCTGTTTCTACTTCTGCACATCTGTAGTCTTCACAGCCACGACCATCCACACGAAGGTCCTCCTAAGAACAACAATCAATATATTGTGCTTAGGGGAATCAGTAATGAAAACTAGAAAAAGAATCTGTGATTTTAAAGTTTCCTTTTCCTATGCCAAACACAAGTAAAAGTAATATAAAAGCACCAGCTCCCAGTTTCATCACTAACTTTCACTTAAGAGTACAACACAACCAACTGTACTTCTCCATTCACCTCTCCTTTATCTAGAGCTTGCAACAAGCTCCCTGCAGGCGGACCCGAACCCCTGCACTACTTCCATCCTGTTTCAATAGAAAGCTTCAGACTACAAAAGTGTAAAGATCTTGGCTTTAAAAGGTACTTTAACTAACACAACATGGGTCTTTCTTGCGATACTCAAGTTCTGTACTTTTATATACGTAATTAGGATCCGGCAGACAAAAATAACCCACCAGCCTTCCAAATGTTTGTATTTCAAAAACAGATATTATGCATCACCAGATACTATACAGGTCATCCCCATAAAAGTAGTTTTCTTTGCACTGAAATACAGTTTCCATACTTTGCAGAAAACAGTCCTTTTATCTTTGGCATTTCTCCCCACACATCCTTCACTCTTCCTCCTTGGTCCACTCACTGTTCCTCAGCTTAGTGACAGGCCAAAACTATGGAACAGCAAAAACTTGAGAAAGAGCGAGGGAAGAGGGGAAAGAGAAGGACAAGAAATGAAAAAAAAAAAACAAATCCACGTCCTGTTCTCAGTCTGCTTTCTGTTCTGATGCTCCATTCTCAGTGGGCTTGGATGATTTAGAGGGCATATTTAGATTAGATACTAGGACGAAATTTTTCACAATGAGGGCAGTGAGACACTGGAACAGGCTGCCCAGAGAAGCTGTGGATGCCCCAATCCCTGGAAGTGTTCAAGGCCAGGCGGGATGGGGCTTTGAGCAGCCTGGTCTAGTGGGAGGTGTCCCTGCCCACGGCAGAGGGGTTGGAACTAGATGATCTTTAAGGTCCCTTCCAACCCCAACCATTCTGTGATTGTATGATTACCACCGCAGAGACACCAGGCCACGGAAAGCTCCCTCCCCCTCTTCCCCGCCCTACAGCGTAACTCATTACCGCCCCGCACCTGCCCACAGGGAAAAAGCCCGCAGAGACGGGAAAAGGCCCTGCCTTACGCCTCACAGGGCAACGCCGCTATAGGCAGGGCCAGGCCACGCCGAGCAAGCCCCGACGACTTCCCGCTCCCCAGGGCGGAGACTGCCGCCCCACGCCACCCCGGCCTAGCGGAGCCTCCTGCAAGGCAGCCGACACCGCCGCTACCTGGACACCATGGACGATGTAGAACTTCTCCGCCTCGCTCAGCACCACGGACGCCATACTTCCCACCGCCGCACACCACTGCTCTTCCGCTTCCGGCGTCCGCGCGCCGCTGCCGCCGCTGCCATTGGCAACGGCCGCGCGTGACGCCCGGCAGTGGGTGGGGCGGGCTCTGCGCCTGCGCACTGCTCGCCCCCGCGCACGCGCCTGGAGGCGGGAAAGTGGCCGGGGTCGGTCTAACGGCCGTTGCGGTCGCCTGGAACCCTCACAGGAAGGACGTGGACCTGTTGGAGCGGGTCCAGAGGAGGGCACAAAGATGATCAAAGGGCTGGAGCACCTCTGCTGTGAGGACAGGCTGAGAGAGCTGGGGTTGTTCAGCCTGGAGAAGAGAAGGCTCCGGGGAGACCTTATAGCAGCCTTCCAGTACCTGAAGGGGACCTACAGGAAAGCTGGGGAGGGGCTGTTTGCAAGGGCATGTAGCGATAGGACGAGGGGCAATGGCTTTAAACGAGAGCAGGGTAAGGTTAGATTAGACATTAGGAAGAAGTTCTTTACAATGAGGGTGATGAGACACTGGAACAGGTCGCCCAGAGAGGTGGTGGAGGCCCCATCCCTGGAGACGTTCAAGGCCAGGCTCGATGAGGCTCTGAGCAACCTGATCTAGTTAAAGGTGTCCCTGTTTACTGCAGGGGGGTTGGACTACGTGATCTTTAAACGTCCCTTCCAACCCAAACCATTCTGTGATTCTATGATAACGGCCGTTGCAGCCGCCGAGCAGGGAGCCCCGGTCGGGTTCTCGCCCCTTCACACGGGCAAGGTGGGGTGTAGAGCTGTTACACGCCCCGCAGAAGGCTCCGGCAGGGAGCGGTGCCTACCGAGCACCAAAACGCCCCCTCTGAGAAACACGCCTGTCGTTAAAGGGGCAGCTCCCGCCCTCGGTGCCCGGGTAAACGCTCCTGAGGGAGGTTGTGGAAAGACCCCGGTGCTTGGGGAGGGCCTGCGTTGGGGATAAACGCCGCAAGAAAAATGCGGAAATGCAGAGGGGTTTTTGTTTTGGTTTGGTTTTTTGGGGGTTTTTTTTTGGTTGTTGTCTTTTACCTCAGAGAAGGGTTCCGAGCGAGGTGCAGTGCAACGGGGCAGGTTGGTGCAGGAGCGGTGAAGGAACCAAATGCTCTCCTTAGGGAGAGCGTGGTTGGTCCTATGCCAGATATCCCTGGGAAAGGAGCATGGGAAATATAATTAAAAACTCATACTATATATTAAGACAATAATTAAGGGTTTGGTGGTGGTTTTTTTGACAGCCTTAATTGGAAGTTTCATAACAACAAGTGGTTAATGTAAGCCTCACACTTCTTTTGCACAGCTCTTGAGTATGATTTTCAAATTATTTTAAAAGTTGCTCTCTGGCTTCATGCTGATGCTGACGTGGATAAGAATGACACATGGCTTACAAAGATAATACGCCACGCTGCCGGAGTTTCTCCAGGCATTTCCAGCTCTCCTCTCCAGGACTCCTTGCTCAGTCAAGCGTTGCATGGAGCGTTTCTGGCTGTGCCTACTTGAGCTGTTGGTGTGATGCAGTGGGAGCAGATCAGAGAAGAGTGACAGACATTGCGGGAGGTTTTACTTTGGGCTGGTGCCGGTCTGGTCCCGTTAGTGGACTGCACATCCATTAGCAATTGGAGCAGAGCGGATGCATTTCTGGGGTGCACCCTGTGGCTTCTGAAAGGAGACTGGTTTCTGCACGCCGGGATTGTTGCGTGGGAATGGATCGATGACTGCTGCTCAGTGGGGAGAGCCAGTGGTGGAGCCCGGCGGAGCTGGGAGCCAAGGCTCGCTGCCCCTGAGGGGGTGAGCGGGGCCAGCCCTCCTTCCCCAAGGCAGGGGGTGCCAGGCAAAGGCATCGCCCATGCAGAAAAGGGGCCTGGTTGGAACTTTCTCCCTAAATAGTGCTGCCGTCCAACACAGATGGACCCTCTGTCTGACCCGCAGTGCGGTTCTTGTGTCTTCACGTTCCACAGCGTGAGCCAAACTCTGGTAAGGAGAGATTAGAAACTCCCTTGTGAAAGTGAATGCCTGACCTGAAATGAAGCATTGCTGCAGGTGCACCCAACAATTCCCACTGGGAGCATGGGGAGATGATGTTCTGCCTCCCAGCCCTGCCTAGCTCATGGGTGAGGCCACAGCTGCCAACAGTTCCAATTGCAAAGAAAGAGTTGTTTTATTTTTTTCTCTTTTTTTTTTTTCCCCCCCTCCCCTCTGCCATCCCATACTGGAGCCTACCAAAGTGAGTCAAATCCTCGCGTAGCCCAGAGGCCCAGATAGAAAATCTCATTTACACTTCAACGCCCGTTCTCCAAAGGCCAGAGAAGCCCGGGTCTGGCTCATTTTTCCTCAGGGACGGTAGCAAGCAAACCCTTGCTCAAAAAAGCGCTTCCTGGCGCTTCAATTTCCCACCTCCAACGGTGAAGGTTATCGGACAAAAAGGATGCTGGTTGTGTTGTTTTTCCTTATAATGAGGGCAAAGCAATGTTTTTCATTTACCCGGATGGTATAATGGATGGTATGCGTTAGCTGGAATAAAACCGGCCTGAGGGGGAACCCCCGGGAATGTGGAGATTTGCACCCCGCCATTAGCGCTGGAAGCAGCTACCTCGGAGCGGGGGGCGCCAACCGCGCCAGCCGAACCCGCCGACACCTGCAGCCGTGCAAGCCCCGTGTAAAGAAAATTACAAAACACCCCCAGAAAGGTGATATTTTTTCCCCTCACAAAAACCCGAACGTAACGCTACACGCCCCAGATGTAACTGCGCACCAGGCACCGGCGGGGCCGCTGCCCGCCCGTGGGCCGCGGAGCCCCCCGCGCCGCGCCCGGCGGCGGGGCGGGGAAGCAGGTCCGGGGTGCGCTGCCTGCCGCCGCCTCCGCTCACTTCCTGGTTCCTCCCGGCGGCCGCCCCACCTCCTCGCCGAGCTCAGCGTAAGGGGCGGCGGAGGAGGGCGGGCAGGCGGGAGGAAGCGCGGGGGGGTGGGGGGGGGTGGCCGGCTTTGCCGCTGCCGGGCGCGGGCTCCCCGGTGCGGCGGGGCTGGATGGGGCGCGGCGCCGCGCGGGGCAGCCGTGGCCGTGCGCGGCGCTGCGTGGCGGCGTGCGCCGGACCGGCGGCGGCGGCCTGTGGGGTAGGTGGTGCGACTGACAGCGGGGGTGTGTGTGAGGGGAAGGGGGTGGCCCGCTGCCGCCGCCGCGCCCGTGGGGGGCCGGGGAAGCGGGAGCGGCCATCCCGCCGCCGGGGCTGAGGCGGGGACCGCGCTTGCCGCCGGCGCCGCGCCACCAACCGCCTTCCTCCCGCCCCGGCCCTGCCGGTGCGCCCCGCGTTAGCCCCTTCGTGGTGCGGGTGGCGCGGCCGGGCGAGGGCCGCACGGGGCCCCGCTTCCCTCCGCCGGGGCCCCGGGCGAGGGGCTGGGCGTGCGGGAGCGGGGGTCGCGTCCCGCAGCGGCGTCTCCCGGAGCCCTTGTGGGTCGGCAAAGGAGAGGTGGGCTCCCGCTCGCCCCCTCCTGCTCCGCCGGCTTCCAGCCCTGGGCTTTAAATACTGCGAGGCTGAAGGTGTTAAATAATACCGGGCTAAAGACGTGATTTAGGGCTGCGTCGGGGGCCGTGCGGAGCAGCGTAACGTCCCCTCGGTAGGAAATTTAAACTCGGAGCCTCCAGCAATGTCGCCGGGGTTCTGTGGTCTCCTGCTGGGTTGCAGTGGTGAAACGAGGGTCCTGTGGTCTCCTGCTGGGTTGCAGTGGTGAAACGAGGGTCCTGTAATCCGCTCCTGCGTTGCAGCGATGGAACGTGCTCGCCCGAGTGGCCGGAGGGGACCCTCCGGCTTCAGAGGTGTCCGTGGTCACCCGGCGCTTGGCTGCAGCTGTGTCCGATGGGGGACCGTAGGGCAGCTGCGACTTAAACATCAGGAGTGATCCGTGTGGAAACCATGGTGCTGCGCTGTGGTAGGTTTAGTGGAAAAGGATGTATGTCAATAGAAGGCAATCCAGGGTGTTGTTAAACAGCAGCTTCTGAGTATTACTGAAGCATTTCTGAAATTTTAGGAAGAAGCTGGTGCTGGCTCATTAGAAAATAATCTTCAAGAAAACACCAGCACGGGGGAAGAGGCAGCAGTCTGGTGGCTGATGCCAGTGTGCCAGTGAGGGATGCTGCATGGACAGCAGAGCTCGGTTAGATTTCTTTTCCTTGATCCTGATTCAGAAAGGATAAATTGTATTTTTCAGCATGCAAGAGAGAAAATCGTGTGCCAGAGTCCTGACACAGCAAAGGTGTGCAAACATCAGATCTGTGGGAAAGGAGCCCAAATTCAGATGGTCGTTCTGATACAGCGGAATCACAGAGAAGGGGCTGGCGGGGTGCAGTGGGTGACTGCTCCCGATGCCTGGTGGCGTAGATAGCAAGGCGTTAGTGAGTACCATGTTTTTCTTTGCTTACTGAAAGCAACAAATAATTCTTTTGTATAGCGTTGTAGGCGTTCCAGTGATAACAGTCATCATAAGGGGAGCCACGCGTTAATTCATGTGTCTTTAAAAATGCAGCTCTGCATGCAATAAAGATCCAGTCCTTCAAACGCTACGACTCTGTCAGCGAAGCTCTTGGTGCTGTCTCACTGTTGCAATAGTATTTGTCATACTGATGTGAGCTGCTTGTGGTAGTAAGTTGTGCCTGACTGAATGCCCATTGAAATTTAGAAGGTGTGACCAGGAGCTCTGTGCGGTTAGAGGCTTATAAAAGGACAAATGTAAGGTCTGCCTAAAAGCTGAAATATTTGTTGCAACATTTAACACCTCCTGGGTATTTTTGTGTACGTTTCTCCTTCCTTTTTAGTTTTCATTTTAAGTATTGTACTCACAGACAGGGTGTGTATTTCTGTTTCAAATTGCTTGTTTGGTAGTAGACAAAAAAGTCAAAATGTAATTTAATGCAGCTATTGGGAGTAGGTTGCAGGAAGTTGAGTGCTTAATTCCTTGGCAGATGCCAGTCATCTGTGCCTAAGTACTTAACCTGTCTTTTCTGGACAGTTTCTTTTGTCTCAGCAAAGGGGAGCAGTTGACAGTATGCGTGTAGCCTGGGCAATGGTAACTCAACTTTGGTGAATCTCTTTTTTCTTATCTAATATGAATTTACTTTTCTTGATGGGTGGGTTGCTGTGCATCTCCAACAGATCAGGAGCTAACAGTGTCGCATAGTCAATGTAGGTTAAACCCATGGGTTGCATTATTTCAGGGAAACTTGCTCGTGCAGCCATTTCCCATACATCTATAATGGGATCTCTATCCTGTAGAGAAGACTGCAGGGTAGGTGGTGGGTACCCACGGTGGTGTCAGTCTGAAAATGGCTTGGCTGTAGCTCAGCCAGTCTCTGCGCATGTTAATTGACTGAGCTTATGGTTTTCTCTGGCCCCTCTGTGGTGTAGACATGACCTTTTACTTAAACTGTATTCCAGAATATCACCTTAAGTATTTCTGCCTACCTGAGAGGAGACAGCAGGTAATGTAAAATATGACAAGATAGAAAAGCTTGTTGTCAGTTTTTATTGTCCCTGTCCTGCGTTTAGCTGGTTGAAGCAAATGAGATGTGAAGGATGGTACCTGGAACATGGTAGGTGACTTGTGCTTGTAACTAACCTGAAACTTAAGGTTGCTTTAGGGAAAATGAGAAGTTAAAGCTTTCCTAATTAGAGCTGCCTATTTCCTGGGTTGTGCAGACAACAAGAAAAAAAGATAGCCTGTAACTTGACTGGAGCTGCAGTGCAGCAAGTCTGCCAGTAACGCTTCACACACCGTCCTTTTCAGAAGGAGTCCAAAAGAGTGAGCCAGCTTGCCTCCGCAGGCTCTGGGTGCCAAAGCCTCCTCATCCAGCAGCAGTTCCCAGATAGGGAGGTGCAAGGTGTTAAAGGCAAGGTGCAGTGAGGTACTCTTACTCCACAGGAGTGCTGGCAGGTTAACTCCTTTCGCCTGCTTCTGGCTATGCCCCCCAGGGTGAGGGGGTGCTTGGGAATGCTTCTGGCGTCTGGAGAGAGATTTATCTAGGTTTATAGCCCTGTATATAAACCTAGATATAGGTTTTGCCCCACCAGGTTACAAGGTGTCTGTACAGAACCAGTGCTGTTACAGGAGAAGGAGCAGGAGTGCAAGGAGGGGGGAAAAAAAAAAAGCAGAGGATAGGGGTAGGAAAGTAAGGAAATGAGAAGGAAAGTTACAGCAGCAGGGTTCAGCTAAAAAACATTGGGAATTGCTGTTCCAGGAGCTGTAATAGCAAGTAAAACAAGGACACAGAAAACTCAGTGTTAATACCCTTGGACAAGAGAGGAATGTTGAATGGGAGGAAACGCAAGGCCCTTGTTGATGCTTTTGCTGCTGGCCCAGTGGTGGATGGCGTGTTTGTGAAGTTCAGCTGTGCGTTTTGCAATAATGCAGAACTGACAGGGGTGACCAATCTGAAACGTGGTGCAGCATGCAGAAGTTAAAACGAAGGGGCTCAAGTTGAAACAGTAAGAGTGAACAAAGGTAAATAAGTATGCTATTTAAAAAAAAAAAAAAAGAAAAAAGAGAAGAAAAAAAAAAAAGAAACATTTACAGTCCTAGTGGGAAGGCAGTAGTACCATACCACAGATAAAGAGAGATCAGAGGGCTATAGCAGGCAATACAGAGAGATAGTAATGTGATATACATCTTTTTTTCTTTGCATTAACTACTTGAATCACTGATGTCCAATATAGCATAGAATAGATAAGCAATATACTGTGTATTGCAGTTAGTCTGCTCTCCAACTCTCAGTATGTTGAAGGGTAACACAGAAGGATTTACACACAAAAATTCTATTTTTTTTATAGAGACAGGGCTCCCTTGTGCTTGCTAATGCAACAGTGAGCAAAACAAGAAGTACTTAGTTTGCCAACTCAGAAGTTCTTTTACTACATTTCAAAAGCTTTAACATACAGCAACTTTGAACCTGCAGGTTTTTCCAGTTCTCTGAAATAGCAGCGTAGGTTTCTTCTAGGCTAACTCTTAACATCGCAAAGGTGTATCATGACAGTCGTGATTTTAACTTCAGGCATTTTCACAACAGAGGTGATAATTTTTTGGTCCCTGTTTTATTAATGTGCTATTTTAATGTATGCCCTGTGTCTTTCTGTATTTGGTTTAGATACCTGCTTAGGTGTAGTATTTAGATTTAAAGTCTTAAATGCCTAACCTCCTTCATACCCATATCTTCCCTATCCCTATATGGTAGGGAAGAAGTGTAGACTACACGTAGCGGTATAAAATACAGGGAGACAGTGACTTGTTCATGCTGGTGAAGGGGGGAGGCTGTAGCAGGCAAGAGCCAAATCCTGGGTTAGATTATCTGAGTGAAAAGGTATGTCTTGATAGTTAAGGTGCTCTTTCTACCTTGAAAGATAATATTCAGAATATTTTTTTTAGACTAGGATGGTTCTGCCAGCTTCTTGTTACGACTAAAACTTTAAAGCTGCAACTCTTTTGTGCTTCTCTGGAAAATATATTCCTTATGCCATGGCCATGAAAATAGTGTAGTTTTTAGAACGGATGCTGAAAATAATACCAGTTCTATAAACAAACTTCTCCCTTGAATTTTTGTCTAAACCCCCCCTTAAAAAAAAAAAAAAGTTGATACAGGGCAAACTGAGAATTTAAATTCCCATAATCCAGTGGTTTGCTGTTTTGAGTCCTGAGTCAGCATCAAAATTGCAAAGCTGTCTAGGAGACCGGGACAGCTTCTCCTGTTTTGTCTCTCATAAGGCTGTCTATTCAGGATAACTGCAATGCTGTGGGAAAGCACGGCACCCCCATTTGTTGTTTTCTGTTTCCCAGTGCAGTCCCTGCTGTAAGATTGCTCTTCCCTTCCAGTACTTATTCCAGATAGGTGGCAATGCCACAAAGCTGGTTTGTATTTATATGTTCAGGATTAATTTTTCTCTTTTTACATAGGTTAAGTAGCTCGTGTGTATTTAGTCTATTGGGAAACTGTACGATTGAAGTGACAGAATTTCTCTGTTGCCCTTGCAGCTCTGATAGCCGTAAGTTATTTTGTAATGGTTCGTGCTTAATGACAGTTTTATGGAACACCTGCCATCTCTGTGGCTTTTTCATCAAAAGCTTTTTGAGACCACTTACCTTGTGATCAGACCAAGTCAGATGAGAGCCTGACCTTAGCCTCTGTTGCCCCTGTGACTTGTGTCCTGTTCCTAGACCTTGCCCCAATTTTGTCACTCATCCATAGTGGCACGGTGTCTCTGTACCTTGGACAATGTCTTTGTCTCCTCTCCTTTGCCCAGGCTGGCAGCTGACAGGCCCTGTAGGTGGGAGTGCAATCACTTACCAGATAACTCAGACTCTTAGGTCAGTCTTTATGGCGTTATAATTTATTTATACAATACATATCCATTAGTTAAACAGAAACAATATAGACATTAACCAGGAAGCTGTTACCATCTGTCCCGAGAGATTACATGCCGCAAACATTAGCATAGGAGAAAACTATGTTTTTAATTGAGAAAATGTAACCTTGTTTTCCTTACAGTTCTACTAATGTAATTCCTCTGGCGCTGTTGAAGTTAGTTCCTGTTTGCACTGATGTAAATGAGAAGAGAACTGTGAGGTTTGTGCCTTATGTGGCTGTGTCTCTCTTGAGCCTGTCAGTCTCAGCCCGATCCAGATCCTCAGGATGGAGTTTCTAGACCTGACAGGTGTCTTTGAGGTAATTTCTACCTCCTCTTACTCTCCTCAGGGAGAAGTTCCCTCTACATATTCATGCTCCTGTTCAAACCTATTCTTCAGGAATGCAGGACTCCAATTAAGTCTTCCCCTCTAATAAAATGTTTCTAATAAAAGTAATAAAAGTGTGAATTTAGTGTGATCCGTTTTTAATAAGGTCTTGTTTGTGCATGGCCTTTTCAAAATAATAAATAAATTAAAAATAATAAATGATGATCCATCAAAGCACTTAATGATGTAAACCGTTTTCTAAACTGTGACTATAAAGCAACATTGTAAAATAGCCATTTACTCCCTTCATGTGTAGAAAAAAGTTATAACTGGTTTATGGTCTGGTTTTTGTGTGCTCTCTTTCCCCCTTTCCAAGGCAGGTAATCCAAGCCTGAGCATTTAAGCTCAGAAAAACACAGGTTCATTTTAAACTCTGTAATTTTTTAAGGTTATTTTTAATGCATTTAATATAATTCACACTGATTTCTTTATGTCATTTTTCTTCAGTAAGGGAAGAGAAACCATTGAAATTGCATGACTTCAGTAGCCAAAGGGTTCAGGGGAATCAGAGATGTTTGTGAGCTTCTTGCTAAAAGCAAATGTGTTGCTGGTAACATAGTACTTAGGCTGAAACTGTACCACTTAATATGGCCTGAATTCCCAGAAGAAAAATGAAAAATTGTCTTCACTAGGCTTAATCCTGTTAACGCTGCTTCTGGGGTGGCTGGAGTAGGGCTAGCAGTACTCACTTTGCCCTGTGACATTTTCATCTGAGTCATCGGATGTCCCGTCAGAGCAGAACTAAGCCCTGTGCCTGATCGTTCCCTGTTGCTTTTGCCATTTTAACCCTAGAGGAGTAGTTTTTGACCTGTTTGGCCTTTTGAATTGAGGTTAGGTTTGTTTTGTTAGGGTTTTTTTGGTCTGGTGTTTGTTTTTGTTTTTTGGGTTTTTTTAACCACATGTGGAATCCCAAAAATATTCCAATGGAAGTACAGCTCCCTATAGCAAATTTAAGGCTGCTAATAATAGGCTTGCTTTTTTTAGCTGCCTTTCACAGACCTGTTAGAAATGTCCCATTGACCCTCCAGGGTTTTGTAAACCAAGGGTTGGAAGCTGATGGGTAGCTGGATGAATCTGCAGGAGACTGCCAAAAAATCTCAGCGTAGCTGGGCTGTTTTGTTCCAGTCCTGATGATCAGATAAAGCTTTTTTAGGCCTTGCAGAAGCCATTAAGAAAAAAAAAATATATGAATGCTGATATTTCCTTGTTATCCCTGCTAGAGCTTTCTTTGGCCAGTTTTGACAGGCTGCTTGTTAGATTTTGGCTGTATGAAAGGAGATGCGAAGCACAGGTAAATGTGAATTAGAAACACACTTTTTCTCATTTCTGTTGCAAAGGAAGATTAAATATGCAATGTTTTAATCAATGCAGTTTTGTGGACATAAAAAAATGAAATAAACTTCAAAATGAGCTCTCTTGCAGTTTTAATCTATCTGTCTGTCTGGGGTTTGTTGGTTTTATTTAAAGGGACATCCTGTCCTGTGGATGTAGATCGCCTAGTTTAGCCGTCATGAATAGAACATAACTAGTTATATATATGTTTGCTTCCTTTTGATGGTGATAAAAAAATTAACTTTAGTGTTGTTTGCCAGCTCTCAAAATACTGTCAATGAACTTTGTTCTGTGCATGTCATAAAAATTGTTCTGAAGTATCTCTTTAAAGTGTATAAAAACCCAAATTGAAAACGTCGGAAAATGCACATTTTCTGCCTTGGTCTCATTCTTTTTTTTTCTTTTTTTTTTTCTTTTTTTTTTTAGAATTGTTTTCATGTAGTTGTCAGAACTTGAAATTCACGTAGTTTATATGACAAAATGTAATTACCTTCTTCCCAAAGTTTAATGTTAATGGACTTCTAATAGAGGAAATGATTGCAATGTGCATAGTGATACTGTAGTTTTGCAAGTCGTACCCGTGTGCTTGACTTCACTAGCATGAGTAATTACATGAAAATCAGCTGGGTGACGATGAAGATGGCGTTAAGCTTGGTATAAGTTTTATAACTTCAGAACCTCAGGTAGCTTTCAGGTACACGTTGGGTGAAGGCCCCCATCATTCGTTAGTTCATTCTTAATGCATTGATTGGTGGTCACAGGCCATTAAAAAATAGGTTTTTGACACGGCTTATGTCAGGTCAAAAGACAGTTACTTCATTTTTATAGGGTGTAATAGCATATTGTAAATGTTCATTGTAGCAGGAAGCGGATTTTAATTTGTTTTATTTGCATTTCTAATGTGTGTATTACATGTTTTTTTTGGTTATTCCTGCAATGCCAAATGCCTTCCAGATAAAAAAGAAGAAAAGGTCTTTGCTCTGTCATGTCGTTAACCTAAATTGATTTGTGTGTTGTCATTGTGTCTCACACTTACCTAGCGGCCTCTCTTGTAGCCTGACACCATGATTAAGTCCTTAAGCCCTTCGCCTTCATTGTTTACGTATTGTTTGCTCCAGAGCAGGCGGGATGGACGTATTCCATCTGTGTGTTATAAATTAAGTTCATGTGCAGCATGATTCAAGGGCAGGCTGGTTAGGGCAAGTTACGGCTTCCTCCCCCCTACAGTCTTTTTTGGGGGGTATTGTTTATATGAAAATACCAGGTTGGGCAACATAAACAAAAACAGATGTTTCTGTATGTAAGAACAAGGAATTAAAAAAAAACCAACAAAACAAAACAAACCCAAAACCAAACCAGGTCATGTAGAAGAGAAGCTGAGACTCCAAGCTCCTGCAACTTGACTCTAAGTTAATGTACACTAAAACACATATGTATTTCTCAAATAATGAGTGGTGTTTATGTACTGATTACCAATTTTTTGTTTTGTCGCCTGATGATGCCTCTAAAGCAAGCATTAAATAACTAAGTGCATTAAGTAACACATTTGTGCTCCAGCCAGAAGTCAGAATTGGAGGCCTGAGCTGTATCCTCTTAACCGTGTCTTTGCTGCACTGCAGAGATGAGTCCCCAGACTTTCAGACTGAGGTGCCTCAAGGCTCCTTCCAGTTTCTCCTTAAACAGTCCCACAGCAATAGCTCCTTTTTTTTTTTTTTTCCAATTTATCTCAATAATAATTCTGAGAGCAAGCTGTAGAACTCTTATTGGAGTGAAACCACTTCCTGCATTTACAAGAGAGATGAATTTTTATTTGACTGCTGGAGCGTGCTGTTCAGGACTAAACCCACAGTTTTAATCACTATGTATTTGTCTAGCTTTCAGTCAGTCTCTACTAATACTGACCTTAAGGTGACTTTTCAAACTAATTCCTCTGTTAAATATGAGTTTGCTTTTCCTGTGACCATTTCATTCCTTTGCTTTGGGAAACAAAACCTCAGGAGGGGAAAAAAAAAAAGGCTCAGAGTCTAGACAAAAAATCCTAAAAGTTTGTGTTCAGGACTATCCCAGCTTGTTACTGCACCTGATCTGTCAAGTCTAAGGCATTTGTTTGAAAATCAAACACCTAAATTACTGTTTTCTTTCTTATTTTTTAGTGCAATATGATGTTACTGTCAACTAAACATTGTTGTCAGGCATGAGTCTTTAATTGTGTCAGCTTTATTTTGAGCTGGCAAACCAGCATAACAATTTTAATGAGATTATTAAATAATGCAGTGAAGGTTAACCTGTTTCCTTGGGGGAGGGGAGGGACCGAGTCTTTAAAATGCTTGTGAAGTCTGTGTGAATGTAGGAAAACGTAAGCATCCTTACAGAAATTGTGGAAAAAATGGGGAAAAGATATGGATTTACTAGTAGGTGTAGATTTATCTGAATTTAGACCACCGGATTGTTTGGGCAATCACTGTTTCTGAAAACTATATAGCTTGTCTCCCTGAGTACCAGGAGCCAGGAGGCTAAATTATAGCTCTGGTTAAAATACAAAGTAATTACAATGTGGGATGTGAGTTTTGTGAATGAGGTGGAGAAGGTTTTTTGTTTGGTTTTGTTGTGTTTTTTTTCTTGCCAAAGTAAATGACATCCGCACGTGCACATCTTTATCTTGATTTTTCTGTTCTGTGTGAGGTATGTACGAATATAAGACTGATGCGCTTTGACGTTAACCCATGCGACTTTCTTCAGATTAGTAAAACATCTTAAGCTCTCTCACTTGGCAGCATACTAAATGCTCAAAGCGGGAATATAAGAAAATACGTAATTCTCCTAGTTTATTTATACCAGTTATGTTAGAAAACAAACATTGTAAATGGTCTGGTTCATCCACTTCTGTTCACCTAGAAACTTTGCGCTCCTGTCTTTTGCCGCTGACTGTGGCAGTAGCAGTTCCAGCCACCTCTCTTCCGTGTCACTTGCACTAACGTGCACAAGCTCTCATCGCTTCTGTGCTTGGATGTAATTAACCATCCTGCTCATTCACAACCTTAATCTTTGGCTGTGAAACACTACTCGTCTTCTCTGAACTTGGTCCTCTTGAAATAACAACTAGAAAGCAAGCTACTGTCTCTTTATAGTGCAATACAGCAATAGTGTCTCCATTTAGGTCGGTGTTACGCAAAATAGAGCTTTCCCCTTGTATTAGACAGAACGTAGCCATATAAGTTTTGAGAGAAGTTTAAAGTCCTCGGTACTTTTGTGATCCTCTCACTATCTTTTCTATAAAATTTATCCGTTTTGTCTAGGCAACAGCATCAGTTTTTTAACAATTAAACTCAAAAATAGCTTCAGTATGAAGTTTTGGCAGAAAACATAACTCATGGTGAACATTGTCTCCCTTTCTCTGAATTAAAATGGAAAAATGCACTCTATTTTTCGCAAAGCAGTGAGAATTATCCTTACATGTTGAAATATGAGGAGTTTGAACCCTTCTGTAAGGTTATATGCAATTAAATATATTTGGTAGTAAAATCAGTGTATCCATTTTTGTACGAGGTGGGTCTTTATGTAGAGGTTGAGGTATTTTTTGAGCACTTAAGCCTTGTGCAAATACTCTGTTAGGAAGTATCTTTGGAAGAAGTTGCTGGGTGTATCAAGAGCCGCTTTCAAAGCGTAGCGTTCCAGGTGTGCTCTAACTTTGAGTGGTGTAGACTCAAGGTGCAGATCGATTGATCCCCTGCCAAAGTCTTATGAGCACCGTTTTGTTTTGTTTTGTTTTCTCAAATGCCCACGTTTGGTAAGAGTTACATTGAGACTGCAGTAACTGCTGTGCATACCTGGGGTAGTACAGTTTCTGGCTCCGAGATGGACCTCACCTTCTGGGTGGACGAAGTGCCTGCAGAGACGGAGAGGACAGGGCAATGGCAGCAAATGTCACGTTAGTGCCCTTATTGCAGTGGAGTGGACTTGGCTAGGAATGCTAAAGGGGAGGTAAAATGAGTGCCGTTGAGGGATGGAGCAAAGGTGGTGAGAGAAGCATGGCAAAGGAGAAGGCTTAAGAGGGACGTAAAGCCAAAGGAGGAGTTGAGAGTGGGAGACAGCTGTTGCTGGGGAAGAGCATCCTCCGGGCAAGACTAGAAGTCCCTGTCAAGATCTTTGCGTAGGCAGCTTCTTCAACAGTTCCTGCCACTATAACATTGCAGTGGTTTGTTTTTGCAGTTTTACCCTGATGCTATGGATAAGGAGAAAGGAGAATCCTTCCACTTGCTAAGCTCTCCAGTATCTGTAGGGATACCCCTCCCCACATCTGATGCAGCAGTAAGGGACCCTGCCAGCTGTGCCAGGTCTTTACTTTTTTCCTAGCATTACAGTGTCCAGTTCTTGCTTCAGTCCCTGCTGTGGCAGCTCCTGTTGGCACCCACCTGATCACTGTTCTCTTCATTAAAACACTTGTTGCCTTTCTTCTGGGGGGAGTGGAGGTGGTACACCAGCGGATTTAATGTGTAATTAAGCAAGCCTTAAAAGCACTTAGTCTTCTAAGGAAGGAGTGTTCTGACAAGTGCAAGAGTCTGGTTTCCAAATCCATTATTTTGGGTTTGATTTATTTACTTTTTTTGCCTTTTCAACTGACTTTCTGCAATTTGGAGTTTCCCACATGATCGCCATGTCATTATGCGGGCTGAGGTCTACATGTCTTGCAAAGCAGTGAACACTGTACTGTTTCTGACTCTCTTTCAGATGCAAGTATGGACATAATAGCCTATGATGATTACTCCACTCCACCGCTTCAGAGATATTGAAAGGAAACCTGAATACCTCCAGCCGGAAAAGTGTGTTCCACCTCCTAGCCGCGCTTCCCTGGGAACAATGTGGTTTATTCGAGATGGCTGTGGTATTGCATGTGCTGTCGTTACCTGGATGCTGGTGTTCTATGCCGACTTTGTAGTCCTTCTTGTCATGCTAGTTCCATCGAGAGATTATGTTTATAGTGTCATCAATGGCACACTGTTCAACACCTTGGCTTTCCTCGCTTTGGCTTCACATTTTCGTGCTATGCTGACAGATCCAGTAAGTATATCTCTCTCTCTGTATGTCTCGGAAAGAAACAGGCGGTGTTTTTCTTGTCCACTACATGTTGGGTAACTCAGTTGCTGAGTGAGTGGCAGATTTAAATAACTTTTGTGTGTCAGGCTGCTGAGTGAGGCTGCTGGTGTGGTATGCTGATTTCTCATCCCACTCAAGTCAGATGCAAAGTCAAAGACCCAGCTTTAGGTTCCCATTGTGTGAGCGGCTCCTCTTTTTGCACTGGGAAGGAGAGCGCTTCTCTCTGACGCCGTTTTCTCCCCAGTGGCAGCTCTCATGTTTGTGGCTTGTTGTGTCTTGACAAACAGGAAAGCTGGAAAAGCTGGTTTTGGTTGTCTGCCTTGGCAAGTACTGCTTCAGCAGAGTGGAACAGAGCATGTGTAGTTTTGAAAAGCCATGTAACCATCTCTCTTACTAGTGATTTAGTTGAGTTTATCGAACCATGCTGAAATAAATACTATGTGAGCGTGCTTAAGAGCTGACAGTTCTTGGGCAGGCGGGAAGCATCAGAGTTGTAAGACCCCCTTGTATGTCTCCATAGGACATTGCTTTACGAGAGATCTGGTCTGTTGCTTTCTTGTCTCTCAGCTAGTGAGAAGGTACAGTTTAGTACCATGATGCTTGTTCTGAGTGGCCTGTGATGGTTTATTTTGTTTCATAACCTTTGGACAGTAGATTCAGTTCAAAACCCCATCTCCACCAGTCAGTGGAAGAAAAAACAAGCTCAGACTCCTCTTGGCCCCTTCCGCCTGAGTGTTCTTGTTGCTGTTGGAAATGGTGGTGTGCCTCTGATACTCTAATTATTCCTTCCAAATGTCATTTCCTACTTGAAACCTTGTTAGGTACCATTAAAACTTCAGTGTAATCTTTGTTTCTTAGTTTCCAGAAGCCACAGCGCTGCACAAATGGCTTGATTTGGGGTAATTTCACAGTTTGTGGTAAAGACTGATGCATTGCACGCTACTGCTGCTGGACAGAACTGTGAGCAGTAGCTGAGGCTCTGAAACTTGTGGCCATTGGACTCAGGAAGACAGGGTTGCAGCAATTTGTTATGAAGTGTATATCCTGAGGGTTCCCCTTGTTGCTAATTATTGTATGTTGTATGGCTTTAATTCCCAGAGACCTTCAGGTCACTGAAATTATTTTGCAGAGTTAGCAGGAACTCTTTTGAAACAAAAGCTGTTTTCTGAAGCAGACTGGGCAAGCAGTGTTGCGGAAATAGATACGATCTCTTGCAGAGTGACTGGGAAAAGATATATTAATTCCTAGTGCGTGGTGGGATTTTTGTGTGTGGATGGTGAGAGCTGGTGGGATTTTTTTTTATTCTTTGTAGAGCTTTTTGTGAGGATATCAGATAAACAAAATGGAGGAGGGAATATAAAGCGAAGGGATGCAGAAACATCTGGCAGACAATGTGAGTGGGGATGAAGGAAGCTGCTGGGACATGGAGAACCAGGGGCACGTCTAGGACCAGAATGAAACAGAAAGCACCACTGAGGCAAACAATTAGGAATTCTTATTATAAATAACTGAAAACGTGACTACTTCAGAATTGATAGCATATGTCGTGCTTTTCAGTAACTGCTTCCTATGGGTTCATGATAAAGCATTCCTAAGGTTTTGAGCTTTGCAGTGTACTAAAGAGAGAGAACATCAGTTGTAGCATTTTGTGGAAATTGGTCTTGGTAATTTTTAGATTGGCCAGGCCTGTTAAGAGGTTTCTGTGGGAAAAACCTAAAGACTGCTCAAGAAATCCTTATAGTACTGGTTTAACGTGCAGTTCTTTCATTGATGTGTATTGTTCCCGTTTATTGCTGTTGGAAGGTTGTGTGGATGTGTTAAAAAGAGACTGTTCCATCAGAAATCTGTTAAATAAAAGCAGGGATGTAATATTTTCAGTATAAAAGCCTTACGTACACAGAGCTGTATTTTTGCTGGTGTACCAGCACAGATTCCATACAGCACATCATGACCTTTTTCTTTTTTTTTTTTTTTTTTTTTTCCTTTTTTTTCCTTTGAGCAAATTCATGAATTTAAAGCCCTAGAAAGGCTGGAAACTCTTGAACTCAGGCTTCTGCAGCAGCAATATGTTACCTGTTTAAAGATGCATATTTTAAAGTGGAAATTGTATAGCTAAGAATGTTTTACCTAGTCTTATTCAGGTGGGAGGATTCTTAGGATTCACTGTTTGAATGTTAAACCCCTTATTTAAATAACAAATGCATAATGGAAGCACAACTGTAAATACATGAGGCATTCACCAGCAACTCTTAGTGTACACAATGATACTTCAGAAGTAGCTGCTTCTACTGGAATAAAACATCAGCGGTTTCCAATTTGTGATGTAATACACTGGCATGATAAATTTGTTGATAGATGTGAAGAGAGTGATGAGGATTCTGAAGTCTTTTAAGGTTACTATGGGATTAAAAAAATCACTTAAGTGAGGATTTACTTATGTTTAAGAAAACCAAAACAATGTTTAAGTATGTGGTTCCGTATATTAGGACCTCATTTTAATTTATTTTCTGAATCCTCTTGCTCTTCCTGAAATTGGTGATCTTAGGGAAGTTTTTATTTCTTTCTCAACCCTCCCCTCCCATAGTTTTAAGTCATCCTATTGTTGTTAGCACTCCTAATGTACACAGGGCGATTTCCTGGTTTGGTTTTGTTGGTTTTTTTGTGTTGTTTTTTTTTTCTGCAGGGTGCTGTACCCAAAGGTAACGCCACAAAAGAGTTCATCGAGAGTTTACAGCTAAAGCCAGGACAGGTGGTTTACAAGTGCCCAAAGTGTTGTAGCATCAAACCTGACAGAGCACATCACTGCAGGTAAAGTCTTTTCTGAGGACTGCTGTTTTACCAAGACCTCAACAATTATCCAATGTGCCTTGATCTAAATTGTTGTTGGAGTCTGAGACTGGAGTGGTTAAATTGAGAGGCTGGCATCTGAATTGTGTGCCCATAGTGCCAGACACATTCAAGCTTCTCTGAAAAAATCTCGGGCCTTTTTTGACAAGTTTTCATCTGTAGCAGGCTGGAGCCACTTCTTGCGAAGTGAAAAGTACTTAAAATGAATGCTGCCTTGACTCCAGACCTGTAATTGACATTCCATAAATGCTCATGTAAACGTGACTTAAAAAGAGACTTTATATACCGGAATGCATAGAAATCTATAAAATGTAACGTCTCTCAAAAGGTCAGTGTCCTTCCTATTTTTGTTTTTTTTGTCAGAAACCCATTTGTCTAACTGTAGATTCTATTTAGAAGTGATATTTAAATTCAGGTAACTGTATATATTTTTCAGAGTTCCAACTTCCACATTTTCACTGAGTACTGTGACTTTGTTTTGTGTTTTGCAATGGATCAGTATGCCTACTGATCTGTTATGTCCTTTTTCTGGTAGGATAAACTTCCCTGAAGAGGGTAACTGGTAGTGAGCTTTTTAGTACTAAAGGCAGTGAGGAAAAAAAACCCCCACCATAACTACTTTCTGAAATTCTCTTCTGCTTTTAAAACAAGTGAACCTCCTTTCCAGTAAGTAGTTAATAAGTTTGCCCTGGTGTCCCTTCCTTGCCTACTCAAAACCCAAAACATCCTGAGAAAGCTTGTATCACAGTTACTGCTGATTGATGCAGGGGTCTCGTGGGGAGGGGAATACATGGTACTGAGCTGAACAACAGCTGAAACTTGTTCTGCTGTTTGCATTTTTCATGTTTATTTTCAGAGCTTTAGTTTGCAAATGTTTTTCTTTTTTTTTTGGTTTTTTATTTTCATCAAAATCGGGAGTTGGTTTTTCAGCAGGAGCAATGTGATCATGCCTATCACTTATTAATGCTGCTGTAAAATCCCCTCTGACACTTCTTCAATTATGAATGAAACTTCCCATCTAAAATGCTGTCTTGCTGATGACTCACTGTGTAGGTAAATGAAAAAGACTCTTCGGCTAAACACAAAACCTCATCTCCGTGATCCTTTTTTCTATGATTTAAGGTAACTTTTTAGACTTTAAGATTTGGGAAACTGATCCGCTGAGCACTGATGCTGTTGAGAATCTTCAGTCAAACATTTGTTTGTGGGGCAGGGGGATTTATTGGACTCTCGCACATCAAGGTTGTGCATACGCATCAGCAGGAGGTACTGCTAGCTGTATGCCTGAGGGACCAGGGCGCTGTTTGATTCATGTGCTATTTTGTGAGTCCCCCGTGCCCAGCAAACTATTCCTGCCAGCATTTGGAAGGTGGGTGGTTGAGCAGGGGGAGAGTGTCTGAGTATGGGCAATCCCAGCTGCCTATAGTTTTCAGTTTTGGCTTCTGTGTTTCCTTTTCCACCAGCTAGTTTCATGCTCTGCCTCTTACCCAACTGCTTTTGGTACGTATGCACGGAATAAAACCTCTCCTCTCAGCCTTAACTACCTCCTTCACGGAGGTCATCTTTGGCTTGGCTGCATCAGGTTGTCCCCCTGGGGAAACAGAACCTAGGAGCCATTGAAGAGGTTGCTTGGGTACTTACCTGTTTCAGAGCCCAGGGGAAGTGCGTGTGCATCTGCAGGCGGTAAATTAAACCACAGGGAGGCATCCTCCTGCTTTACACCACCTGCCCTGCCTCCTCCCGCCCCCCCCTCCCCTTTTTTTTTTAAAACTAGTAATTCATACTTGTCATATGAAGTATGAAGTTATCTGGCAGATAGATTGTTTTTACTGTGCCAGCTGATTTTAGTCCCCCTGTAGCTCAAGAATAATTTCGAGCTGCTTATTATAGCAAAACGAGGCTTTGCCTGTTTTCCCCTGCACCTGGGGCTGGCAGGTAATAGGGTGCCCGTCCTTGCAGCTCCTGATCTGGCCCCATGCCGGGAGGCTGGGGGCTGCCTGACCAACCTCTCCTTTAAGATCAGGGCTACAGCAACTCAAATATTTTCCAGGCATGGCATGTATCCTTGGGGATCACCCCCTGCCAGTTGTAGAGTGAGCGCAAGGCTGTTCTGTTGCAGAGGTTTTCTATTATTTATTCATACGTGCTCATAAGAACATGTTTATGTTTTTGACTTTCCCTTAAGCATTTGGTTGTTGAAGTTTATTGTTTATATTAAGGTCAAAATACTTTTTGTTACAAGAAGAAAAATAAAATTAGCAGAGCCCTTGATCCTTTCTGTTTCAGTGCTGCCAGAATTGTTCTGGGATGGCTGTTTCCTTCCTGGGTCTATTGTTTGTTTGGTTTGGGGTTTTGTGTTTTTTTCATATTTGATTTCTGTGCTTGTTTGTGCAATGTGGTATCAGGAGACTGCCTTTCGTCTCCTATCATATGAGAAAGCGGCAGAGAAAAAGACTTCCTTTATTATGCGAGTTGAAGCAGTTACTGACTAAGCAAGAGAATGATGTTCAGACAAAATAATAATCTTTTAATTATTTGACTTCTAGCCACAATGTGCGTGCTTGCAAGAATTTGAATTTTGATTTTATTAGTCTGGTTTTGTGAAGTGCTTTAACATCTAATTTTACCTTGGATGTATATTGTGGTACTGTCTTCCTGACTGACTGCCGCAACCTTTTTATGCTAGTATGTGGCTTACCTTGCTGTCAAGAATATTTTCTAAGGCTTTATTTAATTTTCTTTTTTGCAAGCTCCTGCTACCAGCTAATGTTAGTAAATGAACCTTAGTCTGTTATTAGCAACTCTGAAAAATATCTTTATTCATTACTACTTTTCATATTTTTTCTGGTTTTTGTTTGCTTTTAATCTGTGGGCATTTTTACTGACCAAATAGGTTAAAACCAAACTAAATCAGATTTTTTCCATCTGCCTGAACGTATTGTTCTAACCATATTTTGGCAGAAACACTGATGTGAATATTATGGTAATGTGTATTACTTGGCATTAATTTTTTACAAGGGTGATTTGGTATTGTGTGGTTCATTTTGAACAGACATATTCAAGAGAGTAAACCACAAATATGAATGTGGTGACCAGTAAATTTATTTAGGTTAAAATTTCGCCTCTGATTCTTTCCTTTAATTTCTGTGTCCCTCAAACCCCTGTGAAATCTTGTATCCCTGGAATGAAATGTGCTGTAAATAAAGACCTGTATTCTTTCAGTGTTTGCAAGAGGTGTATTCGGAAAATGGACCATCACTGCCCGTGGGTCAATAACTGTGTAGGAGAGAATAACCAGAAGTACTTTGTACTGTTTACAGTAAGTATTTTACAAGTGGTGTTTGAGGTTGTCCAGTGGGCAGCGATGAAATGCTGTGTGTAGTCCGTGAAGCAGCTCTGAAGGCTGGCTTGCCTTTTTTTTTTTTTTTTTTTTTTTTTCTTTCTTGTTTCAGAAGAACTTTACAGGGAGCTGTCGCAGACTTTTGTTTTGCTAATTAGGGAACACACACAACACAACAACGGGGAAAAGGCATCAGGAGAAGTATTTGCCAGGGTTTTGTGAGGTTTGTGTTGGAAGTTGTTCGGCACGCTATTTCATAACACGAGTAGTTTATTGTGGTGTTGAGCTCCGAGATGTGGGCCATCGTTTTACACGGTACTTTGGCTGGTAGTGTCCCAGGCCATATGTAGGATTCCTAAATGTTGTAGTTGTATGAGTACCCGTGTGGGATCATATAATAAAGAGCTGTTGCCACATCTTAAGCGAGGAGTGGGAAGTGTGCATCCCCTTTGGCAAGAATTGTCCACCTTTTATTTGCAAGTGGTTTATTTTCGTACTTGTAAATCAAGGAGGTGTTTGACTTTTTGTACTATATCTGTGGCATCATGAGTAAGAAAACAGGAGTGCAAGCTCGAATACTACATATTTATGGAAGGGTTGAAATCTGTTTCATCAAAGCGAGCTGCAAATATCCCGTGGGAGTAGCGTGAACATTACAAGGCTCAGTTTCAGTGATGCTCTGTTTTATTAATAAATCTTTTGAGACATCTGTAGGTTCGAGGAAGAATGTTCTCATATTACCAAGTAAAAAGGGGGAGATTTTCAGTTAAAGGGAAAGGCTTCCTGCTAAACTTCTCTTCCATGGTGTAGTTTGTTAGGATGTGGATTACAGAACAAAACAAATCCCGTTTCTTTTGCTTGAGCAAGGGTTTTTCAAGGAGTGAGCTAGGTGTTTAATCCTGCCAAAAGGATTTCTGTTTCTGATAAAACTGACATCTACTTTCAAGCAGGCTATATTAAATGCTTAATGTAGCTGAGAGAGAAAAAAAAGTACGGGTTGCTGGTTTTGTTCTTGGTTATTCATTTTGAGCCCTGGGGAGGTGAAAGAATGGCAGCACGCTCAACTTGCAAGGAAACCCAAAATACTCTCCTATCACCTTTTACTGCTTCCACAGGGGGTTTGTTGTAACAAAATCTCTCTCACTTCTAATATCTGCTGACCTTTGTCAGAGTCTGGAGGTTCAGGAGAGTCATCTTTTTAGGGCTATCTTGGTAAATTTTATTGTATGTGTAGTGATGCCTATAGTTTAAAGTTTTTTGTTACAAAGCTAAGACCTAATTTAAAACTTAATCGTACAAAGTATAAAGCTTGAGAGAAACTTTCCATGCCAGTGTCTGCCCCAGGGAAAAATACTTATTAAAAAAAAAAAAAAAATACCGTTTTTCTGAAACTCATGCTGAAAAACAGATAAAGCGCTTTTTGTGGCGAAAACAAATTAGCTGTTGTTTCTCTGGGAAACTATAGTGCTCTTGAGAGCAAGGATGTAAGCTTTGACAACGTGATACCTCAGAGAGTTGCTGCTGTCTGAAAGTTGCGCTGTACTCGGCGGAGGTAAGGACAGTAAGCTGTGTGGAAGGCCATGCTGGGGCACAGGAGGCTGGATTTTGTGTCCAGCTGGCTTTGAATTAAACAGTGTCCCTCCTGTGCGCTCAGAGCTGTTAGTAAGGCCAGAATGAGTCCGTGTAGTCTTGGCATTTACCCGCTTCTGGGTGCTTGTTTAGGGGGGATGGGAGGGCGCGGTGGTTTTTGGAGTGGTTTGGTCTTAACACTTAAAGCGTTTGGAAGATTTAGCATCTTGGTCTTTAAATTTAGCTGATACCTATATTACGTCCTTTATTTTTCAGATGTATATAGCACTGATTTCCCTGCATGCTCTAATCATGGTGGGATTTCACTTCTTGTATTGCTTTGAAGAAGACTGGACAAGTGAGTACTAACAAAGTATCTAATTAAAATACCAGATTAGCCTATGAATAAGACCTTGTAATGTAGTTTGCTTGTCAGGCAATCCCTTTAATCTGATTTCAGAAGAATGCTATCAGGGTTCTGCTGTGCTATCTCTATCTTTTTATTTTATTTTATTTTTATCATCAATCCTAGAACTTCATAATTCTTTCTGACCTGCTGGAATCTCTGTCCTGAAAAGTCCTGTTTCAACTTAAGCCTGGTGCTGCCTAGGGAGAAGCTAAGATTTAAAGACACCTAGATAGTATGTGTGCAATAATCTACTGTTGACATGAACGCAGCACTATTTTCCAGAATGCCGACACAAGATAAGAAGAATGTGTACGCTTTTTTTAACAGGGTAATGTGAATCATTCTTGCAAGACTGCCAGGAAAACATGCTAACTCAGATCCAAAAATCCACCCTCATAAGAACAAACAATTCCTTTCCACAAAAAAAAAATCCAAAACAACCAATGAACCAACCTAAAAATAAAATAATCCAGCCCTCACTCTGCAGCAGCCAGTGAGTAAATTTTCACAAAGCCAGTTGAGATGTGTTTTTAAACAAATGGGTACAGGGAATCCTCTAGGTAATGATGAGTCAAACAGCAAGCTGTCAAAAAATGTGTCTGCAGATCTATGTGCTGCTTGTGGATTTTTTTGGAAGAGCATTAGCTTTGTTTTTCTTGGAATTTCAGTTGTGTCATTCAGTATAATGACCTGTTTTAGTTTATGATGCTGCAGAGGATGGGTATGTTTATTCACATGGACTGAGCTTGACAAGTTTGTTCTGCAGTTCAAAACTTTGCAAAACAGCTGCCAGCTGTCACTGAGAACATCTGGATTTGACTACAGCAGCCAGGGCCATAGGGGAAGGATACATCAAAAGACAGAGGTCCCTTTGCCCGCTTTCTCAGAGCCTGTGTCTGTGGGGGAAGCACTTTCCCACCTGCCCCAGGTTTAGGTGGCAGAGCAGTTATGAGAGGTGGATCTGTTGTTCCAGCTGCCTTGGATTTGTGCTGGTTCTGTTAGCACCTGATTATGGTGTATCTGTTAAAGCTTAACATCTCATGAGAAAAATAGGGTTTTTTGGGTATTGCTCATTCTTCGATTTCAGAAAAATCTGGAGATTTTCTGACATTTACAACACCCAACTCAACACTGTGATTTTTGCCCTATAATGTTTTCCTTCCTCTTTCTTTCTTCTGCTTCTCTTTTATACTTACCTTCTCGGATTTTTTCATCTCCTGCCTGAGTTTGCACTATAGAGCATGAGGGAAAATAAGAATTTGGCTTAATCTGCCTTTTAGGTTGTGATTTAGAGCAATTATGAAAGGAAGCATACACTGTTTTTGTGTTGGTGCTACAGTAATAATTATCCTTGTGTGCTGACCACCAGCTTGAGATTTCTAATGGGACTTTATCACTGCGGAAAATCTGTTAAGATTAAGGTTTAAGAGAGAAGCTACAGGTTAAGTGGAGTAGAGTGGAGTCCTAGCAAGTGTGCTGGGGAAAGACCTAAGTGGAAAAGTTGCATTCTTGAAGCGTTGCAGGGTGGGTTGTTTTTTTTTTTTTTTTTTTTTAGTCTTGCTTTTTTTAAAACTTGCAGGAGTAATCATTTCACTGTTGAATATCCTCCAGAACATCAGAGCTTCCCTGTGCACCTTTTTGAGAATGGTGGTCATATAATTGATTTTGATAGTTTGAGTATGGAAAACTCGTGGCTTAGCAGGTGTTCTGCAGCTGCTGCAGTACCTGATCTCTCCTCTTCCAACTCCGTTGTTTTGTCTTCACAGAATGCAGTTCCTTCTCTCCGCCAACTACGGTGATTCTTCTCATCCTCTTGTGTTTCGAGGCGCTCCTATTTCTCATCTTCACCTCTGTTATGTTTGGGACCCAAGTACACTCCATCTGCACTGATGAAACGGTGGGTGTCTGACACGCTTTCTCCTTTACCCTGTCTCTCTCACTGTTTGTAGAAACAGTGAAGGGCACCAGGGTTTTACCTCATTGCATGGGGAACTCATGTATGTGTACCCTTTGAGGAAAGACCCAGTGTAATAAACTGAGCTAGCACAGTCCTGGGTTGTGCTCTCTGAAGGTTATTGTGAGAAGTAGTATACACCTACGTGTTGGCTGGGATGCTGTGTTGACAGTACCTCTGATAAAGTAGGCGTTGGTAACAGGGATTACTCTGTAGAGTATTTGTCCCTGTGGATTCGAGAACCTTTATCCTTTAATGAAGTGCTTTTACTTTGGAATTGTCTGAAATTTGGCTGTCCCCCCCCCGGTGTGACTATTTACAGCTTTATGTGCTGGAAAGCCAAGATGAGTAGGTGGGGGAGGGATACACATATATATACATACAGACACACACACTTCTTTTAGTCTAGAAGATTTCCAGTTTTAGCTGCTTGTTAAACAGTTCAAAAATTCCTGCCAGAGGGAAAAAGAAAAGGCAACGGAGTAGGCTCATGGAAACAGCCTGCTGCAACGCCATCGTGTCCTCCCCAATTCAAAGATGGGGTAGTAGAGGTTACATAGTAGTGTTGCAGTCCGTCGTATATCCCTGCCTTTGCCCACTTCTGTAAAGACGGAGATGGTGACTCCTGGGGAAGTTCCCACACTTTTGAATACTGCCGGCCTTCACCAAGCATGCTCAGGTATCTAAATTAACCGGAGCGGATGAAGAAAGTGATAGTCTTAAAAGAGTGACAGTTCATGTTTCTTCCCCTGCCTCCTTTAGTTTTCTCTCCCCTTCGCTTGTTTGCCCATGGCCAGCTGAAGCTAGAGTAAGTATTTTTGCTGCCATTGGAGAGCTGTGACCGGCATTATAGACTGCAAGAGCTCATTGCTCCTGAGTCTTTTTCGCAGTACTTTTTTTAATGCTTGGCTTCCAGAAGAGGCTGATGCTCACACTGTGGCTCTTCTGTGTTCAGAGGAAGACTTCAGCTGTTCTTTCTGCTGGGGAGAGCCCCAGGAAGAAGTAACAGTGTTATACAGAACAACAAGATCCTGCCGAGCTTGAGTTTATCAATAAGCACGTAAATTAGCGATGCTGCCTGTGAAATCATCATCTGAATTCCTCAATCTTTGAAACTTGTCAAGACTTTTTAGAAAACGCTTCCTACAGCTGGGCACCCAAATAAGTTCCTCCGATTTTCCCTTCCCCCTCAAATTCTGGGAACTCATAGATGTTAAAGGAACAACGCCACAATCTAAAATAAAAAAATGAAATATGGTCTCCCCATGTTGGGTTGTGGGTTTTCATTTTTGTTTTCTTTTTTAGTATGTACCAGTAAGGATTTTGCTCGGTGGAATTAATTGGTGATTTGCTAGCATTGAGCTAGCTGTGTCTGGCAAGCAATCTGTTTTGAGCAGAGGAATATTTCTAGATGAAGTCCTTCCTGGTGTGGTCTCTTGCAGTGTTTTACTTCACATTTTAGAGGCGGGGCTGTGTCTTGCCCTTTCTCACCTTCCTCTTCCAGTCACTGGGAGATCTAATTCCCCATCTTGTGTACACTGTTCCACTGGGATGGTTCCTTTCTGCCTGAAGGGACCCAGAACCCTGGTACTTTGCTGTTGTCTCTAGAGGTGACATTCATGTGTTCTGCAGAGCTCCCAGAATCGGTAATTTGAGACACACAGATGTATTACAGCGCATTAATCAGTAGCATGGGAGAGACGTGTAGGTCAGGAGAAGCTTACCTTGCAAAAGACCTGGAGTTAAAGAACAGAGTGATCTGCTGCCTGTGGAAGAGTAATGCTCTCCAGCCACTGCACTCCTTCATTTTGCTTCAGTGGCAGCCAGGCGTAACTTCCCTGAAAGACCAAGTTCACTTTGTGGGTTTTAGACACAATACAGATTTTTTTTTTTTAAATGATTAACTAGTCAATGTTTCAACTGATTGCTTGATGGCTTGTTTTTGTTCTCCCTCTAACCTTTACTAAACAATGCCAATGATTTCTCTCAAATCGGCATCTTATTTAACCCTTTCTCCCCGCTGTCAGCCCATGCATGTTTTAGCAACGATTCTGATGAAACGTGAAGAGGCACCAGGTAGACTCAGCTACACTGAGCCATGGGCACTTCCTGAACTTGCTTGGTGAATCTGGGAGCATTATAGAGATTATCTTTGGGTTTGTGGTATTATTTTTTTTTTGTCTGCAAGCTTATAATGGTTTCCTCTAAAACTTCCCATCTGGTTAGCACAGAGTGCTTTCAGCCATTAAAGCACATACTTTACGTTTGGTTTTAGGTGGTGGGTTTGGTTTTTTTTTTTTTAATTGACATCAGAGGCGATTGTCTTAAAAGGTTTATGAAATATCTAGGCCTGAACAAAATGAAAGTAATTTTATTTCCAAGGAATACTTTCTATCCTTACTATTTTTTTTAGTATAAAACATGGAGAAGAAAAGGAAAGGCAATATAGATGCATTTTGATTTTGTTACTCCATCCTTTGGATAAGGGGTAACTGAGAGTAGACCTTTCCCCAAATCCAGAACTACAAAATCTGAGTGTTTGACTGAAAATGTGATATTTCTGTTTTCAGGGAATAGAACAGTTGAAAAAGGAAGAGAGAAGATGGGCTAAAAAAACAAAATGGATGAACATGAAAGCAGTATTTGGCCATCCGTTCTCTATAGCATGGCTTAGCCCATTCGCAACACCAGACCAAGGAAAAGCAGACCCGTACCAGTATGTGGTCTGAGGAATTCTTGACCAGCATTTCCACTAAAATAGAAATATATTACAGCACTACTGTTAAAAATTTTCCATGAATGTTTAAAACAAAAGGCAAAACAAACTTTTTTTATGTCTATTAAATGGCTGATAATTGCAGAGAAAAAAAAGCCCTGTATTCCACAATTTTAGATAATTCTATATCTCTGGCTGAAACTGCTGCTGCTTTTATTTTTTTCTTTTTTTTTTTTTTTGTATTTCTATTTTTTTTAATCTTGTTAACTTTACTGGCCTTTGTTTCTCTCTGCTTTCTGTATGGCGTAACTAATGTGGAGGGGATCCTCTTTCTCTGTTGTGACCCACCTCTTCTGAGTAGATTCTCATGCTGTCTCCTGACTGTGATGAGCTCTGTGGAAGACATATGAGTGCCAACAGCCCTACACAGACACCTTTGGACTTCCTGAAGGAACACATTTGCTCTTTCATATGCGAACCTGAGCGGGGAAGCAAACATTTCACTTACCAAAAGGTGCAAGACAAGAACGCAACACAGCAAGAGAGCCAGTTGACCTGGTGATCGCATACAGTTAAAAGTACTTAAAACAAAGGTTGCCAACGCCAGTTCCCACCCCACCCTCCTTTTTCCTTCCAGCCACAGAACTGATTCCATCTTTCTGGCATTATTTTGTCTGTTCCCTCCCTTGTGCGCAGGAAATTGTTGCCATCTTAGGGTAACTGTGGCAGATTTAGAAGACTCTTTGGATTATTAAATGCCTTACACTCGCAGGAAAGAAAGAAATCTGATTTTCCAAGTGTTTAGGATAGCAGAATCATCTTGTTTTGTGTGTGTTTGTCTTGTTAGAGCAATGCCTGCTAAACAGTGTTAACGTGAAAAACTGACGTGAATGCCCAGATTACTATAAAGACTAATATTGATGGCATGTGTAGGTGTACCAGGGTGATTGATTCTGTATTCTTAGCATGGCCCTGGTTTAGAGCTTTGTAAATCTTTTCTCATATTAATGCATACATGTGTATGTGTGTAAACACACACACGCATATATGTGTAAGTATTTTAAATTGGGAAATATTGGTGGTAAGGAGCATGCGTACTGTTATGAACTGTGTGGTGATGAAAGTGGGAGGGACAGAAGGCATTCCAAAAACGGGTAGAGCTAAACCATTCATAACTACAACTGACATCTTGTGTTCAAGCAGGAATTTTATTATATTTTTGGATCATGACTCCCATGGGCTCATCAAGCGATTGCAAACAAAGGAAAAACACAAATGAGCGGTGTCCATGACTTCCAAGGAATGTTTTCTTTCCTTGGTTTAAAATAAAATTGTATTTTTATTTTATTTTATTTTATTTTTTAGTTTATGGAAAATGACCTGTTTAGACTGCTTTAAAGCCATGGGGGAAGGGAGGGAAATCAGAGAAGGAGAAATTTATTGGATGTCTCATTTTGGAAGTAATGTGAATGCTGCATCTTTTCAATCTGTCAATGCTTCCATATGGAAAACAAATGCAATAAAACTTTTCCAAAAACTTGTTTGCTGTTGTTATTTTCTCTCTTCACTTTGAATGTTGGGGGAAAAAGTCTGTAATGGGTTTTCTGACGTTTCGCTTCAATACACAAGCAGGCAGAAGTGTGTAAAAGTTAATTGGGTGTTCAACTTTTGAGTTTAAAAATGAGTTAATCAGTAATAGATTGATCTGATATTCGGTGGTGTTATCGCAGCTCTTGGAAGAGGCTGTCAGTAGCTGCTCTGCTGTGTAAAGGGGCAGTTTCTGCCATCCTGCTTGCTCAGGGTTATATCATTAGGAGCACGTTGTGATCTCTGCCGCGGGACTGCGCGGAGGGAGCCACAGGCTGCGCTCGCGCCTCAGTGGGAAGATTCTGTGACGGAAACGTGGCTTTCGCGTACACTTTTCCTTAACGAAGAGAAGTTCAGGAAAAGTTTAGGTGGTGTTTTTATAGTGCTGATACTGCCGATAGTGGGGAGACTTTCGTACGTAACTATGTGGCTGTGATTTTAGGATGCAGTGGCGTTTCTCAGAGAATGCTCCCAGCTTAATAGTTTAGGGCTGGATCTTTGGCCAGGATCAGCTCAGCCGGTGAGACGTGCAGATGGTGACTCAAACTGGTAGAGAATTCGCCCCTGAAACTGTCTTGACGCAAAATCGAATGTACTGGGGGGAGAGGCTTTAGTCAGCTAGGCAATTACCGAATGGATGTATCTCTCCGTACACTTCATTGCTTTAAAAATTGTTTTGATTGTCAATTCCTGGTGCGCTTTCCAGTTTTGGTTTATTTTAATTACCTTTATTCACTATGCATTTTGGAGGAAGACGGGTTACGTTGTTCTGGCATTTTGACCATTGTGGAAAAAAAATGTGTAAATTACTCAGTATTTCTTGTTTCAAACAAATGCTGATTGTTAAACTCTACTGTTACAGAGTATTGGTATTTTCAGACTGTTTTTGTTTTGAGTGAGGCATCATTGCAGCTTGCGGAAACGTCCATTGGTAGCTGTCGCGCGTGTGTCTCAGTAACTGTGGGTCCTCAGTTTTACTTGGGCTGAACGACTCGGTGGCGCAACTTGATGCGATTCGAACGATACTAAACGTGAGTCGATATGAGAAAGGCAGACTTCACCAACTTGCACGTGGAACGTATTTATCTCGGGCAGAACTACCTGATTTCGGGTGCTAGTTCTCCTCTGGTGTGACCAAGAGCAACTGAAGGACAACCTCGATCAGAGGCGGGGTGTTTCTGTTTCTTGAGAAGCTAAACGATGCTCCAAGCAGAAATGAGTGAAGAAATCTGCTGTAGGGAAAGTCTTGCCTTAATCATGACTTCTGAGAGCAACGCTTCCTGGGTCGTCTTCCCCTTAATGGACAAATTTTTGCAATACTCGCCCCTTCTGTTCGCTCTTTCCGTTTGGATTTTAAAAGGGTATTAAAAGAAGTTAATATGTTTCTCCTAACACGCAAGAGCTGTCCTGCAGATTGCTTCTGGGTCAGGCCGCGCAGCACAGCAGCCTATTTTATTTTATTTTTTTTTATTATAAAGTGAAATAGCTGCATGATGGGAAAGAGAAACAGCTGTTAGTTTAATTTGACATACAAAATTCTCACTTTCTAAAAAAATGGTGAGAGATGTGGGGTAAATATATATTTTTTTTTTTAAAAAGAAAAAGTTTCATTAAACAGTAATGAAACATCAACAGTTGTGCATTCCTTCCTTCCCCCCCCCTTAATTTTTTTATTTTTTTTTTTTTAAGGCCAAACTTCATGTCCTAGTGCCTGTGGAGCAGGCAGCCAAAATTCCACCAGGATACAATTTTTAAACCTTCTGCTCATTTTCAGTACGTGCCCTGAAAGGGATTAGTGAGGTCTCGGCCTGGAGGGAGAGAAAGTATGGCCCTGCCTGCTCTGATTAACTTCTCCCTAATCTGGCGTCGGTGCAACCTCAGCCTGACCTTGTTTATCTCCTCGGGCAGCAGATGCTGTTCAGGGCAGGTGAAGGATGTTTTTTTGGGGGAGGGAAGAGAGGGTTTGCTGCCCAGAAGTGTTCCTTATTCCCGATTTAGATGGCAGCACGGATCGAACCGGATTAAGCACGTGATGGAGGGCAGGATTAAAGCTCGTGCCGCCGGGGAAAGGGTTTAAATGCTTGGTGTCTGCTTCTCCTCCTGCCCCGTGCTGCTTGTTTTCCTTCTCTCCAGATAGTCGCGCAGTGAACGCTGCAGCCGTGGTGACGATTTGTTACTAATGGCATTAGAAACCTCTGCAGTTTGCTAATTAACAGCCAACAGCCAAAGGTCTCCAAAGAATCATAGGATTGTCTGGGTTGGAAGGGACCTTTCAGATCGTCGAGTCCGACCATCAACCTCA
The DNA here is from genome assembly GCF_963924245.1 of Chroicocephalus ridibundus. Taxonomy (NCBI): domain Eukaryota; kingdom Metazoa; phylum Chordata; class Aves; order Charadriiformes; family Laridae; genus Chroicocephalus; species Chroicocephalus ridibundus. The sequence continues at coordinate 49,006,619 of NC_086285.1, forward strand.
CACCGCCAAAACCCATCACTAAACCGTGTCCCTCAGCGCCATGTCTGCCCGTCTTTTAAATACTTCCTCCACTTTAAGCTGCAAAAGCATCTGCCTCCCATCCGCGGGGCGCTGGAACTGGAGTATTCCAGAGGAAAAGCCGCATGGAATTGCTAAAACACACTTTGCCAAGGCTCTGGTCTGCTGTCCTCAAGTGCTGCCCCGGCTTGCCCGGCAGGGAGGTAAGGATGGACCGAGTGCCTCGTCCCAAGGGGCTGGAGGCTGCCAGGGATTTTCCCTGGAAAAGTCAAAACGGGGCATTTTCCAGCTTGGGAGCAGAGCAAAAGACCACGTGCCTGTGCTTAGCGTTGCAAGGTGCACGTTTGTGCTTCAGGGCTTGAATTTTTCCCTGAAATTGCAACCCTGAAGACTTCAGCTTCGGTATTGCGTCACCTCTTCCTGCACGTTCGTTGCTGGAAATTTCTCCCAAGTCAGCACGGGAAACGGGGCGTGAATGAAGCTCGCAAAAGCTTTGCACGTAATTCTTGGGTTTATGGTGTGTTTTCTTCCCGGCCCGCTCCTGCTGACTCAGTGTTATTGCGAAACCAAGCTGCTGCTGCCTTAAAATGTCGTGTTATTTATAAGGCTCCCTGTGCGTGCAGCTGTGGCGCCGCCGGCCTGTTGCGTGTATTTATTTCCCCCCCTGCAAAACCCTGAAATGTTTTGTGGGTCATTAGGGAAAACCTGTGGAATTAGACCGTGGCAAGTGTATTTTTCACCCAGCTGTTGGGTGAAAAAAATGCTCTTTTAAATGGCTTTAACTGAATTTGCTCATTTTTCCTTTCCTTGAGTGTCTCAAAACTTGTATCCCGTGTCCTTGTTTCTCTAGGAACAGAGTTTCTGCCTGGTCACTTGTGTGTCATCATGAGCATATACACAGCTATAGATCTGACTCCTCTCCCATGACATAGACTATGGGCATAAAAAATTGTGGCCTATTTTACATAATGGTAGCCTTAAAAAAAAATAATAAAAGAAATAATCAAATTTCTTAGTTCCTTATTTCTACGTGAAGATTGCCAGGAAAAAAAAAAAAAGTCACTGCCTGAATTTGAAGGACCTGTTATTTAAATGCAATCAGAAGTGTTTACTCTACCGAAAGTGATGTGCTTGGAGGAAGGATGAATCAGAATATTGACTGATCAAGGCTCCGGTCCTGCTTTGAAGCTTCCACTCGTACAGATTTCGTCCTGTCCCTGCGGGTATATCCGGCTTGCGTTGTGATTTATCTTTGACAATTTCTTAAATGGCAATTGTGTTCTTAAATATTTGCTCTTAATTGACGCAGAGCGAGCTTGTTCTTATGTCAGCTACTAGTGACAAAGCCTAGATACGGCTGTGGTAAATTACCGATCGCTGGAAAAAGTTGCAACGTTTTTCCTGTACCTGAAATATTGTAAAAGCGCCCAAGTAAGGTGAAGTTTTGGGTTATGATTGTATTTTCTTATTCCTTGGAGGGATTAAAAAAGCATCGGGAGAAGAGATCCAAGTTTCCAGCAAGGGATGGCTTTTTAGAAGCCGTCTCTTTACCATAAAAATCAATAGCGACTTGTACCGAGGTCAGTCACCGAGATTCAGATTGTCCACGCATTCAGTCTTGTTTTAGGGTTTTGCTGTTAAACTGGGGGATGAAACTCTCAGTGGCGCAGGACGCCTGTCTTTGATGTTAATTAAAACCCGAACGCCACCCTGGCTGTAGATGGGCAGTTTTGCACGTGCTGCGGCAGTTTTACCCGCTGTAAACGTGAGATGACCCAAAACTCTTCTCTTCTTGCAGGGTATCGAGCGTCTTAAAAATCAGAAGCCAACCTGGGAGAAGACCAGCGGCTGGGAAGGAATGAAGCTGGCATTCGGCGGCGCTTTCTCCTTGGCTTGGTTCAATCCCTTTTCCAACCTGAACTGCGAGAGCCCAGGGCCGGCCGAAGCGGTGGCGGCGGCTCCTGCCTCTGCAATAATGACCCAAGAAGAAATCGAGCAGTTTCTCGCTCGAGATGTTGCCGTCCAAGTGCTACACGAATAAGCAAAGCAGCCTCCAAGATGTCAAGAGCAGCTTTCAGGTGGTTTGTTGGTTTTGTTTTGTTTTTTTTTTTATAATCACTACTTGTGCTGGGGATTTAAGGGATTGCTTTTTTTAACATACTTTTGGTGCATTAAAAAAATTCAGGAGTGTTTATCCGGAAGCCAGGTACAGCACTAGCAGAAGCAATGCAAATCTCCAGAGAAAGCTTTATAAGCGATGAGACTCATAAACTCCTCTTCGGACCTGCGACAACTGCTTTATTGAGCTTTTCTTACTCGGCCTTTAAGGAAAGTTTATAATTGTCCGATAGATTGGTCCCAGCTCCCAGAAACGCGCAGTTGTAAGGAGTCTGGTTAATCTTTTGTTCTTACCGCCTTTTGGAGGGCTAAATGATAAGCCCGTGTAATGGCCAGATTAGCCCAGCTCTAAAGGTTTTGTTGAAAAAGTGTCTTTTTTAGCTCATCCCATGGATGCTGCCTGTGGATTATGAAAACTGCTGGTGCTCAGGTCTTAGCGGAGATGGGCTACCAGGCTACGGACACAGCAGATGGGCCAGCTTGCCCTGGGTGTGATTCCTTTGGGCTCCAAAACATCTCCAGGGGGAAATTTTAACCCTCTGTGCTTGTGAGGCCGTCCAAGTTCGGCGGTGCTTGGCTGAGTGGCGCCGGAGCTGGAGTGCTGGTGGTGATGCCGGGCCGGCGAGAGCATTCTGTGGCCACGAGCAGGCAAGTATCGGCCAGGTTGTTGAGCTGCTGGTGGGGAGAAGCTTTCACCCCAGGGTTCGTTAGCAGGTAGGACGTGTGGGGCGGGAGCCGCCTGGCTGAACTCTGCAGCCCAGAAAGGAGGCAGCTGGTCTGGGCCAGGCACCGGGGATGTTTCTACGGCCAAAGGAGGTGCGAGCACCCTGCTGATGGAGCTACTGGCTCTCTCCTTTTGACTTGCCTGATTTAGATGTCTGCCTGTCTGTTGGTTTTTTTTGGTTTCTCCTCCATAGCTAGAATTAGTTGAGAATGAATGTCGCTGCCGGTACTCACTGTTATGCAGGGTTTCCTTACGCTAATTCTGCAGCCGGCTCCTGGTGGACGTTGGCGAGGGCGTAGAAGGGACCTGCATCGCTCAAGGAAGGTGTCACTGCAGGTGGCAGTCGCTAGCAGCAAAGTCACTCAGAGGTGACGCCAGCTGCGCATTCAAATACGCTGCCAACACTGGGCGTGCTCCAGGTGACAGTGGAGTTTTAATTTAGACCGTTTTTCAATTGTTTGGGTTTTTTGCTTTTTTTTTTCCTTCTTGTCGTCTCCCTTAGCTTAATTGTCAGGAAATTTTGCAGGTTGTTAGAGACGTGCTCCTGTTTTTCCCTCACCAGACATGCTTGACTTCATCCCCACCTCCCCTCTAACGTGGACCAAAGATAATGGCTTCCTCTCGGAAGGAAGAGAAAGGAGTTTTGGGGGATGAAACCACGGTATTGTGAAAGACCTAGATGAAGTTTTTATTATTTATTGAAGCAATACCAAATAGCATTTGTGCAAGATTTTTGCTTTTTTTCCCCCCCAAAAAAAGCATCTTAATATGTATTAAGGGTGTGACATTCAGGGCTACTGTGGAGGGATGAGATTCTTTCCCGAATTTGTCCTCTGCCACAGCAGTCCCTTTTTCTGGCAAGGGGACTGGGAACAAAGCGAGTGCTGTGACTATTCAGAGCACAGATTGGCTAAAACCCAGGGGATATTTCCAAACAGTCGTCCCATCTCCTATCCCCTCTGGATGTCTCCACTTTGCCAGTGAAAAACAGGTTTAGGAAAAAATCATTAGGAACTGGGTATTTAGAAAAACCTTTCAGGTAAAGGGAGACACCCAGCATTTGGGGGGGATTGAGGTGTCCGCTCATGTCATTTAGACACGAGGTCTTGAATGTCTTTGCCCCGTGTAGCAGTGGGATGCTGAGGGAAGAAGCTCTCCTGCTTCTGCACCGGCCTACGTTCTTCTCTGTCAGCGTCCCACGGGAAAGGGACATCAGGGACATAGGCAGATGTATGAGGGATGTCCTATAGGGAGCAGTAGGGATGTTGAAGGAGGAAAAAAGCACCCTTTTTAGCTCACGTTTTCTCATTTTGGCTTGCTGCTCGGCCTCTGCGTCCAGTTCATGTCCCCACCTCCAGTGCTGTGGCTGCAGAGCGGGAATGGTGGTGCGGGGTCTCGGGGGGAGAAACGAGTTAACGGTTGAAAATCACCTTGAGGTGAGCGCGCGGGGATGTCAGCTCCGGAGAGACCCCTCCCACTGCGTTTCAGTGATGCTTCTCGGGACGTGGACCCCGCTTAATGTGGCTTTGATTAGGTGCAGACGGGGGCAGCGTATTTCCTCCTCTGCTCTCAAACCTGGTTCGCCTCATCACGAGGACAGGCGTCCTTTGCTACTGTTTCCAACCTCTCGTGTTGTTCCTCAGGTGCTGGCGTCTCTAGGCTTTATTTTTTTAATAGCTGAAACGGAAAAGCAGTGTGAAGAGCGGGGGTGACAGCCGGAACAGCCCTTTCCCCTCCTCCTACAGTGCAGTTACGGTCCAAGTGAGAGACGGGAACCTGTGCCCTACGTGGAGCCATGGGCAGCCAGGACCTGGCGGGGTGACATCCTGTGTCCAGTGAACTGGTTCTGCTGGTGTCTCTTAGCTGTTGGTCTCCCTCATCCCGCTCTTCCTCCTCCTCCAGGGATTCCCAGCACCCCTCAGGGTCTCGTCTCTCTCTCAGTGTATAGCGTGGCAACCGCCAGAAATCGCAAAAGTCTTCATGAGTTGGAAAAATCTCTTCTATCCACATGTCTCGCATAAACCTCCTCCTTTAATGACTACCTGTTAGCTTGGGACCAAATGGGATTTTCATAAAATTGAAACCAAACCCACTGTTTTCCTTCCCTTCCCTCCACGCGCTCCTTGTGAAATTGTGCCTTCGCCTTCAGGCCACGCTGCTGTGCTCCTGGCCGCCTCGCCGGGCGCCAGGGAGGGCGCTCCTCCAGGGCGCTCGGCGTGCTGACATCGCTTGAGATCCCATCGCGTCTCCGGCACGAGGTGTTAATATGCGATGGACAGCCTCGTGGCAGACGTGAAAAGCATTCTTGTACTACTTCTCCGGCGTCTTCCACAGCAGGTTTTCTATGCAAGTAAATAACTTACATCTCTTGAAAAAATATATATTTTGCTGTTTGTAACTCCTTTTTATGCCTCTGGTCGCTATTGTACTTAATAAAGAACTAATTTTTCCATCCACCAAGGACTGCCGGCTCCTGCCTTCCCTGCGGTCGCCGCACACGGACCCTGTGCCCGCTCTGCCTGCGGAGAGGGGCTCCCACTTCTGGCCCTGCCAACGCCAGAGGTGGCCTTCTGGGGACCCAGCGCAGGGCATCAGGGATGCCGTGGGCAGAGAGGCGGTGGGAGCCCAGGACAGTGGCCCAACAGCCACCTGGGCACTTCTCTGGGTGTTCCCCAAATGTTTGAAATGCAAGTGAGTGGTCAAAAGCTCTTTTCCTCCTCCCTTTTTTACATGCTGGCACATAACCAGGTGTAGCTGCCATTTCTTTTTTCCACTCTGCAGCCCTAATACTTCAGCGTTTGCCTTTTAAATAAACTAATAAATAAACCCCTATACTACTGTGTGGCTCAATTTCCTCTTTCCTTGCGAAAATGTTGGAACCTGTTGGCCACATTGGGGTGATGGTGTGGAGCAGAGCTCTCCCTTGCCACTGGCAGACTTGGAAGGCGCTTGGTGTCAGCTCAGCGGTGGGGCTGGGTGGGCTCCAGCTGTGCACAGCTGTTTTCTCTTTTGACGTGGCTGTGGCTGGAAGAGGTCCAACATGTAATCCCGCAGCGTTCAGCATGGAAGGGGAAGGATAGAGGTTATACATTTCCAGGGAAGCACTGGTAATGGTGCAGGAGATGGTACTTCTTCCAAAAATACCTGAAACCCCCCGAAAGAAATTGGGTGGGAGGAAAGGAAGATGTATGAGAAGTGGTGTTTGGGGAGACTATGCCAGGGTGGCTCTTTTTGTTGTCTGAAGACAAAAAAAGGTGTATGCCTGTGCGTTCCCCGGCTGGCTAGCTGGGAGGGGGAGGGAATTGCCCACAAGGGATTTGTTTAAAATATTTCTTGAGCTGTGCAGCGGTCTGTGGTGCGGTGAGGTCCCTGGGTGGCCTCCCACGTAGGACCACAGCCCTGCCTGGCTGGGCAGCCAAGCAGCTGCAAAACACCCCCTGGACACACACCCACCACCAGCCAAACCCAGCACCTCCATGAGCTCCGATCCCCAGCTTGGGGTGGGAACGTCCCCCCGTGGGCTCAGAGCCATCCTAGCCCGGCGATACCATATAACCCAATCACGCAGTTGATTTTAATAACCTTTATTGAATCACAATTAACTGCAATCAATGCAACCGTGCCCTTTAAGTCAATTTAATTCCCTTAGCTTGATGGGATTTTTGCGCTTTACTTGGAGATTACTATCCAGCAAGCAAGGAGGCAAGAGGTGCCCGAGACACGCAGCGGTACTACACATTTAGTGAGGCCACCGTTTACACCCCGCCGAGGCACAGATCCTAGTTGGTGATGGTGATGGCCTTCTCCACAGAGATCGCTTTGACCTGGGCCGAGGTCAGCTTGGCTACGATTTTCTTCTCTCCTACTCTCGTCGGAGTGCATATTACTTCAGACTTGATGATCCTACCGGGCTTTACATCCCTAAGGAGGAAGAAAAAACAAACAGTCCCAGCATCAGTTGTGGTTCTCATTTGCCGCTTTCGAATCGTTTCACTTAAAGAAAGAGCTGCTGTGTGTATTTACGGTGGGTGTTTCCCTTCTCCTGTGACCAGCGTGCAGCAAGCAGGGCTCAGCACGGTGGCACTGGCTGGTGGTCCCAGCGATCCTGAGGACCTTCCCCAGACTTCCCCATACTCCTGAAGCACTAAAGTCGTCCCTGAAGGAAGCAGCTTTGTTCACACTGGCCGGGCAGTGCCCAACATCACGGCAGGAGCGCAGGGAGAGCCCCCGTCATGCCTGAATGCCCCGAGCACACCAACCTCTGTGTGGGTCCTTATCTCTAAACGTGTGGGTCTTTCTGCTGCGTGGACTGCACCCAAATGGGGCGCGGTTCCGAACACAGCTTGCAAAGGGCACTGTTACTCCAAATCCTCTAACCACTTCTCCAAGGGCAATTAAATGAAAAAAGAAAAAGAAACACAGCAGAGTCCCGCCACGCTCATTTCATTCTGGGCTCATCTCATTACCCCTGATTAAACGTTGCCATCTTAAATATGCCCAAGCCCTCCACCAGCAGCTTGCAGTTGTCCAGGGGCACGTTCAGCTTGTTCTTGAAGATGAAGGCACAGGCAAACTCCTCATTCAGTTTGGCTGTTTCTGGCATCTGTCAGAGGAGAAAAGAGAGAAACAAACCCAAATGCTGGGGATCAGAGAGGTCATAAAGATGCCGGAGCTGCTGCCAGTTTGCTCCTCACCACCAGCATGGTGGGGGACACCCTCTATATCCTTTTCACCCTCCCACGGTACCGTGTGCTCTGCCCCTCTGGTTGTTGTCCCAGCGCTTCTCTCTGGTTTCTCAACGCATTTTTCCTTCAGGTGGTAGAGCTGTGGGGTCGGAGATGGGCCCCGTACAAACTGTTCTCTTCCATCCCCTTCCCTCCAGTAGGCCCTGCCTGCCCATTTTAGGTGGGGCAATAAAATCTTCATTTCGTGGCTGCACTCAAGCTTGAAATAAAGGTTGAATAGCCAAACAAAAGTGAAAACTAAAGCTGAGGACTGAACATCCCAGGAGGCAGCTGTTTGGGAGACACCCTGGGAATGCTACCAACCACCGTGGTGCTACAGTAAGCAGGGCTTTAACCCTCGTCCCCGAGGAGCCAGGCTGGCGGCTGCCTCACCTGCACGGTGATGGGCGGGTACTCGAATCTCATCGTCGTCTCCTTGGTGAGTTTGTCATTCGTCTCCTGGACCTCGGCAATGGCAGTGATGTGGATGAGCACTTCATCTTCCACCGAGGCCAGCGTCTTCATGTATGAGTCGGCTGCGATTTTCAGAGGGACCTTTGTCTCTGTGGGAGAGAAAACATGACTCGGTCCTTCATCACATACCCACGAACGGGATGGCAAATTTGTCTCTGGTGGTTGGTGCCTCAGGGTGCAGGATGAGGAGTATTTGCCGAGACCATCCTGTGTTTGGCCAGACCTGGGGGTCCCATGGGGGGAAGCCCCAGCTCGGCGAGTGGTCCCTGGCACACGCAGCCTACGGCAAGGGCGACTGAGCCCACACCATCCCCCTGCCAAGCCGGGCGCTGGCTTGGGCTCACATCCAGCATCTTGGCAGCCCTTGTCCCCAGCTGCCCTGGCACTCAGGAGACAAAGGAGGGTGAGGTTGGGTACATTTAAGCCCGTGTCCCCCTGGGTTTTCTCTGAGGCACTACTTGCTGTAAAATTAGCAGCTTTCCTTTCACTTTAGATTTTATCTTTAATTGCCTGGACAAACTTCCAGTGGCTCGGAAAAGCCCTGGAGTCAGCAGTGCTGGAGCCTGCAAGGCTTCCTGCCTCTTGGGAATCAAAGGAGAAAAAAGTCTGTCCTGATGTTTCCATGCATGTAGCTACCTTTGTGTCCTACCCCGCTGCATTTTGACAGCCACAATATACACGTGAAAACACTCAGCAATCACCAGCAGCAAAGATTGGTTGGGGTTTTTTTTTGCAAGTGACTCAACGCTTGGAATGAGCGAGTGCTGTTAATTATTCATCGCTCATTAGTCTCTTGTTTAGCAAATTTCACTCACATTGCTGGGGATCAGAAATGCAACCCAGGTCGTGCAAAGATTCTCAGTGAACAGCAAACAGCTCTTGGGATCAGCCAGGCAGGCAGCCATGAGGTTGAAATTTGCTTGGGTGAAGAATTCAGAAAACAACACTCACCAGCGTCACCACCAGATGATTACCATTAGCGTGGCAAGCACAAGACAAAAAAAGGTTGAAATTTCCTGCCATCTAAATCTTGTGAGGGATCTGACTCACTTGGATGCACCTGAAGCCTGTGGTGGCATCTTTGATGCTTACACGGTGAGGATGGGAGGGATATGCTCCAGCACACCTCGCTCACAGCATGAAAATGTCTGTCTGCCCACACCGATGTATTTCTAACCAGCTCATTGAAGCTGCAGCGCCTTCACATTTTGGTCCCCGCTATGGTGGGATCCCAGTCTATAACTGAGCCTCCCAAATGCAGTAACAAGAGAGGGAGGTAGCAGACAGACAATTTCGTCTCTCTGTGCCTTACAGAGCCAGGCACTGACCTATAGCGCAGCTATTATGAACCAGCTCAAGTGAAACCCCAAACTGCCACAGACAGGAGCCCACTGAACACAGCAAGCTTTCTGTGCCTACCAGAGTTGCCTTCAAGCTTGATGGTCTCCTTGATATAGCCAAGGCTGGCCTCGATTTTCCCAGTATAGGACTGCAGCTGGCAGGAGCCGGCAAGATTGATGGTCCAGTTCCCGGGAACAGAAGTCTTCACTGTGATGGCCAGTTCAAGGGGATTGCCAGGATACAAGGCATCTGTATTGTTTATCTCAAGCTGCAGCCCAGTCTTGGAGACTGTCTCATGCAGGACCCCAGGCCTAGAATCCGTGTCATCCACGGACATAGTCGAAGCGAAGCGTGCCCGAATTCCCATTCCTGCAGGGCGTATGAAGGAGGAAGCTTTCTGCATGGCCTTCCTTTCCTCTTCAGAACCTGGATGAAGAAAAAAGATGAGTGATAGGTGTATCTCAGTCTCTTCACCGAGAGCCACCTTCCCTTTATGCTTCTGCTGCTGAGCAGAGAGGATGCCAGGGCACCTCCAGCCTCTGCTCAGGAGATCCTCTTGTTTTACATTACCACCAGATGTAGCTGTAGTATTTTGGACTGAAAGAATTTCTTAGAGGATGGCTGCTCTTAAATTTTTCAGCCTAAGATTTTCCCACTCCTCACTGGGAAGGTTTTAACAGTCTGGCACAATATGGCTGGATCTGAGCACCGTGGGGAGGGAATGTGGGGGTTTTTTTTGTTTCCAATATGGGGAATGGAAAGACAAAAAGAAGGAAGAAATGAAGCAACGAGTCTGACCACTAGGTTGGTCACTCAGCCCATTTCTCTCACTGCCTGCAAGCTTGCTCCTGCCTACACCCTGAAGAGCAGCCTATAGGTGTCACTGTGGGCATGAAGATGTCCGGGAGCAGCGCTGCCTTCCCCAGGTCTCCAGGCCCTACACGGGGTTTGCCACTGCAGCTACCCTTGCAGTTTTCTCCTGGACAAAATGTTGTCGGGTGATCTACACGGCCAAGGGGTTCCTTTTTGGCACTACTCTAGAGGATGGGGGCTGTTACCTTCAGGGAACTTGTACTGCGCGGTGATGTCTTCCCGCTTGTCCTCCCCCACGGCTTTTGTGCTTATGTTCACGCCGACGCCTTGGGTCTCTGTGCTAATCTTGATGTACTTATCCTTGCCACGCACGTTCTTGACGACCCAGTAGACTTTGTCAGCATTCACTTCCGCATACACAAACTTGCTGTCGTAGGGCAAATAGACATCCCCGTCTCGTACAGCCTTCAGCGGGCATGGACCACACTGGAAAGCACCTAGAAAGTGCATTCAACACCATTTGCTTTTCCAAATATGAGCAGAGCCTCCAATTTTTGTTCCACCCCCAGACCTACCCAAGCAGGAATCTGTGGCCATGGTAGTTGACTCTCAGCAGTAAATATTCCTCCAACTCAGTGCTGAACTCCAAAAGCCCCGATTTATCCCATAGCTGTTTGAGCTTTTGTATAGATGACCAAGGTTTAGTAAGAGCTTTTATGTGTTTCCCCTCAAATAATTTTAAGGTTTGAAAGTCAGGCTTGGTGATGGAGTCAACTGAGTCCAGCCACCTGTGTTTAATCTCCTGGCAATACGCCACTTTCTGCACAGCCTTGAGGATTAATGTTTTCTTTCCCATCCAAATCCCTGCATCTGTGCAGGGAGGGTAGTCACCAATTTTGGCAGTCACTCCTCTCATTTACCAATGAACAGACTCATGGCTTCCTCAGGAAAGCTCTACAGAAAACATCTTCGTGGGGGAAAGCTGTGGCACCTCTTACTACAGGCTGCTTTGAGTCCTCAACTTCACCAAAGAAATCAGAGGATGGCAGAAAGAGAAGTTAGTTCTGATTTCTAGCTGTGCACTCAAACCTCTGAAATGACATTTGTGTCCCCAGAACGTCCTACAGGGTTGGTTTTCTGCCTGCCAAGAAATGCTGTTCCTCCCATCCCAGGCTGAGACAGCAGGAGTGAGACCTCTGGCTTTAGGATGTCACTCCCCAAGTACGTGAAGGTGTGCGTGTGTGTGGAGAATACATGCTTTGCTGTCTGGGGACCATGGTTTTCATACGAAATGTCCCTGCCTCCCTTGGGAGTTGCAGAAGAGCCTTTCTAGGCAAATCCTACCTTGACTTTGCTCCTGAGGGGTTGAATCGATTGCCTGCCAGCCATCAAACCCTGACGGCAGGTCCGTCCGCTTCATCCAGACATCGTTCCACACATGGAAGTTCCTGCATGCATTTGCGTTGGAAAGAAAAGGAGTGAGCTGTTACAGCCAGAAGAGTCACACTCTCCTTCCTTAATCCTTAAGTAAGGGCAGGTTTAATGGGGATTTGCATGTAACCCTGTGAAACCCCAGTCTCTCCCTCTCTCTCCTGGGCAGCAAATGCAAAGCAGTAGGGAAATTCTCAAAGGAAAGGCTGCTGGGGCTGGAAAATGCAGTGCTGTGGGGTGGCACAGGGGGTAGGAAGCGTTAGCCCCCTTTGGCAGTACCAGACAGAGTCGAGGGACATTCGGTTCAGCTTTTCTCCGAATTCGTTGAGGTAAATGTCAACTCTCAGGTTCTCGTCTGTATCGTGCGCCGAGTTGAAGTTACTCACGCAGCGGGATGGGATCCCCAAGCAGCGCATGACTGTGGCACAGATAAAACACAGGATCACAAAATCACTCAGGCTGGTGGGCACCTCTGGAGATCATCTCATCCAACCCCTTTATCCACCCAGAGTCCACTAGAGCAGGCTTCCCAGAACCGTGTCCAGACGGCTTTTGAATATCTCCAAGGATGGAGACTCCACAGCCTCTCTAGGCAACCTGTGCCAGTGCTCGGTCATCCTCACAATGAAAAAAGTCTTTTTTCCCCGTATTCAGAGAGAACCTCCTGTGTTTCATATTGTGCCCATCACCTCTGGTCCTGTCACTGGGCACCACTGGAAAGCCTGGTTGTATTTGCCCCACTCCCTCCCATAGGGTATTTATACACATGGATAAGACCCCCTGAGCTCAGAGGCACGGCAATTTGGCTTACTAGCACGGTAATTAGGACGGCGGAGAAGGGAGACGGTGCACTGTTTACCTGTAGTGAGGACTCCTGCGAAGACCCAGCATTGACCATAACTGACCGGTTTCTTCGTTTTGTAATACTGCTGCAAAATTGAGACGCTCCCCATCCAATCCAAAGGGGAGGTCCCTTTGTCGTAATTCCCTGACCAGTTCCCCAGCAGGACACCACTGTCATCGTTGGCATTAACCTGTGGCCACACACGCATGCAAAGGAGAAAAATATGGGGATGAGGCTGAATGAGGCTTAAACCCCAGGGTCTTTGCCCACCCTGTGTCTCCCCAGGTGCTCCACGGCCCTGTGGCACCCAGTGAGGCTGCTGGTTCCAGCTAGGGGCTATCGTGGTTGAAAACCCTCCACCCAGATATCTAGAGGGAGGTGGCACCGCTGCTTGGGTTAGCTGTAACGCACTCTGCATGTTGTATCCTAAACCCCAGAGCTCCCAGAAGGGTCCCACAGTTGCCCCCCAAAACACAACCCTTGTGACCCTTGTGTTGGCCCTGCCAATGCAGCTGCTGGGGAAGGACAATTGCCAGGGCAGCTGAACGCTTTGGAGATGGGGAAATGCTGTATTTCGCTCGCCTCTTCCCTCCATCCAAAATGCCTCTGGCTCTTTCCTGGCGGTTTCCCAAAGGAACTCCTTTCAAATGCATCCCGAAATGGTGTTCAGGGCCCCGGGGAAAGAAGAACAAGTAATAAGGAGGAGGAAAAGGTGGAGGACCAAAGCACTTTTCCGAGAGAGGCGTACCAAAGCAGACATGGCTCTGGACACAAGCACAGGATCCCTTCTACTGCTCAGCCTGAGACTACTTTTATCCAGCAGATACATGCAGGCGTCCAAGATGAATTCCTCAAACTGTTTTGGAGAGAAAGCGGAGACATTTTTATACACCATTCTCAAACAGAATTAGCTCAATCACTACAAAGTCTATCTAAATACTTGGAGGAAAGTGTCTGACTAGTCCTAACTTCTAAACTTCCTTTATGATATTCAATTTTCAAGCCTACGGGGCATCCCAAAGCTGTTCTCTCCAAAGAAGGGCTTAAATGAAAAGCCACCTCAGAAGAAAAAAGCCTGTCTAGTGTGTCTTGCAAACACAGTTGGAACCTGACCCAACAATCTTTACTCCTGTGAGTTGTCCTAAGTCACCTACGTCATTTCCTTGCAACCCTGCAAATTACTCACATGAGTAATTAAAATGTAAGAGTGCTACAGATATTCAGTGTATTGACGTACGTACAAAATGAACCCTGGGAAAAAGAAAAGGTACATAAATGCAGATTATTACAGCAAAAGATTCCTAATTGCCAATTACTGATAAAGCTCCCTTAGGTCCAATTCGCAGAGGTGTCAAACATCCGATGCAATGAAACTTGGCAGAATATCAATACCAATTCTCATTGTATAACAGCAGAATAAATATTAGGATAGGAACAGCCCTCTGGAAAAGGCCCCTTCACAGAAAAGGCATCAACACCAACACTTCTGCTGGGCTATCTATATCTTGCAGCTTGAAAACACAGACTTATTAAAAAAAAATAAAAAAACAAAAAAGAAAAAAAAAAAAGAGAAACCCCTTCAACCCATATTCCACCATTTCTTAGTGAGGAAGTCTTTCTGGATAGGGTGCAGGATGCTCCATTTGGGTTCCTGTGTGCTTTCTACATGGTGCAAATAAACCTTCTCTCGCATCCACCTCATATCTCCAGCCTGAGCGAGTTTGTCATTTGCTCTGCTCCGCTGGAGTTATCTTGGAGGCAGGACAGAGGAACACCCTTCCTGAGAAGGCGGGCTGATTGTGTCCTGCACCCAACCGTTCACCACGCAGTCGGTGAAGGCACCACTTGAACGCTGACAGCCTCCGACAGTGGGTTTCCCCTATATTTTCCAGATCATGATGCAACAGGCAGAGCATCAGACCATTTTCCCCCCTCTCCACGGCTCCCGAGCGGGTTACCGATGGCTGCTGTGTTGCGTGAGAGCTGGGAGGGCTCTTTTCAACCAGAAATACTCTGCCCCCTGTGTCCTATGCCAGGGGTCTTGTGATCTGACTATAAACATGCCGTTAAACCCTGTTCTCAAGGTGTGGCTGGGGAAAACACTTAAGCAGACAAATGAAGCAGGTGAGCCCTCCCAGTGACGCTGGCAGGGTTATTCAAGCGCTTTGAGCTACTCACAAGCTTAAACTGGCTATAGGTCTAATTCATTGAAATGAACAGCTAAGGGAGAAAAAGGAAATAAGGGTAGTATCGCCAACAAGACAGCTTTTTTTACCTGTCCGAAATTCCAGGGTCTACCGTATATGCTGTATGCGGATCCAACATAGATGTAGCCCGTATCGTTGAGCACATACTCCTTTCTCTGCGCCTCATCGTCCAGGAAGACGACATCATCTGGAGCAAAACACCCTCCGATGTTAGTTGGTTTGCACACACACTATACAAAATTTTCCTTGAAAAGCTAAACTGGGGGAGCTGGTGCTCTGTAACATTCACACCAAATGATGACTGTGCAGCACACACTTTTTTTCCTATAGTGGAAGAATTTCCTATAAGATTACTCTTTATTTTACCCCGTAGGACTATTGCTATACGACCATTGTAGCGAAACACTTCCTTCTGAACAAACACTTTAGTGGACTAGGTAGACAGCAGAGAGAACTGGGGGACTGATGCCAACCAACAACGCACATTTTTTTGCCTGGTTATTTTTTTACCGGGATTTTAAGCCAACCCAGACTTCTCAGTTAACCCCTGTGCTGGCCCAGAGAAACAGAGAGGGGTGACACAGGTGCAGAGGTGACAGAGAGATGCCCCTTAACCAGGCACTGGGGACTTCCCAGTGAGGAACTGGCTCGTTGCTATTGCCCAGGTCCGTGCTGGCTCCGTGAGGACGCTGCTTGCGGTGTTTTAGGGGGAAAAAGCAATGTATGAAGGCAAGAGTGGAGGATAAATGTGAGGAGAAGCTCCCCAAGGGACAATCCCTGGCAGCAGCAATTACCACCACTGGCTGCGGGACCACTCACCTTCGCACCAAGGATTGAACAAAAGGTAGACATCACCATTTTCGGGCTTGTAAATGTTAGTCCCAGTCTTCACGTTCAGGTTGTATATTCCCACTGAGGCGCTGGGTGAGCTGGTGACAGACAGCAGGCACTGGGGAGGAGACAAGGAGAGATGGCATGATGGACCCTCCGCCACAGCCAGAGGAACAGCACAAGTACAGCACGAGCATTGAATGTGGTGGCCACGGGGATGCGTGTCAGGGAAGAGGGATGGGATGCATCCTGCATGCACAGTGGAGGAGCAATGAATGGAACAGGGCAAGGCTGCTACCCACCTAAAATTACAGGGCTACGGAAAAGCAGGATGGGGGTTATGGGGTTTTGCTCTATCGCTCACAACGGACTCGGTGTTGCTGCCCTCCACCATTGCTGTGTGCAGGAGAACAGCCCGCGGGTTTTACCTCTTTGCCGCTGCTCTTGACGATGGAGATTTGCCACCCGCTGAGGTCCGGCTCCCGCCTTGGGTTCAGCGACATCAGGGTCCCCCTGGGCTTCATTGGCTTTTCGCCTGGAAACAAACCCAACATGAGATGTGGGAAGGCTGCACGGGTCTGCAACGTCCACGCAGTGGCCAGCGACAGGAACAGGCTGCCAAGGCTTTCCTGCTTTGCCCGACGGTTGAGGAGGGGGGGACCTACTTACCGATGCCAAAACGCAGTGCCAGCTTGTCGGAAGCCTTCAGCTCCCTGCTGAAGCTGAGCTGGATCTGAAAGGCCTGCCCGCGCCGCACCACCAGGTTCTTGATGTTGTACGCATCTGTGTGGTGCAGGCGGGTGTTCTGGCTCTTGAGAAAGTCAACCCCAGTGACCTTCAGTTCAGACCCTGGAAAGCCGTTAGCAGAGAGGGAGAAAGAAAAAAGAAAAGGGGGTTGATGGCAAATCGCTCAGTAAAGAGTTTTCTTCTTCTTAGTGGAGCCCTGTGGGTCACCAAAACATCAAAGCGTCCAGCGGTCTAAGCACAAGGAATCACACCAAGGATCGCCAGAGTTAATGGATGGTACAATATTTTTATATATATATATACTTACACACTATACTATACTATACAAAAATATAAAAATATGATATGATATAGTAATATAATGTAATGTAATGTAATATTTAATATTATTTAATATAATGTAATATATGGAATGGAATGGAATGGAATGGAATAGAATAGAATAGAATAGAATAGAATAGAATAGAATAGAATAGAATAGAATAGAATAGAATAGGAATGGAATGGAATAGAATTACTTAGCATACGTATATAGATGTATATTGAAAGTCGTGTTGCTGGGATGGGTTATGGAGGCTGGCAGTGGTGAGAACGCTGCAGCAATCTGCCTGGAGCCGGGACAAGCGCCTGTGTTGGCCTTCGGCTATTTAGCCCCGGGTTGCTGTGGCATGCCTCTGCCTCCCTCCCTCGCTGCTCAGGGAGTCTGAGGGACGTTTGACCTCTGAGGTGGCCCTGGGTGAGTGGTGAATGAGCAGCCTGGGGGAGGTGGCAGCAGCAGGAGACATAGCGTGAGGATTTCTACCCCTGCTGGCATCCAGGCACCCAGCCGGCACCCCAGGACCTCTGTTTACGGGCAGCTGCCTGCCGCACGCCCTTAGGGCTGCCTCCTCAGCAGCCAAAAGGCTGGGAATGGGATCTCGCTGGTTTGGAAATCCGTGTCTGCTGGCCCACTGCCTGCCTTTGCATGCTGCCAGTTGGCTGGGGGTTCAGCAGCCATGAGCCAGCTCCACAGCCCGCCATGGGCCAGGAAGACGGCAGGACTGCAAGTTTTGTTGCAATACTGAAAGTCTTGCTTCTGCGAAGGTCTTGCTTCTCCCCTGAAAGTGGAGAAGCACACCATCCTCACAGCTGCTGGAGGGCAGCTCCGCTCCCCCGAGCATCTCGCGTGGGAGCCCACCAAAGGTCCCGACCACCACGGTGTCCCCGTGGGCAGCGCCCGCGGCACTGTCATGTCTTTGAGCCCTCTTCTCCTTGCTTCCACACGCTCAGCTGCTTTGCTGGTGGCACCTCATCAAAGCCAAGGCTGTGACAGCGACTCCTGTTCGCTGCATGCCTGTGCCTTGCCGAGTGCATGGTGCATCAGCTCCTTGAGTATTACGAAAGTTTCTTTGTTATTGCAGGTATGAAAACAACAGTAGTAGTAACAGTAGCAGTATGAATAGCAGTAGTAATACGGACGGGTGAAGAAAGCGCTGCCTGCCAAAGCGTGTTCGGCTAGCGCTAAGGCAGCTGGAAAATTAAACCTCACTGTTGGGATTTTTATCTCAGCAAATTTCCCTCCGGTCAAAACTAGCTTTATATTAGCATTGAACACATCCTTCACAATTATCAAATAATAATTAACAGTAACTGTAATTGCTCCTTGCAAAATATAGTGCACACGGTCAAGCTGGAAGTGAACCGAATACGCTGAAATTCAGCTCCCCTCAACTGATGAGATCCCCAGCGTCTCTCGGATGCCATGAGCCTGGGAAATGGGACTCTTTGGGACTCTGGGGCTGATTCTTTGTATTTTCCTCTCAAAAGTTAATCCCAAGTAATACCACAACTGTCATTAATCAGCCTCTTGTAGATGTCTGTATATGTGAATCTTTGCAATGCCTTTTTTTTTTCTTCCCAAGGACTTGGTTTCTCCTACAACCCAAGTACTAAAGGAAGGTCTGGGGCCGGGAGCCAGCTGTGCTGCAAAGATGCTGCCTGTCTGGGGGGATGATAAATTTCATACCGACTGGTGCTTTTGCCATTTGACTTCAGCACAGCTTTGGACTCAAGCAAGAGACCCTGACAGGTGCCTCGCTCGCATCCGTTCCCAACACGGTGGCTGTTTTTGTAGGACACGGCATTTAAAAGCACTGTATTCTGGGCTGCTCTCCCCTCCTGCAACTCCGGATGGGAGTGGGGCTGGGGAAAAGGACGCGGGGCTCCGAGAGGCTCGACCTGGCACTATACCTGAGCAAAGAGTAAAGCCCTCGCGCAAAACTTGAGCAAAGAGAAAGCCCTCAGCTTGCCATAAAGATGGAGATTTGGGGGTTACTGCATGAGGCTTTGGCAGGCTGCCCAGGTGTGACAGGGAAAGCTGCATCATGCCAGAACATGGCTAAGCAGTATTTGGAAGTGTCTAACCTGTCTTGTACCTGCCCATTAAATATCCTTAAAGGATCAATTCCATGTTAACAGTAGGGAGTAACAATACTTATGAGGCACTTGCCTCATAAGTGATTCAGTAGATATGGGAGAGTCAGGAAATTTAAAACCACTTACGATAACTTAGAAATTAACAAGTCAAAGGCATAATAGTTGAAGGGATTAGTTCACCAAATGTCTTGACAGATTTGCAAGGAACCAGGGCAACCGTACTAACTTGAGTATCAACATCCCTAACATCGAAGAAGCTGAAATCTGCTGGTAGCTGCTGTGGCATGAGGGATGCCGCAGGCGGGGCCGGATCCGGGGCAGGCTGAAATCAGTGGCATGCTTCCCACTGTGACCTGTGCCAGACAGTGACTGCAGCCTTGAGTAAACTGAACTGACCGCCCATGGATCCCCACCAGATTACTACCTCCCTGTATTTCTTCTTAGTAACTATGTATAATCCATATTTATCTTAATTACATAACAGTTATCCATGGTACAGCAAATAGACTTAAAATCGACCACCACCTTTCGTTAACTGATTTCATTTTTGAGTGGTTTTTGTTTGCTTGCTGCCTGCCAGATTCCAACCTCGGGCTGATATTTTGCGCAACGGGGTGTGTGTGTGTGTATATATGTCAAAAAATTTCAGCTGAAATTGCTTAACCCTCTTGAGAAGGATGAAGGGTAAGTGCGTCTTCCCAAATATTAACGAAAGTACAGCCACCAAAGCTGCTTGACTTTGTTCCTTATGAAAACCCTGGCGCTCGGCTGAGAAAATACCAGAAAATGTCCTCGTGATGGGAGAGGGCTTTGGAGGAATACGGGAGCTGAATGCATAGGATGTCTGCGGGACAGGGCCCTGGGGAATCTTTCCTTCCATCATTTCCTAACTTAGGGACTGCATTTCCATCCCTTGTTTCTGGAAATTGCTGGCGTTGAGAATGCACAGAGAAAAACTGCAGAGAATAGATGCCTTCGAATACGCCCTGACAGTGCAGAAAGCGGTGCCAAGGACCTGTACCCGCACAGCGCTGCACTTATTCCTGTGCAAACACACCCGTGATACCCTGTGATCTGGCTGGTGTGGTGTCCCACGCCAAGAAAGGCTGTGGAGTGAGCCAGCGGCACACCCATCGCTATGTCCGAGGGGGCTTGGCCGCAGCCCACCCTCCCCGGGCAGCCCCTGCGTGCTGCTTTCGGCTTCCTCCTCTGCCTCCTGCCCAGGGCACAGGGACGGACACCCGCATACCCTGTGCCTGGCTGCCTGCAGGTGCCCCGGTTTGTCAACATGGCAATTACTGATTTGTAGCAGAGCTGAGCACGCCAAGAACGTGCCCGCTCACGGGACGGAGGCTCGAGCTGCAAGAGGCAGCCCTGGCTGCGCTGGCTGCTGGGGCAGGCCAGAAGCAAACCCAAATCCTGCCAGATAACTTCCTTTTTTTTTAAGAAGAAATTTCAAGACAGTATTTTTACATTTATCTCCTAGTTCCATGATTTATCCCTTCTAGAGCTCCTTCCAACACTAACCCGCTGGCCCCATTGCATGCTACCTTCCTGGGAAGATGTTCAGAGCTTCAAGAGCACAGTGATCACCCAGAACAAAAACGGGGACATGAAGACTTTGCGCTGGGTCCTTTTTTATCTTGAGGATGAGGTGATGGGGTTTAGAAAACATATTAACACAGAGCAGAGTCTTTATAGCATGCCTGGCTTCAGTGGGAATAATGGCTGCTTAGGACAGGATGGGATCTCCAGGGATGGGAACTGTAGTTTTGCAAGAGAGCGCCAAATTCAAACACCTGCATTTACTCCTCATCCTTGCCCAGTCTCCCGCAAACACTGTCTCACATCCCTGAGACATGAGAGCACATCCCGAAGATGCTGCTGTCCAAGACTTCCTGGAAAACGTCAGCTTATCCACACCCAGAGTAGGAAGGTGGGAAATGGAGGGGCTCGGAGCGCTGCCAGGACACCCTTCCCCTCCTGATGGCTGTGGAGACCTGCTCCCGGCTCCACTGCAGGCACCAGCCAGCTCGCATGCAAGAGCTGCTCAGCTACACCCCAAACCGCAGGGGTTTTGGGCATCCTGGGGTTGGGCTGGCCCAGGAGCGCAGCCAGCGGTGGTGGTTCAGCAGCTGCTACAGGACTGACCCAGGCACCTTTCTAGGTAGGTGCAGGATCTTCTGACAACAGCGCAGGCAGGATCGCCACGGGACAGAGCTCAAGTCCAAATAAATACCTTTTCTGGTTATTTTGAAACTTCTGTCAGATAGTATGAGCCACCACTTAAGAGCAATAATCTACATGATTAGGTAGACTGAAAGAAAGAAATTCACCCTGACACCGAACAAGTTTAGAAAAGCTGTGTTTCTTTCCTATTATCACCGGTAAATCCCAATGTCTACAGGTTGATGAAAAGTGATGAAAAGTGGTTTGCATTTTTCAGTTGGTTACTCATCCGTCAAAACCAGAATTTGCGCAGCCAGAGCAAACCTATCCCCCATGAGAAGCGGTGGCTCCGAAACACCTTTCCCCAAGGTGTCACCCACGGCAGTCAGAGGGGTGAGAAACCCTCCACCTCCGCTGGAGCTGCCATCCTCCCCGCAGGACACCTGCCAAACTGCACATCTAACATAGGCTATCATATCAACCATTAAGAACTCACCAGTGTTACCGCTCATGGTTCTTGTCGGTGTTCTGACCCGAGGTGCCTGTGATGCCAGCAGCTTCTGAGCTCCTGAGTAGCCTGTGCCACTTGCTTCTGAGTGTGGAGAAGGAAGACGGGCTGCCCTTTTTATCAGTGTCTTGCTCTGAGGTGTCAGCAGGTCCACTGCCAAGGGGTGGTGTTTAGAGAAAGGAAGTTCATGTGGAAAAAAAAAATAAAAAAAATGACTACAACTCCCTCTGCACATAGTCAGACCCTGAAAAACAGCGAAACTTAAATCCCGACTCACATGTAAGGTGGATTTGCACAATCAGATGACAAGTGGACAGACCCTTCACTGACAAACAGTAAAATCATGGGCTAGATGAGTAACAATGCACCTATGCCCTAACATCCAGGTTACCGGGATTGCAACTCAAGGGCTAACTTTAGAAGGCATGCACAAACATTTAATCCTTAGGAAAACACAGTTCCCCATTTGGACTAAGTTAATTTGCTTTGAAGTTAATGAGATTTTTTTCATCACATTTGGGAAAGAAGTACTTGAAGCTGTGGGACTTTACAAGACACGCACATTTAATCCTTAGGAAAAAAAGAGTTCCCCATTCGGACTAGTTTAACTTTCTTTGAAGTTAATGAGATTTTTTTCATCATGTTTGGGACAGAAGCACTTGAAGCTGTGGGCTAAAATCCTGGCCCCCTCCCCATGGGGTCAGGTGGATGTCTGAGGAGATAGCCCAGAGGGAGCACCGGGTGGGAAAGAGGAGAAACAGGCCATGTCCAGGAGGAGCAAGAAACGTGGTGGATCAGGCGCCGTTTGCTGGCATCAACTTTTCTCCATCAATTTAGGTAGCTAGGTATACTTCAGAAGGACTGT
Organism: Chroicocephalus ridibundus; assembly: GCF_963924245.1. Taxonomy (NCBI): domain Eukaryota; kingdom Metazoa; phylum Chordata; class Aves; order Charadriiformes; family Laridae; genus Chroicocephalus; species Chroicocephalus ridibundus. The sequence continues at coordinate 49,028,848 of NC_086285.1, forward strand.
TTCATTGGGTGCTGAAATGTTGGTGCAAGCTAGGTGCTGAGTTAGCAAATCCCACCCTTCGGGCATGTCACTGCTTGCTGGCAGGTGTACCTTGGGTGTCCTTACTTGAAAGCGTGACTAGCGCATCCCAGGGCACTGAGGGTTCAGCACACATCTATAATCTCACAGGACATCTGCATGAACATCTGAACCACCAACGTTCTTAGTGGATGGAGCATCACTCACCATTCAGCACCTGACAATGTGCTGGCAACTACAAGTTTCAGTATTGAAAAAAACACCACGGCCCCAATTTACCTTTCAGCATTGCTTTTACTCTGCATTTCTTTCCTCCTGGAAGGCAAAAGACATTTTTATTTAGAACCAGTGTGACATGAAGTAAAGTATACATGGAATGTCAGTACAATAACGTAACCAATAATAAATGTAATCTGAACATTTACAATGTATATTACTGATTTCCACTACATTGCAGCAACGGAGTAATCCACTTCATCTGAAGGCACTAAGAGTAGCTTTCTAATCCAGTCTCAACCTGCTATATTTATATATCTTTCCATGCCTGGTTGGAGGCAGCTTAAATTGGGTTGACAAAGTAGTCCTACAGCAAAAACTACAGCCTGTTGCAAACAAGAATGGGTTGATGTTGGCAACGCTTTGCCCCCAAAAACATTTTATGCAGGTGCATGCTGGAGGGCCAGTGGTGGAGGCAGGGCATCTATTCATCGGGAACAGCCACATTTCCAGTCTTATAGGGTTTTTGCAAAAGCCCAATTTCAACAGTGTGCATGTTCTGACCCTGACTTTGAACTTCAGACTTTGAGGAAAGAATGTAGAAATTAGATCGGTGTGGGTTCTGCCCTGCCATGAACATACTTCATCTTGGAAGGTGGTTGACCTTTTCACCATCTACGGGAATTTTTGGTTTATGCCAGCAGACAGCACCCAGCTTGCAGTTCAGTTCTCTTTTCACTTTGCGCAGCTGCTAGTCTTGCCTGCTCCCATTACCTTTTTCTATGCACTGGTAGTATCTCAATTCAAGGGAACTAAACTTGGCATGTGGTACAACACTCCTACATGAGCTTCCTCTCCTGGCTCGTACAAGCTTGCCCTGCCAGAAAAGGCCATTGAACTGTAATACTCTCCAAGACAGCTGTTGGCAAGGTCTGAGAAAAGGAATTTCAACTTAAATTGCAGGAATGTTTTTCAAAGGCATGGTTTCAGCTTGGTTCATGTTGTCAGCAGGTGATCTCTGTCCTTCCTACAGGCAAATCTGCTTTTGAACTTGCTGGCCAGACTGGCCAGAGTAGCTTGCTGTGGTTCAGCAGTACGGCTTTTTGTCCTCCTCCTTGGAGAAGCTATGAAAAATACCAGCACTTTTGAATTTTTTTTCCCAAACAGTTACAATAGTTAATCACTTCAATCTGCTAATTAACAGAGGCAGGAGATGACATCTTTTTCACAAGCAATCTCCAGTTTATTACCAATAACTTCAGCGACTCACTTCCCAGCTTGCAAAATCAGACACCGGAGGCTATCAGCCTTATCTGCATCTATCTGCTTCAAGGTAAGTCACCTTATTAGCTGGCATAAGAAGGTAATAAAATGCAAACAAATAAAATCAGAATTCCTCAGTGGCTGCTCCCCTATTTACAAGCTTGCCCTTTGTCTCAGGTTTTGTTTATTTTATATATCAAAACCAGCAAGGACAAGTCAGAGTCCCAGAGTACGACCACAGATAGCGATGCCAAGTAGGAAGGACATGAAGTGCAACCCAATCCTTAGCCTTACAGTTTTATTCACTGTGAGCCCATGTGTAGTTAAGGAGAAGTTGCCTTTTGTAATAGTAATATACCAACCTACATTTTTTATAATCATTTAAGGCTTCACGTTGCTTCTGTTTTGTTGTTTTGTTGGGTTTCTTGTTTTGTTTTGTTTTGGGATTTTATAGTTTTGTTTTGTTTTGGGTTTTTTGTTGTTTTGTTTTGTTTTGTTTTGTTTTTTAAATATGTCCAGTCAGAGTAACGCTCAAAATAAAACACAGATCAAAAGTACCACAGATTTCCTTTTCGGCACTCTGGAAAGGTGAACTAATCCTTCCAGTTGCCTTGCAAAGTTGTTCCAAGGTGCCAAGGGGTGAGTGGTGCATCCGCCAAGGGTACACACATGTACAGCCCATGTCTGGGTCCTGAGGGCCACCATGGTGAGAAAGTGCCTTCCACTGGCCACAGCAGAACTAATCCCACGTGTATCATCTAGTACATGTTGAGTCCTTCCTGAATCACAGCCTAGGGAATAGTAACTAAGGAGAAGTCTTGGGAAGATAAAAAGAAAAAAAAACCACAGAGACAGAGCATCTGGTCCATCTCTTTTGAGCTGGACCTTAGTCAAGGTGCTACGTTGGTCCTCCCCTCACTGTTTCATTACGCTTGTATCTTAGTCATTAAGAATTTCCCAGTAGTGAGATGTATCTCATCCACGTAATGACCCTGACATGTTGTGCTGCTGTTACTCTGAAAGGAGTGTTGATCTGATCACTTCTCACTCCTGTACACCAACCATGGGCCATGACAGTGGCCTGTCAGCTGCACCCTGAGGGCATCCCATGTTTCCAGCAGGCACATTCTCTTCTAATCTAACGTGAGCCAACTTGTTTCAGGCAATTGGACGTCAGGGGTTGATGCAAGATGGCCAAGCCCAGATCTTAACTGATTCCGAGTTGTCTGGCCCCAGCTACCTGGTAATGAGTTTCTTACTGGGAAATACCAGAGAAGTGATTGATGCCAATAAAATCATGACAGAAATTCCATTCTTTCCTTCTCACTGAACTTTGAAAGAGGGTTTTTGGACCTAAAGTTAAGGATGTAGGTGACTAGCTTTGGGCATTTACCTCCAGAAGGAATGAAAACTGTATTGCTTTGTGCCCAACCCAGCACCACCCAGGGAGTCTGTTTGTGAAGAAGGCAAAGACAAAGAGAAAATAGAGACCACAACTACATATATACCAGATGTAGGCTTATGGTCTTGTGATCCCTACTCAGACAAGATGTTCTTGTGCAGCACTTTCCCTGCCCTGAAAGAGAAGTCCTGTGGTCATTGCAGGAAATTGAGGTTTTAGGCCAAGGTCATCTTAGAAAAATACAGAGCTGCTTTAACAGCAAGCCAAAATGCTATAATGTTAAAATACCTTTTCTGGTTATTTTTCAAGATCCCTTTCTCCTTCTCTGGCTGAGACACAAGAGGCAAAATTCCAGAATCAGTCTAGATATGGGGAGCAACTATGCACAACGGTTGAACTTGGAATTTCAGTGCTATGACTGCTTGACCCACAATTCTGGTACAACTGTTTTAGACTGGAAACACCAAAATAAGCATGCTCCAGTGCTGAAAAGATTCTGTTATGTATTGGATTAAATGACTCAGGATAAGATACTTCTGCTTCTTAGCAAAACGCTTCGGAATTTTGTGCAATAGATGACAAAAAAAGGTCTCCATTGTGTCACTTCTTCCAGACAGCACCTTTTTTTTTAAATAAAATTGCCTTCTTTTTGAACCTGTGGAAACCACCAGTGTCTGCTGCATCCAATAGGCAGGAGTTCCTCAGCTGAATGACACACTGTAGGAGAAGGAAGCTGCTCTGGCCTTGAAGCTGCTTCTTGCTAGCTTCCCTTGCGGCCCCTGACCTTGTGGTAGAGGTCAAAAGTTATGCCAGCTTACTTTCTCCATGCAACTCATGGTCTTGTCAGCCCCCGTTCCAAACCACTACCGTCTTTTTCCACACTGAAGGGCCCTAGCCTGCAAACTCACTCCTCATGCCTTCGTCCCACCCCATCACGAGACCTGAGATGGGGAGAAGGACCCCCCACCCTCCCCCACCGTGCGATCCGACAGCCGGCAGTGTGTGCTTGGAAAGGGTCCAACGGGGTGGGTGCAGTGACTCCGGGGCCGTATCCACCCTACTGCCACTGACCCATGAACTAACTTCGAGTGTGCATGTATGACCACACTGACTGATTGCAGCGTGGACGCATATCCACGGACTACACCTAAAGCAAACAATATGAAAAGGCATGAGGAAAAATAAAGCAAAAGAGGGCTGCAAAAAATAAATGGTAAGGGCAAGGAAATCAATAGCACAAATATTGAATCAGGGATAAAATAGTTTATCCATGTATTAAAAACAGCTTCGGAGAACAAGGAAAATACTGACAGAATACCTTCCCACCTACAGGATATGTGTTTGGTTGCATGTGTCTAAGTGAGAAAACAGAAACTTGCATGCCAGTGTCTTCAAGGAACATTTCTTTCTGCAGGGGTGGTGCGACAGCTTCTCCCATCTGTTTATGTGGGTGTGTGTGTCTATATACATATAGATGTACACAGTCCACAGATTACAGGTCAGATTATGCCATGCCGCATCCCCACTGGCCAGCAGCATGACTGAAATCACTACGTGCTGGGAAGGGAGAACCTTCCTAGACCAGTAGGATTTGCAGGAAGGAGCTGGTCCCGCCCGGCGCTGGAGACCCGGCTCATGTGCTGGAGGGGAGCAGACCTGAGGCATGGTGAGTGCAAAGGCTTTGGCCACCCCTGGACATGTGGATGTCACGTGCAATAGCTTTTTGGTATGATGGGATTGACTGAAGGCAGGGATCTGTGGTTATTTGCCCTGAAAAGCAAACAAGCCAGCATGCTCCTGCTCACACCTCTCTGTAACATCCAGGCCATTGCCTTTCACAGCAGCATGAGGTGCTCCCACCTTGGCGTGGAGCAGTTCCATGCCCACCAAGGATGCTTAGGGAGCGTTTTCGTGCAGTGCTGGTTCCTGCCAGAGCCATGCCTGTGAGTTGCCTAACTCAGGAGTGTCCTGAAGTGAAGGAGTCATTCGAAATGCCTCCTCTCTGGATGAGGAAACAGTTGCTTGGCAGCAGGAAATGTGGCGTTTGTCATGCTTCATCCTTCCCTGGGGCACTGATCATTTCTCCCTAAGTGTTGCCTTAACTTACTGAAAGCCCTGGCTGATGTTCAGACCACGGTCATGAACTGAGAGCAGGTCACCATGCCAAGCAGAGTTGATGGACTCTTATCTCTTGCTGCAAAAACAAAGAGGCTGCGCTTGCCTCAGGGGAGGAGGGGAGCTCCTCACGCGGCCAAGCCTCAGCCCCAGCTCCCACAGGTGGGACGAAACCCCTGCCCGCCGCAGCCTCTGAGCCAAGCGAGATTGAGCGATGAGTTCAAATTGTACGTGCCTCCAAAAAGCGGTGGTACCATCTGCCACACCCCGCTTACTACCACTCTTTCCAGTCCTCCCCTCCCATTCATTTCCGTTGTTGCACTGGAGCCTCCGTGCGGTGCAAGACCCGTGCAGGGATGAGCAGGGTGTGCATCATCTCCCCCCAGCAAAATGGGAGCGGGAGGCCCAACCCAGGAGCTCCCCAGGCATTAACACAGCACCAGCAATCCCTCAGGACTTCCAGGGCGTGCAGTAGCCCCGGGAGCTGTTTAGGAAGTGTTGGCAATTAGTACAGCCATTCATGGCCACTTTTCCTTAAACCCTGAGGAAAAATCGAAACAGTCAAAGAGGGTTATTAAACAATCAGAAACCAAAACGTTTCCTTGAAGGGTGAGCAGAGCGGCTGGTTGGTTGCTCAGCAGGGCAAACAGTGTTCTGTGTATGTCAAGGGCTGCTACTGGACATGGGTGGCTGCGGTGCTGTATGCAGCTACGGGACGGAACACCGCAAGGTCCAGGCTTCCCGGTGCCTTGGTCACCCCATGCTGGGCTGCTGCAGCTGGTCAGCGTTACCCTGCCCTGGCAGCCACCGCCAGCTTTGCACTCAGCAGGCTGTCTTCTCCACCAGCAAACGTTCGACTGCACAAAGCACTCCGTTATCGGCATCTAAGTGCGGTGGGGTCCTTCTCCTTTGATAACAGCACATTCATTTTCAGGGGATGAATGCGTAGGCAAGTGCCTGTTATGGTTTCTGTGGTTAGCCAGCAAGACCCTGGTGACCTAGGTCTGTATGGTTTCTCAAGGAGGAACCTCCTTTCTGTGGCACAGCTGCACTTGACGGGAACTGCCAAACTTGGAAGCAAAAGGGCAAACCATCTTCAGTTACAGATGGTATTTCCCATTAAATCCATCCAGAGGTCACGGAAAGCCCAACTTCCGGCGCAGATGTGATCATCACTAACACTAGATTGGGTCATTTGAGGTCTGGTCTAGCTGAGCCTCAAAAACCTCGACGGGTGGAGACTCTGCAGCCTCTCTGGGCCACTAACCTCCTGGTGACATTTTTTTTTTCCTGATGGCCAACTTGAAACTCCCAAGACATAACCTGTGCCTGTCACTTCTTGTTCTAGCCATTTCTATGAAGCGGAGCTTGGCTCTGTTGTCTCTGTAACTCCTCTCCAAGCATGTGTCAGCTGTTATGAGGTCAGCCTGAGCCTTCCTCTCTCCAACATGCCCACATGCCCCAGCCTCTCCTCGTAAGCCATTGCCATCTTGGAATCCTTCTGCCAGACCAGTTTCCCAACACCCCTCTTGAACTGGGGGATCCAGTGTTGGAACAGGTACAGCCATTGACTACATTAGGGCCCTGAAGGGCACCAGCAGGACTGACTGGCCCTGCCCAACCCCCAGGGCTTTCCCCCAACCCTGTCCATGGCCCAGGACCCCATTTCAGGTTTTTCAGACAAGTCACTCACCTTTTTTTTTCGTGTTAAACTATCCAGAAACAGATTTGCCTTAGAAAAGGCACTGAAACACCCAGGCCAACAACCATCTCCCACCTGAAGTGAGATGTTGCTTTACAGTCTAAAATATTCTTCCTCAGGACCACACTGTCACAAAATGCTGCAATTGCTTCTTGCAATCCTTTCCCTTAAAACGTGATGTGGCACAACACTGCACACTCTCAATTTTTTAGAGGCAAACTTCTGGCTCTCCTGGGAAGGCTTTTACCACCGACTGGAGCTCACCCCAGATTTTTCTCTGAGACCAAGCGAGCTGCAGGCACTGTACAGTTTGCTGTGGATGAGTGTCCACTCTGTGCAACTCCCCCCCGCAGCCCTCGAACCCCCAAAACGAAGGCTTGCTGCTGGCACCAAGAACACATCAGATTAGCACCCATTTATTCATAACTTCATGGTTTTTCTGCAACAGCCAAGGTCAGAGCCATTCTTCTGGTGTGTTGAGTCACCACGACTTCCTTCTTCAAAAACAGCCCACAGCTTGCGGTTATTTCAGTGGAATTAAGCGTTTGTGACATCCTTGCAATGTGATCAATATCTAAGGTCTCTGCAGAGTCAACACAGGGGACTGAATCAAATTCCTTGAAAATTTCAAATATACCAAACTCAGCAGAACAATCTACCCATCTTATTTATCACATCCACTTCTACTACTTATCACCCAGGTAAACATACCCTCCCTCAAGTTATTTTGATATATGCTGTGACTGAGCTGTTGTACAAACCTTCCAAGTTTCAGTGGCTCCTTGTCAATGACAACAGGGATATTTCTCAGGTTTTATGTATAGTTCTTTATTTAATCAGTCAAACTATGCTTTAAGGTTCAACTGCAACTATAATTTCATTTGGCTTTGTTCCTTGTAAAGGTATACACGGTATTATTTACCTCAGAATATAATACTCTTGGACCTTGCTTATACAACAGATTTTTCAAAACATTTCCCACCGTTAATTCAAGAATACTTACTTCAGCCTTCATGAGCGACATTGGGAGCCTTGCTGCTAACCATGCATCTGCTGCTTCTTCTGTTTAAAGTGTGACATGCTATAGCCCTGCCTGAGGAAAATCTGATAAACAAGATGCTGAAAAATTAGTGTTGTGTTTGAGAATGAGGGAAGGTGTGGAAAAGACTCATTACAGCCAAAACCCGGAAGATGTGCAAACAAAAGCATATTTTGCTGGAATTTGAGCGGAATGTGTGCCTGAGACTATTCTCTAAAAACACCTCGGTTCGAGCGGGAAAAAACTCCATGCAAGCACACTACTGTATTTCCTGCATAAGGATAACCCACCTTCTGCCCTGGTAAACCAAGGTCGTACAGTTAGCTATGGTCTTCAGCCACCTTACAAGGTCTACCACATTTGAACCGTTCACTCTTCAAACGCAGCTCACTCCTTAGTCTCACATCACTTTTGTGTGTGTGTGTGTGTGTGTGTGTGTGTGTGTGTGGTCTAAAAATATCTATAAATATTAAATTTCAGCCACTGAGCTTTGGACAGTGTTTTAATTTGGAAATGCGGGTACCTTCAGCCACATTTTGGATGCCCACACATGAACCATCTATCAGAAGTTCACTGCCTCGCCGTACGGCAATTGCAGTTGTCCTTGCAGCCCTGGCACCACGCTGACAAGCAACACCAGCAGATGTGGGCTAAACCCTGTGCACACAGAGGGATTCTGCCAAAAAACGCACCCTGCTTGGCAATCTTTTCCTCCCACAGGATTGGAGGAAAACTCATTTCCATTCCCACCTTCAAGTACTTAGAGCAGCGAATTTACAGCCCTCATTTACGTACTTCCACCAAGTAAAACGCTGCCTACGCTTCCTGCACATGTGCAAACATCTCCTAGACCTTGACCTCCAACAATGACTGTAATAAAGAAATGTCAGTTTTGAGAGAGTCCATGCTAACAAACTTTCCAAAAGGCTTGCTAGGAGGAGGGGTAACAGCCAAATTAACCAAAGAGGAGAGACTCTCATCCTTCTCCTGCTGTTTGCGCAAAAGCGGCCACAGCTTACAGCTGGCTGAGTTAATAACAAGGGCAAACAAATGCGCCTTGCAGCCTTCATGACTTCTTCATCATCTATGAAAGGCTAAGGAGACCTGATGTACTTTGGAATGCATAGTTCCTGATTGTCATCTCTGCAGACCTATGTGAGGGATGCCGGGTCACTGTGCCAAGTTCCTGCTTCCCAGGTGGCTGGACATGTCCCACTCTTTCTCTCTCTGCTGCTACCCAAAGAGCTCCTCAGGTGCAAAGACCCATGTTGGTAAGGAGGAAAGGCACTCAGAGCACTCTGCCCATTTCCCCACCACATAGGCGGCTCCTCTCTTTGGAGGGGAAGACTTATGAGCACACTGAGGGAAGAGACAAAGGCTTTGCCCCTCCTGGGACATGGGTGCCAGATGTGACGAGTTAGGATGCTCTCCTGAAGCACAGGACTTGGAGCGAACAGCTCCCGCCGCCTTCTGGGGACGCTGACTTTTCACCTTTCTGATACAAGGAAGGAAAAGGCACCATGCCTACTCCAGTGGCATTTCCACCCGCAAGTCTATTTTTACACTTCTGCTGGACATGGCGCAGATCTGCCAGTCATGACAAACCTAACAGGTTCTGATACGGAAGCTTGGAGAAACGTGTCCTTAGGTTTTCTGCACATGCCACAACTGTGACTCACTTTCTGTGGTTACCGAAGACAGAGACAATCTGGCAAGCCCAGAGCAAATGAGTGATATCACCATCATGATGCACACGTTTCTAGGCATCATTATATTTCTCGATTAGGATTGCAACTAAAAAATTCCCAAGTAAAACAAGATGTGTGGGCATGGGAAATAAGTCAATGCCTTAGAACTGATGATTCCTGACACACAGAGTGTGTCAACAGGCATCTCATCCTGACCACAGAGTCACCATTGACCCTAAATGTTGCACGTGAGTGGGTACCACATTGATCACATCACACAAATAGGAATCAGCATCATCCAGAGGTGTAAAAAAAACATTGTTTACGACTCCATTTTACCAAATGTTAACAAAATTGCCAACTTCAGCAAGTCGGGGGGAGGGTGTTGAACATGGACACTCAGTGAAAGCAGCTGCCTGTTCACATGCAGCCTGTTGTATTCTCCCAAAACTACAGTTTCATCTACACAAACCCTGGATGGTGATTTAAAACCCCATCCTGGTTAAGTTTAAAGGAAAGAGCAGCAACTTTACAGTGAGTAACATGTCGGGAATGGGTAAGCGGCAATTACAGGCCACAGATACAAATGGCAAATTAAAAGGTATATGTGACTGACAGGGGAAGCTGAAGGAATTAATGAAAGGCTCCACAGCCTTCCAGGCAGCAGGACCTTAGGGCAGGTACGGGGCCATTTCAAGAGGCAGAGAGGAAAGTCAGAAACAGCAGAGAAGAAGTATTATCTGCCCTCAGTGTCTACTTCTGATTGCTTTTCTATTTCGGGAAGGGTCCTTTTATGGAAAAGTACTGATGCACAGGAACCTTCTACAGCCACCATGTTTACTTTCAGCCTTCCCTGAACTGGGAAAGCTCTGCAGCCGCAGGGTGTGAAAAGGGGGAGTGGCTGATAAGCCTCTGGCCCTGATTTCCAAAATACTGACTCAGAGCGGACCAGCTCCCTCTGAGGCTGTCACTGCCACCACACCACTGCCGGGAAAGATGCGGCCAGCGTGACTTTGCAAGTTGGCAGATCAGCAGGTAAGCAGGGTTAGCAAGTCCATGGCCGGAAGTAGGCTGGCTCAGGGCAAGGGGTAGCATGGCACTGTGCCCCCTCCGACAGCCATCACGCCTCCTTCTTCTCTGCTGGGAGCCACGCTGGCTGGGGCGCAGCTGTGTGCAGCAGCACGAGGCCACAGAGCGTCACGGTGAGGCCGACCCACCACAGAGGCGTCCACGTCTCCCCGAAGAGAAGCTTGCCCAGCATGGCCTGAAGGAAAAGACAGAGACACAGCTTTGTTGGTCTGAGCCATCCCAAAGCCTCCTGTGCTGCCAGAGCTGAAGGGACTTCTGCTAGGAGAGCCAGCCCAGGAAAAAACCTGCTTGACGAAAGTCCTGCTGGGACCACCAAGAGAAACAGCTGCTGCAGGTGATGCTGGAGATGACCTACTCTACAATCCAGCCTGGAAGCACAGCCATATTGTGGTCCCAGAACAGGATTTTGGCAGATGTGCATGTGCTTTCCTGCCTTCCCAGCACCTCTCGTGAGCCAAATGTCCAGTTGACTGGGTGACTCCAGTCAATAAAAAAATGGGCACCACTGACTTGAGTTTTGGACACCACTACGAGCTGGCTGTGAGTTGTCAGAGCATAGAAACAAAGACTGACAGCCGCTGAGAGTGGAAAGTGAGCAGAAAAAACATGCCGGTCAAAAACGCTCTTGCTGTCACTAGAGGCGGTGTGTCTTCACGCCCAGCTAGGGTGGCTTTGGCTTGTCACAGGTGAGGTGTTGCAAAAGAAAAGTAAAACAAAGTAAAGCTCTCAGCTGCAACTCTCGCTGGCAATTAGGAAAGCTCAGTAAACCTTACAGCTGCTGCAAGACACTACGTTGGGCACCAGCGTCCTTCCTCCTGCACCACCCAGATAAGTCCTACAGTCTCTGCTGTGAACAACTGTCAGAGCAGCTGAGGCCCAGTACAATCATTTCACAACTGCCTGTAACTCTCCCTCTGTGGCCAGCAATGCCAGTCGCACTGGGAGATGAGTGTCCAGTGTGACCGTTTCCACATCGCTGTGCTCCTCCAGGCTTTAGCGCCCAGGGAAGGGATCTACTCACCGAAGAGATGAAGTTGGAGGCTGTCGTTGTCACAGAGGCAGCGGCTGAGGAGGAGGAGAGTCGCAGGGCTTTTGCAAAGACCGTCCACATCACGGCATTGCACGCAAACACCAAGCCAACACAGCCGATACGAAGCAGCACAGGCAGCTGTAGGACGAAAGGGAAAAACCTGTGTATTTTCACTGACCCCTCATTCACGCTCACTATTTCATGAGCACTTTGGAGCAAAACCTAACAGTGTGGGCTGCTATTACATGAGGATGAATATATAAAATTGCAGAAGGAAAGAGAAGCAAGGAAACAGCCCTGGATGAAGTGTGACCCTGGCATGTCCAGCTGTGAGTCCAGTCCTGGGAAGTGCCAGGACAGTGTACAGCAGCTGCCATGCCAGAAGCCAAACTCCAGAAAGCTCTCAAGATCTTGATGTGGGGCACACGCAATCCAGCAAAATGCCCTTCACCTGTTGCTAGATGTATGGAAAAGGGCAGAATTCAGCCCTGCCAGAGAGGAATGATGAAGCTGTACGTGCTGGTGCCGCATGTGGTCCAGGACCCATCAGTTGTGAGTTCGGGCTGAGACCAGTGTGGTCCCAAAGCACTGGTCCTCATCACCTCCTGTGACCTGGCCTGCCTTACTGCTACAGCGAGGGCAGAGCAGGGTCCTCTGCGAGGAAAGTCAGAGCTGAGAGGCTTCACGTCTTATTTTGCATGCTCACTGGAAGGCAGGTTTACTGAGAGCTCTCTGCTCCAGTGTTTAGCAGCAACAAGACCACCTCTGCATTCAAGGTCCTTCAAGGCCAACCAGGTTTTCAAGAAAGATCTTTGTCCTTAGACAACCTGACATGACATGTAACAGCCTCAGCCTGGAAAAAGGCCAGAGTTTTGCATTAAAAGCCTTCACCATTGGCAATCTCGCCCCAACCCCATAGTTTTAGTTGCTGTGGCCATCTCCCTAACCCCCAGGTGTCGTGTACTTTACGTGAAGACACCAAGGGAGGAAATCACAGGCAGATCACTGACTCTTGCAAACACTTAGGGAGCACACGAGGGCAAGGTACAGCCAGGCTTTGTGTAAGCCCATACTGATCATGCCTTTATGGCCTGTCACTTCTCTCTGTCCGTGGTGGGATCTATCTTGAAGCAGACAAGAGATGTAGGTACAAAGCCACCACCAAACACAGCTAAGAGGTGGCATCTGCCCCGCAGGAACAGCTGCACTGCGGGCCCCTGCCAGCCACCCAAATCAATGGGGACCTCCAACTGTGTTCTGCTCCCACTCTGAAGAAGAAATTATTAACCACAAGCTAGGGGAGGCCACAGGGAGTTTTGAAACAAGTGATGTAGCGAGCAAAAGGTTAAAAGGAAAAGGCTGTAAAGCAAAAACCTTGCTCGATGGCTGGCGCAAGCTCTCTGAGGCTGACCCCATCCCAGAGAGGGACAGTTGAGGTGTTCAGCCTCATTTTGCCTTGCTTATGGCAATGGTCTCCAACTTTATCAGGGCAACAGTAAATGATCCCAAACAATTCCCACCTGTGAAGCACTTTGCTTTCCCACCACCACAGTGGCAAATTCTGCAGAGAGGGACAACCATGCCCAGCTGCTACTGGCCTTCTGAGGAAGAAACCTGCTGCTGTGTTATGGCTCACAGTGGGATGGAGTTTGCCTCCTGGCTTCCCCTTTAGCCCTTGCTCAGTGCAGTTGTGTATGTCCACATAAGCCTTTAGTGGGTAGGCAGACTTGAGAACAAAGAGATGAGAGGGGATAACAATTCTCTGTGTTTCACCTAAATTCAGTATATTCTTTTCTGGATCAGCAAGAGCCTACCAAGGTATGCTGCTGGGAAAAAAAGCCTTAAGAAAAAGAGATTTTGTTACTGTCTTCAACCACCCACCAGAGGGTGTAGAGAGGATGGAGCCCAGCCAGGCTCTTCTCTGAGGTGCGCTGGGATATAAGAGGCAGCAAGTAAATGTTGGAACCAGTGAAGTTTTGATCTGATACAAGGAAAAACAAAGGTGATCAAACACTGGAACAAAGGTCATGGGCTCTCCAACCTTGGAGATATGCAAAGCTTGACTGGAGAAGGTCATGAGCAACCTGTTGCAGAAGTGTGGATTAGACACCCAAAGGTCCTGACCGACCTGAATTGGTCCATGAGTCTACCAGTGCTGCAGCAAAGCTGGTTCCCACCATTACAGCAGCTAGGCTACCTTTAAAAGTGACCCTGAACCCATGGGTTCTTCTTCCAATCGTCTTCTATTGCAGAGCCAGGGAAACCAGCTGCACAGGTGGCATATGCCCAGAAGGAAGGTTTTCCAGAGAGAGGTCAAGTTCCTCCGCATCCCGGGCAGAGGAGTGGTCATTGCAATGGCACGCAGGCGCAAAGACAGGAACATCCCCAGGTGTTCCCCACAAGGAAGGAGGGAAGCATAAATTCTTCCCCTGCCAAGGGCTCAGCCATGCCAGCCCAGTGAGTCAAGGATTACTGTTCTGATTGCTTTTCTAACAAGAGATTAATTTCAGTGTACATTTCAGATAATCCAGAATCACTCCTGAAGTGGCAGAAGTCATTTTAGATGAAGTTTGGCAGGGGAGAGGGGAAAGTAAAGGAAAACTTTTGTTCCAGTGAAATGACCCCTCTCCTGGTCAGGCTACTACACGTCCTTCTACCCAGGAAATCCATCTTTGTGCTGCCATTAAGCTTCCTCCTACCCTACGTCATAACCTCTTAGAAGCGTCAATACACTTTTAACATTTGCTGCCACTTTCCATGCTGCACAAGTGATGGCCACTCTCTTTAGACTTATTTTCAGATTTCTGTAGTTCTTCCTCAAATACAAAACTCCCTGAATCTCCGTCACCTTGTGGCTGCTCTGCAGAAATGCCTTCGTAGCAAGCGTGCAGGATTCAAACAGCAAGCACTCCAAAACGTTTAAACTTCCAGTCCTATGCAATTTAAACTAGTAAGAAGATTATGGCATTTACTTAAACTATTAGTTTTACAGCTAAACTGATTAATTTAGTTCACAATTGCCACCTAGAATGGACCTGAAAAAAGTAATTGGAAGAACCAATTTGTTCAGAAAAAAGAAACATAATCACAGAATCACAGCGTGGTTGAGGATGGAAGGACCTCCAGAGATCATCTAGTCCAACCCCCCACCTCCTAGATAATGTTGCCCAGGACCGTGTCCAGGCAGTGTTTGAATATCTCCAAGGATGAAGACTCCACGATCTCCCTGGGCAACCTGTGCCAGTGCTTGGTTGCCCTCACAGTGAAAAGGTATTTCACGATGCTCAGGGGGAACCTCCTGTGTTTCAGCTGCTGCTCATCGCCTCTGGTCCTGTCACTGGGCACCACTGAAAAGAGCCTGGCTCCATCCCCTGTGCACCCTCCCTTCGGGTATTTATACACATTGATGAGATCTATCCTGAGCCTTCTCTTCTCCAGGCTGAACCATCCCAGCTTTCTCAGCATTTCCTAATAGGAGAGATGCTCCGGTCCCTTCATCATCTTCATTGTCCCTTTGAGGGACTCTCTCCAGTAGCTCCATCTCACTTTTGTACTGGAGAGACACGAACTGGACCCATCACTCCAGGTGTGGCCTCACCAGTCCTGAGCAGAGGGGAAGGATCACCTCCCTCAACCTGCTGGCAACACTCTACCTCAATGACGCTCCACTTTGTCATAGCACCCTCAAAAAAACCCAACCAGAACCCACCAAAAAAAATCCCATCAAATGGGCAGTATTTCTATAAATTTCAAAGGAGAAAAATATTCAGAAAAGACACTGTCAATATTTTCAGTAATTCCATGCTCTCCTTTTCTGTCAGTGGAGAGAGCAATCTTTTTGGAGGGGATTGGGAAGAGTATCAGGATTTAAATTTTATGATTCTCCCTGCTATATCAGAAACGATCAACAGAATTGGTGAGCACTGAGTTTTTTGCCTTTTTAACCATCTCTAATAACAACACAAGTCGATTTTCTTTTTTCCTGATGCGAGGCCGGATTTTTTTCAGATCAAGTTCCTCTTGTGGGTTCTCCTTTGGATTTCAAGTCCAAATGTCCATTTGCCACACGAATAACCACCCCTGCCCTATACCTAAATGAGCGTCTCCCCCATGTGCTTTTACGATACGCGTACGCTACCTCAGCGTCTCCCCACTCGCACACAACCTTGTGTACTTCTCCACCTCAGCCGTGCCTCTGCGAGAGCTGACCTCTGTTGGTGAGGACACCGGGCGCCCGAGGTGAAAGGCCAGCCGTCCCGCGTGACCTTAGGCATAACGAGGTTTGAGAAACACGGACTGAGATAAAGATCGTGCCTTACAAACACCCAAGGTGAGAAACACGGATAAAGATCGTGCCTTACAAACACCCAAGGAGAGCTCGCCAGACGAGCTGAGCCACACGGCGGAAATCAACTGCTCCACCTCCCGGCTCCTGCCACAACACAAATAGAGCAAGCGTCAAGTGAAAAGCAGATTTTATTTGCCTAAAGCTGAGGGCTGAAAACTAGCGCTTGATGCCCAAGTGTACCAACACCCCGCTTTTAAAGTAAAACCGACGTAAAGCCACTGCAAAGGTGTTTTCAGAGGTAAGTTTGGTTTCAGGCGTCGCCATGACGTGCTTGGGAATTTCTGCTCTTTCACACCCCAGCAGACCAGCCCCTGCCAGCCTGCTGTCTATCCGCACTGCCACCATTACTCAGCCCTGGCGCAGCTCGCAGGCCGGGCTCCCTCAGGTGACTCACGGCCCGGCTCTCCCGCACCGCCCCGGTTTCCCAGCAAACCCCTCCGAAGGCGAGTGCAGGGGACACCCCTGGAGCAGCAGCAGGAAGAACCAGCCCGTCTCCTCCCCATCACGGACGCTGCGACGAGAAGCGGAGCCCTAACGGCTGTATAACGGCTAAATAACGCCTGTGGCGGGCGGCGCGGGGGGGGCCGGCCGCGCGGCAGCCGCTTCCCTCCACCGACTTCCTCCTTCCTTACCCAGCCTCCGGCCGCCTGCCCGCCCGGCCCCAGCGCCAGCTTCGCCGCGGCGGCCGCCGCCGCCCCCAGCAGCCCCGCGGCCGCGGCCGCCACCCCGCCGCCCGCCCGCATGCCGGGCCCAGTCGCGCCCGCCGCCCCTCCGAGCCCGCCGCCGAGCCGCCTTCCGGGGCGCGGCCCCAGGTGGCACCGCCCCTGCGCCGGGACGGGTGGGGAGGGAGAGGGCGGGCGAGGCGGGGCGCGTTCATGGAATCACGGGATGGTTCGGGTTGGAAGGGAACCACCTAGTTCCAACTCCCCTGCCATGGGCAGGGACACCTCCCACTAGACCAGGCTGTTCAAAGCCCCATCCAGCCTGGCCTTGAACGCTTCCAGGGATGGGGCATTCACAGCTTCTCTGGGCAACCTGTTCCAGTGCCTCACCACCCTCACAGGAAAGAATTTCTTCCAAATGTGTAATCTAAATCTACCCTCAGCCAGTTTGAAGCCATTACTGAAGTGTTGCTAAAGGGGAAAGAAAAATGCACATGTGCAATCTTCATTTATATACAAAGACTTTATTTAAAAAAAAAGAGAGTACAAGAACGATATAACTCCGATGGTAGACGTACAACACAGAGAAAGGCTCAGGGACATAGAGCAGGGACCATGCCTCCACATCCAGGGAGGGGTAGAAAACCCTGCCTGCATGGAAACAGTCCAGGAAAGTCAGGTAAGACAGAGAGGTGCTCTAAGGAGCATTTGTAAACCCAGAACAACAACAACAAAAGCCACACGAGACAACAGCTTTGTGGTCCAAGACAAACCCCTTAAGATTGCTAGTAATGATCATTAGTTATTTCTGATCTCTATTATTACTTGCCAACAGAAAAACAAACCTCCCCTGATTAAGGTCATTTGTTTTACTTTTCTACTCCACATCAAAGTTCAAGTGGAAACAAACATGCAGGATTAAGCAACTTTAAAATTCATAGATAAGCTGGGGGAAATTCTTCTTTCCCTCAAACACCAAAGAGCCCCAACTAGGTATCTTGGCCCTTTACTTGACATGCGTCTTCCTCTTCATTCCCTTTTGCCCCACTGCTTGTGGGCAAAAGCAGTATCGTACAAAGTAGCCAAAATTAGAATGACTGTAGAAAAAAAAAAGCTAAACACAACAAGCATTTGATACTGGTATATAAAAATATAAAAATGTTCTGTGTTCCACTAATAAAAGTTTCAGTTATTTGCAATAAATCTTAAGTGCGATTAAATGAACTTATGCTATACTCCCTAAAGTGTTCTGCATATTTTCACATCTTGTTTCTTAACATTTCTAACTTTTGTTTGATAAGGAAATGGTTGCAAAACACTTCAAAAGAACTTCCTGCAATGAAAATATAGAAGTCTGCTTGAAGTTTACACTGGGGAAAAATGTTTAAAAAGCATTTTAATTTCAAATAGAGAAAGAAAAGAATACAAAGGCAAAAGATATTTATAGTAGTATTTACAAGTCTATTACTAAATTCACATTTATGCTTTATTGAACCAACTTCAATATGACAATTTTTAAGCAACTCATAAGTATTAATAGTTAATAAATTTGAAAAATTCATTTTAAACCAGTAAAAATATCCTGTGTTTAGCTAAAAAAAAAAAAAACACCACAAAGAAATTGTGCTTTTTAAAATTTGGCTCTGGTGGAAAATGTGGCATTTCAGAAGAGGTAGGAACCTGAATAAAAGTACAAAAGGAAACAAAAATCCAGGTGTGTTCCCAATGAGAAATTTTTCCTTGACAAGGTACAAAAGTTTAAGGAAATATCTTCCAGCACCTACACAAAATCAGTTTTTGAAAAATTATAGGAAGGTGTTAAAATGTCATTGAAAGCTGCCTACTTAGCTGGCATAAAAATTCTTCACTAAAAGTTATTATCAGCATAAAATCCAGGAACTAAAATACTCGATTACTCTAGGAACATAGCAAAAGTCAAGTTTGACGACTGGCTTTTACTTATTCTGTAGACTTTAAAAATATGGCTCTGCAGTTTTGTTTGTGTCATTATAACATTATAGTCTACACGCATCACATTTTTTTGATTCTTTCAAAAAAGCATTTTCAACTCGCAGTTTTTCAGTCTCCTGTAAAACAGAAAAAACACGGGGGTATTAAGGACTACTTCTTTCATATTAAGGAAACTTCTTTCATATTTCTAAATTGATTTTAACCCAGTAAAAACACCCTATGTTAAGCTAAAAAAAAAAAAATCACAAAGAAATAGTGCTTTTTAAAATTTGGCTCTGGGGGAAAACATACCATTTCAGAAGAGGTAGGAACCTGAATGGAAACACAAAAGGAAACAAAAATCCAGGTGTTTTCCCAGTAAGAAAGCTTTTTCTTGGCAAGGTACAAAAGTTTCAAGGAAAAGTGTTTTATACACTAAAATGGGGTGATTCTTCCCTGGGGCCTGTGAGGAGACAGACCAGCCATGACCTACACAACTGCATAAAATACGAGATATCTGTTACTTTCCAACAGAAAAGCAAGAATTTTAGGTCTCATTATCAAAGCTTATCTCCTATGTCAGGCCATTACTTCATCTGTATTCTGCTCTGCAACTTACCTCTGTAAGTTTAGCGTAATCTTTCTTAAGTTTCACAAGATACTGAATCTTCTGGTTTAGGTTTTGATGACCAAGCAATTTCCCATTCTCCTCAGCAAGAAAGTCAACTTGCTTCCTTAGCAAGTCCATTTCCTGTAATTAATAAATGCATTGCGTACATCTTAACTGTAGCCCCTCCTTCTCTTTTCAGAAGAAATAGCTTCTTTAGAACCATTAAGATACTAACATTTCAGTTTGTTGTAACATATGATGCAAGAGTTGGTTCATTCAGGAAATACTTATTTGTCTTAGGTCTCCTTAGGTACTACATTAAGATTCCTCTAAAGGGCAAAAGCACCATTCGATTTGTATTATGAATTGCAACAGTGATTTCCGTACCCAGAGTTCCACTAGTGCAGGAAACAGCATTACAAGTACAACTAAACTGCAAGACAAAACATTTTCAGTGGCAGTTGTTGATTGCTAATTAATTCAGAATGTTGTCCAATTAGCAGCAGCTCTACCTCCACTGAATAAGATTCTAGTGTAAAGACAATAAAAAAAAAAACCATATAGAACCTTTCCAATTCTGTCTCTCTCTTCATATGTTTCCTCCAGTTTTGATCTAATTTCTTCTTTTTCATGAAATGCTTTCATCTCCAAAGCTCTTGTCCGTTCCATCTCCAGAGTCATTTCAAGACAAATATTCTCTTTGATTTTGAGGGTATTTTTGGTGTCTTCTAATCTGCCAATATAAAAGCATCATATAATATTAAAAAACAACATAAATGGCATAAAGCTGAATTAGTACGTCATCCTTGGACATGTAGGAAGCCTCTTCTAAAAATATCCTTTTAAGACAATTTATTTTCCCTAGAACTCAGCGCTAACATAAGGAAAAATTGCATTCTGCTTCACAGATCTTGAGTTTGATACAATCACGTCACTAATCGGTGTTTTGGAGATGCTCTTCAATTTGGGAAGTATGCTGTTTCCATACAAGTCCGCTCATGAAAGAAAACAGAAGCTTCACCAGCAAGAACACTAAGAATTCATTTAAGGCATGTAAATTTGCCAGATGAACTTCGTTGCTCTTCAAGTTTCCCCTAAATTGCTTGTTTGCATATGGCTTTTCCCCAATAGCCTTGTTGCTCAGAAGCATTTCTGAACAGCTCAGAGATGGTCTGAGCTTGTTTGGCCTGGTAACAGAACGACCACCATTTTAGACAGACATCTTGTCTGCTGACAGTGTTTTGATTCTATCAGGCTCACAGAATATGAAACCACACCATCAAAATTAGCAGCCCGTCTACTGATTATATGAACTTTAGTGATTTTGCATATCTGTTCAAATATTGCATAAATTAAAATGTTTTTGTCATCAGTTTTGTTTCACTGAAGCCTGGTGTTTAAGACCTGCTGTATGAAAACAGTATTCACTTGCTGCATTTGTCAAGACATTTTCTTGATGACAAAAGAATCCCTTTCCTCTGTGTATGTTATTTGTTTGTATGAGACTAACACCACTATAAAGCCTATTTCAGAGGCCAGACAGGTATGAAAACTCAAGGCACCAAATAGCAAAGGAACCCCTAATAAAGACTAGGGCTTCTGGAAAATTTAGTATTAGTTACTTTTGAAATGACCATGTTCGTAAAACTTACAAGGATGAAGATAAGTTATTTACATAGAAAGCATTCCATGAAATGTAAATAAGTCAAATATTAGGATATTCAGCCACTATGAATCCTGAAGCAATACAGATTCGGAAAAGAATAACAGGGGTAGCATTTTCAAACCGATGTTTATCTACTAATTCAGTATTTTATTTCTTGACTACTACCCATCCAAGGTGCGAAACACTTGAATTTCTAGGACTACTTGCACAATAATGCAAACAATCTAGGAATCCTCTAATAATAAACAATTTTCATTATACAAGCTGAAGCACAAAAAAAATAACATAAAAGAGCAAAGAATGAGACTGAAAAGATTTACAGTATCAATAAAGAAATGAACAGTAGTATTTCAATTTCATTTGAAAATGAACATGCTTAGAATTGACTGCATATAAAAGAAAAACAAAAGCCCTATGGTATAGACAATTTTAAACAATTCAGAACATCTCTTCCAATTTAAGTTTTTCTATGGTTCCACCTATTTCAGGGTATTTTCCTGATATAATACTACTTTTAGAAAATGTAGTAATAGGTGATACTACCACCTACTGATGAGAAAGAGTAAGAACTCAATATGTCCTGCAGAAGTGTAAACATTTCCAAACTACATCTTTTATAGTTCCAGATCTTGGACTTTTATTGCTTAAATACACCTTTTTGGTATTAATAAGCTTAATACGAGTCTCCAGTTGAATGAAAAATATTTAAACTTACTCTGCTTTGATTTTCAGCATCTCCTCCATTGCTCTATTCTGTAAAAGTTCAAAAATATTAGTGACATTCTTAATGTTTAATATACATATATTTAAAATTATTTGTCACAACTGATGATGTGTATCTCATTCCAGATCCTACCAAAATCATGGTACTGTCTAGTAAGTTCATGTCTTTGCTATATGCACATATTGCCAACTTCATGCCAGCACAAGTGGCCCACAGCAATATCTGCCCGTTCATACAAGCAGAGCTTTAAGAGGGGGTTCTTCTGTCTGGCAGATCCATGGCGACGTCTGCTGTGACATTCACTTCCCTTGGGCAGAGCGCTGGGTATAGCAAGTGACACAATCCTCACTTTCCAGCTCTGCAGAGATGGATCTTCAGATTAGTGATCTGAATCTGGTTTTGCTTATTGTGCAATCTGACGCCCAGTTCATCGGCGTTAGACCAAGATAGAAGCATCAGACTCTGTGTTTATTAGAATTCACTAGAAATCAGTGTTTGTTTCACTGCCATGAAATAGAAGAAGACATGTTAAAACTTCACAGAAGGTAAACCACAACTGATGTATACCTTAGCGAATCGTTCTTCAGCAATCTCCTCCTCTTTCTCTTTGAGATACTGAACATCAGGAAGTTTCTGGTCACTAGGAAATCCAAGAATGAGGAAAGTTTATCACAGAGGAAGCCAGTTGTAAAAACAACACCTTATCCAGATTAAAACAGTAAGTGTGTGTTGCTGTCTTGATACATGTTTGTACTCAAATACGAAACACCATGAAACAACTCTGGAAGGGTTTGAAGTTTTATATTCCAATAACATCACATTTTTCTTTGTTAGAGTACAGAGAAACTGATGTTTCAAAGAAAACAATTAAAAATGTAGTAACAATGCAACTGTGTATTAGACATCTTCGGGATTGAGGTATTTTATTAATTCATGACGTTCATGTGCATACAGACTGCAGAAAGCAACTCCTTCCTACAAGATCGTTGCTCAGTGGTCTTGGCAAGTTAAGAATTAAAAGATTTTTTATATTCAGAAGACTTGGAAACTTGTTAGTTTTTAATAAATATTAGATGGAGACGAGTAAACACCGTAAAATTAAAATAATCCCCAAACCAACACATGACTGAGACCACTTCATTCTTACGGTGTGCCATAAGGCAAGAACTTAATTGATTAACAGTTATTGTAATTTTATGCAATTATAAAAGATAGCTATTTTCAGTAACTTAGTCTTTGCCAACATACCTAGCTAGGGTGATTTATTTTTTTATATCTGGTGTAAACAGCCTCAGTCAGAGGGTATGTGTAGGTGCGGGTGGGTTTTTTGTTAACGTTAATTAAATGCCAGCTTAAAACATCTAAAAACTGAGAACTAAAATAGAAATCATATATTTTCATTGTTAAATTTCGGTACCGCCCACTTCCAAAATCCACCCAAATTCATCCAGTTTACAAATGGTTGGATAAAACTGCAGCAGTCCACTAACATCAAGGACAACAAAAAAACTTTTATAAATACATCAACAAAAAGAAAGCCAGGGAGAATCTCCATCCCTTACTGGATGCTGGGGGGAAAGTTGCAACCAATGACGAGGAGAAGGCCGAGATACTTAATGCTTTCTTTGCCTCCATCTTCAATAGTCAGACCAGCTATCCCCAGGGTGCTCAGCCTCCTGAGCTGGAAGATAAGGATGGAGAGCAGAACAACCCACCCATAATCCAGAAGGAAGTAGTCAATGATCTGCTTCTGCACCTAGACGTACATAAGTCTACGGGGCCGGATGGGATTCACCCAAGAGTACTCAGGAAGCTGGTGGGAGAGCTCACCAAGCCTCTCTCCATTTATCAACAATCCTGGTCAACAGGGCAGGTGCCAGATGACTGGAGGGTGGCTAATGTGACGCCCATCTACAAGAAGGGTCGGATAGAGGATCCGGGGAACTACAGGCCTGTCAGCCTGACCTTGGTACCAGGGAAGATCATGGAGAGGATCATCTTGAGTGAGCTCTCACGGCAAGTGCAGGGCAGCCAAGGGATCAGGGCCAGCCAGCCTGGGTTTAGGAAGGGGAGGTCCTGCTTAACCAACCTGATCTCTTTCTATGACCATGTGACCTGCCTTCTGGATGTGGGGAAGGCTGTGGACATTGTCTATCTGGACTTTGATAAGGCCTTTGACACCGCACCCCACAGCATTCTCCTGGAGAAGCTGGCGAATCATGGCATAGACAAGTGTACTCTTCGCTGGGCTAAAAACTGGCTGGATGGTGCCCAGAGAGTTGTGATTAATGGGGTGAAATCCTCTTGGCGGCTGGTCACCAGTGGCGTCCCTCAGGGCTCAGTTTTGGGGCCAGTTTTGTTTAATATCTTTATCAATGATCTGGATGAGGGCATTGAGTGCACCCTCAGTAAGTTTGCAGATGACACCAAACTAGGTGGGAGTGTCGATCTGCTTGAGGGTAGGAAGGCTCTACAGAGGGACCTGGACAGGCTGGATCGACAGGCCGAGGCCAACTGTATGAGGTTTAATAAGGCCAAGTGCCGGGTCCTGCATTTTGGTCACAACAACCCCGGGCAACGCTACAGGCTTGGGGAAGAGTGGCTGGAAAGCTGCCCGGCAGAAAAGGACCTGGGGGTGCTGGTGGACGGCCAGCTTAACATGAGCCAGCAGTGTGCCCAGGTGGCCAAGAAGGCCAACAGCATTCTGGCTTGTATCAGGAATAGCGTGGCCAGCAGGAGCGGGGAAGTGATCGTGCCTCTGTACTCGGCACTGGTGAGCCCTCACCTCGAGTACTGTGTTCAGTTCTGGGCCCCGCTGTACAGGAGGGACACTGAGGTGCTGGAGCGTGTCCAGAGGAGAGCTACCAGGCTGGTGAGGGGTCTGGAGACCAGGTCATATGAGGAGAGGCTGAGGGGGCTGGGCATGTTTAGCTTGGAGAAGAGGAGGCTGAGGGGAGACCTCATTGCCCTCTACAACTACCTGAAAGGAGGTTGGACAGAGGTGTGTGTTGGCCTCTTCTCCCAGGTGAACAATGACAGGACCAGAGGAAGTGGTCTGAAGCTGTGGTAGGGGAGGTTTAGATTAGATATTAGGAAGAATTACTTTACTGAAAGAGTGGTCAGGCACTGGAACAGCCTGCCCAGGGAGGTGGTTGAGTCACCATCCCTAGAGGTATTTAAGAAACATCTAGATTTGGCATTTCAGGGCATGCTCTAGTGGCAGAGATTGTAGGTTGTTTGGTTGGACTCGATCTTAAGGGTCCTTTCCAACCATGAAGATTCTGTGATTCTCAGTGGATACTTGAATGAACTTTAAAACCTCCAAGTTTAGGATGGTTTAGTTATGCTTGAGCCTTTCAAATTCTACTACCGATCACCCTGTACCAGCTCCAAAGTAGTGACCTGAGCCTGCTCCAGCTTAGCGTTACAGAGGTGAAGGCTGACCCTTTCTCTACAGCTTGCTCTTCCCTGCCCTAACCCTAAATACCAAAAGAGCACTTGGTCTCACCTTGTGTTCTCATACATGTGCCAATGCAGTCCAAGATCCTCACATCCCATCTACTTGTCACATGTAACACCAATGATCAAATCATCTTGCTCTCTAACACCGGGCCACACAAAAGATAACTTCTACCTGCTGCTATCAGCTGCTCCCGTAATGTACAAGGCATGTGTCTGGTGTGAATATCCCCACCTCAGATACCTAAGCCTGCTTTTGCAGAGAGCACGCAATAAACTATTAGCCTTTGGTGTATTCAAACCACAACTCTCATCAACTAACAGCAGCTGGGAATTGTTAATGCTTATTAAAATTATAACTCAAAGTCCCAAGTCAGGAATCCAGGAAGCGAGGAACAGAAAAGTAATGCTTTTTTGTGAAAAATTGTGTCCAAGTAACCTCCTCCATAAACTGTGAAAAACAATGCCACAGAACCCAGTTTTCCACGGTGAAGTATCCACTTCTTGTTTTTCTGTGATTCCCATTTCAATTCACAACAGACTTTCAAGTGTCTGTTGCAAACTAAGCAGAAGGCCCTAGAGACAACATCATCATCCAATATCCTGCCTGATCTGCTTCACCTTGTGCACAGAATGTTTTCCACAAATGAATACCTTCATAATTGAAGACTACTGCACAATACATATGATGCAAGGACAAATTGGATAACTGCAATTTCAGCATCTGAAATACTTAATTTTGCAAATTTAATAGTGGTCTTTTATGTTAAATACTTATCTTACCAAAAAGTCAGTTCTAAAACTGACAATACTGATACTTCATTGAACAGAGCTAAAAATTCTGAAAAGTATTTTTTGATAGATTTAATAGGTAAAAAAAAAATTTATAGGTAAAAAACCTCCTACCTAGCATTAAGTTACCGTTTACTAAATTGCCCCTTAAAAATGAATGGTCATTAAATATATATCAACAGAATTACTTGCTACCAGTTAAGATTTCTTTTCAGAAGATGTAAACCAGCAGATTTAATTCTTTACAAAATTGAAAACAAAGAAAAAACAAAAAAGGTAAGCCACAAACCAAAATATTTTGCCCAAAACTAAGCTGTACAGATTACAGTTTGAAACCTCAGAATATCTCCAATCTGAGGCACGCAGCAGTGCACCACCTTTTCAGAAGAAGTTCATTTCTTACCCTCAAAAACAACAAGATGGAGAACTGGTTCCATTTATTTCTATGTTAAAACTTGTGTTGAATTCATTTGGACATTTCCTATCTATTGAATCCATAACTGCACAAGTGATAATATACTGAAAGGGCTATGCATGTAATTATTCTACATTCTATTTCCATTTCCTGTATAAGACTTTGTTGTATTTAAGAATTTGTGATTTAAAGACAATGAAGTTTACAAGCCACTAAACAATTTTCAGAGAAAAGGCTGAGTCAGTCTCTAATTATATAAACAATATGTAAGATTGTATTTCAAATAAAAACTGTAAATTTATCTTACTTAATTGCTTCAGGTTAAGACAAGTTCTTCTTGTTTTATTTTACTTTACCTGTTCTTGCTTATTCTTTGAGCTTCTACAAGGCTCTGTAAGTTCCTGTTGTTCTCCACCAATATCTGCATTTCCAGACGCAAGTTATCCAACTCATTTAATTGGTCCTAAGTAAGTAAAATTGGAAACATTTTATTTGAAGACCAAATTGCAGTTCCTGTTTTTATTTCCAGTTGAACATGGTTTTGAGTGAAATAGAAGACAAAACTATTTGCCAGAAAACAAGCACAGTTCTCTGGCAGAGATCTGCATCACCCTTCCACTTACAGTTTCATTAGAAACTTGATTTAGAATAAGTCAGAACAGTTTCATCAGCAAAAATGTTGTTACTATTTGATATTCATGAACACGAAACAACTCAGTCCTTGGGAAAACGTGATATATGGACATCTCAAGCAAGTTGTCACTATTTGTTACCAGCCTAGGTAAAGAGAAGACCAAGAACTGCCTCCTGCTCCTGCTTTAATGGACAGGCTACTGAGCACAGCTCATTAAAAATCTGAACTCTGTATTCTGTCTTATTTTAACCTTACAAATTGCCTGTAGAGATTAACTCATATATGGTACCTTCAGCCTTAGGATTTCATCATTTTTAGCTCTTCGTTCTTCATTCAGTTCATGTACAAGGTGCTCCAGATTTATTGCAGAAGCCCTCCGATCAGCTATTTCTTGCTCATGAGTTTCCAAGAGCTTTGCCAAATTCACATCAAATTTCGGGGGAGTTTTTGGACACTGGTAAGTTAAAAGAAACAAACCCCACAAACTATTAGTAAAGAACTATTTCCCCTATGTATTGGTTACATGTTTTAATACTTAATGGAAGGCGTTAATAAATGTTAATAAATTCTGGGCAGACAGATCAACAATAATACATTTAAGTTACAAACGTGGTGAATGGGATTTGACCATTCTCAGTACACTGTCATTTCTGGTCCCAGCCTGCAACTATGCTGTAAAGTTTATTAGTCCCTTTCAATGAGTTCTAACAATCATTACAATGAAAGTGTTTCTCTCACAAACGCCATACCTGAGGAAATGTTACTGAAGATGAGTCCACAAAGCAATCTATTTGCTTCATTTTTAGTTCATATTCATTCTTCCTCTTCTCCATTTCTTCTGTCATTTTGTCCAACTATTTGAAACACCAATTAGAATTAAATTAGGCCATAATACACATAAAATATTAGAGAAAACAGCGGCCAGATCTGCAAGCTTAAGTACACCACATTATTTTAGATTACCTTAGGCTTCACTTTCGTAATTGTTTTCTATATTTACCTAATAACTGTTAATCATTCAACAGTTGCATGTAACAGCATTTTTTGAAAGCATATATACACTATATACTGCGTACTGTGTAGTTAATCTGTATTTTGTTTTTATTGTTGGTATTTGATTTTTTTGCCTTGCTAACACAATCTACCTTTCAAAGGGCTTGCCAGCACACAAAAACTAGTATGAACTTTGCTGGCAAACATTACTGATCAAAACATAATTTGATACAAGCTAAAAATTTACTGGTATAGATTTAGTCAGTTTCCTCAAAGGGAATATGCTAACATGACAAAAGGACTCTTCTTTTCAAAATAACTTATCCTTATTAGAGTTTTTGCCAACACAAACATATTACATTGCACTATGACAGTTGTGACAACAAAAGCTAAAATTTGGACAAAGGCTTAAAACAGCTATTTGGTCTGCAAAAGCTCCAAATAACACCTAGACTGCATAATTTATGGAGCTCAACAATTATCTCCATTAGTTTGTGGATGAGTGTTAAGCAGAGGAAAAAAGTAATTGCCTAGGTTTACAGTGCTTATAACCTTGGGTACTGATAGTTTTCCTCTGCTCTCAGAATAAACATTTTTGTGATCTCTAGACACCATTTCCAAAGCTTTTAAGGGTTATCTAACCTTTGTTCAGAAGCTTTTGAGCTACTACTTTGCTTTTACAGGAAGGAGCACTGCTCTTCACCAAGAGTACTGCATACAAGATGCTCTAAAAACGCAAGTAAAACCTTTTTCAGAAGCTGCAATTGAGAAGAATAATTTCTTTACTTTACCTGTTCCCTGAGTTCCTGGATTAGAGCTTCTTTCTTCATTATATCTTCCTGCGCGCACTGAAGCAATGAATCATGTTTCTTAGAGGCCTCTGTCAGTCTTATCAGCTGCTCAGTGGTATGATGCAAGTCTTCACACAGAAGATCTCTCTATTTTAAGTCATTGGATGAATAAAGAAAGATATGTTAAAGTTATTACTCTACAGCAGTTGTTTCAAGATGTTTTGTCATTGTTGCCAGGTTTGCTGACAGCTACAATCATCTCCCTTTTCCCTCCACTTTTTCATCATGAATTGTAGCAAGCATTCATCTCTAAGTTTTTTATTTTAGCACGTTTTCCATATCCGTTGTCTTGGTTGCAGAACAAAAACTTTCCTACAGTATAGTTACAGTTAAGATACTTGTGGAAGATGTTTGGAATCAACCACTGTTTGAAAGTACAATGTACACTTAAAAAAGATACGATTCTTTAAAAAAGAAAATGGAAAAGAATGTACAGATTTTAATCCATGCTGAGTTAGTGACCACAGTTTTAGCGCACTGCTATTCTGTAGATCTCTGGATTTATTCTAGAATCTATACTCTAGTATGATAAGGCATCATACTTACACAAGGTGTGTTGACCTAGAAGGAGAAACAGTACTTAGTATTTTAAATGCCAACCTTGGATTAGTAGTTCTTGTCCAGTCAAGAAAGCATGAAGGAAATTTGTAACTGATACACCATGCCAAAGAAGGAGAAACACTATGATTTTATCAGGATCTGGATACACCCAAGGATAACAACGTAATAAGAATTGTTACTTCAGTTTAAAAAAAAACAAAACACCACAAAACCCTCCCCAAAACCTGAGATTTGGCAGGCAACTCAGTTTAGGATTTCAGAATGTCAAATTTAGATATGCTTATTAATGAAGATAGTCTGTTTACTAAACACAGTGGAAATCTATTTAAGAATAGTTTTTTGAGAAGCAAACACTACCCTGGAAGACTTGTTTGGTGCTATATGATTGGACTAAGCATATGTAATATGACAGATGATCTTGTAGAAATTGCTTGTAAGGAGAGGCTGGTGGTTTTAACTGACAGGCGTGTTCATCAAAATAATGGTGAGAGCAGTAACAGGAAAGAAAGTTTTTAAAAAAATACAATTTTAAAAAGCAAAACCACTGTTGAATCAACCACGCATCCTAGACCTGTTTCCAGCAGGTGGAGCTTTTAGTTAAAATTATGAGGAAAGAAAAGATGTTACTGAATATAGTAGCAGTGGGGCAAGAGATAATATTAAACATGATGTATTCTTCTACCTATTTTAATTTCTCAGCTGCATCACCTAATGTTGCCACTAAATTCAGCTGATGACTCCTTAGTGGCCTTAACAAAATTAAATCAGGCTTTTAGCATAGGTTTTTATGAAGTAGCTTATAAAATATTTATGTCAACTAATGTGATAATTTAACAGAATTTGTCAGGTATCCCATGAAAAATTCCTTTAAGAACAGCTTAACTAGCTTTAGTTTGAACAAAAATGAGGTTAGGTTTTACACAAGAATTTTAAGCAAAACCACATCCAATTCACCCGGTGAACAAATAGTCACAATATATCAACATTATTGTTTTTACCTCAATGTTATCAGCTATTTGTTTTCTCTCTAAGGCTTCCCTCAGTTCTTCAATCTTCTTTTCCTGATCCTCTATGAGTCCTTTGCTTTCTTCTTTTGCAGCCAGAACAAGATTATACTTGCACTACGAAAAAGATTAAATTAAATTTTAGGATGTTTCAGGAAAACATGTTATCAAAGAAAATTGGCAAACTTAATACAAGTAAATGTATATCACAAAGCTTATGATGACAACTACAGAAGTTTACCATCTCAGTGTCAATGACTAAAATCAGAATGATATATCATACTTGCTAAATTGTACAAGCTATGTTGTTAGAAATGAGTTGTCAGAACAATAGAAACACATTAATTTAATATGCATTAGTCACAATACATATTAACCACTAAAACCTTTATTGAGAAAGACAGATAAGTGTATTATGTAGAAATGTCTCATCAACATTGTGTCTGTAGGACCTTTTGAATTCATAGTTCATACATATACAGCATCTAAAGCATTCTGTGGGTTGCTCTATCAGTTTGCAAACCTGACCTATTTTAATAAAGAGGATGCATCATATTTATTCATAGTTATTCAAATACATAGTTTTAGTTCTTTACACTTATGTTTACAGATATAAACATATAACATCAGCAGCGTAAAAATTCACTCCCTCAAAAATGAATTTACAATTCAGCTTCAATTGTTGAGGTCTTAAATTGCCAATTTCTGAGAAAATCTGAATGTGACTGTCAGCTGAGTGTAGTTTACAGGAGGTGAAGAAGTCCCTTTAGAGACAGTGCTCTTTACCCACCACATGGAAAGAGTTCAGTTTTCAAGACAGCCTTAGGCATAAAATGTTCAGAAGATTTCAACATGTCAAAACAAAGAAGTTTCCTTCTGAAATGCTACAGCAAGTTATGCTGTTTGAGACCCATGATAAGACATGTCATTGCCTTCCATTACCATGTCCTTCAAAATGACAGAACATACGTTTATATCCTTGAGCTCTCTTGTCAGCCCATCTATGGTCTCAGTTTTATGATTAATTGAAGACCTCAGCTCCTGGATCTGTCTCATCAAGTCAGTTACAACTTCCTGCAACATAAAAAAAAGTTAATCCCAATACATTAAAGATATACTGTATATATTTCATTACTGGACTTTCTTTGGTGTATAATTTGTCAATCCCAAATTTCAAACAGCCATTTGAAATTGAAGCATCAATATGCACGTGTAAAAGAATAACAGGAAATTTGTTGTCAAATCATTGGCTTTTGTTCTAAGCACTTACATAAAGAATTAAATAACCTGCTGTGTTCATTAGAAGAGAAGACTAGCCCTCTGATTGAGTCTCAGGCTGTAATGGGTTTCTAACAGGACAAGAGAACTACTGTAATTACGTTTGTTTGTAATAGAAAAAGGCAGATTGAAGAAACGCCACTGCACTGACAATACCAGATTCTTCCGACCTTATATGTGTCAAATTTTTGGTTTTAGCATGGAAAAGGCAAGACTTACCAATGCACCATGCTGGATAGTAAGCACACTATGTGATTTCTTATGCCTGTTTTATAGACAGCGTGAATGCTTGTACTATGCGAGCTTTTGCTATTTAAGCTTTCAGAGCACTAGAGCAGTCTTTTCATGTAAAAGTGCTTTGATTTCATTAATAGAGATACCCACAGTCACGTTATACATCACCTTTCTTACCTTTTCTATTAGCCCATTACAACATGACATTGACTAGAAGGCCCTATTAATCATGGGGGGAATTATGCACTGTTTATGCATTAAATGTTTTGTCCAGTAGACAGCTTTACCTTGATCTTTGTTTTGTTTAACCTTCAGTTATCTTATGTTTTCTCTGAATGCATACCAGTTTCCTACTGTCCTGCAAACTCCATGCTAGTAAAAGGTAGGATTTATTTCACACAGCCAGGATTGCCTAGAATCACAGAATTACTAAGTATCATAGAAAGGCTCTGAGCTTTCAACTCTTCTATAGAACATAGTTACCCGCAAAACTGGGTATCAGTAATAGAAAAAAGCCCAAACCTTATCCGCATCATTTGTCTTCTTCAAAGAAATGATAGACTCTTCAGCAGCAGCCAGCTCCTGCTCCAATTTCTGCAGTTTTGCTTCCTAGAATAATAATTGTGAAGAGACTTAATTACTTTTGAAGTATGTTTTGTGAAGCACAAAGCCATGAGAAAAAAAAAAAAAAAAAGGAACTCAGTTGTTTACCTTACCAGAGAAATTAAGCAGTAGCTTAACAAAACAATCTGAAACTTGAGAACTCTACATTTATTTTGCTGGTAATCTACAGAACAGTCAGTTCACCAGTAAAATTGCTGTTAATGCAAAGGAAATCCATGAACACATGATTTAGTCATTCAATTCTGCTGTTGTACCTGCTGCTCGCACCGTGTCACCATTTCAGAGGATGGTTTCTCCACCTGTGCTTTTTCAAGTACTTTCAAGAGCTCTCTGGAAAAGAAGACATTTCTAGTGAGAAACATAATCAGAACATAATACAGCTTTAAAAAGAATAAAGTCATATAAGTTTGTTCTTCTTTGCCCTTTATTTTTTCTGAAGAATTCTTTAACTATCACCTTCTCAGTGCCACACAAAAGACTAATAGTTTAGTTACCAGCCATACACTGCTACCAGTAGTGGAACTTCATCTTTGACATGAAGAACTATACTTGTCAGGAAATTACATTTGTCATGTTAATTGAATACATGAAAATGAAGGGCTGTTCCACATTGGATAAAATAAAAAAAGCCCATTATGTAATTATCTCCACTCCGTTGGGGAAAAACACCTCTACAAACAGGATTCCCATCTGAATACAAAACCTAGCATAAAAAAACACCACAATGAAGTCAGATGAAAACAAATCCCACCACTAATTAAAGCTTACTTTGAATTGTTTTCTTTGTCTTCTTGTAATTGTAATGTTAGTTTTTCATTGTGTTCTTTTTCTGTTTTCAGGAGTGTCAAAAGGTTCTAGAATATCAAAATATATGTTGTTATAACAAATTACAATATAAGGTCTTTAGAATAATTTAAATTATAATCTGAAACTCCTAAAATGAATGAAAAAACCCACAAAACCTTAGATGGGAACAGAAAGATATTTAGCTTTGTCCTGGACAAGTTCAAAAGTAAACACTTATTTATATTAAGGAATTAGCTCTTTTCACCTGCCATTGATAATGATTTCGTATAGTTATAATGTTCCTCAATACCCAAGGCTTTAAAGGGAGAAACCAGAATTTTCAACTGTAGATTAATTTGGGGAGATTTTTCAAATTCTAACCAGTGGTTCAAGATATTAGGTTTAAGGAATTTAAAATAATAATTTTCAATCTGTCAGTATTCCTTTAAACACTAAAAAGGAAAACTTAACAAGCAAACTTGCTGAGCAGGCACAGCATACACTGCAGAAGAGCAGGCAAAATCATTCGCAAAAGCCCTTGAGCAACCTTACTGCTCTTTTGCAGTCACTGCAGTCTGACAGGCTCTCAAGGACAGCATCAACTAAATTGCAGGACAGTGATCCACCACAAAAAGGCACAGATCATTTTAACAAGATCACATCCACTATGAAAATTTTAAAGAAACTGCTTTGTAAAAAGAGAATAAGTAAGCTAAGTCTTAGCTAGCATTGAGACGGAAGGTCACCAGCATTTCAATGGTAGGATTCTTTTACAAGGCAGTTTCTTATTCCTTTACTAATTCACCCATTTGCCTCAATGTTTCCAGAGCAATTTCTTCAGCCAAAAAACAATGTATCAATGCTATTGGATATTTCTTGTAGCCTGCATTGCAAAAATCTTGCAGTAAGTTTTAAAAAAGATTCTGCATAGGTCTTCCAAATGAGATCACCAGGAAACGTATATTACTGTGGAAGCTATTTTTGATGATATAATAACAGGAATTAAACAATCTAATTACATGAGTAACTGTATCGAGTCTATTAAAAGCCTTGAGTCTTACACAAAGCTCAGTTTTCATTGCTTCTGCTTCTTGTTTTCTGTCCTCAAGTTGTTGCTTCAGTTGATCTGTCTCAAACTTCGCTACTTCCTGCAAATTATCATAGTCATCCTGCAGGCTTGCTTTTTCTTCAAGAATCTTTTCGTGTTCCAGCCTTTATAAAAAAAAACAAAACAAAACAACCCACCCACAATATCAAGACGAAGGTTTGTTTCATTATAAAAATACTCCAATCAATTGTATTTTAGAATCTTCAGATAATACACAGAGTACAGTCATTTTAGAAAGAAGCATCTGACATAAATAGTAAATTTTTTTAAACGCGGAAACTCTAAGTATATGAAGGGAATTTAAGTGGCAGTGGCAGAGAAGGCAGAGTATTCTGTCTGATCCCTAGAAATAATTTACTTCTTACAAAATTATATAGAAGTTTCAGTGAATGTCTCATAATAGCGTCCACTTTTTTTTTTTAAATTTTTTTTGGGTTTTTTAGCCAGTTGTTGGACAAAAAAAATTCTGTTAGAATGATCCTGAGTACCTATGTCTGCTTAGTTGATATCTGGGTTATTTATCCCACATAAAATCTTTATATAGTCTGGGCAAGTCTGGGTTATTTTCCTCTAAATTGTTGTCTCAAAAACTGATTTCATTTGATCTTTCACAAAAGTAGAAGTTATTAATGGAGAGTCTATAGAAAGAATACCCTCCAAAAAGTCAGTACTTCTGCTAACACAGAAGGCATAAATGAAACAGCAATATTTAAATTTCAATTCCAGGCTCCCAGTTTCACAATGCATCATTCAAAAAATTACTTCAGCTAAGACGTGACCCGCTAAAATGCAGTAACATAGTTAAGCCTACCAGGAAAAAAACCCCACAAAACCGAAATCCCCCCAAACCAAACAAAACCCACCATAGAATCATTTAGGTTGGAAAAGACCCTTGGGATCATCGAGTCCAACCATCAGCCCCACTCTACAAAGTTCTCCCCTCACCATATCCCCTAACACCACATCTAAACGACTCTTAAACACATTCAGGGATGGTGACTCCACCACCTCCCTGGGCAGCCTATTCCAGTGTCTGACCGCTCTTTCTGTGAGGAATTTTTTCCTAATGTCCAGCCTAAACCTACCCTGTTGCAGCTTGAAGCCATTCCCTCTTGTTCTATCGCTAATTGCCTGTGAGAAGACACCAGCACCAACCTCTCTACCATGTCCTTTCAAGTAGTTGTAGAGAGTGATGAGGCTCCTCCTCTTCCTCAAACTAAACAGTCCCAGCTCCTTCAATCGCTCCTCATAAGATTTATTCTCCGGGCCCTTCACCAGCTTCGTCGCCCTCCTCTGCACTCACACCAGCACCTCGATATCTCTCTCGTCTTGAGGTGCCCAGAACTGGACACAATACTCAAGGTGTGGTCTCACCAGAGCTGAGTACGGGGGGACAATCACCTCCCCACTTCTGCTGGTCACACTATTTGTAATACAAGCCAGGATGCCGTTGGCTTTCTTGGCCACCTGGGCACGCTGCTGGCTCATATTGAGCTGCTTCTCAATTAGAACCCCCAGGTCCTTTTCTGCCAGGCAGCTCTCCAGCCACACTTCACCACTAACAGAACTCAACCTAAGTAAGTCACACTAATAATTACAAATCTCACTGATTTGCATCTCCCAATAACAATGTCAATTATTGCATACTACATAGCAAGCTTTTCAGTTTTTGGTAGTGAAGCTTCAGTTTATTTTTATGGTTTCTTTCTGCTGGTATTTTTTGAGCAGCGTCATGTCACCTGCTTCATGTGACCAGACTGAGAAGTAACAGTTTAAGACTAAATTGAAGAAAAAAACCAAACAAAACCAAAACAAACTACCCCTCTTCAGCTACTTTACTTTTGGAGATCAATAAACTTACAGGTATATCCTACTTAATGGGAAAATGCTACAGCAAGCCAAAATTAAGGAAGCCTCATTTTATTTTCTTTCTGCTAATTTCACCATGTTCCCCCTCATCACCCTGAAATAGGCAAGGAAAGAATTGAGGAAAAAAAAATAAGCAAAGGACAAACATAAAATAACTTTAAATAAGAGATGTAAAGTGCAAGTTCCCATGTAGAAAAGAAGAACTATATCAGTGGATGCATCTAGAAGGGAGGTTAAGGCATTTTACCAAACTGCCAACGTACCTGACACTGTCCAGCTGGAACTGTACATCCATATGTCTTCCAGAAAGCTGACTCATTTCTTTCTCTTGCTTTTCCCTAAAGGCACTATATTCCAGTTTTACAGCAGACAGTTCCTTGTCTGCAGACTGCAGGACAATGCGCAAGTCACAGACTTCACTTTTTAATACTGTCGAAAGCCAAACAAATATTTCACATGTTATTTGGAAAACTGTGCTAGATACAGGACGCGTAACACTACAGAATGTCCTGGGAAAGTCTCACAAAACTTTACACATTTTCAGAATTAACCTTGAAGGTCACACACAAAAAGAATTTCTAAATGGAAAAGGTCAATGAAACATCAACTTTAAGAACTAAAGAGTACAGGCACAATCAAAAACATTCCAGATGATATCAGTGCATTTCCATAGACCAATAGAGGATTTTCCCTTTATTTTCAGTTACTATTTTTCTTATAAAATATTGTATCCTGTACTCCCTTCACATTCAGCATTAACAGGGAACAGTTATCAATATTGTATACCATGCAAGACTGGGCAGAGAAAAGCTATTCTGCAAGTATTAGAGACTTTTTTTCTTAAAAAAAATAAAAATCAAACCAGTATGACTTTAACATCTTAAACCCAAAGGTACTCAGCACTTGATATTGTTGCTTCAAAATACTAGGACACCTCAAATGGAATTTCAGTGTTACATCAACTTACTATCAGTCTTGCTTTGACTGTCTTGAAATTGCTTCTCAAGTGATTTTAACTGTTCAAGGAGCTCCTGGCGCTCTTTACTCCAGTCATTCCTTTCAGATGAAAGAAGCTTGAGAAGAGAAGTAAAATTTTTAAATGGAAGAAAATGTAGAAGTGGCTACGTCACAGAGCGGTAACAATAATAATGTATTAGAGCATTTCATCAGCTAATTATAAATACAAGATGCATTTTTCTTTAAATCTGATGTTTGGTTATTCTGAAATCCATAGAAGTCCAAGAAAAAAAAATTTCAGTATAACTGAAGAAATGACCTTATCTAAAAAGTTCATTTAAAAGCAACCCACAGCACAGGAGCTGAGATCTACTTCAGAAAAGATCTACCAGAAATGAGACTGATCTGGCAAAAAAACAGGCCTTATTTCCTTTTCTGTGTTAAATCAGATCTAGTGATTAAGGAAGACTTTTACATATTTTATAGAGTAAGGATGTTTCGGTTCAATTCCCACTGAAGCAAGTAGTATTTTCAGCATTCCAAAGTTTAAAATGTCTTTGTATCTATTGCTGTTTTCCAGAAATCACGAAGTTTGCCAAAACCAAGCACAGACATCTTGAGTATCTATTTGCTTATATTTGAGATCAAGCAGTCTCAGAATCACAACATTTAAAACAACAAACCCCCCAAAAACCACAAACCTGCAGTGTTGTGTTAAATTAAGTCCTTGTCTTCCTGCACAGCCCTAAACTATGATGCTGTGTAACTTTTGAAAAAGTCAAAATGCAAGTAACACTACAACACAGTAGTATGAGTGTGGTAGTTATCACCTTGTCATATATACACACACTCACATTATATTGTCTTATATTGTTCTCTCACCTCTTGTATTTGTGCAGAATGATGCTCCAGTTTATTAATATGCTGCTGGAGTTTTATATTCTTGCTTTCCTCTTCATCCAGCTTTGTCTGCATTGTGCTCAGTTGCTCCTGTGACACAACAGACACTCAAAATTAGAACACCCACCTTCCAGTATTCTCACATGCCATATGGCAGTCTGTGCATATTAAATATAAAAGTGTCAACTACTTTCTTTTTTCATGACCTGAATGAGCAGAAAACAGAACATTCAAAAATAAAATGGTATCTTAAGTAGCCGATTTCTCCTATTGTTAAGTAAACTGCCAGAACACAAGAAAATCCTTCAGGGAATACATAGACCGAATCCAATAAACACTTAGTTTTCAGACACGTGTTTATCTTGGAGAAGTAAGGCTTTAAAAAGGAGTTATTCAAAATATACACTAGCTAAATTCCTTACAGGATCTCTGCACCAAGGTAAGCATCAAAGAGGGGTTTTGGCTGTTGTGCCAGGGTTTTACACGCATTGAAGTTAATTCCAGCTTCTAGACAGTAGCTCAGATAACTTCAGAGCACTCCTCTCTGTGAGAAAAGACCTTCCCTGCCTTTTAGGAAAGATACAAGACAATTCAGGTATAATGGTGGACAAGCAATATGTGGCAGGTTTCTTCAAATAATGCATTATATATTAAGCTTGGGTATTGTTCCAGATGTACATGTCACCAGAGACTTATAAAGAAGTTTCCCTACTTACAGCATTCAACTCTCAAATCCCTTTCAATATTTTAATTCTAAATCCTCTTAAGTACAACATATAATTAGAGAACTCTTTAGTGAAGCCTTAAGTACTCATCAAGAGCTTCAGTTTCCCATGCAAATTAAAATATACTGGGGGGAGCAGGCAGCAAGTATTTCATGCCAAAACCCACTTTATAATAAGGTTACACACACTTCAGTTTTTATTCAGAACATTCACCTGTGCCACTTTGAGCTCCTCAGCAATGGCCTCATGTGCTTGTTCATTCATCTCTGGGGGAACTGGCTCTTTCAAAATGTCATCCATCATCTCTTCGGAACACTGAAAATCTTCAGAATGATAATCTAAGATTTCTGGGCTTATTCGTGGCACTAGGCGAGATCTCAGCTGGTAAGCTTTTGTTGGAGTGGTTATGTTCTGTTATAAAGATTACAAAGCAGTCTTTATTTTAAGTGGAAAATTGAATTAAGACTTTGTCTGGTATTGCATTTCATAGTTCTATAAGCAAAAGAATGAAACAAAATGCTTAAAGTGGTTAGTTCTAAATCACTACACTTTTTCAGATTTGTCATGTGATTACAGTAGCAGTCATTCTGTAAGTATTTCAGAACAAAAAAGCAGCTATCTGCTTTATCACATATGGATTACACACTAGAACACTGGTTAGGTTAAGGGATCATCCAAATGAAAGTCTGTTCTCACACAACTCAGGAGTAACTATGAGTGGGTTTAAATAAACTCATTCTCGAGTGGTTTTAAATAAACTCATTCTCATACCTTAAGAGTTTCTCTATGTAGCTTATGTAACTGAGACACTTCTCGGCGCTTGTGTGCTTTGGTTGCTTCCAGAATGTTTTCAAGATGTTGGTTTGCTTTCCGAAGGGATTGAAGTTCTGATTCCAGTTCCATATGCTTTTTCCTGTTTAGGAAGTATTTTGTATTTTACTACTGTCAAAACCACTCCATCACTATGGCCTCCCATCAGTAAGAATAAGCTGCAGTATTGCCAATGAGTAAACCGCAGCTGAACTCTTGCCCAAACATTGAAATACATTATTTTGAGAAGAAAGCCACCACTGCTGTATTAAAAAGTTTTTTAAAAAAGTATATTAAAAAGCTAAGAAGCTTATTTGGGCTTGCATAATGAAGCAAGTAGATGGATAACTAAACTTGTCAGAAAAAAAATCCATTACACGGTAAGAAATAAGCTGAGAGCTCTGCAATTCCTTTTATGAGAAAGTGATATCACCCATACCAATATGGTTTTAAGCTTTTAAAGTGTTATCCAGTTATATGAGAAGTTTGAACTGGTGCTTGCCAGGATTAAAGAAAATCCCTTAAGGAATTTTTTTTTTTGTAAGTGCTGCTGTGTTAAGATTATTTTGCCCTCTAAACTGAAAACCAGCAGCTGAGCAGAAATTTAGGAATAATTTCTGTTAGGTATTTTGCAGAGCTACATGCTCGTACTGTGATAGTTGGCCTTACTGACATAATTGTAGGGTCAAAGTCTACAGATAAAAGAAAATATACTATTTCATCTTTTGGCAGTTTAATGCTATCACTTTCCTCCATGTTTTTAGCATTTGCAACAAAACTTATGGAACAGAATAGAACTTTAGTTCTGACTGCTAGTGGACAACAGAAAAATTAGCGTATATTGATTTTGTGAAATTGTTAAACTTTACTCTTATCCAGTTATGGCATACAGTTACACTTGTATGTAAAATTAAGCATCCCGTTAATCTGAAACTAGAAGTGAGTTTAAAATTTAGTGAAATCCAGAGGCGAAACCAGAGGCTCAAAAGCACACTTCTGTTTGACTGCACTCTGCTAAAAAAATGTCAGTAATAGATAAAAAAATGCATCCATACTATCAAGAAAGATAGATATGCACAAAACATGGAATATATAAAATAGGAATATATCGAATGAGCAGGAAAATAAAGTAATTAATATATGAAGATATAAACATACAAGACAACAGACGGATTGTTGAATTGAAAAACACAGCAGATAATGTTACGATTTACAAAGTTCATAGGATTTGCTACACAGAAATCTAAGCATAAAAATACGGATTTGTACAATTGCCTGAATGAGCAAGCAGGACATCGCAAAGCTATTTTGAAAAAAAAAAAAAAAAAAAGTAGAGAGGCAAAAATGGAAATATCTTGTGTGCAGTGCTTTTAGAATTACAGTCTAGATTCACTGAAATCAAAACCCAGTGATGTTGTGTACAAGCTAAAAAAAATAATTTAAAAATAATCAGGTCCTTTTTGTCTTCCAAGTTCACACTATGTTTGCTGGAAATACAATTCTTTTTCTTGTATCTCCAGTGACTGGACCTGAGTTTTTCAGAAATGGGGTTAATCAAGTTAAGCCACATATAATTCACTTGCATATGAACATATATATACACACACACTGAAAGTATTACTCAGACCTTTCACATTATATTGTGCTGCTCTCAAAGAGAACAATGACAGTAATTTCTTTACTACATTAGTAAGGACAAAGGAGACCCTTATCTCATGTTTAGATGCCAAAGCAAATGAACATGACTATTGACACCATGTCTTTACTCTAATTTGAATTAAGTCTCTGTTCCAATAACAAGTCTCAAAATAGTGGTATTATTGGCTTCTTGAAAATATTTTAAGTGGAGACAAAAAATTTACCAACAGGTCAGCCACAATGTTCTGGGGTGCTTAGATGCTACGTTTAGGTTGACTCAAACTTGCAGTCTTCAAGAGGTTATATTAAAAACTACTGTCGCAGTAAAACAAAACACAAACCCCCAAATACTCCTCCCCAAACCCCATCAACTCTTAGTTCCTGTCACTGCTTCTATCTATAATACTTCAGTTGCTGAAAAATAGTTGCTCAACGTGGAAACTAAGCCAAACTCTCCCTGTTCCATTAAGCAGGTGACTATCAGAATTCCA
Organism: Chroicocephalus ridibundus; assembly: GCF_963924245.1. Lineage (NCBI taxonomy): Eukaryota > Metazoa > Chordata > Aves > Charadriiformes > Laridae > Chroicocephalus > Chroicocephalus ridibundus. The sequence continues at coordinate 49,070,499 of NC_086285.1, forward strand.
AGGTATGCACACCTCCTGCATGTTGTAAAGCATTGTTTTGCATCTTAACATAAAGAAGAGCTTTCAGAAAGACAAAGAAATCTGCAACAGTGCAGACATGCCTTCGGATTGCATCACGATTGTTCCCTAGTCTGGGAGTAACTGAGTTCAACAGGAACATAATCTGTGTGCATGCCATTCATGCTGTCTCACATGCTAAGAACATACTTAGACTGTATATTCGGGATCTGAGACTAGCTTTAAAAAACCCAATATAGTTATTTAAAAACATTTCGATACCGAGTTTCAATACTCACTTGGTTAGCTCTTTGAATTCTTCATATTCTTGTTTTGAACTTGCCAGTTCACTTTGAGTCTGTAGCAGGCGTGCTTTCAGCTTTTCAGATGCCAATGAGTTGCCTTCCACTGATATGGTGGCAGAATATAAATGATGACCTAAAGAACAAACATACACCCTCTGAAATCACAGAGTAGCTCAAATTATTGTGAGTTTTGCTAAAATGAAAGCATTTGTAGGCTTTTGAACAGCATAGCAGCAATTGAGATTGAAAAAAAATGGGTATTAACAACAATCCACATGTAAACCAGTAGAATAATTAATATTACTGCAGTCTTCATAACAACTTAGGACAACAGCTTGAGATTATGGATGGTGTTCACAAGACACAAAAGAATCCAAAATTCCTTATTGCTCTATTTGCTTGAAGGCAAAAGTGAATAAAATGAAGTCAACCTGTTTTATCAGTTTTCAGGTATCTCTCTGAAGAAGGCAAAAATATGTAAGACAGACAACATTTTCAACACTACGCTGCACACAACAGAAATACAGTAAGCTTACTTAGCTGAAAAAGATCAGCATGATTTTTACCTCCAGTATTTTTCTCTGTGGCTGAAGCTTCCAAAAAAGCTTTTTCTAGTTCTGCGATGGTCTGAGCATCGATTTCTTGGGCCTTTTTAACTGACTGTAAAGAACGAAGTCTTTTATTCTCCTCTCTGAGGTTATGGTTCTCCATGGCATACTTTGCAATTCGTGGGTGTTGCTCCATCTGTGATAAGCAGTATTTTATTCAACAGTTTTTGTTTTCCCAACAATACAATACATAACTAGCTGTTGCTCTACTACTTTTAATAAGCATTACATTGTAATAGACAAGGCGGGAAAAAAAAAAAGTATTCCGTACAGTGGTTAAAACTGCCCCATTTTTTTTTTACTCCCTTGGAATCTGCTCTCAAAAGACAGTGGGTTTACATCTTATGTGGTTGTTCTTTTACTGGTAATAAAGCAGTACAGGCTTTTCTTTCTGCTCTTGACATCCCTTTTCAGTTTCAACTTTGAGCTTTGATTTTCTTAACACTGTCCCTTCATGTCATAGTAATGTTTCTATAGTCCTTTAATGACTGTCCTGACTTCTGCTCTGTTTTTTTCCCACCTTCACTTTGGAGCTCAGCTATGAACTCTGGATTCAAGCTGGTTTTATAATACATCTACTCCTTTCTCCTACTTGTGCTTGGAGGAAATTGTTTTTAAAGATTTGCCTTCTCTCTTGAGCTTCTTTGTTCTTCAAAACTGCCTCACAAATGGTACCACACCTACTTGATACCTGAATAACCCAAAGCCTCCTCTCCTGAAACCTTAGATACGTACTTTGCTACTTGCCTTCCTCACACAGCTCCAGGACAGCATCACCCCGATTAGCCCACCTAGCATGTGTTATAACCCCTCAGAAACCTGCCCTATTACTTGCATCCTGCTGTCTTTCCCTTTCAAAAGATGTCATGGAGGTTAAAAGTCCCCCATAAGACTGAGGATTTGTGATTTGGAGACTTCCTTGAGTTGCTTAAAAGAAACTTAGTCCTCTACCGAACCCAGATCAGGTGGCCTGTAGCCATCTCCCACCATCACATCACCCTTACTAGCCTCTCCTCTTATGTAGGCTCACAAGCTCTAAACCCACCCATTGCCCCTTCCATAGGGAAACTCCATGCATTTGAGATGCTGCTATAAAGGGACCCACAACCCATTTACCTTTTTTCTGACTGGCTTTCCTAAAAAGCCTGTATCAACCACCACAGAACTCCAACGCATCAGCTCTTCTCACAAAAGAAAATTGTTCTAGAAAGGAAAAGCTGAAGACTTACCTGTTCTCTGAGTGTCTGCAGTTCTTCCCTCAATTCACTGAGGAGATCATCTTGCTCTTTTGGCAATAAACTTCCACCAGCCTCTTTATGTAATCTCTCCAAGCGAATAATATGGTCTTCACGGAATTTAACTATCATTTTATTGGACTGAATAAATTTCTCCTTCTTGGCACACAGATCTTCTAGTTGAGCAATTTTTTCTAATAAATTCTTAGAAAGTAAATATACAGATTGGTGGAAAAGTGACAGTTACACTAGATGAATTTTTAAGGTGCATATACCTCATACACAAATCATGCAAAATTCAGTTAACAATAATTTAGTGAATACACAGACTATCATTCATTTGGAGCAGATCTACAGAGATCAACAGCTCGTACCAAGAAGCCAAATTACACACTATATGGCAAAAACTTTACTTAGAAGCTCCAGTATGATCCTGTAGACTAAGTATTTGGTTAAGCACATCGGATGCACCCCTGGAGTCTCTGTTTGAGTCCATTTCTTCAAAAAAAGAAAACCCCAAAACCCAACCCAATATTTTTGATGATTCAGCACTGTGCCATGACTTGAACGAAAGCACAATAAAATGGGGATGACTGGGAGGTTTGCTTCAAAAAACACACTGTTGATTCAAACACTCAAAGATGTGCTCAAAATTAAGTAAACCAGAATTTTGTTGTTCTGTTCAAATTTTTTATTAGAGAATCCAAATAAAACCCCACTGCTTAAAACTAAACATACTATGAAAGCTATCCTATGGCTTGTCTGAATTAGAAAGATTTTATCTTAAATGTCATTTGACTTTTAAATAATAAGGGTCATTTGACCCTTATTACTAAACCTTATATCTTTGGACAGAGTATTTTCATTCAAAAACAAAGAAAAGTGATGAAGAGAGTCAGTTCCAATATGCTCTCATCAGATAGTAAGCAGAATGCACTTAGAAATACTAGTGCTTTCTCACCTTCTTTTCACCTTCTGATTTCTCCCAGAACAACATTGCTTCAAGAAAGTTGTTCATGTAATTCACGTTGTTCTTACATTTTTCAACAGCACCTGTAGAGTAAGTCAAAGAAACAAATGACATATTTATTAAAATACCAGTTAGCCAGGTTTCCCTAAATACATAACGTGACGGTTGTGTAAAGAAAATTTAAATAAATTCTTTGAACAACATAATTCCTTTAAGATCATGCGCTGTACCCTGAGCAAAGAGGTTTAGACTTAGTCACCTGCAAGTGCTGATAAAGAACAGTCATTACACGTAATTGTGTAATTAACAAAATTGTTCAAGCATTAAATGGCTTTACGATGAACTTTTATTAAGATAAAAGAATCAGTTTGTTCAGCTGAGTATATCTATAAAATGCAAAACCCCTCTGAAATCAATTTGATAACACTAAGCGATTATTGGCAATAGTATTACAGTTTGTTCATATTAAGAGTGGACTAACTGGTTTATGAGATAGAAATTCAGGAAAATAAGTGTAAGTTAAGTGGACAATTAGTGATTTAATCAGGAAGGAAAGTGTCCATACAAGGATTAAAAGGTCCTAAACTAATCCACTTTAGAAACTAATTCAAAATAGCTCTCCTGAATATCCTCATGCAGGCAAGACTACTTATTTATAGAATACCAATCAGCATAGTGTCTAGGTGCACAGTAACTATCCTATTGTAATTTAATATATTTTATTAAAATGCCATCGTGTTTTTAAAGTAGCTAGCAAGCAGATCTCGTATTTGTGTGATCAAATATTACAAAGAGAATTTAACTGCATAGACTAAACACAGCTGTAATACTTTAGGTTCTGCATAAAACCTCTCTTCAGTGTTTAAACATAATCTGCTCTCCCTCAGAACTCTATCACAAATCTAACAACATGTTTGAGCCCTCTGTCAATATTCGTGTATTCACTGACAGTGAGTCAGTGTCCCACATAATCACTGACTTGTTTTTACCGGTTAAACGTGCATGCTCACAGAGAAGTAATTTTTCCTTAGGAAAACTCAACCACAGCTGCTTTATATTAGACAAGTCTTTAATTTCTGTAGTAACTTCTATTTCTTAGCAAGGTCAGGAAAGAATTGACTCAGGGTCCACAGCAGATCACAGAGTTACAAGACCATGTTTACAACCTTGTAATCGAACAGTACAACGTAGCACATTTCAGTGAGATGTATACATAGTAGAAAGCTATGCTGGCATCTATATTGCAGATACAGTGGTCTAGTGAAAAGCTGCTGGAAGAAAAAAATTACTTATTGATAAAAACCCCATTACCATCTTACATTGAAACTGATCTTTTATTGAAAGGTAAATATCCTTCTTAGGATCTTCCTGAAGGGGCAAAAGGGGAAGAGGGAGGGGGGGGAAAAAATCCATTACTGAGCTTAAAAAGAATGCAGATTCAGTGGGCATTATCGACACCATATTGTCCTCCCTCCAGCTTAAATGTACCAGCAATCACATGTAAACTTTTGGTTACTTAAAGGATTAGGCAGCGTACCTCTTACGAACTGGAAGTGTATTCTAGAATAGAAATATAACCCTGTACACAAACTTATGAAAAGGAAGAAAATAAAATCATGTTAACAATTTCTGCAAAATTTTAGATAGAAATACAGGCAATAGGATCCACAAGACAAATGCAACCTCTGCAGGTCAGTCCCTACAAAAGTATTAATTGTTCAGAAACTTAATGAATTACATAAGGCTCCAACACTCCATGCTAAAAAAGTAGCAAGTTCTCTCTCCCCTCACCCCCAACTCTTACCTTGTGATACAGAAATATCATGCATAGATGGCACTGAAGTAAGTTGAGCAAGCTGCTCTTTCAATTTCTTGACCTCAGCTTGCAGTTGGCTCACATTTCCTTGTGTGTCTTCGTTTACCACAGCCTTTCATAAATATGTTAAGAAAAAATTTGGAAGAGGTACAAATAAAAAAATCTTATATTTTACAGGCTACAAGAAAAGTCAAAGACTGCAAAACAACAACACTACTGAGAAGTTTTCCATCTTAGGAAAGGAAGAACTCATGGGAAAAGCACTGGTTTCTTAGTAAATTGAACATTAAGTTGCACTTTAGTTAAAAATATCAGTTAAAAAATTTAATGTTTTCTCTGGAGCTTTTTCGACCAACAAAGCTAAGCAGCTCACATCAAAGGCAGTAGTTTCCAGCCAGATGCCAACATACATTCAAAGTCCACTCAAGAGAAGTTATGTTTTGGGATTTAGCATATATAAAAACTAGATGCACTAAAATACTATTGAATCTAATATTTTTAATGATAATTTTAATTTTTACTACAGATTTACTTACTTTTTCCAATGAAGTGCTCAGAGAACAAGCAATGAACACACACTATTACCAGTTATTACCTAGTCCCCAGCTGTTGTCCTCTATTCATAATCAAAAGCAAACAAGTCCTTTTCAAAAATCATTTGCCATAAACATTTAGGAAAGCAAATTGAGGTATTTAACATAAGTTATACTTATTTAAATTAGTGAAAGGACAAGAGTGTTTCAGTGAAGTTATCCTGTTTGCAGATGTGCAGTTTAAATGACAAGAAAGTGTTTGTTGCAAAAATAAATACATTGAATAACTCTCTTACCTTGTTTTTAATTAACTTTGCTCGCTGAGCAAAATTAAGGGTGGACAGTGTTTCACCAAAACACCTGGATCCTGGATGAACATTTGCAATTATGCATGTTTTTGCATTACCACCAAGGGAATCCTATTTAAAAACATAGAAGTTGTCTTTATTTGCATGTTTTTGGCGACAGCAGGAAGCCATCACCTAAAAGCTACTGCGTATCACTTCGAACAAAGTACAGAAGGGATTTTATTCAACAAATCTCCATGCTACTTAAGTTTCTGAAATTTTATTTCAGACATGGGTATAAAGGATGTGGCTGTAAATAAAGACTTTATTTGGGTTTTCAAAATCCTGATTCTATATTACTAATCAGCAATTTGAGATATTTGTTACAGATGAACAGCAGGGAGAGAAAAAAAAAAGAGAATAAGGTAGATATTTCACTTTAATCTCGGTCATTAGCAGATTGGTATTTGCGCTATTTTGAACATCATCTAGCTGGCTGATTGCTCGAACCTATCTTCTGGTGGCAACTGCCAAAGAAACAAAATGAAAAACCAACAGATTCTTGACCAAGGATATAAAAAGAACCTCTCATGCATGTCTTTTACATGCATGTCTTCAAACATCTCCATGCTGTTAGATAAGTAGCTTTCAAATCTCTGGAGGAGGGAGCAGTTATTCCTAAGACTCTAAAAGCCCATTCCCAGAAGTGCTCAAGGCCAGGCTGGATGGGGCTTTGAGCAACCTGGTGTAGTGGGAGGTGTCCCTGCCCATGGCAGGGGAGTTGGAACTAGATGATCTTTAAGGTCCCTTCCAACCTAAACTGTCCTATGACTCTACTACAAAATAGCCCAACAAGCCTCAATGGCATTCTCTCTGTCTAGTAGAGAAGGTAATGTCTGTGGATTTCTTTGCAGTACAACCACCTTAAAAAAAAAAAAAAAAAGAAACACTTAAAGTAACAGCTCATACAGTTGCAATTCTCTCATTTGTCTTCCAATTTCTATGTATTTCGGGTTGCATTGGAGGAACGTAATTCTTCAGAGGTTCACTATTTTAAGATATACATGGAACAGGGATGGAATGATTGGGAAATTTTGCTGTGATCACAAAAATACTGTGTTGTAACACAAATACTATATTAAGTATAGGTACTATATTATGTTACAAAAATATATTACAGATATTGTTCATTACTGTTCACAGAATTTTGGTGAGTGCTGGCAACCAACAAATCTTTGACTGCTTCCATCTTTGTTTTCTGTTCATCTTGAAAAGAGCCCATGAGCTCTCAGGTAGGAAACTGTAAATTTATCCAATTCTGAACATCATAACAACACTTAGCGCACATAGGCTAATTCTGGAAATCCTGTCAAACATTTCAACACATCTCTAAATATTACATTGTGATATACTGTATTTCCAAAATGACAGGGATGAAAACATATGCTTCTTTTTCTTTAAAACTTGCAAATATGTAAAAGGAGATTATGAACATAAATAAATTTCTTGTCTGCAGTTGACAGCAATAAATCAACTAGAAGTCTCATTAGATAAAAAGATATTTTTCAAGCTTTCTACTACCTGCCCAATATTGAAACAAATTTTTAATGTACCCAAGTTCAACTTTTTAGGGTAAAAAAAAAAACAAACCCCAAAACAACAACAAACCACCAACCCAGATAGATATTTTTTCTACACCCCAAGGAGCACATAAAACCCAGAGGATATAATTACCCGTAACAGAAAAGTGAGCTTGGAATCCCGGTAACAAATGTGTCTCTGTTTGCCATTACCCACATCAACGAGTGCTGTGATTACTTGGCCCAGGCAACTTAGTGATCGATTTATGTTACCTGCTTCCTGAAAAAAAAAAAATACAACAAAGGTGAACAGATTTCGTGAACGGAAGAGGACCATACATCTGAAAACAGAAAGATGATACAGATATTACAGAACTAACCTTCAACCTCAGTCCTTCTGTATGGGTGTCTTTCTGTCTCTCAGATCCTGCCAAGTCTACCAGGTTGAGCAGGGAGGACCGAATGTTAACAATCTCGTTGTTTTTCTCCATGGATTCTACTGTGATAGTGAAAACGGCATGTGATCTTGAGGATTCTCTGTTCATTGAGGTCGATGCTACACGACGGTTTCTCCAGCCCATAGTTAATACCTAAGCATGAAAAAGATGTCAAATAATACCAAGTATCTCAGACTGTATTGAGTACTTACAGGTAGGTGACAAACAGTAGTAAGCATATTTCAGCTTTCAAAAATATCAAGGACAAGGACTTTTTCCGAATAGAAGTCTTTTAAAAGTGAAAAAAATATAGCTACAGTCCAACTTAATAAAAACACTAATTATAATATTCACTACTTTCCTTCAAGAGTGCCATTGCTGTTTGAAAGCATAACATATCCAATACTGGTGTATGTTAGCAGTACATAAGGAAAAAATATTTAAAGTCACAGTAGTATTATGTGTATGTTTCTCATTCCTGGAGAAATAAACCTGACAATTCCTGCAATACACATGCTGCCTAATTAGCAGGAGACATAGTTTTCTGTTGCTATTTCAGAGATGCATAGGGCAAGCATTAAGGAAAGAGTACTGTAATTGCAATTCATATATTCCACGCTCCAGAACTATATGATTTCTCACATGTGTGGGATAGTCAGGAAGCACTGCCTAGGAACAGCTTTTTACACTGTTTCTTGGAGGATGGAGATAGGGGAAGAAGGTGTCACAGACACTGTGCAAAAAAATATGTGCTTTAATCAAACAGGAATATTTACCAAATAAGCATCAAGATAAATAGTCCAAACATTAAAAAGTGACAAAAAATACCTGGTATGCTTCAGCAGCAGATGACAACACCTGTTCAACAGCACCATCAACAAAGACTCCCTTCTTGATGTGTTCTCTGAGAAAGAGTCCAGCTGAAGCAGAATCTAGCAAGTCAAATATCTGTTCATTGTAGATTTCAATAAATGAGCATTTGCAGAGAAAACTCTTTCCGCTGCCAGCCTGAAAAACACAGTAATTTACACTATAAACAGATTGGTTATATGAAGTCTGGCATTGTATGGCAGTGAATATCTTTTTTTACATATCTAAAGCTACTAGTTTGCATATATATTCTGCATACTATACATTTCTGATGTCCAGATGACAACCAACCCAGATGACAACCAGAAACCTAGATGCATTTTTAGACTCAAAATACAAGCACGCTTGAGTCTGAAAAAAGCTTACTATAATTCAGTATAGTACTGGACACAAGCATTTCTCATTAATGAATGTGATGCAAGACAGCAATAATCCTGGAAACTTAACTGCTACACACCAGGCTTACCAAACAGCCTTAGCTAATCTTTGAGACATTACTGTGACTGCAATAAGTAGTATAAAATAAATGTACCTTTTCTTTTTCACGTTCAATTAGAAAAAATAAGTATTCAAAGCTCCGTGGAATTACACCTCTCAGACTGTGAGTGAAATTATCAGAATCAGATGGTCCTAAAGAGATTTTTAATTTAAAAAAAATATTAATTAGTACTACTCAAGAATAATGGTTGATCTTTTTAAGATGTCATTACAGAAGACTTCAGCAACCAGGTTTTAGTCAGTTTATGGCAAAACCACAGAAGACATGCAATAAAAATCAACTTTCAAGATCTAAGATAGTATTCCATAATGAGATTTATATGTAGTCTAAATGATGCTTGTGAAAGTTTATTTTACCTGCCCATAGGTTACCTAAATCTGAAATAGTATAAACTACTTAGACTTGCGTATAAAACACATGCAGATGTGCAGATCCATCAATGCAGCTATTAGCCCTTATTTGAAGAACCACAAGGATGGGGTAGGTTTGTCTCCATGTTTAATTAATTTCTATGTAGTCCTTGAAAACATCGGCCAAACTGGTTTTGGTTATTCCCGTAACTTTCTAATGTCAAGTACAATATTAATGCGTTTAAAATCACTACTGTATGAAGAACAAGATTACGTGGGGATCCCTTCATATACAGAGGGGCCCTTAGTTGGGTAGGAATCAGTTATTTTGAAAAACTCACTGTATTTTAATATGGAAGACCCTTGCATACTAGACTATTTTTCTACACATGCAAGGGACATCAGCCAAAAAGCAAAACCAGTAGAATACTCATTTTTGAGAAAATTTAGTAAGAGTGTTTGATTTAATTTAAAAGCTTCTGTCCTGTTAAAAACAGAAAAAAAAAAATCTATATCTTCGAAAAGACAGAGGAGAGTACCTATACTTCACTCTTGTGATATAAATCAAGAACAACTGCACTGAGCACTACACCATTCTTAAACCTTAAAATTACCTGCAGGAAGACAAAACTCTAAATCATCCCTGGTGTTTAAGCGAGACAACATCTCAACTCAAGACAAAAAACATTAAGAAACCGCTGAAAGATTAAGCTCTCTGATCCACTTACCCATCATAGTAAAGGTTTTTCCTGAGCCAGTCTGGCCACTAACAACAAAAAAAAAAAAAGGTCAGATAAAGTTTTATTCTGGCTCAGAATATTTTATTAATCTGCATTTTTAAGGAGAACTTGCAGCTTAAAATTAAATAAGAAAAAGTCTTCTAAAATGAAGATAAAAAGAAACAGGCAAGCTGAAAAATCAGTCAGCTAAAAAGGTATAGAAATAGAACAGTAAATTTGACCATGAAATTGAGTTAGATAAATCATCATTTTTCTCCCCCACCACTCACCATTTTCTTCCTAATTTCTGTTGGAAAGGGAAATAGCGGAACTTAACATTAAAATATATATATTAAACTGTTTTTTGGGTCAATCTTTTGCGTTTTTTGTCACTCAGTAGTGCACATAAACCCAAAATGAGAAAAATACTTTTAAGTTGACTATATATATATATTCTTAACCATAGTTATTAATCATGCTAGAGAAACTTCAGGGCAATTTCACTTCATTTTTCCACATTTGTATATTGTAACAAAGTAGACCTCCCTTCAGTTTTGCAAATGCTGTGCTAGGCTAAAAAACCCAGTAAGGTTTTGATTAAATCAGTCCTTCAAGTTCACATTTTTGACCAAAGTGCTTACTCCGGTTTCAAAATGAAAAAATATTGAGAGTTAATATAATGATATTCATCCTACAAGTCATAGATATATTTCTACCTTGAAAACATTTTGAAAGTTAAAATTATCATTCATGAGTTTTCCCACAGGCAGCTAAGACTCACTAAAGAGTTGAGCTGGCCAAATATAAAGCTAAAGTGATTTTCATTCTATTTTACTACGGACATACTGAAAACAACTAGCTTTCTCTTTAACAGTACAACAACGCTTCTAGCTTTTAGACAAAAAAATAGTAAAATTGAAATGAGTTTACAATTCACGTTATTGACCACAAGTAGTAGAAGCATAATACCTACAAATAGATTGTTCCGAAAGAGGAGTAAGAAGTACTTTTCAATATTGCATAAACATTCCCTATATTGCTCTGCACCGAGGAAGCACTTTCAGAGTTTACTTAATGTTAAGAAGGCTCTGCCACTTAAAACCACAACTACTCATTAACATAATCTCCTCAAATGTTGCAATTGCTATAAATACCATTACATGACTTACTATGCAAAGATGGTTCCATTGTAGCCATTCATACAAGATTCAACAATATTTTTGGCCACACTTGAGAACACTGACTCCTGGGGACAAGAGAAAGAGAAGGCACTTGACACCAGTCATTTAAGTATCTCTTCTTTCAGTGTTTCCTATGCTATAACTTTATAATGTATAAAATAGACACATTCCTTAAAGTTAGACATGTATCATGACCCCTGGAGCTCTCACAGCAAAACAATACATCCTAAGTCTTTGTGACAGAAATCACTCCCTCTGAAAGAATTTTATTCCTTGTTGATAACTGAAAGAAAAATAATGAAATTCAGCATCATAGTAATGGCTTTCAAATCCATATTATGTTAATTTTAGTACAGTGGTTTTGATTATGTTATGGGATTGATACCATCAGTAGGTCAACATCAAGCCTATGACACACAACAAATCTAGCTAACTTTCAACATTTGCCACTGCACAACGGCATTTTCAACAAATCTGCACAACTGTTAGCCTCATCTATTTTCACGTATTTCTCTTAGACCTGCAAGAAGAGGCTAGCTACAAATAGCAACCTACAGTGGGCGGGTTTTTTGGGGGGTTTTGTTCTGTTAAACAGAAGTTAAATGGAACTGAAGTCTTAGAGGAATTAAAACTGTGTTCAGAATCTCAAACACAATATTATAAAAATTAAATAGAAGGATTTGCCTTCCAGTATTACCTGTCCCAGATGAACAAAGCATCTGTTTAAGAGGCAAATGTATAAGAAGGAAATATAACTAATAGAATATAAACTTGTAAGTTCCTAACATACAAATCACATTGTTAATATCAGCTACTTTTATATGTTTGTCTCAACAGGGGGGGGTTATTTCCTGTCTATGGTATTACAGTATCATTTCCAAATAGAAGCTTCAACTTCAATGCAAACTTTAATAAAAAAATGCAGTAAAGGTATTTGACAGCAGAATTTAGTGCAACATTTCTGTACTACAACTACATATTAGCAATTTGACCACTGCAAAAAGTAAGACCTAAGGCATTACATCTTTAGAAAGGTTTAGTGTAGCAGTTGCCAAAATTTGGGGAAAACTGCGGTACTGTTAAGAGATTCCGAAAGTTATTACCTGTGTTGTTTCCATATTTGCAACATAATCAAAAGTAAAGATCTTTGGCTCAGGCTTTGAATGCAGACGGATGGTATTTGATGAAAGAACAGATAAACACAAGCCTTGATCTCCATCGGTTAACGCAGTTCCCTCTGAAGGGGGACGTACCCTTACGTAAACTTTGATAGCATCACCTTCAACACTAAATGAATATTTATACATTAGATTACTTCGAAATAGATCTATCAGCTGTTTGGCAAAATTAAATCACAAAAATCAGATTAAGCATGTGAAGTCATACAATACAAATAAAACTACTTCTAGCTGTACACATCAATTCATTACAAGTCAAAGATTTACTAAAGGTAAAAAAGTGGCAGATTTAAAAAAGAACATTAAGTTAGTGGAACTTATTGCTGTTGCATTTAACTTCAGCTCTAAAAGAACAGATTTCACAGTGGACTTGAGATATACAAAAAAAGTGTTACAATAAAGGTTTTGGTAGTTTCTAAGGCTATGGGCTTCAAGCATCCTTCTTACTACTGGAAGTTATAAAAGACTTTACAAACAGTGCAGATGATGCTACGTTCCAGCAAGAAAGTTACTAGCATTTTTCTTTGCTGCTTGCAAGAAGGGAAATAACAATCAATTCTTGATCCATGAGTCAAATGTAGTACAGCAGCACGTACATCTAAAAGCTCCGTAACCTATTTAATCACATTTATCAGTGGATGCACCAGTAAATTTAGCTTGAATAAGCATCTGTGTATGACTATTACATTAAAGCTTTGAGGAGTTCTGGCATAAATACCAATACACCTATGTAATATTAAAGAATTAAATTCTTATACGAATGGCAGCAAACGTGGATTTGCTTTACTTCATTCTTTCCCAAAAGGCAGTTATAGAACGAGGGTGTTATAACTGTTATTGACTTTTACTTTTGGTAAACAAGAGAAAGGAACAGAATAGTTTTAAAAGTGAGGGAAGGACTTCATGACTGAAATGTGGGGTTGAGGAGTGGCAGAGGGAAGGGGTAAAAAAAAAGAACAGGAAGCAGCTGAGAAAGGGAAGATGTTACACAGGATTTAAGACACAAGTCACTAACTTGATGAATATTTTTTCATTAGATAATATAATTACGAGTTGTGGCAGAAACTGTTTATATTTGGAGGAGGGGTTTTTATTTTAGCTTAGGACTTCCTCATAGAATTGAAGTGCCTCATGGAGTATCTCTCCAGAGAAATTCTAGAGTCCAGCTACAGAGTTAGTGGACAAATAAGAATTTACTGCATGGCAGCATTCCAAGGGGAATCTGATGCCTCAGAACAATGCTTTTATTAAGAAACTTTTTTTAAAAAAAAAACCTATAAGGTAGTTCAGAGAGAAAGGCAATAATCTTGTGCAGGAAAACGCTGAATGAAAAAAAACTCTACATAATTTTAGGGAATTATACTAGGTTTTGTTTGCACGTTTTGTGCAATGCAATTATTCATATGTAGGAACTGGCCAATACTACTTTACCTAGGTGAGTTCAACAAAGGTAATGCAGATTCACGTAAATCTCCTATAAAATAAAAGTGAAACACATAAAAGTTAAACAAGATAAAGTTATTGCTCAAAAACCCCCCATTTAAATAGAAAATACTGTAAGCAGTGCTGAGGGAGATAAAGAGAGCGCCTTATAAATATCCGTTTCATGCACAAATCAGAACCACACCAAAATATTTAGTAACTATCTTCCTTTGACAAAGTTTGCAGTTTCTGAGAAAGGTAGAGAAAGCTCCAGTCCCACAGTGTGAGCATGCACACACTTGTAAATGTATGTGCAAGGAGTAGTCTCTTAAATTAATGTACATAAGGTTTTGCAAATGTGTTGGAGAATTAGGAATACAAGCATTAACAGCATTCTACATTGCCATTATGTTTTAAGAATTGCTAACTCACTGCACTAAAACTACAATACAGCAGGAAATAGTTTTACTGACATGACTACAAAAAAATCAACTTTCTAAACTGGCACAACTGAGCACCTATATTACTTTCACTTTTATGAAGTAATATTGAGCACTCTGTAATGCATACAGCTCCCCTGTATATATGAGCATTGTTTTGCACAGCTTCACATTTCAAGGAGATGGCACACATTACCCCATAGGTAGATATGGTGACTTATTTTTTAATTAAGGGTGAATCTGACATGAAGTTATTTCACACGGGTTAGTCAAAATATTAACTAAGTAACAATCAAATTTTAAAAATAAGTTAAGTGACAATGAAAGCTGATTTACCAAAATATTCCAATAATAACGACGTTACAAAGTCTCTAAAAACACACGGGCTCTATTGTTGGAAGTTCCCTTTAAAAGTAGGATTAATAATGATGTGCGAAGGCACTAACCTCATTAACAGCCACACTACATAAATATCCTGCTGCTGTTGTGACAGCCTATCTGCTTTGATTCACACAATAACATTTGAGAAATGTGCTAACTTATAATCCAGTTACTTGTTCTTCAAATACGCAAGGTATCAAGACGAGCTGGGACCAGAAAAGCGGCGCATTTTTAAACTGAAACCAGACTGACAGGCACTTGCACAACTTGTACCTTTGGAAAGGACCGACTCGCAGCTAACCGTTCTTAGCTCCCATTTTAAAGGGCTGCTTTCACTTTAACGTTTGTAAGACAGTTACAAACATCACAGCTAATTAAAACCCGATTAAAATTACGGAAGACGGACGGATAAACGCGGGCCGGCTGAGAGCAACAGGGTTTGTAACGCCGTCCCGCCTGGGGGGGGGGCTGCTCGTACCTATCGACCCCGAGAAGCCCTGGGGGATACCGGTGCCATAAGCGTTTCTGGCAGCGCTGCGGTCACCCCTCTCCGAGCCGCTCCTCCATCCCCCTTCCCCGGCACCACCGGGGGCAGCGGGGGGACCGCAGCCCCGAGGCCTCGGCCCTTCCGTGGGGCACCGAGCCCAGCCAACACGGCCATGCCTCTACCTGACCCCATTAGATCTTACACCTGGATGTTGCTTCCCCCCCGGAGGCGGTCGGCCCCGGAGGGCAGAGCCCTCCTTCACCCTTCAGCGCGGCCCCCCTCACCGCGGAGCCGCCACGGTCCCCGCCTGCTGCCCCGCGCAGGGGGGAAACATCACTCAGCCCCTTCAGGGCCGCGCAGCCACCCCGTCCCCTCACCTCTCACGCCGGGAGCCATGATTCTTGACGGCCCCACCGACGCCAGCGCCCGCCCGCCGACCACCTCTCCAAAATGGCGGAACGTTTGAATTTGGCGCTAAGAGCCGCAGGCAGTGTGGCCCCACCTCCTCCTCGAAGCCAGCACGGGCGCGGCCATTTCGCTCCTTCCCCGCCCCGCTCCGGCGTTTTTCTTGCCATTGGCTGGAAGGTCCTTCGCCCCTTTCACGTGACGGGGGAGTGACGGAAAGGAGGAGGTGTGTTGGTTGTGTCCCACTCGGGCCGCCGTCCTCTGGCGCGGCCCGGAAGTGTGTGTTTGTGTGTGGGGAGGCGGTGCCAGCAGCAGCGCAGCTTTGGTCGGGGGCAGCGGCCATGAGCAAAAGGAACCAGGTCTCCTACGTGCGGCCGGCCGAGCCCGCCTTCCTCAGCCGCTTCAAGCGGCAGGTCGGGTATCGGGAGGGGCCCACGGTGGAAACCAAGGTAACGGCCTGGCCTCCCTCCCCTCCGCGCTGGGGCAGCGCGGCCTTCCCTCCGCGGGGGCTCGTGTGGGGGCCCTGCTTCCCTTCACGCCGCGGCCAGCCGCTCGCCGGCGGTGAGAAGGGGCAGCGCCCTCCCCACGGGGCCTCCCCTGCCACGATGTCCCCTCTGGGGCCTAAAACGAAGGCCCCCGTCGCAGGCGTTTCCAGGCTTTACCCCTGTAGGGCGAGGGCTAGCAGTAGTTACCCGCTTAAAATTAACCGAAACGGCCTTTGTAGCTTGTGTTTGCTTCTGTGTCGGAGATTTAAAAGAACAGCTAAAATCCAGTGCCTCGCCCTGTCGCTGTTTTAATAGCTGTGGTGATGGTGGTGCCCTTTGCAGAGCAGCCAGCGCCGGCCTGTCAGTGCCCAAGTAGTCTGTGGGCACAAGGGGGGAAACTGTGATGATGTCCCAGCTGTAACGTCTGTCTAGACAGGAATTAAAAAAAAAAGGAGAAAAAAGGTATTTTAAGAGTATAAAAATATATTGGAAAGGGGTTAGCACCATCCTAACATCAGGTCAGCAGACGCAAACGCTGGTGTGATGGCCAGGAAGGCAGGGCAGGGGCAGTAGGGTTTGAGCCAGCTTGTTAAAAGGCAGCCTTTTCTGAAGACGTTCTTTTTTTTCTATGTTTTGAATGTGCTTTTGCATGTGTTTCCTGCTAACTGTAAGGTTTTACAGGATGTCTTAAGAAAGAGGCCCATCATTACTCATGATGAGCTGGAATTTGAGAGAAAATCATGTCTTCAGTAGATTAGTACAAACTGTTTCACTTCCTGAGGAAGATTGCCTTTTGTCTATCTCTTCATAACTTCAGTGGATTACAGTACTACTATGTATACTTTTCCTTAGAAGTTTTAGGTTTTCAGTTCCTGTAATATCGCCACACTTTATGTTGTTGCACCAATGTTTCCATGCTAGCAAGTTTATTTGTATAAAATTTTATTCCAAATGATTCTTCTGTCTCAAAGCACAAGTTTGAGAGAGTGGAAACAGGAACACGGTCTTCCCATTTACAAGGATTTGTTTAGGCAGCTTTAATAACAAAGCCACCATGAACTCCCTTTCCCTTTGCGTTGTTTTGAGTACAGCATCGAAGACTCAAATTCAGACCCATGCATTTAAGATTTTCTCAGTGTTGCATGGCGTGTACAGTAAAGATAATGAACAAAAGGAATTAATTTCTTACTTTCCAAGTTCCTACTATTTTGGTCTTTAATTGAAAGAGCCCATCCTGTTTATTTCTGGGGGATGCTATGTGTCAGTAGTAGAATTGGAGTACCGTTTGCACAAAGCATGTTGGGAGGGCCTGGCACTGGCAGCTGTGCCAGGTCTCCTCACTAGCCTTACTGCAGCAGTAAAGCCAAAGAGTACTAGTCCACTCTTAGCAGTTGTGATTTAATGTGGTGATCAGAATTGTTTTTACTTCTCTCCTGCCTAGAGGGAGCAGCTTCCGCTTGCAGATGACGATAGTGAGAACGGCAGTGACAAGGAAGATGAGCAGCCTCAAGTGGTAACACTGAAAAAAGGGGACTTAACTGCTGAAGAAGCAATGAAAATTAAACAGCAGATCAAAGAGGCCTTAAAGTCAAATGAATCAGGTGAATTTCAAACTACTAATTTTTACCTTTGTATAGCCAAAGAGAGATAACTTTTAAAAAGGAGCCTGATACTTGCTCAGTTTTCTTCTTTAACCTGCCTTTCTACCTGTCTTGTTGTGCCATTTGGATTTGGTAATTCAGGTTTGTGCTCTCCCTATGTAGAAGTATGTGTTAAAACTGAAATGGTATAGATAGAGAAGTCAAGTAACGGTACTAGGAGAAAATACATTGAGAATCTTAGATTTTTGAAAAGCAGATGGATGAAAAATTCATTTTTGTAATGTAGGTTAGCTTGAAATTAAATAAAACTACATCTGTTTTGTTTCTGCAGGTAGATATATGTATATGTAAGGTGTAACCAGCTAGTGGACTGAGGGCAGTGTTTATATAATTTGAACTCCTCTGAGAAAATGTGTTCAGCTTCAGGCTTACTTCCTGGTCAATTATTACTGAAGTGTAATGCGTGTGCTTGGTGTTGCAGTTTGTAAAGTTGTCACGTTTTTTTCTTCCAAAAGTGGGATCACTCTCCTAGCGTGGGGAGAAATGCCAACCTATTGCAAAGAAATGGCATGATTCTTTCTAAGCATTGGTTTCCTTTTCATATAGGCAACTTGAATTTTGAATGATCACAGTAGGAGGAAAAATTATATTGTAAGGCTGGGCAAAAAGAAGTAGTTGTCCATGAGAATCTATTGAGGTGGAGTCCATGCTGTGAAAAAAGTCCAAAAGAGCTACCAAGTTGAATACACAGTATGAAATGGAAGCATATTTGAATAGAGTAACTGAACTTCTTTGGTGGAAAAAGACATTCTTAAGACATAATTGCATGTAGTGAGGCAGTGTTGTGTCCCTGTAGGACTTTGGCACCTCTGCTTATTACCCCTTCAGCCCTTCAGTAATAACTTGCATTTGGAGGAAAAAAAACCCCACAGTAGTAGGTAAGCAGGAGTGTTGAATCGCTATGCCCTGGGGACTGCTGCCCTCTGTTCTGCATTATTGTGTTACTATTTGTTCGTCTGCCTTTGCTGTTAATATGAGGTCTTGGCCTCCTTTTCCTTTCTTTGGCTTACGGGAATAAACAGGGTAAGTGCTACTGTGCTCCTCTGCTATGGAGAGGACCTGGTGTGAAATTTTTAATGAAGGTGTGGGTAACTGTGCTACAGCTTGCTGAAGGCTTTTTTGAGTCTTTGTCCATCTTTGCACTGTCAGTCTGACCTCTAGATTTAAATTCTGATTTCTAGTCAGAGACAGGTATTTAGACAGCTGGTTACTTCCAGTTTAATAAAGAGAGTTTTGAGTAATGCGTTAATTTCTTTTCTTTTTTTTGGATAATTGTCAATTCTGAAAATTGGAAGTATAAGGAAAGTTTGATACTGCATGATTTGATTACATTTCTTGTTGCTTTGATTTTTTTCCCCAGAGTTGAAAGAGAAATTAATTTAACGGCTGCTAGACCATAATATATAGCCCCAAATCAGATCATTTGTGAAATTATGTGAAGCTAAAAATGTAGCAGGGAAGTAAATTTTCTAACTGATAATCTTCTTTTCCACCGTGCACCAATCCCAAGGCACTTTAATAGATAGTAAGTAATGTGCTGCTAACTTTCTGTTGTGAATAGAAACTGTTAGTTTTTCAAAACAGGGAAAGTACTTGGTTTTGAGATTCTGCCTTCTCTTTTATATCTGTGCTGATTGTCTTTGTTTGAAGATCCTTGTCTTCAGGCTTTAGGATATTATTCTAGGATTTTTCATATCTCATTTACATCCTTTCTCCTTCATTTTCTTCTATAACCAGTTTGACATGGCTACACTTTTTTTTTTTATTTATTTCAGGCACCAGCAGTTCCTGTGACTTGCGTTTTCTTTTACAGAAACACTTGAGTAACGCTTTTGCATTAATTTGGCAAAACCAGCTGATTAATGTCCTAGTTGCACTTAGTTGCCTCCTAAGGCAGAGCAAAATTTAGTGAGGCTTGTACGTTGGCTCTTGCAAGTATAGTCACAGGGCACTTTTTTATTTAGGACTGAACCCTTCCCATATGAGAAAATGCCCTTCCATATTGAAATATTTTTCTCCATGGAGGACTGAATTAGAGGCTTTTTAAAAAGAAGTCATTTGTTTATCAACACTCATTTTGCTTAATATTTTTATGCAGCATTTTATAAATCGTTACTATTGGTTCAGAGACAAAGACAAAAGATTGTGTGAGAAATTCAATTTGCACAAAAGAAAAGATGGCAATTACTGCAAGATACTTTATCCCAGCCTTCATTATAGTCTATGGAATTGATTTTTCTACTGCTTCTCTAGTTCACCTGGCCTCTGGGACACTCCGATACATGCAGATGACCAAATTTGGCAGAAGGTGTCCTTACTCAATTTCAAAGTCTCTTAATATTATTCTTGTCGCATTCTATATGCTGGGCTTGGAGAAGGACAAGAGAGGGGAGAGGCAAGGAGAATACAGTCCTTGGTGTCTTGGGTATTGGACCTCTTTCCTTAGCTTAAGCAGCTGTTACATCAGATACGTATCACAGAGTTCATGTTGCTGTTCATCACGTGAACAGCAGGAATCTAAATTGAAGCTAATTTTACAGTATTTAAGTAACAAAAACTTTCCCAAGCGTCCTCATAAATGATTGAGACTGAATATCTGAGCAAGACTGGCCTTTTCATGTTCGTAATACCAGTGTGCGGAATTCCAGTAGTAAATGCTTCCAAAGGTACGCATAGAGATGGGTGGCCAGAAAGCACTAGAAGGAGCATCTGAAACGGCTGACCTGAACTTCTAACCTTAGAAACCATTAAGAAATTTGCCAGGTTATCATAAAGTTTTTCCAGCCTTTGTCATTGAATAGACATATATCTTGAAATACTGTTTGCCCTGCTCCTCCTGTTGTTCCTGCCAGCTTAGTGGTGTTTCCTGTTCTTGCCTCATTGATCCACGCGGACAGAAACTGCTGAAAAATGGTGCTGCTATCCACAGAAATGACTACTAAATAAAAAACACAGTAAACTGAAGAGCAGTGCTTCTTTTTCAGACCTTCATTTCTATTTCTCTTGTAATATATAACTTGCAATTAAAAGAGAAGAAAAAGATTTTCTGAATGTGTGGCTTCTTAATGTCGCTTGTGAAGTGAGTTTTCAGCTCAATGTTTGATTGTGCTCCTCTTAGTTGACCACTTAAAGGTTTGTGATCCAAACAAAAGCAGCGATGACTAAGAACAGTCACAATTTGAACTGCTGCTGTAGTTTGTGGACTCTTTTATCAGAAGTGGATTTTATTTTTTCTTCTGTAATGCTTTCATGTTGGTTGTGTTTTACTTTGTGTGTTTCAGTGTGTTTATCAGAAATCCTGCTTCCATAATTTGTAATACTGATACAGTCTTTTATCAGGGCTCTCTATAAAAACTACCAACACTGAGATTGTTTCTTCAGTCTTTTCTTTGCATTGCTTAATACAAGTCAGTTTTTGGAGGTCATGGGTAAAAACAAGAAAAGGCAGCTGGCACATAAGAGTCTGGTAAAATTAGAAATTACCAGCTGGAAAAGACAATCTTAACAGATCAACACAAATTTCTTGAGCTGCTACATCAAATTCTTTCAAAAAGTATAGTCTGCCTTTTCTCCCTCTTTCCACAAGTTGCTTAGGTAAGGCTGGGCCCGCTGTGTTTCTGCATCTGCTTCATTCTTTGTCAAGCGCTGCCAACACATCATTGCTCTCTGAAGTTGGCCTGGGCTTCCTGCTGAAAGGAATGTCCTTGAGCATATAATGAAATGTTGACAGTGTTTAACCAGGCCAAGAGCTAAAATCTTTTCCTTTGATGCAGAATGATCCGCAAATAGTATTGAGGCCCTGGAGGTCAGAGCTAAGCGAGTTGCCATTTTGGTGGAGTTTTTGAGCTTTGCTCTGTTTATGCACTTATTAAAAGTTTAAATTCATATTGCAAAGATACCTATCAGTTTCTCCATCTGGCAGACAAGATGAAATGATTTTGTGCAGTTCATAATGTGGGTAGCAAGAGTTGGGGGTAAAGTTGAAAATTCTGACTTCCATTTTTACATGGAGTATTAGTACATAGTTGTTTATCCAATTTATTTTGTGGATATGCTTTCATTAGGTTTTTAGGGGCTTCTTTTTTCAATTTATCATTCTAAGAGAATGTAGTAATTGCTCTTTAAAAGAGCGTCCAATGAGATTTTTTGATGCTCCTCATGCTTATGCAGTAGCTGGTTGCTTTGAGCCAGCTGTACTGGTACTGTATACAGTCTGTGTGCTGACTGGCTCAAGTATATACACAGTTGGGTCTGCTTATAAGTGATATTTTTTTCTTATGGATGCTTTTTTTTTTTTTTGCAGAATTTGACTTATATCATGTGCCGCAGATCTGGATTTCCAAATAAACAGTGTAGTTAACCAACAATTAGTAAAGGGAATTATTTTATATTTAACTTCAGAGCCTTGAAATGGAGGCAGTTATGTGAAAAAATACTTTGAATTTTTAATGCAACTTCTGAGAAAAATGGTATGTAGTGCATTTTGATTGGTTGGGTGTGATATGTTTTCAGAAAGAGTTATGTTTCTCTACCAGAATTTATCATAGGCACTTCCTAAACCTCTGTATCCCCTGTACAGCATCTAAACACCTAAGCTTTCCATGCAGAATTCACAATGGATCCATTGACAAGTATGCTTATCGTATCTACCATTTATTATTGCTGGTAATTCCTTGTAATTGTAATGCTTTTCTAATGCACCAGTACTGAAATACTTTCCCCAAACGTGGTTAGTTATTTTCTGCATAATAGTGTTCTCATGAACTACTGCTGAAGCGTGCATTCTGTAAAGTAACTGACAGAATTGGTGCTTTGTTTTTTAAGCTAGGTTTCTTCTTCAAAAGGGTTTGTGAAACTTAAGGAATTATAAGTAAAGGGTCCTAATGAGCTTGATGATCTTAATTCGTACCACACAACCCTTAAGACACAAGATTTAATAGTTGTAATGTTTGGAGCGTGCACTGAAGAGTGTTTCAGCCAATGCTGTGCATGATAACACTGAAATGTTAGTCTTCTGCCATAATGCTTATGAATTGAGGAAAGAATTCGTGCTAAAGACAAAAGATATTTATGGATTATAGATAAATAGCACATAATCTTGTCAAACACATGTAGATTGTTAGTAAATTTCTGTTGAATAATGAATTTCACAAAAGTACTTTAGGAAAAATATCTTGCACAGAACCTATGTTTCTTTAACATCCTGTCACATATACATTACACAAATTGCAAAATACTGCAGCATGAGCCTTTCTGTCTGATTCATGACTTTACAGTTACACTTTTTTTTTCCCCCAGAAATATTGCCTTGATGCCGTTACTTGTGCAGTAGCTTTCCTCCTCTGCATGATAATCCTGGAAGGGACTCCTCTTGTTTATAGAATTTTTATTCGCTCTAGTACATACAGAGGAGCAGAATTAGTCAGTTGGAATAGTTTGGTGATTTTGCAGGTACAAAGAAACCCTAAAACTTTCATCCTATGTGATAATAAAAGGCAGGTTTATGACCATGTAATCATTTCAGCTGTCTCAGCAGGACAGGGTATATTAGAAGAAAAAGAAAAGCTTTGTCTTGTATATGTGCCATTTTGTTCTTTAAAGAGATACCGTAATTCTGAAATAAGTGCATTTGTTGTCATGGATTTTACAAATGGTGAAGTGGAATTAGAGGATCCTATAAAGTTGTCCTCTCCATTTTGATAAGTGGATGCAGCTGGATTGTGTGGGAAAAGCTCTGCAGCTCACAGTCTCTTCTAAGTTAAGGCTCTGGTTATTAAGAATCCATTTCTAATAGTAACGCAGGAGAAATGTCTTCAAGGGCTGGTTGCTATGGAGCAGATGTGTGTGCATGAAGGACATTCATCAATACAGACTTTGTGGCCAAAAAATACATTTTCATGATTGTTGTATTCTACCAGAGGTCTCGCTGATCTTGGTTCTGGGGGAAAAGAAAAGATAATAGTGAAGGTCTGTATGTGTGCATGAACATGTGCAGATGAGTTCTGATTTTACTGTCTCTGTTATAGATGGTGAACCAGAACCTGCTGATGGAAAAATTATGTTCAGGAAGCCAGCCAAACGTTCATCAGAGAAGGTTTTGGACTTCAATGTAAGTTCAAGTAAGAAGATGAAAGAGGCAAAGAAAACTAAGAGAGAAGCAACTACTCCTCAGAGTCCAGCTAAGCAAATAAAAAATAGCAGTCTCCTCTCATTTGATGATGAGGAAAATGATGATTAAGAGTTGTATTTTTTTATATTTTACTTACCCTTCTAGAGATCTGAGTAAGATTGTTTTTGTAGAAATTGAAGCATGGTGTCTGAGTCGTCTCTTACTTTGTTATAGTCCAACTAGAGAAACATAGTATAAAAGTAGCAAGAGTTAAGTCTTTGCAGTTCAGATGGAACTATATGAACAGTATTTCATGTCTTTATTTTAAAAGAGAATCTAACCATGTGTGTAAAAGCTATTTGAGATCACAAATGAGTAGCAAAATATACCTGTACATACCCAGTTTATCTAAATTTTCAATCAATACATTTTAAAATGTCCTCCGTTACTAAAAATTTATTTCTTCGCTCTTTACTGGACTTAGTTGACAGTCGTGTGGTTTTTTATCGGTTACTGTTGACTTGACATTGAAAAGAGAGAGACTTCATTGCTGTGGAACAGAGACTAAAGTTTTCTGTCTCATAGCATAGCAAAAATTTGCACTAACTTTTGCACGTGTGGTTCAGCAGATTAGCTCTTCACAGAGCCCTGGCAGTAAGTTAGTCTGCAGTTGCTAAAATCGTATAGTCTTAATCCTGTCTTTGGTGGAAGCACTCTAAGAAGCATCAAATTCATTTGAATTGATTGTGCTAGCAAGATATAAAAGATTTTTGTAGTTGATGGTATCAACTAATGCGAAAGAAAGATGCCTAAACCCTTGGAGATTGTGCACTTTGGTTGTCATCGCACTGATGGGCTCAGTGGTTTGGTGGTGGGGTTTTTTTGAAGTATATTTGTTCCAGTTGGCTACATATGTGCTTATAATTATTTGGGATCTCAAACAGCTTATTTTAAAAAAATGTATTTAATCTTTAATCTGTGAAAAGCGTTATTTTGGTTTTCTTCAAGTAGGAAATTGTAAACAGGAAATTTAGGTCAAGAAATGTGATAGCTGTGATACAAAGTTTTAAAATTTTTCAGTTGCCCATATACAGTGCACTGAAAGTGATCATTTCTGTACCATTTCTGTAACAGGATGTACTGAAATTGAAAATAACGCTGAGAGCTGATGGAATTGGGGAGAACAAGGTGGTGGAAATGGGATTAGTGGCTTTGAAATTATTTGGAAGAATGGTGTGTTCTGTAACCATATTTAAGGAAGACCCGAGACTGCTGCAGAATTACAGGGTACAAGGCAATGAAACCAGTTCTGCTGCGTGACAGGACATTCAAAATTATTTGGGCTGTAAAGCTTCATTGAGGAGCAAATTTGAAGTTGCTGTGTGAAACAGCTGGTTTTACTATGTTAATCTGGTATTAAAACAATAAATTATGTTTTCTGTAAGTGGTCCAAAGATATTTAATGAGAATTTCAGTGCATAAAATGGGATTTTTTTGTCACCTGATAATGAAACCTCTTACCAGTACTACCTATACATACTAACTTCCTGCAGCATCAGATGCAAGTCTGCATGCTATTTCATAGTGATTGTGTGAGTGCATGTTACCCTAATTTTGAAAACTAATAGATCTGTTGTGCTTTCAGAAAATTAAAAACAGGCCCATAAATGTATATTAAAGTCATCTTATAGCACTGGCCTGATATTAGAACTGCCAGAGAGGTACAGTGTGACAATCTGATTATTTCCATGAGGACATGTTACATTTATAAATACATAATTATTCTGTATTCTGCATATATAAAAAGAAAATCAAATGTAGGAAGAAGAGATACAGAATCAAAGGTTCCCAGGGATTAATCTTTCCATTTATTTTGTATACTTAAAACTTGTTTGAATCCATTAAATATTACACACCCATGAGAAATCTTGTAGCATTACAGTATACTGTATATACAGTATGCAGTATACTTGAGCATATTTCAACAGCTGAGTAAATACTCTGACTTGCTGAGACTCCTCTGAAAGAATGAATTAACCATTGACTGCTTACTTAAACTTTTCTGATTCTGTTCATCAGCACAAAAATACGCTTTCTTACATTTTTTTTTTGCACAGCCTGAAAGCTCTTCACTTTAGCTGTGAGGCAGTTTAGGAGACATGGCTATCAAGAGATAAATGCTTGCCAAGGATCAGAGGGAATTTGGATTTACCTTAAAATTAGAGAGGGCCTCCCAAATATGCAGCTGATTTGGCATGTTCAAAATAAGATTGAGCTCTTTTTTGAATCCGGTTAAGTCATTGCATTTAAACAGAAATTACTATTTCCAGTGAAAGACTTGTGAGACTGAAGTCCAGTGAAAGACTTGTGAGACTGAAGTCCAGTAAAAAGAGGGTTACCTCAAAATACTGAGTACAGTAACTTTGGCTTAATCATGCTCCTTGCCCTACAACTTCAGGTGATAGTTGTCTGGCATGCAAATAAGCTAATTGGGTTTACTTGGAAGTAATATAAGGAAAGGCCTGTTCTTCAGGCAGCACAGCAGGGGAGAGAAAGGTGGATGCAGAAAGCCAGTTTCTTTCCTTTATTCTGACTGTGATTTATAGTGCTTTGACCAGGAGGAGACCTTTGTACTCATTGTATTTCGCTCCCAGTTGCCCTAACAATAACTAATTGGATATATTTATTAAGAGGTGTGAGTGATGCACAAAAGCATCAAGTAGTCATGTGAAAATTCAGTGTTCTTAATGTGACACACCAGGAAAATTACACACGCCATCAACTCCCCATGAAACCTGTGACTAAAGAGAACAATTGCTTTTTCATTTAGGAAAGAAATGTGAAACTGTCTTAAGCAATCACCTGCCTTAAGCAATGGGTCATGGAAAAATAATAAAGGGGAAGCCAAAGTGAGCACATGGAACATGGGGCCAGGACTGGAATGGACAATTTTCCCGGATTTTTCTTTCCCTCTCTTTTCCTAGCCTCCCTCCCCAGTCCTTTTCCCCTCCTGTAGTTGGGAATGTATATGTGTTGGTTTTTTTCTTGTGGAGCTGGCTCAGCTAAGCGTGAGAGAAGCGCTGTGGAGGAGCAAGGTGAAAGTAGCTGTGGCCTCTTAACTAATATAGGAATCTTGTACAGTTTTTATTAATAAAATCTTTGCATTTTCCCAGTTCATTAAGGCTCCAAAACATTTCTGGGTGGTGGTGTTAGTTCTCGCTCATCTTAGCTGAGCAGTAAACCGGAACAAACTGGTGAACTGTAGTAGCATTCCATCATTGGATGCTTATAGTGGAGGCTTTTTATGTTGCAAAGGTGCTTGGATGCCATCAGGAAAAATTAGATGCTCTGTCACCTTTCTTTCTTTTGAAGAAACAGGATCTTTCTCTAAATGATAGGTGAATCATCATTGAGACAGAAATTGCAAAGATTATGGGACAGAATGAGCAAGAAAATGCGCATGGTCCAGGAGTTCTTACCCTTGGTTATATTTCTAGCCTGTCTAATAAGGTTAATTTTTCTAAAATAAAAACAAATTTGTTGGACTGCAAATGGTCATTTCATTGGCCTAAACAGGAAGGGATGAGTCAGAATTCTATTCTGATAGTTTTTGTGTCCGGCACTTTTCCAGGAAATATTTGGAGGATCAAAGGCTGTGTTTTGCAGACACTGAACACAAGAAGCCTGTATTTAGCTGTTTTAATTACACATTTTTTTAAGTTCCATCGCAGGACTTAATGTCTTCTTTTTCTTTTTTACAGTGCTTGAGTATATAATCGTGTTAGGAAGCTGCAGATTTAAAATGAAGCAGGAAGTAGCAGTGTCATCACTTCAGCTGATTGTTTCCCTTGTGCTGGAGTGTATTAACTAAGTAATGCTTCACTTGGCTGTGCAGAGCCAATTGCATCCTCAAGGACATGAGGCATGCCTGAAGATGAGTCATTACCTTTGGTACAGCACAAGAGGTATGATACGCAGTCTCAGCAAGCGTTTGTCCATTGAAGTTGGTTAATAACCTATAGCCCTCTCCCGTGGCAAGATGCCATAAATCAATCCTTTGTGCATTCAGCAAACAGAACGGCTGCTGTATCAACTGCCTCTTCAGTATCATCCCTTTATTCCGATTCCTAGAGAGAATCTCTCTGCAAAGAGATTTTTCATGTCGTAGACCTCCCTGTCCGCCCCACTTCCTTGAGAGCATTCCAGAGGCAGCAGTCACAGGGTAGCCATTAAAACTAGGGGAGAAACACCACAGGGTTTTATGTAAGTGACTGCAACCTCCTCTAGACCTCCTCAAGATTTGGAGAACCTATAAAATCTCAGGGCCAGCACCTGGGAAATAACTTCCTCCTGGGGAAAACGGATGGGACCAGTCAGGAAAATTACACGAGACTGAATTCTACAGCGTTTACCCCGCTATCACTTCTTATTTTTTTGTTGGAGGTAAAGCAACAGCTGAAAAAGCAGTTTTTCCTCTATCAGGAGATGTAAAGTGGCTTTGGTGCCATTCCAATCCATATGGCAAAGGATTCCTTTTCCTTGACTCCTGTGGCAGTCCTCAGTGCAACGCCTGATTAGTTAAGGCCATGGGCAAGAGGGAGCTACCTTGTAATAGGCAGAAGTTATTAGAGGAAGGTGTTGTCAAGCCTCCGTGGGGTAACAGTGATCACTGCACACTTTTAGTTTTGATATCATGAAAGAGTTGTTCCCTTAGGGACAGCACAGTAAAAACGAACTTTAAAAGGGCAGATTATAAAACTATGAGGAAAATGGTTAACAGCAGGCTGAAGGGCAAAGAGAAGTACTTAAAAACCATAGAGATCTGCCTGGAGGCTATTTAAGAACATCGTAGTAGAGGCACAGATGGTTTGTATACCTCTGAGCAAAAACAGC
This sequence comes from Chroicocephalus ridibundus, assembly GCF_963924245.1. Classification (NCBI taxonomy): domain Eukaryota; kingdom Metazoa; phylum Chordata; class Aves; order Charadriiformes; family Laridae; genus Chroicocephalus; species Chroicocephalus ridibundus. The sequence continues at coordinate 49,099,347 of NC_086285.1, forward strand.
GTATGAGGAAGAATGAAACTCACAGGGCTACATGGGAGAAAAGCGTGAGTATAGAAAGGTTGAAAACATGTCCCTTAAAAATGACGACTGTCTGAAAGGCAGACTCGGAAACGTTATCAGAAGAGCAGAAAGAGCTGGAAAGTGTCACTGCTAAGAAAAAGACTGTAGCAGCCACTGACTTTGGATCCCCAGGATGAAACACCGAGTGATTCTAATAATGTCCTGAGCAGTTTGCCTTTGAAAACTGGGCTACTCCAGATGAGACTTCACCAGAAAAAAAAGGATGCTCTTAAGCTGTGTTAGCTAGCACAGACCAAAATCTCAATAAAGCCACAGCAGTCTGCAGTTTTAGTATGTCACCAGGCCAAATTTAAGAGTAAAGGAGCCCATTCAAACATTGTCTCTCTGTATTAGGACTTTAATTTCACCTTGTGTTAGATTCAGTGCCAAAAATGATGTTTTTATTCCTTGCCAAAGAAGGTAGAGATAAAAAAAATCAAACACTCCTAAAAACTCTAATTTTAGTAAAAGCAAAAAGCCTGCATTTGTTCTGGTAGAGATTTGGGTTGGGAGGGAGACTGATAAGGATGTAGCTAGGTTTGCAGAGCTTTTTTGCACCAACGTGTAATTGGGCAGATGCAGCATTTTGTTGTCATGTATCTGAGAACAGGAACACGCCAATTATAAACTAGAAGGGGAACATCTCAAGTATCACAAATCTGACGATGTGTGCAAAACAAGTGTCCTTGTGAAATCAATGGAAGTTATTTTTCTGGTTTAAAACCAAGGAAAGGCGGGGAAGGTTAGCACAACTGTTTTGGCAATAAAAACTTGATGCACGCAGTCTCAGTGGCACTGGAGCCCTGGCATCTAGGCTGTTTTATTCTGCCCTGTTAAATTGAAACAAACAATTCAGCTGCCCGAGTTTCTTGTTTTCTCCTCTGACATGCCAGCTATCTCGAGAGAAGAGATTAGGCATTGTTCTGATCAGTGCCACAGCAGCAGCAGCAGTTTTGTAATTTACGGGCTGCATAAAATTTATGGAGCACTGAGAAGAACTTAAATCAATTTTATGATTTTCATAAATCATTGCAGGCAACCATGTTTGTGTAGAAAGCTGGTGATGTTTGAGCTGTTTATCCAATGGACAACATTCAAACCAGGGATTTTCAAAGGCACCTGTGGGAATTATGTGTTTGAGTCTGATGGGAGTTAGAAGACTTGCTCCTTTGAGCTACTTAGTATTCCACTATTAATTTTTAATCGTGCCAAATTGTTTCAAATACTTGGTAAAAATCAAAATTAGAGGAAGGTCAAATTCAGAGCAATTCTAAAATTTTATTTAAATGCCTAATGTGCTTATAAACAGGGAGTGGGTAACTCCTAATTCTATTTCAGGTGAATAACCCACTGTGGCACTTGAAGAGTTAACCCTTTCCTTACCACAGTGTCTTTTGGAGTTGTTGTTTAGGCCCCGTAACTGTGAGGAACCTTGTTCTCTCTCTGCTTGCTGCTGTACCTGCAAATTACTCCAGCTGCTACAGAGAAGGATCTACCTGTAGAGCAGAAAGAGAAACAATATGTGGTTCCTCATAGCGCATTTCAAGATTATATAATAAAACAAATACAATTCCATACATTACAGATATGAATAGAGCTTAAACTTTCCTTCTGGACAACTAACCGAGGTGAAGCTGGTAAAATACAGTTCCCATTTCATCCTAACTTGGGTATTATTGGTGATAGAAAGAACCCTCCCCTCACTGGGTACTATGCCCATCAGGATACAGGTTGGAGACCTTTCATCATATTGGGATACCTCTGAGCTATAACATTTGGTGCTTAATTTTCTGTATTTTAAACTTCTCTGAAAATAAATCACCGTGTTTCAGGTTATTGCGGACTGAATATGCTCAACATGGTATTAATGGGAAGAACAGTTGCTGAACTCCTCTGTGCTGGATGGGCAGCTTGGGCTAATTTATTTTCTGATGTTACTCCATTGCGCTCAATGAAATGACACTGATTGATAGATACATGAGCTCCTTACTAGACTCGAACAAGGTAGTCTGAGATGAATAGGTTTAAATTCAAGGCAGCGAAATGTTGGACACTCCAAGATCTCGCCGCTGAATTCCTATAGCCAACAACATACATAAGTGATGGGAGCGACTGACTCAGCGGTCATTCTGCAGGAAGGGGTCTGTGACTGCTGTGAATTAAAAACTGAACATAGGCCATGGTGTGAGGAAAGCTTATGCAATTTCGGCTCTATAAATAATGTGTCATGGAGAAGAAATGTGAAGTAGTCCTGCCCTGCTTATTCTATGATTCTCTGCTTCAGCCTTTGGCTGGAGTAACGTGTCTACTTTTGTGCACTATACTTCAAAAAAGAAAAATGTACACCAATTGGAAAGTCCAGCCGAAAGTAGTGCTATTGATCAGAAGTCTAGAAAACACGACCTGTGACGAGAGATTGAAAGAACTGGGTTTATACATCTAGAGAATGGAGATGCAGGGGAGGGAATAAGAATGTGATACCAGTCTTCAGATATGTAAAGCTTCCTGCAAAGAGGAAAGTAATAAATTGTTCTCTGTGTCCGCTGGGAATACAAAAAGAACTAATGGATTTAAATTGTAGCAAAGGAGATTTAAGGAAGACATTAGGACAGGCTTTCCAGCTGTAACAGTAGTGAAGCGCTGAAACAGATTGCCTGGGGAGGTTGTGGGATCTTCATTGCCAGACATTTTCAAGAACAGGTCAGACAAACATCTGTCAGGAATGATTTGGGTATAATTGATCCTGCCTTAGGGCAGAGGGCTGGACTAGGTGACCTCGCAAGGTCCCTTCCAGCCCTATTTTCTATGGTTTTCTCATTAGGAAGGCTGATGTGATATTCCTAGGACCTTATCATTCCTTTTAAAAGAAAAACATGCTATAGCAATGCCAAGAGTCAGATTTAGACTGACAATATCTGGGAAAATTCAAAGCTTAAAGTTGATAGCCCACCCTTAATTACTAACACTTGAATGCATGTAACACAGTTGGACTTGTTCAAAGGCTAACAACTTGGAGGTTACACTACTGAGTCTTTTATGACCAGATTGTGACCTTTTTAATAGCATGAGAATCTGTTTCTTCTAACATGTATTAATCTTACGTATCGCAGCTTCCATTTTGTCATTTGAGTAAGTAGCAGCCATTGGTCTTTAGCATTTAACATATTCCAGGTGGGGTCACTCTCATTTCGCATGCCATCACACGTTTGGCCACATGCTCTGCTTCCACTCACTCACTCCAAAGCTTGATCTTCCACTCCAATTCATCATGACGCCAGTGCTCAGCTTCATTACGTGGCTGTGTTTAAATCACTAATACTGCTGTTAATGTGCTTGGTACACTCCCCTCCGTTCTCAGACATTGGATATTCCTCCTGCTGCTTTCTGCTCACATGTTCTTTTATTCCTGTTGATAAATTTCATTTTCATCTGTCTTTTGCTGCTTTCCCTTCAAGCTGTGCTCGCGTTACAAACTGCGGTTCAGCAGTTTAGCAATTGGATTGCATCCAAATATTACCAAATGCCACATCTTTTAATATCAGGCAGAGCAGCTTGAATTTTCTTCCTCAGAGTGCTGTAAAAGACACACTGGCGTGTTTTCTGTGCAAATGCCAAAAAGACAAAAAAAAAAAGTTTAACAAAAGATGGGGGGTGTGAAGCAAGCTGAAATGTCTGCATTCCCAGAATTTTGTATTTTCCCTGATTTCAGGTTTCAGTTCATGACCCAGCTGCTGATTTATGTAACTCGGTGGAACTATGCCAATTTCAAGCAGCCAAGAATTTGGCACTGTCACTTTTATGACTGGTGGTACCTTAGTGTTCAGCAAGGTGCTCCAGAACCCACGCGCCCCCAGAGTTTCAACTTAAGGTACATTGGCTCAGCACAGGCCTTTCTCTAAGGTTGGATTTCTCCCATGTTACTTGTTTCTGCTTTGTGCTTTGCGTTGCTCAAAACACTCATTTCCTCTCCCCTGTGGGTACATTCCGTGGCAAGGGATCGCTTGACTTTGAAATGCAGTTTCATTCATTTTGCCCACTGGTTAACGCTGAGATGGAGAGGAAGGTAAGCCTTGTTATTTGGACACCGCAACGGGGATCCTGCTCCTGTCACACGTTTCCTGGTTAATACCGTTTCTTAATGCCTTGTTCTCCCATATTGGCGGTTCACCATATGGGATGAGGAGAATAATACTTTTTTTCCTACCACTTTTGTGTCTAACTTGCCTATTTACATATGGTCCGAATTTTTTTGGATTGTGACTGCCCAATGTGTTTTTTCTTGCACCTCTTTGGCCATTTGCTCTTTAGTTCTTCCTCCCCGCTACAGCTCCAGCATTGATGCTAACACGTCACCCAGCAAATCTTCACCACGGGGAGGGAAGGGGCCTCTTCACTGCGCCTCTGGAGCAGAACCAGAGAAAACATTTGCCATGCAAGCCTGTTTCTCAAATTCAGTGAGATAAGGTGTTTGCATCCTATCGCAGCTCTGCAAATCTTCTGTTTTGCCCTCTTTGCCCTCAGCTTCAGGTTGGCACAGGCAGAGGCCAAAAGTGCCTGTGAATGGTGCTGCACCATTCGCGCAGCTCCTCTGCACCTCTGAGGAGTTCAGAGAGTCCACGGTGGTTCCAACACCAGCTGGATTTGGGTTTTGAGTGAGTTAAGAGACTTTTATGTGTGGATGCCGGCTTTTTTAAAGCACCTTTCAGTGCTTGAGAGCCTGTGTAGGCTCTAATAAATAAACACTTTTATCTCAGGTGTCGGCTCTAGTGCAGTCATGTAATCATGGAATCACGGAATTTTTCAGAGTTGGAAGGGACCTCTAGAGATCATCTAGTCCAACTCCCCTGCCAAAGCAGGATTACCTAGAGCACATTACTCAGGACTGCATCCAGGCAGGTCTTGAAAGTCTCCAGAGAAGGGGACCCCACATGCACAAATACATACCCATGGATCTCGTTGGGCTGTGCAATTTAGAAAGACAGTTTCCGGGTGATGGTTCGAAGGGACAACACTCCTGTATTATGAGTTTACGCAGCACCTAGCCCAGAGGAGCCTTAATCTGTGCTACAGACTCCAGGGTGCTACTTTAATACAAAAAATAATAGTAATTTGTAAATGAATCAAGGAGATTTTAAAATCAATTTTCTTCAGTAAACAGCAATTACTGAAATGGTTGCAGTTATCGCTGAGGACTGAGCATATAAAATGCTTCAAGATACAGAATTGGATTCTATAAATGTATAATTCTTTTATCAATATTCTTAGAAGCAGGCTTCTTTCTGTTCTCTCCATTTTGCCAAAACTCTCCTCTCTATTATATACTGAGTTCACTTCCTTCCTGGATAGCTGCAGATTTGTTGGTATACAAATTAATTTTTTTACTGACTGGAATGAACATTTGGAGGATAAGAATGACATTGCTGTTCATACCTAAAGGTAATCAATACAGGTAGAGAGGAACAAATATTTTCTAACTGAGTAAGCATCCTCTCTAGCCTTATTTCCTTTTTCTAAAACCCACAGGACTGTATCCTGGCTGCTGTACATGTGAACAAAGCAGTGAGAGGCAACAGCATTTAAATCTTGTTACCACAGAAGCATCACGAGAGAGAAACTTCTCTCCTCATCTTGGCTCTTCCCATGCTCCAGCTCAGCAGTCACTCACTCCTAACAACCTATGCCAATCCTTTGACTGCAGTGGCAATAATTATTTGTTTGTCACCAATTTATTACCCCCAAAACAGTGGAGAAGAAATAAATTCCGTACTTGAAGTGGCTTGACATCTGCTTGGGAATGGCAGACAGCAGTCTGTGGCTACAGCATTTAAGAGAGAGGATGTAAGGGGATATTACGATGACAGATTCATAGAATCACAGAATCATTTTGTTTGGAAGAGACTTTTATGATCATCAAGTCCGACCGTTAACCTAGCACTGACAAGTTACCACTAAACCATGTCCCTCAGCACTCCATCTACATGTCTTTTAGCTACCTCCGGGGATGGTGACTCCACCACTTCCCTGGGTATCCCGTTCCAATGCTTGACAGCCCTTTCAGTGAAGAAATTTTCCCTAATATCCATCCTAAATGTCCCCTGGGGCAACTTGAGGCCGTTTCCTCTTGTCCTGTCACCTATTCCTTGGGAGAAAAGACCAACCCCCACCTCTCTACAACCTCCTTTCAGGTAGTTGTAGAGAGCGGTAGGGTAAGGTCTGCCCTCGGCCTCCTTTTCTCCAGGCTAAACCACCCCAGCTCCCTCAGCTGCTCCTCATTAGACTTGTGCTCTAAACCCCTCACCAGCTCTGCTGCCCTCTGGCAACTCTGGACTCCCTCCAGTATTCGTATCAGCCTGGGACCTGCCTGCAAAATAAATGCAAAATAAAAGTATTATTAGCACATAAAGAGGAAAGGAAAGGGGAAAGAAGAGCAAAAAAAGTAGTGGGGTTTGTCCTGTTCCTGGCTTATTCCACTGCCCAGCTACTCCTGACCGTGGAGCCATCTGCGGTTTCAGGCTTTTCTTCCTCGGAGACACCAGGGACATTTGCACTCCCTTGTAGCCAGATTCTGCCTTAATTTACACCTGAAATCAGTGAGGGGGCCGACAGAAGGTCAGAGCTCCATTTTGCTTTGCTTCAACCGGCTGGCTCTTTCACAGGATGAGCAAAGCAGATGCCGCAGCGAGAGGGAGGAGGCCGGCCGCCTCAGGCAGCGGCCGTCCAGCTGCTCCAGCCAGCCCGCCTTCACTTGGCGGAAAGCCTTCCTTCAACGCAAATCCTCCAGCCCACAACCCGTCCGGGGCCGCTGGCGAGCCCGCCCGCCGGGGCGCCGCGGGGCCGGGCGGCGGCGACGACCGGCTGCAGCGCGACGGCGGGACGGCAGATGGCGGCCGCGCCTCAGGCAGCGGGGCGGGGAGGCCGCCTCCGCGGCGGGGCGGGCCGGGGCGGGCCGGCGGGGCCGGGCCTGTTTTCCCGGGGGTGATGGCCGGCTCTGCCGTTACCCGCGGCCCCCGCCATCTGGCGCTGGAAGAGCGCGGCCCGGCGGCGCTGCCGGCCCGCAGGACCCGCGCCCCAGCCGGCGCCCCGCCGCCCTTCCCCGCCCGACCTTTCATCGCGGCGGGGGGGCCTGGCTGGGAGGCGGCGCGGTTTTCCTCAGGGCTGTCAGCAGAAGAGTTGCGAGGCGCAGGGCGGGGGTTTTGGGTTGGTTTGTGGGTTTGGTTTTTTTTTTGGTTTGTTTATTTTTTCCTTATTTCACAGACTCGCAGAATGGTAGGGTTGGAAAGGACCTTCGGAGGTCACCTAGTCCAGCCCCCTGCCAAAGCAGGGTCACCTAGAGCAGTTTGGACAGGAACGCATCCAGGCGGGTTTTGAGGATCTCCAGAGAAGGACACTCCACAGCCTCTCTGGGTGGCCTGTTCCAGTGCTCTGCCACCTTCAAAGTAAAGATTTTTCTCCTCATGCTGAAATGGAACATCCTGTGTTCCAGCTTGTACCTGTTGCCCCTTGTCCTGTCGCTTGGCTCCACCGAGAAGAGTCTGACCCCATCCTCTTGACACCCGCCCTTTAGATATTTATAGGCATTGATGAGATCCTGTCTCAGTCTTCTCCAGGCTAAACAGACAGGTCTCTCAGCCTTCCTCATAAGAGAGATGTTCCATTCCTTTGATCATCTTCGTAGTCTTCCGCTGGACTCTCTCCAGTAGTTCCCTGTCCTTGAACTGGAGGGCCCAGAACCGGACACAGTGCTCCAGATGTGGCCTCCCCAGGGCAGAGCAGAGGGGAAGGATGATCTCCCTCGACCTGCTGGCCACGCTCTTTTTAATGCACCCCAGGAGATCATTGGCCTTCTTGGCTACAAGGGCACATTGCTGGCTCATGGTCAACTTGTTGCCCATCAGGACTCCCAGGTCTTTCTCTACAGAATTGTTTTCCAGCAGGTCAGCCCCTAACCTGTACTGGTGCATGCAGGACTCTCTGCTTGCCCTTGTTGAACTTCATTAGGTTCCTCTCTGCCCAGCTCTCCAGCCTGTCCAGGTCTTGCTGAATGGCGGCACAGCCTTCTGGTGTGTCAGCGACTCCTGCCAGTTTTATTTCCCACTCCCCCATCTTTCCTTTTTTCTCCTCCTACATATCTAGGGTAACACCTGCTGCTCAGATTTGTAGTCAATTTGGGATGCGCAAGGAACAAAGTACTGCGAGAGGCAAGATATAGTTGTGCCAGCCTCCAGTGAAAGCTGTGTTGCTTGGGTTGCTGGCGCTGGCTGCCTGTTGGGGTCTGTGCCATGGGGCTCCTTGGGGCATCTGCCACACCCCTGGTGCCCACCGGTCCCCCCTTGGTGCTCCCAGCCACCATGTTGGCTCCTGACACCGTACCACTGTGGGCAAGTGAGAGCTGGGGCCTGGGGTGCCCTGCTGAGGCTGTTGGGGCTGGCTGGCCCCAAGGTGAGGATGGGGATGGAGACAAGGACGAGGCGTGCCAGGGCTTGCATGGTGCTCTGGCCGCTGACCACCATGACCCAGGATTAGTGGCCTAATTGGTGGGCAACGCCGAGTCAGGCCCCTTGCGTTGGGCGGGGACGAGTGGGAGATTAACTGTGGGGAGGATGAGGGACTGCCTATGGATCGCACCCCCAAAAAAAGACCAAAAATAGGGTTTAGCAAGCTTTAAAATACACTGAAGAAAAAAACAGTGGAAAAGATTCCCCTTTCCACCGTAGGGTACCAGTTATGGGCTGTGTTTTGCAATAACTATAAACAGAGGTGTAAGCTTAGTCATGTGAAAAGTCTCCACTGGCGTCAAGAGCGGCCTCCATAACCAGTCGTGTGGGGTATCAGGCAGAGTCCAAATCTGTGTGCCACTGTTGAAACTTTAGTATCACCAATGTCTAAATCTTTCAAGTTCTCTTTGATTTGGCTGTCTCTATTTGCAGCGCCTGACCTGCCATCTATTCACGTTATTTATGTGTTCTCTCCCAGCACAGGTGTGCCCAGAACTTTATTAAAAAAACCAAGATGGAGTTGAATATTTAGGCTGAAGTGCAATCTGTAATGCAAAAGGAGAGGCCCTAGTAAGGTGCAATTTCTAATATCTCATAAAGTGCAGAAGAGTTCAGGTCAATTAATCGATATTTGTGGAATTGCAGAGTAAAATTTCCAACTACTGGATGTTTGATAACAGGGATATTTAATCATTAGACCTTGTATACTTACACTGAGCCTGTATGCATAGGAGATGTCTTAGAAAGGCACTATGTGCTGGAGACATAAAAGTCATTCTGGAGGTGAGTTAGGTTTTCTGGTATCTCTGAATCTGACCTGTTATGGGAATAAGATCCATGCACACATCAGATAATGAAACTTGCACAATACGATATGGGAGCTCATTTAAATGGATCTGCCATTTGGTGGTTGCCCGACTACGCACAGCTTCTCCTCTGACTGCCAGTCCCCTCCTTTCTGAAATGAGGACGGTATTATAGCCTTCCTTTTAAAAACAGTATCAAACCTGCTGGTGAGCATTTTCACACACTGTTTTCTCTTTGGTTTGTAGTTGTATTTTTAAATAGAAGTGGGCAGCAACTGAGATTTTGAGCCAAACACTTAGAAATATAGACATAGGTGGAAAGCCAGTCCTATGTCTAGAAGGTTCACCTTTCCTCCTTAAACTACCAATTCCATAACCTTGAATGCTTTTTGGACACCTCTATAGACCTAACTAAATAAAACCAAAGGATGAAGAAGCCGTTTTGTTTCTCAAGCAAATACATACGTCTTTATTATTAAACATGAGCGTCTGAAGTTAAGCATTAGAATTTTTATTTGGGATCTGGGTATCTATTCTCTGTACTCTCATCTTATTTTAGGTGGTAGATTTTTAGCTTTCTGAGGCAGAGGCCAGTCCTTTCTCCTTGACAACGTCCAATTTCTCAGCAGTGTACACAGTGCAGGGTCCAAGGAAGGTAAAGGAGACCACCTGACCTGCACTGGTGTTCCTTTGCTGCAGTAGAGCAATTTATTTAAGCATCATCTCTCATGAGCTTTTTGAGGCATTGAGCAAAGGTTCCACAGGCCCGCAGTTGGCTGCTGTGGTCCTGCTGATGGGGTTACACCAAGACAACACTGAGGCACACTCCAGAGAACAGGGAGAGAGGAGGAAGAAACATGGTCTGTCTCTTGACACCTTTATTCTGTCCCACCTTCTGGGAAGCATAATTTCTGCCACTGGGAAGCATAATTTCTGCATAGGCTGTCTTCATCCGTGAGGGAGGGAGACAGCAGCAAGCCAGACACCAAGGTAGCAGAGCCATCACTGCTCGTTATTCCTCGAGAAGGATAGGACCTGTGGGAATAGCTGTGCCATTGCCACTGAACCAGTGTGTGCCAGGGACGATGCCATGGCCACTGCAGTGAGACCTCACTGCAATTTTACCTTCTCTCCTTTCTCTGCCCACCTGGGTGACTGCTCAGCTTGTGTATGCCTCCAGTTGGCCCTCCTTATACCCCTAGTGATGACAAGGGACTCCTAAGTGAAAATTATTACAAATAAATGGGTGTACGTAAATATCTGTTAGGAATTACAGAAAGCAATGCTACTGGTAATTAAATTGGCAACCCCATCTGTGGTGCAGCTGACCGGGGTTAGCTTCACTTTACTTCGGCAGCTGCGTCCACACTGTCTGGAGGTGAAACTTAAGTTCCCCTTTGCCTGTCGGGCAGGCAGCGGGCCTGTAAGCGTAACTCTTTGAAGCCAGGCCTCTTTACATGGCTGAGCACGTCGCACGTGCTCCAGTGCCACCAGGCACACATGGGGGAGCCGGGCAACAAACTATCTGTGGGGGCAGCGGAGCTCACTGTAACTAAAGCCACTCCAGAAGCTGCTCTTTCAGGGAGGTCCAGATGAAACCAGAGAGGCTGTTTACTCCACGCAAAATAAAGGTTGAAAAGCTCAGGCATCCTTTCTAATCTGTAGCGAGGGGGTCTCTGTTGGTCATATCATGGATATTGCTCTATTTCGGGACATCTGAATGTGGGGCAGTTGTCCCCCCTCCCGGTGGGGGGATCACAAACAGGTGCCAGGGTTTTATGACCATCCGGGCCTTCTCAGGTTGCTAAACGGGTGGGGGAATCCCTTCCAGATCCTGCCCAGCTGAGAAGGGGATTCCAGGGGGTTCCTGCCGTGAAAAAGGCTGGCAACACAGCTCTGCTCTAATTATAGCATCAGAAGGAGGCAATACTAGAGGTGCAGATGATGGAGGGTATTTACTGTCCCCCCTCCTTTCTCCAGGAAGCACTTTCTGTTCTTTGCACCCAGTTTTAGCAGCTCAGGAGTACTGAAAGCTCAAGAGCTCCGGGTGCTTAAACCAAAAAAAGAGTGAGAGAAGGTTGATTCAGTTTATTGTATAAAACAACCTCCACCCTTCAAACTCTGGGATAAGCGTTTGCAGAACGAGACCCTTCAGTGAAACACACGCTTTGAATTTCAAGCCCAAACTTCTCCCACCGTATGCAAAGACTTTGTCATCGCACTGATCCTTGTCATCGCATCTGCTTGATCAAAGCGTTCCTGGACAGAAAGTGGGGGGATTGCGATCGCCAAGCAGAAAAAAATAGTAGCTGTATGCCTTATCCAAGCCTGTCGTTGCTCTTACGGCTGCACTCACAATAGGTGCCGCCTTTGCCTGCAGAGCCATATTTAACACCTTTGTTTACAAAAGCTCCAGATAACCTCCTCTGCAGGAGGTGCTACAGAAAAGCCAGAGTCTCTTCTAGTTTATGCAAACAGAGCCCCAGGGTTGCTGAAGAATGTACAGGAAGCTCTGTCCAGGAATTAATATCCCCGCTATCCCTTACCGATTTGTCAAAACTTAATTTTGTTTAGTGGGGTTTTTAAATCCACGCAGTCTTTTCCACATCCCTTCTCCTCCACCCAGTGGTAGTTCGTTCCTGGGCTATAAGTGTTTGCACTGGCCAAACGTATCAGTGGATTTAAAAAAATGAAACAGGTACTTTACATGTAATTAATTTAGTGATTTGCTCAGCTGCTGATTCACGTGCATAACCTCAATTAACATTAATGGGAGTTATGTAGGCATGTCAAGGGCAGAATAGACCCCTAATAATCTAACATGGAATGTTATTACATTACTGCTGTAATTATATACTGCACACACATCATTTCTACTTTGCTTCATGAACTGCTCTTCAAATGCGGTGGCTACTCATCTGTTATGCTGTAAGCGCTAATGCTGAGGTTACGCTAAGCATTATCCTTCCTTCTTCATTGTTCTGCTGCCTGTCCACAAAAGATACACCTAGCTAAATAAGTAACCAGCCGGTTGGTGTTTTGCAGAGCTACAAGTTTCGGTTTTTTGAAGGTGATAGTGGAAGCCAGAAACAATCAAAAACCAACAAACCTCAGCAGAACGGCATGTCATCTCTCCTTCAGCATTTTATTTTTATTTATTTTTAATTGGAATCTGAGCAAGCATGGCTGACACACCTTTAGCCTCATGGTCAAAGGAAGTCGGGTGTACATGAATCATACCTCTCAAGGAGGTGTTGAAACAATTCTGCTGTTCCAGAGCTTTTTTGGTCTTTGTTAAATGCTTCATCTTTCAGGGGAGAGAAAGAGGGAAAGTGGTCCTATCCTGGTGCACCAGATGGATGTTACTGGAAACTGAAGAAATTGAGAAAAATGAACCTTATCTAACTGGTATAAACAGCAATTTTCAGGTGATCTGGCTTAACACAGCTGTGTCAGTCTGTTCTGCCTCTTGTTCTGTCCAGTGAAGTTGCTGTATATGGACAAGTGCTTTCCAGTTTCGGCTGTGGAAACTGCCTCTGTGTTTGTACCACCACTCTCTGAACTGTCACATACATTTCAGTATTTTTGTCTCGAGGTCTCTCCTGCTCTTCTGCAGAAGATAAGGCCTGTTACATTTCTGAGTATGTGGGCTACTGTTCAAACCTGCATATTTGTAGCAGCGTAGTATATCCCTGCAACTAATCGTCAGCTCCCCGTGGCCATCGTGCCGTGACAATCGTGCCCAGTACCTCGGATACGATACTGCTGTGGAATCAGAAGTACACACAGTACGCCTGCACCTTTACAGGATCACACAGCTAAACCAAGTAGTTCAGATTAGCTCGGCAATTAAGGGATAGTGAAAAGCAGCGAGTCCTTAATGCTGACTGACAACGTGGCACTGCTCGATGAAAAGGGAAAAAAAGAAGCACTTGCGAAAACTTGAACGTTGTGAAACAGCCAAAGCCCCCGAGTTAATGCATTTTTTATATGATTGCCATGAGTTAGGCAGTGTGTTCTGGGCTGGAGGTACCGGCTGATACCAACATCCATCCATCTCTTGTCGAGGAATCTGGTTTTACTACTTCTGTTTGTGTAGGCCCTAATGTTTTTTAAAGTGTTTGTTAAAACAAGAGCTCTGTTTCCAAGGTAACAGCTACCTAACTTTATTACTAAAACTGCACTAATTCAAACGGGAATCTGAACAAACAGATTCATGTTAATTTCAAGCTCCATTAAAAACACAAGGAAAAAAAATCAGTGTTTGCCAAATGGAAAGAGAAAAGGAATCAATAGAGAAATTTTATTTTCAGCCTTTTAAGTGGGGTTTTGTAAACAATAGAGGTTAAAAAAGTAAAACTACATGAGAGTGGTACACAGCATCCTTGTAAGCTGTACTGTAAACAGGAGAACAAAAAGATTCAACGATAATGTAGGAATAATCATTAGGGCTGTAAAAGCTTGAGAAATAGAGCCACAGAAGTGGAATTACCTGTCTCACCCCATGTGCAGTCAGGTCTCCTAACATCTTGTCCTGTGCCCCCAGGCTGTGACTCAAGAGCGATGACCAAAAGCCTCCAGAGAAGAGCAAAGGTGTGATTCTACCACGTCCTACATTTCTCCAAGTAGTGTGGGCGACAGCAGCTGTGCCTGTGTTACTGCCGGGGCTCTTCACATTTGCTAGCAACCAACACACAAACACTCCAGGGATGCTGGTTATTTGGTTTGCTCCCTAATATATGCCAAAGCCCCCACTGCCCCCGTTTCCCCCGCCGTTGTTACCCTTGCCGGCAGAAAGGCAGGTATGCTGGCATGTGCTACGGGCACAGTTGCAGTCCGCCGTGTGGGCACAGCCGGTGGCATGCTGGCACAGTGACAGCTGGACTGTCGGGTGACATGTGCCCGGTATGTTAGGGATGGGGTATTGCTTGCGGTTGAGACATCGGCTAAGCACTCGGGAGATCCACATCCGTCTCTTCCTGGCTCTGATCCTCCCTGCTACCCCACCAGCTGTAAAACGGGGGTCAGAGGTCTGTGTTTCCTGATGTCATTTTGAGGCGAAATCCATTATTCTGGGCAGCTACTCAGAAGGCAGCAAGGCTTGGAGGGCGCCGAGTGAGCCGCTTTAAAATCAGGCTTTTGCATGGTAACTCAGGCATTGGCTCGTCATGCTTTACGTGACATTTATCTGATCCCAGAAGCCCTGGTTCCTTTCCTTTCAAATGAAGGCTGTCTTGACAGGTCCATGAGTTTTGAAGCTGTTAGAAAAAGATTTTCGCAAGGAGTAACAATGACTTTTCCCCTTCACTGGGCCATATCTTTTCCAATTTGCCACTGTTAATAAATATTCTCTTTTCCAAAATCTGGATGGAGGAGAGAGAGATATAGTGGGATATTTTTTCTGAAATCTCCACACTAGTGTGTTCCCTAGGCAAAATTTCATTTTGTTGTTTAAAAGATTGAATATAAGTGATCCTAACCTTGAAGTGCCTTAAGTGCAGGTAGTGAGAGCTCCTGATAGAAGTCAGTTGGCCAGGATCCAAGTTATTTCATTTTTTTCAAGAACAAGATATTTCATTCCTTTCTCTAAAACATTAACTGAACACTGTCAGTCTCCTTGACCAGCAAAATTTTAGATAGGTGTGTGACAGTAGATTTTACCTTCCTGACTAGAAAACACTGAAGGTAATGTCACACTCTTGCCCTTTCAGCAGAGCTCTACTGGGTTGTCCTGGTTCCAGCTGGGATACAGTTAATTTTCTTCCAGTAGCTGCTGTGTTTTGAATTTAACATGAGAATAATGTTGATAACACTCACATATTGTTTTAGTTGTTGCTAAGTAATGCTTCTATTAAATCAAGGACTTTTTCAGCTTCCCATAGAAGCTGAGAGGGAGCATAGACAAGACAAGCTGGCCAAAGGAATATTCCATACCATAGATGTCATGCTCAGTATAAAAATGGGGGTGGCTGGGGGAAAGGGATCCAGGGTGCTTGGGACGGGCTGGGCAATCGATCATCAGGTGGTGAGCAACTGTATTGCATCACTTATTTTGGATATTCTTTTACCATTATCATCAGTATTATTTTCTCTTCTGTTACTGTTCTCTTAAACTGTCTTTATTGCAGCCCATAAGGTTTTTTTTTCCTTTTTCTCCCTCTTCTCCCTACCCTACTGAGGGGGGTGAGGAGTGAGTGAACGGCTGCATTTTCCTAGTTTCCGGATGGGGTTAAACTATGACACATGTGAGTAACACATGATAGGGCTCTCCAAAAAAATGCAGGTAGGGCACAGAATGTGTAGCCAGTGCTTATAGCCCAAGCGTCTAGTTTTTAGCCTTTATTTTCTTGGTAGCTCTAAAGAAAAAATCTGAGAATGAGAAGATGAAAGGCAAAATCTGTTGGGCATACACTGATAAGGCCTATCTGGTAAAGAAACGGTGTAAATGGGACAAAAACTATCTACTGCACAACACAGTAGTTTATTTTTTATCTTCTTAAGGATAACTAATGATTGGAATGCCTTTCAGAACACAGTAAAAAATGTTGCCAAATAAAACCTGAGTGCAACAGTCCTTTCAAAGAAGGGACTGATGACAACAGAAGTCTCTGGCAACATTTGAGATGATTTTTGTCAGGACAGCTGGTTTCTCCTCTCATTAGTCTTTTGGAGAGGCACCCTCTAGTAAAATGGCACATGATACCCCTTTTCCTCCCCTCCTCTCCCCCTTCTCTAGCCACCTCACTAGTATTACATTGTTTGCCCTGTATTCTAAATGGTATTTACTTTAAATCTTCTTTGATTCAGTTACTTCACCTTGGCATCCCATCAGCTGGCGAACAGAAGTAATGAAGTGAAGGGGACATAGTTAAGTTGATATCTTAAATACACACAAATCCCACATGCTGTGGCAACAACAAAATGAATAACAAACACGCTGCATGAAAATCCTCTTAAGTTCCTTTTTTTCAATTCCAGCCTTGCATACAACAGGAGAAACATCTTAAAAAATAATCCTGTAATATTCCTGAACTAACAGCATTGGCATGAGGCACAGGATGGTCGTCTTATGCTTCTCTGCATATCTCAGGCAATCACAGCTGCTGCTAGTAAATTAATGGCTGCAAGGGGGTTGGGAGAGGGAGAACAAGGAGAAAAAAGGGAAGTGGAAAGCCTCGTAGGTGGCCTTGTCTCCGCCAAAACTAAATATTTTCATTGGAGCTTTTTCCATTCAACAATTGGCAGCTTTACCCAGAGGCCTTAAACAGACAGAAAAATTCTTACTGTTGTAAGAGTGACTGCTAATGGGATGCAGCACTACCTGCTAATATACATGAATGAATATCTATTTAATAATAGAATTGTTTTCTCCTAAGGTGCCTTTCTTCTTTCTTTTCTTTTAAATTCTTGTCTGCTGTGCCTGCCCACTTCCCTTTGCCCTAGAAATTAAACTTTGGTACTTTCTTTATGCAAGATTTATGCTAGAAACGTTGGCTGGTGTTTCATTGTCAGTCAGGGTGTGATTCTGCTGTGACATTTCCAGCTATATTTTTATGGCAGCTGCAGTTAAACCAACATCAAGCATAAAAACAAACATTTTTTTTTTCCCCTGGCAGAGTTCATTTACATCAGTGAACCAGACTAAAAGGTGCACTACCCAAAGCACTTTTGGCTGATGTTACTTACACGTACCCTAGAGGGCTTTGCTAGGATGGATGTAGCTGGACTGCCAGTAGCTCAAATGGTGCGTGTGTGCGTCTGTGTCTGGGCATGTGTGCACGGAGGGCAGCTGAAGTGCAGAGCAAATACTGAAAGAAAAAAAAGAATTCAAGTATGCAACCTATTATTCTGGTGTTTGGGTGAAAAACCCCAAAGTGCTGAAGTTTGGAGAAAAATTAGCAGGGCGTGCTGACACATTGAAGACCAGCTGATTCACGCTGTCTGTTGGATTCAGTGGAGGTGGCTGAAGAGGTTGCTGACTTCTGCTTGCCCACCTCACCTCAGCCAGAGCTTACTGCTGTCAGAAGCAGGCCATGATAGAACAACTGACCTGGTTGCTCCTCAGCTGCCCCAGCTGACAACCTACCGTATTAATTTGACTCAAAGAAGCTGTTCCCAACAAAGGCTTTATTTTCATCAATCCTGTGAAAGATCTGATTTTCATTGCCGAAGCTTTCAGCCTGCTCTGGCCTTTTCCAATTGGGTTGGAAGTATGGACAGAGCACGCAGGAAAAGTACTATTAAGCTAGAAAGTGATTTGATAGCCACAGTCAGTACTTTAATCAGCAAGGACAGTTATCCATGGGGCTGAAGTCCTTATTGCTAATAATCAATGGCCAATGGCTCTTTTCTTCACCTACCTATTGCCTTAATGAAAGTAGAGCCCACAAAATCAGTGGTGAAGGGACACAAGAGGAAAGGAGGAAAAAAACCATAAGGAGATGCCAGGCAGGTCCTATGGTGGTAGGAGGGAAGGATCCTGGAGAGGCAGAGGGAGACCAGTGGGAATGGAGGCATGCAGAGCCCCAGGATGCAGGAGCCTAGGAAGACCTTGAGCAAAGAGGGAATGGGAACCTGTAATCAGTGGGCTCCCATAATTACGAACCCCTAATTTCAGCATGTAGAATAGAGTGGGAGTCCCTCATTTAATCACTTCTTAAATGTAGTTTTCCACCTTCTCAGAAGAGGCTCAGAGGTGTTGCTAGCAGTTTAGGACTGTCCAGCTGCAATGCCTTTTCCACTGGAAGCTTTTCCCAGTTTCCTGGGAACATCCTCTGTCTCCGTCCTCCTTCTCTGGCACATAGTCTTTGCATTGTTAAATACTGATGCATTCTCATTCCACAAGGTTCTCTGCCACTTGAATTTCTTTGGCCTTATATGTTGTTTTCTCTTCAGTCCTTGCTTTCAGCCTCTCTGGACTCAGGGGGAGAAAGGGGTGGGGGGAGACTGATGTAAATTAACCATCTAGTGTAAATCCGTATAACTCCACTGACTACAATGAAGCTGCACTGAATTACTGTAGCTGAGAACCTGCTTTGTTGTGTCTCTCTCTTCTGTGTGTTTTCTATTGCCTGTTGTGGAAAAAAAAACCCAAAAAAAAAACCCAACCAGAAAAACACTCCACCGAAACTCCAGTTCTTTCTGTTTTGCTCTCCTAAGAGGTGCAGCTGTATGCTAATAGTCTGCTTCTCTAGCGGGAAATAGAAAGGGCTATAGCATGCTTTGATAAACCAGGAAGCAGACTCTGACACTAGTGTGCAAGGAGAGAAACATACGGAGCTTTTTTCCCCCTTTTCTATCCCTCGCATCAATTTCACACTCTTTTAGTTTGGTTGACCTCCATGGAGTCCCTCCTAATTTACAGCGCCATAAACAAAATTGGAATGATGCCCTCTGAAATGTGCAGAATTGTTTCCAGCTTACACCGAAGAAGACGGCGTATTCCAGGGATTTGCAAAGGCATCTCTCTACTTGGTGAGTTTCTTGCATTATACACCTTCTCCCATGCTTCTGCTGCTCGTACTGGCATGTTTTATGTGGATGCATAAGAAAGGTGCAAACAGTGATGCAGTCACATGGCCCTCTGCTTTGTAAGAGTCCGAGGGACTCGGTTTCTGCCGTATTTTCTTCTGAACAAACAGTTGGAAATTGCATGGTCATGGCTGGAGCAACAGTCAGGCCCTCGACTATGCCGATACCCTGAGGGTGAGTTTGGAGTTACTTTATTCTGCTGATTAATTTCACACCACAGGTGGACTGGAAGAACTTTATTTTGCTGTGTGCCTCCCTGTGCCTTGGTGCATGTCCAAGGTGTGCCATTAATCAGCCCGACTATATGGGCTGTTCCATCTTATTGCTTAATTAAGACTCATCAGTAATTTACTTGAGATTAATACCTATTTATATGGAGCTGAAGTTTCATCTATTTGGGGGATGAGTTATTGAACTGCATTATGTGAAGTAAATCAATAAAATATTACTGGAAATGAGAATGACTCTCTATCCCTTTCAGTTCAGTCCATTTGCCAAGCTCACAGACAAAACTCATTTAAGGGAGGCATTCACGTTTACATTCAGCTTTCCATCTTCCACCTAGATGTGACGTCTATTAATATCTCTGATCACCTTGCTCTCATTACCTGAATTGTATTGTAAAGTCAAGACCTGAGGGAGTGCTGCTAAGAGTAAGAGATGCTTTTAATCAGTTACAGGATAGTAGCCCTATTATGATACGACCCAGAGACCAGTCTTTCCAGGGGTTACTACGAAACCAACACCCTCAAACTGGTCTCAAATTGCTATTAAAGGAGTGCTTTGTACCACCATATATACATATTATTCATGAGGAACAGCAGAGGGGTCATCAGTAAGTGATCCTTAACTGGCTGCTCATGGCTTGGATGGGCGTTCTCTTCTCTGGATAAAAAACTGGTTGGAGGGTCAGGCCCAAAGAGTGGTGGTGAATGGAGTTAAATCCAGTTGGTGGCCTGTCACAAGTGGTGTTCCCCAGCACTCAGTACTGGGGCCTGTTCTGCTTAGTCAATGATCTGGATGAGGGGATCAAGGACACCCTCAGTGAGTTTGCAGATGACACCAAGTTGGGCAGAAGTGTTGATCTGCTTGAGGGTAGGAAGGTTCTACAGAGGGATGTGGATGGGCTGGATCAATGGGCCAAGGCCAATGGTATGAGGTTCAACAAGGCCAAGTGCCGGGTCCTGCACTTGGGTCACAACAACCCCATGCAGCGCTACAGGCTTGGGGAAGAGTGGCTGGAGAGCTGCCTGGTGGAAAAGGGCCTGGGGGTGTTGGTCGACAGCTGGCTGAATATGAGCCAGCAGTGTGCCCAGGTGGCCAAGAAGGCCAACAGCATCCTGGCCTGTTTCAGTAATAGTGTGGCCAGCAGGACTAGGGAAGTGATTGTCCCTCTGTACTCAGCACTGGTGAGGCCGCACCTCAAATATTGTGTTCGGTTTTGGGCCCCTCACTATAAGGAAGACATTGAGGTGCTGGAGCAAAGAAAAGCAACAGAGCTGGTGAGGGGTCTAGAGCACAAGTCTTATGAGGAGCAGCTGAGGGAAGTGGGGTGGTTTTTCCTGGAGAAAAGGAGGCTCACAGGAGACCTTATTGTTCTCTATAACCACCTGAAAGGAAGTTGTAGCAAGGTGGGTGTTTATTTCAGCTCCCAAGTAACAAGCTATAAGACAAGAGGAAATGATCTTAAGTTACACTGGGGGAGGTTTAGATTGGATATTAGGAAAAATTTCTTCACAGAAGGGCTTATCAAGCATTGGAACAAGCTGCTCAGGGAAGTGGTTGAGTCACCATCCCTGGAGGTATTTCAAAGAGCTGTAGATGTCATGCTGAGGGACATGGTTTAGTGGTGGACTTGGCAGTGATAGGTTTACAATTAGACTCAATGTTAAAGGTCTTTTCCAACCAAAATGATTTTACAATTCTATGATGTCCAGAATATGTAGCATAATTGCAGGGTTTTGTTAAGCTAATGCAACTTGTTTACCAAATGCAAATAGCTTCCACTTAATATCATGTCTTAATTCTGTTCCAGTGCAGAGGAAGATTTTTCCCTAGCCACATCGTCTGCCTGTGGTGACTTCCTTTGAGTGGAGCTCTCTGAGAAGGACACCTCTCTCACCGGAGGCACCTTGCCAGGAAAACTCCAGGTAGTCTTGAAAAACAGAGCTAACTTTTCTGACTTTTCTTCCATATCTTCTCTTGCTCTCTCTCTACAAAGACGTATAGTTTTACCTTGGTGGATGGCTGGTTACTTTCCACACCCAGCCCTATCTCAAATGAGAAGTGCAGAGGATTTGTCCTTTTCTCCATTTCTGTGAAAAAATGTTTATTTCTGGTACCATTTGATTAACAACCTGCCACAGAAGAGGGCTCACAAGAAACTGGAACTTTATTTTCTTTGTAATAATTGTTCCTATCTTTGTAATAATCTTTTCTAACACATGATCAGAGTCAGGCTGCAGAGACATGAAAGGGTCTGACATTCACCGACTCATGTGGCTGCTGTAGCAAGTGGTAGGAGAGGGGGAAAAGCTAATGGTGAGTGAGGGATGGACTTCAGTTCAGAGGCGTTCGCTGAGATGGCAGAGTTCACCTCTAGCCTGGAGCTTCTCTTGGTTTGAAAAAATCCATCCCCTTCTAAAGTTTTGGCGAAAGAAGAGGGCTTTTCTCTTGTGTGTAATTCAGAAGAATCGTTTGCCTAGACCCTAAAACAAGGACAACCTTCACCCCTTACCAGCTTCTCACCTAGCCCTTTTTCTCTTTGTTGCTTCTTTTAGCTTCACTGCGGTCGCCACTGAAAAGCCTCCTGAATGCTTGTACCATAGGGAGGAGTTCACACAGCTAAGGAATTAGATGCTCTCTCGGCAGCAGGTGCTGTTTAAAGCAGGGGGTTAATGTGCTCTTCTGGCCTCAGATGAACCCAGTTTCAGAGCACCCCCATGCCCCAGCTGTCCTTTTCCACCCTGCTAAACATTATCCCCGCTTTGTATCTGCCAGCATAACTGCAGGTTGGAGGTGCTCCCTAACCCAATTCTGTCACAGTAATCTGGGTCAGCCTCAACACTTCCAGTACTACGTTTATTTTTGTAGCTCTCATCACTTCAACAGTTGGGTTAGAGAGCCCTTTCATGTGCAATTATGCTGACAAAATCGAGGGGGAAGTGAGCTCTGGCAGGGGGCTGAGTGGAGCAGCACAGGGGTGCCAGTGGCCAGGACATCAGGCTGACCATTCCCTAAAGTACACAGTAAACAAACTTGGGGAGGGACAGCCCACATCATTTTTTTGGCATCTTGAGACCTTTGTCCTCACCTGGCAACGGGAGTAGGTGTGAAGTTTACAGATTTAGAATTTCATTCCCAAGTTCATGATGTGCTGGCATGATAACATAGGATAGGTTCCTTAGCTAAACTCTTTCCACCTTGGTACAGCCCCTCTTCTTCTCTAGTTGAACTTACTGATTTGGGACTCAGCCTTGCCATGAGCTTTGTAGGGTGCAGGTATCAATCTACAAAAGGTTTCCTGAAGAAAAGGGCCTTATGCTTTCTCAGGTATGCCTTCAAGTTCGCTGAAAACATGCATGGGCATCAAAACAATGCAAAAGCTGATGAGCTCAACTTCCGTGGAAACAGCACAGTAGCAGATGGATTTTCTGAGGAATGTAATCATTGGCAAATGCTGGTATTTTTTATTTAATATCAACAGGAGAAAGCTACAAAGTTTGGAGCTGAACTTCCATGAAGTTTGGTAGAGTAGCAGGGAGGAATTGTACATATCACAGGTTTTGGTCCCTCTCCTCTTCTGATATTTAACTGTTGGCAAAAGGCACCAGTGAAAGAAAGAAAAGAAATCATCTGGACACTTTGTTTTATTATTAGCTAAGTTTGATATTTTGCTAGCTGCTCTTCTTCTAACCCTTCCTGCCTCTGTTTCCATCCTTCATTTCACTGAGATTATTCTATATGCTAGACCTGTTACTCTGCAAAAAAGCCAACTACAAAATCTTTAGACATTTGCCCCTGGAAAAGAAGTAAGCTGTAAATAATATACAGGAGTAAAAGCCTCATGAGGATCTGAGTCCAAGCAGATGTCACTAACTTGGAACTGAATATAATACCTCTAATACCTCTGAAAACAAACCATCTCTACCAGTCCCAGCCCCTGTCACCTCTTCAATAATGTCTGATCATGGGAGCAGGCTTGGCAATTCAAGGAAAACTGTCCTTTGTCCCATGAGAAACTGGCATACAGGAGAGCATATGCTGCCAACTCAGTGTCAAACTGTTATGACACCAGAGTCGCTAACCATTTTACACACAGTTGGAAGCAGCTTTTACACGACTTCCACCTCCTCAGGCTTTTCGACCTCTCTCTTCAGCCTCTTCAGCCTTTATTAAACATAATGAAAATGTCAAGACTGTTCTTAGACCCACTTGCCTGGGCATGTTCACCTCCTGAGTGAAAATGGGTTTGTGGCTGTGGGTGCAATACATGTTTATTGAACTATCTCCATAGATACCAGTGGTCGCTCTTTCAATTCAGCCTTAACTAACTCCACGTAGTGGTGGAAATGAGGCAGCCAGTGTAAATAAATAGATGTTTTGTGCCTGCGGTTTAGATCACTTAAGCTGTCTTTTACAGATGAGGTAGCAAGTTAGGAACTGACTGTGGCAGAAAGTCTTAGCAGCTGCTTGAACCGCAGTACACGGCCAACTCCAGCGTAAGGATACCCACAGAGGACAGTGCCCAAATAGTTATACGAGTTTAGCTTCACACTTTCGTTTATAGCAGCGTAATTTTGCAGTAGAGCCAAGCTTTTAAATATTAAAGTGAATTTATTCCCAGATTTATATCTGTATTTAATATGCATGCATGCCCGTATTTATACCCTATGAGGTGATCGTATACCCATGTGGTAAGCTGCCAAAGCAGGTACTAAATTGTACTTAATCTAACTTTCCTCAGTCTTTGGCCTTGGTTGCTTAAGAAGACTTTTCCTTAAGATCAACATCTTGGTTGCAAATTCCCCGGGGATTATGTGGCTGGAAATCTCAACTCCAATTAGAACAAATTTATCTATTTGTAAATGAGAACGTATATCTGAGATTTCATACCTCAGCCAATTTACTTTAAGCTTCTCCACATTGACCAACAGCAAAAATTTCCCTTTCAAATACAAAATCCCGCTTCCACTCAAAAATGAACCAACCAACCAACCAACCAACCAATCAATTAGTCTGCCGGCTGGTTTTGTTCCATGTACAATATTCAGTCCCTCAAACAGTGTAAGTTGTAAGAAACAAATATCAATATATATCATTATGAGTGCTTGAAAGAAAGGCTTTCTGCTACTGGATGGCAGAGAAATCCTCCTTTCTAGAGGAATACAGCAAGTGTTTCCAACCATGGCAGATTGGAAATACAAGATTTTAAAATCCTGACACTGACTGACAGGACTACTGTTTTAGGGAGTTGCTTAGACATTTTAAAATGCACCACTTATATTTATTTTCCCTCCTAGGTCTCTGCTAAGGCAAATTAGCAGAATAGGTAGAGGGATTAAGAAAGCAGACGTTAATAAAGTCTCAGAGTTAGGGTTTGTGTCTGTAAATCCTCTGGATAAACAAGAGGCAGTGGTGTGGCACAGTAAAAATCCAAGTGTCAGTCATGCCAGGGTGACTAATATAACTCACTTGTGGCCTCATTAATCATGAGCGGAGCAGGCAACCCAAATTCATGTCAATAACAGCTTTATGCCACCCCAGCGAAGAAGAAATCCTTTATAGATATCCTCAGGTAGAGTGAGAAACGCTGGTCCTTTGCTGGTGTAAACCACCTGAGCTCTGCCACAGACTGACAAGCGATGCCCATTTTTCTTAGCTGAGCATCTGACCCACATTTGCTATTCATTATTACCACGTTATTTTTTGGGAGTCAGCAGAGTTGTTCTTGTGGCTCTGAACAAAGTGTTTGCCTTGTAATCTCACCAGGCTGGGGATGTTTCCAAATATTTTTTGGGAACTTTATGAAAAATGCAGCCTCTGCCCCAGCGACAGAAAATAAATTGAAGATTTTTTTTTTCCCCTCAGGTGAAACTGATACCATCTTTGGACACTAGTGATCCCTGAACAAGGGCCTCACACAAGTAACCCTAAAAAGCATGTTTATCACTTGAATGGTTAGATTGTGAAAGGGTAGTAATTAAAAAAGAAAATTAGGTAAATAGGGCCAGACTTCTTTAAAAGGTCTTTGCTTCCCCTTCTTCCAACTTGTGTGTGTGGAAGATTTTGCTGTTCTCTCCCTTTCTTTCCACCTCTGTAGCAATATTCATTGGGGATGAGGTAGAAGCGTTGCTGTCAGAGTGCTCACTCTAACTTCATTTACCAGCACGTGGATTTTTCTTTGGTGAGAGTGACACTGAGATTGCTGCTGGTGTTATGGTGTACTTCACTCCGATAGCTGAGAAACGGGCTGCGCTCACTTTCACAGCCAGTTGAAAGCAGTGCAAGAGTGGCTGTGCAGTGTGTCCGAGGAGAGGACTGAGCCGGTTGAAAAGTCATCACTATTTTTTTTTGGTAGGAGTAGTGTCCAGGTGGATTAGCTCCTCGCTCCAGGTGACCTTGCTGCCACACGCAGTAGCAGAAGGAAGGCAACACAGACACTGAGATCAGGACAGGACCTTCCACCCCTTTGGGGGCTGTCTGTGTGTAGTTCAGGTTAGTCTAAGAGCCAAAACACATTGCCAGGAGAAAATGTTTATGCAGGTTCGACAAAGTTCGGTCAATGCTTTGACTGAAGGCTGATGAACCTGGCAGCACGGTGCTTCTTAGCTCCCCAAAAGTCCTGCCAGCATGGCAGGAGGTTGGACTGCCCTGACATTTGGATAGAAGAAAAACCCACAAGCAGAGGATTTCGCATCTCATTCTGCAGCAAAAGTGGCCAAGAAAACCCATTTCTCTCTTTTGTCTCCTTTAAGTGTTTCTCTATATATTTGCTTCAAAATTCAAAGTTTCATCAAAAAGCTTATCACAGGGTGGTGCTGGTTAGGGGCTCTCCTTCCTGCTGCCCAAGATCTCCATGTTGCACTTGAAGAGCAGTCTGCCTTTCCAACCCATCTGTGCTCAGCCTGCTCCCTGGCCCCAGACGGTGAGCCGCAGTTCAGGATTTGCCGGGCTGGAGCTGGGTGGGATGCCTGGGGGGTCACGTCAGCCTGCGGGGGCTGCCTCCGCCACACCAGCTGCTGCACCAGCAGCAGCAGCGTTGCATCTGGATGAAACATGAGTATCGGATTTTGCAGGGCGTCCTCGGGCCCAAGATAAAATGGCATGGCTGATGTTTCCTTTCAGCGCAAGCCGCCGTGCAGGGTGACAAAAGTGCAGCCGACGGGCCACATGCGGCTCCCGAGCATGTCTGGTGCCGCTGCACATGGTGCTTGGTCAAAACACCCAGCAAGGCTGAAGTGCGGCAGCCAGATGTGCCCTCACCTCCTTCCCTCTGCTCCATACCCCACCGCAGGGCAGGAAGGTATGGAAGCAGAAGAGACAGCGCCAAGCACACCACTTTTCCTCCCAGCTGGAAAAAAGGAGCTTCCTAAAGGTAGCAAATGGGTGTTGCAATATTCCTCCTGAATTCCATCACGTTTAAGGCGCTCTCAAAAGGGTTGAGTATCCAGTTGACAATATTTGAATGCCTGTGGGCGGAAAGGTCAGATGCTATCAGCTGAAGTTGGTAGGCTGATCATACAGATGAATGGAGACGGCGCAAAGAAAGACGTGGGCCAAAAGAGTTTTCTGGTCTTGCTTTAAAAGTCTTTCCCTCTCCCTAGGACAGAGGAGCTCGTGGGTGCGATTATCAGTGGTGGCAGTGTGTAAGCCCAGTTTGGGCAGGCTGGCATGCAGCAGTGGGCAAGAGGATCAGCCTGCTAGCGAGCCTGCAGGTTGCACCCCAAGATGTACAAGTAGTCAGCGAGGTGCCTGGTGGAGCATTCACCCATGTACCTACATGACGTGAAAGAGTCATCCCTTTGCTTTGTGCGTGCACACCTCCACCTGAAAATAGAAGCCAAGAGAAAAAAAAAACAGGAAGAAAAAAAGGAAAACAAAAAGTGTTATGAGGTTTCTGGTTAGTGTGGCCCTGTGCTGAATTTAAAACCATGGTGAAATATTTGTGGGCAGTAATAATTATATCATGCATTAACAGGGAAGAAAGGAAAAAGGTAGTCTTGGACACCATCGAAAACAGACTGACATCCCAACTGGTGGTGTCTGTGTGTCTTGCATCCCTCAGGTGCTGTTGGTCCCCAGAAGCTGCAATGATTCCCATGGAGCTGTGTTGGGTCCTTTGGAGCCATGCTAATTCATACCAAGTTTTTCATACTGCTCACGGAACTTGCAGATCTGAGGCTTCATTTATAATGAACCCACCACATGAAAGGCGATGTATCAATGCTGGTAGTTGTTCTTTCAGCTTCAATGGCAAAGATTGCTTTGCTACCAGGGATATTCATGGGGAGTTGCTCACACCTGCTTGCACATCCTGGGCTGATCCAGGGCAGACCCCCTTCACATCTCTGAAGCTCCAACAGATGCTTTTTGCTCTGGAGTTCATTCATGCTTTGCAAAAAGGTCATGTCCATGCTCTTGATGATAGACTTTTACTGCAATTATTGCAATTCCAGAGTATAACTCCATCTTGGTGGTTGATGTGGTTTTTCTCCATGCCTCATAGATGGGAGAGATGGGGAGAATGAGGAGAAACACAAAACAGGCTCCCTTATTTAGTACCATAATGTGAATTAACATCAAGGCAGGTTCCTAGTGACGGACCCAAAGCCTGGGGGCAGTCATTTAACTCAGCCCCTGATGGCCATTGGCCATCAGGGGCTGAGCTAAATGGCTGCCCCTCCACTCTGTCATCAGCCCTCCGCCCCAGCAGCCAGCTGAACATCCTCGATTAAGGTCAGTGTGTGGTCATGAGCACTCCCAAGGTTGAGTGCTGACACGGTGATAATTGGCAGATCTCATCAGGCTGGTAAAAAGGGAGTTCTCCTTCGCGGCAACTATTGCCCACGGGGGAAAATGAGAAAGAAAAACCCCCCAAACCTGGAGGCAGGGAATTAGAGCAAGTGCTGATGAGTTGGCAGATGCTGCCGGATCAATGGCCATATCATGGCAGGGAAAGCAGCGACAGCCCTCTCAGAGCCGTCAGTCACTGTTGTTTTGGGTAAATGCCAGCAAACGGAGCGAGAGGAGAGATGGGGGAGGGAGGCACCAGCCTGCTGGGCCACTTTTAATTACTTCAGGTCACATCAGACAGAGAACTGCCCACCGTGACAGATCAGTCCTGCTCAGAGGGCTTGCACGCAACCCGGGGTAGCAATCAGGACTTATGTTCACGCAGGTCCTTTTATCCAGAAAAAAAAAAAAAAGCCACAACTCAAAGCACTGGCACAGCCAAGCGACAGGCAGAAGCATATTGTGCACATCTACGCATCCCCGTGCCACCCGGGGCTCCCCTGGGCTGGAGCGGCGAGGGGCATCTGTCTGACAGCGCGCGCAGCGGCACGACACAACTTTGCGGGCAAGAGGGAGGGTAGGGGAGGCTCGGCAGCGGGATGGCTTCCCTGGACGGGAGCCAGAGCATTAGCACATCTGAGGTAGGGCTCATGTGTCTCCACGTGGCTTGAGCTGTTTGCCACAGCCTCCAGAAGGGAATCTCGCCATTGCCTCACTACTTTTCTCCTGAGCTGTTGCCCTTTTTGAAGTCTTCAGTGGGGCTTGTGGCAGCAAGATCTCCTACAAGTGCTCTGCAAAGCCTAATTTATGTGTGGTTTTTGTACCAGCAGCAAGGTGCTGTCACAGGAATGGTCACAGCCTTTCTGTACTTCATTGCCACCACAAATGCCTTAGAAGTTGAATATCACCACCTCACCACCATATAAGCATTTTTATGGCTGAATTCATCACTGCCATATGTGAAGCTCATATATGAGCCTGGCTTTCTTCACACACAGCAATCTCCTGTTGACTTCACTGGGAGATGCATTTGCATTCAGGTTGCAAGGTCATGTTAATTATGCAAACTCACCTGGTCCTCCTGAGCTCAGCACAAATTCAAATGGACGTGCCCTGATGAAAATATGTCCTGTATTGCCCTGATATAGATTTCAAAATACTAGTTTCCCTGGTGGAAACAGCATTTCGTGTTTCTAGAAGATTCCGATGGTGTGTGCTCTTACTTTATTCTCAGCGACAATGCTGGTCTAAGGACTTCTGTCCCTGCCTCTGTGTTTCTCCTTCAGCAGAGACGATGTGATTGCGTGTGGTGCTGGGCTTTTGACTGTATCAAGGAGCTGAACCAGGTTTAAATAACAAATCAGGCAGGGTTGGTTTTACAGTGCAAACAATTTTACCCAGTGATGATGCAGGCATGCAAAAAAGCAGAGAGGAGAGGGGTAAAAAATGATTTAAACTGAAATTTGCCACCAGAGTGTTAAATTGCAGCGGGAGTCAAAATTAAAGCGCTCATCGGCCACGCCAATGCAGACGAGGAGAATTAGGCGTTGTTTCTGTTTCAGATCAGATGCGAGTATAGTCCAGGGTTACCAGTTTAGCTTATATAAAGGAGAAGCCTTCATTATAAATCTGAGAGGCCACTTTAATGAGCTGGTTTAAGCTGACGTAGTTCGTCTGATTGTGGTGAATTTGGCACAGGCAGTGCTGCGCTGCCTGGGGGACCAGGTCTGTACCCCCCCCGCAGCCGTCTTCTTGCGTAGGTGTGTGCCCCACAGTTGCTGCAAGGATGCCTGGATGAGGGGGGATTCTCACTTGTCCCATTTGTCTTGGTGTTTTTCTCTGCTCTCCCCATTCTCCACATTTTCTCCAGCTGGCTGGCTCCGGCTAACAGCTCTGGATAGAAGGGTTTCAGGGGTGGACAGCTTATTCCTGAGACATAGCAGCTCTAAATTACTACCAACAGGATATTCTTTCGCCTGAGCCGTGGGTTTTTCCTCCTATGATATTTGTAACACTGTCTTCTTGTGCGACTCTGTCATTTAGGGGGACAGCCTTTCTGCTATTAACACACCGCTTCCCGCTTCCCCCAAACACCTTTTAACTCCGACAAGGTTAAAGCACGGCATTCGTATTCTTAGTCTGTCAGGCTGGTGCAAACAGAGTGATAGAAAAAGAAGACATTTTAGGGCCACCTTAGACTTCCCGTGTAACTTCAGGAAGGTTATTTTAGCAGTAGAGCTGATCAAGTACTAAATAATACTTTCTACTAAAGGTTGTTTTCAAATATTCATTGCTATTGTGAATGATGACTCTATTCAACAACAACTCATACTTCATTTACTTATTTGTTTGCTCTTTGAACATCTACCTAAAGGGACTTTTCTTGCACAAATATTAGGGGAATGGCTGTTCTTTGTACTAATGCCCCTGTTCACCTGCAGGGAAAAGCATTTGAAGAGAGTCAAGAGTCGAGTGCTGAGGCAGATGATGCTCT
Source organism: Chroicocephalus ridibundus (assembly GCF_963924245.1). Taxonomy (NCBI): domain Eukaryota; kingdom Metazoa; phylum Chordata; class Aves; order Charadriiformes; family Laridae; genus Chroicocephalus; species Chroicocephalus ridibundus. The sequence goes on from NC_086285.1 coordinate 49,129,748, forward strand.
GAATCAGGATCTATAAGGCATTATAGAACCATGGAGGAAGAAGGGTCTGCTGTGAAGATCTCCCAGGTGAGAACTCCCCTGCTTTTACAGGTTCCAAGCATGAGAGCAGGGAAGAGATTCTATATCATTTGGTGGGAAGAATACTCAGTGGGGGAAGAAGAGCGTGTATGAGCAATCACAGATACAAAGGTTAAAATCAAATTGATGTCACAATCGTGAAAAAAATCTCTTATAAATCAAGAATTACTGTAAGCAACACTGGGGAGATGGAGGAGGGGAAGGCAGATGGTATGTTAAGGAAGAAGGTTAGTGGATGGGAGAACACTCAGAAGTTGATTGGAGACTTTCCAATAGGATACAAATATTTTTCACTTGTGGGCTGAAGATTCACATGGGTACTGAAATCTGCAGGGTGGTCGTTGCTTGTTGTCCCAACTTCTCATGGTAAATTTGTGCCACCAAAAACCCCAAAACATTTGTCCTCCTCCTTTCACACAGTCTCTGCCACATTCAGATAGGGACGCAAGACAGACTTTGTATGTTTCTCCTCTGACACCTCTTTTGTTCACTCCAAGTGTCTGTCCAGGTTGGGGCAAAGCTACATTTCCAATAGGGAGCTTCTTGCTCCCTGCCAGGCGTGAGACAGGCATTTCCACTCGTTGTGCTCTGGACTGCCAGAGCAGTAATATTTTTTTCCAGGAGTGCTGAATTCTTTCCAAGACTATTTAAAACAAACAAGCAAACAATTTCTTTTTGCTAAGCACTTACTGTATTACACAGGCCCAGCGGCAACTTTTTAATGACAAATATTTCCTAAGGTTTCTGTTCACGCTTGGACACAGCGATTGCATACAGAAGCTGCATTATGCATACATTGGACCAAGCATAACAGCACCTGCTGCTGCTCCTGCTGCTACTAAAGAGAGAGCAACTAATCTCTTTAATTATTGGAGAAGAATTAAGGCTTTGATTTGTCTTATTGCAGAAACATAGGTATTTCCCCCCTGCACGCTGGGGTGGAGATGCTCTTTGCCTTCCTGTTCTGCTGCAAGAGGGCCTTGAACCATTGGGTGGGCAGCCCCCGCCGGCAGCACCTGAAGGAGGAACGGGGTTGTACGGATGCTCACCCCTCCATTATCTATACAGGAATTGGCACGCATGGGTTTTATCCCACAGTGGCAGCGCTATGCGCAAGGCAGAGGGGGCGGTTTGCTCCTTGTAGCTGTGGTAGAAGTGATTCCCTCGGGTCCCATCGGTGGCAGAGGGGGAACAGGCTGAGGGCAGGGTTGGGCTCTCTCTGGGAGCAAGGCAAATGCGAATGGCAGGGGGATTGTCCGGGCGCTGCTGGAGCCCACTTGTCTGCAGGCGTGCTGCACGTTCTGGTCGCGCCGGGGAACCACAGGACCGCTGGCGCATCGGCTGTCACCAGCCAAGAGATGGACTTGTCATCAAGCCAGCACATCTGCTTCTTTCGCCTGGGAGTAAAAGGTGGTGAATCGGGAGTAGAAGATAATCGCGGGGTAATTGTCTTCTTGATGAGGATTTTGTAGCATGTTATTAGGAGGACCTTGCTGGCCATGTGCTGCAAAGGGCAAAGGGAGTTGGAGGAGCTCTTGCAGGTCAAGGGAGGGTCTGTTGCCAGTCCCCCCCCAGTTAAAACTGGACCGGACTGGGCTGTAGTGGTCTTCTCAAACACTACCAACATTTGGTGAGCCTCCTTTTCTAAACTCCCCTCCCAGTCCCCTTTTCATGCCCCTTCCAGACCCTTTCCTCCTTGTCAATGTTAAAGCAAGAGGAGAACAGCCATGGAAAAGAGCAAAAAAGATCCTTTCCATCCATTCAGCTCCCCGCTGCCCTCCCCTCCCTCCCTCCCTCCCCACAAAGGAGCTGTAAGTATTCCTCTGTACCACAAAAAGGACCTGCCAAAGGGTCTAGGACAGAAAGGGTTAAACTCAGACGAGCACTAGCTCCAACACAGTTAATCCATATAAAGCTCATGGATTTCTCTGCAGTGATCTTTGTGGTTGTCATTTGCATTTTTTTCCTTTTGTGAAATCTTTTCTTCTTTCCTTTTACACTCGTATGCATGCAGAAATTAGCATATTGTACCGAGAGTGGGAGATGTAAGAAGCCGACCCCCTGCTGTTCAGCGGATTGTGCAATCTGCAGGCGGCATCAATTTTTCAGCAGTTTTCTCATTTCTCATTACAGTCAGGGCACCGCAGAGCTCCCGATTCAACACAATCCCTAGTGGTCCTACAGACAAGCATATGGGCTGTCGAATATCCGTACTGCTACTTTCATAGCATTAATTTCCTTGTTTATGCTTCCACCGTAATTAATCCTGGTATTAATATAGTTTGGGCTTAGCTTTACTAATTATGTATGGGCTAGCAGGATAATTATGTCAGCAGGCTCTGGCGGTGATACTTGACAGCAGTTTGCTAACCTTAGGAGCGGCACATAAACACTTTGGCCGATCCTGCCTTGGAAACGAAGAAGGCAAAGAGACGAGGAGGAGGGTGGATATGGCGAATCGATGTCTGATAACTATAAATAGTGTTTTTAAAATAAGGAAATTTCACAAGCACCATAAAGTTGTCCTCGGGTATCAAACTCCGTGGTTGTCATAGTGATGTGTGCATTATTAAGAGGGTGTTGTTCACTCTGGCATCTAATCTTATAATGAGGACAGCTCATTATCGGCCCAACGAGAGTCCCTTTCCCCACTGACCGCATCGCAGCTTGGCGGGTGCTTGGGGCTGAGGACAACTTTTTCCCCGTGCTCCTTCCCTGCCCTCCATCCCACCCCACCCCGATAACCTCCACAAGCCCTCGGTGCAGCGCACAGCTAATGGACAGCCAGCACTAGGCAAGCCATTTCCCGATTTTCCTCTGGTTTTGAGCATGCCTGTGACTTTACTGGGTACAAAAAATTACGCTCTGGCCACTTCAGTCTCTTTGGCTCTCCCTTGTCCTCAGGTTCATTAACATTGCAGATTGGGGAGTTTAAAACGAGCCGGTGGTTTGCTTTTATTTCTGCACCTGTTTCTGCTGCCCGACCATTCCCAGCAAATATCCTTTGGAGGGTCAATGATACCCCTTTGCGTCAGGCGCGGGGCTTAATGGAACTTCCTTTGCTTATCATTAGCCACTTTGCATTTTTATAGAGCACTATTAACTGGGATGCAGGCTCGCTTTTAATTCCCTTCTGAGGTTTGTACACAGCGGTCGCATCCCTCCCCCTCTCCCCAAACAATCCAATTATCACAGTTTGTCACACAGGCGCGGGTGACCCACACGCCACCTGCTCCGCTGGCGGGCCCGATCCTCCGGGATGGCAGCCAGGCACGGGAGTTTGACTTATGCCTCAGCGGGACCCTTTAAATGGCTTTAAAAAACATATATCTGCTTTTGTCGGCAAAACCAAAACCAGAACCAAAAACTGGCTGTGAAATTGCATTGTTTGAAGGTCTGGGATTTGAAAATGGTTTAAAAGAATTTCATTCTTCCCTTTCCCCCTCTTTTTTTTTCCTTTTTTTTTTTTTCAGAAATAGATTTATGTCTAGACAGGCAACCTGTGTATTGTTCCAGCTGAGTTAGGATTAAAATGACCCTGGCGATGTAAGGATCAGATCAACCGGAAAGTCTGAAAAGTGGAAGTTAATGGGAGTGCTGCTGTCAGCCTCCTATACAGGTACGTGGGTAAGCGTGAGGTCAGAATTAAGGATGTGATTAAATGTCATCATCTTCAGTTGGGTTTATCATGTGCTGATGCATTTTCCTGAAATGGCTCCCAAATCTTACCCAAAGACATGGGTGGAAATATTCCCCACGTCTTCAGTTAATTTTGGAGCAGCCCCTTTGAGCTGTGCCATGAAACCCCCTCCCCAGGTCAGACTTCTCTCGTCTCAGCCCTCCCTGTGTGATTTCAGCTCCTTCCCAGCAGCTTCTGGCCCTTGGCCAATGGCAGCCCCGGGGCACCTGGCTCCTGCTCACCAGTGGCTGGGCTACCATCGTAGAGCACAGTACTGCGGGTCCTGCTCCCAGGTCTATTTCTTTAAGTTAAAGGGTCACTTGCTAAAACACCGAACGGATCTTAACACCAGGAACTTCATCCCAGGTCTCCTTCCTCCCAGGCAGAGATTGCAATTAGAGACGACAGGGCCGTGAGCTCTCTTTGGCCCTGAGCCCTGAGGTTTTCTTTGCCCAGCAGCAGGGTTTCAGAGAAGAGTAGAGCCCAGTCTGAGTGGCAAGTGCGTGGTCTCATGAATGGCGTGGCACTGGGCTCATGTACCCAAAGAGATGCTGAATCCATGGCTTGGATCATCCACCTACAGATTGCCAAAGGTGAGTTGTGATTTGCCCAAAGAAGCGGTAATGCCTCTATGCTCTCCATTAAGCTTTAATGAGAGATCTCTTCTTATAGTGATTTCTGTATGTTTACAATACACATGTATTTCACAATGTTTTCTCCACAGCTTCCTTCCAGTTTTATTTTCTTTTTTGTTTTGGCCATTGTATTTCAACTGAAAGTAGGGAAGTCCCTCCAATAAGGGTTTCATGCTGCATGTTCTCTTTGTCATGCAAAAATCAAAGATAATTTTCCACGTGACTAAAATAAGGGGCTGGAAGAGGCCCTCAAGGTATAGCTAGAAGGTCCTGGATTCCTTCATCAGTCCACAGGAGAAACCTCCTGCCCTGAAGCAGTCATCTCCAAGGAAAATCTATGTGTTTGTGTTTTTAGACTCTGGAGGGAATTTGGATAAACTGCGGAACCGTGAAATGCTATAGGTGGGGTTAAACTGGCCGTGTTGCCATCAGCTGCAGTGAGACCAGTGAAGTCAACTGCTATCACCGCAGTGAGTCCGGGCACCTTGCACAGGAATGCACAGTTGAAGCTACAGCCTCATTATTTTCCTTTGTCACCCCTCCTTTTCCTAATTGATGGTTGTATTATTTGGATGGGACTGTACAAGGTTTTACCTTTCCACCAAATCCCAAATTTCCAGATCTTGACATCCAGATTGTCTGGAAGTTATGTGTTGTTTAAATGCTGGACATTCCTCTCAGTTCTCTCTCATTTGAAGGCTGAAAGTCAGTAGGAGGGAGCAAAATAAGGGAAATGTTTTAAATATGTGTGACTAGTAAATGGATTGACATTTTGTCTTGTATTTCAAAAGGCTTTTTCTACTGGGAAATTAGTCTCTACTCATAGCGTTGTGATAATCCGCTTATAGTCCAGTTCATCAATATCTTAAGTACCCACACGCTTTTCCTCTACAACAAAGTAACTTTGTCATTTACGTGCTGGTTGTCAACCATCTCAAGTAAATTGCCTAGCAGAATATGGGTGAGTTTTAGCCAGATGTGTATATTTTAATAGCATAGACTAAATAGTGCTATCAGTAGTTATATTTTCCAGTTACCAGGAGCTTGTTAGACCCCGCAGAGAACAATCACATTGCTCTCTACCCTCAGGACCTTACAGGACGACACCAGATACTGTAGGGAAAGCACTGGGGAACGTGGGCATCAGCATGAGAACGTGGCTGCTCAGCAAAGGTCCATTGGCAGAATGCCGAGGTAACAAATGGACAGGATAAGTAACAAGCATCTTTTGTTTGGCTTATTCTTGATAAGCTACACCAGTCAGTAAACTTGGTCCTTTTGGATTCCCTGAAATAGCGGAACAAGTCCTCAGCTTTACATGCCGGTGACTCACTGACTACAGAAACAGCTTGTGGGGCTACAGCCACAGATTGCTGTGGCAGATCTAAGTGTAAATGGTTTTAGCAAAGTTTTGGGTAGAAATGGGGAAGATGGATCTACTGACAAGTAAAACACAACCTGAGACCCAGATAGGCAGAAGCTGAGAGGCCGTATAGGGGAAGATCTTTGTATACAAACCCTATTTCTGTTCTTTCTAAACGTCTGCTTCTAACCACTGTCAGAGAGGCTACTGGGCTAGGCAAACCCTTGGTTTGACGCAATGTGGCCTTTCTTAATCCATTTTAGGGTGTACTGTTGCATACCCAGTGCTTCTGGCTTTGTGGTATTCCCTCTGCTGCAGGTAGCACTGCAGACTCCTGGGCAGAGATCAAGGTCCTTGCTCTCCATCTCTGTGAGTCAAGGTGTCGAAAATTCATTTCATCCCCTGCAGGGGCAGAATTGCTAATTAGAATTACTAAGAGCTTGCCCTGTTCCTCTGGGGTCTTGAAAAGGGAATCCTAGCAAACTGGTGTGGGTATTAGCTTGTTTTCCATCACTGCCCTGGGTTACTACAACGAAGACACAGGGGAGCGGAAACATAAATGGAGCATGGGATTTTTTTTCATGCATGAGCATTGAAACTATTACTCGTGGTGTGTAGTTTGAGTCAATGCAGTTTTAGGTTATCTGCTGCACATGTATTCACTGTACATAAACATCTGACAGCAATTACACTTAGTAATCCCACTGGAAATCAGAATCTCATCTTCTCCCTGAGTTTATAAAAGGACCTTTTCAACTTTAAGACCCCAAATTAGCAAACCAGTTATTCGTATGTGTTATTTTAAGCGTGTGCTTTAATCCAGGCTTCCTCCTCTAAGTGCATCTCAAGCTGAGCAAGTAGGGGAATGCTTTGCTCAACCAGACCTGGGTGAATTTTCCAAGCACTGTTACAAATTAAACAGCTAGAGTTATTTTAATATTTCCAAGACTGTCGTGTCTTTGTAAGGAATCCAGACTCTGATAAAGTGCTGGTTAAAGAAGCCAGTTGGAGGAGGATAGTTCCGGTTTTGGAGCAACTTCTGAGTTTTTCCATTTGCTTTCATTCTTCCCATTCAACTTGGTGATGGTGGTGGATGAGGGGGTGCCCAGATGGACAGACAGGTTATTGGGTTATTGACTCCTGTCTAGAGCTGTGGATGACCCTGGGTTTTCCTTCCCAAGGGCATAGCTGAAGGTAAGCTGCCCTGCTCCACACCCGATTTAGGCAATATAGAATTTGCCCTCTTTTGATGTACACTGAATAGGTGAGCTCACTCACTTATTTTATTCATCGCTACATGACAATCTTTGTTGCACAACAAGACTTAATCTAGTCTGTGACAGCACCCCATGTGCAGTATTTTCTCTCTCATGAAACTTTTCTCATGGAAGGTAATTTGCCTTAAAGCTTTTGGACTTCAGCAAAGCAGAGGAGTCACCAAAAATGTCCCTTTGGCAATTTCTGCTCTTAGCATCTGGCCCCTTTCCCGGTGATGTCAGTAAGGGAGGGCCCAGATGCCACTTTGTTCTTTGGTCTATGTGGCACAGAAAGTGGTGACGAGGTCCCACTCCTTCACAAGCCCCAGGTGTGCCAGGGGTGAGCTTGAGAGAACTGGTCTTTCCCTGCAAATAAGAGAAGTTAAAACAGAAGGAGTGGGTCTCTGATGAATTGCTTGCTAAAGGAGATCCACATTCTGCCAGTTGTGTGATTATACTCCGGGACATGTTTTTTTAATGGAGACAAAAAACAGACATTTTGACAGGACTGAGTTTTGCTCAGGGCTATCTATGTGCTGCTCCCACTGAAGCTTCTTGGCCAAATTTGTCCCTGGTTTGAGAAGACGCAACTCTGCTGGGGCATGTTGGAGCTGAGTTTGACACTGAGGTGCAGCTGAAGAAAAATATTCCACACTGCCTCCTGTCAGGGCAGCATCAGGAACCCTGTGAGAACCTAGTTATGAAATCCTGCTGCTGCCCTGTGCTTGTTTGGCTGGCAAGCGTGCAGGTTTAGAGAACAAAGTTTTGATTCTCCAACTGATCTTTAATTCCAACTCTCCTCTTTTAAGCTTGTCTTGTTGAACACACTCCCTGTAAATAAACTGTTATTGGGGCTTTACCTGTTCTGAGCATCAGAAAATCTCAAAGAGTGTATAACTTTCATGGGCATAGAATTTTCTTGAAATATAAATAAATAAAAAGAGAAAGAAAGGGAAAAGTCCTGAAAGGAGTAATCTGTAACAGCATTTCAACTTCTGCAATACAAGAGGAGAAAAACTTTGAAAAGTCCTTGGATGTGGATCTTGCCAGAAAGGATCATGCCAGTGCAAGGTGACGTTTTCTTCCCTTTGGTGATGGCGCTAGTGGGGCGCTGGAAAGCACTGGTGCTCAAAGTACTGCAACATTATCATTATATAGTTACAGGTAGAATTTCTTTCCCCTTTTTCAAAGGTACTTTTGTTTGAAATGCCTGCACTGGTGCTGAATCGTCTCCCTGGAAGTGAAGGCTAAGACCATGTTGGAAGGGGCACTGCAGTCAGATGTGGGTAAGCTTGCAGAAGGGTAAATATCTCACCCGTATTAGCCCTTGGCCCCTATTAGATGGAAAGTTAGGTCAGGTGATTAGATAATCACACCTAAACCAGCTACTGTCATACTAATAGGAGATAGTAGGCTTGTAAGTTAATGACAAAATGTCAACAATGACGCCTTCTTCAGAAGACCTCAAGAAATATCGGAAAGAGGTTTTAGTTCAGCAAACTAGATGTCACAAACTACACACGGGAGGCAGTCTCACTGAAGTCGTAGCATTTATTCTTGTCTTTTGGCCTAGATATGTTTAGCTACCTTTGTGGACTTGTCTGTCTCTGCAGGGCCCAAAATGAAGGTGTAGAAGACAAAGCTCTCCTCTACCATTGCACGTAGCAGCCTGTGTCCTCCTTGTTTGTGAAAGAGTGTTTATTTGGATTTCTTTTTTAGGAAAAGTCAAATACAAAAACAGGGTGTGAAAAAAAATAATGAAATCAAGCTGTCTGCAATGAACAGGGAAATAATTCTGAGAAACATGGCAATTTAGATATTAAAATCTTCTTTCTCCATGAGAGAAAACCCCATCTGTTAAATCAGTCATAAAGCCCTTTAAATCAGGCTTGGGTACCTTTTCGGAAGATGATTGCCAGTTCAGGATCTGTTCAATGTGGAGAAGTACAAATGTACGGGTTTTAATCATGATAAATAACTTCTCTTTTATCAAATCATCTCTGCTGGAAATAGTTTCACTCCGTGCGGTAACGATAATTTGCGCACTTATCATTCGGTACCTTCCCAAGACAAGCAGCCAGCCATGGGATGTAATTTAACAACTTATCAACCACAGGTTCATCCAGCCCTTTCCAGCCAAAAGGGCATTTCACATTATTTAACAGACTTCACCATATATTGCCATCAATTTAAGATTTCACCAGCCTCTAGTCATTAAAATTTTCCACTCAGCACTTCACTTTATAACCTGGGGACGTGGCTGCTGAACGCCGCCAGCAGACCCACTGAATTATCTGCTCCGTGCAGGTAATGGGATAATTACCAAAAGGATGCAAATCGTTAACTGACTGTCAAAGGCAGCAATCATGATTAGCTGTACGTGTCACACACAGACGTTGGAAAGGCATGGTGGGGAAAAAAAAAAAAGTATTTGTGTATCTGTGTATCTGTGGCATGCTTATCCCCTTCCTTGTGTGTTTCCAGCTGGAGGTCTCTCCAGGGTTATGTCTGTTGGGCGCTCAGAGGGATGGGGTCTGGTGTCCGAGTGGGTGCGTTGCACCCCGTCTCCATTGAGCCAGCACCGGAGAGGCAGGGATAGTCAGCAAGGTCCCACGGTTCACTCTCCTGCAAACCTACATGGCATGCCCGTGCCTGGAAGAGCCCTGGCTTCAAGGTCAGAGCACGTCTTCATGCCCACTGTGAAGGTGCATGCTCTGTTATTAAAGCCGGGCATGTAGGAGTTGTGTTCAGGAGGAGCAGGCAGTTGTTCTAGTACTAGCACATGAGACCATTAGCGCGCAGGCTTTCCTTCATCTTGTGCACCTTCCCAAATCCCACTGAGGCTTGCAGCTGACCAAGAACTGGGTCAGCATCTCCTTTCCTGCTTTCTCTGGTTGTCCCCTGCCAGAGGCACCTGGAGACCTTGTCTGCTACTTGGCAAGGAGAGGGAAAAAGACCATGTGGAATGGCAGACTCTTCCTCACTAAAGAAATCCATCCTGCCGAGTAACGTGGGATGGTGTCTCATGGCAAAGGCAGGTGGCTGTCAGTGGGGGAGGATGGCAGATGAAGTCTTGGGGATGACAGCAGGAGTGAAGTCTGGTGGATCCGTTGATGGATGTTAAGATCTGCTTGTGCTGTGCAGGAGCTGCAGACAGAGGCAGTTCAGAAAATTCCTACAGGGGATTTACTGACACAGGGGAGAAGCTGGAGAAGAGAGGTGGCAGTTCTGCCACACTGCAGCAGCTGCAATGGAATACCTGGGCAATGAAAGTGGCTCTTGCCTTTACCCTGTGGTTGAAGATGTGAAATGGGATGACTGGAGAAATCCTTTTTAAAAGAGAAGATTTTAACAGGATTGTTCCTTCTTTGAGGTATTCTTCATTATTTGTAGTGTCTCCAAATTAGGTCTCTGGGGGTGCAATGCTACTAGGCATGCCGCTGCATGGCTCGGTAGGGCTGGCAGGTGGCTAGCGTGTAGCTGGGAACTCCCTTTGTAGGGAGCACTGTTCGGTTGCTCCCTTGCACTTAGCATCGCAGCGTGGTTGTGTGCTCACTCTCCTGCTCTCACGCCCTCTCCCTGGCTGAAAGATGGGGAATTAGATGGTGCTGTGGAGAGGGTTTGCAAAGGGAGTGCTGGGCACAGGAGAGCACTGCTCTGTATTTAGGGTACAGTGCTTTGAGCGAGTTGACCTGGGGTTTGGGATCTCTGCTGAAAATACCTGCTTGGAGGAGTATAATTTCTTTCTGGACAGCAGGCTCAAGCAAAAAGAGTTAGAGGGACTGCCTCTGGACTACAGGGGCACTACAAATGGGACTTACCCACCTGAAAAATGATTGCCCCGTCACCAATTTCTGCAGGACTGACCCTAAGCTTCCATTACAGTCAGCATACACATAACTAACATAGCCTTGGGTCTTCCTCTTCTTGTCCTAAACCAGGTCACGGCACCCTAAAACTGTGTTGTTCTTCCCCTTTTTCTATAAATAGAGAATGAAGTGACCAGCTTAGTGGCAGACTTCTGTGTTGCAATGAGAATAGTGAGATGAGTCCTACTTGCTCCCATTGGGATAGACTATGAGGCTGGGGGCCATCTCTGGCCTTTGCAGCAGCTTTCTTCTGACAGCCCTACCAGCTCTTACTGACCCTGTTGCTATTATCTTAAAAAAAAAGCACTCGCGCAGTGCTTTCTGACCTCCTGACAGATACAATTGGGCCCGGTGCTCTCCAGCTGGCTGTTGGCGCTGTGACTGATTCCCCAAAAGCCTGCTAGAATCTCACTGCAGCATCCTCAGGTTCCTAACTGCTGCTCATGGCTCCTTCCTTCCTCTTCTTCCTTGCTCACATCCCTGCTTGGATGGTGAGTCTAGAGAAGCAGTGACAGCATTCATAGTTACCAGCACGGTGGATGACATAACATGAGGCTTTTCTTCTCCACTGGCTGCCTCGAAGCTCACAGGAAAATGAGGTGTCTGCCCATTTGGCAAACCTGGTTGAGTTGGACCAGCCAGCCTGAAAGATTTCGGGGAAATCAGTCTGCAAGTCTCTCTTCCTTCAGAGGGCATCACTTATTTAAGGTTTTGCTTCATTTAAATAGAAGCCTTTCCTCTCCTTCAGCTACTTCTTGCTTGGGAAAAAAAAGCATATAATCCCTTCTATAAATGGTTCAACATCCATTTTAAAACCCTAAAACATTTGAAGAGGTCATCTGCCTCCACTCCACCTGCTGCTACCACTTGGGGATTTGAACATAAGACCTACAGCACAGGAACCAGGAGTCAGAGACCTGGACCAGCCTTTTACAAGGCTGCACTGAAATAAAAGGAGAGAGGAGGGACAGGAAAAAATGGGGGAGGTAAAATAGGATGGAGAGAAAAATAAGCACATGAAAATGAATTCTGGATGTATCTTTTCCAATCATTTTTAACGTTGAGGTGACTTTTGAGCAGATCGTTGTGCATGCTTTTTCAGACAGACTTGTTATAGCAAAAGCTCAGAGTGCAGCACAATTTAATTGAAAAATAGTTGCAGGATTCCCAAGCGCTCATTAAGCCTCCCACCACCGCCGTGGTGCGGGAAGATGTGCAGAACTGCCTGGTGTCACACAGCACCCACGTCCCTGGAGTCCCCGGCGCCTGTTTTAGTCATCGCATCATTTTTTTTCCTCTGTGTACCTCACCTCTCCTAAGGCTTTGCTGCCTCAAACGTAGGCAGTGCCTGGTGTTTTTACAGTTGGGTACAAGCTGTAGTGAGTACGAGGGCTGGCCGTGCTCCAGCTGTTTGCCACTGGCACCGCACTAACGTGCTGATTCGGGGACTGTCTGACCATTCGCTGCTGTTGCCCTCTGCAGTGACATTTAGTGCTGGGCACTGGAAGATGTATGGGGCAAAGCACAATCTCACAGAGTTCAGCGAGTACCTTTTATTTGTTTGCTAGCTAAAAAAGTGACCCTGCCATCGATTTGTTAAAATGCCACTCTGCTTCTTGAGAAAGGAGGAAAATCCCTGCTACCAACTGTAATGAATATATTTCTGGGTTTACACCTGTGTAAACATGAGGAGATGAGACCAGGCTTGGTGTGACAGGGCTGGGAGAAAAGTTATGGCTAAGACTTGACTTTAAAAAGATGGTGTTGAGAATGGTGCTCTGCCTTTGCAGCTAGGATCATTATCTCTCATTGCCAGAACTTTGGGGTGGGCTGCTCATGTCTGTGTAGCTGTTCATCTTCCAGATGGCTTACAGGTGCTGTATGGGATCGGCATTAAAGTCTGTTTGCATAAGCTATTAGGGAGGAAGCATTTACTTGAAAAAGAAAAAATCACAGAATTTCTTGAAATGCAGGATAGCTCTCCTACATCACATTATTGGGGAGGGACTGTTTGCAAGGGCATGTAGCGATACGATGAGGGGCAACGGCTTTAAACTAGAGCAGGGTAGGTTTAGATTAGACATTAGGAAGAAGTTCTTTTCAGTGAGGGTGGTGAGACACTGGAACAGGTTGCCCAGAGAGGTGGTGGAGGCCCCATCCCTGGAGGCATTCAAGGCCAGGCTTGATGAGGCTCTGAGCAACCTGATCTGGTTAAAGATGTCCCTGCTTACTGCAGGGCGGTTGGACTAGATGACCTTTAAAGGTCCCTTCCAACCCAAACCATTCTATGATTCTATGATTCCATTAAAACACAGAGATCTGTCAGTGGAGTTTTTGAGTGAGAATCCAGATTTTCAAACACTCTTTGCTTGAGAAGGTGGCCAGGCTTTGAAGAGATGTCCTTTCTCACCTGGGTAGGTAACCACAGAATAGGGTCTTCACCAACATGGGGCACTTTGCATCATGCGGGGAGCTGCTCACAGTGACAGTTTCTGTTTTCCAGAAGCTGGTGGGTATTTCTGAAGTCTTATCTCAATTTTATCTCTTCTGAAAATACATCTGGGTTGTTTTTCAGTGAGGTATGGAGACCTGGGGACATCACTGGAGAGCCTTGGGGAAGACTCTCCCCTGAGCACAGCTTCCCCTCTCCGGGCTGCAACCTCGGAGACTCTCCCCGTGCTTTTTCTCCACCTGCGCAAGTGAGGATATTATCACACAAGCTTTCAGTCCTGGGCTATATTTTGGATTTGTGGAGGGGATTCCTGCTGATTACACCACAGTGTGTGTTTTCAGTGTTAAAAGACTTTCCAGGGGGTGCGTGTGTCTTTTTTTTCCAGAAGTCCTGCAGGAAACCTAACGAGTGTATTTTCTTGTAGCTGTCATCCTCCTGGGAGCTGCATTGGGATGCTGAACGACCTGCTCGGCTCCTGAACGACCACGGCGCAGGATGCTCCCTCCCATCTGCTCTCCATTTAGGTTCCACTGAAGACCTTTGTCCAGCTGATGAGAGACCCCCTGTGCAGCCGTCAGCGCTCATCTCTGCAGCCCGGGGTAACTCAGCAGAGCAAATCAGCGTTTCGCCCCAGCGTGAGACCCAGGTCTGTACCAGCACACCGCCTTTTGTGGGTGGCAGCTGCGTATGGAAAGCCTGCAACTACAGGCCCCATAGAGACATCTTCGTTCAATAAAACCTAGCAGTTGCTGGCAATCAGTGAATTAGGGAACCTCACAAGCCAGAGGCTGCAGCCAGATCCTCATGTTAAATAGCTGCCAGTAGGCCCAGCCTCCATGAATTTGTCTAATCCCTTTTTTAACCCATTTGTAATTCTGGTCTTTGCAACATCCTGTGGTGATGGTTGGGTTTTTATTTGTTTTAAACCTGATGTCTGGACATATCATTGGATGGCTGTTTCCCTTCCTGCCAAAGCCACTTGGCTTCACCTCGTTTCTTCAAAGAGGGCTCTGATGCAGCACCATAAATCATTATGGCCAGAAAATATCCTTTGAATCCCACAGTATCATTTCAAAGCTCTGGGCTGTGTGTGGTCTTTTATATACAAAATGTATGCCTAAAAAATTGAAGGGTATTTTTTTTCCCCCCCAAGTGGTCTGGAAAGGAGCAGATTGTCCTTGGACTGTTTGCAGAAGCTGGAGTTCAGCAGCTGTCGTTTGCTTGGCTTCTCCCCACCTCCAGGACTGATGATATCCTGGAAGGCAGAAGGGGGATGGGGTTCAGAAGGGCTGGGGCAAACGGAGCGAGGTTTTGAAATTGCTAGCGGGGATGTTTTCACATCTAAAAGATCTCTCTTCTCCCATCTCTTAAATTTATTGTGCTAATCTGTTATTTCCTTTGACCAGAGGCCAACAAACAGCAAGCGATACATATATATTTTGCAGAACAAAACTAAAGAGTGGTTTCTGGTACAGGGCAGACTCAGTCTTGGAGCTTTATTAAAGTATCTAGATTCACCCTGCATGATAGATGGGGAAGAATCCATGCTGCAATCAGCTATTCACAAACAATCCGTTTCCAAAGCTTAAAAAAAAGGAAAAAGAAAAGGCAAAACTTCCACCCTTTAAAAAAGGAAGTGAAAAGGAATCTGAGCAAGTTTAAATTTGGTGAGCATTTTTTGAGATCTGAAATAAAGTGCTACAGGAAGCTCAGGATGGAGCAAACTGTGGTTCACCGGCCAGCGATTTCAGTAAAAGAGTGAAATTCACTGAACTCTGTGCTCCTGAATGTGTTGAAGAATTAAGAGCCTCATCCTATGCTAGTTGGAGATAGTGGGACTTTTGACTTGGTCAAGCAAGGGTCAGCCCTAAACAAAGGGCTTAGGTCCCCCAAAGAGCAGGTGTACTGTCCTGTTAGGGTATGGGCAAAACATGTCTGTCTAATCAAGCAGATCCTGTTGTCCTGGCAAGAAGTCAGAGCTCATTTCTGCAGGGAATACCCTTTTCCTTGCTTCAGGAGAGTGGTTTCCCCGCAGCTGCAGCCATGTGGAATATCACTTTGCAGCCAGCGTGAAAGTCTTATGCTCTTGCAGCGTCACAGAGGAGCTCTGTATCTACTGCAACCATCCTCGTACAGACAATCTGCATTATATTTGTGCCCAACTCATTTGCTGCACACCCTTTTAAGCCAATGAAGGGGCCCACGAGATTTGCCCTTGCATGGATAAGAGTACAGCAGAGCCAGGCAGGGAACGCCGTAGCTGTCTGCCTTTTCCAAAAAGGAGCAAAATTCTTTTGCTCTGATATGCCACGCTGGATCCTGACGGTAGCAGGCTATTAATAGTAGCAGGTCACTCTAGGAGAATGCAAGAGGAGGGTGAAGCGTATAGCGTACGGTTTTGCACACTGAGGGACGCAGCAGTTAGTTAGCCAGAAGCTGGCTTCATCCGTGTCTCTCTTTTCTGATCTCAAAAGCTTTATCCTTATAAATGCATGTGCTTGGAACAGCCTGTGCCAGCGGTTTCAGTCACTTTGGGACTTCAACCTCGAGTTGTGCAAAACTGCCGACATGTACCGTGCAAAACTGCCTTTAGTGATTTGTTAAACCAAGAAAGAAAAAAGAAAGAAATGTCACCATCTCGACATCTAGCCTGGTGCATGAGTTTTTCCTGAGGACAGCCATATGTACACTTGCCTCTAAATCAAAGAATCTAAGTTAATTTAGTTGTTGAGCTATTTCTTATGCCAAGGATAACATACCAAAGGGCTTCCCACCCTTGTATAGTGGTGTCATGAATGTGGACTGAGTTTACAGAACCAGATCTTTATTGTGTTTATCCCTGCTCTGGTAGTATCTAGACTAACATTTGAGGTGACAAGCCATATAATCCGAAAAGGCAAATTATACAGCATCATAGTCTCACCAAAATGGACTCCCCTGAATAATGGTAGAGTAGCATAGATGGGCATTAAAAGTGAATATGGCTCTCTGATGGTTAAAAAAAAAAGCCCCCCTCACTGCCTGTTTAATAGCTGTGGCTCTGAAAATGACATCAGTTTTGCTGCTGTCCTTAAGGCTAAAAGGAGAGGTACATGTGACTCTTTGGTCTTTCAATTAAAATGAACTTTATTGCAAAACGTTTGTTCTTTTGTTGTCTTGCCAGCTGGGTGGCTTCAGAAGCTTGAATAATACATGTGCAGCATTGTACAGTAATTGTTCCCCATCCTCAAAAATTCACAGATTATGAATTCATAGATTGTTTGTGCAGCTGACGGTGGCTTTGAGCTTCTCCATAGTTAGAAAAGGACTGAACCCAGTGCAAACTGCATGTACACAGCTTCAGTGAATCCAGATTTAATATTTATCCTTAGCTTGAGTTGGCAAAAAAATACATCAGCCCCAAGCCTACCGCAAAGGGTAGATCTGGGATGAAGCCCAGATTCATCGTGGCTACCCTGAGATAAAGGGAAATCTAACTGAGGTGCCTGTTTCAAGAGCAGATAACCTAAGTTAGTGCAAGTGAGACCACTCCAGAAGGTGACGAGAATGGGATGAATCACCCTGCAGGACCTCCTTACCTGTCTTGGGAGAAGAGGAGAAGACAAATAGAGCTTTTAGGGTGACCAGTCAGTAATGCAAAGTTCAGGTAATGCATTGAGTTGATGGGTACCTAGGCCTGTGTGCCTGAAAGTGTTCAGGTCCTGCCAGAGAGGACTATAGAGCTGGTCAAGTGTCAGAGTAGCTGCTGTCTTGCTAGGACTGCTCAGACCTGGGAGGAAGAGTGGCCTCACAGCTAGAGGTGGGAAGGAAAGAGAGAAAACAGCAAGATAAAGGCAGAGGAGCAATTGGGAATAATGAAGATGAGGAAAGGATGGAGAAAAGACAAGAAAAGCTGGAACAAAGAAGCTGAAAAGGACATAACACTGTGGTAAGAGCACTTTATAATGGTGTACATATCTGCAAACCTGCTCTGAGCAGCGCGTTTGTTCCTTTCTCAGCTGAATGCATTGGTGCTCCAGTTCCTCACCACTGAGTGGCTCTAATGAACGCTCCTCTGTAGTCTCCTAAACGCCTCCCATGGCTTATGCAGAGTGCACTAGCGTATTTGTAAAGGTTTGCTTAGCAATGAATAGATCTGCCCTAACATCAGTGGCATGTAGCCTCAGGACCCCCTGTATCTTAAACGGATCCCGGGTGGCAAGCCAGATTTAACTGTACACAAGAGCAATGTTGTTTTCTTTTTTTAGGCCACAGCCTTTACATTCAGCTCCAGGAGTTGCAGCCATCTGCAGCACATTGCCCTGATGTGAGCTGGAAAGGAACAAAGGCGTTTTCTTCACAGGTGCATCCGTCCCTGCGCGTGGTGGGTGCAGGCATGAGCCTCAGCGCTGTAAAGCGTTTATATTTGATTACTCTTCTTTTAGAAGGATGTCACTCTCAGAGAGGATTTCGGTGCCTCGGGGCACAAGGAACGGATTGTTTCGGTTGTTTTGAATTGAGCGTTGGCTCTTTGCATGTCAGGGTACTCTGCTTCAGTTTCCCATTTGCGGGCTCTTTGCCCTCGTGCTGTTGTCTTTCATCAGACCTTGCTGGTAGTAGTGTAATAGTGGAGTGGATTAGGGCCATCTTTCAGAGGGTTTGGAACTTGACAGACTATTTCTCTCTCTAAAACAATGAAGTTATGCCTACAGTGGGGTCCTGAAGACCTGGCAGGTATTTGTGGTACAAAAATTGGACATAGAAGTCTCAATCCTAAATCTCATTGTGGCCATATGAACACAAGTCTTGCACGAAGGAGTCCTTTAGGATAGACTTTGCGCCCGAAGAAGTAAATTTTGCATGGATAGATCCCTGCTGCCTCCGAGCACCACAGATGAGGGAGGCGTGAGAAGGAACGGCACTGGAGGACCCGCAGCCTGTCTGGTCTTGGCTGCTTGACAGCCCTCAAGGGTTACTGCATCTGGAGTGTGGTTTGGAGCAACCCCAGGTCACATCTCGAGCAAGGGGCTCCGGGAATCTCCTCTGCAGTTCCCTCACATCTTTGGTGCTCAGATCTGAATCCCAGAGGTTTGAGGCTTTGAAGAAACCATTGCCCATGTCCAACCACATAAGTCCACAAGGTTACTGAATTTACAAAAGCTGATGATGAGTATCTGCCATGGGACGTGGTTGCTTCAGGGTGAGGATTTGCTTATGCAAAATTGCTGAGGAAAACTTAATCTGAATTAACTGAATGTGTGAATTGGAAGTGGATTAGCAATGCCATGTAAACAGATGGATTCCTTAGATTCTTCTCTTCAGAATTAAAATAGTCCTAATTTGTTTCAACATAATTATGAAAGAGAATGTCATACAGGCCTTTAATAAGATATAATTTACTGACCGTAAAAGTTAGTCTGGATTAATTTTTTTTGTGTCTCCCAGGAGGGATGGGATTGAAATACAGTCCTGAATTTTTTTTAGTAAGAAACTTGTATTGTCTTTACTAGGGATTTTAGTAACTGATTCTGATAACGTAGTAATCTGGTTTTATTATGATTATACTATTTTTAATCTTGGGATATAAAAACTCTGAATAAGCAATTAATTAATCCTCACCATGTCCCTGTGTGGTTGGTAAAGGCCTTGTAACAATCGCTTCATTCGTGCTGTACTATATCTGCTTTTAGTGTGGAATACAGCAAGGCAAAGCAGTGCTACAAGATATGGGAGGGAAGATGAATATCAAATCTTATTGAATGCATGGGAGGAATTAAGCTAGAAAAAAAGTATTATTACCCAGTTTAGAATGTGGTCAAGCCACCATGATGTACTAGCGAGAAAATGTCAGGGGAGCTTTAGCAATCAGGGCGTCTGCTTTATGTCTAACCAAATCCACAGCACATAGAGTGGTACCACACACAGTGCACTGTGGTGGGGAGCGGCTTAATAGCAGGGTGTAAATACCGAGGATTAAAAATAATTTATCTGATTTCCTTTTATTTGGAAATAGGATTTGTCTATTTAAATTACATTTATTCAAAAAGAAAAAAAAAGAAAAAAGTAAAGAAAAGAGAAAAATAGAACCTCTGAGATCACGACTGCTCTCCGAAGGCTGACTCTCCATTTTCACAGCCTGCTCCATCAGCGTTGCAGTGCAGAGTGGTACTCCTCACGGCCCCTTCTCCATATGGGCAGCTGCTTTCTTTTCCTCAGCGGACAGTTTATTTTCTACTCGATGCTAAGTTTCATGTTTCTCTTACTTCTTTAAATGAGAGCAAGGACTGCGCTTTTGTTCTGCTCCTCTTCCTGTGCCTTTTTGCTGATCTTCTCTGCATGTACCTGAAAGGTCAGGAAAACAAATCAATACGGAAAAGGACCTCCTGCCCCTTTTAACCTAACTTGTAGGAGGAAGGGAAGGTAAATCGCCAGTTGCATGAAAGGGAATTTTAAATATGCTTGAAAAAAGCACAGTGGGAGTGAGGGTTTGGAAGGACAGGTGTCGACAAGACCAGTCTGCAGTTCACAGGGTGTCTTTATGAACTTTTGGTCTTCTCCTCCACGATCTGCCCATATATGCTGTTGTGGAGGAGGGATCCCACGAAAGAGGCACTGTAACAGGGAATGGCCCTCTCATTTCAGCTGCACTGACCATGACGGTGTCTGCAAGAGAGACCTTGGTGCACTGGGAGCTGGACTGAGACTCACTACATGATTTGAGGGCTAGCAAATGCTGACCACTGTCTTGTACTGGCTGGGTTTTTGTCAGTACTTTCTGGTTACCGGTATCTTATTTCCAGTCGTCCAGGTGACCGTCTCCTTCTTCTGCAGATAACCACCGAGCATGACGCAGAGCATCCGGAGGCAGGAGAGAGGGTAGATATCTGCCCAGCAACTGGACTCCTGCTGCACCATTACTGGAGCAGTGAGGCCTATCATTGAGTCTTTCTCTAAACTCAACCCTGAATATTACAGCCAAGTTCACTAATCATGGCCTCTGCTCCCAATATCTAGCCTTAAGCATTCATCTAGTGAAGCTAGTCCTCCGTTAGAAGAGCACTCCTGGGAACTTCCTTGGTGGTCAATGGAGAGGAGATAGCTCTCCCTTTCCTTTCCAATGGTGACGACTTCTAGATTGCTCATATAGGGTCTTTATTCAAGTGCCTTATGTTAGATGCTAAAAATTCAGGCCTTAACCTCTTAATTATTTTAGTTTTTAAGCATCTGCCTTTGAATTTAGCCTTGATTGATCTATCAGGTGCAAGACTCTTGAACACTCTGCTAATGCACCTTCCTTTCCCCCCAGGCCCACCCCCAGGTGCCTTTTTAGGAACTGCTTTTCTCTTACTACTTATGTGGCAAATACCCCAGTGTGGAAAAGTGGCTAATTGCTCGGCCCTCCTTCCGGCATCAAGGTCAGCAAATAGACAAATGCAGAAAGCAAAGCGAGCCACCGCTTTAAAACCCAGAAGTTTCAAACGGTGGCCATCCGTGATGGGTAAATAGCAACACTTTGCACCGTATCAGCGGATATAGCCCTCTTGCAGTGGAAAACAACAATGACTGTGTTCCTCAGAAAGCTCAGCATTCATGCTACTGAGCGTAGGATGGTGATGCTCCTCCTACATGCTGGTAGAGTGTCAGTCACCAGAGCAAAGGGATAGCAACAATAAAGTAAATGTTTTCCCTTCCCAAGCTCGTCTGTTGTACTACTGAAATTGCTTCATTAAAAGCTTTTTAAGAATGAAGTTTGTACCTTGTTTTCAGTAAGAACCTTTTGCAAAAAGCAGCTGTTAGAAAAAAAAGCGTTCTTTTGCAGATGCTAAACACAGAAGCCCACGCGATGGATGTTTTTCAGTCTTCCCTTTTCTTCCTCCTTTGTGCCCTGCACCAAGCCATTACACCTTGGGCCCATTATTGCTCTTCAGCTGACTGCACAAGGCTGACGGCAGAGCCAGGATGGAGATGGATGACACTGGTGTGTTGCACCCTCTATTTTGAAATATTTCCTGGAAAGGTCTGTGTCGATGAGTTGCTGACATCTGCAGTAAGGTTGCTGTGCCTGTCGGTACACTGTTTTCATACAAAGAATAAACTGTAGGACTCCAAAAAAAAACCAAACCCCACATTCAGGGGTTTGAAGTTTTCTGAAATTTCCTAACACTGAAATGCCCTGTGCCATCAGAAAAGTGACCCTAAGATTTATATCCACAGAAATTGGTCCATTAGGCTGAGCAGAGAGCAATATACCTGCCGATGCCTTTACTCTTAAGTGAGAACATGGGCGCTTTACTAGGGAGAAGAAATAGACTTTGAGGCAAGATGGGACTGTGAATTTGGCTTGCTGTGCAGCTCTAGGCAGCTCTAGTCTTCTTTCACATCTTTGGAAGGTTTCAAAATGCTGCTAATAGGGAATTATTAACGTTAAGGCCCCTTACAGTGGTGGATTGTAGATGACTTAATAGTCCCTCTTTATAGAATCATAGAATCATCTAGGTTGGAAGGGACCTTTTAGATCATCAAGTCCAACCATTAACCTAACATGGACAAAACCACCACTAAACTGTCTCTAAGCACAACGTCTACCTGTTGTTTAGATACCTCCAGGGAAGTTGATTCGACCACTGCCCTGGGCAGCCTGTTCCAATATTTGATAGCCTTTTTGGTGAAGAAATTTTTCCTAATATCCATCCTAAACCTCCCCTGGTGCAATTTGAGGCTGTTTCTTCTTGTCCTATCACCTGTTACTTGGGAGAAGAGACCAATGCCCACCATGCTACAACCTCCTTTCAGGTAGTTGTAGAGAGCGGTAAGGTCTGCCCTCAGCCTCCATTTCTCCAGGGTAAACCACCCCAGCTCCCTCAGCTGCTCCTCTTAAGACTTGTGCTGTAGACCCCTCACCAGCTCTGTTGTTCCTCTCTGAACACGCTCCAGCACCTCAATGTCTTTCTTGTAGTGAGCATGCGAGGTGCAGCCTCACTAGTGCTGAGTACAGCAGAACAATCACTTCCCTAGTCCTGCTGGCCACACTATTACTGAAACAGGCCAGGATGCTGTCGGCCTTCTTGGCCACCTGGGCACACTGCTGGCTCATATTCAGCCAGCTGTCGACCAACACCCCCAGGCCCTTTTCCACCAGGCAGCTCTCCAGCCACTCCTCCCCAAGCCTGTAGCGCTGCATGGGGTTGCTGTGACCCAAGTGCAGGACCCGGCACTTGGCCTTGTTGAACCCCATACCATTGGCCTTGGCCCATTGATCCAGCCCATCCACATCCCTCTGTAGAACCTTCCTACCCTCAAGCAGATCAACACTCCTACCCAATTCGGCGTCATCTGCAAACTTACTGAGGGTGCACTCAATCCTCCCATCCAGACCATTGATAAAAATGCTAAACAGAACCGGCCTCAGTACCGAGCCCTGGGGAACACCACTTGTGACCAGCCTCCAACTGGATTTAACTTCATTCACTCTTTGGGCCCAGCCATCCAGCCATTTTTTTCCCTGCAAAGCTTATGCCCATCCAAGCCATGAGCAGCCAGTTTGTCCAGGAGAATGCTGTGGGAAATGGTGGCAAAGGCTTTACTAAAGTCCAGGCAAACAACATCCACAGCCTTTTCCTCATCCGTTAAGCAGGTCACTATCATAGAAAAATATCAGGTTTGTTAAGCAGGATAAACACGTTCCCCCCCTTATGAAGTGGGACCAGATTTTAATCCCAGTGGTGTAAACTTGGAGTAGTGGATTTTAGTGGATTTCAATTCCCCTAGGAATATCCACAGATAATGGAATGAAGCATTTTAAAAGCAACATATTTTTATGCTCGTTAGCTGCCCCTGTCCTTCAGTCTAAAAAATTATTTGGGATTCTCATGTTGGTTTGAGATGGCTCGTCAGAAAGACATCTAATCAATCACTATTCACATTCTTACGGGAATTTCCCTCTTGCAGCCCAGTGTGACTCAGAAAATGACACTGGACAGCCTAGCATCTCTCTGAGGTGACAGTATGGTCACCCATCTGTAACTCGCCTGGGAGCATTTGCACACCTTTTGAGGTTTAATTGGTCAAAACATCATACAGTGGTGTTTCGCATGAACTTCTACTCACCTTTATCTCTCAGTGACGACAGCAGTGTCAAAGCAGTAATCCGCCCAGGGACTCCTCACCTGATGCGTGCTCTAAGTCGTCAAGATGCGCTGCTTACCTTCTCCTCAGCCACAAAATGTGGCTCACTAAGGCTTGAGCAATGAAAATCTGTAATGAAGTAGATTAATGACAGAAAAGCTGGGTAATTAACATGTAGAAGTTAGTTGTTGCAGGCGTTATACGTGCAAGGAGCTGTTTTGTGCAGAGACAAGCTTGGCTGTTTGTTGGGATATAGCAGCTTCCACTGAGCGCAGTGGGCTTACATGGAGTGCTTGACACCACAGCTTTTATTCTGCTAATCAGATAACTCCGAGGGCAGTTATTCCCATCTCCCCATGCTGTTTAACTTGTACCATGTGCTGAAGCGCTTGTGCTGTGACACAGCCCTGAACATCCCACCGCTAAGTCGTAATAGCACGCATGATGAAAAATCCTCTTCATCTTTCCTCTCCTGCTATTTTGACCCAGACTCTGCTGAAAATTTGGCACCAGATTCCAGAAGCTGAGCAAGTCCTTGTCTACTGTACTTTACTCACAATTGCCCCTTAGAAAAATTCTGTCAAGAGCAACCTGCAAGGCAAGGTGTTGTAAAATTGTGCTGAAATCATGTGTGAGGTGAGCCCACAGGATTGGTTTGTGATTCTGATAAATCTGGTGTTTTGATTTAAGGCTTTAGCTTCAGCCAGCATCAGGATATTCTGTGTGTATGTGTGTCTGCATAACGCCCCTGTATTTTCACTGCCCACAAACTCGCACGTACGATCAGATAGAGCAAGCTGTCTCTGCCCGTAGGTTTGCGTTCAGGAAACAGATGTGCCGGTATCTTGCAATGTCCTCAGATCTCTAGAAGAGATGAACCACAAAGGTCCAGAACAGAAATGACTTAAAAAGTGAATCTCCAATAAAAAGGCATGAACAAATGGTAGACATTTACTCCCAAATCCTTCTACATGGTAGTTTTTGATCTGCAGTGTAAGAATTGCACTTGCTTACATAATAACAGAGAATTCTGAAATTTTTATGGGTGTCCAATAAAGCTAATAAGTGAACCTCAGCTATTTTCTTCTGTGAAATCCTTGAAATGGTGAGACGACCACAGTGCTTTTGGTTTAGACAACTCCTTCATGGAACAGAATCGACAAAGCTCTGGGTAGCTTATTGGAAGGCATCGCAAATGCCTTTCATGGGTGACTGGTCTTTTAAATTCCTAAGAACACTGATGGTTTCCAAAACACCCTTAGCCATCACTGAGACATTTGTTCATACATAGCCATGTATTTGCTTACACGGGAGAGGTGAAATAAGACTTCTTTTTGGAGCCCTCTTTCCCTGGCAGACTATTGGGGTACAGATATGATAGGACCTAGATTTGAGTCAGACACAGTTTGGGGTTTAATTTTGCAAACCACAAATCTTCCACTCAAACTTTCCAAAGAGCGTCTTCCAATGTTACCTGGTGCCGGATTTCCTCTTGTTCTGGTAGGGGTGAGAGCAGCCAAGGTGCGCCAAGGGCACCTCTACAACTATATGACTGCTGTCATGCTGGGTGATCTATTGCTTCATTCCAGCATCAAGCAGTGCGTGGGGGGAAAGGGAAGGGCACAGGCTGGAGCAACCATAGCTCCATCAGCTCTGCTGCCAAATTTTCACTTGTGGCTAAGATAGTGTCCTTGGAAAACACTAAAATCCCAAAAGGTAATATAGGACAGCACTTGGCTTCTCTAATATATGAGCAATGTTGTGTACCACGTAGCAGTAGTAGTTGTAGTAGTCATCATCGTCGTTGTTGTCGTCATCATTGTCGTAGTAGTAGCGGTAGTAGTAGTAATAATAAAAAAAATGCACTGCATACCCAATTGCTGTCCTTCATTCTGGGTTAGAACTACAATAAGTGACATCTAGTTTTTGTGTTTTTCCTGTCCTGGGTTTCCAAGGGCTATTTGTAAGTCTTCCTGAAACAGTAGTTTGAATCCCTGAGATGAGAAATTAACTTTACTTGTTCTGATGCAACCTCTCTGTCTAATCCAAGACCTCCCCTAAAATGCCCTTGGCATGTCTTCTGGACAGTGGAGAGTTGGTAAACTGTAGTGAGGAGTGGAGGAGCCTCTGCAGAAGACAAGTGCTTTAGTCGCAATGCTGGGTCGCTTTGTGTATTCGTAGGGGTTTATCCTTCTGGAAGGGCCAGAGCCTGACAGTGGAGAGGCTGTGTCACTCCCAATTAAACCATGGCTGCTTCTGATATAATTACTGCCCATAATCGGTGTCACAGCATGGCTTTGCTGCTAATTTTTCCTCCTTATTTTGTTATATAGGCCCCTTTCTGTCTGCAGGCAAGGCAAGCAGTGAGCTTTCCAGTGATGACAGCAGGCGACAGTGTTTACTGCAGGGAGCAGAGCCGTCAGTTTGGGAACACATGGGAAGACTGCAGGAAAAAAGGAGGCCGGTCTCAGTATCTGCCTCAGCTTCATTCAGGCTGAGTTGAACCTACCAAAGTCTTAGAGATCCGAGTGGGTCACGGGGACTCTGAAGAAAGCAGCCATGAAGAAATCTGGGAGGGATTAGAAGAGTAAGTCTATGCATGGTCACCCAGCAGTGCCAAGGACTGGCTAACTCCAGAAACTGAGGCCAAACACATGGGAATGAAGTGCTAGCGTGATTAAATGTGAGTTTACAAACACCAGCCAGCACCACCAGGAGCAGCCATGGAAACAACCAGCCCGGTCCTGCTGCACAGGATGTCCAAGGCAGGGAAGCCTAGCCTTCTTGCTAGCAAAAGATGGTGGAGCCAGAGCGTGTCACCACCAGTGGTGTTGACCCAGCACAGCCCGGTGCCCAGAGGCGAGTCCACTTCCATCAGCAGCCCAGGAGTGCTCACTCACTGTCCATCTGGCAGAAGCCACGAAGGATCGGGAGCTGGATACACGTGGGGCAGTTTGAAGTATCCGGGATGCTGCTCTGCAGAGAGCCAAAGCCAGTGTTAGGTCCATACATAACTCACCACTGGAAGAAAGCTCAGCAGTTTTGCTGGTTGATTATTTCTTTAGAGCTGGGAGAAAAGCTTGAGTTAGACTTAGAGATTTTGTTTTCTAACTATAACCTTGATTTGCTCTGACTTAATACGAACAAAAAAATTTGTCACCCCTTATAACCTACTTTCTTGGGAGAAAGAGAGTCACTCTCAGACAAATGGTGCCATACAACCTTTAAGGCAAAAAAAAAAAAAGAAACAGGGAGATTTGTAAATTAAACTGCTTTGTAGGCCTGGTTATTAATCACTTCACTTGATTTTGGTATCCCCCTTCTTGAAACCTGGACACATGCTTTGGAATAATAGTGGTGATTCTGTCTTTTAACACACCTGCTAGCAACTTTATTTGACAATGCAAATTCCCCGATCTCAGTCAAGTTCAGACTTTGGCAGTTGCTCTTTGTTCACGCCGGCAAATGCAGGAGCAGAATGGGATCCTGATAATTAAAATCCCTGGAAGGCATTCCTTGCTCTCCGTGACTTCAGGGAAGGCTGTAAACCCTTCATCCAATACCCCTTGTTACGCTGGCTCAGAGACAAAGTTGGCAGTGCGGGGTGTGAAACCATTAATTTTCAGCTGAGGCACCGAGGACTAAATTTCACTCTGACACTGGAAAAATGACGCAACTCTGGATTTGCATAGGTCAGGTTATGTTCTGTCTGAGACCTTTGTAGTTCAATAAATTGGTGAAGGTGTTGGGAATAATAAATTTTGAGGGGAATGGGATTATTTGCCCTTAATCCTGAAACTTGGTCTAAGACAAAAAAAGTACAGCGAGCCATTCCTAATACTGCAGGATAACATAAGGAGATGGGGCATCCTCCTCATTTCTATACTACACATAAAAGAAACAAATAAAGGCAGCACCCAAGAACACTATGTTTTGCATAAACTTTACCAATCCCTTGAAAAAGAGGTATAAGGAATTGATAAATACAGAGCAAAATTCTTTGGGAGAGAAGAAAGAACTGAAGTTATTGACAGTGTTTCCCAGCCCCTGGATGTGTCAGGCTGGAGTTCCTGGAACACTTGGGTTGTGGCATTTCGGCAATCAAGTAACATCATCGCACAGACGTGGCCTGACAGGTCTCTTATCACACGCAAGTTGTGTGTGTTGGCCGCATGAACACGCTTATCACGTGTCTCACAATAGGTGCTGGTGCAGGGGTGCCAGTTTTTCTCTCCTTGACAGTAAAGCGATATTAATCCCGCAAAAGACCTCGCACGAACCTTACGAGTCAGTCAAAACAGGTTTTGTGTGGAGTAGCTGCTACTTGTTTTGTTTGACTTGTTTGGGTTTTGTTTTTAATTTTAATTCATATTCCTGTTCCAACACGGCTAGCAGAAGTTGCCTAGAAACCATCTCGCGTCAGCTCACTCATCCAGGACTCACGGCTCCCCATATGCAGGCAGAGAGATAAGCTTAACTTCCTAATTTTTTAAAGAAATCCAATTAACTCCCCCCCCACCCCTCCCCCCGCCCCGCCTCCCCCTCCCATGGATATGATATCTGAGAACTCAGGGTAAAAAAAAATAAATACATCACTGAGTCAGAAAAGTCTGTCAGGCTCATCGTGGGGGGGTGTGCTGAGGGAGAAGGTGCTCTCGAGGCGGTGGCAGAGTCCCCACTTGTCCCCACTAGAAGGTCCAGCAGGCTTCTGGTGGACCCTCCACTGCTTCTGGTGACACAAAGCAGCCTTAAACTTAATTCAACTGGGCCTCCCTGTTTGTGAAAATACCGGTTATTTCGTTTTCCGTGCATCCTGTCCAAAATCTCCTCTCATCTCTCCCTGTCTCCCATAGTATCTGTGACCCGCTGCTCTTCTCTGGCCAGTATGAGGGGTATGTCTTGGGCAGTCGGAAAATTGAGGGGGCTTCCTGTGTTCTTTCAGGACAAAATTACCTTATGTGTGATAAATCCAGAGAAGCTGGGAATGTTAAATGCAGATCCGATGATGGAACCAGGCCGGTGCAAGTAGAGCTCAAGAAATGAAGGGTTTGTCTGAGCAGCGGCTGGACTAGAAGAATTTGGGTTTTGAACCAAAACCCAAAGATTTTATTAGACTCTCTGGAAAAATGCAAAACCAGAAAAAACAATTTTGGGTTGACCTGTGACACTTTATTTGGAAACTATTTATTTTGGGGTGCCTAGCCTTTGCGCTTGTAACTTGTGATGCTTTTTAAATGAAAAGTGCCATCTCAGAAAGAAGTGTTGAAAGGAATTAAGTATTTCTTAAGCTGAAAATGGATGTTTCAACACTGAAAAAAAAAAAATTGCTCCCTTTGTGAGACTTGAAACAATTAAATTTGGATTGAATTTCCCAATGCTTCTCCTCTTCCCAAAACTGAACTTTCTGGCAAGGTTTGCTATGCCTTGGCTGTTTTTTATCTGTATGTAGATGATAAATAAAGGGTTTAAGGACAAATGTGAACACCTGCACAATAGGAGGACCTGGGCTGTGACTTCCAAATGTAATTCACTACCAATTTTAACCTGTCCCTCCTCACTCCTTCCTCTCTTAATGCCTCTCTCCTGCTGCTGTTGCTTTTTTCATGGGATGCTTTAACCTGTTCCCCATGAAATGGATTTTCCATTGCAAAAAAAGTGGCTTGCATAAAGGAGGTTATTTAAAAAAAAAACAACAAACAACAAAACCCAACAAAAGCCGCAATGCGCTGCACTGCTGGTGGGGTGAAGGTGGGCAGGGGTGGAGGGCTGAAGTCCTCGGGGCCAGAGCTGGCCGTGCCTGGGGGAGGCAGGGGAGAGTTCCTCACTCACCGTTCAGGGAGCGGAGGCAGGAGCCTCCAAACTGACATCTGGACAGCATGGTCCAACGCTGTTCAAAGTTGCGGCCTTCTGGTGTAAATGGCTATTGACTGACTGACTGACCTTCACATTTTAAGCCAGCTTCTCTGCTGGCCAAGTCCGAATCTACTAGCACTAGGATGGTAGGCAAAGCTTTCATTTAGAGATGCTGATCGAAGCAGCATGGCTGAGGATTTCTGGTTTGGAGCGGAAAGGGCGAATGCCTGGGCATGGTATGGATTGTTTAATCAGCTGTGATCCTATTTTCCTGAGCATTTTAGAAGATGGCCAGAAGGAAGGAGGACTAAGACAACTTTGTGCATTAGGAATCAGTGTTTATCTGTCACTCTCAGAAACCGTGGGTAGATTTTGATCACTGACTAATAATGTCCACTCGCTTCTCCACGTGCACCCAAACCACAAAGGGCTGGCTCCTACCAACTCCAGAGTCTGTGGGCAGCCCTTCATGAGGATGGCAGAGAAGGTCTTTCTCGCTGGATGCCCGAGGGAACATACTGTACTGGAGTCTTTGGGTGAGTGTGAAGAAATGCAAGGGATCCTTTGTTTATAGCTTCCTCTCCCCTGAGAGTGAAAAGAGCTATATGAGTACGTGGCTGTGGCCTCTGAATCTGTATTTGCAGCTACTGATTGTTCCCACCTTTCACAGGGTGACACACGAGCTCTGAGAGACACGTGGGATTTACTGGCATGGTAGGGGTCAGGCAGCAAGACAGGGGGATGCTAAATCTTCTTACAGATTTAAATGCACGCATTGGTCTTGGCAACACAAGCCATCCTGGAAGTCCTGAACACTGACCTAAGGAAACATTTCTAATAAAGATAACTAATTTCCTGGAAATTAGAGCACATCACAGGCTTTTATCTGAAATCACGCAGAATATCACTGTTCTGATGGTCTAACAGACTGAAGATGACTTTTAATTGCAGGGGCAGCCGCTGTCACTGAATAAATGTTCAGTTCCTCTGGCCAAGCAATTCAAAGGCAAAGTCCTTTAAGGTGGAGTGTTGATTTCAGCAATTCAAGGATAAAAAGTGTAGGGGGGGACATTTGAAAGAAATCTTTGTATGTTACTTCGGGAAAGATACAGGTTAAATCTGCCAAACAATCCTAACTTTGCCCTGCAAAGGAAATTTAAATCTGTAAGCAAAAAAAAAAAAGATCTGGAGCAGTAAAAGCTCAAGTGCCCTCTTGTATGGTGGCGTGGCTCCAGCGTAAGCGTAAGGTAGCCTCTCTGCAAGTTCCAGCCAGCAGAAGGGGGATCTCACTAGTCTCGGGGTTGGGCAAACATTTAAAAAGGGATGTAATGTGTTTTTGAGCACAAACAGAGCAACACTTTAGGGATCTCCTAACCCTCGAGTTAGTGCAAGGAGTTGCAAATGTTCTGTATGTCACCTGCGTAGTCAGTGGTTTCTGGCAGCCTGGAATGCTTGCTTCAGACAGTGAATTGGGCGGCAAAGCAGAGCAATGTGAAGAAGGCTCCGCTTGACTTAAAAGTGTTCTGAGTTACGCGAGTGCGAAATATCTGAGGCCCATGGCGATACAGGACTCTGATTTTCAGTTAATTTGCAGGGGTGACCACAGCAGCTGGCATCCTGCAAGTTCCTGTTGTATTGGTGGCAATCCCAAGCACGCCTTGTCTCTCTCGAGCTAGATAAAAGCAAGGCATTCAGTGTAGTTGCCTTAAGTAACTCTCGAGTTAGTGCAGATCTAGAAGGTGAGTTGCCTCTGGAGAGACTTGTCCTAAGCTAAGTCAGATGGGATGAACCGCCTCTGGGATGTGTCGCGTTCTCCCTCCGTTGCTCCTGGAGAAAACCTAGGCAGCTAATTTAGACTGGGTGGAGGTGGAGGTAATACGCCGCAAGGCACGGAGTGCCCTGTGGTGGCCGCCGGTGCTCTGACCGTAGGCGGTGGCATGTTATCATCCAGTGTTGCGGAGAGAGCTGGTAGTTTTTCAAACATTGGTGTGCAGACTACCAGGCAGCTGTATGGAAATGGCTGATGTGTCGAGCGGACCCTGGCAGTAGTCTATATAATCGTCTCACACAAATCATTTCCAGCTTGGCTTAGTTACAAGCTAATGTCTTCAAATACAGCATGGGCACACAAGCGTTTCATTTTTAACTGTACAGGAACATTGAACAGGGGACTGGCAGAAACGCTAAGTATCATAGAGACCCCGTCTTTATTTTTAATTGTGTTAAAAATGCATTTAATGGATATTGTTGCAAATCTGAATATTCTCTTCATACTCCAAGTGCTGCAAGTTTTTAAAAGCATGAATGCACTAATCACAGGTAAGGAGGTTGAGTTCCAGTGTGCAACTGAAGGAGGGAGCTGGTATCTGAACACCACGGTGTAGCTGGTACTTCCCTAGTACAAATAGCTGTCCCTTACAGCTGTTTTCTCTGCGTCCTTTGGTTTCCTTCCAGTTGTGCCTGATCTGTTCTTGGTTACCCAGGCTACATTGGTGTCTCCTGTAGAAGTTAATCAAGTTTTCAAGGCAGAGTTGAGCCCTCATTGAACACGGTTTCCTTGAGAAGAACCAGTAAACAGAAGAGCCACAAAACTCAGATGGGAGGCTAATTGCAGTCATTGAAATTCGGCGCTGTCTGCTTTTTTAGAAGTGGAGGAAAAGGTATTATGTTCCAGAAATGTAGTAAAACAAGTGCCATTTTGGTTTTATAGTGCTGTAGTATATTTGTATACCGAAACCAGTCCCCTGCTGCTGAATCTTTGGATGCCAGGGCTGTTCGGTCGCGCTGCTATAGTTTCTAAATAAATAAGCAGTCAGCTAATGAAGTTCTTTGGTATGAATTCACATGTGCCTTTTGCTGTGTCTTGCGGCTTCCCCTACAGCATTAGTTACAAATTGTAGTCACTTTATTCTCTTGTTTTGTTCACATGGAGTGCTCCGGTTACTATCATAGAATCATAGAATTGTCAGGGTTGGAAGGGACCTTAAAGATCATCTAGTTCCAACCCCCCTGCCATGGGCAGGGACACCTCCCACTGGATCAGGTTGCTCAGAGCCCCATCCAGCCTGGCCTTAAAAACTTCCAGGGATGGGGCTTCCACCACCTCTCTGGGCAACCTGTTCCAGTGTTTCACCACCCTCATGGCGAAGAAGTTCTTCCTAACGTCCAGTCTGAATCGACCCATCTCTAGTTTTAATCCATTCAAAGTAGTAAAGTTCACAGAGACCGCAGTGCAAAATTCAAATGCTAAAAATAAGTAACAGGCCAAATGCTGAAAACATCGGGCGCTATTTCCACTGAAGTCAACTGCAGCTCAGCCTCAGTTCTTGCGCGTGTGTCTCTACAGGAATACTTGTATCCAGCTTAGTGGTCATAAATTGTGCAGTCGATTTTGAATTTAATAAACATTCAGGAACGCGCTTCATGAAGCTCTGACTAAACACGTCCTCCTACACCATGCTGTTTCGGCAGCTGTCTCCTCTGTCTCCCAATCCCACAAAAGCACCTGAGTAAGGTCTCCGTCTGCTCGGACTCGGCAACCTATCCATAAATCCCTAGCTGTCATTCCTGTGCTGAAAGCTGTCAAGGGGCTACTGAAGGAAAAATTATCCCTAGCTTCAGCCTTGCCTTCTGTCTAGACGTATTCTCCTTACCTGGCATGCTGTGGAAGCGAGGAGGTACGCTGGGGCGTTCGCTGATGCTGCATCTGGGAATCGCGATAAATAGAAAATGTCTGAGAGCTGAAACTCAGCTTACAGCCCCTAAGTGCAGGAGAGCAACACAGCACCTGCAGCCTTGGAAGCTGGGCTGAAAGATAAGTGAATTTTTTTGCATACGCTGTTTAAGGTTGTTACCGGCTTCCTCATTACTGGAGATAGTTTAGGTAGTGAAATAAAATGCAGGCGGCCAGGCTCTGACAGTGGGTCGGATACGTGGTTGGGGCAAACTGGGGTGGATAGATTGTAATGGGAGCAGAGGAGGAGAGAGCAAACGTACAGCCGTGGACTGAAGCCTGCACTGAGTGATGTCTGCACTTAGATGAAACATATTCCTGAGCAATCTCAGGGCTGCTGTTGTGGACTCTAAATGGGATTCTGTGATGAGCCCGATCTTTGATGGTATTGGATTAACATCACTGCTCATTCCAGCTTATTATGTGTCTTGCAGTACCTGTCATGTCTCTCTGCCATCTACAGCAAATAATGACTCCAGCAATTACGAAGGCTTTGTGTGCCTGCAGATCAGAAATGCTATCTCGCAAAGGGCAGACTTTCTCCATCTCAGCACTGCAAATTCTTCCTTCATGTAGTGATTTGGCCCTTTTCGTCTCCCCTTCCCCCTGCACCCGCCAGTTTGTGAAACAGCAGAAGCTTTACAGAAGAGAAAAAACCCGAGAGGCAGCTTCACCTCCTATCTTTCCCATTTTTCTACCTGACCCTCCTCTTTCTCTCTGGAGCCGGAACAGAATTAGGTATCAAACACGCAAGTCCTTCTTTGCTCAGGGTCTGATCGAAAGTCCGCTAAAATCAATGGAAAAATTCCCACGGGCTTTGCTGTTCTCTAGATTATTTCCAGCTCCCATCCGGTACGTCCCTTTGGCTGTACAGGCAGGCAGGGCGGCTGTGGGAGCTCAGAGGGGGGGGATTTTCGGTGAAGCTGCTCACAAAGGGGAGCCTTGTCTCCCTGTGCGAAGCGTGAGGCTCTTGAGTTTTCCACTTGGTCCAAATCTGCGATTCATTTGCTTTCCCATGCTTGTGCTCACATCGTAACACGACACCAGCCGAGAGTACGTTTTTTTCTTGCTCTCCTTTTTTCTCTCATCTTTGGTTTCTCCCTGGTCCCCCTTCTACCGTCCCCACCTCAAGCCTGCCATCCTGGAGCAGCAGCAATCCACTGCCCCGTCTCCAGGGCATCCTCCATCTCTGCTGACACCTGAGATGGCCGTCAGGTTACTGCTCCCTAACATGGTTGTGAAATCCAAATCAGAGCTTGCTTTGCTGTCCTCTCCAGATGCGCCTTCCACTGTCCCTGTAGTACTGCCACATCATTGACAGCATCTTCACAAAATAATCTTGAAACCACAGATGGAGGCAGAACAACAGGGGCACGTGGGGAGGGTCTGCTTGGAAAGAAAGCGTTGGAGGTAATGCTTTACATTTGACACACATGGCTTCGGCATGGGAGCTTTGGTTTGGCAAAAATATGGAAATAATAATAGCACTTTTGATCTTCAAAGTGCTCTTCACTCACTAACTAATGAGTGTAATGTTGGGCTTCACAAATTGGTCATACTCTGAAAATACATGTGGTAGCAAAGACCAAGGGTCATGCTTTCTGCTACTGTAATGCCTTTGAAACATCAGCACCAATTTCATGGTGTGAAAATTAAGGACCAAAGTCTGTTCTAAGGGTACAACATCTTATTTAGTCGATGGGAATTGCGTGCCCATTAATGAGAGCAGAATCAGACCCTAATTAATTTCAGGCTTGCCACATATATTCTTCCATTTTAATACACATGAGTACTGGCAACATCTGCCCTCACATGTGAACAGACATGAGCTTTGCAATATATGAATCGGATATTGGTCCTAATACGAGGCTTAATATACCAAATTTTCATGTATTGGTTTCTGTGGGATCCTTTGCCAGGGAAAGGAGAATAGCCTTGCAAGGTAAATGTGAAGCAAGCTAATTTTAAAGGTATCAAATTATTCAGGATTGAATAATTCAGCTCCACAAAGTGCAAGGTCCCTGTCTGTTATCAGCGACGGAGGTAGGTAAAAGCTGGTCCACGGCAAGCAGGGCCTAGATCTGCTGCATTGAAGAGCTGCAGGCACTGATTCCCAATTCTCTTGGGTGAGAGACAGATCAGCGTTGTGTTTGTGTTTTCAAGATTAAGTATCTCAAATCATAAATGTCAATAGAATTATGAAGTACATTGAAAGCTTCCAAGTTATTTAAAATTAAATAACAACCCTGTAATGCAGCCAAGCCAAGTATTGCTCAGATCCGTTCGACCCTTGCAGGAGGCAAAGGAGGCTTTCAATTTCTTTGTTCAATCACTTCATTAAATTCCAATTCCTCTTAAAAGCTTGGCAGTCCTTATCCTCTCCCACTTACTTCTGATACAAGTCCCCTTTGTCTGTGTTCAGATTCCTCCTGCTTCCTAAGCTTACCCACCTTCCTATACCCCAGAGCCTTGCTGACCCTCAAGGCAGTGGCCCAAGTAAGGACAGCTAATGGTATTTTTGCTAGAAATTTGCTTGTCCTTGTGTCGCCACTGCATTAGGCTGGGATGTGGCTGTGTGAGAGCAGGAGAACCACTGCTCTGGCATTTTGGGGGATTTGTGATAGGACCTGTGCTGCACGCTGGGAGCCAGTGATGCCTTCGGGGGAGATCAAAGTGTCTTGGCCAGCCCTTGTCCTCAGCAAGGTGGCCTGCTCGGTGTGGCAATAGCCTGAAGTGAGAGGCAGGGCAGTCATATCAGTGGAGGCACACGGTGAAGATGAAGCTTCTGACCTCAGGACAAGAGGTCAAACAAAAGAAAAAGCAGGGCTGAGTTGAGAAATGGCCCGTAAAATCCCAGCACTGCTACCTGTTGAAAGTCCCTGCTATCCTGGTGAGGCATCTGTAACATGGTTTTAGGCTGTGAGAAACACCACTGCAAGGTGCGCTGGGCTCTCCAATTTCAGGATGTACCTCTAGACCATGCCAGCGTACCCTTTTTCCTGTACTTTTCGTACTTTAGCGTATTCTGTGGTAAGAGGGAAATACAGCCGGCAGCCTGCAGCTCAACCAGAGAGTGCATTTCGATGTACGGGATTCATTAGCTTGCCTCTCCTGTTGTCTCCCAGGTACTCAGGGAAAGGCAACAGCAGAAGATGCTGTAGGACAGAGCCACATAAATAAACCATAGGTCCTGAAGGATGGCATTTTTCTCTTTCTAAAAGAAGTTCTGGTTGCAGCTGAAGTTGCCTTATGCTTTGACTTGTGCTTAGAGCAGCCTGTACGGGCAGTGGGCTTTACAGCCTCCAATGTGTTCTCACTTCTGATGGGCCGTCCCACCAGCACATGACCGCAGGGCCTGGGCTTATTTTCTTTTATAATCTCTTTCTAGGCTCTCGCTGAGATTTCCTGTCTTGGGGGATCTTGCTTAGGCTGGATGGATTACTCAAATGTTCTTGGTCCAGCTCCAATTCCAGCTTAATTTATCTCTAGCTGTTAGGGTTTCTGACTGGAAAAGCTACCCTATAGACTAATGAATTCCTACTGAATGAGGCGCAGGAGCTGATATGCAGCAACAGGAATCAGGTTCCCCATGTGCTAGGCTCACCATTAATACTGTTGCAGAAGGAGCTTGCTCATAGCATCTGCCTTGAAGGGCTCTTTCCACCAGCAGAGCTGGTCCTTCTAGGAACCTAGGAAGAGCATGGTTTTGCCCATTCCATGAAGCAAGCAAGAGGGTGTAGGCTGTGTAGCTCTTTCCCCATGGGCTTCCACACCACCATGCCCATGGGGGAGAAAAGGTCAGTATTACATCTTGCTTTGGACACCATTAGTGAAGAAAAAGCAGATCTGGAGAGAGGAAGTTTTCAAATCCTCAGCATGCAACGTGAGGGAGAACGTCATGTCTGCAGTATAGGGAACTTTTCTGGACTGGTGCTGGGTACACACCTCCTTTGCTATGCCAGTCCTTGTTAATTCACCTCTGGGTGAATTCCTAGGCAAAGACCCTTGGAAAGGGCCTGCAGCAATTGGCATGGGAGGATACACGCAGTTCTCCTATAGAAATCACAACACAAATTGTGGGGCTTACAGCTCTCCATTAATTTCTAATGGCTTTGGACAGCAGTTTTGCAATGGCCAGTGAACTCAGAAACCTTAGAAAGGCTGGACATGAGGCTGACTTGGCAAATGGCTCCTAGGAACAGTGCCTGAGGCATGGGTTTTGTCCATGTCTCGATGTGGTACCTGGCCCTCAGTAGTTCAGTGCAAGTTGCAGATCCCTCAAAGTTTGTCTGTGCAAGTCCTGAATGTCTTTCAAAAACTAAAGCTCTATGACTTGAACACATATTGAGATTAACCTGAGATTTCTACCAAACCTTTCACCTCTTCTCCGTGCCCCTCACATCTGTGCTAAGTATGTTTAAAGATTTGCCAGTGCCAGACAGAAGTTAAATACGACATCAAGGGCTCGACTTACTCCTGATACTCCAGAAACTCTATTCTACCATGCCATAGGAGAACATATTCTGCTGGCTTACAATGTGTGGCCCACAACATACATTTCATTAGCCTAAATTTGTCCGGCAGGGGCGAATAGTGTAAGTAAAACTACCGAGGTCACTGCAGTATTTCTGCGAGATGATGCTTTAGTTAACTTGGCACGTCTAGAAAAAAACCTTGTGATTGGCCTGCAGGGAGATTGTGTATGAGCCATACTAACTGCTGAAAGAAGCGGTCCCAAGACTGTTCCGAATGGCTGCTCTAGTGACATGAAAGTGTTGTTGTTTACATGCTTTGGAGAGCTTCAGGATGCAAGGAAGTTGGGTGGTTATTCTTCTTGTGCCCGCTTAAACAATGTATTTGATCCTGTCACCTGCCCCGTGTGAACTGCCTTCCTTAGAAGTCAGTATTAATGATGCAGATCAAATCTAGACGCTGTCACTTATCCCACTTGCTCCAACAGCCTTTGTTAAAAAAAAAAAAACTCTTTTTGACCTTAAAAAGTGGAGGCAATATTACTTTTGTAAAACTGCCAGGAGAGGTTCTAAGGACTAGAAAAGTGCTTCGTTGGAAGAATGTATTAGCAAATGCTACTTGATCACAGGGACACCTGTATCCTTGGTAGGAGATGTAGAAAACAGACCTGTCGTCAGTTATATTCCTCAAACATTGGCATTACTTGTTCTCAGAGTGATCTGGCCTTGCTTCATAGTCTTTAAGGACCCTTAAAGAAAGAACTGCTTGACTATACAATGGGTTTATCTTTAGCAGATAGTGCTCAAGGCCCATTACCACCTTCCCCCTCTTCTTCCCAAATGAATAATCTCTTCACCAGATTTTCTCAGCTGGAACCGAAGCAGAGATTTGAACTAAGCTGTCCAACTCCTTGGGCGCATGGGCTGCCCACCACGTCTGTCTAGCCAGGCGTTACGTATCTCTCTAGTGCCTGACCAAGGATCTGCCTAGTGCTGTGTCCTGCTTCCAGCAGTGGCCAGATGTGGGTGCCTGGAGAAGAGTTCAAGCTGCCAAGCATGCATTTCCTGAGCATGCTCTCAGCCTTCAGCTATCTTCAGGGATTTTTCTGAGCCAAATGCAGTTTCTATGTATTAGTAAAACGCAAGGTATTTCTCTTCCATGAACTTGCCTGCTTTCCCTTTGAATCCTCGTTCCAGCTGTTGACCTTGATGACCTGTTCCAGCTGCTGGTCCAGATTAAATATTCTCTCCTCTCCATCCCCAGCTGATTGTCATAACTTTCTTCCCACATCCTTGTCATCAGTTCCTACCGCTGTGTAACTTCACAGTATCTGCGTAACTTTCTGTCGATTGTGTGATGATTAAAGGGCTGGGAAATTTTAAAAAATATTTTTAATAGTAGTATGTTCTTAGGTTTATTTTTTTTTATTATTATTAAGCTGGAGAGCTTACAGATTTCAGTTTGGAAGTAATCAGGCAAACTGTTTAAACTGGGTAAAAAAGTGAATGTGATAACTACTGTTAGTGTGGGGAAAGGCTGGGACAGTGAAGTGTGCTTGGGAGTGGTAACCTTTTCACCT
This sequence comes from Chroicocephalus ridibundus, assembly GCF_963924245.1. Lineage (NCBI taxonomy): Eukaryota > Metazoa > Chordata > Aves > Charadriiformes > Laridae > Chroicocephalus > Chroicocephalus ridibundus. The sequence goes on from NC_086285.1 coordinate 49,168,822, forward strand.
CAATCAGCAGCAACTGGAACAGTTCGCCCTCAGTCTGCCTGTCTCCGGCTTGCTAAATGTCCAAATACTCCATGCAGAGTGGAGCTGTCTGAATTTACAAATACCTTTGGCCACCCTGAAACCGGCTTTTTTTTTTTATTTTATTTTATTTTAATTTCCCGTAAATAAATGATTCACCAGCCAAAAATACCATAAGCACCTATCACAACAGCACCAGTTGCTTCTGGGTGTCTTGGAGTTTACAGTCCAGGGTGTGCTTTCCACCAGGGCATCGCTGATCAAGGCTGGGCTGCCTGCTTTTGCCTAGCCCAGGGGGAACTCTGCCTTCTCCTGCAGGCACTGGAGTCCACCACCCTGCTACAGCACTAATAATAGCAAATGGACACAGCACGCCAACAATCGGGAGGCTGAAATTTGTTTGCCCCTGGGTGTTTGCCAAATAGTTATGAATACAGAAGAGGTTTGTTTGAAAAAGAACCTTGCTTGCAAACAAACGGTGAGCGGCAAAAGCTGAAATCTCTAAAATTATTTGTGACAAATAACTTGATCGGTTCTATGAGCCTCTGTCTAACTCTTGCACAGATGGGAGTCACTCTGTTCCAGAGTAAACAGAGCAGCCCAGCGCGCTCTCTGGTTACCAGGCTGGAAGAATGCAGTACGTTTTCTGTGAGTATTTGCTCTGAGTAAAAAAAATATGCTTACTTTATCTGTGTTCACACCTCCCTTGCGTTCATGAGCTGTGAACGCTCAAACAGTCAAGATTTACTCCTCTGGATACCTACCGAAAGCAAAATTAAACTTCATTATTTGCAAATGGAATAAAAGGTTTTAACGTGGGATCCTGTTTTCAGAAAGCCCTGCCAGGTCTCTTGAACAAAGGCTATGAAGTGAGCCAGACATGGGTGTGCCAGTCTTCTGTAAATAAAAACATGCATGTACATAAGTACGTCTAACAAGTACTCAGACAGAATTAACTGTAAGATCCATATCTTGCCAACAAATCTGTTGAGCAGCTTAAGTTTGGGAGTTTGGGTTGGTTTTGTTGTGTTGTTTTGGGGTTTTTTTTGTTTGTTTTTGTTTTTTTTTAAAGTAGCATTGCCTCAGGCAAAGGTCTGTGTGGCCCAGAGAGGAAAAGCTGAAAATGGTCTGCACAAATTTTGTAGTCATGGCTTATCTGCCTCCTGTCCCTAGGCAGTGAAAGCCACCAAGGGCCTTTGCAAAACCTTCTCCTCATTATAAGATTTGTGCTTCCCCAGGCAGGAAACGTAACACTGCCATGGGACTTGGGTGGCCCATTTCTACCGCAGAGGACCTTTGCAACAAGCTGTTGGCAGTCCTTTCCTAAAAGCAGGAAAAAATATCAGTAACTTCAAATAAACCTGGGAAGCTGCAATCTGCCAGAGGCTGATGCATGACGAGTGTCTAGTCTTGTTGGGTAACATGTTTCTGGCCAACGCTACCCTCTCGTTAAGCATGCAGAGCAGGAGGGAAAGCTCATTGTTTCGTTGCCTGCTAAATCAGGGCATTTATTGAGAGGACGTATCTGCTGGTTGCTGGAGAGATAACTGGCCCAAACCACTCATTTGGAATGGCTGAGGAAGATGGCAGAAGTAAGTGCTGCTGCTTTCTCGTGTCCCGTGTAATTGTGCTGCCTCTTCCCAGGCCTCCCAGAAACCACGCCAGAGCAAAAGGGTTGAATTAGTTGCCTGGGTACCTAGCCCCGGTGACTCAGCTGATGGGTGTAGCGCTCCTCTGCGTGGGAGATGTGTTATCTGTCTGCTCCGGGAGTTTGCGTCTCAGCTTGCACAACCTGCGTGGCTTCCCTGCACCCAGCGGTGCTCGGCACACTGGTGGCGGCTGAAAATCTGCCTTGTGTGTGTCTGTGTGGGTGCGTGCATCGACATCCTGACACAAGAAAATCATAAAAGGCGTCTCCTGAAATTATGAAGTCCATTGGTTGAAAGATCAGAAATGCTGTAAGTGACTGTTCATGTTCTCATTCTGCTCCCCTTTGCCTCCACCTTGGGCAGGAGTCCTGTGGGAAAATACAGCACTTCATTGCACAGGTATACGTGGAAGAAAAAGTGTTCTGGGAAAGCTGGTGTTTCCTAAGTCCCAAGTGTTTGACTTCACACCCTTCTTGACATTCCTGCAGGGGAAGTGTTTTTGTGTGTGATTTCCCAATGGCAAACAGCCCTTCAAGCCAGGCCTGAGGACAACTCTCATGACAAAGCCCTTCCTTTGCTTTTGTTTCCACCCCGCCCGCTTTCCTTTTGCCTTAGTCCCCAGCATCCCCATCAAACAGCATATGACCCCAGCACCCCTAGAATCATGGAATCATAGAATGGTTTGTGTTGGAAGGGACCTTAAAGATCACTTAGTTCCAACCCCCCTGCCATGGGCAAGGACACCTCCTGCTAGACCAGGCTGCTCAAAGCCTCATCCCGCCTGGCCTTGAACACTTCCAGGGATGGGGCATCTACAGCTTCCCTGGGCAACCTGTTCCAGTGCCTCACCACCCTCACAGTAAAGAATTGCTTCCTGACATCTAATCTAAATCTCCCTTCTTTCAGTTTAAAACAGTTACCCTTCTCCTATCACTACACTCCCTGATAAAGAGCCCCTTCCCATCTTTCTTGTAGGCCCCCTTCAGGTACTGGAAGGCAGCTGTAAGGTTTCCCTGGTGTCTTCTCTTCTCCAGGCTGAACAACCCCACCTCTCTCAGACTGTCCTTGTAGGAGAAGTGCTCCAGCCCTTTGATCATCTTCATGGCCCTTCCCTGGACTCACTCCAACAGGTCCATGTCCTCCCTGTGCTGAGGCCCCCAGAGCTGGACGCGGTACTCCAGGTGGGGTCTCACGAAAGCAGCGTAGAGGGGCAGAATCACCTCCCTTGACCTGCTGGACACGCTTCTTTTCATGCAGCCCAGGATGCGGTTGGCTTTCTGGGCTGCGAGCACACTTTGCCAGCTCACATTGAGCTTCTCATCCACCAACACCCCCAAGTCCTTCTCCTCAGGGCTGCCCTCAATCAATTCTCCACCCAGCCTGTATTTGTGCTTGGGATTGCCCCGTCTCAGGTTCAGTATATATTGCACATCCTTAATGTCTCTTATCATAAGACACCTCTGATCATACAAAAAGGATCTAATAAAAATTAACTGCATATATTGAAGTGGCACTAGTTTGCTGTGGGGTATTTTGGCTCAGTGTTAAAAGGTTTCTGAGGTGTACTCAGGTGGGGAGGGGGAAGAGTAGTGGCGGAGGGAATGAGGGGGAGCAAAATGGTTAGTCATTTTTAATGCCTTACCTACTTTTAACAAAATTGGGATAGCAGTTCACAAGTCTAGGAAAAGGCATGGCTTTAGCCTGAGGGCTCTACCTGCTGCATTTGAGATCTCCTGCAAATAATAGTAATCTCCAAGCATTGCAAGAAACCTGCACAAATTGTTTATCATGCAAAATGTTAGGCAGCCTAAATAGAGGAGTAACGGCCTCAATGATTGTGCCTCAAACTGCTTTTTATGCCTGTTTCTTAAGCAACGTTTATGTGCTCCAAGGAAAAGTGTTCTCCTCCCCCTGATTTGCCTTACAGTGACGTGGTTGGTTTATCAGCTTTTGGGGAACCTACTTGCTGCTTGCACACCATAAAAAAAAGTCTAATTTGGTGGCCCCAATGGCATACGTCCAAATTTTGTGTTCCATGACAAGGTAAGATGACAACCGGGGCAGGAAGTTTTCTTGGAAGTCAACACTGGCTTGGCTTGGCTGAACATCAGGGTAGCCATGGAGACCTGCTCTCAAAGCTGGTAACACCCTCAAGTGCTGCTACCTGTGTCCAGCCGGGAGAAGGTGAGCGGGAAAGGTCAGTGCTGCTGGTGATCTGTGAACAACCTCGAGGAGATGGGAAAATGCATAAAATAAGGTGGTAGGGCTGGTGCTGGAGAGGGAAGCTGCTCCGGAGGAGCTCAGGAGGCAGACAATATGAGATATGAGGAGAAATTCAGTGTAGCTTTTAAATACCACTCATTTATGTCCTTTGCTCATTTTTGCTCTAGCATGTTGTTATCTCTTCTGTTGTAATGTGGGTAAATCTTGGTTTCTCCTTCTCTTTCTCTGCCCTCTTTGGGTTCCCTCTGCCTCATCCTTCATTTATTGCTGGCCACCCTGTCTTCCTGAAGTGATGCCGTTTTCTGGTTTGCCTTTTGTATGTGTTGTTCCAACATGTACTCGCTGGCCTGGCATTTTGACTGCTACTGTGATGCCTGTCTGCCCTTTTGGCAAGCTGTTATGAAGTTTTCTTACTCTCTAGATGTTACCAGTGCACTGTGCATCATCTGCCAAGTTTTCCACCTTATTGCTTCTTCAGGCAAAACCCACCCACACTCAGCATTTCATGGTATTTCTGAGCGGTTTTCTGCAGATGGAAATGAATTCTGCATGGGAAGTTCAACTGCTACTCTGTCCTAATGCCCTGTGTGATCCTTTTCATGCTCCCTAAGAGAAGTTATTCCTCACGAGTCACTCTTGGTCTCTGTGAGGTGACAAACACTGGATCCCTTTGCTTGAGTACTTTCCATCCATGCTGCTGGCTCTTCGCTAAGCCACAGTTTGGGCTCAAAGTTTCCAACTGGAGTTGTTTTTGGGATTACTGACGGTGCTCAGTCACACCAGTCCCCCCCAGACCCTGTGAGCAAGAGCGTGAGCCTGGGCAAGGGCTTAAGGATGGTTGAGAGCTTGGCCTGTGTGCCAATGGGATTGTAGGCAGCAAATGGGAACAGTGAGCCTGAAGCTGAAAAGACGCTTGAGGTGAGGGGGTCCAGCCACACTCTGCACAGGCGCAGTGAACACACAGGATTTAGGGCAGAGCGACAAAACTTTATTTCCACACTAATTCTGTGTGCGAAGTCCCCTAGAAGCAGACCTTAACTCATCTCTTACTGCCCTATAGCTTGTGGCCTGTGGTAAACCCTTCCTTGCTTTCCTTAGGACATGATTCATGTCCATTTTGAGCCATGTGGGATTCCAGAGTATTTCTAGACCTATGATCTCTTCTTATTATCTCTGGTCTTTTTCCATCCTTTCACTGACAGACAGTCTGCACTTCACATCTTGAATTCCAGCTGCCTGGAAAACTCTCAACAAATAAACATTGGAGGAATTATTGGGGGAAAAAACCCAAAAACCCAACCCGTGTCTAGCAATTGGGCTTGCTGCCTCCAGGCAGGTGCAGGCGGCATGTGAACAGCAGCAATTCACTCAGCAGTGCTTTTGAAAGCAAGGAGCAGACGGCACTGGGAAAGCTGAGTGATGTGATGGGTCTGGGGCCAGGGAAACATCGTGTGTGGATGCCAAGCAGACGGCTGAATTTTAGACTCCGCTAATTTTAGTTCAGCATGATTTGCTTCACTGAGCTCTCCTCCTGGTGCTCCGAATGCTGTCATTCAGGTTAATCATAATTCTTTACAAGACTTAAAACTCTTGGATACACAAGAATCTGACCTGAGCTTTTATTTTTTATTTCTTTTTCCTTAAGATGAGGCTTTCCTGTGTGCTCTGACCTTACCATGAATGCATATTAGGCCAATCCCAGTAATCATGAACCTGTTGTTCCATATTCTCTCTCCTCCTCATGATGTTCTTTAACCTATTTTACATGTAAAACACTTCATAATATGCAGCCAAGTGTTTAAGCATTCAATTCCCTTCCTTCACCCGCCCCTCCTGTTCCTGCGGTTGGTTGCAGATCACTGCCCGGGAGCGGGCAGCAAGGTGAGTTTTGCTCCTGTGAGAATAACTCCTTTCAAGCAATTCTTCATCCAAGGTGACCAGCGTGCACTGATACCGTATCTCAGCTGAAAGCATGGCGATCTCTGACAGTGCAGTCGTCTGACCCTTAAACAAAGCCGTGCTCCGGTCCCCCGGCAGGATTGCTGCAGAGACCCAGGGGCGGGTACAACTCCACACATCCTCCGTCTTCTTTAAATCCTGTAACTTTTCCCTCTGTTTCTGGGGTCAGCTTCCAATGTGTTGGCGGCGGCGAGCGGGGAGAGGGTCTGCATGAAAATTGCTCAGGTGTGAAAATGAGAGAGTGGTTAAAACCTGATTCAAAAATAGACCCAGACTAATAGAGTTTCATTTAATCGCCAGGTTGCCATTCAAGATCCAGTTCGTGTAGGCTGTGATGAAATGTGGTTACCACCAGACAAGTATTCAGTGCTTCGCGTAATGAAAATTGGCACTTTGCAGCAATTTCTGAACAGACGCAACTGCAGCTGCCGTGGGAAGGCTGAGGCCATCTGTTCCTCCTGGCAGCTGATGGCCCCTTCCCGTGGCCCTCCTCATCCCCAGCCCCAGCCCCACTGTGTGCAGCTGGGAGCACCCATGGCCATGGGGTGGGTGGTGATGGGATTCATCACACTTCAGCAGTCAGAAGCAGAACTGGTGCAGGGACCCTGGGGTTGCATGATTCCCATGTATTTCTGGGATCTCTTATTCCAGAATTGTATCTTTTACGTGGGAGTTGATGTACAGTAGTAGTGGAGTGTAGGAAATTTGTGTCATTGCCAGTCTTCTCTGCTTGCCCTGTGTCCATTCAAAGCTGAGTACTTTGCTTTGTGTTTCTGGTTTCAGTCTATCAGGCTCTACAAGCTTTCTTTGATTCAGATTTGCAAAGCCAGGCCTAGAGAAGGTGATGTCATATTCTTTTTTTTCTTTTCTTCTAGCAATACCTGCTCAGCATACCTCAACCAGGGTGTTGGCAGGAGCATAACACTAATCTTGCCCTGTGAAAGCCTGTCGAGGTCTGGTCCATGCAGACCAACACTGTTCTACAGTGATTCCTCTCCGAACACTTCTGCTCTGGAAGAAGAGCATGTATAAAGGCAGCTTTTCTACGACGGTGAAGGGGCTTTGCCTTTAATGCTTGGTTTATTTTGTCATCATTGCCTTGCAAAGATAAATTTTGAACTTGCAGGGAGTTCCAAGATGGATCCTTGGGATCTGATTGCAAGGAAGGTTAGGGAAAGATGCTGTACCTCCCACCGCCCCCATGAGCTCACCTTGCTCCTGGAGTAGTCTCTGCTGCAGGATTGAGGCAAGAAAGGATTTAATTCCCCTCAGAGATCCACTCCCAGCTTGCATTAACATCGAAGTTGCAAGTAAATATCTGTGGAGGTCAGGTGCACAAAGCTGGTATAGTTTTATGCAAATATAAGGCAAATATAAGCCCTAACCACAGAAGTTTAACAACTACAAATTTCAAGACTGGCCCATTTATCCCAAAAAACAGGTCTTGTGGTAAAGTTCTCCTTTTGGTTATGAAAGTGTCTACGTGACATAAATTTATTTTTCTACCTGGGCAGAATTACCGCTTCTGTCAACGGGGTTCCTGCCTACGTGGGGGAAGAGAGGGAGGGAAGCGGGGAGCCACCACGCAGCGCAGCAAGTAGAGACTTCCTGCAATGCCTTTGTTAATGGTGTGTTTCTGGGAGCTGGTCCAGGGCCATTTCAGAGCGTCAGTACAATTTTACTGTTATTTCTCGGGTTGAGTTTTTATCCATGAACCTTTATCTTTGGAAACAACCGTTTCCCAGAGCAGTGTCCCCGTCCTCATGATGAAGGGCTCTGCAGTACATCCTTTGGTTCTCTAAAACACAGCACGCTTCACAGACCCAAAGCATTTCCTAGCTGATTGATGGCAACTCATTTAATGCAACGTGTAGGTCTAAAACTATGAATATATCAAGCCGTGGAACAATATATTTCTTCTTCTCAGGGGTGCTTATCGCACACCACTCTCACTTAAAATGGAGGGAGCAATTGCATTTTGTCACCTCTTTGCAAAAAGTCATTATCAAAGGCTAAAAAATTTACAGGCAGAAGCTCTGAAATCTGATGTCTTGACACACTATTTTTTTATTATTTACTTTATGGCCTTGACGGAGGCATGGTGAAAGCGGAGTCCTCTCCGGCCAGGCGAAGGTATTGTACTATCAAGGTATGGACAGGAAGTAAATTAGTGTGAACTGCGAGTGGGTCAGCAGCTCCGGAGAACCCACAACTGTGCATCCTGCCACCGATGCTACACGTGAGGCAGATCACCCTTCTTTCATCAGAGGATGGTTGAAGCAGTTGGTCGGAAACAGGGAACTTGTGATCCAGCGACGATCCGGGATGATACTTTTCTGATCCAGGGATGGCCGTGGCAAACAGAGAACGGGAAAAGAGTCTCTTTACTGGGAGGAAGAGTCTCTCCCTACTGGGAGGAGACCTCCATGCGTGCAGGGAAGGTATGGCTTTAGTGCTAACCTCCTGCATCCCTCTGGAATGCAGTCCTCACTCTCACTGTGTGCTGTGACCAGGTCCAAGGCTGGAGCCTCTGTCTTACGAGCAAAGAAAATAACTGATTATCTGCTTTTTAGCAGTTTACAGCCCAAATGCATGTCTGGTGTAATCAGATTTGACTTCCCTGGGCTTAAATTTGGAAGAGGTTTCAAGCAGTTTGTTTCTTCTGTCATGTTACATGTAACAGCCACCACACACTGGGAACCTTACGTCATGGAAGCTGAAGGAATGAAGTTAGCGCTGTCTGGCGAATCCAGGGCTCCTTTCGAACACCCCCCATCTCAAAAGCTGAATTTTATTTATGTTTGCAGGGACCAGGCTGGGCTCAGCTTTGCCACTTTCTGGTTTAAATTTAAATATTTTTTTTTGTCAAAAGCTGACTGACTAGCTGAGGGCCTTTTTTAACTTGTCGGGATTTACAACAAATGTCACTAATAGGGATTTCTTTTTGCTGCATTACCCCCTATTTAACAGGGGGTGAACCCTTCAAATTACAATACACACGCATAGTTAATAGCTTAAGTTATATTAAACACATATTGCATTGTTTGCAAATAATGATGAGCTACATGGTGACTATAAAAGGTTCTGTTGCACATCCTTACCAGGGTTTAGGAAATGGAAATAAGCAGGCAACACAACGTGTAGTTTTTAGGCAGCCGTCACCAGAAAAGACTCCCCCAAGAGATTAGGCTTCAACACTGTGCACGGGTTGTATTTTCAAAACAGATCACCTAGCCCATAGCCGCTCATGTTAAATCCACACCAGTCTTATGCACAGAGGCTCGGTTCCAGCTCCTGCAGCCACCTCAGCATTCGTATTTCCTTTGCTCTCTGTGACCGTAACCATAGAACCTACTACAACACTTGGAGAAATATAATCTTTGGCATTTAGTACATTTTCTCCACCCATATGCACGTGCACTTTTGAAGAAGCAAACAGAAAATCCACGTAACTCTGGTGTCTGTGGCCAGGAAAAGCTATGACCGGAGAGAATTAAAAAAAAAAAAAAAGGTAATCGTTATAGAGGGGAAAAGCATTAATTCGGGGAGTGACAGCTCTGCCTCCGGGAGCCAGTGCTGCACTCTGCCAGGCTGTGTTGTGCCGTCCTGGCAGCCCAGATTGGCTGCAGAAATGGGTCAGAAGAATGTGCCCTACACCAAGGTGCTTGAAACAGCACCCAAGCAGGGTTTCAGCCCTGTGCGGGGCTTCTGCTGGCCATTATGGAAAAGATGAGTTTTAATGGAAAGGAACACAAATAGCTACTACGAATGGCCCCAGGCTAAATGGCTCACCCAGGCTATTTTGGCGAATACTTAGGAATGACAAATATATTCACCCATCAGGGCTGGCTCAGCAAATAGGCTGGATTAATGATAATGATTGCAGTGAATAATTCAACTGGATCTACTGATAGTCTGAGAGTGAGTCGTACGGGCAGAGAAAATAAGGAAAATCAGATGGGCTGCTTGGGTGCTGGATGGCAGGGAAAGAAAGAGAAGGAGGCATGTAATGGAGAAAAAACCCACCCAGCAGCTGGGGCACTCAGCTGGCAGGCGAGACACAGGTCCACCATGGTCCTGCTTGGAGCTGGGCAGAACAGCGTTTAAACTGTGGAGCTGCTCTGGGCCTTTTCCAGGGAAAACCACGCAGAGAAGGAGAACAAGCAAGACAAGTCAGGCAAGACCAGGTCCAGATAGGGACCTAAGGAAACTTTTGTAGATATGGCTGCATTTCTATGGGAAGTCTCCGTTTCTTTGAGTCAGACTTTTCCAAGGACAGAGCGTTTTGTCGGAAGGCCTTGACAAGCAGTTCAATGCCATTGCTTTTGCATTTCATTAAGTCCCTATATCTGGTACTCTTATGCTGTCTGAATAGGCACAGCCTCAGCTGCACTGTGCCCAAACATTTCTATACCTACTTCCCCTTCCTTTCCCTTCCAAGCACCTCTATCCCTCTGGCCAACAGCTGTCCCCTGCCCAGCCCCAGGAGGGACACTGAGATCCAGTGGGTTTTGCCCAGGAGCGCTGATCTGCTCAGGCAGAAGACATTGAAGGGTTTAGGGCTGAGCTTGTTAACATCCTGGGAGTGAGTGCTAGGGGAGGGAGAAGAAGGGGGTGAAGCTTCCGCTGTCTTCCTAAAATTTTAGGAACAAAGATTTAGCGTTGGCAGCACATCCCTTTTTGCCACATCCCTCTCTCCATGCTGTGGGGCTGGTTCACGCACTGGTCTGGAAAAGCCCTCCTTTCAGCTTCATCTTTTATTGCCACACAAGGAGCTTTTAGATTAATTTTGGTTAATCAGGCCCTTGCGCTGCTGTTTCTGCATGCCTAAAATGTGAAGGACTCACAAAAAGACATGTAGGTCATCTCCCTTGATTTCTGCTCTTTATTCTGGCATCACATTTCGGGGATCCCCACGTAGTGTGCCTGTGTAGGGCCTCTTTTAAAAGGGCTCCTGCCTGCAGAGGTTTGGATCTCTTTTGCTTGCAGACACCTTCCTGGTGGCGTCTGCTAGCTAATTGGGATAGATAATGAGGATGGCAGAATGGATTTATGAATGACCAGGTTACTGGTTATGTTACTTTAATGACAGATCCTAGCCTCACATTTAGTATAGGAGCTCGTCACTCCAGCGTGGGCTACCGCAAGCTTTAAAGATGAAGAGGGCAAGCGGTGGCCATTGCCACCTGAGAAAGAGGAACAGGAATGGGAAGAGGGAGCGAGCTGCTCCTTCCCATGCAGTGCTGCAGGTTCTGCATCCACTGATGCTCTCCACCAGGATGCCTGACCAGGCAACTGGGAGAGGTTGGGGTGCTCTGCCTCTTCCCCTTAAAGGTCAAGGGAGGAATCCATGCTGCTGAAACTGGCCTCTGAAGGACCCCTCCCCAAACTCCCTCACTGGGGAGTTTCCTGGGACGCTTTGATTTCTCTCCGGCGGCACGCAGGAGAGACGGGTTCAGAGACCCTGGAGAGCATGTGGGTCCCATTTGTTCTCCATCCCCTCTTGCTGGGGACGCAGCTCGGTGGGGACAGGGACACACTGAGACGGGCTCCAAGCCTAGGACGTGTGGCGTGAGTGCTGGAAAGGGCTGAAACCTGCTGGTCCCGGGGCTGAGTGGTCCTGGCGCGGGGGCAGCCAGCGCACAGAGCAACGCCTGTGTGCAGCACGGGGGAACTGGGAATGAACTCTTGCAAAAATAATAATAACGAAAAAAAAAAAAACCAAAACCCAACCAACCCCAACAGTTGGGCCTGTATTTCACATTTGTCTCTGCCCTTCCAGCAACCCTTCCTTGAAAAGTTTATGTCTACATTACAAGAAGCGGTTGCATTTTCACACAGCCAAGTCCTCTCCTCGCTGTTTTCCATAGCTGAGCTGGCCTTTGCGTAGCCTCGGCGATGTGGGGCCTCTCGCGGACAGAGCCGTGTTTGTCTCCGAGGCATGTTGAACTTGGCAGGTACCGTACGTCTAACTCCAATTTAATCTACCACCTTTCCGAAGGAAAAAGAGTCTGCAGTACACAACGGCAGCCGCCACAAGGAAAATCTGCTTGCCCGGCTGGAAAACACAAGCAGGGTTGTTAACAACGGTTTCTCTATCTTTTCACACAGATTTACTCTGCAGCCTCGCAGACGCTGACTTAGCTGCCATTTTTTTCCAATTGAAAGAGGCTAAAATGGGGTGACTCGATTGCAATCAACTCGAACAGACTAATGTGTGTTAAACCAGGCAGAAATACAACCTTAAAAAACACGGGCCAGGCTCCTTCCCTCTGGCAAACAACCATCTGTGGTGCGTGTGGATCCGGGATCAAGCCTGCTGTGCTCCTCCGTGGCCCGATCCTTTCCTGCGGCTTCATCACTTCCCATGAACTCCAGCAGAGTCGATATCTGACGGTGCGCTTTTTTGAAGCCTGGCCTGGGTGGTTTTTTTTTTCCCTTTGGCTGTTTTTTTTTCCCCAAGCTGGTTGCAGATGCGGGGGGCGGGGGGCGTGATGCAAGCTGGTTGGTGGTGGGTCTCCGTAGGGATCCTGTCCTGGAGGGTCTCAGTTAGAAGAGGAAAACTAGTCATCTTGTATGGGGAAGAGACATCCCTCTTTGGAAAGGCAGCTCTCAGGAGGAGCAACCCTGGTCAGAAATCTCCCTTGGCTAGTGGAACGCATGTCATGTCTGCTGGCAGTGGGGAAGACGACGTGGGATGGTTCTGGGTACCAAAGCCTGTGTGCACACCACTGTGGAGTACAATTGTTCTCCATCGCCGTTTCCACCACCTCATTAAGCTTGCCATCAATAATACAGTGTTTCTTGTGCAGCTGAGAGCGGAAAGGGCGGTCGCATGGGAGCTGACTCACTCTGACTCACGTCTCCTGAGAACACAGGGTCATTCAGGTTAATCTCAGCACTCCACATGCCCAGAGACCCCTGAGGAGAGCGAGGGCATCCCCTCTCCGCTCTCTGTCACCTACAAAGCCGGCTTGTCCTGGGGGAAGGAAAAGCCCCTGTCGGGGACTGGGCTGAAGCAATGGATGAGAGAGCCTGGTCTGTGCCACCAAATTTCCTGGTCCTCCACCAGCAGTTTCCCCTCTTGAGTGCCAGTACCCCCATTGCGGTGGGGGTGCTCTGGATGCCCTGGCTCAGGCAGGCTGACCCGGGGAGTCAGGACTGCCTGGGTACTTTGGGGTAGCGCCTAGACCAAAGAAACACAGCTGAGCTCACTGCACCATTTTTTCTAGGTTTTTTTTTTTGAACTTGCCCTTTTGGGAACAGCAGAGAGACGGGGCAGAATAGGCTCTGGGGGAACAAAGTTGGGTTTCCTACACTTTATAATTTCATGGTGTGAATTCTGAGGCTGAGCTTTGCTCGGGCAGAGCAGAAAATTACTAGGCTTTATTTCTTAGGCAAGGAGGGCTTGGGGGAAGGGGGAACACAGCAGGGCCTGTCTGGCTGCTGGAGAGTTAGCCGTGCTGTGCTGCTGCTGCGTGCCTAAGCTCTAGGCTTCGACAGGTACAGCCTGGGCTGGAGGCAGCAGCCAGGGAAAGTCAATGTTGGTCTTTCTGTGATTCCTGAGATAACACTTCAGCTTGCAGGGATCTTCACGTTTGTTTTCTCTTTCTTTTTTTTTTCTCTCCCAGGACGAAAGGGTGAACACAGGAGGGTTGGTGGAGCAGAAAGGTAAAAGATCAAAACCAGCCTGTATTACCGTCTATCTGGCAGGTGCCATGATGCAGAGCCCATCAGATGGGCATAGTTGAGGTTAGGGAAAGATGAAGGAGGAAGAAGAGTTTTCTGAAATTCTTGTCTCCAGGCAGTCTAGACCCCAAAACAAATTTTCTAATAAAAAAAAAAAAATGCTTTGACACTGGCAGTCTGCCTAAGCATGTTTTTTATGGGAACTGTTAAGTTTTGGAACAGGACAGCAACCGTGATGGAGCAATAAACAAAATGTTAAAGTAAATGAGAATGATTGAGGTTGTCTTTGTGGTTGTACGCTGATGATGCTTTCCAGATTCAGTTACATTTTTGTGTTAGTGGCATGCTTCTCCCTCTCTTTTTTTTTATGTGCCCACTTCCTATTTTCTCTCTTCCCAATCTATTCCTGTTGCTCTAAACCTTCATCCATCCCAACTTTTCATGATGCTCAAAGGTCTTTGTAGTTCATCCAGTGCAAATACCCACTTTCCAAAGCCTCCAGGAGGTTTTCATGCCCTTCTCTGAGGTTGTGGGTTTTTTCCTCAGTTCACTCTGCAGAGGGGGGACCACCACTATCCCAAAGCATCACTGGATCCAGTAGACTAGATCCAATCTCAAGTGCCACCAGCAGCTGTGATGGATTTACCTGTTGGTCCCCTCCCTATTTATTGAATGTTTGTTTATCACTTTCCACTACCCCATCCCAGTGAACTTGTGCAGCAGCCCTGAGTCTAGGGCGAGGGGGGACCAATAAACCCACAAGGCACAGTGGTAGTGCAGTGGTGATAACAGCTCTCCAGTGAAAGGTGTGAAGCCTCTGTTTCCCTTGTCTCATCTGGATGCCTTGTATGGTACCCAGAAGAAATACTGCTAACACCAGCCCTTGTGCGTTGTTGTCTTAAATGTGTAGCAAGACCCTGTTATCAAGGTCCCCTCTTCTGGATGGAAACCGGGGCTCTGATGCACAAAATTAAAAATCCTGTGGCAGCTTATTTCCCATTAGGGGGAAAAAAACCACCCTAGCAGATCCGCTGAATTAACCAGATGTGTTAATAATATAAAGTGTGGCTTGTCCTCTTTCTCATCCCTGTCTCAGTGTCCGCTTATGCTGTTTCCCTGCACTTTCAATTTCACGTGCCACAGGTGAAAATCATTTGCTTTTTTTTTTTTTTTTTCATGTGCAGCCCATGCCAACGTGCACTGGCAAAGCTGCTGTGGGGAGGCAGGAGGTCCCGGCAGGGGGACAACCAGGCTCTTCTCACTGCAGGGATGGGGAGGCAGTTCCGGGCTGGGCAGTGTGAGGAGCCCAGTTCTGCTGGAGCGATCAGCACTTCCATACATAAGAGAGTTGAAAGCCGCAGGATCAAACTCAACCTCGAGGATTAACACTCAGGAGCCTGCATACTACATGCCTTCAAAACATTTTCATTTGCCTTCTAGCTCTTGAGCTTTTTGTGCCAGCATTTTTAAAGCTTTCTCTGAAACTGAGAGGAAGAAACATAATTCTCTTGGTAGACAGCTGAGCTTCTCGTGTAAAGATTTGGGGAGTCAGGGCTTTCAGAGGAAAACAAAGTATTGTCATACTTGCAGTGCAGTTGTGGCACCTTGCAACATTTGTCTCATTGCTTCCTCAGCAGCCTCTTCCAAATTCAGGGAGACAGGTGGGTGTTAGTTCAACTTTTAAAAAGAAACAATTTTTCTTTCCACTAGAGAGTCTAAAACTTAAGCCAAATTCCTTTCTGAAGTTTTGCAGCGGCAGCTGGATTCAATAGCAAACGAACGGTTCCCTAAAAGTCATGGCTCTGCCTTAGCATATAGATATATTTCTGCTTTCAGAGAGCAAATATTGCTCTATGGTGCTGCAATTTACACTAGTGGGGAGGCTGGCACTAATGCAAGTATGCTGTGACGCTACATGCTTCCTGCCCACTGCATTTGATGCTCGCTGCATCAAATTAGTCCCGCCTTGAAAAAGCTGGTTTCATCTTTTTTTACAGAGCTCTTCTTACCAGCAATGTACTTCCCTGGAAACAAAGTTTCTTCCAAGAGTTGAAAATATACATAGCCCCATAAAGGGTTTAAAATATATCCTAGTACCATTCAGTGAAAGCTGCTTAATTGGAACTCCCACACAGCGCTTTGCAATTAACGGTGATGCTGCCGTTTAGAAAAAATGGGGGAGAGAGGCTCAGAGTACAAAATACAGTAATGTCCTGTGTGGAAACATGATGCACAGCTACAGACGCTATCAGTTATCTTTCGTCTCCGTGTCTCCCGATCACGAATGAGTCCTACTCTTCTCCCAGCATATTTTTTGAGTGGGACCCCTGTGCTATAGGGGAGCCTGGGTGCTGTGCATCTGAACTGCAGCGCGTGTTCCTCTTCCCTGCCCTGAGCAGCTGTGGGAGATACTGAATGCATGCTAGGCATCTCCCATCTTCCTTGCTGCACCATTTCAATCCTGGATTCATTGGACATCTGCTCAAAGGCTCCTGAAACTGAAGATGCTGCTTGGGCAGAGCCGGGGAGAGGACCGGCTGATGCAGAATCCCTGAGTCATGTCCCAAATTCCCCTCTGCAGCAAGGCTGCAGGGCAATCTTGAGCTGTGCTCCTCTCAGTGCAGGAAATACATCAGGATGCAACCCTGAACTTCTCTGTGGTAACACCTGGGTGAGGACTGCTCAGGACTAGTGAATAGCCAGCTTCATAACGCGGTGAGAAACAGCATCCTTCATTAAATCACAGAGGAACACAGATGGAGGTAAGGACTTATTCTGTAGCAAATGAGGTCTTCCTCCCTCCCTAGTTATCTAGTTCTCCCTCCTGTTCAGGCTTGCGTTTCCTCCCTGACCTTCGCGGAGTTTGCTTGGGATAGAGATGTTGGGGGTCAGTGCAAGTGGGGGGCAATACTGACTTTATTTAACTTTTTCTCACATACCTGATTGATGAATTACATGAAAAAACAGAGTCCAGGCGCGTGGAGTTATTAAAAATTATGAAGGGGGGGTGTGAACATTTGTCACACTACCCAAATCCCAGCAACAGTGTGATCTTAAGCTCCACTGCTGCTTTTTTGCAAGGTGTGATGGGCTATGGGAGGAGAAGGCCCAGGGGCACCTGGGCTTTGCTTTGTTTGCCCCCCCCCCCCCCCCATATTAGACACAGCAGTTTAAAAAAACCCAAACAAACAAAAAACCAAACAAAAAACCCCAAAACCCAGGGACAGGAATTTCCTTGTTGACGAGAACAGGCTGGCTGAGCAATTCCTGGGGGCTTTCAGCAGGCTAACCACAAATTTGCTGTGGAGCCTCGTGCTCTGAGAGTAGCCTGGTAGAAACTGTTCCCCTTTGATGTTGGACCTTGAACCCAGTTCATTTTCAGTCGAACTGGCCTTGTTGCCATGGTTGTTACGGCTTGCGAAGGTGAAGCGGTGAGCTCGCACCAAGAGAGGCTGGAAGCAGCCACGTTTCTTCCTCCCGCCTCCCGCAGCTGCCCCCCACCCTCCGCCTGACCCCACCGAGGATTTGAGGGTGGGGAGATGCATTTAGCTTACACCAAAACAGCCCCACCGCGTTCAGCCGTGCGTATCGCCCCTGCTGCACGGGGACAGCCTGGCTCCCCCCGTCACCTGCCCCTGCAAACCTCACCGCAGCTGCCGGCGTGAGAGTCTCGCAAGCCAGCCAAATCCTTTGCATAGCCACTGCAGCTCTCTCCTCCTACCAGGAAGGCGGTGTGTGGTGATGATCAAAGGCCAGCTATGAGTCATCTCAAATCCAATGAATGATCATTAGTTGGGGGAAGAGGTAATTAAACCGGCTTCACTATCTTGCTGTTAGGCTCGGGGGAGTAACGGGGTGGTATTGCTGCCATTGAAGAACTTTATTTGTTAGGAGTGACTCATTGGGGTATGCGTCACAAATTATACATGGGAAAAACTACCGGTGCTCCCTGTTGGGAGTTGAAAGTCCAGTGCAATGTGCCCAGACGATCCTGGCAGCTGCCTGATAATGATAGCATCACCTGGTGAGCGTCCCCTTCCCTTTCATCTCGCCTAAAGGGAAACTATCAAAGTCAGGTCTGCTCTCGCCACCAGTACCTCCATGGGCTAGGTACCTGCCCCACTGCAGAAGCTGAAGGGGAAATGGCTTTTGACAAAACTAGCGGAGAATCAGAAGAACCAGATGCAGAACCCTGGTATCCTGGTCTGCCAAGATTCCTCAAGGAGTCTGTAGCCCTTGAGAAGGAATTTAACCTGCTGATCCGGGTCAAAGCTTTGTGACCGCTCTGCTTCAGTAATAAGCTACAGTGAAGTTTGATCGAAAAGCCAAGACATTTGCAGTATCCAAAATCTGTCCCCAGATCTGAATTTCACAGTTGAGTTGGCCCATCTTTTGTTCTAAAAAAAAGACCGAGTGAACTTTTATTCTTATTTGACTGATTTTTATCCCATAGACTTGCAAATTTCAGTTTAATCAGGTCTTCTTAATAAACTTAATAAACTTTTAAAAGATATATTTCCTAATGTTTTTGCTTCCAGAACAGCCTCAGGTCTGGAAAGACAGAGGCCATCAACAATAAGAGGCAGCAAAATAATTGCTTGGATCTTTACATTCTTTTTGCACTTTGAAACCTAATTTTAGATTGCAGTTGAGGATTAAGGTTTGTTCTTAATGTGCCCAAACTGTTTTTCTTTCTTCCACTAGAACAAACCCAGCCAAACCATGTTTGCCCTTCAAAACTTAGTTCTGAGAAGTGCCCAGTGCAGAGTTACTCAGTGTAATGAATGTAAACACTGGGAAGATTACTTATTTCCTTTGTGCATGTTCTTTTGAGTTGGAATTTGATTACAGCACTTGAAGAATATCCTCTTACTGTATAAAAACACAATTATGGAGACCTGATCCTCATCCTCACTTCAGAGGAGGTGTGCTGCTAAGGTGTAAAGCAAGCATGTTACGTCTTCTGGCAGGATGCGGTGCTCTGAGTCCGTTGGGATGGCTCTGTGGTGTCTGCTTTGAGATGGTGGGTCCTGGGCCAGATATTTCTGCTTTTTCATGAAAAAAGCCTTTGCATAATCTCAGACACCCTGAGCGGGTAATGAAGGGCTTGATCCTGAAAAGATGCTGAGAGCTGCAGCGCAGCCAGAAGCCAAGTGGTGCCTCCCCGCCACCTATCCCAGTGACCCCAAAGCAGAACCATATTTCCCATGAAGGCACTCATCACCTCCTGCTCAGTCTGTGCCCCCTGGCTAACGTTCAGCCATGGCTTTCCTGCGCAGGGACACATGGAGGGGACCTGTGGGTGTCTCTGCACTGGCACCAAGGCAGTATCCGGCTTAGCAATATCCAGCTGGTCCACTGAAGGTGCGTTGCTGTGAGCTGTTCACATCCACCGCAGCCATCGGGTGCGCCTGGCAATTGCAGCCTGTGCCGTCATCGATACTGGAGATAGGTGAATTAAAGCTACCTGTTTGCTGAGCACACGCAAACACATCTCTCTCTCACACGCTCTCGTGTAGAGTGAGGAAAAAAAAAAAAAAAAGAGCCAGAACTGCAGAGTACAATGTCATGACAATCCGCTGGAAAAAGCTCAATACCTGACCTGCCAAAATTCTTCCATTCTGGTCTCAATGATCAAGAAAGAGACTGGTGAAACCAGGTGGGCATTTTTCCGTGAGGTTTTGGAAGAAGAGAGACGATGGCTTGGTTGCAGGCAGGTAGGACACGAGGGAAGCGCGTGGCATGCCCTGCAAGACCCGCACTGTTTTGGTTAAACCTTGTTTTATTTTCCAGCCTCGAAGAGTTCCCTGGGTTTGAGCTGCACTTTCCCGGAGTGCAACACTCTGCTCCCAGTTACCGGGGAAGCTGCAGACCATACAGCATGCCTGGCAGATGACTGGATAAGCTCTCCGGGACACCGACTGCCTTGTACCATGGACCGGGCACTGTGCAGACACACCAGGACTCTGATCTCTTCTGGTCAGGGCCCCTGGGCCTTTCTGCGACTCCATGGGGGATCTTGTCCTGTTTTCTCTCTATCTCCAGAGCAAAAGCTCATTTTGCTTTTCCCTCCCCCAGCAGTCTGGGTGGCTTTGTTTAGAAGGAATTATACAACTCAAAATCTACAGCTAAATAAGAGCCAGTATGAAAGGCCAAATCTTGAAGCGATCCGTGGGCACAACTGCACTGCGGATGAGGTGTGGACAGCCGTATCTCTGGGAAGCTAATCTCCTGAGCATGGAAAACAATATGAGGGCAGATGTAGCTGCAGGGCTGCAGAGCAAGCTGTTGGAGGGACACCCAGAACCAGGGACACACGCTGCGTTTTCCAGCTGGTGGGAAGCCCATGCCGTGCTGCTGGTATCTTTGCGGATGAAACCACGGCTCAGCCAGATGTCCCTCATTTTGCTGTGAAGATCTCTGTCTCACGGAAAAAACTCTCTTCTCCCCTTGTTTTTCTTTCACTGCATTCAAGCCGGGTTCACTAAACCAATCCTGTATCATCCGCTGGTCACGTCCCTCCTTTCCGAATTCACACCAACAGCAGATCAGTATGGATGGCAGAAAATCCTAAGTACGGAATTCAACACGGAGCCACGGAGCCACGTGGGCATGCACTTGGTGCCCGCAAGGACCGCTGCACCCATGGGGCCACCACTGTGGGGAGCAGGAATGAGCTGCCCTGGTCACTGTCCCACGTGGGCTGCAGAGCAAAGGCAGCCTCTCGGGTGGGAGGGGAAGGGGAGATCAGATGCTGCCACGTGTTTTTACGCTAACATCTTGCTGAAAGCTGCCTCAGAGGTTGGAACTAAAACTGCTTCCTCACACCCTTTCGTTTTGGTGGTCAGTTTTGCCAGGACAGCAGTGGGTTCTTTGCAAAGCCACAAAAGGCAATTAGCAAAGGCAAGGCCAGATCCTGGCCTGGGAATGGGAGTTACACCGGATTGCCTCTGCTGATTTTCTGGCCCATAGTTTTCAGTCATGCTGGCTGCAAGCACAGCAGACACAAAGTCTGAGTAGGCAGAGGGTGACACTGCAGATCCCCACCGAAATCAGTGGAAATCTTGCTGTCAGAACCAGGGACAGGATTTCACTGAACTTACTCAAAAGATGAAGATGGTAGTGACAAGGGGAATGCTGTGAACCTAAACCTTCTTGCATTTTTAAGATTGCAAATTTAGTCTTCCTCTAATCCTTTCTGAAGATTTCTTATCAAGTGTTTCTTTTTCCCTGCCACTAAGCTGCTGCTGCTGCTGGTGGTGGCCAGGAGGACCGTCAGTCTGTCCCGCACACTTGCTAGGCCTCACATAGTTTCTCTGTCAGGGAAAAGGGAATAGTGATGGAGAGCAGCCTGATAAATATGTCATCCAGGATCCCTTCCAATGGGCGGATCATTGCCATCCAAAGCAAACCCAACTCACTGGTTGACAGACACTTCATCTTTTTGGGGTCTCCTGCAGCCTCAGTGAGAACGAGGGTCAAACATCTCCTCTCCTGGATTCATCTTTTTTTTCCTCATAAGACCAGAATGGAGAAGCTCGTGCGGTCCGGTCCACCTTGAAGTCTTAAAATGTTGTGGACAGTTGGGGGAGAGAGAAGACGCATGGCAGAGCTGATGCTCAAAGAGATACAGGATATTTAATATGGCCCAATTGTCTTTGCTCACCAGCTGCAGTCTTTTGCATTGCTACAAAAGGAAAATAAAAAAAAAACCCAGTGAGCTGGAGTTTTACACCACTTATTATATCATTATCATTATGGTAAGTGACTATGAAGCACATAAAGGATCTAGAAAATCAGGTTTTCTTTTTTAGCAAGTTACTTTTTTAGGTAGAGTTAGTTTTATGTTAGCTTGACACTACCTGACATACTGCATTATTTTTAATAAGCCAGAAATCTGCTCCAAGATTGTTGTGGCTGAAGAATTAATAAGATAATTTTGCCATTTTAGGAAATCCCCTGAAAACGATACGTAAAAAAGCCTAAAAGCCACCGGTCTGATTTTCAGGGATCCTTATTGCCCAGGGCTCCCATCAGTCGGTGAGACTGGAGGCAGCACAGCTTCTCCCAGACGTCAGCTCAACAGCGCTGGGGGATTTTACTGGTGCAGATGGGAGGAGAGCCTGGCTCGTAAAATGAGGTGGAGTTTGCCCCAGAAATTCCCATTTCTTTATTACTCACTTCTGCCACAGTGAGACCTCTCTCTGGCCGCCTGCATTCCTGCCTCCCTGGCGATGGGAGGCACACAAACAAGCCTCTCCAGTTTTTTTTACCTAACCCTGGCACTAGAAAAGCCATTTATCTGCTTCTTGGAAGAGGCAGCCAGAGACCCGACCCTTCAGAGAATGGGAAGGGAATTTATTAAAAAACAAAGGAAGTCTGCAGGTGTAAAATGTTTGTCATGCTAACACCTGAACAAACACATCACGGTGTCCTTGCTTATCTCCTTCCCACTCACTGCCTTTATTGTGTCCACTGTCCTGCTAACTGCAGACATATTAATCAGGCAGTTAGATTAGAACAAAGTTGCTGCCTCTGTACTGTCTTATCTAGACCATATATATGTGTCATTATATAGACAAGGGCCAGGCCGAAGGGGTTTTTTTATACCTTTGTGATGACCAAGCTGCTCACCGCTTCCTGTTTACATGAATTCCCCGTGCCTCAGCGACTGCAGCAACGTCCTCTGTTGTCTCACCTACGTAAATAGGTATATATATAGTAAATAGGTATATATATAGTATTTTTCTTCTAACCCACCTTTGTTTCATCATGTGCAGTCCTTTCCCTGCAAATGTCCATTTTCTCCTTCAAATACCAGACCGATGAAGCAAGGTCTCTTTTTGACCCCGTACCTTTTGCAGCCCGTAGTTGCATCAATGGTGGGGTTTGGCTCAGGGCAAATATCTCTCAGCGATTTCTGCTGCTATGCATTTGTTAGCACTTGGTTTGTTACTGCGTTTCCCATCCTTTGCCAAAACTTTCCAGAGTTTTGCTATGGCGAGGTTGCCGTACGGAGATGAAGCTGCCCCGGCTACATGGGAAGCCTTTTGCAGGGCACTGGTGGAGAAGGGAAGGAGGGGAGAGGTGTCCTCACCATGGGACTGCACTATGTTAATGCCTCCTTTCTGCCTCTTCCCTCCCCTGCCACCCCAGACAGAAGCCTGGTGGCTGTGACCTGGGTTTTAGTCTCTCTCCCAGGGCCTGGCCTTGCCCTCTACCCACTGGGGTTTGTCTACCCAGCCCACAGCCCTGCAAGCTGTGGCAGGGAGCATCTCCCTGCATGAACAGAGCGTAAATCTGTTTTTACACGTACTTGAAAAACAAAATCTCTCCCTTTCCTTTCCTCTTTTTACCTTTTTGATGACAGTAAATAAAGCCATATGCGGATAAGAGCTTTGAGAGTGTCACTGTCTGCCTGGTGTGCTAAAAGCGCATCTGTAGTGGGCATTCAAAACACAAGATGTTTCTGTCGTAAAATGAGTTGCGGGCACCATGGGAGCAGCCTACTGCTGTGCTCTAGCTGGGTTTCCTAGTCCCCAGCTATCAGAGTACCTCTGGAGAAGCTGCCCTGGTTTTCAATCACCTTCTTTTTCTGTTCCTTGTTCCGTTTCTGGTTCATTAAAATTAGAGGTGGACTAAAGTTTTGTCCTGGGAACTGAACGTCCTCATCCTTTGGAGATCTCTGAGTCACAGCTGAAAGCAGGAGCAAATGTCACAGCTGAGTAAAGGGGACAGGGTCACAAATCAATGCGGCAAGTGTCTTACTTTTTACAAACAGCCAAGAAAAACACAGCAAAATCCTCACAGCTTAATGCATGGTTTAGTACTCATGTACAACATACATGGTTGTAATATTCATAATCAAAATAAATATGTTTACCAGTTCTGTAAATCTCCATAATTCCTTCTTCCTCTTTTGCATGTAATATAATTCTCCAAAGGCTT
This sequence comes from Chroicocephalus ridibundus, assembly GCF_963924245.1. Taxonomy (NCBI): domain Eukaryota; kingdom Metazoa; phylum Chordata; class Aves; order Charadriiformes; family Laridae; genus Chroicocephalus; species Chroicocephalus ridibundus. Next base: position 49,192,308 of record NC_086285.1, read on the forward strand.
GAAAATGCGCATGGTGAGTCCCTAATGCACATTTTATTTGCTGATTTCCAGTGGCTCCGTATAGACATTTTAACTTCAACAGAACATCTCAGCAGGAACTTTCTTATCAGGATTTCTGAGACTCGCAACCGTATTCAGAACATCCAGTAGAAAGATTCCTGAGTCTCTGGAGACATCTCCGCTTAAAACCATATTTGCTTTCCTGGCAGTTTCCTCTGAGAGCCTTTGAATGCGAGGAACAGTGCCATGAGTGTTAAGCTTTTCTCTCCCCATTGCTACAACTCCAGCAGGCGTCGAGTCTCATGCGCTTGTACTCGCCATGCTGCTGGGGAATCTGGCGTGTTGCGAAAATGACTGAGATTATTACTATGACAAAAGGTTCCCCCCACACACCTTTTGTACCAGGAACCTCTTTTGCCCTAGGAAATGTCTGTGTTTCTGAAAATGGCTTAGCAGTGAGCTCGCTGCAAACTGTTCTCTCAAAGGAGCCCCTCCTGCTCGCAGCACCCTGGGCTGTCAGAGGGAGCGCGCTGAAACAGATGCATCGTGTCTGGCAAATTTTGTGGTGCTAATTTCCGCCACGACAGTGATTTTCTTCAAGTGGCTTGCTTGGGATAAAATGGGATGAGAATTTAGCACCTAAGCTGTTCAACATAAAGGAAAGATCTGTCCTGGCTGCAGATAGGATGGGGGCTCCTTGTTCCTCGGTGGCTCTTTCTCCGCCGTACGTGGGAGCCTGATCACCCCTCACCGTTGTGAGGGTCATTACAGGCTAGAGGTGTACGCAGGACGTTGCAGTGTACATATGGTAGATCGCCCCCAAAGGAGTGGAGAGCCAGAAAGCGCTTGGGAACTGCTAATGGCTCCATAAACTTTGAGAACATAACTTTGAGTGGCTGTTAGCGACAGGCAGGTCCCCAGAGTGATTTTGGTCAGGTATTCACTCCAGTGCAATGTGTACAGTAGCTATTTTTGCTTGTTTGCATAATAAACCTCTCTCACAGCTTTTTTCCTTTTAAGTTCCCCCTTGAGTGACATCTATGAAGAGTGAGATTGTCACTGTCCCTGTGAAGTCTGAGAGAGGGTGATGCTGTCACTGCTACTCTAATGGCTGTGCGCTGAACGGGGGTTTTAATGCCTTCAGAGCAGAGATCTCAAAGCTCTTTGTAAACAGGACACCACGTAGCCTCAGAGACACCAAAGCAGGCAAATCTTAGTTTTCTCTGACGCTGAGGCAGGGTGACACAGGGGAACCCTGCCCCAGTTTCAGGGAAAGAGTCAAGCACCGAGCGCCCAGCCCTCGCGGGTGCCTGTGGAACAGAACTTGGGCTTCCGAACCCAAAAGCCTCCATCACTCGGGTAGGAAATCCTTCCCTTCAGGTGGGTGTCGTCTTGCGCTTTCCTGTCGACTTGCAGGAAAAGATCTCATCCTGCTGTCAAAACAGCAAAGCCTTCACATTTTATACTCCGCCACGAACTAGTAAATATGAAATATATTCAAATGAGAAAGGCATTCTGTTGCCTCCTTGCAGAAGCTGATCAATATCTTCTCTCTCAGCTAGTGCTGCTTCAGTTAGCAGCAGACAAGCTGTTGGGTTCAGGCTTCCTGGGCTGACTTTATTTTTAGCTGGGAGTGGCATTTTTCCCCTGGAAGCTTTCCCTGCCTCACATCGCGCAATGAAAGCTGCTTGCTGGCATGACACTTTCTCCTCCTCGCTACTATTTTCCCTCTGCTGACTTTGTAGCCTTCAAAACATCAGTTTGCTTATTAAATTATCACGCTGCCCACAGCGAGAGAGAAAAATGACAGCGCACAGCTTGAGGCTGAGCATCGTGTCGGGCACCTGCCTGGGAAGGGGGGACAGGCAGGGCAGGGGCTGCGCGGGGGGCTGGCGCTGGGGTTTTGCCGGGCATTAAAGCCCACCGGCACCTGGGACTCCTCTCTGTGCCTGGCCAGACATCTCCCAGTTCAGGTCCACTGAGAGTGTGCTATGCACAGCTGCAGGCGAAGCGTTTCTTTGTTGTATTTATGGGGTGGGGGTGGGGGGGAATAAATAAAGTTTTGCTGCTCATCTGCCTGAGGATTTTGAGGTGCAGCATCGTCGTCCCTGGTGAGATCTCAGGTGGGTCCTGACAATGGCAGCATGAGGATGTGCTGGGAGAGACCTCCCCGGCGACTACCGCGTGGCTGGGATTTTGGCCAAAGAGCCTGAGCCAATGGAGATGGGAGAGAATAACAGCACTGTCTTATGTGGTTTGCTCTCCATGTTGAGACCATGTGCGTTCTCCAGCAGGGCTCGTGCTGTTTTCTGTCACTCTTCGGCTAGAGAGCTTGCCACAAGCTCCACCTCTTGCAGTGAGTCATGGTTCAAAACGTACACTTCTATAAAAGAAAAAAAAAAAAAAAGGGAAAAACAATAAGTCATGAGAGCTGTGAAGAAATCTTTAACAATGTGAGGGAGTGTGCACCATTTCAACATCAAATAAATCTTTAGAGAGCCCTGAGAACCTGTTAGAGGTGGATGAACTCACCTCCATCCCTTAAACCTAATGACAGTTTACATCTCTATGGTGAAATGATTTGTGCACTGACCTATCGGTTCTGAAATGCATGCCCTTCAATGTCAAAACTCCTCCCTGCCCTTAAGAGCTGTATCTCCAGATGTTCCCTGCATAGCCGCCAAAATGTCCAGCATCCACCTCTGTGATACAATTATGCGCAGTAAATATTAGCACTGAATACCCAGGTGCTGGGCAGAATTAATGCATTTCATGCCTCTTCTGCAGTCCAAGCATGTTTCCTGAGAGCAGCGATAACATCCTGAGCCGGCAGGTAATAGCAGGCTTCACAATGAAAAGATGCACAGATGATCCTTTCTCCCTCCCTCCAAACCCTTCCAAATTAGATGTGCAAAACTGGCGGCTGCTGCTGCCTTCTGGAGGAGCACCCTGCAAGAGCGAGGGCCTCGGCAAGCAGAGTCTAAATCGTCTGTGATATTCGAGCCTGTTTGAACTTTGCACTTTCCTTCCCCCCCTAGATAACATTATCGAAATCCCAGCGTTCAAGACCTGCAAGGTTGTAACGCAAAACTGCAGGGAAATAATCCTGCGCGTCCCCGGCAGTCTCTTCTGCTAGGGAGACCTCCAGCTTGGGCCTGGGAACGCATGAGCCTGTGTGCCTGTGTGTTTTAAAATCTCTGCATAGCTGTGGCCAGACATGCCTCTAGGTCCATGCTGTTTCCTACTCCTACTATAGTGCATTTACGCACATTGGAGTTTTTCTTTATTATTTGCTCAGGTGAAATAAACACTCATGAACCTGAGTGAACCAGCTCAGTTCTTCCTAGAGTAATCTTTACTGCTGTTATTTCTCTCTAAAACACATAATCCTTTAGTATTTAGAGCGGTAAGAAAACTGCCTTCTCTGGCACATGGGATGAATCGATGTCATGGTTCTTCATCTCCACGTTGGGGGACAAGATACCCACCCAGGCTGGTGAAATGGCAGTCGCCAAACATGTGAGTCATGATGGATTTGGCTATGGTTGTTTTTTAGCATCTATGACAACAAATGTTGCAGGTCAATAGACTCTCCAGCTTGAGCACTTGACTCAGGCAGCACCATTCGAGTGGAAAATGTGGTTTTCACCAGCTCGCAGTTAATTTCCCCTTGTCCTGGTGTCATTGATACTCTTGTCACTTCCCGTGTCACTGATATTCCCAGAGTACCCTGAGAAATACATGACATTGTGCAAGCACATACTGCTGCTTACTTCTAGCCAGCCATGCTGATTAGCCAAGACCACAGGCGGCACAAAGCATCCAGCCTGCTGCTGTTTGTTGTATTGCTCCAGAGGGGAGAAAAAAAAAGCCCTAAAGCCCTCCTATACATCATCCTACCTCCCCCCTCCAATAATTAAAATGATATTAATTTATTTAACAGCACAACCCATTAGGAGTAAATGCATTGTTCTTAGCGGGCTCCATGATGGAGTAGAAACGCCTCATTAACATTGGATATATCAACCTGGGAGCAGGAGCGAAGTCGGAGAGAACAGTGACTGGCAGTACAATGAGTCCACCAGACCCCATGCAGGGACGTTTCCTTCAGTCGCTCAGCCTGCATTCAGATCCAGCCCGCTCTCCAAAGACACCATCTGTGCAGGTTTCCAGCGCCTGGGTCGTACCTCTGCAGCACAGCCCTGGCTGGATTCCCTGGGCTTTTCAGGCCTTTTTGACCAGGGGAAGCAGCTGTGGGCAGGCTGAGCGCAAGCCAGACCCCGGCTGACCTTGAAGCTGCCTCCCACAAGCTATAAATATTGCTTTCTTCTCGGTATGCTGCGGGATGAGTTGCCCGTTAAGAAACAGCATTTTCTTGGTCTCCGGCTCTTCTGGTCTCCAGAAGCAACTGCCGGGAAACCTGTAATGCTGTCCTATGAGCCACCCTGGCAAGAGGACTGAGCTGCTTCAAGCTTTTTTGTCCCAGCACAGAGCTGTGGTAATTCACCCATCTCAGCACTGCCGTTTAATGGCACTTTTCCCAAAGAAGAGTAGGAGTTGTTGGAAGGGCAGAGGTGGATGAAGGTCACCAAGTGGGGGTGGCTCCAGTTAGCACAATGGTGGGCACAAACCTGTGCAGAGATGATAGATGTCCCAAGGGCAGCCCTTGCTCCCTTCCTGCTCCTCCTGGGTAATGGGGAGCAGAGTGCTTCTCTGTCCTGCCCTGGAGTTGTCCACTAGAGATGCCTTCACCTAGCATTCTCAGGACTCAGATGGTGGCAATGGAGGAGATACTGAGATAATAGCAACTGTTTTTAAAAGCTCTTTCCTTCCAATACCTGGAGAAATACTTCCCGTGAGTCATATTTCTTTCTTGGGTTCAACCCAAACTTGTGGACTTCAGCTTCCTCTTCTCTGGGGTCTCCAAGTTCATTAGTTGCTCTGTGCTGAACAAAGCGTCTGGGACCATTTCACTCTGTCTCTCTCTACAGATCTGGATCCTTCAGGAGGAAGAACTCACAGGAATCTCCTTCAGGATGGGTGAGTTATGATACATCTGCACTCAGTCACTCCTGCTGTCAGACATAAAGAACAGACACAGAAACATGGCTTGCTCAAGGATAAGCACACGTGTTTGGGATGTCTGGCCCACAGCAGTGATAAATTAACACAAAAGCAATGATGGTTCATGTGGGTGCTCACAAAGCCTGGACACCACTAATGTCAGTACGTCTTTCCAACGGGAATGTAGGGTCTGCTCCGCCCCGCCCAGGAGCCGGGCAGTCGTGTTTGCTGCCATAGGTGAGCTCTTCCTGGGCATTGCCACTGCACTCGGCCATGGTCCTCCCCTGTGTAAAGCCTTGTGGCAATGCCTCTGAGGGTGCCGTGGTCCTCCCCTGTGTAAAGCCGTGTGGCAATGCCTCTGAGGGGGAATCGCTGTTCCCTGCAAGAAGATTGTCCCCGTATGAACACATAACAGGTTACATTTCCTTCCTGAATCTGATATGCCTGTCATAAATAAACTTCTGTTGTATATAAATGGGAAAGTTTCAGTGGAAAATAGCATTGCTCATGTCTAACGTCCTTGTGTAATTAACAAAGATTATTTTCTGCAATGTATGTGCACCTAATTACCATTCCGAGTGATCATTGAGGTGTACATAGAGTTAGCAGGAGCCTTGCTACTTGTTCATCTGGAGACACCCAGGGAGGGAAAGCAGGGCAGAGGAAAGGGCCTGGAAGGCCAGCATTGTGCCCTGAATGTGTTCCCACCCACGAATGGGGTACAGCACACTGCTTTACCCTGACAAGGGGGACACAGCCGTGTGGGATCTCGGGGCTCACGTTTTGAACCAAGATACACATTACCAAGTCAGCAATGAGTGCAAGGGCACTCAGCACTTTTTGCCAAGGTGTTTACGTACCCCTCATGCTGTTTTCCCAGGGCTTAGCATAATACCCGTCAGTTCCTACATTCCTCACGAAGCTGGAAATTTCTATTATCAGGCACCCAGCAACTTGGGCACAGTCTGTTTCTTCCTCTGCTGAACTGACTGCTATCTGCCTGTCTCGCAGTCTCCCTCTTATTAATTCAGCTCTGGCAGGCAACCGAGCACTTCTAGCCATGGCTGAGGCGCTAAGCCCAGGAAAGGGAATGCATTGTGTTAACCGTTGCCGCATCTGACCCATGTCTGGTTTTAATACGGCGACGGGGTGAATGAGAAGGTGACGGCTGCGTTCAGAAATGCGGGAAGCATTTTTCAGCGAGGAGTGAAACCGTGCCAAGACAATAACGGGGAATGGCTTTATTTCCAGCAGCTTGAGGTGGGTCACAGCACAGATCCGTAAGGTTAGGCTTTTCCAGGTTGGAGTGTCATAGCACCTCGTAAACGCCGACTGACATAGCACCACAGCCCCAGAAGAAGGAGAGATATTTGAAGGCCAGTAGCAGCAGGTCTGCCCAAAACCAGCACCCCAATCCCAGCGCCATGGAGCAGCTGGGACCTCGCTCCTTCCTCGTTCACCAATTTTAACCAAGACCCCTGCTGCGAGTCGGGAATGGCGACCCATGCAGCTTAAAGGTGAAGAGCACATTCATTCAGATTCCCATGAAGCCAAGCCGTCAGCTTTTGCAAGAGGCTTAATTAGGGTAGGCACCCAGTTTGCTGGAGGGAGAGAGCGAGCCCCTCCTGCCATCGCCCCTGCGAAGGTCCCCATCCCACCCCTTCCTGCAGCCTCACTCTTCAGTTTACTGGTGATTTAAATGCACATTTTTTGCTTTGTCTTTTTCCCTGCACTTGCTCATGTGAGGGAACACAGTAAGGATTCATTACTTTCTCTCATGTACTGGCGAAAAACATCTATCTCCCAGTCTGGTTTTCAAACCATGTCCTCCTACCACCGAGCTTGCAGTGCATGGACATGGAAGGCTGGCTGCAGGTGTGGCCAGAACACCTGCAATGCGATGACTTGGGTTTCCTTTCATTTTTTGACAAAGCTGTGATGTGCCCTGGCCCAGCCTTTTCTCCTGGGTTACTTTGACTCAAAAATGAATGTTTCTGGCAGGATGCAATTACACGCCAAAGTTTCATTTCTGCATGCAGTACAACCACAGCACAATTTACAGGTTGTACAACCTAGGAAGTCATCAGGGACAAGATTAGCCATTTAAGGGGATGGCCCAGATGGGCAGAGGTGAAATCAGGTGAAGGAAGGAGATGAGCGGGCCATACTTATTGGTTCAGAAACCTTGTAGGACAGATGAGTAAGAGCAAATGGGGAAAGTGGATTTGCTGACAAGTAAAGATTAGGTGCCATTAGTTACTTTCCGGAGCAAAAGAGACAAGTGAACAACAGAGACTTGTTCCAAAGAGCAGCAAAGTCCAGGAGAGTCTTTCCTCTAGTCTCAGGGGGTTTTGGAGCCGGTCCCCAGCACTGTCCAAGGACAAGCTGATCTCAGTTACTGCTCCGTTTGTTTCTTTCTGTCTTTATTTCCACTCAGGAGGTGCTGAGGACTTTCTGCTGATAACCAGCTCGCAGATCACATCTCACACCATGCGTGGGAGCCGCAGCGAGTGACTCGTGAGGGTCTGCAGCCACCTCCACCCTCAAAAATGCCCCTGCAAACCCCACGGGGAGCTGCTGGGAGAGGCTCTCGCTCTCCCTCTGCCTCTCCCTCCTCCTCTTCAGCAACACACAGACCGAAAATCCCACCCTCGGTGATTCAGATCAACAGACGGCCCTGTTATTTCTCAGACTGAGAACTCTTAACATTTCCTGCCGACAGCTATTTTGGGAATATTAAGCCCGAATGTTTTGGTGGAAAGTGAATTCAAAGGGCCACAAGAGCAGGGGAATGAGTGAATGAACGCAAGCAACTCAACAACACTAAAAATTTTGTAACGCTTTTTTTAAACACAGAGGGAGCTTTGATATCGCACATGGCAACAAAGACTTTTGTCATGTAGGCTGCTTGGAGTTAATCTGAAAGCGCCTCCATTGTGCCGGCATTCGGTCGCAGGAAGCAAAGCTCGTAGTGGAGCGTGAGATAAAAATATTTTTCAGGCTCATCACTTTTTGACATCTCCACTCCAACACTTCCTCCCTGAAGCGGTGTGTACAGACAGCTCCGTCGTGGCTGCCACTTCTGATCTTCAGCCTCACCCACCCTTGGAGCACATGTGCCGATGCCGACTACGCGAGGAGGTGGAAGAGCTTACAGTGACAGCCTGAAATCAACAGGGATGGCTCATCTGTTTCAGGTGTGCGAGATCTGGCCTCCAGTGAGCAGTCATTATCTTTCACGCCGAAGCACAAAGGAGTCGAATCTGTCTACGAAATTACATTATTCTACAACAGTGGGAAAAATCAATGTCCTGTGGTCATGATTATGCAGGCGTTGGGCCATGCTAGAGACTACTATGTGGTTTTGTTTTGATTTTAAAGAAGCAACTGGGCATTCAAGTCATTCAATAAGAAAAAAAATCCTGATTTTCAGCAGAGGCAGTGAATGCACTGGATTAGGATCTGTGTGCCTAATTTCAAAAGTGTATTTCTTTTGGAAAAAAAAAACTTTTACATTTTTCCCTTTTTGCTACCTTCTGCCTCAAGATCTCAAAGCAGAGCAAGATTTGAACAAATTACAGCTACCCAGGAACATATAATATTTATTCACAGTAAATGCTTTTCCTAGAAGAGTTCTTTGGAGCACATTTGGAAGATATTGAATAAAAATTTGCATTTTAGAAGAAGATTCAGCCTTTCTAGGTCTGCGCAGCGAAGAATCTACCCTGCTAAATATTTCCCCGTAGCTGCAACAAGCCTTAGCATGGCCCTGGTGCTGTGAGAACACACACTGTCTAATCATCTTGAGGTTGGGTAGATGGCATGTTTCAAATGGGAATGTTTGTCCACACTACATAGAAATGCAATGTGTAGTATAGTTACAGGAAATATAAAGGAGGGTAGCAGGACACATGAACCTTGTACGTTGTACCTGAAGGGGGCCTACAGGAAAGCTGGGGAGGGGCTGTTTGCAAGGGCATGTAGCGATAAGACGAGGGGCAATGGTTTTAAACTAGAGCAGGGTAGGGTTAGATTAGACATTAGGAAGAAGTTCTTTACAATGAGGGCGGTGAGACACTAGAACAGGTTGCCCAGAGAGGTGGTGGAGGCCCCATCCCTGGAGACATTCAAGGCCAGGCTTGATGAAGCTCTGAGCAACCTGATCTAGTTGAACATATCCCTGCTTACTGCAGGGGGGTTGGACTAGATGACCTTTAAGGGTCCCTTCCAACCCAACGCATTCTATGATTCTACGATTCTACATGAGATCTGCTACTACCAGTGAAGTGTATATACTATGTACGTTTTGGTATACCACAGATTTCCCAAGCTCTGTTCCAGCCTCCAGGCACATACTTGCCCGCACCATATAGCTGACGGCATCTATCCGTACAGTACATAGTGTGGCTTGGGTAGGTAAGCCAGGGAATGACTTTCAGGTGGACACACCATGGTTTGGTGATGTGCCTGGAGAGGCTGGAGTCCTGGCTCGTGTCCTTTGGGAGTGGTACGGAAAGCCCAGCACTGTGGGATACCAGCTTAGGTGTGCTTGGGGAACAGTCTGCAACTCAAGCGTAAAATGAATTAAAGACCGGGCATAAATTTGGTGAAGTAATTTCTGGGAATTTGGCAATGGATTAAGCTTTCCATGCACATAATGCCTAGCCCCGGAGGGAGCTGGCTGAGCAATGCTTTCCTGATGAAACTCAGCCCTGCTTCGCTTCATGTCTGCTTGTATTTTCTAGCCCCACCTCAGCTTTCCAAGGGGCCTGGCAGAGGGCAGAGGTGAGAAAGAGAACTTGTCTAGTGAACCAGTGCCTAATTTCCTATTGAAATCATCTGGTTTCAGCAAAAGAGGATGATTTTAAGTGACTGGCAACATCATGGTTTCTGCTGAATTGGGCATTGAATTTTGGAGATCTTTTGATTGTGTAGCTGGGAAAAAAAAGGAGAGAAAGCTTCATGAGACCCTCCTGGACCTGAAGCTTCTGTGTGTAGTGCTTCTTTGCTACCTGGCAATGTGGAGTGAGTGGGTAAAGAGAAAAAAATGTATGTAATAATTTGAATTTGAAAGTGAATTTTGAGTTGATTGAGTTCAGCAATCCTTCTGTGTTTGACTTCTGCATTTATTTGTATATTCAAGCTCTACAAGCATGAGGGCTTGCCGAGTGAATTTTAAACAGAGATGCTCATGTACTGACCATCAGTGAATTCCGAATAGTTTATTTTCTTGCAAAATTTACACTGTGCTGCTTTGTTACCTAACTCCCCTTACCAGGGAATTAGAAAGGGAAATAGATGGATATGGCACATATTGCATATTATAATTTATAATGGCCTGCTCTACAGAGAGGAAGTTATTTGCTGACATTACTATTGAACATAAATAATGAATAAATTAGAGAATGTTGCAATCTGTTTATAGACAATTCTCAGACAAAGGTGAAATTCATGAAAAAAATATCAGTTGCAAATGATTTGCTCAGCTCTAGTTCTTACTCCTGTGCCTCTGAGGGCCCTTGACTACTCATGAGCTGATAACCGTCAGTTCCAGCATGGCAGGCTATGAACTCCTCTGCATGACTTATAGAATCAGAAGAACTGTAATTAAAAATATTGACGAATATTCATGCTCTTCTTCATCTGTTAAATAGGTGAAGCTTATTTGTGCCTCTTGACCCTCAGTACGACATGGGTGGGGTGAATACAATGCTGAAATTTATGGCTAATGTAAGTTAGTGTTCATTGCCGCCTAGGGTAAAGGAGACTCAGATCAACGATCACCCAGCCAGGGTGCAGGGAGGAGGCTGCAATCTCATGTAGGGGCTGATGTGTTTGTTTGTGTGAACAGCCTGCTGTTGGCGAAACCTCTTTTGGGAAAAGTCTTCTGGACAAAGGACATGTAGATGGGAGCTTTATTCTCATCTGTGTCAGAGACTTTTTAAAAAGCTATTTTTTGTCCAGACTCTTTAAGAGATAAAGTAGCAGTGTAGGTGCTTAGCTTCCTGTGATTTCTCTTCATTATGTTTGTGGCACCTAATTATCATGTGGATACGAATTTTGAAGTGGCCCGTGCCCTCTTCCTGCCTATTCCTATTTCAATAAAATAAAGATTACAATCTCTGCTGATCTCACAGGGATGCTGTGAGGGACCATTATATGGCTTTTTGTCTCAGAAGAGAAGCTATAAAAGTTCATAATGTCTTATTAGTGATGCAGATCAGCCTGGAGAGTCCGCAAAGGCTTTTCAAGACATATTGCTAAAGTGTTTTGAACCAGTGAGGGCCATCCTGCCCTAAAGCCCAGACTCAGGGGGTTCATGCAAGAGCAACTAGTTTGTCTTTGAGGCAGTTCCTGTGCCCTGGGTTTCGGCAGCTCTTTTGGGGCAGTTTGGTTTGGGATGGTGAGAATGAGTCAAGACATCATTTGTCTCTTGCACACTTGTCTCATGCACAAGAAATCCCTGGAATTGTTTTTCTGAGAGCCTGTGAAACGCTTCACGCACCTGTCCTGTGGCTGTGGGTGAAGAACCGACCCTGGTCACCCATGGCATCTCCCACCACTGCTCCAGGTCTGAAACAGCCCTGCGGACCCTGTCCCCTGAGGTACTCACAGGCCCATTTGACTCATTTCAGGTTCCTCTGAGTCCCTGGAGCAGGTCATAAAGATTATAGAGTACATGTTAATCAGACTCTTTTAGCTTAATGTTTTTGCATGTTGATACCATGCTTGTTATTTATCCATGCTACTATCTCTATTAGACTCCCCCTTCCTGCCTGATACACATTATGGCGAACTTGTGACAGATTCAAGCAGATATAAAGAAGGGAAAAAACTCCACTTCCTAATCTCCAAAGTGTCCTCAGTTCAGTTTCTGCCTTGTTTTGGTTTCCTCCTCCTGCCTCTGTGGTAGCTTTGCAGTATTTTGTCTCCCGTGCCCGTCTCCCCTCCGTGTGCCCAGGAGTCCCCCTCGCCTGGGGCAGTGTCGCCAGAAACAGCTCGTCTCCAAATGGGGGGATGGCCACGGCTTGTGGGCCCCCCATACCCTGCAGTGCTGCGGCTCAATGGGGCTCGTCCTGCCTCGAGCACCCTGTGGTGGGAGACATGGGGCACCTCAGCTTCAGCTTCACAGGCTGGCATGAAGAAATTGGGAGAAGCAGTCTGTCAGGGGGAATGAATCAGGTCAAGAAATCTTCCCACTTAGTTATCTGCTTGTCTCCCTGTTCTTTTCAAGGCCTGAATTTTTTTTTTATTTTATTATTTTATTTTATTTTATATTTTATTTTATTTTATTTTATTTTATTTTATTTTATTTTATTTTATTTTATTTTATTTTATTTTATTTTATTTTATTTTAAATTTTAAAGATCCCCTCTCTGTGAAGAGTCTCCAAGGCAGGCACCAGGTTATTGTCCTTTTGGTTTTCCCATTTGAGATTGAGCCGAGATTAGCCAGGGCATAAACTCCTGCCCCTGTTGCAGTGCTTTTGCTTTGATGCATGCACCTTAAAGTCTTCTTCTCTCTCCAGCAGCTGTAAACCACACACCCACCCGCACAGGGTATTTTGGTTTGAGATTCATGTGAGCAGAATAAACAGACGTTTGCTCGGGTTTCTCTCATATGGGTTTGGCAAGACCCCTGCCTCTCTTCCTTACCCTCTTTGGTCTGGTTTGTTTTCCCTGTGTACCTGACTGTGAATCATCCTGTAGGATGATAATAATGCAAATAATAATTCCCTCAAGTGAATCCTGTTGGGAGAGGCATCGGAGGACAGTACTGTAAGTGAAACAGCACATCAGGGCTGAGCGAACGTAATAACAAGCTGTTCTGCAAATTGTGTCCTAAAAGAAACATGAAAACAAAATCTGAGGGAGAGCTGCTGTTATTATGTTATGGAGACTGTGATTTCTCTTCCTATGTTTTGCCACTTTCTTATTTTTAGCTTTCCACCTCTGTGCTGTACGAGATTAGAAGACTTTAAAAGCATTTAACTGTTATCCAGAATATAAAATCTCAGTGTCGACTGCTGGTTCAATCACAATCTGCTATGATATAATATATGTAATCTCTTCTCTGCATTAAATCTAACCAGGAAAGGGGACCCCACAGCATCTCCTCATCCATCCTGTAAACACCAGTTGGGTGGGAGCAACCAGGACCACTGTGGTGAGCACCCAACTGCCCGTTACGTTCTTGAAAAGGATGTTTGGGAAAAAGGATGTTTTTGAACCTAGTCCAAGCAGCTGAAGTCCTGGTGGGAAGGAGAAAGTAGCCCTGTCACATGCTGTTTGCTCCTTTTTGCTTGCCATGCCACTTTAAATAAGACCATGGTGTGCTGCTGAAGAGTTGCCCCTTCTAACCACCAGCACTACAGCTGTGTGTTGACTGTGAGTGTCATCGGGTAGGTGGAGGTGAAGCCTTTGTTCTTACTGCAACATAATGTTGTGTTGCCCAGATCTAGCTCCTGGCCCTGCTGAACCGAGCTGATGCCCTCCTTCATTAAGGAGTTTCGTCCCTTTCCCCAAAAACTAGCTCTGAAAAGGGAAACCATTTGTTACTTAGTTCTAGTGGGTGTGGAAGCTTGTTCATAAGCTACCAACCTGCACAGAATTATGAGGGTTCAAAAAAAAGTCAATTTTTTCAAGTTTACTGAGATTGTGCCATATCTTGTGGTGTGCAGTCACAGTCCGTATTTGGATACTGTCCCTTGGAGCAAGCTTATGGTTGACGCCATGGATGAAGAGCCCTGCACGTGCTTTCAGAGAGCACCCTACCACCAGCTCCTGATGCACACTCCCACGTACAGATCAACCACAACAGCAACCCACCCCATTGCAAACAGAGGGCTGAACTCAGGGATCCGTGAGGTCTGCAGGAGAGCTTCCATCAGCTCTGCAGGGGCTTGGCCGAAGCACATGGGGACAGCAAGGGACCCACCCTTTGCAGGAGCAGCTCTTCAGATGGAGATGGAGTGAGCCCCGCGGATGCATGCAAGAACAGCTGGTGAAGGGGGGCAGGCGATGGGGAATTTATCTTTTTGCAATCAGCAAGAAAGCTTTCACAACCGAATCAAAAGGTTTACTCTTTCAGCGGGCAGAGTGTAAAGGTAGTGAGAGCTGGCAGGGAGCACAAAGGTGGACTCAGAGTCAGCGACGAGTAAAATATAGGCTCGTGGGTCCATAATATAAGTGGTTCAAGGCCACTAGTCATATAGCGGGTTTGTTTTCTTCCCTCTCACACTTCCACAGCCTATTGCATATGAGATACCACTAAAGAGATGACATGACACAATATCAGAGTGTTTTTTTCCTCCTCATAGCAAGAATATATAATAATCTCTCTGGGAAGCACATCTCAAGCTATCTCCAAGAACAATAGATGCTTGTAAGGCATCCAGTGAAGTCAGAATAGCTGGAGGCTGCGAGTCACATAATAACTTTTTGTGCTAGCATAGTGTTTCATTTTCAGGCTGATCCGAGTAGGAGACAGCAAATAACCAGATTTTTTTTTTTTTTTTTTAACTGGCTACTTCTCAAGTTGGTGGGTTTTTTGCCATCTTATTTATCATACTGGTAAGAGCAGGATGGTGCCATGGACACAGGGGGTCACCTGCGGGTGCTTCTCCTCTTCAGAGCAGACCATGGGAGTGGAAGGACAACACGGGGAGTTTGGAGGAGGATTTTAAAGACACCGTACGTGGTGTAAGAAGGAAGCAGGCCCCCGGAGCGTGGTGCCCCAGCTTGTGCGTGGGAGTGGAGCCTGCAGCACCCCATTGTGGCGACCGCCGGGGCTGTGAGTGCCAGCGTCTGAGCTGCCACTGCCCGCAGCGTGCCCTGGCAAGGGAGGACCTGCACCGCGTACCCACCGCTGCCGATGCGCAGTGAGCTGCACGGCTTCAGGTGCAGGGCGTAACGGTGCTCTGGTCCTCCCGTTTAGGGGAGGACCTAAATGTTGTGACATCGCTATTGCTAGGGAAAAAGAAAAAAAGATCATTGCAAAAACTGATGGGACCCAACTGTTCTTTATCGTGACCGGGTTCATAGAAAGAGGGGCCCTAATATTTTAGATACATTTTGCTCCCTATCTATGACAGCGAATCCCGGTTTCACTTAGCCTGGCTTGGGAAATGAGATGGTGTTGCTATACATCATTCAGGCTGGGATGAGGTCCCTAACGTACTGTGTTCTTCCCAACAGTGTGGACAAAGTCACAACAGGCTCTAAAACCGTGTTGTTATATATTGCTCCTAATTACGTGTTGCATAGACTTGGATTTGAGGAGGATTTTGAGGAGGCTGAGAACTTATTTGTGTTCGCTTTTCCCCTAAAACCCATTTTTTAAAATTTCATGAAGCTGTATTAAAAAAAAAAAAGATCATAATGTACAAAACCATACTTGCTGGAGAAGGTTTTCAGCATTCCCTAGGCAGAAGTCATTTATGATCACCTGAATTACCGGGATTCAGTGTGAGGAGGAGGAAATGGACTTTGCTTAATTCCAGGCCCCGTTCTGTGACTGTGTGACTGTCACCCATACTCTGGGCAGCTGCTTTGTGCTACCAGGCAGAGGGGAGGGAAAGCGGTAAGATACAGCTTTGACTGGAGGGCAGGTAACTAAAGTTATGGCATTTAAATCAAGACCTGGGTTGTGCTTTTTCCTTTACATGCTTTAAATTGCAGCTTGCAACAGAAGCTGGGTGTCTACGTACGTGTTTTGGCGTAGGGGCATAGATGCTGTATTCGACTTGGCTGACATATTTAGTTGAAATACACAGTGCTACTAGTCTCAGGCAAAAATTTTTCATCAGCAAATAATTTATTCCAGTGTCAGAACAGGAAAAACAATTCAGCAAATATTTTCAGGGAATACAAAAAGAAAAAGCACGTGCATTCAAAGGACTCAGCAGTAGCATTTTCAACCCAGAGATCTTCCTTTTGCAGTTGCTGTGATTTGACAGGTTCTTTGAAAATTGGAGTAGTTATTGATAAGGGATACCCCTGTTACCTCCTCCCCTCTGCCCCCGCTTCCCTCCATCGCATCCTTACATGCATTTTTACATGCATACTCGTCATCCAAATGTGAGGACACACTTGGGACAGGGGAGTGCTGAGCTCTGGAGCCTTCTCCATCTGATTTGTACTTTTGGAAGGGCCCTTTGCTATTGAGCTTTAGGATATTTTTGGATATTGACTCTCTCTTCTGTTGAAATTCTTTCACTCAGGTTAAAAATACTTGAATATGCAGAGCAAAAGGTACTTGAGTATTTGGACCAAAACCTGACACTCAGCTACCCTTGCTGTATAAGCACCCAGTTATTGTCACCTTGCCTGAGCTGGTGAGTATTTAAGCCTTTCAGTCTTACTCCTTTTTTTGTTGTTTGAAATCTCCCCTTTCTCTGTCCCTCCCCCACAACTGATTTATAGCCCCCTGCCAAAAAATAAACAAAAAGCTAGGCATCTCAGCTCACTTTATCTTGACTGGTTTAGTCCATCTTGGATCCACTCCATAGAATCACAGAATCATAGAATACTTTGGGTTGGAAGAGACCTTTTAAGGTCATCTAATCCAACCCCCCTGTAATGAGCAGGGACCTCTTCAACTCGGTCCAACCTGACCTTTCACCATCCCTGCAGGTATTTAAAAGATGGGTAGACATAGTGCTTAGAGATATGGTTTAGTGATGGTTTTTGTCAGAGTTACGTTGATGGTTGGACCAGATGATCTGAAAGGTCCCTTCAAACCTAGGCAACTCTATGATTCTGTCTACCACCTCTCTGAGCAACCTGTTCCAGTGTCTCACCACCCTCATTGTAAACAATTTCTTTCTTAAATCCAGCCTGAATCTACCCTCTTTTACTTTAAAACCATTACCCCTTGTCCTATTGCAACAGACCCTACTCCATCCCATAGAGTAACCCCACATTTCCCACCTACCTCTCTGGAGCCTGATCTTGTTCCAAGCTTCTTGCACAAGAGGTAACCCATGCCTGAACCTCTTCCCCAGGCTTTCCTTTATGTGGCGTTTAACCCTGTCCTGGATCAAAAATCAGGCAGCCAAGGATGCCTGTGCTCTGGGTCGCTTCTCTGCAGTGGTACTGACCTTGTTCCCCTGTGCATCTCCTCGCAGGGCTTACAGCATCTTGCAGAAAGCGTGGATGGGGCTTTTCAGCCTTCTCTGGCTTGTCCACGCTGTCGGGGTGGATCCTTACACTCCACCCATATTGCAGGGGAGGGTCTGAGCTGCTTGCTGGGCTTTGGAGGAGGAAGGGAGCAGCCCTTTGACCACCTGTGGCCTCCTCAGTATCTAGAGTAACCCCTGAGCCCCAGTCAGGGAAGCTAGCCCTGCATTGCCCTTTTCTTTTACTCTGTTAAAAATGTGGGTAAGCAAACTGTCTTGGGTTGAAGAAAATGTTTCTTTGGCTCAAGACAGTTTATTTTTCCTTGCTGAAAAAAGGGGGAAAATGGTTTTGGACAACTCTGATTTTTTTCTCCTTTTTTTTTTTTGGTTCTGGCCACCTAACTGAAAATATCAATTATTTCCACAGTCACAGGCACTCTGCCAAACTCCTGCTCCTCATGACTAGCGCTCCAGTATAACTTTATGGATTTGTTATCACAGCAGATTCAGCCTCGGCTGTTTGGCTTCTGTAAACAACGTTTTGCTGTTCTTTATGGTTCCTCCTGCCTCCTCAGAGCACGGTGCTAACTGCACCACTCCCAGCACAGCTGCACATCTGTCACCTGAGGTTAAAAGCACTTGACCCAGGCACAACCCAGGCACTCCTCTTTCTGGTGGAGCTGTGCCCTTCTTGGACTTTGTGCTTGTTTGTTGTGTTGTCCAAGGTGTAGTTCAGCAACTGCCACCATTCCCCAAACAGCTAAATCGCTTACATTTCTTACAGCTGACACAGAGACCAAAGTACTTCATACTATTAACCAGCTCTGTGTTTAGCCTAGGAGGTCGTTAGGCTGCCCCTGCCATTAAGGCTGTGGTTTCATGAAAGTGCACAACTGGAGTGCACTTGGCTCTACTTCCCAATGTGCAAAACCGGGATGAAGCAGCTGGGACTGAGTGTGACATAAGTTGAGATAAACTCAGATGTATTAGCAAACCCTGTTGTCCGGTTTGCCACCGGTAGGACAGGCATGACAGGCTAGCAGGGGAGCAGAAAGCAACGGAGATGCAGGGCACCATCCTCGAATGCTCAAACAATGGTCGGAGCTTTCAAGAGTTAAAGTATAGCCTCTCTTTCCTGGGGAGCTGAAGGCATGCATTTTCCCCAAAGTTCCTTTAAAGAGCTATAAAGGAAAGACCAAAGCCATCATGGCAGATCTCATCATTTGGAGGTTCTCCAGACTATAATCCTTGTGGATTTCATACCTATAGCTGGACTAATGCACAATTTTTGCCTCCCAGATCAGGGGTGGCCTAACATCTCCAGACCTGGCCTTGGTGTTTTGGACTGTTTATGCCATTTTTGATTGCTACAACTTCAATTTGCCATAGGTTTTGGGCCACACGGAAATCACTCAGGACCTGGGAACTGCATTCCTCAACCACAACCAAGGATCTGGAGCTTGATGTCTTGATGAAAAAATTATATGTTCCCTGACCAGCACATGCTTATTCGTGAAATTCATTGCTTCTGTTGTTTAGAAGCCAAGTTGAAGTTTGACTGCAAGCTCAGTAATATGGTTGGTGACACATCATCCATGCCACAGAAATCACTAAAAACACCGTTTCTGCCACAAGAATTCATCATGAAGTAATGTATGTTTTCCAGGGTTTTTGTTCATACTACACTTTAATGCATAATGCAGGGGTTTTATTCATTAGATAATAGATGCTTCAGGTAATGAAAATTCATTCTGTGTAGCAGAAATACCAAGAAGAAGTGGCTTCTTATAACTGTTCAAGGGCTCAAAAGTGGATACTTGTATGCTTTCATGTTTGATTCTTGTTCCACATCACTTCAGAAGCATAATTTTTGTTGACAGAAAATTGGCCAGGCTTAATAAAGCAAGGTATTTCTATATCAGCTTCTGGGTTCTTTCTAATGCGTTGTCATTTTAGGAGCTAATTGACTTCATAGGCAAGATACATTGGGACCAAATTTTCAAAGGCTTTTGGCTCTGTGAAAAGATAAACCATAGGAAACTTTTTTTTTTTAATACTAGCAAAGATTAATCTGTTTTACTTCCCAGCTCTGTAAGAGGCAGAGAACCACTGCATGTTATTTCAGGGAGAGAAAGCACATAGTTAAACTCCCCGCTCATGCGTGGGTGACACTAGGGCCATTTTATCATTGTCTGGAGAAGAGGAGCATCTCAGAGCCTCTTCTGGTTTGTGTAATGGGAAGCCGGAGAGCTGACCCACTTGACGTAGTTCCAGATCCCCTTAGAGGTTTTCTGCCTCCATCTCCATGGCAGCTGCATAATTTCTGATCCCGCTACCTCCAGAGGAACCAGAGCTCCAAGAGCTGAAGTCGCTCAATCCAAGGAAAATAGATACACTCGTTCCCTTGGATGTTACTGTCTCCCATTTTGTTTTGCAAAGAGAAGCAAATCACCCAAGAAGACTTCAGAGTCAGCTTGTCAGAAGATATTATGTAAATTAGCAAATCACATGGGCTTGTATTTAGAGCAGGCGAGTGAAAAGAGAGAAGTGTTTAGCTGTAACGTAGTCTGAATTAACTGTCTGACTTTGAGGCACAAGATTGTCAAGTGACTTGCTCACTCAGATCAGATGTAAGATTAGAGGAAACCAATCATATATCAAAACTGAACTTTCCGAGATAAGAAATTATATATATGTAGACATATGTATGTATAAAAAAATTAGGACATATATGTGTATGTACACTGGCTACACAGAGAGGCACGTTACTCTGTTTATCAAAAATGGAGGTCCCGTCTTCCAAATATTGCAGTGCCTGTGTGAAACATAGATGAATGGGGCTGAAGAACAGCTGTCTGAGGTCCAGAGAGATCAGGCTGAGGCAAGTGGAAGAAAAGCCACAGAGGAGGCAATTGCCAATATGGTACAGCAGTTTGGGTTCCTGCTCAATTACTGACCATAAACACCACAAAAGCAGGGGTAACATGTCCTTCTTGCAGCATAACCTGGCTCTGATGAGTGCAGGAAAGCTGCCTGTTTCAGGAGGTCATCTGAGCAGGAGCTCAGGTTGGGCAGGGGGTCCTGGGCATGGTGGCTCCCCCATCCGCAGAGCTCTCTTCCTCAAAGCCCTGGCCAGTCACTCATTTACCAGCTGTTGTGCCTACAGAGCTGGGAACCCTACTTGTAGCCCTGCAGACTGTCACATCTTGAAGGTGTTGTCTTCTAATGGCTGACACAGAAACAGGATGAAGTAATTGCATAGCGTCAGACTCCGAGAAGGGAGGTAGGTGGGTATGTTTCTTTGAAGTCGAAGCTCCATAGATTCACAGAATAATAATAATAGTGGGCTGGAAATATTGAATTTTGCATGTCAGCTTTTCCCAAAGATTTCCATACATATATTTCAGTGAATTACAGCTTATTTATATATTCTGTAAGTACTCCAAGTTCACGGGCAGCACTTGACTTCCTGTGAATGATATAAGCCTGCCCACACCCCCAGCGCAATCTCTGAAAGAGTTTGGCAGCGTCTGCAAAGGAAAACGGGGCAAATACTCCTGAAACCTCCATCTGGCCACTGTACTGTCCCTCCCGTGCTGCGGTCAGATGGATAGCAAGCGCTCCTCAAATGGGTCGAGGAAAGTCCCCTTACACAAACATTGCACATACCAGTTTTGGTCTGTCACTTTTCTCCCACCCTCACTCCCCCCTCCACCGCCATACAGTTAAGAAAGCACTTATCTGATAACACTGGGAAAGGTCAGAGCATTTGGTTTAGCATTTTACTGGAAGAATAAGCAGCCTGGCTCTCTGGAGTGCCAGGGACGGTGATCTAGTGGCCTGCACACAGGACCAGGAGCTATAAATTCCTAAATCTTAATCCCTGCACTGGCAATTACTTCTCCTGCGACCTTGAGCAGATTGCTTAACCTCTCTGCTTCTTCCTTTGCCCATTGTGAAATTGGGAATCCTGCCTCGACAGCCTGTTGTCTGGGTTAATTTTTTAATGTGTGTGCTTAAATGTCCTTCTGCCGGTGTCTGTCTATTGTATTCTGTGTGTTTATCAGTGTCTAACATAGCTGATCACTGCCTTGAGTGGTTGTTCAGAGCCTGATGGGGAAACCTCAGGCAGCAGTTTTGTCTCCAAAAGAGGTCATCCAGCAGGCTTGTGGCAGGAAGAAAGAGTAAATGCAGGAGGCTATGGGAGACCATTGACCTGGCAGGCTGTCTTTCCTGTAGGAAGTGCTGTGAGAGCCGCGGAGGGAGAAAAGGAGCGTGGACATCACTGTCTGTTGATGTTTCAGACCATAAGGAGATTACAGCCCTCTTCTCTGCCTGATTGTCTGCTGCAGAAAGCTGGGCTGTGGCTTGGAGGTGGAATGATGCTTCTCAGAGCTGCAGACAAGCAACATGGTGCATGTGCTGCTTCTTGCTCAGGTCTGCAGATAAAATCTTTAACTTTAAAGGAGCATGGAATCAGGCCCTTCACAGCAGTTGCGCTCTGAACAGGGGAAGAAAAAGAGAGGCAGCAGTATATGCTCCAACTGTTTCACTTCTCTCTGCACTTACATATCAATGTTACTTCGTGTGCCATTAATTAGACTTAATAGTCTATACTTTATCTCCCTTGTCATAATAAATTAAGTGTGAAAAATTTCAACAAAAAAGCACTCAAGTGATCTCAGCATTAACAAGCTCAGCTTTCCTGAGACCTGAATTCAGCAAAGTGCTTCAGCGTCTGCTTGAAGTCCTGCATGTGCTTAGCCGGGCTGCAGCCCGAGGCAGTACCAAGTGAAGGGCAAACCTCCAAGGTTGAGCTGCTCAACTCGCCAAACTGATGTTAGTAGCCCTGCCCTGGGCAAATGATTGTCTCCATCCCAGTGGCATCACTTGCCTAAACAAATAGATGGTGCACGCCTTTCGTTTGTCACTGATCTTCAGCTTAAGGGGAAGTCTTTCATTTGGAACCCAGATTTTCCAGCTCAAGTGGCTACGTTTTGGCTTCCAAATCTGGCTGCTTATATTTGAATTTTTAATTAGGCAGGAGACCAGCTCTGAAAATTTTGGCTCCAGGCAGAAACTGCATTTCAAATAAGCTAGCCTGAGCAAACATCACGGTTGGAGCTGGGGAAGGGGATAGCTCTCAGAGCTGCTATCCAGCTGTTTTCGGTTCCAGCTTGGGTCATACATACTCAGTCTCACATTCTCAAACTTGAAGGACACGAGCCATGAAAGTCGAAAACCTAAAAGACAGAGGCATCACTGAAGGAAGAGGTGTCCACTCTCCAGGAAGCATCTAAAACTAGATCAATACTAGATTTTGTATAAGGTCAGTTGAGTTGGAGACTCTGGAGACCCTCCACTAAAGTCAACGGGATCTGGTTCCCTTTGAAGGTCCCCAGATCTTACTGAAAGTCCTCATCACCTTGAGGGGTCAAAACTGTACGCTATAAAAATATTACCTGGAGCTTTTGAATATTTTAGCTTCTGATCCTGGCCCAAATTTGGAAGAACAAATGAGTTCAAACAGGAAAGAAAAAGAAGCCCAAACCCAAGTGCTCACATTTTCACTGGATCTTGAAGGGTTTTATTTGAATTTTGTTTGAGGGGGGTTGTTCAGCTGGCCTTCTGTTTTTATTCCAAGTGGGTCTGCGCACTCCAAAACAAGCACTTAATGCAAGAAGTAGCATGGCATGGAATAATCTAAGTTCATGCCTTCAGAGCGAAAACCAGAAATATGTTCTGCTGTAAAGATTCCTGCTGTGCTGAGGTCCGAAGTCTGCGTATATCTTTATTGGTGAACTCCTGCAGGAACAAATAGCAGACGAAGGCATGACTTGAACCGAGTTGCTTGTTACTGCTGCAACCGGAATTCAGCCCCTGCTGCTGCCAATTAGAGGGCTAATTGGGAAGTGGATCCTTAACCCCTTCGGAAATTGCTATCTCTAGGAAATTTCCTGCCTCTCTCAATGGTGCTGTGATACAGAGCCAGGCAAAGGCTGTGCCAACAGCAGCTGGGATAGGCACCATGAAGGAAAATGCTGCTCAGGAAGAAAAGCATGATGCTGCAGTATTTATGCAAAGTTTAAAAAGCATATGCGATTTGGAGGAAAACAAGAACGCAGTCTTGTTTTCTTGAGATTCAGGAGCTCATGTCCCAAAGACCAGAAGCAAGTTATGTCTTAAACTGCTGAGTTTAAAAATCTCCTGGAATATGGCAAGCTGAACTTTTCCCGTGGCAGAAGCTCTCCCCTGGTGAGGCCTAAGACAATGTTATTTATTTAGAAATTCTTCCAGAGCATCTGTTTAGTATTCAGCAACCCACCTTTGCCATCTTCCCTCTCCATCTACAGTCTCACCCTAAAAGCCAGCTGAGCTGATTAGTTGTTAAGACCTAACACATAGCCAGGACTCTCACATGAAATCAAAAGATTAAATCTAGATTAAACCTGACTGCCCACAGATGCAACTTCACTGAAATTGTTTAAGCTTAAACTAGGGATGAATTTGTCTCAGAGTCATTAATTGGTTTGGGTATCTTGCAGTTCTTTGCCTGAAAGACATTAAATACTCATTTATTTGTTGCAAAACATTTTTACATCACGGCCAGTATCTGGCATGGAAAGAAAGAAAAGCAAACTACCCAAAATTGCCAGGAAGCTGTAATCCTCAGGGAATTTTCTCCTATCTAAATTGGAACTACCTCAGTAGCAGAAGGTTACTCAGGGATATTTTAATAGGAAGGAGCGAAACAGATCTTCCATTGTGATCAGCCATACAACTTCCTTCTGCTTTGGGTAGAAGCAGACTTGAATCTCAGGGTAGGAATATATCTGGACCACGGACCAAACCTGAGCCATCATTTTGTCTTTCAGAAGGGTTCATTTTTTCCCCAGCTACGTTTCCAAGTTCATTTGCCAGACTCTGCACTTTAAAGCTATGGCTGGCAACAGAAGTCCAGCAAAACGGTATGAAGAAAGAGGATTTTCTCCTAGGATTTCTGACCTGAGCAGAAATAGGCAGTACTGGAAATAGTGCAAAACCCATCTTCCTTGAAAACTTTCCAGCCCATTTTTGCAGACTGTAGGCATTTGGGCAGTCCAGATGAACTCTGGATAACCACCCAAATTTTTGGGTTTGCCCATCGCTAAAAATATCACAGACTGAAGGGCACTGTCTTAAACTGAGTCTCCAAGCATTTTGAAATTCACCCAGCCCTGGTTGAAGTGATCATTATAATCTGGCAGGGAATGAAATCTGCGTTCCAAACTGTAGCTATTTTTAAAATCATCTTGCCAAAGCCCTGTTGGAGACTGAAAAGAAAACCATTTTAGCCTGAACAGAACGATCAATAATTTCCTATTCTTGATGCCGCATTTGTATACAATAGCGGACATAATAGCACGTATCTGTAGGTAAATTGCATACAGCTGAGCAACTGTTAAGATTTGTAATCTTGCTGCAGAGTCCAAAATAATAGTAATGATGATTTAAAAACCCTCCAAACTCTGTTATAATTTTTAGTTACCACCTACTCACGGCCTCCCACGCACTCCAGGAAACCAGCTAGATTTCCCAGCTGCTCTGTAGCAAGCTCTTCACAAGCACGCGTACAATCATACTCTAAACAAGGCTAGAGGTTTCCCATGCAGACGACCTTACGGTCTTTTCTTACAGTGCATGAGGCCAACGATGTCAAGCCATAGGGTGGGCAAGTGCACCAGCGCGGTCAGGTGAGAGGAAAGGAAGGAAGCCTGGCTGCATTTGTTGCATTTGGGAATCCCCTTCCCAAAAAAGCTTGTTGTTCCCAGACAGAGAAAGATTTTTAAAGAGCAGCTTGCAGAAGTGGTAATGGGTAGCTTGCTATCAGGGACAGCCAGCCTGGGAAAGCACTCAGTTAGGATGAGACCTCTGTGTAGACTGGGAGAGAGTAAGGGAGTGCGTGATCAACGCAAAGAGGACCCTAAACATAAATAAGTGAGCAGGGCAGGAAATTCAGAGAAAGTACAGTGTGAGCCGTAGCACAGCGGATCAATCGAGAGTAGAAGATTACAGCAGTATCACCTGTCTTAAAGTGTGCGGAAGGGGGGACCGAGGGACAGGGGTGGATTGCTGGCAAATCGCTTACTATTTTTATCTTCTATCTGCATGAGACAATGATGGATTATCTACGTTTAATAGGAATTTATGACCCGACGAGTGATATTTAAAGGACCCAATGATGCATTTAATAACCAAACATTCTTCCTGATTAGTGCTCATTTGATCTCTTGAGGATAGTGCTCCCTCTGACAGATGTAAAAAAAATGCCCTTGTCTCCCTATAGCTTGTGCCAGAGTCCAGGGATGCTGCAGACCTCAGGAATATCTGAGAAATTAATTTTGCCTGAGAATGCACGTACTATATAGTTTAGACTCTTTTGGTTGCACTCTCTCTCTCTCTCATAGTATGCTGTTAGAAGAATGCAGAAGTTGGAAAGCAGAAGTCCTGCTGATTCTTCGTTAAACTGATTTTTTCCCTTTCTTTGTCAGATTTAGTGAGTCTTTGAGCATTAATGCAATTGCTTAGCCATTTGCAAAGGTGAACAAAATTGATCTCGAGTAATCTGCATGATTTTAGTCATTTGAATAAAAATGTAAAGGAATGAACTTGTGCCACTTGGCAGAGGCTGTGTTTCTCCTCTTTTTTGGATTGCGTTTTCACAAATATGCTTGCTCAGATTCTTAGCTGTCTATCTGATGGGCAGAGAAGAATCGGAGCAATAGAGAATGGGAAAAGGAGCATTAGTTTTGGCATTGATAATACACTCCTAGAGAGATTACTCCTTGTCTACTACTTCTGGTCCCAAAGATACTCAGGGACCCGCAGTATCCCAGGAGAAATGGGTTACTGCATGTCTCTGGCCACATCCCTTCCTTGGTATGCCTTAGGCTTTTTGGGATTACCCCTAAAGAGAGGAAATCAGCTTTCACCTTAATCTAGCGAAGGTTTCTCTTTTCCACTCTAAACCCCTCAAAACCTCTTAAATCTGTTTCAGCGAAAGGCTCAGGAGTATACCCTAGTCATCTATCCCACTGCTGTCCTGAACTTACAGGCAAACATAAAACGTCTGCCGCAACCCGTGCATTGCATCATTTTTAACCTTCTGCTGTAGGAGCTCTGAAAGCAGGATTTGTATCAGGAGGCCACCAGCTGATGAATGGTGGCTGTTTCCTTCTCCTTTACTCTGTGACAGCCTTCCTAAGTTAATCACCATTAGACAGACATGGGCAAACAAATCTTTGCCCGACTCAACAGCCTTATGTTCTCCTATACCATAGCTTACTGTGACACAGCAGATGAGGGAAAACACTGAGGTACTTCTTCAGGGTTTCCTACAAATCACCCCATCGCAGAGAGGGATTTACCACCCACAGCAGAGCAGGAGCCAGTTCCTCCTGTAGAAGCCTCCTGTTTGCATGCCGGCTTTGCTGCCTTTAGCCCAGCTCCTCAAAGAGGAGTTTTATAGGCAGATGCATCAACATTGATCGGTTCAGCCTTAATTTAATAACCACTCCTTTGCAGCTGGGAGAAAATTCTACCTCCCTCTACCCACCTATGCTTGTCTCTGCCGTCTCAAGGACCCCCTCCATCTTCAGCAAGAACCTGCTGCCCGCAGCAGCGCGGGCGCTTTCACCCATTTCATTCAGCATGGACCGGCCTCCACCATCCGCCTTTGCTTCATTTCCCAACGAAAGTCACAAAACTTTTGATGACCTTGCCTTCTGCCCCCTAAAGAAAGGTTAACAGCCTTTGGGGCTTTGCGTTTTTCCTCCCCCTTCAGAAAGTCAGCTTAGTTTCAATGATAAAAATAAACAAGGCCATTGAAAAGTCCCCATGGATCCAAGCCTTGTTTAACTGGGCAGAGGGGCACTTCACCCCCTTTCTTTTGTCAATTAGGCTTGCCACTGAAACCTGTACCTGAATTTCAGAATTTCAATGTTGGGTTTTTTTTTTATTATTTTGGCTTGATTTATCTCTAAATTTTTCCTGGTAAGTTTCCTTCTAAAGTTCATTCTCTCCTGCAACACAATAAAAACATAGAACCCACCGCTCCCTAGAAAAAAAGGGGTTTTTATAGCAGTTCATATGAAAAGTCATTTATTAATATTGTTTGTATACTGTGCTATTCTAATGCTCTGTAAATAAAAAAACCCTATATTATTATATTATATTGCGTAGATAAAAAACAAAAGCTTTACATAGTGGTACCCATTCACAGAACCAGCCCCCTCTTGTGCGTGACAGATTGACACATACACAAATTCATTCTTATTGTATGTGAAATACCAAAATAAAAGTGCCTTCTATACATCCTGCAGAATATTCCACCTTGAAATGGGTCCAGGTAGTTTCACTGTAGATGCAGATGAATTTTCTGCTGTTCACATTGCTGCAGTTCTTAAATGTATTATTCATTCGGAGTGATTGATTTGGCGTGCTGTCCACATTGCTTAAAAGCCACTGTCTGTTCATCTGTCTGTTAATCTGTTTTGGCATCTTGCAGAGATAGAGCTATAGAAAACACTTTTTGTTTCTGTTGAAGTAGTGACCAAAACCAAAAAATCATAAAAAAGGAACTCCTTGATCTTTCGACTCATATACATAAAAAAAAAAATATCTATACCACTGAGATGGCTGAATAGCCGAAAGGAGAGATTTTTATATTCTGCCAGTGGTGTGCTAGAAGCATGGTGCATTTGTTTCTGCCTGATTAGTCGGATGCTGGGGCAGGGGAACCAGGAGGAGACGTCGCAGCAGAGGAAGAAGATGCTCTCCGTAAGATCATGACCTCCATTCCAGTGTCATTTCACACCTCAGGCAGTGATCTTGTTACATCTCATAAGCTAAGCAAGGTCAGCCCTGGTCAGGCTAAACGCTTGAATAGGAAACTTCTAAGGAAAAACTCAGGTGCTGTGGAAAGTGTGGGGTTGGTGGCTGGGTAGGTGACATTATTCCCTTGGAGTTGGCACAAAAGATGCGCTCTGTTAAAAAGCCTCCATGCATTGGCTGCGACTCCGCTCCGGCAGCTAAAGGCACTGCCTCTCAGGTGGGTCAGACCCCGAGGCTGCAGTTATTAACAACATTTCTTCCCGGTTTTCCCTGGAGCGGAGGTGCCAACCCCACTGGCCTGCCCAAGCTCCGTGACGGGTGGTTACGTGTGTCCCCAGCAGCTCCCACCTGCAGTTCCCATAGGAGAGGTCACGCTTTGCTTCACCCTCCTGGCAAGCTGTCCTGGGCAGTGTTGGTGGCAGGCTCCATCCCTGAGCACCCTGCAGCTCAGGAGGAGGAAAATTAAATACACGCGCTGGGCGGCTATTTCGGAAGGGTACTTATTCAAAAAAGGGAAATAGTGAAAAGCCAAGAAATGCTCATGTGAAAATCCCCCTGGCACTCCCGGCTCTCCTGCTCTCTTCCCTTGTGTTCCTGGTCACAGGCTGTCTTCTCCTCTGAGGAGAAGACACTTGTGCCTCCTCGGCCGGGGCACAAGTCCCTTTGATCCCCACCACCTGCCACGAGGAAGAGCGTTATTCCCCTCATGTCCTCGCAGAAGGCTCTTCCTGCCCTCAGAAGGTTCTGCTCGAGAAGTGGATGTAGCCTTTTGCTGTAGTTTTTGGCAGCAACGTGAGCGTTTTGGAAAGAGAAGAGGACAACTCTGCAGCATGCTTTGCTCATTGGATGAGGTGCAGGGCTTACTGCTATGGAAAGTGGGTGAGATAAAAAACCTCCCCAAACCCACATCTCTAATGACAACTAGACTTGAAAGTATGCAGATAAATGGTACAATGTTTAGAGAGACGACCAATTTGTCATTTAATCAAAACAATACTCTTAGCCTGATTAGTCTGGTCTACATTTTAGTGCTGCACCTTATGCCAGAAAGTGTTTTGCTTAATGTTTTAATTTTGAATTTCCTAAAGCGGAAGGTGTTTCCTAACCCCACTCTCCACCTCTCAGTTGCAAAACAAGTGGTGAGGTGAATGCTAAGGCAAAGTCCTAAGGATAAACCAATTCAGCCCAGCAAACCTAGAACCAGCCGAAAAGTTTTGCTTAGTCTTCAGATTAAAGGCTGGTTCCCTTCACTCAGTGCAAAGAAGTCCTTCAGAAGACGGGGGGCTCATTGCTGTCCCCTCTCAGCATGGTGACTCCTACGCTGGTTTGCACCATAATTCCATGTGCCCCTGTCCGAGCACTCGTGGGTGTCTGTGGGTGCCTGTGGTTTCAGGCGCAGCACAGTCGGCAATGTTGCTGTTATGAACCTAAAGTTTGAAACTTTATACTTCATGAGTGTTTCAGACCTGGTGCGGGCTCCCTAGCTAGCCGCTGGAGAAGTTCTTCACAGCCCCATCCTCGGCACAATGAACAAACAGTCAAAAACAACCCAAAATTCCACTTGATGGTCTTGAAAAATATACTTTGTGTTTCACGCTTGCTTTCCTGGTCGCCTATAAAATGCCATGCCCCAAAATGGCACTAGGTGAACAATAGTCATTTCCTGAAATAGAGGCTCTCTCAAATCCCCTTCATTTGTGTTTGTTGCTGTTGTGATTCTTCACCTGCTGGCCTTTATCTAGTAAAGCAAGGTGAGTTCAAAGACAACTCTGGAGGTCTGTAACGATTTTAATGATGAGGTGAAGTTGGAAGGTCTTGTGTATTATGAACTTAATGGGGCATTTTTCTCATTTACGCTGACATCCTTTACATGGAGTTGTGAAAAGGGAAAGGTATAGACAAGTGATCACAAGCGATTGATTTATTAAGAAATAACTGCCCCTTACCTGTAAGCGAAGGCCCAGTGAGGCAAACAAATACTTAATAAGCCCATATAATCCTACTAGAGCTACAGTGGGCTTAAGTTCCCATTGTCTTCTCCCACTTGCTTTACTTTGCTATATGAAGCCATTAGATAAAGAACAATGACAAGAATCAATAACAGAACTGTGTGAGTAGCTCAGATTTTGATTTTTCCTAGCTATGCTGAAAAATCGTGAGAGAAATTAATTTGTAGTCGACCTGCAATGAATTCTTTCCAACATTTTTGGCGATCACTTTAAGCTAACTGTAGCATTTTCTTCAGCCTCAAATTAAATATTTTTTCTCTGACTTCAGCTTCTACAAGTTTTCTAATTAAAAAATAAGTTGAAAGAAATATCAGAAATGTCAGAAGTTAGTGGAACAGAATGGCACTAATTTTTTTTCGATACCAAAATGCAAGGTTTAAATTGTTTTTACTGGATTTTGTGTGCAGTAGCACAAATAATCCATTGAAATTTTCAAACTATTTTATTGCCACCCAATCACATATTTTCTCCAAGGAAAAAAATGTTGCTATGAAAGAATTTGCCAGGGCTCTACTCAGTGGCCGCATTCCCAGTGTTGATGCTGAAGCTGTTTATTCCAGGTACTTTATGCTCCTGTAGAAACCCCAGAGTGATATGCGTGAGACAGTTATAGGCACACAACAGGGAACTTTATTATGGAGCATTTTCGGGAGGTATGGCTCTTTCTTTTAGAGTTTTGGGGTATTTCTCTAGAGAGAAAACTAACATCTGAAGGACAAAAAAACCCAAAACTTCTTTTGATGAACATTTTCTGGTTTTGAGATTAAAGCGTCACACAACTTCCATCGCAAATATTTTCTGCAACAGTTCCAGAGCTGAACATTTTCAAGGTAAGTGTGTAAATCCATCTGTGCCTGCTTTCCCGGAGACCGGGACAGACTATTTTAAGATTGCACTAGAAGACGGACAATACATTGGGGCTGGTCAGGAAACGGAGTCAAACCAAGAGCTCAAGTTAGCATTGCCAGCCAAAAATAAGTAGCTGAGTAACTACAAGTTATAGAGGAAATGCTCGTTTTAATACATTCATTTTGTTCGAGGAAGTGATGTCAAGCTATTGTCAATGGGAAGTGATGAAACCCAATGGGTTAGTGCAACGGCAGGGAAGTCTGTAAGTGTTTGCAGGACACCCCCCCCCCCAGTGCCTTCTGGATGAACTTGGTTGCTCACCACCCCTCTGCTTCCACCCTCCCCTATTTATTCCCACAACACCCAGTCATGTGAGGACCTGAGACGCTGAGAAGCAAAACGACCTTGTGAAGGTCATACAGAAAACCAGGAATACAGCTGTCCCTCATAGGCTGGCGTGCAACCAGGAGACCTGTGCTTTTCAGCAAGATTTTTGGGTCCGCCACACTGAATCAATAAGATTATTTTGGACTGCCTGCTTGTTTGTCCTATCTACAAACAAATAGGGGTGTGGCAAAAAAGCTTGCCTTTTTCTTTTCAGAAGGAAAATCCTCCACTGAGAGCCACCGGGTCTTCGCGTTCATTTGTGTGTTCCCATTTGTAGTAGGAAGGCTGCCCGTTATTTTGGTAAAGCAAACATCAAGTTCAGGAAAGGCAGGCAGGCAAGTAAATTGAAGGGTTGGTGCCTCAAGAGTTGTTTGATAACATTAATGCAGCGTGACTGCAATAGAGTAATCTTTGCAGAGGGTCGTCAGGAGCCCAGCCACATAGGCTGGGAAGTACACAGCACCGATTAAACTGGAAATGGCTGAAACAAGAGTTACCAAAGGAAAAGAGGGAGGCAACGGGAGAATAGGGCTGCTTCCGTAGGGAAAATGCTAGCAGCTGTCGTCCTGGAGTAAGTTTTGAGGCTGTCCAGGGCTAAGCAGACACCCGTTCAAGGAGTGATAAAATGGCTAAGCCAAAAATTTTTCACTTACGTTCACAAAAAAGGGCAGATTTGCAAGAAACGTTGAGTCTGTCTCCTCATGGACACCAGATTCCAGACAGACAGACATGTATTTCTGAAGCTGGGAAGAAGCAGAGCCCTGGGACGAAGTGATGGCAGGGCCATGAAGATAATACTCTCCTTCCCCATGGCCGTATTTTTAGACCCGTTACTGGGCGAGGAAGCCTGACAGCCAGGCATGCGCTTAAATTCACCGTAACTTTGTTCACAGTGGGACGCGCACTCACGCTGACCATCAGCCGGCAGATCCACCTCTTGGTGCGCCTGGAACAGAGCTTTTCATGTTCAAAGGGGACGGGAGGCTTGAAGGTTTGGAGGCTGGCACAGGGTATGAAGGTGCCTGCCTCTGATCTTCATATGCCTCAGTTCTTCCAGGAAAACCCAAGCTAATTACTGGTTTAAAAGGCTATTTAATTTTAAAACCATCCCCCGCCCCCTCCCCATTACTAAGGCGGCATGACTTTCATCATGGAAAAGGTATGTGCCATCTGAAGAGAAAGTAAGGAAACGTGAGGCGGGCTCTTGCAGGTACTAAAAATAGTGTGTGTATGGGGACAGCCAAGGAAGTCACTTCACAGGAGATAGCGACTGAGTGGCTTCCATTCTATGGGGCTTTGCTGAGTCCAACTAATTAATGTTTGTAAAGCACTTTGAAGATGAAAAGCACCAATCTATTGCTAAGTTTAATTAATTGCATCATGTTACTTAAGACTTCCACTAGCTCCCTTCAAACACCACCAAACTCTTCCGTCTAAATGGCAAGCAAGCCAAAGAGTTCAAGGGAGAGTTTCAGGAGCTGGTGTGAGGACTCTGGGATGGGAACAAAGCCACAGCAGCACACTGTGCTGACGCCTCTTGGTCTGTGGCTGGAGGGTGGGTTCAACATATACACCTTGACCTTGACTTTAGTGGACCTGGTGTTTTCAGAGACACTTGAGGAAGGGTTCCTTTTGAGCTCCTAATGATTTCCAGCCCCCTTTAAATCTACACTGTATAATTAGGGCTCTTTTACACTTGCAATTAGAAGGAAACCAATTTTGGATAAGATCACCTTTATACTGCACAATTGTGTTTCTAACACACGCAATTAGCACCAGTGATAGAACATGAACTTTTCATGCTAACCGTGTGCATGCTAATCAGCAATCCTGTTAGCTAAGACATATTAAAAACATGGATGCAAACTCAGATGTAGAAGTACCAACAGGAGGACAGGTAAGGAAAGTAATCACTTCAACAGCAGCCTCCATTCTTTGAAGAGAAAGGCTTTAAACAGATAGAACTAAATTAATTGGGACAGCTCATCAGGTGAGATAAATCAATGCGATGCCATGGACTGCAAACTTTATTTTGAAATGGAACAATATTGTTCACATTGATATAGCCAATATTCTCTCTTTTTTTCAGATGAAGTAGTTAAAAGATCCCTCATCACATTATTACACCTGTCTTTGCAAGTGAGGCATTTTACTTCTTCAAATAGCGTCCCTAGGGGACATTTAATTCTGAATGATTTTCTCATTAAAAGTATGGTTCTACTCATGAGAAACAGAATGTCCTAGTAAAATAGGACATGACAGAGCCAGAGATTTATGGGTTCAACACAAGGATTGAAATCTTGATTACTGAATAGAAGCGTCTGCAGAATTAATAACTTTGGGTTCTCCACTCATCTCAGTGGGATGCTGCTCATCATTTTCTGATGATTAGAAAGGAAAGTGTTTCTTAGCATTTGTAAACTCTAATCAGAAACACA
Organism: Chroicocephalus ridibundus; assembly: GCF_963924245.1. Classification (NCBI taxonomy): domain Eukaryota; kingdom Metazoa; phylum Chordata; class Aves; order Charadriiformes; family Laridae; genus Chroicocephalus; species Chroicocephalus ridibundus. The sequence continues at coordinate 49,226,045 of NC_086285.1, forward strand.
ACATTAGCTCTAAGGATAAAAGAGCGTCATCAGACAGAGATAACTCAGGTTTTCGCCCAAATTAAACTTGGAATTAGTTTGGGAAACTCAGTTTGCTGCATCCTCTCTGCACCTCCTCATTTAGCTGCAGACTAGAAAACTGAAACATGGAGAGCATCTCTAAGTCTAACATTTTCTCGGGAATCTCCCGAGAGACTTAGGGAGATTTCCAAGCGAGCATTTAGCTCAGCAAGATTTGCACACACACAGAGTACAGAAGCTCTGGAAATTTTGGGCTCCTGTCATTTGCAATTGGCAGTGTCCAAGGGTGTTTGCCATGGAAGAGGCTGGAGGGGTAAAAGCTGCTCATACCCACAACTCTTGCCTGAGAGCGGCTGCCTACCAGTAACTGACAGTCAGATCTGACCCTCTGCTTTTAGGAAGAGATTCAAAGGAGCTGGCGGGGAAGGCTCCCAGTGACAAAGGAGTAAATTTGTGGACAGGAGCGAATATTCTTACTTTGCCTTCTTTAAGGAAGAGCCCATTCTGCAACACCACCGAGTATGTTCTTACGTAGAAAACGCAGGCTATGCCTTTTCTTAACGCATACAGAAGGCAACTGGGGTCCGCTCTAGCACCGGTGCACTTCTGTGATGGGCAATGAATCCATACGTGTACAATTTTTTTTCTCCTTTTTATCTGCAGTGCAGATTTCCATTACACATTCTGCGCTTGATTCGCACACACGATTCCTGCAGAAATCAATGGAAGTCCTATGTGCAGAAAAAGGCACAGGAAGTGCAACAGAGATTTGCACCACGGATTAAGAGATTCTCAGTGCTGATCAAAGAAGAATTTTGTCCGAGGTTTGTAAAGCACTTTTGAATCCTTCTTGATGAAAGGCTCTATAAAAATGTAAAGCTACTGTTGTTGTTAACGTTCCCTTGGTACATAACAGGAGAAAAGATGCCGAAATTAAAGTCACATATATTAATATTGATTAAGAAATAAGCAAATTCTTCTAGAATTTGATCTGCCTTTCATTATGTGCACTTGATCTTCCATTTTCAAACAGGGCATAGTTACATTCTGAAAAATCACAGCCTTGAACTCCACCAAACCACAACTACAGATTATATATTATTATATATAATTTTGGAAATCTGTCTGGAATACACCATAAAGCAAGAATAAAAGAAAAATTGTAAGGACATTTGTATTTGTCAGCGTCTCTCCAGACAGAGCCCTGAGGATATGATATTCTTAGAATAAAGCTTTCATTTCACAGCGCATCAGTGGGAAAATTAACAAGCTCTCCTCGTACTGTTCCATAATTCATTTTCTTTGTTTTAGATATTGAGCTGAGCCGGTACAGTAACTTAAATAGATAGGGGAGATTTTAAACACAGGTTTGGATTCTGGATGGTTTGGGTTGTTTAGTTTTGTTTCGCTTTTTTCCTTCCTTATCCTGCAACTTCCTGGTATCTAAATAAGAAGTTGCCTCAATTTATTTTAGCACTTGCCTTTTAAATGGAAAGTGCCAAATACTGTTATAATGATTTAAAATACATCAGAGCAGGCTCACTTCAGTTGTAGTGCAAGGGGTGTAAACTGCATCTCCTACAGCACCGGGAGCGATGTTCATTCCACCAAGGAAGGAGTCTGCTCATCTCCAGCAGCAGCAATCGGAGACCAAGATACCAGAAAGCTCAGAGAAAAGTTCCTTGGGGTGAGATCAGCTGCCACCTGTGCTCCAACTGAACCTCAGTTAACAAGAGGCAATTGCCTTAAAATGAGAGCAATTTTTTGCTGCTGTTTTCTGGAAATACGAAGTTACATTTCTGCATGAAATCACACAAACACTTCTGAAGCAAAAGTGATGTTCTTGACTCTATTTTCTATCACAAAGCTCCCTCTGTCCTTAGGAGTCCTGGGACCCCAGAAACATAAAGAAAAGGCCATAGCAAAGTTAACTTTTCTCACTGAGAAAACTCCCTGCTTGTACAGCAAAAACATCAAAACTGTGAGCAAAATATCATCCGTCTCCTCCAGTTCTGCTCATTCGGGTGTTGGACAAAAAGCTTGAACAGCAAAAATATCAAAACTTTGAGAAAAATACCATCCATCTCCTCCGGTTCTGCTCATTCAGGTGTTGGGCAAAAAGCAACGCCGCAGCAGCAAACTACAGTTTGGATGTGTAAATATGTGTGTATAATAGCTGGACAGAGAGTGGTGAAGGTGCTCTGGTCAGCCAGCTCCGACACGGCTTCAGTAATGTCACTGACAGCCCCCCCGCAACCTGCACAGGAGCAGAGACCAGCGTGCGGCTTCTCTCAAATATCCCCAGCAAAGTGCTTGCCCACTTGCCAACGAAAACCACTCTTGTGTGCTTAGGAAAAGGTTGCCTACGTCCTTCTCCCTTCAACAAAAAAATTAAATTCTGGGGGAAAACGTGGTATGCCTGGTACAAAGTAGCCTACTGGGGACTTGTGCAACTTCGGCTTGCTTCTACCTGATCATTTCCTTTGGCTATGCCTGTGCAGCGTTTAAGAAAATTGAACCCCCCAAAAGTACCATTCTGTCCATCTCAGCTACGCTGAGCCAGAAGGAGGACACAGTTTGAGACGCCACCTCTCATGTTTAGAGCTACTAAGCTGGTGAGGGGTCTGGAGACCAGGTCATATGAGGAGAGGCTGAGGGAGCTGGGCATGTTTAGCTTGGAGGAGGCTGAGGGGAGACCTCATTGCCCTCTACAACTACCTGAAAGGAGGTTGGAGAGAGATGGGTGTTGGCCTCTTCTCCCAGGTGAACAATGACAGGACCAGAGGAAATGGTCTGAAGTTGCGGCCGGGGAGGTTTAGATTAGATATTAGGAAGAATTACTTTACTGAAAGAGTGGTCAGGCACTGGAACAGCCTGCCCAGGGAGGTGCTTGAGTCACCATCCCTAGAGGTATTTAAGAAACATCTAGATGTGGCACTTCAGGGCATGCTCTAGTGACAGAGATTGTAGGGGTTTTTTAGTGTGTGTATGGTTGGACTCGATGATCTCAAAGGTCCTTTCCAACCATGAAGATTCTATGATTCTATGATTCTAAATAATGCGAGTCCAAAACAGAAAAATCACTTCATGCTTTTAAATGGTCTGGCAGCTGAGGGGAGCCTGTTGATCGAGATGCCCTCATCACCCCTATGGAAAATATTGTTAGTAGCAGTGAAGACTGGGGCCAAACGTACAGAAAATCTCCTTGTTATGAACAAAAGTAGAGTCGCAATTGAGACAGATGACAAAATCAAATATGTTCTTTGGGCATCTGTAGTAGCAAAGCCACCCCTGTTCCCCACAGATAACCTCAAAGACTTCCTTGCTGCATTCGCTTTTCCATCTGTTTGCAGTCAGCAGTACCTCCCAGTGCGAGGCCGCTGGGTTTATAAAATGGGAATCTGAAACTGGCTGAAGCCGGTGTCACTGTGATGTGGGGAAATGCATTCAGCTGGCAGTTTTCAATAAGAAGTGATGCTATCTGGTCCAGAGATAGCTCTTTCCATGTGCCCATCTACACAGTGGCTGGAGGACTGTGGCATTATTGCAACACAAACAATAGTGGGGGCAGCGCATAGTGACAACATATTCTTCCCTAGAATAAGCTTCCTCCTTATCGCAGACAGTAATAGCACTGTATTATTCTGGCTTTAGAAAGAGATGAGTCTGTTTTTGCAAAAAAGCAAGCGCCCCCAGTTCCCATTGATTTCTGGCAATAGCCAACGTTGTTCAATGCTCTGTAAGAGTGAAGCTCTGTGGGAGTGATACTAAGGGAGGATAAGGGTGCTCTGACGATGTCAACCTTCTTAGATGTATGGCTATGATACTCCTTGTCCAGAGGGTCATTACCACGATTGTGACCCCAGTCCATGACGGGGTCTGCTGTAGGGTGGAAGATCTGGTTCTTCTCCATGCTATCTACAACTAACGAGGATGCCTGCATCAAACTGTAGTGAACATTTCTTACTCTGTAGCAGAGTATAGCAGGAGAGACAATATACTCTGCAGTTCGGTACCTGTGCTGATATAGCTGGGCATACTTTAAATACTTGTATAAATGTCTTGGAACCCTACAAAATTACTAAAAACAGTGGGCTCCAAAAGTTAAAGAAAGATCAAGAAAAAATGCCGTACTGCATTTTTCTGGCTCAATGAATCTGCTTCATGCCACAATCACAACTAGCCATGGACCAGCAGCAGTGTTTCCTTTGATGTGTATAAAATGTATTTTTAATTTCACTAGGCTGCTACTCACTCTCATTCGAAAGGGTATTTGAAAGGGTAACTGGGAATGGCTAGGTTGCCTTCTCTGCGCTTTTCATTGTTTTACTACCTCTGTCATGTCACCTCTTATTTTTCTCCTGTGTAAAATACAGTCTGAACCTTCTGAATCCTTCCTCACAGAGACCTTTCCATGTCTCTGAACATTATCATCACCTTCTAGACCTCCCTCCGGCTGCTATAACTTTTTTTACAGACCTGAACAAGGGTATTGAAGCCAGGCATGTCCCTGCATTTACAAAAGCCATTATAGTGTTTCTGATTACAAAATATTTATTGCAACATCTACTATGTGGACATGCTACAAAGCCACTTTTCTGCCTCTGCTGGAAGAGCTTCACACTCTACCAGCAACCTTGTTTAAACGGGGGCTATGGGGACTGCCAGCTATTTCCGAGCAGAAGAGATGACAGCACCTCGAGGCATCCGTGAGCTGCTTGCTGGGATCTTCCCTGTTAGTGAGTGGATCTTGCTCAGTGCCGGCTTCTCACTCAGGGCTTTGTGTTCCCTCCACCAGATGGACATTGGCAGATGGCAACACCATTTTGCTGTTTAATTATTTAAAATGCTGCATGCAAATCAACCTTTGGCATTCAACGATAGAACAGGGTGTTTGTGGTCGATATCCCATCTTTGATAGGCTGCTTCGTATTTCCTTCTTTATAAGGCTGTAGAGATGATTCTGGTTTGCGGTACTTAAACATGTACCCTATTCTTTCTGTGGGCCTCCCATGCAGGGGGCTGCATGATTGCTGTTGTGCAGTGGGCCTACCTGACAGGCAGTATCTAACTGTCAACCAAAGGGACAGTCCCCAGTCTTCATTCGTGTGAATAGTCCCTTCAACTTCAACCACTGAGGGAAAGAAATCTGTCTTTTCAAGGAAGGCAGGGCACAATTTTTAGTAGTAGAGTTTATTAAAAATGGTTGATGTTTGAAGCTGTTGGAAGAGTTGGAAATGATGCCAGTGTGTCACTGACTGAGGACTGAAGGTTGTCCATCCTGGTTCTCAGGACCAGCTTCAGTAGGATCGGAGGGACAAGTCTGGGCTGTAAAGCAGAACCAGCCTCTAGCAGGAGGAAAAGAGGTTGCCATCAATACTGTCAGTGACGTGCTTTGATTTTCTCAGTGCACTCAATCAAGTTGCTATTTTTACAGACTTTTTGGAAGAGTTTCCCTCATTTTCATCTGGTCACCACCTACTGGCTTTAAGTTTTTGCCAGTTAAAAACTTATTATAAGCCATTTGCCTGCCTGGGTTGAGGGTTTTGTGGGACTGCAGAATGTAACATGACAACTGAGCCCATAAAACATCAGTTCCCAAGCTGTTCCATGGGCCATGACAGTCCACACAGGGTCATGACCCAACCTCTTTTTTGAGATCCTCCATAAAATAGAACACTGCCTTCAAAATCGCTCTTTTGTCCTTGTCCCTCGTATCCTGTGTGACTGGGCCAAGACTTCTTGGTGTCTGGTCACATGTGCATCTGTTTGTACATCATCAAAAAAGGCACTTGGACTTGCAAGGGTCTGGGTACAAACCTTGTCAGGGGAGCAGAGCTGACAGAAACTGGCTCAGCCAGTAGAAGACTGTTTTGCAAGCTGCATTGGTGCTCACACCAGTGCAGCTTTTAAGAAAAATCAGAGGACATTTCTTATGCCATTGGCCATGCTATGAGCTGCTCCCAGTGGCTGGGTCTCGGCAGAGGTGGCTCTGCATGGGATGGCTCAGATCCTCATAGTGAAGAACCAGGATCTTTGGGTTAGGGAAGGAAGAGTGATTGGGCAAACGGGACGAGAGAAGCATTTCAAAGCACCACATCCTGCTAATTGGCCAACCATCCAGTGAGGAATAATATGAGGCGATGATAATGTGCTATTAGAGTTGTGAAAGGAGCCCCACAAAACAGCTGTTATGACAAACACAGCACAAGCAGAACAGCAGAACCCAAGTTAACCTGTAGATTAGTTTAAAAAGAAAAGCAGCAACAACAAACCCATTAATACAACTTAGTGAGATAATAGCTACCCCAAGCTGCACTGATTAGAAACAATTGGCAGAGCCTGGGATATAAGGAATCACTTCCTGCAGCAATTTCCTTTTATTAAAAAAACATTTAAGCATTTATAAGCTTTTAATTTCTGATTTCTAACTCTGGATCTTATTTTTAGCTCTGTGTTCCCCTCGAAGACACTGTTCAGTCTGGCTGAATGCACAGCCTGGCCAGGAGGAATCTGGTCAGAATACAGATGTTTGCCATCCCAGCATCACTGCAGAGGGTATCACCCAGAAGACGTTGCTGAAATTTTCTTGAAGCCAGAAAATTCGTACAGCTGTTTGGCAAACCACCTAGCTTTCCAACCAAGGCACAGCAAGAGCGGTTCAAATGCCTAGGTGTGAAAGTGCAGTCCAACACAAATGCAGCTACATAAATGTAGCACCCTGATTTCCAATACAATTGGAAGCTGTTAAATCTCCAAGATCCACAGAAATCCAAACCATCACGGAAATAAGACTCAAAACCACCTTAAATGAAGGCCTGGTATTTCTTCCCTGTTAGGGCTATCATTGGTGATTGTAAGTTTGCTTTTTTGTTTGTTTGCTTGTTTCACAGTACACTGGTGCAACAAAGGGATGAAAAAAGGGTTTTGTTTCTGAAATAGCTGAAATGAATTTTTAGTTCTGTTTTGTTTTCTCATGTGGGAAAAAAGAAAAAATGTGATTTGGGTCAAAATTTGGGTCAAATGTTTAGCTCAACTAAAAATAAAATGTTTTCATGGTAGCAACAGTGGGCTACATTTATTTTGATTTAAGTAGACTTCTAACCTAAGCACGAGCTTGAAACAAAATAATTAAATATCTCGTTTTGCCAGTATGGAGGAAAGACTGAAGCTTTTCTGCTTTTCCTTCTTTTTTCAGAGAGAAAGGAACTGAAACACATGACACAGTTGCCCAAATGTTTTTGACCAAGCTTTGATTTTTTTGTTATCCTGGAATAAAGTGAAGGGAAACATTTGCCCAGCTTTGACTTTCAGACTTTGGCAAAGAACTGGGGCCCATACTCCCGCTTTCCTGCACTGATTGTCTCCTGTGGGTTCTCTCTCCAAAAGGGAAGTCTTTGGAGAGCAACATCGGCACGGGATGAGGTGTGCAATCCTCTACAAATGGGACTCCTACAAAAACAGACACCTCTCCGCCTGCCCCGACCTTCCAGCTGGGTCCTGCCTGGGGACAGAGGCTTGGGTAGAGAAAGGGAAGAAAGAAAGGGCTGCCGGGACAAGGTGGTAGCGCTTAGAAGGGACAGAGGAGCATCCTCTGGAGTGCCTGTATAACCCGGTGGTCCATGCACCTACTACAGTAGCATCACGCTCGCTCTGCCTTTTTGGTGACATGGCTAAGGAGGGTTTCCACTGACCATGCAGTAGTGGGGGGCGAGAGCGATCAGCCAGCAGGACCTTCCTCTACCACGATTAGGGCTCTGCTCCACCTGCATCTGTGTCCTCCTCTGAGGAGGTCCTGGACCTCCTCCCTTGTTCTCTCCTAGCAGGGAGCAGAGGGCAAAGTATGCCTTAGGTAAGAGAGGCCCAGCCATAAGCACTGAGTTATAAATAAGCACCTGGCTATACTAAAAAGCATCATAGGAAGCGTAGCCCCGCTGTAAGGCTGGAGAAGAAAGCAGAGACCACAAAGCACACAAACACAGCTCCTGGATAGTGCTGGAACAGCGTTGCCAGCTCACTCTTTTCAGGGTGCATGTTTCTCCAAAGAAAAGCTAATTTTTTTTCTAGTCAAAGACGACCTTTTCCTTGTGTAAAATTTTGTCATAACTTTTAAAAAAAAAGCTGATTTGGTATCTTTAAAAAAAAAAGTTGATTTGATGTCTATTAGGACAGACAATTTTAGCTAGCCTACTTTAGCTCTAGCTGCCTCTCCTACCTCTCAGATCAGTGTCATTTAGAGAGGGAGCTTATACGTGCAGTAAAGAAGGGAATGAGGAGTTTAGTAACTCGTTTATTTTAATGGCAACTGCATGACACTGTTCCCATCTTTGCAATCATAACTGGTCTGCTTTTCCAATGTGTGTGCCCAATTATAACTTGCAAGGAGCCATGTATCTCATAAAGAATTTAGTTAATTTTCAATATTTTCCAAAGTCCTGTAAATGAACAATGCACTTTTTACAGGTCTTTCATCAAGGAGTTAATAACCAGATGAAGGTTCTCTTTTCATCAGTTCCTAAGTGATGCTCCATTTGATTGAAGAAGATCAAAAATGATGATCAGAAAATAAAAAGGAAGTTTTAAAGGCAGCCTTTGTACAACACTTTAACTGTCTCATTCCTGTTATTTCAGAAGTATCGCTAGGTTTCTTTCAGGCTTGGAAAAAAAAAAAAAGTATAAAATTCTTGTGAATTGACAGTACTTGCCTTCCTCTTACTTTGATTTTAGAAACCCTTGTGTTAATGGTGGGCAACATCCTCTTGCACCTGGCTATACTATATATAAAATATATATATAGTATATATACTATATATATATTATATACTATATATATACACACACACTATATATAACAGATTCTGATATTGTCTATTATAGTGTCTGTGGTCCTAATCTTGCATCCTACCCCACGACAGCCTGCATGGTGTTGTCCCACAGTGACCCTGTCCCTGTCCCTGAGCAGCTGCCCCATCCCTGGGGGCTGGGGTGGAGGTACCTTCAGGGGCTCTGCAGGCCAGGGGAGGTGCGGGGAGAAGACAGCCCTTCTGCAGGAGGTCTTTTATCTTTAGTGTAGGAGAAGAATGTCGTCCTGCTGCGTCTAGTTTTACCTGAAAACTTCCTCTTTTCTTTAATTGTCTCTTGAAAGACCTCTGTATAAATTTTCTCTCCCCAGCTCATTTTTCCTTTTTCCATTTGCTGAGCCCTGATTTACTGCTTTTAATTAGAAATAGGCAAATTCTCTGTGAAGATGTGAGATGCTGCTTCCCTGAAAGCAGCTCAAACATGTAACTGTGCTCTGCCGAGCTCTTTGCAGCACAACTTCATCCTTCATGTCCCCTCTGCCCCTGTCCCCTCTCTCCTGTGACCCAGCTGCCTCCTGCACACACTCCCCTCTCCTGTCCCTCCATTAACCAGAGTTCCACCCCCTTTCTGCTCCCTTCTCTCACTGCAGCATCCATAGAAAAAAACCCAGTATAATCCTCCTGTTAACACCAAAAGAAGCTCCTTCTCTGAAGTTTCCTGCAGTGGTTAAATGTTGGTTCCCTGCCCCTTGGCGGTGTTTTGCGTCAAAATGGGTCATTAATGAGCAGCTGTTAATAACAAGTGTTTGATGCAAGCTGGTGTAGCTCATCGAGACCCTGGACACTGTCATCCAAACATCCAAATGATATTTTCTATACTGACAGAGACATAGCCCTGCCTCTCTGTTGCAGAGAGGGAAACTGAGGCACAGCAGGCTTGAATCTTTCCCCTGAAGTGAGCACTTGCATTGAAGTGTGATGTCAGTCCAGGAGCAATTTGGGTTTCCAGTACTCAGTACTTCATAGCTTCTAATCATCCTGCATAGTGAAGCCTGCAGAGAATCAGAAAACGTTACATTTAATTTTGGACTGAGTTTAATGAAGCACTGGGCTTTAGGAGAAGCACTGTATTTTCAGGCAAGCTCAGAGCACTCAAAAAGGGCACATTTTATTGCAGGTGCTTTGCACAACCTTTGTCGGGATTAAATATGATGGAAAGGGGATAGCTAAATATGGATTGAAACTACCACACTTTTTACAAAATGCTTGATCCCACAGTTCTGAGGATCAGTTATCTTAAAATCTGATTCTTAAAATCAGTTGTCTTTTCAGCAGGATGTATAAATAAATCAGCAGAAGAGCCAGTTAATGACTCACTGTTGTAAATTAAATGGAATTTGTTATGAATATGATTCATTGAAACTTTCCTAACAAATCAATTTGTTTTAATCATACTGTAATTCAATAATAATATTTAGCATTTATATGGTGCTTTCAATAGCTCATGAAACTTGCCAGGCATTAATTGTCTGCATTTCACAACAATATAGTGAGCTGCTGAGTTGGGCTGTCTCTCCTTTACAGGTGAGAATGCTGACGCCCAAAGAGCTTGAGGAAACGTTTCAGCCTGTTGAAAGTGTTTGCATTTCTCTGTTTTACCTTTTTTGGTATCCGCCCTCAGACACGGTGCACAGCGGTGACTCAGAGCTGTGAGCATCTGTGGCGGTGGGGCAGTGCTGGGGAAGGTTTGGTCTGTCGTGGTAGAGCCGGCATTTAAAAATCACAGCCCGTTCCAGAGCTTGACATCCACTGTCTGGAAAGCTTTCCTCCTCCCCTTCCCAACTACGATCCTTCTCTCTGCTTTTCCCCCATTCAAAGGCTGAGCTCCAGAAAACCTCTATCCCGGTGTCCACACCCAGGGACTGTCCCCCTTCCTGCACTCCATGGACAAGCCCTGCTCTGGCCCTGACCCATCCTCCTTGGCCCCACTTGAGGGATCAGTTCATGTATTTCTTCAGCAGCTCACACCTGTCCAGCTGCTGTCAACTTCAGCTTGAGCTGCTCATAAAACGGATCCTACAGAAAAATTAAGCATTACAAACCACATAAAAGAGGTTCAGAAATAAGGCCTCCGCTTTCAGGTAGCCTGTGACTAAAAGATGGATGCCATACAGGGTTTTTAAAAGCACAGAAACAGAATTGGTACCCGATTGCTACTAACATCAGCAGGACATGGTCTGATTCAGTAGTGTGAAAATCCCGCAAGGAACACTGGCTTCTCTAGGACCTACTAAACTCTACTTTAAGCAAGGTGACCTAGCCTTAGAGCGAGCTACTCCTTGATGTGGAGGCAAGATTAAGATACACTTTGTCTCATGCCCATCTTCCATGTTCACCTATGAGATGGTGTTATGAGAGGCAGCTAGTGGAGTGTTAGTTGCTTACCCCTGTTTAAACCTGCTTATGGATCTCTACATCCCACGGTACCTTACGAAGAAGAAGGACATGTGAAGATGGCATATAGGGATCTGTAGTTTGCGTTTCTGTCTAGTACTGTGCAGTGCTGTAAGCCTAGAAGGTCTGTAATGCTCCAGCTACTGTATCCTGAACACACTTGATCTCAGCTATTCTTTGAAATTAAGCAGGATGTGGTTGTTCACAAAGCACACTATTATATTATGGAACTCAGGATGCTGCGAAGGCCAAAAGCAAAACCATCTCCGTAAGCAATTAAAAAATTCGTGGAAGAAAGGGCCACCGAGGACCATTAAACACAATGATGTGGGTATGGTCTGTAGCTCAGGGACTTACTAAATAACAGACTTCCAGAAGCTGGAGAATATCCCTTATGGATGCCCATTTATTTGTTATGTTCTTTCTTTAGGTGATTGCTAGTGGTTGCTGTCAGAGACAAGATGCTGGAGGCAGACACACCTTGCATCTGGCCCTGAACAGCTATTCTTATGTTATGTTCCCGTAAGGATTTGGGTGGAATATTGTCTAAAATGGAGCCGTGGCTCTGAGAAGCTGATTGTCATGATGCCTGCGGAGCGGAGGAAAGAAAGTTGTCAGCACCCAAATAAAAAATTATGAATCATCACCTGCCGTGTCACATGACAGGAAAAAAAAAACCCACAGCTGTCACAGTTTTTTATTGCCCAGTTTGATTTCTTTTTAAACCACCTCCCTAGTGGTTTTAAACCACCTCCCTCTGCAAAGTGCGTACGGTAGTTTGCAGTTGACAAGGAAACACAGGAAAGGGCAAACCTCTTCCTAGCGCTGAGACAAATACTCCCCTTGTGCCGAGAGGAGGAAATGCTGAGACAGAGAGAATTAATTAATTTACACGTTGCTGCTGTGGCTGTCCTGCTGCCAGTGCCCTGGGGCCTTTGTGGGACCATGTACTCTACCTGGTATGGGGCTATGCTGCCTGGAGTGACCCACTGACCACGACCACCCCCTGCTCCAGGCACAGCAGCACCTTTTCTCTGACTGTGCTCCCACCTAGCCCTTGGCTGCGATACCCAAGGCTCCTCCTGCAAGCACCCAAGCACCAAGACTCACATAAAAACATCGATATCCGGCTTTCCCTCCGTATTCCGTACCATTTTGAATTGCAGATGCACAGCACTGCTGGCTGCCCTCGGTCTGTTGCCTTCTTGCTTGCGTCTTCTGCACTGAACAGGGTATCGCATAGAGTAGAAAATAAGTGTTTAGCTCCCTGCTTATGGCAAAACACTGAACTGATCCCTGGTGCTCCCTGCTGAGGAGCTTTTTGCTATGGGCTTCACAGGCAAATAAGTCACCTTGATGCCAATATTTGTCCCTGTTTCCTGATGCAGTGCATAAATCACATTGCTGTTCCTTATCAGCTCATAGCGCTTGCTTAATGGGTAGCTCTGCTGCTTCAGCAGGGAATTAGCTAGAACAACATTACAGTGATAAAGTAAGGAGAGTAAGCATCCATCAGTGGGTCAATTAGTAATGTTAAAAAGGAAGCTCTGAAATAACTCACACAGCACTACATTAGTTCTTGTGCACATGTTCAGATCTGTCGCTTGGCGAGTATGAAATGAGGGAAAGAACAAATAATTAGGGCTATGTTCTTCTCTAGATACATGCCAAAACCTCCCTTTAATAACAATATCTCTCATGGCCTTATCAGCTTTTATCTCTAAACTCTTTAGATGATATCTGCAGTCACTTTTAGTGAAGCTGGATTTGAAGCCAACTCTCAGTTCTTATCAAGCATGGACAACACTTGGCCTATCGGCACCAAAAAGGTAGACCTTTGATTTCAAACAGCCCCCCGTAAGACACTTCTCACACCCTCACCAAAGCGCAGTAAGACTCCGTTTGCGCCCCTTGCAGCGGCGAGAGGATTCCCTAGCACTGGGACCTTGCAGGGCCATGGCAGGGGACCCCGGGACAGCCCTTTGCAGAGCTGCTGAGAGCCCATCAGCCCCCGGCGTGCTGCAAACTGGCATGTGTTCAAAGCCCATGAAACAATGCCAGCTCCTATTTTATACGAATCCGGCTAGAGAGCTCTAAATCTGCCTAAATGGTGTTTTATAGTCACTGCTGAGAATTTCTCTTATATAGAACCTTCATCATTTCATTACAAGGATTTTGAGCGACAATTTTATTTGAAAGGTACAGGTGACAGCACACTCCGTTAGTTGGTGTCATGATGCTGGAAAGCAAGTGAATGGTCGCCCAAGACCAGTAACGTCCCCTAGAAATACACTGCCCACCCGCAGCCTCACTGCAAGAGCAATGGAAGAGGTGAGGACATCAGCGAGAAGCGCAGCTTGCGTGTGTTGGCAGCTATGGAGAGGGGGATATCAGTGACATAGTTTGGGTTAGAATATACCTTCTGGGGAAAAAAAGAGGGGCCTTTCATTTAAATAAAAAAAATTCAGCAGTCATATTGCCACCACAGAGGTGCAGATGAGCAGGGAGCTCCTTAGGCTTACTCCAGCACCAAAGCCATTTCAGTTGCCCCATCACTGACCAAAGTTATTTTCCTCAACACTGTGTATTAATGTTTTAAGTCAGAACTCTCTACACTCCCAGACACTTTTGGTATTTAAATGACCTGAAATTTAATTGCTAATCCAGTAGACTAGAAGAATAAAATCAGGAGTTTAATTTCCAAGCTAGCCCATGATTGTTATTCATTGCCCAAAAGCATCATTAACACAGCATCAAGACTGTCACAGCAATGCCTTGTACCCTCCCAAAATGTCAAATGCGCTTACATTTAAATGGCTGAAAACCAGGAAATAAAGACTTATGATAAAATCAATGCGTGCTCTGGAAGCGAGCTAGTTCCACAACTGCTGTAAATTAGCATGGCTCCAGTGACCATAATAGAGTTACCCTGGTGTATGCCAGCTGAGGAGCTGATGTCTGTTTTTCCATTGCTGGGCATCTGTATATGATGAAAAGTACCTCAAACACTACAGCCTTTAAATGCCTAGAAACTTTAGAATTAAATGATTCAATTTTTTGGTTAGATCATAGTGACTTTACATGGAGAGGGTAAAGTACCGTGAGTGGTTTGGAATCAGGTCCTTGTCAGCAGTAGTGAAAACAAGCAAACAAAAAATGTTGAGTACTCCTATGAATAGCTTTAGAAGGAAGCATACAGTATCTGTGCTGAGGCACCAACCTTGGAAATATTTATGAACTGTCAATATTGCTTCTAAAGATGCAAGACGCACCAAAAAATTGAGTCAAGCACCATAAGTCACCTGGAAAAAAACAAATAGAAAACTAATCTGAGTAAATCTGGGCAGCCCCTCTGCAAATACAGTGTGTACTATATGTCACTCCTGGCTCCGAAAGAAAATTTAAATAGGCATTTATTGCTGAAGGGTTAAACCAAACATACTTATCCAGTCATTCTGGGCACACAGGCAGCAATGTTACGGTGATGATTGCTCTGGTGAGTTACTTGAGTTGGGCTGTGAAGATCCAGTTCTGTCCCCACAGACCTCCTCATGGTAGCAGGGCTATCGTGGCCACTAACTTCATAGATTCTACAGCAGCGTGCTACCGCCGCTGCCAGTGGTTCATGATGAGATGCAAACCAGTCCTCTCAGGAACTCGGTAAGCTCAGCAAAGACGTGATAATTCCCACATGCTCAGAAACGTCTTAGCATTATGTGATATTCGAATTCATTTTCTTAAAATAATTGCAGGTGGTTTGCTGCAGCACAGCGCTTGAGAAGCGTTTCCCAACAAATTGATGAGGAAATGATAGGGAAGCCGTGCTTTCTCCCTTGTTTTGAATATGTGCATTCATTTTTGTTGCAAAGCTTCCTGCTATGGTTTCAGAGCTGCTCTCTCAGTGGCAGTTTTTGGCCTTATCAGCATTTTCCTCTCCCTGTTTCCCCTCCATCTCTGCCAGGTCTGGCCAGAAGCTGTGAGGATGGGGAGGATGGGGAAGAGGCTGGAGGGAGCCCTGGGGACCCTGAGGAGATGGGTGCGTGTGGCCCTCGCAAGGGCTCCCTTCGTTCCAGGCTCACTCTGGGACAAGCTAGACAACCACTAGCTATGATATGCTGAAAAGATTGTCCTTTCTCATTCTACAGCTTAAAACACTATTTTTTACCATTTCCTTTTGTCGTGCCTTTAACCTTAAGTGACAGCTTTTTTTTTTTTTTTTTTTTTATCCCTAACTCCTCGTTTTACAGTCTTCCCAAGTCAGTAGCAGTCAAAATCTAATGAATTCCTGAAGGTCAGATGAGCGTTTGGAGACCCATAGTTTGTGATGTAAAGCGAGAGCCTGAGAATAGCGTCCATGCTACAGCCGCCACTGCAGTTGGCACTAATCAGCAAACATCTAATCAATGGGAACAGTAGCACATTCATGTGCAAGAGATATTATCTTGGCATATAAATAATGAAAGCCTCTAAAGCACTCCCAGATGTTGGAAACAAGATTCCTTCTGGGCATGTGAAGAATTTGCTTAGGGGAAAACAGAGCAGCCACACAAAAAGAGAGAGCTGTTTCAGTCTGATGAAGTTCTGTTTATGAGAAAGTATTACTAAAAAAAGAAAAGCAATACCTATATGGCTTGAATCAGTCAAAACTGACCTCTCATTGGCCAGATACCTGTAAAGCAGACAATTGGTTTTATCTGGGGTATTCAAGAGATATTTCTGCTTGATTATCTTTCATACAAAAGAGGCCCTGCTTTCTTACTCTTGCCAAATATCCAGTTTACAATCAGGTTTTCAATATGTCCTGGAATCTAGGCTTTCCTGAGAAAAATGAGCTTTTTGATCTCTCATAATGACAAGTTATTCCATGAGATAAGGCTAAAAAAAGAAAATGAACAATTAACAATTAATTATTTCTTAGGAGAAAATGCTTTCATTCACAGTCCAAGCAAGTAAAGTTTTTAACTCTAATAGTTAATGTCTGGAGTTTTTTAAGAAAAGCAAAATTTACGGAAAATTTACAAAAATTATGAAGTTTTCTTAGCTTTTTGGCAATCAGGATATAATTCTTTTACACAGCGTAGTCCTGCTTAAACTCTTTATTCTTGCTGAGGACTCTATCCTGCTGGTCTAATACAGCTACCCAGTCGAGTGTATGACTCATGGGAGTGTGGACCAACAGCCTAGGAACAGACTGGCAAAAAGAGATCCTTGCTAACACAACCCTTACGTTACCAGCCAAGTCATTTTAACAGAGCCTATTTCATCTGAAAATGTAGAAAATGTTATCGGTGCAAACCCACCGCAAGGTATCAGTGACAAAAAAAAAAATAAAACTATTGTCTAATCTTGTTGTACAACATAAAAATAAATAATACTAGTGATGTCTCTCCAACCCCTAATGGGTACTTCTTGCCTCAATGACCTTACCAAGGCAATTACCATTATTTTACCAATGCCTCCTCAATATCATGTGCCAGGATGGGGACAATCCTCAAGTGATGTCATTTAGCTTTAAAAGCCTCTTCATGTTTATCTCTCATAAAGCACCATAACCTTCAGCAATATAGCGTCTGGGGTCTGTTAAAGCACAACCTTTTTTTCTGCAAATGAAAAAATTACCAGGTAATCATTTTCACATTGCTAGATGGCATTGAATGTATGAAGCTGTTGATTTTTGTCAGTCTCTTTTTGTACTGGAGGACGATGGAACAAATAAAAGGGAGTTGTCTCTTTCTCAGCCAAATGAAACAGCAGAACTGGAACAGAAAATGGGCCAACAGGGCGATGAGGGTGGGATGGGGCAGGACTCAAACTGGCAAAGTGCAGCGGTATGCTCTCTGTAATCTCCCACTCCAGGTTTGGATTTTGTTTACTTACTTATTTTAATTATTGTTTGGTATTTTGCAAAGATTCTTGGAAGAAGGAAGCTATCAAACTTTGATATAAAAAGGGCTTTAAAGAGAGTATTCAATTATTTTATTAATGACAGTTCAATACTCATGTTGCTGTTGCCCAGCAGGGTCACCACTTGCATCGTCAGCTGTTTGTGACAGTCATTTTAATGTGTTTGTGCAATGCCTCACACAATGGGGGCTAGATCCCTGAGAGATACCAAATCTCTAGACACTGATACCATAATGGGCGTATTCCCAGCGCTACATTTTGGAGAACTGGCTGGAATTTTAGCAGGTTTTGGAGCTTGCTGTGGTTCTCGCGCTTCCAGTAGCTGGGAGCGTTGCAAGGCACATCCTTAAACAGAGCCTGTGCCTGGACCCTGCAGGGGTGTATGCACGTACTTTATGTCTTCTGGAAGCTTCAGTGACTCCAGTGAGGCAAACCCTACCATTTTGAAAGACTTTGTTGGATCAGGACTTGATTGGTAATGGTAACTCCATTTTGTTACCTCTTAATGTCCACGTCTCATACATTTCACAGTAACTAAGGAATCATTTGTTACTACCAAATCCTTGCTTTCTCTCAAGCAGCAGATACCTAGTGTGGCAAAAATAATACACTTCTTTCAAATATAAATAAATCCTGAGCATTCTTCTGAAAATTCAATCCATCGTGAACAGATGGTTATAGCACAAGACTTATTTCACAGAATCATAGAGTGCTTTGTGTTGGAAGGGACCTTAAAGATCACCTAGTTCCAACCCCCCCACTCTGGGCAGGGACACCTCCCACTAGACCAGGCTGCTCGAAGCCCCATCCAGCCTGGCCTTGGCCATTTCTATAGTAATCTCTGACAGTGCCTTCCTGTAGGGCTTCGGGCAAGTTACTTAAACTTCTCTGTCCTTGTTTTTTGACTTTCATAGTAATAATACTTGTCTCATAGAAGAAGTATGTGCTCTAAACAGTATTTGGAAAGTGCCAGGAGGCTCTCTGAAGGAACATAATTGTAAATTAATGACTGTATTGTCAGCACCTCCTCCAAAATTCTCTGGATCTAAGTCAAGCTTTATATACCCCATCACAGGAGTCTTAAGGCACACTGTCCCATGGAAGAAATGACTGTCATCAGTACGCTTTGCCAATTATCTGACACGCAGATGAATAAATACTATGTAATGGTGTAATGCTTGGGAATGTGTCACAAGCATGTTTCCTTTCCTGGAATAATCTGTAGGTGTCAAGAGGACCTCAAAAATGGTTCAAAGACACTCAGGCACAAGACTTGGTATTGTGGTTTGTATTTTTCCCAGCCTGAACTCTCATGACCTAGTGTGCAGAGGACAACCTCTGACAGCAGTGCGTGGAGGCCATGAGGTTACACAAGGCAGATGTGAGGGGATTAGGTATTGTCTCTGCCTTGTGCTTCAGCCTCCATCAGCACATCTGGGGCTCTGCTCTGGCTTCTGGGTGCAGAGCGAAGCCATATCCTTGCTGTGTATCAGTCTGAGTTTTGGGCTCTCCTCAGCCACCATGTGCCCTGGTTTCAGTGGAAAAGAAAGTCAGGCATGAGCTGGGCAGGAGTTGCATTGCCTTTCCAAAGGGCTTTCATCCTGGGAGCAGGACACCCCGGCCAGCCTGGCAAGCTGATGATACATTCCCCAATTCCCTGTCTGATGCTGAAACAATAGCACTTCTCTACCACACAGGAAAACAAAACAAAACAAATTAAAAATCCCAACAGATTGATTTAGCTATATCGGCTGGTAATTTATTCACCAGAGAAACTGGTATAAGCTATATTGCAAATGAACTTTTGGCTTCGGTAGGAGAACTTCATTGTACAGCTATAACTAGAAGCCCTTTTCCCACACCTGTGGTTCACAGACATTTTGTGCAGCTGGGGACATGTATGGATCTGAATTGAAAGGACACAAGAACTGTGGTTCTGCATGTAGTTTTGACAATAAAAATTGGTCATTTTGAAGGAATTTTGTCTGAAGAGTCTGTTCAGTCTATCTCTGCCCCCCACCCAGCACATTGTATTTGGAAGGAGAAGATATGGGTAAAGCCATTTCAGAAAAAAGCCCTGACTTTTGTGTACTTCCATTTCTTTTATATTGCTGGGTAATTTAATGTGACGCATGGAAAAAAATACAGTGTTTTATCAGCTCTCTGTTCAAGCAGGTGGTGCTGTATTTTGTGTAAAGGACAGTGCTTAATTTAAGATTTCTACCATAGCAGCAATTCTAAATGACAGCATTTGTATTAAAAGAGCTGCTCTTCCCAGCAGCACTGTTATAAAAATACTGAAACAGTAGTGATATTATTATAGATCTGCTCCAGTAACAAAAGTTCTACTGTAAGAAAATCTCTGATTTAGAAAAATCCTTGCCGTCTTTTGCCAGTGATAAATGTTCCCTTGGTTTCCATACTGGTGCGATTTAATCCCCACGATTTGAAGAGCTCGCAGGGAAGCAGCTGTGTACTGTAAAAGCGCAACATGTTGTAATCGCTTCAGTGGGAGCAAAGGTGGCAAAATCGGGCCAGGAGCAGTATATTCAGGGTAAGAGCACAGAGGTAACAGCTGGGAAAGCTGTGCTTTCCAAAAGTCCTTTGTGCATCATGCGTGTGCGTGAATGTGTGTGCGGGGGCAGGAGGGACATCCGTCTTGCTTCTCCCCAAGCCCCCAGGCAGGGGGTGCAGTGCCCCGCTGCAGGGCAGGTCTCCTTGGCTTGGGGGAAGAGTTTAATTTGCTGCTTGCATGAATCAGGAGGAGCACAAACATGCTGTTAGTCTGCGCCTGAAGCCGACGGGTTTCCCATCGCCAGTGATTCAGCAGGAAGGAGTGGCGTGGCTTCATCCTTTCTCCCCCCTCCACTCCACCCCGCTGGTGGCAGGGTCAAGGATTGGGCTGACATCGACATCTCTGGCAAGATGTCTTGAGATGTCCTCTACCTACCCACTGCATGGGTTTGCGTTTCAGAAAACCATCCACTTCTTATCCGTGATGAGAAGTGATAGACCTCAGTCCCACTACATCGATGTTTACATTTCCAGTGCAATTGTAAGCCACAGCCTAGAAGAGTTGTTTCCACTTTCCCGGGTTTTGTGGTAGGCCTTAGAGTGGTTCAAACCAACATGACTGTAGGAGTCCAAGCACACGTTCTGGTGGGCTGGGCGAGGGGCTGGGAAAGGCATTTTGTGCCAAAGTTCATTCATCCTTTCTCCTCGTATTACATCTAAGTGCTTTTTTAATTACACTAATGTTTTTGTCTCATGACATTGCCTCACAGGTCACCTCACTCTCCAATTACTGCTTGTGTAAGGAAGTGCTTCTTGACACTGCCCTCAATTTCTTTTTACTTTATTTCCATTTGTGCTTATCTGCGATGGAATGAAAGTATGAACCACGTCTTAAATTAGCCATTAGGATTTTTACATACTTCAATTAGTATTCTTTTAAGAAAACCCATTTCTCTCTCTTTTTTTAAAAAATTTTTATTTAATTCTGGTCCGTATATAACCAGTTCTTTTTACCCTCACAACCTTTATGTCTTAGTTTTCAAATTAACCTTCTCAATTCTTTTCTGAATCTTTCTGGTGCCATAGTAATTTCCTTATAATATGGTGACCAGGAATTAATGAGTATTTTATTTTATCTTCCTCTGACAGTATTTTGAGCACCAGCCTGTACAGGAAACAGTCTTTCTTTTGAATTAAGTGCTGCTGTGGCCTACCTGAGATCTGCTGTGGCTGAGAGCTAAGTTTAGCTACACACTGCAGGGTGGTGAGGAGAAAATTTAAACACAAGCTGCGTGACCAGACTCAGAAGCCGGTGCAGGACACCACGGGTCACTCTGCTCTTCTCATCCGTCACCTTGCTGCGTGTTCGCCTGGCGCTTGAGGGCGACTTCATGGGGGAAACAATAGAAATGTATTTATCAGAGTTTATCCCTGTGGGTTTTTCATACTTGTCCTATCACAGAAATGTTATGTCCCATATTCCCTGGTGACCCCAGAGCTCGGGTGGCAAAGCAGGTCCAAAGGAGATGGGGGCCAGGGGAGGGTGCAGAAGTGGTTGCCATCCATAGGTTTGGGTTTGTCTGCGTCACTCTTCCTCCCCACGCCTCAGGGATGAGAGGATGGGGAGGAAGAAGGGCTTTCTGTCCCATCTCAGGCCACCTGGGGTTATTCCCAGCAGGGCAGTCCCTTTGTCGATTCATCAGATGGCATCCCAATGAGTTCTCTTACCCTCTTGCTGACTCCTGTGGTGCAGGGCAGGTTAGACTTGCTTCAGCATGGAGGGGAATTGGCCAACAGTAATTAAAACTGAGTGTCAGTTCACACCAAGGCTCCACATTATTAGTTTAAATGAAGATACTTTCCATGGACACTGAGCCTTGCATACCATGGCACAAGCTATTGCATGCAATTAGCTTGCAGAAAAACCCATGACCTGCCAAAGGAAATATCAGGCAGGAAAACACCAGCGTCTGTGCCCTCCCTCAGTAGGAAGAGGTGCGTCCAGCAGACTGGGCTGGCTTTCTGCTGACGCAGAAATCACATGCAGGACCCGGTGAGACTCTGAGCCCAGGCCAGCCTGGATGTTTGCAATGGATGTATGCAGCCCAGGCTCGCCCCTTGGAAGCTCGTTTCTTGCCGAAATACTGAAATCACAGCCTTTTTATCAACACATTGGCTCAGCTCCTTCCCAGTTGAATAGTCAACTTCATTTGCAGTTAATCTGGCTTCTTCAAGGCAGGGTTAGCTCTGTGGGCATCATTTCCGATGCCTGTTGTGTCCAAGCTGCTCATAAGCACCTTCCACACTGAGGACCGCACCATCTGCACAGACAACCTACTCTAGCACTTACAGCAGTCCTGTTATTACAAAATGCTTTCTAATATCTAGCCTAAATTGTCCTTGCTGTAATTTAAACCTATTTCTTCTTGTTCTACCTGCCACAGCAGTGGAGTACCATGTTTTTTCCAACTTTTCCTCAAAGTCACATTTTCAAGACCTTTGATTATTAAGACTGTCCTCTCTCCCAGTTTTTTTCACATCTTTCCTGAAGCCCAGTGCTCAAACCTGGACATACCATTCTTTTAGTACTGAGGGGAAATGAGCCTTCCATTTATTTCATTTAATCTAACTCACTGCCCATGATTTGATCTGGGGAAATGTCTCATTAATGATTTTTTAAAACTTGTGCTGGATAATGCCAAAAGAGTACAAGCAAGTGTCTAGCAACTGTGAGGAAGGGACAAGACCTGGAAAGAACAAAACCCTATCCCATCCACCCATTATCATCCACCTTCTGCAATGACCAGCTTCCAGCCCAAACTTGCTGAGCACAAAGCTTGCTCCCTCCTGCAGGGACGACCAATCATGCAAAAGGGAATAAGAAGCAAGCCATAGTTTGCATGAATTTACCTAATGCAAATCAGGGCTGTGAGGTCTAAATAAAAAATGTTTGTACCATACCACTGCCTGTGTTGTAAAAGAGATTTACCTTATAGCTACGGTGGCTGTCTCTCTCCCCTGGCAATATGTTGGTATGAAGACATAGAATCATAGAATCATAGAATGTGTTGGGTTGGAAGGGACCTTTAAAGGTCATCTAGTCCAACCGCCCTGCAGTAAGCAGGGACATGTTCAACTAGATCAGGTTGCTCAGAGCCTCATCGAGCCTGGCCTTGAATGTCTCCAGGGATGGGGCCTCCACCACCTCTCTGGGCAACCTGTTCCAGTGTCTCACCGCCCTCATTGTAAAGAACTTCTTCCTAATGTCTAATCTAAACCTACCCTGCTCTTGTTTAAAACTGTTGCCCCTCGTCCTATCGCTACATGCCCTTGCAAACAGCCCCTCCCCAGCTTTCCTGTAGGCCCCCTTCAGGTACTGGAAGGCCGCTATAAGGTCTCCCCGGAGCCTTCTCTTCTCCAGGCTGAACAACCCCAACTCTCTCAGCCTGTCTTCGTAGGAGAGGTGATCCATAGTAAAGGGGAATGTATGAACCCATGGACCTCCCATTCAGCTGAAGGCTTACCTCCAAGACCCTCTCTAGACGCAGGGTACTGCTAGAGTGAGTCCCCAACAAGAAAGGGAAAATAGCAATTCCAGTTCCACACTAGGCTTTCACATGCACGTTCACACAGCTACATATTGTACCCTTCCTAAACATCCTGACATTAGGAGAAGATATTTCTCCTCCAATTCAAGTACTATTACTGCCAATTTTTATTACTCTGTGCAGGCATGTTTCCAGCAAACTTCCCAACATGAATATCAAATGGGGCTCCTGTCCAGTCTTATTGTACATACAATAACATCAGTGTTAAGCTACCTAGATGAAACACATTACAGGTGACACAAATCAAATACCTTGCCATGTATGTATCATGAAGTAGACACCTAGGATTTTTCTCACCAGCAAAGCTGCATGCCATTAAGTCTGTGGTGCTTTCCACAAAAAAAACCCAAAAACCACCAAACAAAACAGTGAAGACAATAGTTTCAAATAATTTCCATGGTGAGTACAAATGAGACATATCCAGGTCTTTATGTCCTTTCTCTCTGTTTTACATGCCGATGCAATCCAGGGACATCGTCTACAGCAATGACCGAGGGCATTAGAACAGCTGCTTTATAGTAGTGGATGGTTTATGAGTACTTGTGCAGAGCACTGCAGATGAAATGAGTATGCTACTAGACTGTCAGATTATCCCCATAACTGGTTAGAGCAAGGTGACCCGGGCAGGTTACCGCGATCAATATAGAAATCTCACAGCGAAGTTATGTATGTATAGCGGCTCCCACATAAAACAAATTCTTCCCGTGTTGCCCATGTAATTCAGCTGCCTTTAATTCTAAATTGCCACTTTCAAGAACAAAATGGAGCAGCATTTCTGTGGGTAGTGGATGTTTTTCTGCTTCTTCACTGCAAATACAACAACAGGCCACCGATTTTGCTGAGCTAGCTGTTTCCCTGCATAGCCAAGTCTCTATGTTTTCATTGGCAGGGCTATATTGCAGATTTCAGGAGCCACAAGGAGCAAATCATTCTTTAGATTCTGTAACATAAGCGTTAAATAGTTCTGAGCTGAAATACACTGTGGATGCAATTAGATGTCTTTGCCATACCCAAAAAAAGTAAATAGAGATCTTGGCTGTTCACCTAAGCCCATGAGCAAGCCTGCACAGCATGGGGTTATTCATGTGGGGCAACCCTGGAGCACAAACCGAGCCAGGAACAATTCAGGGTCTCGCACAGATTTGGCAGGGCAGTAGATAGATGGGTCAGCCCTGCTCCACACCCTCCCAACAACAAGAGCAGCAGCAGCTCGTGGTCTCGTTTCCCAGCCTGGCAGAAGGCTGCGTGCTTGGCTGGAGCAATGCAAACCCTCACGCCGGTGCAGAACATGGGCCCACAGCTTCTGGGATCGCGCTGAGGACACGAGAAGTTTGCAGAGATATAACAGCGGCACCTGCAAGATGAAATGTGTGCCACACTGCAGGTGTCCTTGCTATCTCTTCAGTCAACCTTCCCTGCTTTCTTGCAGGCACCCCACGTGGTTTGATGAATTTGTTTCTTGGCCTATTTCAGAGCCAGCTCAGGTGGGGATTATAAAAATTCCCATAAATGTCCCAATTCAGACACATTTTCCCATGTGCTGTAATTTACTGCTATGGAAATCACAGTTGTCTATAATCTGAAATGTAAATTCATGTTTTGAGGATCCTCAGGTTCTTGTGTTCCTGAAAGAGACCTGTTTTACAGAGTTTTGAACATACTCCCTCCAGAAAGGAGCCCTGCCGCACCTTGGCAATCCAAAGACTTCAAGCACCCTAAAACTACTTGTGGACATTTTAGCTGCGGCATTGCTTTTCCTGGGGAGGCATATACAAGGAGCAGGGTTTTCTCTAGACCCTCCACCCCCCATTCAGGCACTGCCTTCTTTTTCGGTATGCTTCATTTTACAATGAAACATTCAACAAATGTTTTAGGACCGTTGTCATAGTTATTCTTATCTCCTTCCTCAGCAGAGGGAAATCACTTATAAACATTTCCAGCTTCACTCCCCTTTGCTTAGATTAACGAACTGACCAGTACATCACTGCTCTTGGTGATAAGCTTCACTGCAGTTCAGGGCAGAGTAAAACACTCCTTCCATGAGAGCATTATCAGACCGAAAGCCTGGTGGTGTATTACACACTTTCTTTGTCTCGCTGTAATGCTGTTTCAACATGAGTCAGTTTCTGGCACTGAGTCACCTGCAAGCGGTGAAGAGTCCTATCAAAAAAATATGCATATATTGTGCTTTACACTGGAAGCTGTGCCATCGACTCTTGGGATTTTGTCCCCAGCCTTGCATGATCTGGGTTGGTTTCAGATTTTTTGAAAGGGACAGTTAACCCAATTTCTTTTCTTTGGAGCTTATGACATGTCACCAGTCCAAATAGGCAGTCACCTTCTGTTGCTTCGGAGGAGGTGGAACAGGCCTTCTGCTGGAGGAGCTGCCTGCCATGTCACTGCAGGCTGTGTGCAAACGACACTGCCCATGGCAGGGAAGTTGGGCATCTCCCTCCTTGGCTTTCTGTGTGTACCTCCTTGCTGGACGGCTGGATGCTATTTCTCTTGCTTCAATGTCATCTTACAGAGGTCTGCTTCACTCCCAGCTGCCACTTCTCTCTTTCCTATAATTTTGTGCCACAAATTCAGTCTTTGGACTGTGAGCCTAACTGTGCATTAAAAAGTTATCATTGTCCACAGAAGAATGTGTTCTGCTCTGCACAAGAAAACTCTCATCGAAACAGAAACAGGAACAGAAATCTATCCCCCAGATTATCATACAGTGCCCTTCGGCCAGCCTTGATGTCCAGAAGTTCTTCACCACTTTATCCACCATCTCCAGCCTAGAGTAACTTTCAACCTATGTTCAGGACTTTATTGGACGTTTTCCCTTTCATGTCATCCCCATATTTACATACTTCTCTCTTTGCACATCCCATGGGAATCACCTCATTGAGCCAGTAAGCAGTTTGGCCCTTAGGAATACCCAGCAGTTGCTAGACAGCCATAAGGGAAGAGGGACACGTGAATCTCACTGAAGCTGGTGGCTATATCTGCTAGTACCAGTTTCCCGCTCAGCTCCTAGTGTCATTCATTCCCCTCTCCTCATGTTTGCAAAAGATACAACTGAATAGGACCAAATGTTTCAAAGCCAGGCTTGATGAGGCTCTGAGCAACCTGATCTAGTTAAAGATGTCCCTGCTTACTGCAGCGGGGTTGGACTAGATGACCTTTAAAGGTCCCTTCCAACCCAACACATTCTATGATTCTATGTTCCTCATGATAGTTCAACTCCCTGAGCATGGGTGCCCAGAAGTCTTTCAAGAAGACCCACTTCCTCGAGCAGGGAGTTGTCCCTGTGCATTCAGTATCACAACCTCACCCCTACAAGATCTCTGTGAATACCTCACCCTCTCTCCACTCTCATCTAGGACTTTTAGTGGGAACTGTGGGTGCAGAGCCCAGACAGGGTCAGCCCCATCCCACAGAGACTATGGCAAAGCCCATGGTTTCCATCATGTCCAAACAAGAGCCACAGCCTGCAGCAGCCCTGGGACCAGCGTCAACCTGGAGAAGATGATGTGCAAAGATTATCTCTGATCTTACGGGCAGTGCCATCTGGCACGGATGCACATGTGGGAGATTAAACATGTAAAAGCCAGCAGCAACAACAACAAACATTTCCATAATAGTTCTCTTTCTTTTCTTTTCTTTTTTTTTTGAAGGAAAATGCGTTGACCGTCTAATTTGGATTCATAAAGGAAACCTATTAATGAAAGGCTTCAAAGAACCGTCTCAGAACTTTTAATCAGTAGTTGAGTTTTAGCATGGAAAAAAAAAAGCAGAGGGGGCTGGGTGGTGGGCTTTTTTGTTGTTGTTGTTTTTTGTAGTTTTTGTTTAAAGCACCAGATCATTTGAAAGCGGGCTGGGCAAGGGAGCCCAGCGGGGAGCCTCTTCTCGCCCACCTGGAGGAGAGGCCCCCTGAATGCTTGTTTTCATTAGCATGGGCCTCTCTGGCTCTTCAAAACCCTTTCCACCCGTTGCCAAGGCAACCCGGAGCCGTATTGCGGCACACGGGTGTTGCGCATCAACTGGTGTGTTGCACTTAACTGAAATAAATAAGCAAATAAACATGGAAAATGGCCACGGGCCAAAAAAGGGCACTCTCTTTTATCATGGACATCTAACATTTATAGGGATTTCAAACACTCTACTCGGTGTATCAGCAAAGAGGTAGTTGATCAAAAAAGGAAAATGCATGTGCACGCACAGCCAGTTCTTTTCATTTTAATGGGTCTTCCCACTTGAATAAGGTGAAAGGAATTGGGTCTAGAACATGCAATCCCACTTGCAAGTTGTATTTGCATGCCATTCAATGGCTCTCAGCTGGGCCTGGCTAAATTTTTAGCCGAACTCAGCTCCTGCTTCAGCATTAGAATCACCATCACCATCAGGTGTGTTTTCCCAGCAAGCCTGGATACCACCCAGGCTACCAGTGGACCTTCTGGGCACTGAAAAAGCAACCTCCACAGCAGGTGATGTAAATCTGGTTTTCGGGATCCAGTTGATCCTGGACTATCACCTGAGTCATTTATACTGCAATGATACACACCACACTTGTGGGGATATGAGTGAAGACCATGGGCCTGAGGCTTTGGTTTCCAGGCAGCGTGAGCAACCAACCTTGTGGAGAAAGAGGGTGCCTAGGGAGACACCACAGTGCCTTTGTGGTTGAGGATCAGCACCTACAGCCACCCTAGTGACAGGGTGTGAGGGGAACGGTCTCCACTGCTGCCTGCATGAGGTCCCTGGCATCCATGTGTAACAGCTGAAACACCCCTGCAGATTATCAGAGAACAGCCAAGGAAAAACTCTGCGTCCCTGGGAATATTTGTAGCAGGTCCAGCTAAGTACGGCTGCAAAAATAGTTTTCCTTTAGACTCAGGAAGGGAGGTGCTGCCTGCAACTGCTGCCAGGGGAAGAGGGAAGGGAGTGGGGCGGGAAGCTCCGCAAGGAGCAGCAGCCATTGCCCGCTACCACGTCGTGCCATACCACGCTGGACTGTTCCGTGCCATGCCGTGCTGTGCTGTGTAGCAGTCATCAGAGCAGGAGATGGCAGCGAGCAGCGTGCAGGTCCTCCATGCTGTTGGACGTAGATGCGAGGCAAGGGAAGCCAGCAGGGAGGAGACACAAGGGCTGCCTTTCCGCAGCGGGGGCCACAAGGGACTCCCGTCGGCTTCAGTGGAGCTCGTGCTTCCCTGAAGGATGGCTGAGAGGTGAAGACCTGCAACCTTTGCGGGGGCTGATTGAATGATTTCTGAAGGCTGTCCCAGACACCCAGTGCAGACCTAGGCCCGGATGGTTCGCACACCCAGAGTCAGTACTCGATCAAGCCCCATCTTTAGCCAACACCTTCTGCCTCACCGTTTAGAAACAAAACAGAGAACGTGGCGTGATGTGATGCCACACCAGCCAACGCCCTTCTCCTTGCTTCACCTTGTAAACCCCGCTTGGAACTTCACCAGAGTGAGCAGCTCCCTGCCAGCATGTAGCCCCCTCCACGGGACCCAAATACCTGTGGGATCCCTTCCCAGCTCCCTGAACATCTCCGTCCCTTCGCTCCCTTGGGAACCTTGTAGAGCAAAAAGCAGTGTGCAGGTTGTTTGTCCCACCTGGGACATGCATTTCAAGCACATGTACAGGCTATACTATCAAACTCATTTTGACCGCGTGTGCGTAGTGTTTGCACACCAGCTGAAGGTTTGAGCTCTCGGTGTGTCACCAAGTCCCCTCAGCACTCCCGTGCACCATGCGGTGAATGGCAATGTACACCAAAGGCCTTTCTCCATCCAGCCCCTCATCCCTCAGCGCAGCCCACAGATTTCTCTGCTGCTCTTGCAGCTCCCTTTTCTGAGAGGACTTGCAGTGCTAGCAGGTCCCCTGGCCATGCACTAGCATGGCAGCTATGTTATTTTAAGGTTCCAAGTGTTATTGCAAAACACACCTTCCAGATGCAAGGATTCAACAGTATTATGGTACCAAATGTGTGGACACGCATGCGTGGGTACATGCCTGTGCTTGCAGGTGTGTATTGTTGTATGTTGCATTACATATTTTTATATCCAATAGATGCTCACATATTTATATTTGCTTTACATATCCATACTCAAATACGTAATGCCTTTAAAATGTATACGTACCTATCAGATGTACAAAACATGCCAGGTATTTGTTAAGGGCTAAGTCTTCAGATGATGCATTTGATTCTAGTTTATATTTTCATTTCATTTTACTTCTTATGCGAGCTGTAACCTGTTTATTTAGGACTTTCAAATATGTAGCTATATATAACTATGATTGCTGAAATGACTGTAAACATCATTAAAAAATGTATCTTCTTGTGCAAGCTCTGTAACTGTCACAGTCATAAATACACAAATGGAGATGATGATCAATCAGGGGTGTACTACAAAAAATATTTATTTATACAGCTATGAGAAACTCTGACTTGCCCAGAAGTACCTGAAGCTGATCATGGTGAATGCATCTCATGTAAGGCAAAGACTGAAAAATGGTTTTATGATGAGGACTACAAAATTCTTAAAAAGTTCTCGTCACATTTGAAACCTATGACCTCAGAAACAGAAGGAGCAGAAGGAAAGTGCTGTGGAAGGAGCAACAACGTGCACCCTATTTGGGGTCCATATTGGGTGTGGTTTTCGTACCCGTGTTTTGCCTTAGTCACCTGTGTTAATTAAAAAGTGCATTAAGAAACATGGGGAAAACCTTGTCTCTCTCTGACACGTATGATGAGACCAGCCTGGGATTGATACCACATCCACCCATTTGTGATAACTTCAGTTCTCACATTATGTCCATTACTGAGTGGTGTAGTTGTGTCATAGTCTCTCATGCAGCCTGATTTTCAGGAGTTGGCACTGATTTGCTGAGGGTTTTCCATCTGTTCATGCCTGAGGACAGGGAGCAGCTTGCAGCCACGGTGACTCTTGGGCTGTGGACTGGGAAGTGGGGATGTAGACTTGACCCCATGCAAGGAGGGGACCCTCAGTCACAAGGGACTTGCAGTCACACAGGCAGAGCAGAGAATTAAACCTCACAGGCCTTGTTAAAAACCAAAAGGCTAAACCTTCTGAGCTGCTGCAATAAACATGATTGTCCAGATCCTTGAATGGTGAAAAGTGGCACAAAACCCATTTACTGCACCAGAGCTCCACTGATCTGCATCAGCTGAGGACATGGTGCAGTGAAAGAGGACTGGCTCATAGCATATGTAATAGAGTACACCTCGTCCTCCTTCCCAGCTAACATCTATCAGGCT
The DNA here is from genome assembly GCF_963924245.1 of Chroicocephalus ridibundus. NCBI lineage: Eukaryota > Metazoa > Chordata > Aves > Charadriiformes > Laridae > Chroicocephalus > Chroicocephalus ridibundus. The sequence goes on from NC_086285.1 coordinate 49,256,626, forward strand.
CAGTAAGGCTGTAATGATACATATTAGAGGATGTCCAGCATGATCTATGGAGTGGTTTAAATTGCATCAGGCTTAGGGTGGCCTCTCACATTGCCCTGAATGGGGAAACTCAATAATTCTGAGCTACCGTAGCTCTGAAAAATTGTGCCCGTAAATCTCCCTTTCACCCGGCTCGTCGCGTTTCCAAGGTTGATCATGGTGTGGCTGCGTCGAATATGCAGCTTCCAAAGTGTGTGGCGCAAAGAAGCAGACTTTGTTTTTTACACACGGTAGATAAGCGTTTCAGTTCACCTTTAAGGAACAAGCTCCATTTCACCAATCTGTTTTTCTGGTAGTACATCTGTTAGGAAGAAAAAGGCATATGGGTCTGCTCGGAGGAAAAGCAAGCTCCTCTTGGTAAGATCAGGTCCTTGAGCCCGATAGCACCAATTCTTTCCCACATGAGATGAAACCCAGCCCAGCAGCGAGGAAGAGCAGAAGCCCTATGGACCACTTCAGCCTTATTTAAACTCGAGTGCGGGAAGGGGCAGGGGGAAGAGGAGGAAACCATATGTCATCTGTCTGTAAAAGTATCAAATTAATCTGATAAGCAATCTTTGCTCGTAGAGGAGTGTGCTGTTGGTCTTAATTAGCCTCCTTTTGAGATTAGGCACAAGAGTGAAGAATTGCAGGGCTTGGCAGTTTATTTGCTGATTGTTCCCTGGTCATGTTTTCCAGGCATTTTATGGGGGGTAGGAAGAGTATTCTCCATTTCACGCGGCTGAGGTAATATTTCCCTGGAATGGGGAAGATATGGATTAACCTAAATTAGAAGGGAAAAAAACTCCAGCAAAAACCCAAATCCACTAAACCAAAACCAAACCACAGCCTCTGTGGCTCTGGAGAGGGTCCTGGTGTCCGAGGGGTAAAAAATAGCTTCCCATGATTTCAACAAGCCGTGGCTGCAGTCCTACTGCCCTCGGCCCCCTGACATCACCCTGTGCCGCTGGCCCTGGAGAAATCAATGGCACAGTTTAAGGATTAGGACGGTCCAATCAGCAATGCACTTAAATATGCACTCAACTTAAACATCCAAACAATCCCTTTGAATTCAATGGCTGCACTCATGGAGTTAAAAATAAGCCTGCTGTTAAGTGCCTTCATCACATCAAGGTCTAATTATTTACTCTACTTGAGTAGTTCCAGAGGAACTTGGGTCTTTGCTGTTTGGGTTAGTAAACTTAAGAAAAATAGCCTACACTTCTGATTTATGTAGTGGCAAAGTGAAGCATACTTTGAAGAGGTAAGTGCTCTTAAAATCCTTTTGTGTAATGAAACCTATGTCAAACAGATCAGAATAAAAAAGCATAGATACATTTCCTAAAAAAAATAATTAATCTTCCATAGACAAAGAAATTTTGCCAGAGGTCATACGAGTGCTTTTGGGGGCTTTTATTCGCAATATATTTTTCAAGGGTGGTTGCTACTTCTGAGTGGATTTGAGATCTGAGATGGAGTTTCAATAAGGGGGAAGCTCAAATGAGTAAAACCCAAAATGCAGAATCCCCACATTAATTTTTGAATATTGCTTCTGCCATCTAAGGACAATTTGCCACCATGCATAAAGCCTCTCCAAAGCCTTATGCCCTAAAATAGGGCTTATTTAAAGTGAGCTTAAAGGCATGCAATACTTTTATAGTCCTCCATTGCATCTGGTCACCTCTGGCCCAAGCTGGCAATCCTGGTAGTGAAAACTTTTAGCTGAACAAGTAGGTTAAAATGCCTCTTTGACTGTTTAGATCAAGATCCAAGTCTGGTCTGGCCGGATGTTTTCCAGTATCTCCTGGAGCCTGCAAAATCTGAGGAGAAAACCTATGGAAGAGTCAGTCTCTTCCTGGAGCCTCAGTACTGCTTGCTTCTGGTTGAACTGGAAATGCCATAAGAACAGCATCTTACCTAATGGACGGTGCTTTCAGTGATGGTCCCAAGCATGTGCCCGAAAGGGAAGGGTGGAGACAAGAACGAAATATCTTTAAAAGTTAATGAAATCTTTCATTTCAGTAATTGAAATGAGCGTTTGATTTATGTTTAATTCTTTCCTGGCTGGAAGCTCTCAATCAGAGCCAGTTTGTCCCATCCTCATGCGTCAAGGCCAGGATTCATCTTACGGCACATCAGGTTTCCAGCAGCTGGGGTGAAACACAGGCTCTCCCAGGAGTGATTCACATCCTAAGTGGGCTGAGTGGCCCTCAGGAGATGCCTGTCTTTCTCTGCCTTGACTATAATGGGAACCAAGGGTTGACAGGGCTCCAAACTTGGCCACTTTGACTCCGTGCCTACAGCACAATAGGATGAATCTGGGCTTATACGTATTTTTTCCTCCCTCCAGGTAAAATTTCACTTTGCATTGACCTTCTGCACTGTTCCTCTCTCGAAGGCAGTCTCCAAGGGAGCATCAGGGCTCACAGAGCACATGGGCACTGTGTTGACACTGAAGAGTTTCACCATTGATGTCCTTCCCTTGGGTGTTTCAGAGGTGTCTTCCAGGGTTTGCATCCTTTCCACAAGACGCCGGGATTATTAATATTCCTGATCATAAACTCCAGAGAACCAGAAGAAAAGCTCCTGCACTCTGAGAATAGCTCCGGTGCTAAATATAGGGGATTTTTATGAATCTATTTGCCACTTCCATTAGTCAGGGCAGAAATACATTATTGTAAGATGTCTAAGCATTTTGTCATTGCTCACTGGCTGTATCAAAACGTAGCCTAAGCAGTTATCACTGTATTTCTGATTAATATTATAACAACCACCGGCTAATCACAGAGTCAGCAGTGAAAACTGCTCTAATCGTTATCTTTCTGGCTAAGTAACTTCCCCGTTATTTGTTGTATACTGCAGATTTTGGTGGGCGGGGGTTCTTTTTTCTTCTAATGTTAAATGTGAGATTTTATCCTCAAAGGAGTGATTATCTCAGAGCAAAATTGGCAAGGTTAAACACTATCTATAAAAAAACATTCAGCAGTGTGCCATGAAATGAATTACATAATATATCAGTCATCTACCTGCCTTTTGAAAAAGTGGGAATATGTGTTTGTTCAGACTGGGTGAGTATTTTATATTAAGCTTTTTTTTTTTCCATGAAGGTAAAAATGACCTTGGTTATTAGAAAGTGAAGATATATTGAATCGGGTAGAATCAACACAGTTCCATTTCATTTAGTCCCCACTAAAATTGAAAGAAGAGAAAATATAGATTGAATTTATTTTACTATATATTGCCTCATTTGAACTTTAGTAAAGCATTAGCCACTAAGGAAAACCCTTCTCCCACCTCCCTTCCATAATCTCTTACAGATGGCACGTTAAGGAAATTGCCTTGACTTTATTGATTCTTTGCCATGAGGTTCAACTAACAGCCAGTGTGTTACTGGGGAAATGTATGCTGTACTATAGTTACAGGAAGGTAGCACTTTGACCTGGCAGCTGTGTGTACTTATACAAAAAAGTCCCTGACACTTTAAAATCACAAATTGGTATATTTTTTTCCCCTTAGACATCAGTAGATCTTCTCTTTAGGACCCCATTTTAAAAAGCTGTATCATACCAATCTGAGTATTTTACAGAATGAAGGAAACAGCATCCTGCCAAGATGGAAGGGCACAGGCTGAAAACTAGCTGCTATATTCTGCCAGGTCACCGTAATTTTCTATTAGATCCTTTCCAGAAATACTTCCCTTGCAATTATTATAAAATGACCAATGTGTGATGCTGCATGCTACTGGCCTCTCACAGCTCAATCAGTCATCAGGTGGAACTTCAGACATCTCCAAATTTAAATTTCCTGTTAGAGTGAAGGGATCAATGTGCACTCTTTCTTCTCTTTATTTTGATTGTAAGATTAATTGGACTCTTAAAAATTCTGGGGAGCATTTTCATCTGGCATGAAGCAGTGTAGCTCTAGTGGAGTCCACAGAGGTACACCCTTTCTACCAGTTTAGCAGCTGGCCCTCTGAATGTGAAAATCTACATTAGCACCTATTTTATAGGTGATAATTGCTGCTTAAGTACTGCAAGCCCAGGATATTAGCACTAGTTCTGAGAAACTTCACAGTGGGTCAAATTCATCCCAACGCTGAGGAGCTGGAGGCACATCTTCCAACACATTTCATCTCCCACGGTTTTCCTCAGCCCCACCACTCCCCTCCCTTCATTGTCTCCTCTCCGTAATGGTCCTCTTCCTGCTTCCTGAGGGGCTGCATCCTGCATTGCAGAAGATGAAATCCTAGCCGGGAGGCTAATGACGGAGCAGAACGAAAGCATGAACCATCCAACCTGCAACTCCCACAACGCTTTTGGGAATCAGTATAAATCGTTTGCTTCTTTTGGCCAAAATATTTCAGACTGGTGTTTTTTTGGTTTGGTTTGGGTTTTTTTTGTAAAGGTGTGAGAAGTTTGGAATCACCTACAACTCTTTATTAATCTTTCCTATGCAATGCAATGTAACCTTATTCTTCTGCCAGATGCATAATGTCCTTTTGAAATACGCTTAAATATTGCTGGCTCTCATCACGTCACAGTATCCCCACAATATCTGCTCCTAGAAACACTGGATCATGGGAGATCTCAGTTCCCACTTTAAAAAATACGTTGTTATCCTTCACAACTGAAACAACTGGAGAGCTCAAAGGCCCAAATCTCTAACCTTCCTTCTGATTTGTGCTGCTTCTGCTTCTCTGTAATACATCCCTTTTTAAGCTAAGTTCACCTTCCTGCGGGTACTTATTTTAGGTCACAGTTTTTTGACGCTTTGGCATAACAACACTGTGCGTAAGCTTTCAGAAGAGTGCTTAATTGGGATTGATATGGCGCATGGGGCTTGTACTGAGATAGACTGTAGGAGAACGGGGAGGCAACAGACAATGTGAGCCACACTGCTTGATGTTAGTTGTCTGATATTTGTCATATCCCATTTTGGGGTCTGGACTTACTCCCTGGACAGATATCAGTGGGATGGATTACAGTTCAACATTGCATAGGTATACTTCTATTTGACATCTCTCTGCAAAATAAATATAATATATTAGTGGTATAAAATCTCCTAAGGGCCTGTTATGAAATTCTTCCATTCATCAGTCAAATTATGCTACTAGTAAGAAGCATGGCCTATCTAGCCTACTGTCAGGGCCAAATTCAAAGGCAGTATCTACAGCAATGTAATTTAGACCTCTTGGCCTCATTCCTCACCTCTGCTGCAGAGCTCAGCACTGCAGAGCTCACTAGCAGGGAGGGGCTTCCCATTTTGGATATACAGCCATTTTCACCCCCATTAATTCCCTCCATCATGCATTAAATCTAGGCTGAGAAAAAATTTTGTATCCATTTGATCAGGTGCTCCCTCGTTGCTCCGAGGCAAATCTTGGGTAGTTCCCAAGCACAATCTGTACTCTGTGACCTTCAGCCATACCTGAAGTTTAAGGCCCCAGAGAACTTTTGTTGGCTCTGCTGATTTCACTAGCAAAATCCAAGACAAGAAGGAAAACCTCCAAGTGACTTCCACGAGTGGAAAACCACTCAGTGACTTGCTTTCCTTTCTACCTGCCTTCCATATTTGCCCTCCCCAATCTCTCTAGGGTTTGCGTGCCTCACACAGATGCAGGTTTCTCTTCATCCCTTCCCACCGAGCAAAATGTTATTGCTTTGATTCTGCTCGTTGAGGAACCGAAGTCAGTAGCAGAGCAGGTATTCTCCAAGGCCCCAGCCTGCAGACTCAGCTCTCACACTGCCCCTTCCTCTCCTCCTTCCCTATACACCATGCTTCTCACTATCTACCAGCCTGCTTCGCCTTGCTGAAATCTCTGCCGATGAGGCCATACCCCAATTAATTCCCTTTTCCCTCTGCCTGCACCAGCGGACGTCTCTCCATGCTGTTATAAAAGAAAGGATTACTTTAAAACACTTGTTAAAGCCGCCTCAGACAATGCGATGCAGCCTGAAGATAGGAGAGGGATTCACAATTTGGTCACCTGGTGTGCCCTGGCACCGTGGCCGGCATGGCACCATCATGTCACCTTACTGTGAGACCTCTGCGGTAGCCCTCTGCCCAGCGGGGCGAGTGACAAATAGCAGGAGGCCGGATGGCTTTCCTTAAAATCCGTTTTGCCTTCCACCTTTACTTTAACGCTGCCTATTTGCGATGTTTAAACGAGACATGACATTGCACCAAAACTCTCCCCGCACGGCTTCATTCCCCTCCTTCCCCAAACCCCAGATGACTTTGAAGAACAAGGAACCCAGCTCCGAGATCTGGCCCTGCTGCGGGCTGCGATATTCATGCAGCATTAGATCATGTTAACGTTAGGTATAATCCAGTACAAATCCTCTTAGTGTCACTGGCACTGTAAGGGTTGTTATAATTGCTCATAGCTTAAAACAATTTTGCAGCTTTTCTTCACCTCCGTGAGTCGGTTCCAATTAGAGGAAGGGAACTTTCCGAACCTGCAGAGTTTCTATTTAGGACACAGCCCCATCCTGACAACACACTGTCAGCCCTGCCGTGCAGCCAGGAAAATGTCCACCGTATTACAGAGACGTGACAAAAACAGAGGGAGAAGAGGAACATGTGTGCTCCAGTTTCTTTCAAAGTCTTTCGGAAGCACCTCCTCGGGCGATGATTTTGTTCTGCCTGACACCGCTTTCCCGGGGCTGCGCGGCCTCCTTCTGCGTCGCCCGTTTTTCAAATAAATGTTCCCATTTCAGAAAGTTGGAGGAAAGAGAGAGCAGAGGGAGGAGAAGAAGTCAAGTGGCAGTAAGACTGCAAATGTGCCTTTGGCTGGTGGGGAGGCAGGGTTTTGATTGGCATGGACAACCCCCATCACCCAAAGGCGCATGGGGTGGAGGAGACCACGCTCAGCCACCACTGATGGCAGGCAGCTGGGGCTGGCCCTGGCCATATGGCTGGGGCAACAAGGCTCCAGGCTTGTGCTCCCCCATGCAGTGGGGTGTTGCTGGGTGTCTCTAGGGCGAGCAAGGCACCAGGGCATCCTGTGGCCAGGAAGGTGGTTGTGCGTGTCACTCATGCTCTGGGCAGCAAAGCCACAGTGACCGGGATAGAGATTTGCTGGTGGCAGACCCCTCTGTCCCATCCCTCCTGTCCCCACTGTTGACAGGTACACGCACAGGCAAGCGATGGCAGGAGCAGGATGGCTCGCCTGCTCTGTGCTCCAAGAAACCAGCTGCCTGGGCATTGTAAGCAAAATGATGCTCCCCACCAGGCCATTTTGCTGCCGGGCTCTCTGATGCTATCCATGTTTTCCCAGGAGTGAGCGGATATCATCACTGGCTTTATGCTGAAGGACCAGGCAGCCAGAGAGAGCACCTGCGATATCTGGGTCTGCCTCCAGGATAACAAGGGAAACCTTCTGTTGCCACGTCCTTGTTTTCCAAGGGGTTCGTCATAACAGCCTAGAATGTTGTGAAAAATGTTGGCAGAAGGAATGACCATAAATGTGACCACAGCTCTGGCCAGATACACTCTGTCGGAGAGTTCAATTGGAGGCCAGCTTTGCAGGAGAACATGGGAGCTGAAGCTTTATTCCAGGCTGAAGGGGTGTTGTTTGAAGCCGCTCGCTCTCTCTCTGCCTTGCCTGTCTGAACTAGCTCTGCACCGGCTCAATTCACTAACCCAGTAAAAGAAGGCTTCTGCCAAGTAAGTTGAGCTGATTCGGTTCGGTGAAAGGTCCAGTGATGTCGGGACTGGGGGGAAGGAGGAGCTCACGGACCTGGCAGCAGGGATAGAAGAGGAGTGAGAGACAGGGGAGCAAAACTCTCCCTCCAGAAAAACCCAGGGCTTAGAGCGGCTCAGCCGTAACACATACACAGGACTAACAATGCACAAGTGAGCAGGTACAAAGTAAGCAAATAAAGACTCAGGGGTGTGAGATCCAAGAATAAAACAAAGATTTTTGCTTTCTTTTCTTCCTTCCTTCCTCCCTAATCCGCCCACCCATAATAACAGAACCCCATAGGAGGAAATGAATTTCAGGAACCAGCTCTGTAGAGGAACACGCACTCCTTGCTCCCTCCTGTTATGCTTGGCTCGAATCGGACGGACACACCTGGCCTTCCAAACAGGCACTATTTATACACCTCCTTCCCCACAGTGGTGTGATCCTCTCCCCACTTCTTCCCCGGCCTTGTCTGCTGGCAACCTGCCGGGCTATGGTGGAGAAGAGACCCCCATGTCGTCTGGCGCAGACAGTGTCTGGCCTCAGAGAGGCCACTTTCCGCTGCCATCACACTAAGCAGCCGATCCATCATCTGCCAGCATAGATTTCACTTTTTCTCATCCAGCTTTGCTTGGTGCACAGATGTGGCAGAGGTAGCTAAGCCATATCTTCCTTCCTTCTCTCAACTGCTCCAGGAGCACAGAAGGGGACCTGTTTTGTGCATGCTCCCTGCTTGCAGCAGCTCTCCCTAATCTCCTCTTCCCTTAGTTCCCTGATGCTGGAGCTCCTCCATAGCTCGTGGCACCTTCCACCTCCAGGTGACTCATTGCCAAGGTAAACTTCCCCAGATGAGGGTGCCTTGGGGGCATCATGCTGATTTCAATGCTGTGCAACAAAAACGGAGCAGGCAACTCCATGCAAGAAAAAGAGGGAGTTAGACCTGGAAATACAGAGAAAGGTGGACTATGGGACAGGAGAAGAGGAGAAGCAAATCCATAGGCATGGTCAGTTTCATTTCTCCCCACAAAATAAGCTAGCCAAGTGGAAGCAAAATCTAACTTACCCATATCACTAAATCTACTTTCCTGATGTTAACATAAACCAGCTTTAGAGGGGGTTTTGTGGCCAGCAACTGCAGTGAAGACATTCTTCAAGAAATGGAGCCAGGCCACCATATCAGCTGCATGCCCCGTGCCCAGCTTCTCAAAGACTTCAGAAGAACAAAGGTGACTAAAGCTGGTTCAGCCTCTGCATTGCAGCTGGTCCAGAATCAAGTCCTGGCTGGTGGATCTGCAAATCCTGCTTGATACAGCAACCAAGAAAATTACCATGGGGGAAATTAGAGTGTAAACGTGCAGAGCCAGCAGCTAGTCAGCAGAATGTGCCTGTTCCTACCCTCTGGTATCGGCAAGGTGACCTCCCCATCAGTGAAGGAGAGCAGTTCAGTTTAATAAACCAAACCGGATGTTTCAATCACCTTGCCGCCTTCTTGCAGTGATAGCTGGCACTAAAATGAGAGTATAAAGAATCAGCCAGTAAATTAAAATGACCGAGCTCTACGATGCTGAGAAAATCTGCAGAGGAGCTCTGACTTGCTGAGATACAGACCGCCCTCAGCTCCCAGTAGCCTCTGTGGGGCCTGAAAGCATGCCATGACAGACAACAAATTACTGGTGGGTTGTTGTTTGGTTTTTGTTTTTTGTTTTGTTTTGGTTTGGTTTGGGTTTTTTTTTTCACATCTCTGGAGATATTCCAAGAACTCCTGCAGGACTTTGTTGACTTTGCAACAGAAAAGTTCACAGTTCAGGAAAACAGTGATTCGTTCTGGGAAGCATTTGCTTTCCTAAGATTTGTTAGTAAGGGGGAAGGGAGGTTGAAGATGGCCGTGTAGGGAGACGGATACTTGCTTTTGCACCACGTCTGTTTCCATGCGCTGGCAGTGTGCCAACAAGGATGTCCTCTTATTCTCTTGCAACTGAATCTTTTCCTCGTGAAATGCATCGTTCCCTCCCGGCTCCCAGCACGTCCCCAGCCATCGGGCACTGGATGACATTTGCCCAGAGGATGCTCCCGCCCCCGGTTCCTCGCAATCTCAGCTCTGTCCTCAGCCCCTTTCATCATATTTTATGCAAGGCGAAGTCGCACATTAAAAACATTTTTTTTTAAGCAGCTCTGTCATTTATACCAAAACAGACACACTGATAAATGAGGAATGATCCTTTTCCTGTGATGTCACAGCAACTTGCATTCAAATTTATTTGATAGAAACAAATGTGCTTAAACTTCCGCAAATGGGAGAAGGCTGCCTCTGAAATTATTTCCATTTTCAAGGTCAGTAAGCAAAGAGTCGGTCCATGTTCCGTGGAGACAGCCTCCAATCAGAGGAAACGGTTCCCCTGTCAGCCAGCTGTTATCTGCATAGTCCTCCTCTGCTATTTGATGTGCCACAGGCTTCTTGTCACTTGACTGTGAGATATTTTCATCATTCCTCTAGCTGACACCCTTCGCGTTCCCTCTACCCTGGTGCAGAAATCCCCAGATCTAATAGCGGCAAGGGCTTAGGATGCGTCTAAGCCAGCTTGGGCTCTTTCTCGTATGGTTACCACAATGTCATTTTTCCAGGACACATTTCGTATACATCTTAACCTCTTTAGCACCCTTCCTGGCAAATAAATACATTGATTTTAATAGCCACTTGAATTCGACCCAGAGGAGAGTGATTAGGCTCTTAATGAGCTGTGCAGTGCACATTCTCTATTGGCTAAATCTTGAGGTGCTTACTCAGGCAAACTGCCACAGAGGCTGAGGCTATGTAGAGCGCTTCCAGATGTGGTGCCTTCAAATTAGCTAAAAGATGAAGCATCATTCATTTCAGCACCAAGAAAGGAATGCCGACATAACTTACTGGGTGATTTGCAGCCTCTGATCTTCCCTTCCCTTCCCTTACCCCTCCTGCCCTAACTGTGAAGGGAAAGGTGAGGAAGAACAGATAGGCAAGCTGGCATGATGTTCTCCCAGCTGCCAGTGCCTCCCTCAGCTTAACTCCATGCAGCCCTGGAGGAGCTTTGAAATAGATTCAAGGAAGGAAAGATCTCCCCATGCATCCCTTGGAAAACCCCAGAGCGAGCAGCCTGCCTGTACCGACCCATCCTGAGAAGGGTTGCAGAGCACCTTCTTGGCTGGGAACCAAAAGCAGCGTGAACACCCTGGCCCTGCTGTGGCGCAGTGTGCATGCGTGCGTGTGTGGATGTGGGTTAGCACGTGGATCCCATGGGGATGAGACTGTAACTTCCCATGGATTGATCAATGACTGCAGTGCTTTGCAATTCTCTTATGTTTCCTCTGCCACAGCGAGGGCAGCCTTAGTCTCCCAAGGAGAAGAGGATGGTCAGTGACAAGCGTGCCTGGGATGAACCCTAGACTGACTTAATCTCTCCGCACAGGAATGCTCCTCTCCCACTTCACGTCAGTGACACAAAAGCTGCCAGATACCCAGTCTCAGTTCCTTCCATAGCCAGTGGTGGGAGGTGACAACTTCAGGGGACAGATTAGCCTCCCTGATATTCTTTTAATCACCTGCCCTGTAATGAGATGGATTGACATCAGGAGAAGCCTCCCTCTCCCTCCATTGGTTATAAAGGGAGGCTACAGAAGCAATGTAGAGTAGCTAATCAGAGGGCTGGAGCACCTCTTCTATGAGGACAGGCTGAAAGAGCTGGGGTTGTCGAGCCTGGAGAAGATAAGGCTCCAGGAAGACCTTAATGTGGCCTTTCAGTACTTAAAGGGGGCTTATAAGAAAGAAGGAGACAGACTTTTTAGTAGGGCCTATGGCGATAGGACAAGAGGTAATGGTTTTAAACTAAAAGAGTGTAGATTCAGACTAGATTTAAGGAGGAACTTTTTTACTATGAGGTTGGTGAAACATTGTCACAGGTTGCCCAGAGAGGTGGTAGATGTCCCATCCCTGGAAATATTCAAAGTCAGGTTGGACGGGGCTCTGAGAAACCTGATCTAGTTGAAGATGTCCCTGGTCATTGCAGGGGAGTCAGACTAGGTGGCCTTTAAAGGCTCATTCCAACCCAAAGTATTCTATGATTCTATTCAATGTTTTTTTTACACTGCTGAAGTTGTGCAAACAGAATCCTGCTGCCCCCTCACTCTGCCACCACTTGGGTCTATTTCCTTCATGCAAGCAGAAGGCTGGAGTACAGGGCGACTCTTGTATTCTTCAGGGTATGATTACACCACACATTTTCAGTGTATTAGAGGCAAATGCTTGATGTCCTTGTTTGGCCCTGGGTTCCCTGCCAGTTTCCATATACACCAGTGAGAATCATCTTCAAACCCACCAGCACCGTGAAGTGACTCATTGAAGGCATCCGTCCTCCATCAAATTACCTCGTGCATGTCAGATGCGGCACTGCCTGCATGCTGCCCATGTTGATGGCAATGCGTAGCCTGAAGGCCCTCACCCTTTAGCTGGCCATGATTGCTTCCCAAAAAGCACGGAGGTTTGACTGGCAGTGCCGCTGTGTCCCAGTGTGCAGAGCTGCGAGCGGGTCACCTGGAGGGCAGCAAGCTGAATGCCGTGGAGTGCTGTGAGATTAATTGCTTTACACTGAACATACATGGGGAAGGAGTTTACACACTACAGTCACTGCAAACAGCAAATTGCTTCAAAATACTAAAAGGCAGAAAAGTCTTAAATGTCTTATATGGCCAAAACCCTTGGGTTGTAAGCAATCCTAATAGATTTGCGTCACTAAAAATGTGACAATGTTATTTACATAGAGTGGAGGCAAGAGAGCAGAACAGAATGCATCACTGGTTTTAGCAAAACCAGAAACAATTACTGCAAAAGCTCAACTTTTTCACCTAGGATCTTTTAAGTATTGCAAGGGATTCTGTCTCAAGAAGTGATGGGAAAGGCACCTTTTTGTTCTGACAGGCCTGCAAAGGTCTGCAGACACAGAAACAGACTGAAATATCTCCCTCCTCTTCTGCTACGCTTACAGAACTGTTTTAATATCGATGATAGATACCAAGGAGAAATGATGTCTCTTAAGTTTAGATCACATCGTATTTCTATAAATGTCATAACGTATTTCTGTATTACATATAGCCACATGGATAGCACGCACATATAGCAGAACTAACCTCTCTATATATCATGATCTACATTTGATATAAACATGACAGATGTACTATAAAACGGTACAAAATATTCCGCATATTATTCCGTAGTACGCCATGTATCAGTTTAACACCATATATAGCTTATGTTTTATTGTCAGATATAGAAAGATGTAATGTTTCACAGTTCACACAAGTAGAAGTTACAGGAAAGAAAACTGTGAATAAAGAGGACAAACATTCAGTAGTATGGACATAGACATTCGAGGTGGTTACCCATACAGGGCGTTCCTTACTTATGTCACCAAAGACAAGGCAGGGGCAAGGGTATTTTTAAACAGTGGTTTGGGGGAGCTTTTGCTACACAGAATCTGGTCTACGTGGACATATACCATTGCAGACTCTTTTATGAATTTCAAAAGGACTTTGCAAAGCGCTCAGGGTCCACACCTGTGACCCAGCTGCAGCAGGGAAACCATATTCAGGTGCCGGCTCTCTGCTCATCACCCCAAGGTGGCCTCACCAGCTGCTCTGCACACTCCGTGAAGCCAACAGGGGTTACATACATACAGCAGCCCTGACACTGTGGCTGTCTAGGGAATGCACAAGAAACTAGAAGACTTGTTAATATATTGTAACGCAACTGGGCCCACAAGCGTTCTGCAGTAGCAGTGATCTTAACAATTATTAATAATGTCCCAAAGAGAAGAAGGAAGCTATAGCTGGTCCAAAAAGTGATGATCATTCAACTTATCCCTTGAATGTTGCAATTTCCAAAAAGTGACTGCAAAGTCAGAGGTGTGGTTTGCAGTTTTTGTTGCAATACGACAACACTAATTTCCTCACATACTCGTTTTCCTCTGCTATTTTACCACTTTGACCAAATCCTGCGTTACTGAAAATACAGATGAGTTCTGGTTAAATAGTAAAAACAAATAAATGGGTATATAAATGCTACTGTGAGTAAAGGAACTAAATTTATCTCTCTTGGACTTCCTAGCAAGTCATGTGTTTCACTCTTCTTAAATACTCAGAAACCTGTTAGCATTGATGGGAATGTTCACGAATCCTGATCATCTTGTTGATTTTTGCAGAAATGCCTGTTGCATTTGGTGAATAAACACATTCTTAAAATGCTCAGTCAACCATCCAGTACCAAAAATGGGACTCTCTGACTTGTATGCTCAGTCATGGGCTAAGACTCACACTTTAACTCAGCTGTTTAAGGTTTGATGCGAGAGCTCTGCTGAGGGCTTGATGTATGCTTATGTCCAAGCAAGCTTCCTTTTTGGTTATTGTGGGTGCAACGCCAGTTGCTTCACCTGCTATGGATGCAATACCTATGTAATCAGTTCAAGCAAGTGGAGGAATGAATCCAGCATGTCTCATGACTGAAATCATGACTGTCTCACAAATGATTCGTGTGCCAAAATGGCTAATTTCATACTCAACCTTAACTAAAATAATCAGCATTGCTAGAATTTGAAATGAGTTCCTGCTTTTCAGACTCCTGCAATAAATTAGCCCCCTTCTCCCACCTCAGAAAGAACTATCTATTTGCATGATTCTTCATTTTAGAGAGTTTGACTCATGAGGTAATGTGACTTCAGGAAAAAGACAGAATATATAGCTATTCTTGGTTTTCTCTAGAAAAATTTCTGTGGGTCATTGCAGCTTTAATTCAGAATTGTATTGACTGATTTCTTTCTGCATCCTAAGGAGTTGCTAAGCAACATGGATTCTCTCTCGCCATGCATTTGTCAAGACAGAAAAAAGTAGGAAGAAATAGAAAAAGATTCACCTTCTCTTATATATCTATCAAGCCACAAAGTATCACTTATTTCAGCCTTACCCAAAGTATATATACTGATATATTACTCACTTCCTCAGTGCTGTAGCTGATTCCAGAGTCTAAGTTCAAAACTAATGAAAGTCTCACTTTTGCTCTCATTGATAAGGCACTGTTGGATGATGACTTTCACCCATGAGTCCACCCTTATCCAATGGCTCATAAATCTGCTCATAAACCATAAATGGGCAGAGGCCCATCATGCCAAATTCTTAGATGGTTCTTCTCATGAGGAGCACAGGGTTGGGGAACGAGGGCTTGGCTGTCCTCAGCCTGGAGTTCTCAGAGGTCTTTAGAAAAAACGAGTTATTCCAGGCAGCCAGTACAGCCTGAATGCTATCATTTGGGCCTTACAGACACCACACTTATGGCTTGTGGGCCTCTGCAATAACACAGTCAATCAGAGATGGTATGGCAATGCTGTGGTGATTACCGTGGTATGCACTGTAGCCTATACATTCAACATATGCAGGCTATGGTTTCGTGGCAATGCTGCTTAAAAGGTCTGTCAGAAGCCTGCATGTGGTCATCAAGCTTATTTTAAAAAACAAATATTCCATTTTAACATCTAACACACCCTCCAAGACAGTGTCCACCAGTGGATTTTCTTCTTTTCTTTGCTCTTTAGCAAAATGATTATTTGCTGGGTGGCTCCCCATTACACCACAGGTTTTGCGTACAGCCCTCCTTAGAACAGAGAACCAGTATTTGCCACCCAATTAGTAGTTCTCTCAATCTCCCAGAGTTATACTGCAAACAGATTTGTACAAGCAATACAGATATATTTTTTGTTGTTGTTGCTGAAAGATTCGTTATAACTTGGAATACAGAAAGAAGAAGCCAAATTTTGCAGTCGGCTACACTAAGGAAAACTAGGAGAAGAAAATCTATTGACCTTAATGTCTTGATGCTATGTATAGTCAATGAATTCATTCCTGACTCGCTATGGTATGACTGAGAACAGAATTTGTACCTCTTTGCTGCACTTTAAAGCCAGGGTTTTTTTCCCTCAGAAACATCTACTTGTAACTTCAATTGACAACACGTATCTGAGGGCTCTCAAACTGGAGAGCAGAAAAGCGTTATTGATTGACTTTTCTCCTGTTGTTCATATAGTATGATAAGTTCTGCTTCTCCTAAACAGCCTTTTGAGGGCCAAAAACAGCAACTCCATTTGCTCGTTCTGAAAGAAAAATCACAGTAAGTTTGCACAGAAAATTGTAAAACTGCTTGTATTTCAGAAACATTGTCAAATAATGGACGTGGACCACTGTTTTATGTGACAGCTTAACTGCAAGATCTGGACTATAGCTTTGGAAATGCATTCATATTGTCAAATTGGTTTATTTTGAATGCATTTATAGCTCTTAATATCAATTTCCTGTTGCTGTTCTCACAGGGAGTTTTATTGCCAGACACATCAGTAAAAAACATTGGTTTTAACGATATACTGGGAGATTGATGACACATATATATATATTGTATAATCACAAATATGCACACCAAGCCCCTAGCTATAGAAATTAACCTAAAGCAAGTCAGGAAAGGGGAGCATTATGTGTTAGCCCATGTGCAGGAACTTGAAGTTCATCTATGTCATGGTTTGGGCTGGACTGGCCACTGAAACCTCAAACCAGGACAATCTACCACCCCAGCCCGTGGTGTGGTGGATGAGATGTAGATCCAATTTCCTGGAGGCGGTTCAGTGATTATTTCCAAATTCTCTGTAATTCTTCAAGGTGCAGGAAACCTCCTCAAACTTCTCAGTCTCAATTCAAGGACTGTAGACAGATTGAATTGGGTGTATGGTCCAAATGCAATAACTCTGCACACTGGGAAATTCCACCCCCAATCAATAAATAACAAAACTTTTCAGGTCTGAAAATTTGCATAAAATTTCTACAATCTCAGTCCATTTTCTTATCTTGAAAATATCAATATGATATGCAACCCCAAACCCCACTGACTATACGGTTCGATATACAAGTCTAATAGAAATTGCTTTGCCTATGATCCACTCTTCTCAGCAGGTCTGAATGCTCATATGAATAAAATCTGCTAAAGTGACTCTGGGATCAGGCCCTATTTATTAAAAATATTGAACTCTTCTTTTTTCTATTATACTGACTTGGGCTATAGAGTGCTGGTGATGTGTCTGAGTCACAGTCTGTCTGTGTGTGTGTGTGTATGTGTGTGTATTTATATTTAGCTCGCTGTATTTATAGCTGTGAATCTCTAGTCTGCTACAGCAACCCGATGAACAAAGCAAATTGGAAAAGCACCTTTCTTAAGCAATAAGAAGACATGCTATCAGTGCCTTTCTGCACAATTACTGCCTGCCCCAGGCACTGCTCTAAGGCACAGAGTCAAAGGTTGGCTTTCTCAGCCACTCAATAAATACTTTAAATCTCATTCTTATTGCTACTTTGAATTTCCGGGGGGGAGAAGATTAATAGGTGTGCGTTCATTAGGAGTTGTCACCGAAATTCTTCACCTGCTCAGATCATCCTCCATTTGAGAACTTCAGAGATCGTTACAAACGTTATTGGATCACATCTCACCACACCTGTGAGATTTAGAAGCCCGATCCTGAAGTCAACAGTTGTCTTTCCAATGAATGTGTCTGGAGTTTGGCTCAGTCACTCATTTTTCAAACCATGTGCATTTTATACACAAAAATTAATAGGGAGGTTAATTGACTTTACCGGGTTCATAGAGGAGGTTGTGGCAGCTGGGAGCACAGCAAAAGTCTCCTGACTCCTGGCCTGGACTTCATGCCCAGCATGGCATTTGCCAACTCTCCTGGGGAGAACAGACTAGGAAAATCAGCTGGATCTAAAATCATACTAAAACTCTCTCCTCCCCGACCTAATTCTTTGAGACCAGCTACCTGAGGATGTGTTTGAAAGGGACCAGCCTTTCTGTACTGAAGTTTAAAGACATTAGTGGCGATATCTGTCAGCACACCGTATTTCCTAAGACACAAGCCACTTTTACCAGGAGCTGTTACCAGCCAGTAAGAAAAATGCTCCATTCAGTCCTCCTATGTCAAATTTGAAAGCTGAAGGAATTTTGCTGAGAGTTAGAAACAAACAAAACCAGCAAAACTTGGGAGACACACGATGGAAAATTTCAGCTTAATGGGAAAGAAATGGACAAAGGTGTTCCCTGTGACAGCAAAAGAGGAAAAGAGAAACTGCTTTACAACTTTATTGGTACTATCTGGTAGCACCAGCACATGAGAAACTGTGAGCAGAGAGTACACCACAATTTTAAAAAATTCATTAAAACATTTAACACACCCTAGTCTTTGCACATCATGTTTACTGTTTTTTCACTCTCTTCAAAAATTCCAAAATGTACAATGATGCAACACACGTATCTCATTCCTTAAGATTGCACTGTAATGCAGACCTAAACCCCAACCTCATATTTTCCCCCAAGGAATAAAACTCTGTGTAAAATTCCCGGGTGCATGGCTAGATAGCAGACAAGTGTTTCGATCTACCACAGTTTTGCGTCATAGTGAAAGAGTGAAAGGATGATTGTTTTTTAACATTTGTTCCTTTTTCTACTTGCCAGTGACCAAAGTGGCTCCAAAAGTTCCCTGAAAACTCAAAGAGAACTTTCTATCCTGAAAATAAAGAGATAAATAAATGAAGGAGTTGGGGAGTTGGACTAGATGATCTCTAGAGGTCCCTTCCAACTCTGAAGATTCCGTGATTCCGTGATTCCGTGAAGGAATCTATTGCATTTTGGCTCCACCAGGATGTTAAGCCAAATTCTTCAGTCTAAAACTTGCTGTGGAGCTACTGATACCTCTTCCATAACAGAGCTAGAATGAACGTATCTCCAGATTTACTACAGTTCTTCCTTTCTGAACCTCTCAAAATCACAAATGTGTTATGTAGCTATTTATTACCTTTTACAAAGGGGCTTGCAGCATTTGTGGGATCCCACAGTAGCTTTCCTGCATTGGATATACCCTCCAAGCTGAGCTATAGCCGAGTCAGAGAAGGGTCCCATGCCAGCCCCTTTGCTGGAGAGCAGAGACTGTACCTTCAGCTGGTGTACAGTGGTGCCACTCCATGGCTTTCTGTGCTGCTTGTGCGGGGGGAAAGGTCTGCTTCTGAGCTGCTGACTTGCTGCAAATGCTTCTCACGGTCTCAGCATCAGGTTGCCACTCCACCAGTTCCTCTGAGGGATGCCACTGTGAAACTATAATAATGAAGATCCTTCGCAAGGCACAATAACTGCTTTAGACCTGTATTTTGGTAGTAAGATATGAACCATATGATTTACATAGTAGATTATTTATATATATAGTAGATTATTATATATAAGATGCACCTACACGTATGTATATGTATATTTCTATGCACATGTGTATCTGAATGTAGAACATAGGCACCCATGCAGGTAACTCCTGTTCACTGGAGCACAGACTCATCAGCATATCAGGATCCCACTGATGCTGCGTTTTGCTGTTTGGATCTCTCCTCAGCTGATGGATGCATAGCAACACAAGCAGGCAGAGAGTTTCCAGTTGCCTCTGGAGGCAAGGAGGCTCTTTCTGGCTATTTATCCCTGTTTGAGCCTGGAATAAACTGTTTGGTAAACAGGTCCTGGTAGAATAGATTCAGATAATGGGATGCTGTGAAGGACTAAAACCACATTCAAAAAACATCGTTCAGGGCAGTCTGAGCCCAAATGCATTAGGCATGTGTCTCTGCTATCTTTATTTGTGCCTACAGCTGCAGCTGTGAGTAATGGTTGCTTTGGTTGCCCCGGTATGTCTAGTGTTTTACCACTCTGTGAGGCTGGATCCAAAGTCCTTTGAAGTCAGTGGGAGCATTTTCACAGAAGCTGCTGGTCTTTGGGTTTGCTTGATGTGGCACTGCAATCAGAACTGAGCTGGAGAAGGGGAGGGACACACCACTGCCACCAGGATGGATGTCACCTCAAACCACGGCCAACAGCACAGGGAAACTGAAGGAATGATTGTCATGGAAATTTCCTAAGAGGCAGAGTGTTTATTTTCCAAAGTTTTCGTCTTAGGGATTTACTGTCACAACAACTAAAAAAACAGAGAAAACAGCTCTTGTATTTATGAAGAGGGGATAAGCTGAGGAAGGAAATATTGGATTCTCTTCATCTCCCTCTGTGATGGAAATAACATCTGATTTTGCTCTGTGACCTTCCCATGCACTTCCTTTGGAAATCATAATTCACTTGGTATCTACAGTGACTGCTGCCTTCCATCTCCAGTCACCCAAGAGGGGAAAGACAGCAAATTTTCCCTCTGTCTTGGCCTGTTGAGATGTATCAGCCTTTTTATGGACACTTGAGTGCTTCTCAAACAACATTTCTGTGCAGCTGGAGCACCTGATGAAGAGTGAGGGAGAAGGAAGGCCCATCTGAACTGCAAGAGCACTGCATATCTGGGGTTCAGTCTGTCGTGGTTTGGGCCAGGTTGGCCAATGACAAGACAACAGATGCTCTCCCCCACCTCTTACTCCAAGGAGAGGAAAAAGAGAGATAAAGAGGTTTATGAGTTTAGAAAAAACTAAACTACTTTAATGAAGAAATAATAATAATAATAATAATAATAATAATAATAATAATAATAATAATAATAATAATAATATTTTAAAAATAATAATGAAATAGATACTATATATAAATATACACAAAACCAGATCAAGTTCCAAGTTCGTAGGAAGATGTCACTGGCAGGCACTGGGGAAGTTCCAGACTGGACTCAGTGACAAATGGGAACTGGAACACACTGACCGGGATCAAAAGGCAGATGAGCTGATGGGGTCCTCCTCAGATGTCAGTCACTGAAGAAAGAGAGCCATTGAAGAAGCAGTCCGTTGAAGAAGAGCCAACAGAGAAGGGACAAAGACAAAGAGCCAACCTGACCCCCTTGCTCCCTCAGCTGTTACACTGAGCATGGCGGATGGGATGGAACACCGGCTCGGTCAGTTTGGGTCCCCTGACCTGCCCACTCCTCCCCACAGTAAACAACCCAGTCAGTGACCCTGGCTGCCACAGCAGTACGAGCAAAAGCCCCTCACTGAACAGAAAGTTGGCTCTGGTTCACCCCACACCTGGACAAATACAGTCCCACTGTGAGCTGAACCACCTTCCCAGAACTTCTTGTCTTGGGAGAGCACCAGGAAATCACCAACAAAACTCAGTGCAGGTGGTCCTGGAATTTGCCCAGCGTTTGACGATAAAGTGCACAGTCCTTCAGTCAGCACTGGAGACCAAAGTCTGTAAACTGAAAAAAGCACATCATTATCATAGATATTTTTTGTTTAAGTGACTACCATTTTGTCTGGCCCAACAAAGAGAGCTGCTAGTGCCTGCTGGGCACTGGAAGAGGTAGAGAAGTATTTCCCCTCTGACTATGGGAATTCCCCATTGCTGTTATCTAAAATCACTGTAATAAATCTGAAGGCAGAGGGAGGTGGATTCTCAGCTCATGCAAAGCTGCCTCATCCTTTGGCTTCAGCAAAGTAGCAAGAGTTCACATCAGCTGAGGACACTGATTGAGCTTGGCTCATCTTACAGCCAGAGCTGGTTCCCTGACACAGCATGTGAAAGAGCCTCTTTTAGTGGCAGTTGTGGATGAGCTGCCATGCCTCACCATCTGGGCACCAGCTAAAGAAGTGGATGTCCAATGCACTTCACCTCTGACATCAGGAAGCCAGAGGGAGATAATGTGCTGTAAAACTTTGCTCTACAAATGCGTATTTCTTGGCTTATTACACTGATGAGTTATATTTGTGATTTAGTGCCACAACATAGGCTCTGCTTTCAGCTTGCCTTTAAATGTTTTAAAATGCTGTCTTTTAATTAACAACAACGACAGACCTCTGTCAATGTTTGTGGCATTCCACTGCCATTCTGATGCCAACTGCTGTGTGTAGATCTCAGTAAGAAGGTGGTGTTCTGGGCACTTTGGCTTCCCCAAGAAAGTGATTGATATATCACAATAGGTGACAACAGCAACCATACTGACTGCTGTCAGTATCAATCCCATGGACAATAATGATAGCAATTAACTGTGTCCTTAGGAGAAGTTTGAGTTTAAGGGATGTGGGCTAGGTAAGTCATTAGTTAGGTGCACCAACTAAGGTGGTAGTAGATGAGTGAAATATTTCAGAAAAGAAGAGACTTCACTCAGCTCTTCCTTTGGCTGCTTTAGGAGCTGGGGAATTTCCACCCACTCTGGTCTGCCCTCACAGGGCATAAAACAGGACCCCTTGGCAACACAGGGGTCTTACAATAAAAACAAGTACAGATCAATCAACGTAGTCCTCTGTATTTTTACTCGATATATCCTCTATACTTTTTAACTCTACTGTATCCCTGATTTAGCAATGGATCCAGGGAATGACTTTGGTAACTCATGTCACTTCCCACCCTTACTGGGCTGGCAGTTCAGGGTTGCATGGACTCTGGCTTTTGATTTGCCCCAGTAGCTCTGCCAAGCACTTCTGGAGAAAGGAGGTGCCCGTGCAGGACTGAGGGTCCCCAACAGCCACGTCCCTCCTGGGGCTGCAGCACGTGTGGCCAGCCCTCACTCCTGCCGGGAGTCCCGCCAGCCTTGGTGTGCTCACTCCCGTGACTAATTGCAGCATACTTCGTAAGGATTTAGCCTCGTCACCAAATTTACTCCAATTCTGGAGGGACAATGACTGAGCCAATTGCTTTGTTTTGTGGGCGGCTTCAATAACGCCAAGTTCTGGTTGCAGAGACTCCAGCTATTAAGAGCTGGCTCTACCTGGTTTGTAATGGATGGGTGGAAGAAGACAGCCTGAACTAACTAACTCCCAAGGTGCCTTTAGTCCACTGCACCACATTATCTCCCATTTTCAGCCATTTGTTCTTTAAACCTTTTTCTCAGGTAGTTCATAAAATATTGATGTGAGAGGTCCCAGAAATTTCTCTTCTTCTCCTTTGCTGTAAAAAAAAAAAAAGTTATGAAAGTGTTTCTCTTCAACCAGCGCTTTCTTATGTAAGAGAAATATTTTATCTAGCCACTGAGACAATAATTTCTGTTTTCAAAAACAGGAAGAAATGTATAAACAATGTGCAGCCAGAACAAATAATAGAGGAGGTTTGCCAACCACATTCCTAAATGCACATATACAACGTCTGTGAACAAAACTGCCACAGCCCATGATTCCTGACATTCAGAGCTGTCACACCATTTATTTTAGGCTGAAGATTTATGTAAGATAAATGGTGATAAAGAACTACTGCTAGTTCTAAGCAATCTGGGGATCTCTGGCAATTTAAAAACTGTCCCCAGTGACTGCTGCAGAAGAACAGAAGAAGCCAGAGCAGTGGATGCAGGGCACAGAGAGGATGCAGCCTTTCAGGCAAAGCTCTCCTCTCCTCTCTGTCCTCGCAAATCTCTGGCACGCTTCCCGTGCTGGGAGCCACATAGGAGTGGAAGTTTTGTACATGCAGCGCAGAATCTGCAGCGGAAAAAGAGAGGAGGATTTGCCTGAAGAAGGGCACTGCAGGGCTCTGGTGGACAGGCTTTAGGCAGATCATGCTGCAAGGGCGTGTGACGTCCCAGCCCCCAGCTGTCCCCACCCCTCTGCGAGGAGGTACCAACCCTGCAACAGCATCTGCACATCAGCTCCTGTGCCTGCATTGCAGCCGCCCAGGTTCAGCCCTGGCATGTAAGTGCAAGCTCCTGAGCGGGGGTGAGTTTGTGCTCAGACTCCAAGCTGAGAGCGAGAGCACCGGTGGGACTGGTGGCGGCGGCCTCAGGGCAGTAATGCTGGCAGAAGGACAGGCACAAGCTGCAGGGTCGCAGACGTTGCCATCCAAACTGGCTGATGGGCGAATGTAAGTCCAAACCCTCGTGCACTCTTCCTTCTGCTGAATTTGGCTCTAGCAGAAGGTTTCTATTCAGACAGGGCTGCCTGCATTTTCTGGGGCATAGCCCGCTCTTAGTTTATAGGAAGGGGCCAAATGCAGGAGGACAGGCCGGCATGCAAAGTCTGTGGTGTGTAAATCAGGCATTCGCTGCCCAGTCTCACCAGTGGTGCACGTTGCAGCCTGTAGGGACTCTGTTCACGTCAAACTGCTTTGTAAGTGATGGGCTCTCTCTAGCCCTTCCGCATGCCCTATATGTGGGGTTTGTACCGCATTTACTACATTGGCTTGAAACCTACTGAGCTGTAACGGTGCTTGGCATCAAAGGGCATCCCAGGAGGACCGGCATTGATTAGACCCCAACCGTAAAAGAAAATCACAACTCCAAATAAAATAGGTCAGTGAAAAAACAGTGTAAGGATTTGGGCTAAGGACATGTTCCCGTCTTTTCAGTGAATATTTAAATTTTCTTCTTCATTCCTGTTTACCTGCCCCAGGTCTGAATAAGTTGTCTCGGCAAACCTTGGTCTCACTGGGAGGACGGCAGACGTGGTTGTGCCCTGGAGAGCACTTCGGTGCCCGCTGCGACCACTCGATGTGCAGCCTGTCACCCAGGGTGTGACTGCCCTGCCACTGAGTGGGCATGTTGGCGCTCTTCTAGGGACATCTTTTACAGAGCTTCCTGGCAGGTGGTGCTAACAGTGCCATTGCGGTCAGCTTCCGGGAAGGAGATGGAGGGGCAGCCATCACAGGCACACAAGGTTATTCAGCAAGTCAGAGCTCAGGGGAAAAATCAGAGCAACTCATTTGAGATGGAGAGGTTTCAGTTTGCTTTAAATGCTAGAGAAGAGTAGAGGACAATATTTTGAAGTAACTAAGAAATAAAAAATGAAAAGTGAGGAAAAAAACCCTCATCTGATGATTGTTTAAAGGTGCTCAAGCAGTCCTGGATGCATGAAAACTAAGAAAAGGTGAGCAAGCACTTCTCCCATGCTCACTGAAAAATTGATCCTCGTTCTCAGCTATCATTTATGTATCCATAATAAATATTGACTCCCACTCTGCCGAAGGACTTACATAAGTGCTCCAGACATGTCTGTTTGCAGACATTATGATCTGCGTCTTTGACTCTCTGTACTAGTCTCAATATAAATGATGAGCCAATAAATACTCTTGGAAAAGTTTTTACGATATGTTAGTTGACATTTGGGGGCTTCAAAGACTCACACAGAGCTGCCTTCAATCTATATGCACTGTTCTTCATTGATTAGGTGAGCTCATTGATTTCTAGCAAGATCAAAGGTAGAAGACAACTGGTGGAGAGGTTAAATACGGAGAAGACCTACTAGACCCATTTGCCAGTTACCTGCTGTAGTAGAAGATGCTTCTTCCATACAACAGCCAACAAAATATCACTTCTACTTTTCTATGATTTCAGAAATGGTCTGGACACGTAGGGATAGGGTTTTTTCCTGCAGCCCTGGCAGCTCCCAAGGTTGGGAATGTTTTTCTGTAATTTGGCCTGCTGTTGGCTACATGCTTCCACTCATGTCCGGTGTTGCTCCTCTCTTGTGTTGGGCTGCCCAGCTGAGCATCATTTTACTGATTCCCTATCAAGGAGGGACCTTCAGCTTGCAGGAAAGGGGGACGTCCACAGGGAAATACGAGCAGTCATATTAGACTAACCCAAAAGGGTCTTACGATGGTGTCCCTAATGATGGCCAGCAGCAGATGAATTGAGGAAGCACATAAAAAGGGTAAGTAAAGAAATAAAAGCATCTGGCAGTCTGTAGACAGCTCCTGAGCTGATGCTCGTGTCAGGAGCTTTGAGTGTGAAAGCCTTTGATGGACCTTTTTCCCATGTGTTTATCTTTCTTCTTTTTGAAGTCATTTGTAGTAACTGTTGAGCCCAATCAGGTGAGATGCATTTTGCCTTTACATTGCACTCCAGGCTCCTTCCCAGTTTGCGGACACCCAGTATCCAGTATTTTTCTGAACACCATTGCCAAGTATTTCTCTTAAGCTAACATCTGCATTTTGAGCTATTTTCCCCAGCTCTATTAACTAGCATTTTTTGAAACGAACATCCTTAATTGGATCAATTTGAAAGGATATTAATTTTCTGTCCATTTATTCAATCTCCTATTCTCCCCACTGGGGTTCACAACCCCTCTGAATCTGAGTGGCATCGATGAATACAATTAATACAGAGTACACATACGCTCTCAGATCATTAGTGAGAATGTTAAATAAGATCAGGTCTAATATTGATCTCTGGAGCACCTAAATTTCCAGCTATTCCCCATCTAACCGTGTTGATGACTAATGATGCTTTCTACGGCTAGGCAAATGAGGTTTTGGCTTACTGCCAGTCCCAAAAATCGGGAGGAAGCAAGAGAGGAGTTGGTTTCAATCATACTGAAAAAGACAAAAATCAACACTTTCTGGTGAATCATAAAATCACATATATTCCGTTTGGATCAGATGGAGTTTTTTCTTATTTGACATGGTAGTTTTGGTTTTGTTTAAAACACTGTGAAGTGTTTTAAAACTTGCTTAGCTGCACGTTAAAGGAAAATTTCTAAACGAAAAATAGTTTTGAATCATGAAATACAAATTCTGCTTCCCAAATGATCCAGCGGGATGTTCAATTTTTTTAGGGCAGTTATTTTTTCAAGATCAAACAATTTCGGAAAACTCAATCAGTAAGTACAAAGAATAACTTTGTAACTGGCAAATCTACATTTTTCATCCCCTCCTGTAACCGCGACCCACTAGAATAAGAACATTTTAGTTGAAAAATGTTATTCACTTCTGATCATCTTACATGAGGTTTTAATTTCTCTTTCATTTAATTTCATTTTTAATATTTGTGGCATGTAAATGGGACAGCTAATTACAGTGATTTTTCTGAGTTAGGAAGCATTATTGTTTGCTGTTCTAATTTATCATATTTACTGTAGCAATGCCTAAGAGTGCTTAACTGTGGCCAGGACCCTGTGGTTCTGGGCTCAGAAGGGGCACAGAAGAACAGGCAGATCCTTCTGCCGAAAGAGTGAAGCCGGACGACTGTAGGAGGCTGCAATGCAGAAGAAGTTGAGCACTGGCATAGGAGCAGATCTTATCTTTGGTGCCCTCCATTTTACTGCCTTATGGTTTACTCGTATTGAGTTCAGTTAGGAAGGAATAAACTAGTTGGGAAAAAATGAATAAAGGATGGCTAAGGAGTCTATGTCAAAGGAGGGATTGTTGAGAGGTGCAGGTACGAATTGAAGATGAGCTCAAGAAGCTTGAAATACTCTGAGTCTGTGTTTGTTCATTTTTGTCATAATGTTTCATGATATACAAATATGCTATATTATTACTGATTTTATATTTTATATGCATTTTATAATTTCATTTTTTTAAAAAATAAGGCAGATAGATACATAGTTAACATTTATTCACGTTCTACCCATTCTGTGAATGGATTTTGGCTGTGTCTCTAGGCTAATGTCCTCTCCTGCCCGGTGTTACATGGCTTTATTTTAGCTCTGAGCTTCTGGTCCTTGTTCTTATTGAAAGCCTAATGCTCAGACCTACAGGTGCTTTCCTCAGCACAAGAGCTGGCCATGGGATCAAGAAATCAGCGGTGGCTGTACACCAGGTCCGTGCTCCTTGTTAGGCAGCACTGCCAAGCTGAGAGCAGCCCCAAGGCAGCTCTACCCACTTTGGGGCAGATAATGGCCCTGAGCCACCTCTGGGATGAGATGTGGGGTGAACTGCTACCACCTCTCACCCTCCTCTTCCTGCCAAGGTCCCCTTTCTGCCAGCAGTGCAGGACGGCCCGTGAACACAGGTAGGGCAGCTTACAAGCTTGCAGTCTCAGAGCCTCTTGACAACAAAATCTAGGACGCCTGTGTCTGTGTAAACTCAGTCCTTCCTCAACGGACGTCAGTGGACCCATTCTCCCCAGCCGCGCATTGCCTAACATGTGCTTGCCCCTCTCTACAAAGTTTCCGCCTTGTTTTTCACTGATGCCCCATTTAAGAGCTAATGGGGTATAAAGCTTCAGGCAGAAAAAAAAAAAAAAAAAAAAAAAAAAGAAAAAAGTAGATAAAAGTAGATAAGGATGCTGGAGCACTGTCCTCCCAAGTGGCAGACCAGAGCCTGCTGATGTATATCCAGAATGAGAGTCCTCAGTATGTGCGTATGGAGGAAGGGGAGAAGGGAGATGCTTATTAGACCGAATGGGAGTTCTGTGCGCGGGAGAGGAGCACTCTGCGGCCCTGAGGATGTAAGGAAGATTTGCTAACTTTGCTTTATACTATTCATGCAGATAAGGAAGACTCTCAGTCTCCAATCATAAATCGGTATTATACAGTATACTCCCAAAGGCCATAATTACTTCCAGAAGCAGAAATTTGAATGACCCAGATAATTAGTTCAGTGCAGCTGGTCCAAAAATTATTTACATAAAAGCCAGTTTTACTTGAGGGGGAAGAAAAACAACCTTGCTACGGAAAGCAAATGACCCAGTTAGCTTCGTGCAACGAGTCTGAGGAGGCAGAGCATGAGAGGCAACACGATGGCCTGTGCCGTCATTTCTTCCCTCTTGTTTTCAGAGGGCAAACGCCGGACTGCTGGTCTGGCAAACGACCCCCCTCTATAGACAAACATGCAGGAAGGCAGTGAGGAAACAGGAAAACTGCATGAATTCGACCTTGTGCTTTCTGCAAGAGTCACTCTTGGGGAAATGCAAGGGTCTACCGCGTCCAGAGGAAGACATTTCACTTGCAAAGGCACAGGCACCCAGGGAGCAGCGAGAGGGGTGAGGAGCAGCACAGCTCTTCTCTGGGCTCTGAGGAAGCCGGCGTCAGTTCTTCCACGCAGGGGACTGATGCAGCGGGAAGCTAATCATCGAGGTTATCTGGATTAATTTTTAACCAAAACCAGTTCCTCCATCCAGCTTAGCACGTAGCTGGGCAGCAGCAGGGGAGGGGAATGCCCAGCAGCTCTGTGGTTAAGGTCTCGGGGGGCCAGCGCTGATGTTTCAGAGGCTGCCCTCTAACCTGTTAGGTTAAAAAGGAAAGGAAGGATATGCTTTTAGAAAGCATTTAATTTTAAAAGCATTTGAGTGATTCAACCCTTTGCCGGTGACTCTGCGCACTTTTAGCGTGCGCTGATGGACACGCTAACCACTGCTGGGTTAACCACCGCCGTTTGTTTGCAGCTGTGTCCTGTGTGGACAAGCCCCGAGTCTCAGCCCTCTGGTGCTCTGACCCCATCCCCAGGGCCAGCTCCTCTGTCCCTGCCCATGCTTCTTCCGTGCCCGTGCTTTTACCCTGCAGGTAATGAGATTGGTAGCTGCCCCCGCTGACACTCCCACTCAGGGACCCCGTGAGCACTTTGGGGACGCTCTGGTTGTTGCTTCCCATAGCATCTTGTCCCCTGCCCACCAGTGAACCAAGGCATGCTGCCACAAGCAGAACAAGACAGAGCTACAGGCCATGGTAAGTGTGAGGAAGGAGGAAGCCTGAGCTGTATGTCCCCATTTATTGTGTCCTTATGTCTTTGCCAGGTATCCTAAAGGCCACCCCATTTTATTCAGGCCGTGGCCACCTCAGAATCAGACTCATGCTCTGCAACAAAAATGTGCCAGGAAAGGTATCTATCTGCTGTCCCCAGTGTGCCACAGGCATCACCTGGCATCACCACTCTTTAGCAATCCCTCAAGGCGTAAGTGTTTTTGTGATGCTTCTCAAAAAGCTCGCTCACTCTCAGAACAGAGCTCTCATTCCCCTGAAAGGAACCAGAAGACAAACAAAATCTGTGAGAAACAAAACAGGGTAACAACGATCTTTTGTATTCAAGAGAGAGTACAAACATGCTTACTTAAAAAACCCAAATTGTTCTCCTAAAATGTTGTAAAATGTACAAATAATAACAGTAAATTGCTGTGTATCTCACCAGCACCACATTACTGTTTGCTATTAAGTTTGCTATGGATAGCACTTATTACTTAACAGCATAGTAAATAATCAGATAACATCCCCATAAAGAGACTGGATCTGATTCGCCTCCCACTTACACTGCTTTTATGCTAGTACGTGCCCATTGACTTAATGGGGTTAATCTTGATTTACAACAGTGTAAATGGAAAGGTGAATTAAAGACCGCAGAAGTCAAGCTGGAGAGGATGTGATTTGCAGTGGGCTGGATCCTGACTGCAGTTACACACCCCTAGACGGGGACTAGCTCCATCGAGCTAAAGAGCTGCACAGCTGCCAGGGCAGAGGAAAAGGCAGTACGGGCCTCGCTGCGCTTTGCTCCCGGTGAACGTGCACATCTTGCGCAGCGCAACGTGCCAGTAAGTTCCCTTCCCTTTCCCCCCCCCCACCCTCTCCATGTGTTTCAGGGGCATAAGAAGCATTTCTCTTACACAGCCTGAACCCATGGGGGTCTTCGCAATGTGCACGCCGGAGATATTTTGTTCTGCCCTTTGCCTAAAGGGCAAGAAGCCTGTGAGACAGAAATGAGCTGACGACTTCTGAGGTGGGCATTCAGAAACCAGTTGACTTAAAGGTTGGTGCAAACTCTGGTGCGTCCATCTTTACATGTTGTGCAGAGTCAAACAGAAACCAGCCTTGCCCGTCAAACTGGAGCTTGTTCTGGTTCATGACTCTCATGTTCCTGCCCCCAAAAGCTGAGCGCAGGCCAAGAGCGTGGACACCTTGCAAATGTTGGTGGTAAGGCAGAAATACACCTCATACAAGGAGCTTGGGGTCAGTGAATGGCAGGTCCTGGAGGAAAAATATTGGTGGGCAGAAGAGAGAGTAGCTTCTTGCAGGATCTGGGAGTGGGTGAGGGAGGGGTGCTCAGGGACATTTGGGTGAATAAGCAATGCCATTCTCCCCAGGCCATCCTGATTTCCCACTTGCAGTTTGGGAGCCTGTCGATGGAGATCTGCAGGGGTGTGTGCATTTGCATCTGTCTCTCTCTTTCGACATGTGAGAACCAGCTCCTCAGATGCTATCAGGCAACAGCGACTGAGCTCAGCAGAAGCGCGGCAGCTCCCACCAGCAGCAGAGCTGGTCTTCCAGGACGTCTCTCTTAGAGGGATAGCACAGCCTGGGTGTTTGGAGACAGGGCTGTTGGTAAACACACCCTTGTTTACATTTCCTGTTACATAAGGGGAATGTTTCCTCTCCTGGCTCCTTGTGCAGCATGGGATGCTCGCAGCGGGAGAGGAAGCAGGATGTGCTCCCGTACGGAGCTCCCACCACACCCTCGCCCCACGCCGGGGCCGCTGACGGAAACCGCTTCTCCCTGTGGTCTAACCTGGCTCCCAATCAGGGCGGCAATTACACTGCTGTAATGGGTACTCCCAAAATGTATCGGTCAATCGGAACTGCATGTTAAGCGGGTGCCGAAAGCCGTGGCAGGTTTGATGATCGCTCTGCGTCAGGACCGCAGCTGCGGGCTGGAGAACACAAGGAGCACCCAGGCGGACCTGGAGCGTGAATTTAGACCTTGCTTTCACTTCAGTTGCAGAGATGAAGAGCAGCGGGTGCTTCGGGGCAGCCGCTTCCCTGATAAAACTCTTCCTGTCTTGCAGCAGAAATGAATTTGCCCTTCTGGGCCAGCTGCTCCCCGACGTGGGAAGTTCAGGAACCTCCCTGAGGTGCAAACAGACATTTCCAGCAGCAGCCAAACATACATAAACATTTTAAAAGATCACTTTAAAATTCCATCTCACCCCCTCAGCTGCTTGCCACCGTCCGATTTCTAAATGAGCGGGATTTCTCCTGTGTTCAGCTTCATACATATATATACAGACATAAGCACGCCCACCTCGTACACAAAGTATTCCCCATCTTCAAGTCACAGCCTCAGCAGAGTACAGAATTAGATCCTGTCTCAGCTTCATAAGCTCGCCCTCTCTGTTAGTTTATATAAAGCCACTTCAACCCTGAAGGAGCTGGCATCTCACATCCCTGCCTTCTGAATGTACAAGAGCAGAGGAGTGAAGAACAAAATAGTGGGGGTGAGGGGGGATGTTCTGTTTCTGTAACATGAAACATCCCGGAGTTAAATACCAACAAAATATTCAGTGTTAATGTTTAATATTGCTGGGAACTTGTCACCTCCACTTACTGTCTTGGAGCTGCCATTCTCTCGCAGACTCCCACGTCTGAGCTCTGGGCCTAACATGCTTTCCCATTATATACTAGCAGGAAAAAAAAAAAAAAAAAAAAAAAAAAGAGAAGAAAAGCCCAGAAGCAGGGAGAGAATGTGACTCTCTCTCTGGGTTACAAAGCTAGGTAGGGCTTTTTTCCCCTTTCTGTTTGCAGAAATAAAATTACTCATATGGCAGAGCTCCTAAACTTGTCTTTCCAGGGGTTGCCTTTTTGAAGCACCCCCTCTCACAGCACCCCTGTGGGATGCTCTTGGATATAGGGAGATTTGCTTTGCTGCACTGGGTAACCAGCCTCGTCACCCTTCTCCTCCCCCCCCCATCCCCAGCCAGAGCCTGTTCTGCAAACAGACTCAAGAGCACAAAAATTTGGGTGATCCAGGCACAGATCGGTACCTAAAATAACACGAATTGAGACTTTGCCTGCCACATTTAAAAATCCACTCGAGGCTGATTCGCGGTGGTGCGGGTCCTCTTGAAAAATGCATGGGCGCCGTTCCACAGAGCTCGCTTGCAAACCCGGGGGTATTTCTCGGTGCGGTTTTGTGCCATCCTGAACGTCTCCCTTTCACTGCTGGAAACTCAGGCACCAAAAAACCCAAGAAGTCAAATCTCCTCGCAATCAGTGGAAACACCACGCATCGCACTGCAAACAGAACTGGGCCATCCTGCCTGTCTCTCTGGTTTCTGTAAAAAGCTTTATTATCCCTCTAGGCTGAGTGGTTAATGAAAATTCAAACTCTTCTCACTTATTCCAGTTAGGAGGAGAAATGGGTGATGCAATCAGGTATCTCTGCTGCAATTCTGTTTATTTGGCAGGCCCTGCAAAACCCTGCTTCTTTAAGCACAGGAGGAACAAAAAATAATAATAACAAAAAAAGAGGTCGTTTCCCTACCCTTCACTCCAAACCTCCTTTGGTCAACACCCTGACCCAAAACTGACTCCAGTACTCTGCCAAAACCACATAATCATCAGACTCTGTTCAAACTTTCTTCTGCTTCTGTGAGCTCTGTTATTCCCTGTACACCTTTGCTTTGCTTTTTTTTTTTTTCCTACAGCAACAAACATGCTCACCACACCCCTGAAACAACAGCCAGACCAGACGATGCCGTGCAGAGCAGCTGAATCCCCCAAAAATACCCAGTCTGCCTTTTGCCGGGGGGGAAGGAAGGATGATGACACACACTTAATGCCTGTTACAGCCATTTGAAATGAAAGACGCCTCTAAAGTATCTTTTTCACAAAGTTTTAACCCAGCCGTAGCAACGCTCGCCACCTTTGTATACCTCTCGGAGCTAAATTTTTCAGTTAAAAACATGCAAAAACAGGTAAATTGAGGTTTTTGTGGAGTTCAGCGACCAGATCCATTAGGCTTGTAACACACACAGAGACGTGCTGTCATCCCTCCGAGCCTGCAAACAAGCCGTGGGTTGTAAACTACCTCTGTTGTTTCCCTGCCTTTCAGCATCACTTCTGTTTTGAGGATGATCCAAATGCCACTTTACTACTGATCATTTGGATACAAACCTACAAAACATCCAGCGGGGTCAGACCAAATCGCCCAGAAAGCAGGCTCCGGCAGCCGGCGAGAGCAGATGCTCCAGGAAATGTGCAAGAAAAGGGCAAATTCAGGCTCATACTTCCTCTGGCGAAGGCTTCCAGCTTCTGACAAGCCGAGCTGAAGTATGTCTTCATATTGTTCTATTTAACATCCCTCAAGAGTCTTTTCTGATCTCAATCTGTCCGATCACTTTTTGATCGCATTTTGCTTTTGGCCTTCCTGGCATCCTCTAGCAATCAGCTCCGCCACTTAATTACATGTGTGTGTTAGAAATTTACTGCCTGGGCAACCGAAACATAAAAAACCCCAAGCTACTGGACACCAAGTAAACCAGGGAGAGATAGTAAATGCTCATTCTTTATTCACCTCGTCCATGACATTCATGGTTGTGTTTATGTTTATCATGTTTAATCAATCTTGCCCCCGAATTTATGCAATAAACTTTTGAACCTGTTTATACATCTGCCATCTAAATATCCTGTGGCAATGACTTCCCAGGGTAAGACAGTGCGGGTGACTTCTTTCGATTTGTTTTAAACCCACTCCTTGATTAATTCACTGGGTATCCCATTTTTGCTGTCAAGAATAGTAAATAATCCTTCTGGTTTTGCCTTCTCCAGCCATTTGTGGTTTTATAGCACACTGCTGTAGTCCACCTTGGCCCCAGTCATCTCTCTCTAGACTGAAGTGTCCTGGTCTGTTTAATAATAGATTGCTGCTAAACTTAAGCATTGCTGCTGGAAGAAGTGGTGAGTGTAGAGGCAGTTTCTGTGGCTGCTCTCAGGGTTTCAGTTTCCTGTTTCATTCACCTTAGACACGGTGCTTTTCTGGGGAGTATTTAGGTCATGGGGATGTAAGGCAGTGGAAAAGATGTGAAAGCCTGGGTAAAGAAAGTATATTCTAAAACATTTTGAGGAGGGGAGGAACTGAACTTTATTTGCATTCGTAAGAAACAAGATGTGAGAAACATATTCTTAATTATGTGCAAAAGTAGCACATACCGCGTATTGTTAGGCACTCATCTGAGATAATCACAAATCTTTATTTTTTATTAATGAACTTGGATCAGAGATGGAGCTGCACCATACATTAAGGGAGCTGACTATTTTTTTTCTGTTGACATATCTTTAAAACAAGGGAAAAGACAGAAAATGGAAAACATCAATATCACTGACTTGCAAACGAAAAGGAAGGTTAAGATGGAGATGTTTGAATCGAAATGTACACAGAGGCCTAGTGTGCAGCGTAGATACTGAAGTTATTCATGTTTCCAGAGAACGTGCTTATTAGGTAGACAGATTATATAGCAAATATTACACAGTGACTCAAAATAGTTTTATACTCACCTGCATTAAATTGGAAGGAGAATTACATACTACTATGAGTATTGAAATAAATAAACTTCCATGGAAATGTTTATGCAATCTTACTTCTGGAAGGGTGACGTGCAGCACCAGGAGTATTTTGAAGAGAATTTCAAAATTCTTTTGCTCTTTATTCCTAGAGAAAGTATTTCACTGCAATTTCTTTTAACTTTTTGCCAAAGTTTCCAATGTGTATGCATTATTAGGTCTTGAGATAAAATGGAGACTAATCTTGTTCTGAAAATTTCCAGGAGTCATCTAGGCCAACACATCCTAAGGTATGCTAACACATTAGAGAAACTGATGGTGTTTCTGAATCAGTGGCGAAAGCCCAACATTAACATTGTACTTAGAAGTTTGAGTTGTTATAGCCCTATAATTTTGTTACAACTGATCTACGATCGACCCATGAGTGCCTTGAATTTCTTGGTTCTTAATTGCCAACTTCACAGTTTTCATGAACATCCATGAGTTCATGTTTTCTTCATGAGTTCCTCACAGTCAGGATATCTTGAGTACTTGATCATCCAATATTTAGTGTCTGTATTCCCGTGCAGCACTGGGCATGGCTTCCTGGCTGTGTGATGCAATCTTCAGACAAAGAAATAGAGACTTCAAGAAATCACCTAAGCTCCCTCAACAGGGGAAGAGATGTCCAGCAGCCACTTTGTCCCACCCGAAACCACGTACCCATGGGAGGAGGCCTAAAGTGCTGCAGGGCTTTGCTTCTCTTGCCCACTGCAGCTGGACCCTGTTTAGCTCGGCCCAAACTACCCCGTCATTTCACACATGGGCTGCGAAATAGATTTCTCACGTAGATAGTCACCAAGGGCGTGGTTTTAAGCAGATTTATTTAAAACAGTGCAAAGGGCTGTATGTTTCATATTTAGCTTACACCGGTTAGCTTAGGATCGTTGGAACCTGACTTACGGTTAGGATTCTCGTACTTCAGTTCCTTGAGGGCAGAGAGACATGGCTGCTGCTCTCAAAACAAAGCAGGTTAATGGAAGATGTTTAAGCAGATGTTCTTTGCCTGGCATTTACGATTGTCCAAGTTGGTTTCCACAACTGGGCTGGCACAAGGTAACATGGGCTGCGAGTCTGATGGTTGGGCGGGTTGGGCAGTACCTTACACAGCAGTGTTTGTCCTCAGATATGTCAGCATTGACTTGACAAAACTGGTGGCAATAGAAGCACAGACTGGCCCTTAAAACAGTTAAGCTGTGCAGATATTCTTATTCCAAACTGGGAGGCGCTCATTTCGTCTTAGCTCTGAGCCCTATGTTTTCTTTCCCCCTTGAGAAACAGTGAATATTGTCTATAGAAAGCAAACATTTTGGGTTTTGAGACCTGGGTGTATTTGATAGCCCACTTTCTGCCAAAAAAAAAAAAAAAGTTTTGAGCAACCCTAATTGAAGGCTTGAAGAGAAAGCTAAAAGGGACAAAAAGAGGCCTTACTGAACATTAATGCTGTCCAGAAGGAAAGCTCTGGCGCACTCGTGTTGGTAGGCAGTTACAGCCCCTATCTGTCAACGCTAATATGCCATGTGGATAGAAATGTCTCCCGTTACACCTCCAAATGCGTCAGCGATGCATTTGAAACATACCCATCACCAGAGGACAAAAGTATGAGAAGCATTTTGTTTTGCAGCAACAAAAAAGATAAAACATTGCAAAAGGTTGCCAACAAAGCAAGCTCTGTGGTGAACCATAGCCGCTCTGTGGAAGATCTGGAAAAGACACGGAAACCTTAAAAATAGAAAGCAAAGGGGGAAAACCCCTGCCAGAAGGAGTTACCAGTAATTTTGAAAGGAAGTGCTCCAGAGGGGAACAGCCGGAGGAGGATGAGGAAGGGGTTACCGAGGCCATCGAGTGAGTAGGGAGGATGGTGCGGTGAGGGAAGGATGTGCTGGAGAACCTTGGCTTCGCCTCCTGCCTCTCCTGTGGGTCACAGGGTGTCCCTGGGGAGGCCAAAGGCCACGTGTGCCTTTCCGCACACCAGGAAGAGTGCTGGTGTGTTTTGGGGATGGGATGGGGTAAGTACCTGCCACGGCAGCCCTCCTCCTCCTCCTTCTCCAAGGGTATGCTGCAGTTGCTCTTGCACACATGGTTCAAGGATTATTGATTCATTTTTAGGCCACTTTCCCACACAAATTAGGCTCACGCAGCCTGCCTG
The DNA here is from genome assembly GCF_963924245.1 of Chroicocephalus ridibundus. Lineage (NCBI taxonomy): Eukaryota > Metazoa > Chordata > Aves > Charadriiformes > Laridae > Chroicocephalus > Chroicocephalus ridibundus. Next base: position 49,293,495 of record NC_086285.1, read on the forward strand.
AGCGCCCGTCCGTCAGTCTCCCCTGGTAACTCCTGAAGCCTTTTGTTTTCAGGCACATTGACAGCGGGGTGAAGTTTCAGAAATATCTCATCCCTACGGGTTTTGTGAAAATAAAGGACTGAGTAGAGAAGAGAGCCCCTCTTCGCTTCTCCACTGAAGGACTGACTACAAGAGCTCGGCTGTTATTAGGCATCAGAAACCCACATGGATGAGTCCCTCCCTGGGCTTCATTGCTTCTGCACCACAGGAACTCACTCATGTATTAACTGAATTTTCTCATCCTTCCCTTTATAAAGCTAGCGCTCTACTGTAACAGGGATAATGACATATTTCACCTGAAATAGGATGCTTATGAGAGCCTAGCTTGAAATAAAGATTATAAAAACGTAATGTCTAGCGATTTCAATATCCATGGAGTAGGAGAGAGAGAGAGACAAACAGATATATATGTAGGTAGACAGATAGATAGATTTCTTAATTGAACTCTCTGCTTGGCTGTGTTTCCTTTAGGCAAGTACCATACGTGACTAACAATAAAGGATCATAAGGAAGAACATGTAGGTTTTTTTAACAAATTTGACTTATCACAGGCAAGCTTTTACACTTGCATCAGCCTATACTGAAGAACCCTAAATAATTCAAAGCATCCAAATGGTCTAACATTAGCAAAGTAGTATTCTCCCCACAGGTGCTTAAAAGTAGAAAACAAGGTGGCAATATTTCCTCTTTTAAAATACTAATAATATTTCATTCCCCTGCTCCAGAGCATTTAATATCCTATATAAATCAATATCTACCTCACTATCTATCGATAAATGAATAATTACATTTCTGCCCATCCCCAGACGCTCTGAAACCATTTATTCTAGTAATTTAATCACAAAGCTGTTATTGCAGGGGAAATTCAAGCAGACGTGAATACATAAAGCCAAAAATAGAGAGCTAAGCTGAGAAGTTCACTATAATGGCAGTCTCTTCCAAAGCAAGCTGCTTCTCACTTTCCCAGGAGATGTAGTAGGTATCTCTTCACTTTTCAAAACAATAACTGGTACGGTAAAGCTCAGTCAAGCAAAGCAAAACTTAACTCACTTTGCTTTTCACAGTCAACATTTGAATGCAACAGGGAGTCCTTGCTGGTCTGATCAGGAGCTCTCTCTCTCCCCCTCAAAGGACATGGGGTCCCAAAATGTCATCACGCTGGAGCCTCCATTTGAAAAGGAATCGTATAACAAGATCCATCTGCCTCTATAGAAAAAACTGTTCCTCTCAAATGAGTACTCTTGTGCTTTTTTGAATGGACCTACATCTGGGAAAACTGAAAATACCCATCTTCACCCCACAGAAACCTTAGTTTACCCGCAGCAACAGCATTCCCTTTCCCAGTTGGTTCATTGTCCTTTTGATGCCATGTGCCTGCTGTTAGGAGACCAGATAGGTGTGCATGAGAGAGAGTGTGTGTGTATACACATACAGAAGTCACATAAGATTGAGAGGAAGAGTCTAGATTTGATGTGAGAGTGGTAGTTTCCCATTCACTGGCATTAACACAATCTTCCTCCTGCACCTCAGTGAAAGCCTTGGAGATGACTGAATTAGGCTATGTCTCAGTCAAAATACTTAACAAATATTAATTATACAAACCTCCCTCCCATCTCAATTAGATATATGCTTTTTGTCTGTAAGAAGGATGGAAACTCGGATGACTTGCCGGAGCAGAATGGTGATATGTTCTCCCAGCTCCCCATCCTATGCAAACCTGTTCTTCCTTCCAGACAGGCTGGGTGTGTTTACCATGTCTCTGCCTTTGTTTTTGCTCACCTTCCATCCCCACAGGGAGCCCTCAAGCACGTATTTATTTGCACTTTGAACCTGTGCTTGCTTGCATGGCTATGCTTTAGCTCGAGCTGGGACCTGATTGCTTTAGGGAAGACGGAGACGAGATTGCCTGAGTGCCAGTAAAGCTTCAGTGCCTTCGTCTGCAATTCCCCCCATTCACCCCAGCACTCCAAGTTCTCCTGCAGTTGATACCAACGGGTGGGAAAGAATCCTGCAGTGGTTCAGGGCAAAGTGTGTGCAGCACAAACGCCCACAGGCGAGTGCAAAATAGTGCAATCAGGCTAATGCGGCCTGAACTCTGCTTTCAACAGCAGAAATAGCAAAAGCCCTTATGCATATTCTAATGTATACCATGAATGTTTCTGAATGTATAGATGGTTTATTATGCCGGATTTAGCTCTGGGAGGTGTCTTGCATTCTATAAATGCTAGGTTACAAAAAATGCTGACATACATATGTATGTATGTGTATAAATACGTATGTCTGGGTCTTTGTGAAAAATAACAGCCTAGGATGGCTGGGCAGATAGCTGACTAACAAGATAGCTATACACATCCTTAAAGTGAAACAAAAAACAGCCTTTAAGCTATAGGCGTCTTTTAACGCTGACTTCACTTTTAAACCCCTAAGTACGCTGAGAGGGCTGCAGCCATCTCAGGTTCCATCAAGTTTCCTCCTCACTGAGCACGTGGCACCAGATCTGTCTCTGCAGGTCTCCAGAGTCCCAGCAGAACAGGGAGACATGGTGGGTCGATCGGGTAGCTCGGTCCTTTGTTATTCGGCTTTAATCCGAGTAGCAACAGCAAAGCTTCAGGGGGTATGATTTGAACGGTAGCCAGGCAAAGAGGAACATGGTAACGCAAGAGCCAGGAAAGATCTTGGCAAAGTCTTTTTCTAGTCTCTGTGGTATCCAAATTAACATGTGTATTTCAAGGGTGAATCCAAACGCATCCTATGTCTGTCATTCAGTGGCCTGCCCGTGGCAGAGGTGGGACAGGCAGTCCTCGCCCCCCACGGCTCACAGGCAGGCATGCAGCAGCCCTTGCATCCCAACATGGACCATTCAGACCTGCTCTCCCTTTGACATTGGGGAACTGGACAAGAAGGTCCTTCCCAACCTAAATTATTCTCCAGTGCGAATTTCAAAACTTGGTTTAAGTGGACATTTGGGTGGCATCTCCCAGCCCCAGCACGGAGCTTGCCCTGCTGATTTTGAGTCACGGTGGGCTATCTGTAACTGCAGCAGCAGAGGAATAACACCCAGTTTGCAAGGAAGGAACACCTCTGACGTGAGAAGGCTCCTGAGTAGCTCAAACCAGCTCGCTTCCCTCCTGTCAACACCCACATGGATGGAAAGAAAGTAGAGAAGATCTCAGGCAAAACTGCAGTCTCACTACTCCTGTTCATTGGGAGGATGTAGCAGCTCCCACCTGCGCTGGGTCCAGGCTAGGAGACCAGGAGAGTCACCATGGCTTGGGGAGGCCATGGTGCTGCTCCAGCCGCAGAGGGCAGTTTGTCCGGGGAGGCACACCCAGCCTGTTGTCAGGAGCAGGGAGTGGATGCCAGTCCAAATCCACTGTTGAGATCGCAGATCAAGACTAACTGTATTTACTCAGAAATCTCCACACTGCACAGATCTGTCTGCTTGTGGGATTTGTGCTAGCTTGATGAAGGGGTTGGCTCCTATCCTCAGCTGAACCCTCATGGTTCAAAGTTGTGCTGGCTTTTTTCTGTGTCCTTTGGGGTGAAAAATGTCTTGCAGCTGCTGCTTATAATTATTTCCCCTGTGTTTCAACATTCTCCAGATGAACGTCACCCGAAGCAGTGCTCCGAGAGGCTGCAATCATGATTGCCAATAGACAACATCCAGACTAAAAATAAAAAGCCACAGCATGGGACTGAGAGACAAGCAATACATCCTCTGGCAAAAATCACCGATCGCTGGAAAGAAAAAGCCTCACCCCTCCAGTCCTGTCTTCTCCATGCTGAAAGCAGCTTCCATCTAGCAGCATCCTCTTCTGATGTCATCAAGACATCAAGATGGCTTGTAGAAAACACTAGGTGAGCTGACCTTTCCTTTTCATAAGTGCCCGTGTTTCATAGACATGAAATTTTGGCTGGTCAGTAAATATGGTGGAGGCAAGGAGAAGGCTTGTCAGTGGAGAATTTATTTACCCCTTGGAGAAATTTGGGGAGCTGTTACTAAATACCTATTTTTGGCCCAAGAGCTAGCAGATTATCTATTTTTTTTCTTTCTGGTTTCAACAGCCACCTTTTTGCGGAGATGGATTAGTCTGAAATGATCCCACCTGCAGAAGGGAGGGAAGCCTAAGGAAAACGTTTTCTGGGAGAGAGCCACAGTCCCTGCCTTGCTTCCTCTCAGCTGTCACAGCCCAGGAGGGAACGAGAGCTGCCGAGGACGACGTTTCCAGGAGTACTGGTGTGTGAGTGGGGAGAAAAGGCAAGCAGCAGAGCCATGGGTCTGCCCTTTCCCCGTGCTGGTGGTCAGTGCAGAGGGTAGTGGGTGCGCAGCAGAACTGTGCTGCAGAAATGGGACCCACCGGGCTGCACGGTAGTTACCGCGGTGGTTACCATGGTGGTTACCTCCGTACCAGGTAACATCAGCTCTTTGGACCAAGCCCTCAGGTTCCCCTGCCGTGTACCGTGTGTGCTACATGGCCAGCCTGGCAGGAAGGAAACCCTGACAAGCTTTCAAGGCTTCTCAATTAGGTCTTCACTGCAGCTCAGGAATTGAGACCTCAGGGTTTTGCTTAGTATATCAGTTTTTGCATATTATACCTGAGATGGGCTGAAATATTTATTCCTTTTTTTTTTTTTTTTTTTGGATTAGTATTTAATACACAAGGAGAATCTGTTCATTCAGGCTGACCTTGCTGAGAATGGGGTCTAGGGACTAATCCTTTACGTGCTGGCAGTAGCATATATACTTGGGCTAAGTAGAAGTATTTCGTGGCAGCTGATCCACCAGTTCACTGCAGTGTTAGGGCTGATCCTCGCCCTGCAACAAAAGCCTTTCTGAATTTTGCATGCGGTAACCTCACACGACGAAGACACTGTAAAAAATAACGTGACACTCTACCCTTGTGAAAATAAATAAAAGGCCACATCTTTGAAGAGCGGTGGTGAGATGTTTTATTTGCGCTCCTTTACTCCATGCCTGGGAGACATGAATTCTCAATCACTATTGCTACACAGTCTTAAATGCAAAATAAAGTGCTTCATGTGAATGATCGTAATTGTTTCAAACCAGACTCTAAACACCCAGTTGAGAAAGGATAGTACCGCCTTTGAAATGAAAACATGGCTCGAGTGGGAAGGGGAGAGATTCTAGCTCTTGTTTTCCATTTTCACAAGTCTCCCGAGCCATCCCTCCCAGTCTGCACAGTCCTGGGCAGATAATTTCCCTGGCGTCTTGCTCCTTGGGGGGACGACAAATCCTGGTGCCTTCTCATTTAACTGAGAGGAACTCGGGTTAAAACCACAGCACTCAGGCTGGTTCAATAACTTGTTTGGCCCACTGTTTTTTAAGAGGCTGCAGAGCTATAAATATGTTGTTTCAGGGGAGGACTTAACTGCCAAGAACAAGCAGCTGATGTTATATTATTAGATTCAGGACTAGAAAGAATAGAGTCTAGACATTCCCTTATTAAAAAATAAGAATATTTACTTAGCGTTTCCTCTCAGTGATGTGAAGTGATAAATATGATCAATAAGTGTCTAATATCTCAAGTCAAGACTCAGTTCCACTTCCGGCCTTCTGCTCCCTCAAAGGTTTTATACGGGTCTACGCATTCAATCACATGTCTCCTAGAAAAAAAGCTTAAGATAACATTTACAGAGTTTATAAATGTTTTACAAGGGGCCCCCTTTTCACTTGTGATAAGACATGGGGATTTCAGGCACAGGCAGGAGAATTAAAAAAGTGTCATAGCTGAGTTAGGGAAGGAGGAAAAAAACTTTACTTCTTTAGTAGATCTAGTAAAAACACCTCTTCTTCTTGCCCATTGATGCACAGTACTTACCAAGAGCTTCCCTGCATGTACATCTGCCTGCATCTATTGTGAGAAGCACTGGCATTACAAGCTTGCAGGCTGGTGGGGCCCGTGTGAACCATGGGAATCGGGAGACTCACCTTTGGGTTAAAAAAAAAAAAATTGGTGATTTTCCTGAAGACGTGGGGGCTCCTGTTGATTTTTCTGATCAGATCAATGCCATGGCAAGGAGGTGGAAAGGAGCTGGTGAGTCCTTCCCCACCTGCTCCCGTTGGAGGCAGCATCTGCAAAACCCTTCCCTCCCGAGCACAGCACACGCAGGATTTGAAAGATCCTGTTTCCAAAGATATCCGAGGGGAAAGAAATGAAAATCAATGAAAAGCAAAGCCCAAAATATCCAAGATACGCATCTGACAGGTACTGCAGGCCCAGACCCAACAGACCATTCAGACTCCTATCTCCTATCGGTGCTCATGGGTTGATACAAGTAGAAAGAAATAGTGAGCCTTTCTCAGCCAATACCACATGGAACAAACTCCGAAGAAGGAAAATGCTCCTTAATGTCTCTAGGCCTGCTTATTTAATGACACCAGAGCCCCACACATTGTTATTGTGAACGCCATAAACACAGCACTGGTGCCCATCACCCTGCTAAGTGCCTGCCCTAACCCTGAGGAAACGGTGGCATCGCACTGTGAACATCGGCACTCCAGTGACCAGTGAAGCAGTATTAAACAGACCTTTTCACCTCGAGCGTGGCTTTCGGTGGGCTTGAAAAATCCACCTCTGCTGTGATTTCAAACAGAAACCCTTGGATGGGCCATCACTTGGGGTCGGGAAGCATCTCACACAGCTAGTGGGTGTGCTGGCAGACCGTTCAGCTGCGTGGTAAGCTCCTCACCTCTAAGAAGTGAGACTTCCAATAACATACTTGTGAGTTAAAATGGGACACCTGTATTTCAGACAAGCTTGCTGCTTACCCTGGGTTTTCTTGGGCTATTCCGATGGAAATCAGAGGATAACACATCCTAAAGAATCAGATTTGGGTGCGTTGTTTTCATGATCAAGAGCATGTTACCCCACATAAATAGCTTAGTACCTTGTAAATACTCCAAAAATAAAGGTCTGGTCAAGATATGTCTGCTATAATACTTTAGGCAGGTTGACATTGTCCTAATTCACGCTTGCTAGACTACGTGATTATCAAATCTTAAAGCAACCAGTGTTTCTAGTCATATTTTATTCCAGAACGTGGTTATCAGCTCATCTCTATGCCTTATTTACAGGAGAATTTAGCGTCATGTATGCAAACATATGCTAAATCTCTCGGCTAAAAACCAAGCGTCAGCATACATTAAAACACCTTCATCTTGTCCAGAATATTCTGCACCACTTGAGCTGCGTGATGGTGCCATGGCAGCTTCTGACCCGCGAGAGAGGAGTGCTGAAGCAGCACAGGTGACGACGTGTTTTGCAGCAGGTTTCCCCAGAGAGCGCTACAGCGCATCTCCCAGGTTTTTTTCCCCCATGAAGGTACAATGGTGGGGACAGGCTGCGCTAGCGTCCGCTTCCGGCGTGCCAAGCGAAGCGCCGAGGCTCTCGTGGCAAGAGGAGGAGCTGCCAGAGCAGCTGGAAATTCCACTTTCTCGAGCGTTTCCTAATTAGCACCATTTCTGGAGGCAGAGTACCTCATCCCAGGGTGCAGGACTGACCTGGTTACTGAAGGAAGGCATTGTCTACACCTGGCTGCCCACTATTTTTCCTGCTCGGGAATATATTATATGCTCACATAATTGGGCCCTGCACCCCTTCTCACTCAGAAACAAGCCAGCCAGGACTCGGAGAAGCCGGTGATGTTAGATGGGTTATTCGTGCACAAGTATCAGGGTTTCATATAAATACAAATACAGGTGCCAAAGGGGAGCACGGTGCTCTGCCTACCACATATACCCCTGCGAGCGCTCCAAAAACCAGGGCCAGCTCATGATGCATCTACAGCCAGAAACTCAGCCAAGCTGAATGTATCTTAATGCTTGTCAGACAGTGTGATTATCACTTCTCAGAGATCATGCCTGCCTCCCTAGGCCAGGGATTTCAGACCGCTAAACCCGTGATTCCCACACTTTTTGGGTTCTGTTTGTTTTTCTCACAGCTCACCACCTCCTTTCCCACCCAGATGCTACAAAACCTGCACCTGCAGGTGGGGCAGCAGAAGGTGCTTCCCACCGCCCTGTACCCCCAGCAGGCTTGGAAACACTCTTGTCTTCACCATGGGGCTGCTCACCCCTTGTGGCTCTGGAGTGCTGGGTGACACAGCCCTGGTCACTCAGCCTGTCAGTGCTGAGCAAAGCGTACCCACCCCCCAGCTTCACAGTCCTCATCCTGGCGACCACGATTTCATCAGACCCGTCTCATCCCGTCCCACTGATAGCATCTCCTGGAAAGGTGTTTTCGGCAGCACCCACATATAAGGAAAAACGCCGCATGAGCCCATCCGCCCGGCAGAGAAAGGCTCGGGAGGCTGAAAACGTAGCCAGAGGAGGCCGTGCGCATCTTATCTGGGATGCCAGAATGTCGCCTTTATAAGCAGAGCCCTGTATTATCAGAAAAGAGGCTATTTTCGGCTTCTTAGCTCACCCTCTGGGGCGGTGGGTGACCAGTGCTGCAGGAGATCATTTAGGAGTCGGCAGATAGAGAGCCGCAGTGAAGCAGCTGTGGATTTCTGGGAACGCTGGGTCACTCTGCATCCGCACCAGCCTCTCCACATGCTTCCAGCAGCGGAGCAGAGCAGGCTCGATGGAATAAGGCAGGTGCCATTAAATTACAATAATTTAAAGCATTTTTTGCCCAACCTGCTAAGCTACAGACTTTTTTTTTTTTTTATCCCATGCACCAGAGAAGACAGGGAATGCAATAGGGACAAATAGACACAGATGATATTATTTTAATACCGGGATTATTTTAATACATATAATAAAACTCAATTCTACTCAAAAAGTTAAATAACTGACCATGTTTCTATGCACACTGCGCTAAAAAAAAACGGTTACAGCAATAATTCATTCTTTGACAACAGGAAGCAGCTGATAAAAGAAAAACTCTTTGTTTTGGGTTTACAGACCATTTCCCATGTGTTATGTTTGCTTTGGCTGTCTCTCCGGCATCCGCTGGTAGAGATGAGAAAGAGGGGAAGGCAAGGGTGTTGCTCAAAACACAGGACCCCCAGACGCTGTTGCTCTTGTTGTTCTGTGCATGAAGGTAGCAAGGATCCTCATGAGCTCTTCGCCTCCTCCCCAGACCTTTTTTAAGGTGTGAAGCTACTGTCCTAGCAGAGCTCCAGAAACTCTCTGGAAACACACCACAAACTTCCTGTGAATAGTTAGGCTAGGAAATCCATAGTCTGGAGATGGAGAAAAAAAAAAAAAAGAAAGAAAAGGAATAGCCAAAATAAACCAGCATGCAATTGCTCCCGCGTGTAACTGCAATCCTTTTGTCCTTGGTTGGTGGTTTTATTTCCTAAAGGAAGCACTCCTCAATGACTGTCACACTCATGTCACTGGCTGTCTAGCCTCCGTTTCCCCACCTGAAGAGTGAGCTTCCATGCGTTTCAGGTTGTGCACACCCCTACTTTGCTGCATGGCCAGGCCAGGCCTTGCAGTTGCCCCTTCACAGCACCTTGGGTAAGAAATCTCTTGCCATGTGCTGAAGTTGCTCCCTGCTCCCAGCGTCGGGCAAGCACCGCGGCCCAGTGCCTGAGGAACCTGGAGACCATCACCTCAGACAGGGCTTGTGAAGGAAGGGAAACAGGATTTCTTGTCTTTTCTTGATTATGAACAAAGAGGCTCTGAGATTGTTTTCTGTTTGGTTCTTACCTGAGGAAGAGCAGGACCGCTAAGTCTTGCGTTGGTGTTTTTATTCTTTCTTTTCCTCCGGAGAACCCTCCGGAGGTCTCAGAGATGGGAAAAAGCAGGATATTGAATCTTGTCTGCCCAAAAGTCCTTACAGCCTGAAGAAGGGCTCGTGACCCCTAAGCTTGTCTGTGCTTCCTGGCTCTCAAGCAGGTCTGGCAAAAGTTGTGACCTTTATGTGCAGGCAGGAACCACTAAAAGGTTCTGCTAAAACACTTTTATTTTCCAAGCTTCAGGGATTTTGAATATTGTGATGCAGTGATAAAGTAACTGCAACATGTATTTAAAATTGTCTGAGATTTCCACTGTAGACCTTAAACACAGTGCTAAATAGGGCAAACAAAAATAGCTGTTACTTTGACAAGTGCTTATTTAAAGCCTGTTTTGTCAGCATTGCTGCCCTGGTTATGACAGGGAGGTTGTCTAGAAATTGCATAATTACCAATATTAAACGCAAAAAGCAAAACAGCACCGCACAACTCAGTAATGGAGCGGGTCATGTTTGCCACGGCTGTTCCAGCCTCTGTTACGGCCGCAGCAAACACCGTCTCAAACCGTGGCCTCGGGAAAATGCCGCGCTGCTTCTGCTCCTGCTGCTGCTGCTGCTGCTGCTCCTCATTTGCTCCCAGCCCAGGAGGCTGCTCCACTCTCGGCACGGGGGTTGCGGTGCCAGGGGAGGCAATAAGGACACTATTTTCCCTGCTGGCCCCCCATGCTGCTGAGAGAAGGCAGCGTTACTGCCTTGGCTGCTCGTTCTCCAAGTGCCCGCCACTCGCCACTGGACTCCTAATGGACTTCAATATAATAGGAGCGGGGACTGGAGAGCAAGGGGAGAAACAGCCCCAAAACATTAGGAGATCCTTTTTGCACATCATAAAATCTGTAACAAATCCAGCACCTGAGCTTCTGTGGAATAAAAGAAAACATTCTGTGCTCTTTCCCTCCTTCCCCTCCTTCTTGCCTTGCCTTTCCTCATAGCAGAAATGAGGTGAGGCAAGATGACCAGCTCAGAGGTGTTTTCTTAATGGTTTGATTTCAGAGACATTGTGTTGCTTATGTACCGTTCATCTTCCTCCCGATCTCCAGGGGCACTTTCAGGTGGCTTCTCCTCCTATTTCCTATCAGCTCATCAGGTCACTTGAAGGGCCTATCCATGTGATTGGTTTTTCAGCCAAACCATAGAAGGAAACATTGCAGCAAGCTCCACCACCACCTTTCTCCCCACCTCCTTCCCACCCAAGGTTTATTGCATGCGCCAGGGCAGGTTTCTACTCATGAACACCTGTTATACGTGTCATACTTATCTGAATGCAGGCTCATAATCAATCTGCTCTGCACTTTAGTCTAGCTCACTTTCAGGAAAAAAACATAGGGAAACTGAGCAGGGAGCTCTGGCCTGCTGGTGAAGATCTGCTTTCCTGGTGTCTCACCTGAGAAAAGCAGCAGGGTCAGGAACCACCTGGGTGCTGAGGCAGGCACACTGTAAGTGACAGATTTGCATTTAGCATCCACCAGTGAAAAACCTTCTGTAAGTGACTTGGTCAGCACCACGTATGGATGCAGTGGCAGGAGCAGATATGCCATCCAGAAGTCAAATTCCTAAGGCACCATGTAATCTTCTCCCTTCTTGTAACCTGCTGCCTCATGGGCTGCACGTCTTCCAGTGAAAGGAGCACTTGGGGTGAGGACCCTACAGCCAAGGGCTTTCTTCATAATACAGTCTTCATTAATTTTAGCAGCAGAATCATCCTGTGCACTACATGAGGATGGGGACTTAGGGAAAATATTAGCATCATCATTTAATTAAAGATGGATCATAATAATAAAATCTGCACAAAGGGACTGGCATGGGATTACGAAGAGAACCTTAATTGTGGAATTCCTCCTATTTGACTTTGAGTCTCTGATTTTTCCATCTCAACACAATCATTTTAACGGCTTTGGCATGTAATTTTCTGTTTTAAAAAAAAAAAAAATTAGGAAAGACTAAAGTGTTCTCATCCAGCTTCACACTGACACCTGTATGTGTCACCAGCAGAGCTGGAATCTCTTCTATCCAAGACTCTTCTCACTTGACCTAAAGGATTAACTGATAGCAATGATAGGTTGCACTCTACCCTGCTCACTGCAGGCCAAATATGAGAGGAGACTGGCTAAAACACACTTCTCTGTGGCAAGCACATGCAAAGTGCAACTTTTCAGAGGCCTAGAAATGAGGTAAATTTTCTTTGACAGTACAATGACATCAGACTTTCAGTCCCTGCTTCAAATGAGGAGAACTGCAAGTGATTTCCAAAGATAAGTTGCCAGCCTTTTCTTTTTCCATGGGTGAAACCCCTTTTTTTCCCTTATGTTTGAAAGAGCTGAAATGTTTCAGCTGAAACGACCTATGAAAAAGAAAACAAAACCAAACCAAAACAAAACCAAAACAGAAACAACCCAGAAAACAACAAACCATGCTTCAGAAGACATCTGAAGACAATTTCACACTGAACAGCCAAAGCTTGACGAAAGTTACACGAAGCTGAAAACAGGACCTTCTCATCCAAAACGCTGGATGCCTTTAACAATCAAGAGCGCTCCCCAGTTGCTCAGGTTTCCCTTGCCAGGCAGAGGACAATCATCCCTGCTTCTTTCAGGAAAGCCTTTTAGACCTGCTGGTACAAACGAAGAAGCTGCCATCATCACCAATCCCATCCACGGTGATTATTAATATTCCTTGGAAGAAAAACAGGGCTTTGTTCACATACAGGATTTCCTAACAATGAACCTATATATGACATCCCATACGTAAGAGCAGAGTTTCCCTTTTCGGCTGGGCCGACAACCGTCTTGCAGTCAAGGCTCTGCCCTGCGGCCAGCACTTGCCAGGCAGCTGGAGGTGCTGGAAAATGCGCTCCGGCGCTGATGTGCCGGGCATTTACGGAGGGGTGGGATTGAGTCCTCAGCCCATCCTGGTGCCAGGCGCTTTGGGTACCCCTTCGTGCTGCCGTGGACAACAATGCTGGGTGCAGACAATACCCAACCGTGCCCCTCTGCCTCTGCCGGCGTCCTAAATAGACACCAGTGAAGCCTTAAAACACCGCCACTTGCATTTCTCTTGTAAAGAAACATTAACAGCAGGTGCAAATAATAGAGCGGCACAAAGCACCTTGAGAGCAAACGATCATTTGCATGTCGATTGTTAACAAACACATTCTAACTCTGTTTCCAACCAACAGGATTCAAATATTTTTATTCTCATGGCTACACAGATCCCTGGCTTTCTTTACCGTACTTTTAAACTCGACAGAACAGAGGAAAATTGCTCAAATCCAAACTTCGTGACATTGTTGTCAGTTTATTTCCATGAAGCTGAGTGCTGAATATTATGAAACAGCTCAGGAATGCTGGACGTAAAAGGAGATTTCCTTTTTTTCCCCTTCAGCTGAAATATCTTTTGGCAATAAATCCCCGCCGGAAATGTGCTTTCCCTGATTCCCTGGCTTAATTAGCTCAAACAATGTAAGATATGTAACACTGACCACCATGGGAAACCTGATAACAAAGAACAGTGATACAATGCAAGCCTTTCAAACAGATGCAGCCAGTACCCTGCTAAGACAAAAGTGGATTCAGTGCAGTGTCAAGCCTTTTCTTCCTTGGCTGCTGCAGGAGACTCTAGCACTACGGTGAGGCAAGTTAAACTCTGCCATGTTTTTCCCCGGTAATGATCTAAAATTGCCAATTCCTCAGTAGTATGCAGGTCACACATGAGTATTTTCGTCAAGGAAGAGACAGCGACTAATGCTGCAGCTCCTCGGAGCTCCGAATGCAGTCGCTGCTATTGCCATAGGGAAAAGTATGAGAAAACTGACCCCAAAACTGGCTGCTCACGTGGAAAAGAGCAGCGCTCCTGGTCGGTGAGACTGCGTGCCCTCACGTGCGCTTTTCTGAGAGAGCAGAGGCTGCAGTTTCCTCAGCATTTCTTTCCTGGGCTGTATCCCTACCCCCCTGCACTCACTGAGGACTCAATCCCACCCCTCCGTCACCCTTCATCAATGGTTTATGCAGATGGACGGTGAGCAAGAAGGATGTGCTGGCTTGGGTTGCAAATATCCCTTTTCTTCTGGCCTGTCCTCGCTGCAATGTTGCTACCGGGGCGAGTTCTCCAGTGCCACCCCCTGCTCGGTGCTTGGGATACTGCGGTACCTGCCAAGCTGAAGGGAGGTTGGAGGATCAGGAGCATGAACAGGGAATGAGGAAGGACGATGGTGCTGCAAGAGCCAGTAACATTGCTGGTGGTGGCAGCAGCAAGAAATACAGTCTCTCCTGCAGACAAGCAGAATTGGGACCCTACTTATGTCGGAAGAAAATTAATGTGCGGTTGGGGGTCTGGATTGGTGCCCACAGTGTGGATGGTCCCAGCATACATTAAAGCTGCTCTCCCCCGATATTGTTAAAGATGCCAGAGGAGAAAAGACGCAATAGGCTTTCACCTGTTTCTCCATTCATAGTTTATAATTTTTAAGTTTAGACATATTTATAGATTTTCTTTTTCTTTTACTTGCATTAGGAGCTTGAGCCTTATCACTTCTCTTCCCCAAAATACCCTGTGGACACCAGAGGACTGACGGGATTATACCATCACAGGGACACAGGTAGGGAGGTGCAAGTAAACATAGTCAGGAACAGGGATTTCTTAGTCAGAGTGTTTATAGTTTGCTGCTCCTGTTGGTTTTGTCATTACCTGTGTAACTCAAATGCCTTGCAGGAGGACGGCGAAATTACTTTGGCCAGGTCCACCCGGGAGAGCTCTGTTGACTCAGCAGTGTCCACTGAGGACATGAAACTGGTCAGAGAGCTGACCTCCATCCATGCCTGGTGTGCTGGGGCCAGACACGCCGGCAGGGATGTGCTTTACTGGCTCAACTCGTTTCATTCGCGCGCAGGTCCAGAAGTGCAGGGCTGCTGAAAGCATATGTCCTACCAGCGCAGCCCTTCCCATGTACACCTGGACCTTCAGAACAGGTGAGAAAGCTCTAAATCCAGAAGAATTCCCCAGGAGGGCTTCTAGACAAAACAGAGAAACAGCAAATCCAACCAGTTCAGGGTCTAATGACTTGCGTATTCCTAATATAATATCAAATAGAGTTAAGAAAGCCCAACAGCCGTCTCTTGGGCTTCTTTTTTCTTTGTGAAGAACCAAAGGTCACGGGCTCACTTTTCTTCTGTGGGTTGCCTTTGAAGTCTGGGTATCATCGGTGCACCACAGGGCCCCACGTAGAAGGTCCCGTTTGATCCGAGTCCGTAGGTGGCTAGCTCTTTTTGGCATCTCTGGTTATCACCTTTGTATTACAAGGCCAGTTGCGATCTGACTGATCTGTTAAACAAATTAGATTCATCCCTCTGGCTCTGCTAAAACTCAAGTGTAGCCCTCAGTTGGGCAAAGAACAGACACTCCAACTTTATTTATATTAATGTAATTATAGATAGACCAATATTGAAATGGCCAACTTGCACTGTAGGCAAAATAAACAAATGCTTCTTTGGTGTTCAGTGCATCATGGCTTTTTTTAATTATAGCCTGCACACTAACTCTAGACCGTACCTAGAAAACGTGGAAGTCCTAGTTCTCAGAGGCAGTAAATGTTGCTCATTTTCCAATATATCAAAGTGAGAGAATCTACAGAGCGTGAAATTGTTTTATACCCCAGATATGAAAGTGTTTCATTCACTGGTATGAAATCTCAGTCCCCCAAAAGTCATTGGCAAAATTGCCACTAACTTCAGCAGAGACAGCACTTCAGTCTAGGAGGGTATGTGTGTGTGCAATGAACAAATGTAAGAAGCCTAAGGAAAGAAAAAGAAATATCAGGAACATAAAGGAGATGACAAAATCTACCGTGTCTGTCATGAGTGGGCAGCCACACGTGTCCTGCATCTGGTTCTCCAAATTAGTCCCATACATGACTGCAGCATCACTTAGAAAAAGATCCCATTCATAAAGTCTTATAGAGCTGTTATTAAATTCTGTTTACTAGGTACAGCTGTGCTTAATTTCTGCCTATATAGTCCTTGGTTTCGGCAGAGATTTTGAAGATGCTCCTATTATCACCGCAATTCTGGAAACAACACTTGCATGAGAATACAAAGATGCAGAGCTCCTTCTTCATCTACTTTTCCAGCCAGGCAACTGACTACACTGCCAGTAGAATAACACCAAAACTCTGGCTTTATGCAGAAGAGCTGGTGTGAACATTTTCTTTGGTTTGCCTCCAGAGGGGATAACAGTCTTCTTGGGATTTGGGTCTGATTGTTCACTGTTCTCTCAAAAAGAGCTCCCCCAGGGCTCTGGCAGAGTTTGGTTTGTAACATCTGAGGCTCTACAACTGGAGATCTGCCAAGCCTCTGCCTTTGGGTGATACACGCTCCCATTTAATGTGAATCTACCGCCCCCGCCCCACACACGCACACGGTTTCAGGCAGGAGGTACCACATTTTCGAGGAAAATTACTGCTACGCAAGCACACAACAGTTGCGTATGAGCAGTCGCACAGCTGTGGGATGCATCGGCTCCATTGGGCACGCGGCAGACGGTTGGACGCCTCTTGCACAGCAAAACCTCTGCATCCTGTTGCTCACACATGGGGTGGCTCTGTACCTCAAGTTCAGTGAGTTCATCCGGGCCTGGCGTGCCTGGAGCGGGTGAAACAGCTAACCCTCCAAATCACTGCACAGCACTCTGTCATTGTCACCAGGCTCCCCGTGTGCTTGGCATGATGACTCAATTAAACCAAGATTTTCAGGCTGTTGCCTGGTGTTTCATTGGCTCAAGTTCACTTAAACAGACGTCTCCAGAAGGTCAGCTCAGGAAGGTAATGGAACACAAGCCAGAAAGAAGTGTGCTTGCTTTGGGCACTTTTTTGACAGCGTAACAGAAACGTGCACAGGGCAACTTCACCCCTGCCCAATTCAGGTGGTTGCACAAAATGGAGAAATATCAAGGAAGACTTTAGATGCCTGTAGAGCTTATGGTAAAAAAAAATGCAAGAAATAGATTCCTAAACTAATAAACATATATCAGTGTTTAGCCACTAAATCACATGATGTGATTTTGCATTCAGAGGAATTCCAGTTGTTTTCTTCTTGAAGTTTGCAGTTGGCTAAAGGAAGACAAACTCATTGAATCATTTTAACTGACTTGCGTTATTGGGGAAACTAGAATATTTCAGTACTTCGGTACTTACAATGTTAAATTTATAGAGAGTAGTCAAAATGAAGATCTGTTACAGACTTACTCTTTCTGGAGATAAACACACTTTTCTTCGCCTGGTATATTTCTGATCTTTGGTTACCATGCAGCCAGAAAAAACTTTCAGCTTGCTGGAAAAGCTCAGACAGCACTGAACTTACTCAGTAACTGCTTCTCTGGTTACAGTACTACAGCACTGGTGCCGAAGGAGGCAGAGGTTGGTGTAGTTAGGAAAGAAGGCCTCTTTAAAACCAAAGTGCCTAGCTGAATTATTTTTTTCCTCCCTCACTCATCCCAAAGGGAAACCCTTTGTGTGAGCTGTGACTGTGGATATAAAATAGCTTGGCTGCTTCTCCATATGCAGAAAGCTTTATCTTGTCCTTATAAGATTACGGTTTATCCCTAGGTAATAGGTGAGCCCCAACTCAAGAGATGGCCAAATGGGACTGCCACAACATCAAGGAACAGGCTCCATTGACATCCCAGGGAATCAGTCCAAAGTCTTTGAGACGAACACCCCAATCTTTCCAAACAGCAGGGCTATAAATTATGTGGCTCATGTCCGTGCTATATATACATGTATAGCTATTTTCTGTTACTGCTAGCTTCCATGTCTTTTAATAATTAAGTCAGTCTTCCACTCTGAAAGGCAATTGATTGTCGCAGAAATTACTTTTAATGCATTCCTTTTGTATGTACTCCAGGTAACTCCCGGACTCCATTCACATTGCCAACCATCATATTTTCAAAATCTAGTCTTTTCTTATGAACACTGCATAAGGACAAGATCAATCTGACTCCCATCACACCATGTGAATAAAACTGAAGCTGTAGGATGATGCCGAACCACACATTTGTGGAAACATTTAAGCATTTTCTTAGCTCCTTTGGACTGTCTTGAAATTTGAGCGTGTGCTTAAAAATGTCGGTAGATCACAAAGCCCTTCACTGATTTGTTTTAACTGATGAACCAAATCTTGGTCTCCTTGTTGTCAGCTGACATTTTGAGCAACTCCAAGATACTGATGAGGAAAAATGAAGAACACGGTTGATGAGATGCAGGGCCCTGGGCCTGTAAGCTGCCCCCTGCAAGCAAGATGTTAAACCCCAGTGACATCTCAGCATGGACTGAAAGTTGGACCTGTGCAAGCTCCACTTCCCCAGATTAGATTTGAAACCACTGCAGGAGCCACTGCCTTATGGCATTGTACTGATGTCAGCAGACAGCAACTTTACATAAAAGTAGGGCTCTCATTCACATTCATTGAGTAAATGTTGTTATTGCCTCCCAGCTGTTTGTCACCACCCGTCTGCTGGGCTACGATCTCCTGACAACAAAGTCGACAGGAGGGAACTGGTGTCTGAGCCGCAGCCATTATAATTTAGACACTGTACAGTCTAGCACCTTATAGCAGGAACCCTCCCTTCTCGGTGCCTTGAACTAAATACACAACGAGTTACAAACTGGAGTGGCTGAGGTGTAGGTACACACTCCCCGCTATTACTTCCATCCCAGAGGGGTGATTGTCTAATGCCAAAGTCCCCTGCTCGTGCAGGGGAACAGAATATGTGTAAAAACGCAAATGAAAAAGTTCGCAGTGTTTTACACCCAGGCACTGCCACTTAGCGATAAATAAAAGTGAGTGTGATGTGGGCTCTACAGCAGCACTCAGCAGGTGGCCTCCCCCTCCTCCCGGCTGGGTACCCAGCCCAGCCCTCGCCAGTGGCCCAAGGTCCCGCAGGATCCAGCCGAGCTCTGCTACGAGCCACAGCACCAACTGCTGAAGGCACAACCAGACCCGCAACGGCAGTGGCGATGGCCTCCAGAGGCTGCTGCCCCTGTTCTGCGAGGTCCCACCACCCACCATGGTTTTACCCCAAATCGCTCCAGTTCAGAGTTGTCGGTTCCCATTCTCTATCATGCATCCCCTTCTCCCATGCACTCCCATCCGTGATATCCACAGTAGCACACCCCCGTGTTTCCAAGCACCAGGCTTGCTCTTCAAGGAGACTTTTGCCAACTGCTTTAAAAAATGCAAACCCAGGCCAAGTGCTCCATGCTTTTGGATGCTGCCATACCTTTTGGAGACATTACTACAGGGCAGCATAGAGTATTTTTATTATGGAACTCACATTTGAATTTTAAATGTTCTTTCCATTTCCCCAGATCAAGCTCGGATTTTTATTTCATTATTACAGTTTCACTATTGCAATATATTTTTTATTATTGCTGCTAATTATTACTTAGCTCGATTGGTTATTAGGTTCATCACTGCTTGGAAACTTCCATTTTAGATCTGGTCTGGATAAATATCAAAAGATTTGGATACTTTTCCAAAAGTTTTGAATATGCAAAATTGTCTATATTCCTGGAAAGGAATGGAAGTTAGCATATGAAAGAGGAAGAATCAGACAAAGTAGGGCAAATTAAAGGACAGACTCTAGCACCTCCCATCTCTGGGAGAGTTTCCTTAAAACAGAGACACTGTGTGTTTCTGCGTAGCTTGTGTTAATTTAAAGTGTTTGCGTTGTATCATTACCCCTTATTATCAGGCTTTCTGTAATGGTCAGTGTTACATATCTCAAGCCATGTGAGCTAATTAAGTCAGGAACTGCAATTTTTTGGAGTGATATAACAGATAATTCCCACAGAAGCATTCCCACAGTATTTCATCATCTCGGGCTCTAGATGTACTGAGAGAAAAAGAAAAATAAATTCATTTTTGAAGCTGGGTCTAGTTTAAATCTTCACCCAGACATCTGTGCAAGGCCTCCTCTATAGAAAGAACTGAGGAGGAGGAAGCCCTTTGTTGGGAACCTTAGAATAAAATACCTGTTGATGGTCAACTCTTCTCAGCACAGTCTCCTTTAACTCTCCTGGGAAGAAAGCTAACTGACATTGTTGAAAGTGCTGTAGACAACGGCCAAGTGTGTGTCCCTCCACAGCCAACGAGCGTGCAGGTGCCTCCATCCCGTCCATGGTGGTCCTCAGCACAGTTGCACAGGGCACCCACCCAGGGCAGACAGGGCAAGGGAGCAGCTGTCCTCTTACCACCCGACTTGGGCTTGGGTTGGACTTGAGTTGGGTTCGGTCATGCCATGGTCACACCAGGTCCAGCCAAATACAACACTGTCATGGTAGACTGGACCCCAGCAGAGCACTCGGCTGAGGATATGGGGATGCCCTATGAAACACTGCAGAAGGCTGAGGCAAAGGAAACTAAGTCTGAGGGCATCCGTACATGTTTAATCTTCAGTTTGCATAAGGATGGGGGTGTGAGATAAGCTGGATCAATGAAGAAAGATAGATTTCTCTCGAACAATGAAAACTTTTACGGTGATATTGCCCTGTCTGCCTGGGGGATACTGCCTTTAGCAACAGCTGAAGAAGGAAGGGACGTGCGTCCATGTCATGGAGGCAGAGTAGCACTCTGGAGATCCCCCGTTACAGTTGTTAGAAGTTACATTTGAGAAAATGCATACCCAGTTCTGGCTGCTCGTTATGGCTATTGAAGAACATTTGGACTTGAATCAACTTTTTGAAGAGCCACTTTTGGATGCATTCAGATTTTGCATCAGTTTTGCTTACCGCAGAAGGAAAAAAAAGGCCCATGAAGGCTGCCAATTTAAAATCATTTCACACAAAACCACACTTTTCAGTGAATAAGTTTGCACCAAAAATTTACCAAGGTCTAGCATAACCTAAGTGTAACTGTGCAATTTCCTTGTAAATTCTGGATTTATTTTAGTTACTTCTGCATAGGAATGCCAAGTAATTAACAGCACTATCCACTAAAGTATAAACACTTATTTCACAAAATGCTCAAGCAGAACTGACATCAACTGACCATTTCAAATATCCCACAGCTTTTCTAGCGTTTTTCCCCACACACACATTTGATTCTTAATGCTGTGGAATGCTCCATACCGGCTGATGCGTGCACAGAGATTATAAACAGTCACGGTGTGGTTTGCTTGCTGAGACAGAGTTAATTCTGTTGTCTCCTTCAAGTGAATTTACATCCTTCCATCTTCATATAATGCCTTTGCATAGGAACTTAAGACATGTATCAGTTTGATTACATGAGAAAAGGCAATCCAATCCAATGAATTAATCTGAAGTAGAAGAAATTTTGGTGCCAGGAACATCTCTACCTTCTAAAATGGAGCTGAAACGTGAATTATTTGCGTTTCGATATATCCAGGCAAAGCAGCAAACTCTGTTCAATTTCACAAGGGCAACTTTAATGAATTTTCCCTCTAGGTAGAAATGAGTGGAGAATTTTTCTCTGCGTGACAGACACTTTCTTTATCTGCAGTACTTTTGTAACCAGCAACATCTGTGTACCTTATTTCAACTTTAGCAAGAATTGGACAAAATAGCTTCACCCATTAGAGAATGTATAATTCAATTGGATTCATTTTTCAGTTTACATCAGCAGAAAATTTAGTTTCAAATACATTACACATAGCACAGCCAAATTTAGCATCCTGAATTGAGAAGGAATTGTAATTACTAGACTACAGTTTTCTCACAGTCAATGCTACACCCATCCTAAAGAGTACTCCCCTACTTGTTTTCCTTAAAACTTAATTATTGTACACCCTATACATGACATCTTCTACCTCTCATTTGGCTGTGAATAAAGGCTTAAAGGATCTCTTTTCTGGATTATTAAGGAGAAGATTTTCAATTTCTAAGCTGTAAACATTTGTGAAAATATTTGATCTGAAATAACATATTGTACATTAAACTGTAATGAATAAAATTTCCGTTATTTCTGTTGCTGATGGCAGAGGGATAGAATATAAATTCAGACATGTTGGTAATTGTCAATTCCTTCCTTCTCCTTGAAAATCAATGAAAATTAAATCCATAACTTATAATCCACATTTAGAATTGTGCTTAATAGCTGATGACATGATATGACCTATGGGGAGAAAATAACAGAAGGACTCTCAAGTTGAAGAAATTCAAGCCTAGACATCTAGGGAAAATAATCCAAAACTTGGTTATTCCTCAGAAGGGAAAATGAGGAAAGTAATGCTGAAAGAAGCCTGAGGGTGATAGTAGAGAGTGCATTAAATGTGACTGGGCAAAAAAAAGAGAAAGGGAAATTTTTGGCTGCAGATTCAAAGACATCACCTCCTGGAAAAGGCAAGAAAAGATTCCACTCCATATGGCTTTGGTGTGACCACACTAGGAATACTAAATTCACTCCTGGGTACCTTATTAGCATCTAAAAGGGCAGGTTCAGTGGAGAGCAACAATAGTGTCTAAGGGGTTGTCTGGGCTGACTTTTAAGGAAAGATTAAAATAGTTTAGGGGTGGATTGGGGCACCTTTTATTCCCGTGGAGTAGCACTTTAATTCTTATCCCATCCTTTTCCCCTACATTTTAACAGGCCTACTTAACAAAGCAAAATATTATGGGCAAGTGTGTAAAAGTCTGGCCCTAAAGATATATGTATCGGCTAAGCAATGAACAGGGGAAGTTCCAACAATCCATCTATGTATTTTGGAAGGGTTATTAACACCAGTGGGCATAACTTGCAACAGGATGATATTTTTAAAGGCAAAAATGAAAAAGAAAATGAAAACTTATTGACAGGTCTGTTAGGATATCGATTACTCTCATAAATGAAGTGATGCATCTCTTGATACATTTAAAACTGCACTTGCAAAAAGCACAAGCGACTGTACTCAAGAGAGCAATCCTGAACTGGACAGAAGATGGACTAGATGATTTAGTGGGTCTCCCTTATTTCTGCTCGCACTGACTTAGAAACTTTGAGAGACAGGGAGTTACAAGACAACCTGGTGATAAATATGCACCACTGTCTAATGTACTATTTGACCAAAGCCCAGATAATTCCTGAAATACACCTCAGGGCCTCATCATGATTCCAGCACTAAATATCTTGCAGTCCCACCTCTGCCTGGCCGGGGCGGTGAAACATTACACAGTATAAACAAGAAATCACTCAGCGATCCTGAGGTGCACTCTCCAATGGTAGTGTTGGGGAGACTCTTTGGATCTGCTAGAAATATTGTTTAGATCAGCCTTGTGCTAGATTTAAGCCTATTAAAACCTTCCCGGAACTCTTGCTTTCACAGCGATTCTCTGCCTTGCCCCCTTCAAGTTGCGTCTTCCCCTTCTTCCTTACCCAGGCCCAGAGTTTCCATCAGGAGATGCACCATCACCACTTTGGCCAGGGAAAATAAAAGTTCAGATCCTCTGACGGACGGATCTGCCAACCCCTGATGCTGCAGACATTCAGCAGTGATGGTAGGTATTGGCCTAGCAGGGCTCCTGCGCAACCCATCACAAGATGCTCACCGCCTCCCGCAGGATGCCCTCTCTTCTCCAGTACTCCAGCAGGCTTTGTGAGCACCTTCTGCGTTTTGGCAGAATGGTTTATTTTCCCTTCGTAGGTCATTAAATCTCTATGGATTTCAAGGCAATTGGTTCCCCACACTGTGCAGACTTTGTTATGAGTTACTGATGGGGCATGTGAGTTGGTTTGGCTCCCCATCCCATGTATTGAGCAGCGAGTTTTGAGTGTACGTTTCTCCCGTTGTTGCTCTTGTTGCGGTCCCCACGCAATGACAGCAGCGGTTCTGCTTTTCCCCAGAGCTGAGCATAGGTAATTTCCTTAGCCTGGGCTCCCCAGGAGAAGCCATTTCATATTTATTCATTCTCCCTCTCCTCAGTGTAAATCTCCTAGGAAAACTCCTCCCCCAACCCCACCCCAGAAAAAACACATCCACGTTAAATTACTGCCTTCCAAAATGGGCTAGGGGGAAAAAAATGATAGATCCTCTTGCTTATTTTTTAACAGCTTTGAGGCAACATGATAGTATCTCTTAGCTGTGAAATCACCTATACTGGGTAACTTTGCTTCCCTAAAAAGGAAGGACCTCTCTGTGAAACGGAAACAGCGCAGTGAGCTTTTTCTGGTTTTCCACAGCCCTTTCTGTAGCAAATATCATGTTTTCACTGCAGCCTTTTAGCCATTTAGAAAGTGCCGGCCACGGACGGTCAGGCCTGGCAGGCAGCATCCTTCAGGGCTTACTGCAAAGATCAGCTTTGCAGAGGGATCTGAACTGAGATCTACATAAGTTTGGACCAAGTGTGGGCCGACCAACCTCCAGCGATCTGAAAAGAAGAGTTTCGTGCTTTCTTTCTCCTTCAGGGACATCTGCAAATGTTTTTCTTGTTACCGAACACATGGTAAGAGAGGTGGTAACAACTTTCCCAGCATTCATCCTTAACTATTTCTGTCATATTTTCTCTCCTTCTCATTTTCTTCCCAATATAATATATTCTTACTATTTATTTGTAAAAGCCAAGAACAGACAAGGTACTTTACAAACAGCAATGAAGAAAACAGTTTTCCTCAAGAATGTATATTTTTGCCATATTCATTTTACCACTCTCTTTTTTTATAGTCTTCTTATCCTCACTCACCAAACACAGTTTTCATGATGGTAGTGAACAGTGCAGAGAGAAAAAAGGATAAGCATGGAGAAAAAGAATGAGCAAAAGGCAGAGAAAAACCCTGGGAACTTTCTTCTGCAATATTTATTAAAGGGCTGTGGGAAGATAAACACCGTGTACTGATTCCATTCAAAAAAGTAGATCTACCTTTCAAAGCAACCACAGCCAAACCAAAGACAGCCGGGAATTTCTGTAGCAGAAAATCTGGCATCTCTGAAGATCTCTGCAGCTACAGAAATACAGAGAATCAGGAGGAAAGGGAAGAATAAAATCTAGATTAACAGTGAATCTTCTGATCTTGAAGACCCACAGCAGAAGGCAGAGGTGAGCTTCCAAGCTTGTCTGCTGCCCAGGGAAGGAGGCGCAGTTGCCATTTCGCAGGCAGCAACAGATAGATCTCTTCTTATATTGGGTATTAGACTGTCTCGTGGCGCTTTCCCCTGGAGCTCACTAGGGATCTGGTTACCCCTTCAGAGAGGGACACTGGGAATTTTCATTACCATTTGGACAGAAAGCAAAATAACACAGACTGGACCTAAGTTTAATATTGGATTAAGTTAAGCACATTGGCATCATTCTGTGTCAAACATTACATCATCCTTTTAACTGGCAATGTTTTTAATGTATATATTTCGCTAGGCAACAGACTGATAGAGTTTTTGACCTTTTAAAGTCACACTAAGTATTTACCAGCTTTGCTGCCTGAGAGCGCTACAAAGGTAGTCAGTCCCGCGAACGTGAGATGGGCAAGGTTCATGTTCACTTCAAGTGGCACTCTGTGTATTTATTATACGCACAGACACACACACACATATATAGGTATATACAGAAAATTACACACAGAGGCCTGCTATAGAGAGGGACTGTATACATATATATAATGATTATAAGCACTTGTCTCTCACACCCATCCTCAGCGTGTGTGAGTGCCAGAAACTAGACATGACGCTCCAGACTGGAATGATGCAAGGAAGAAATATATTGCATTTATGGAAATAATTCATTTTCCTTGTCTGGGAACCTCTTGAATATAAATAATATTTTCATTTATAAATTTCAAAGCGCTGTCCTAAGAATGGGTAAGAATCATTATCTTCATTTGACAGTTGGAGAAACAAAGAGCAGACTGTTTTAAGCAGCAGTCTAAGGTCACATGGAGTAAATGAAGTCAAACCTCATCTCCCGAGCCTGACTTTCCCTTGAGAGAGCGTACCAGAGAGCACACCGCTCACAACTTTATCAGCTGAAACTCTTCAGCGCATATGCTAATAGTATGGGCAACCCTGAGCCTTCGCAGATCAGGGCTGAGGTTTCAAATGATCAGCGGATTTGCTTTAAATGCATAAGATTAAAACCCCCAAATAAATACACTTGTGTTTCTTCTATTCGCCTTCTGTTATCTGAGGCTTCGGAGCGTGCTAAGGTAATGGTTTCCAGGTATTTCCACCACCAAATGATCCAAGCATCTTTCCTTCAAAAAGAGGGGGAGCTCATTCCTCCTGCTCACATTTGCCAGTGGGTTAACGCTGTGCCGTGAAGCTTTACATCAGATACTGCTTATCTGCACCCTTCTTACTTGGTGCCAACTGAAATTCACAACTCTGAAGCAGTGGCGTTCGGTTTAGGGCTTTTTTTCTTTTTTTTCCCTCTTAAGACCTGTCTTTTTCAAATGTCTCCAAATTAGACAATCGCTAGGGGCACTGATAGTTGTTTTCCTTTTAAGTCAGAGGCACTATTTGCTTTTTCAGTTCCTCGGTTGTTTTATCTCTTATTATGTTGAATCATTTTGAAAGCTATATCTTCCATTTAAAAGTCATATCCCATTATCTAGGAGGGAATTTGAAAAGGTCGGTGTTAAAAGAAAGCACAAGCTAAAACAACCCCAACACTCAAGCCTTCAACACTAACTAACCCATGCGATATTGAAGGTTAATTAGACTTTAAGAAAATGCGCAGGCAATACATGTGGCATGCTACTGATAAAATGACATTGCTTATGATAAATTAAATTATAGTAGAACCTCACTGAGGCACTAATCATGGGCAAACCACTGAAAAAAAATACTGTTTAGTCAGGCTGGGATCTCTTTAAGTTAATGAACAAAAGAATAGAGTGTGTTGTGGTCTGTGGCCTTCAACAATTACCATTCAGTTTTACTCGGTCTTAATCTATTTGCATATATGTTGCAAAAATAACAGTTGTAGGTCTATGACAGCACTGGAAATATCTGGGTGGTCTCTAAAGAGTGTGAATTAGAAGTATGTTATTTAATAAACTTTTTTACAGGCAGCACAAGACATCTCAATGGTTTCTGCTTGCTCTGCCATGTCTGTTAGCATTTAGGTTTTGGAACAGACATGGTATGTACTGGGGAGATGCACATACGAACATTCAAAAAACTGAAATAAAGTCAAACATGTTACCCAGGTTTCATTTTTCTCTCTCGAAGTCATAAAATTGCATGCTGGTACACACTTGCTGGTGTGTGAAAAATAAAGTGTAGGTTGTTACTGAATCTCATTTTTATCAGAAAAGATTTGAGTGTGTGCCCTGTATATTATACGGGCATGTAATATGCTACGTTAAGAAATAAATCAATCTGATCTGAGAACCCGGTTCTTGTTTTTCAGATAACTTGTTGACAGAATCTGGTAAATGAAATTGCTCAGATTTCTTCATGCTCTAACCCTTGGAAAAGTTACAAACGCTTTTACAACTGTAAGCCTGAAGACGCAGCACCACACAGAATCCATATTGCCGACACATGAACGGCCTTTAATGTCTGCAGAGCCTTCAATCAGCTCCATTATATTCCTCGCAAAGAAAGACATGAAATGCATTTGACACTATCACAGCTTCATTAGCTAAAAACTTCACTGGCATTAGCCATATGTGCTGTAGCCGGCAACCCTCCTCGCCTTTAGAAGAAAACATAGATCTCACCTATTTGACTTTGCTTCTTGGAAGAATTCAGAAACCCAGACAAATAAAAATCCTATGTTTGAAAGAAGTGGAAGGAGAAGAACTTGAAAAAGAAAGAATAATTAGTTTTACAAACTTTGGTTTGATAGCACACTGTTAAAGGCTGTGTGAAGAAGGCATATTCTCCTTAAGAACATGCTGGGGGGCAAAAGTCATAGATCCTCCCAGATATGTAATCTCAACATGAACAGCGTTCTGCAAAATGCTTAATCGCACGGAGCAGGCAACATGGAGTCATCGCAATTTTAATTCAGGCTCTTAAAGATAAGGTATTAAAATGCCTTAAACGAGACAATGTTGGCTCCCATTTCAGTTGATCATTAAACTTAATCCGTCTGTTTGGGGTTGCAGCCCTGACTGACTCCCTCTGAATAGCATCTGATGTCCATACCATGATTAAAACACACACACACACGCGCAGAGAAATCTGTTTGGGCTGTTATGCAAAATAAAAATGCGTTTTCTTCCTTTGCATTCCTTAAAAAAACATCCCTCTTTTAACCCAAACCTTTAAAAGGGTGTCCTTGTCACCACAAAACTGAAGAAAACACTGGAAGTTGGAGCACATCTTTTAATTGTTTCCAGGCAGCCTGTATCAGCCCGGAGCAAAGGAGGGTCTGGTAAGCTGTCTTCCATCTTCTCAACTATTCTTATCTCTAGTTCTGTTTCTAAGGTCAGTAAAAACACACAGAAGTGATTATGCAGGAACTAGCTCTGAGGGATTATGCTATTTGTCAAAGTAATAACAGTGAATTCAATATGCGTAAATCTCTTCTCCCTGTGCAGTAGAGCTGTGCTCTGGAATACCAGTGGGATATTGATAGGAGTCATTTCCTAGGCAGCTTACCTTTGGGGGGAGTTTGTGGCTGATATAATAAGAAACCCAAATTTTCTAAGAACCCACAAGTTGCAAGGGACAGTCCCACAGGCCCTTTCTGCTAACAAAAACAGCTGAGTTACTTTGCATTTTTATCAGTGACCTGGAAGAAAACATAAAATCCTTGCTGATGAAAGTGGCAGATGACACAGAGACTGAGGCTGAACAAAGAAAAGAGGTCACTGATGCAGGGCAAGCTATTAGTAAGCAAAAGCATGTTTTTTAATACACCCCGATATAAAGGCATAAAGAAGCTGTGACTGTAGGAGGTCGTTACAGAATCGGGGACTCTGTCCTGGAAAGCAATGATGGCCTGGTCATGGTGAATAGCCAAGTAAGTACCAAGCCCTGAGGAGATGCAGCGGCCAAAAGACCAAGTCTCTAAGACAAGGGTGGGAGAACCTTGGGATACAGAGGCTGCATTTTGTATTTTGGCACTGGTTCATCCAGTGAAGGCCTAAGTTCATCTTGTGAATCCTAATTCCATCTGTGAATCCTCATTTTGTGAAAGCAGCCTGTCTATTGGGCTTGACTCCACTTCTGGGGAACTGCCAGGGAGCAGAAATCATGGGTTGATACAACTCTTTGGTGGGGATCTAACTTGCATCTATATGGGTGAGCCATCTAGATGTGCCTCATTCACCCATGACCAGCCATGCCATGTGCCTTGGCCTTTGCCTCCTGGGATCTCCAGTGGGATGTAGGGGCTGCCAGAATTTGGGTTCCCAGTGAGGAACACCAGCCTCCCATGTGCCATGGTGTCCCAGAGGCTGCCACGTGGATGTGTGGAGTCAGTCAACAAGCCCAACACCTTTAGCCCACTACATTGCCTTGTAGCTCAGGCATAGTCTAGATGCAGCCACTTTGTCCTGTCCTGGTATCTGTCATCCAGAAAGGTGTCAATAAATTGTAAAGCACAGCAGATTTGGAAAGTTTGCCTTATATAGTAAAAGATAGACACTTTATCATGAGAAAAGGAAGGACTGGATTTGATCGGTCTGTAAGAACAGAGCTTCATACTGGGCTGTGTGGTACAGAAGATGGAGGTGTCACACCACCCAGAAGCTGCAGGCTGAAACTAGACAAGTTCAGACTAGACTTTAGAAGTGCTGATGTTTGACTTCTAGAAGAACCTCGCAAAGGTTTTTGCTGCATTCCCTGGCTCTGGCCAGGGAATTTTTAAATTGAGATTAGGTTCCTTCTAGAAGAGGATCAGTTCAGTTAAACTGCAGTACCTCTGACCTCCTAGTCTGCAACTCCATGAAGCCCACTCTGAGCTTTCCTTTCTCTTACCCATTCCAGAAAATGTCATTAAGTGATGCTTTTGCTGGCTTTCCTTCCCAACTGGATGTTTCAGAGGACAGTCATAGGCTATGCGGGGTGAGATGCCAAAGGAATTCACGTCCCCGCCATGTGATACTATATTGCCAGGGATGAAAAGGACTTAATGCAGGCTTGAAGGGAGAAGTCAAGCAAGATCCCTTCTGTCATACAGACCAGAAATAAATCTCGCACTTTCCATTGAACAAAGATTAGTCTTTTACAAATCTTGTTTGGAGGAGAGCCAGAGAGGCAAGATGCAACTATCTGATGACCTGGCTAGAATGGGAAGTGTCATTTGGGGATGAGAATCCAACAGAGGCTCACCTTATAAAATCAGCTGGGGATGGCAGTGCACGTAGGAATTTAGGTGTCAGTATATGAAGCTATAAATAGGCTTTTGGAAAGCCTGGAAGCTCACACAGTTATTGCTTGTCATTTTAAAATGTTAATGTGGATTTCATGCTCATGAAAGACATGAGATTGCTGGTGAAGACCTGTCTAGCCACACATAAGATCAGCAAGAAATTCAGGTTCTTCCATCCCACTCAGCCTTGCCATGGAAGAAAGACCAGCTCCTGGTAAGTTTTGGTCTTTATGAACAATTTAGCCCCCAGGGCCCTCCGATGGCCTATGCCAACTCAGATGCCTGCTTTGTGATACAGGTATATGGTACCTGGAAACCAGACTGGTATCAGCCACATTTCTTTTTCCTTATTTTCCTCCTTATTGTTTAGGAAAAAACAAACAAACAAACAAAAAAGAAGCTGAAGCTCCTCAAGAAAAGGAACAGGGATTGTCTAATGCTCACAGTGACATTTATGGGATCTCCCACCATGCCTCTAGTTATTGTATCTTACTAGAACAGCTCAAAATGGATACTTCAGCAAAACATGGTTGTTCAACAGTGCCATTGGATGGTGAGATCACTTTAGGGATAACGGTTTCTAAAGAAGTTGACTTGTGTCTTCTTGACTCCTACCAGGCCTACCCACCATTTGGCGCCCCTTCCCAGCAGCATGCACCTAGAGCCCAAATGGTTACATCCTGGCTATGTGCAGATTCTGCTTCTTACTGTGAAATTTGTTCACATTAATTCCAGATAGGACGAAAAATCAAGTTGTTTGGGGAAATATTTTTGATCTTATTTTTCACTTTAGCTTTTATCATTAGAAACCAACATAAATTGGTTTCTGGGCTGGATGAGTCAGATGGAGCTGATAATCATTAGCACTGCATTAAAACACTGCATTAAAAAAATAAAATAAAATACTTCTTGTAAACATCTGACTTTAAAAAAAACAAAAAACAAAAACAAAACAAACCACTAATCGGTCAGAAGCTGACAGAAATTATTAGCAATAAGCTCTTTCACATAGAAATAGGCTTATTACCATGCATTTGCAGCAGCTGGCATGAGCCTGGCGTGGCGCCAGCAAACTATGTCCTGCAAACACCATCTTTCCACCTGATCCTAGGAAAAACACCAGCAAGACAGGCTTGTATTCTCTTCTCAAGCCTGGCATAACATACTCCCATTGACCCCTGCAGGATTTCTGTGCATGTGCGTGGGTGTAAAGCGTACGGTCCTAAAAGGAAAAAAGAAGCCAGTTTTGCCTCTTCAGCTGGCAGAGCTGCGAGCAGGGACTGGGCTGCTTTTAAAAGACAGGGGTTAGAAGGATAGGGGGATGTGTTTTGCTACATCATTGAAAGCTAGGAGAGGCCACCCAGGAAGGAAAGAATAAATTAATCACAAATCACAGCCACATAAAGATCTTAGGTCAAATCAGATTTGTTAGAGGGCGTTGTGTTTGGGCTTTGTGTTTTTTTTTAAATCAGCAGAAAATTACCCTCTGCATGATGCATGGCATAGTCTTCAGCTCCTGGGTCTGCCCACACTCGGATGTCAAAGCACGCTTGTGGTTTGCTGAGATCTAGTGTTGTTTGCTTGCTTTTTTTGGCCAGCGACTTTTCCATATGATTACACTCTAAAAGTGTGCCATAGATTACACGGTCCATAACCAGGTTACAAGGAGAGAACACAGGTCTGCATTTAGGAAACCATCCTTAATCCCAATAGGGATGGCTTCAAACATTCAGCCTTCAAACTTTTTCGTTATTGACTTGGTTAAGTGTAGGGGCAGATCCTGCAAATGTCAGGGACGTTCACTTTGCTGGGGGACAAAAATGCTCATAACTAAAATTAAAACTCAAGCAAAAGAACCCGAAACACTTCGCAGGATTGGGCATCAGGTATGGGAAGCACAACGTTAACAACTAGGTTTTGTAATGCAATTCCAGCGATTTTTGCATTTATTCTAAAAGGCCAAATTATGTAAGACTTTGTCAACTCTTTAGTTTAATGGGGGTGAAAAATACAGACTATAAAGGAGGTGAATGAAATGACCTGTGAGGCTTTATGGGTAACACAAAAATCACTATCGAAACAATGATCCCCTTACAATTGAAAACATCGACCTTTGCTGAAGAAATTCAGAAGTCTTGAACGCGGTGCTCGCTGCTTAGTCCAATTTCCAGTCAATCGAAGGAAGCAAAATACAAAGGGAAAGGTCATATTGACATAATACAACAATCTTAATGAATCTTGGCTCTCTGTTTTGCATTTCCAGTGGAAACATGAACTCAGTGGCTGAATCCCTTCCGCTCTGTGCTGCTTCCAGACACACAGGTAGAGGGAATAAGCTTTTGCTCAGCTCGATCCCCGAGCAGCACTGTGTCTCTGTTTAAACAGAGCCTCAAAAACAGCCTTTTTATTTTATCAACAGCATTCACTAAAAGGAGCTGCTGTTCACAAGAAAAGCCACTCATATTTGAATATGAAACATCTCCAGCACTTTAAATGTGAGGGGAAAGGTAAACAATTAGGGAGCCGCAATCGATAAAGAAGAGACCGTGAAGGATTTCTGGAGAGGGAGTATTTCTTCGCCTACCAAAAGGATTCGTCCTGTGCAAAACCAGAGCATTTTTTGGCACTGCTGTAGCTTATAGGTGTACCAGTCATGGACCAGAACCTGGCTGTGTAAGGTACTGTACAAATGCAGAACAGAAAGACAAACTTAAATCAAACAAGAGCTCACAGATGGATGCAGACAAACAGCCGGGGGAATGCAAGGAAACAGGGTGACATTATAATATTTGAGTCCCTATTTCAGATAAACAGTAAAAGGCACAATGACAAAATTTCTTTCTGTTTTTTTGTCTTTTTTTTGTTTTTTTTTTCCAAAGCTGCTGCTCCCTCTGTCAGCCCCAATCCTGCCATGATGCCTAAGTGAAATAAATCAGCCTGTTAATAACCCCTGAGCAGCACTGGCAGCCAAGGACGGAAGTCTAGTGAAAGACAAATGGTTAAAGTTTATTAAGTAGTTACAAACCACCAAAAACAGGTCTTAAAATGGGAAGTGTCAGGCAAGCCCTTAATAACAGGTAATACTACCAACCCCACCTATAATTACTGTACTCCTCTCCCCACCCTCTGAATGTCACTCGTTTCCATCAATTGCAGGTTTTTCAGAGCACTGGCGGTGCCTTGGCAATGTCTGCACACTGCCTTACAGAAACAGGGGGACGCTTTTTATCTGGGCTTCTGAGGACCTGCTGTGATATACTTATTAAATAATAACAGCACAAATAATAGCAATAGTAACGAAACAGGAGGTTCGGCTCTGCCCACACCTAGCTGCGCCGATGCTATCATATCCCCAGTACGGTTTGAGGCAACCTTGAAAGACAGCGTGTAGAGGGAATAATGTATTGAAAGGAATACATTTACCGTACATCACATAGTCCCCATTAGGAGATTTTTATGATCACATTACTATGTGCTTTGTCTTCAAACGGAGACTTCGCTGGCTTTTCCACCCAAAAGCAAGAAAAAATACTTACCACACTCATTATTACTCTCTCGGTTCAGATTTTCTCTCTGATGTACAGCTGCTTCCTTTTGGTTCTCAGTTCCAACAAAACGTATTATTGTCACCCTTTCTGTAACAATTTCCTTATAATCCTGAAACTAAATGACAGTCAAGGATATTACTGTGAGCCTGAGACTGGTACGTTCTTAGAAATGTTTTAGATGTGTAGACATGGTTGAATATTTTTGTTTAGTCATTATTTTACACATTTACTACCATTCGGGTTACAGGATTTTTTTTAAAATTATATCAGGGCTTACGAACCAGCCTCATGCGCTCTTTTTCAAACTATTCGCTTTGACTATTTACAGGGAGTTCAATGACTGTACAAATCATACGGAAACTTTTACACTTGCTGATTTGATATGGGATGTGTTTTAAACATCTGATTTAATGTGCAAGAAGGAATAAAAAATAATAAATGTACGGGATGAATTTGCAAATAAATAAAGGCTTGTGAAACGAATTAGGGAAGATTTTGAGAGACTTAGTGCCTCAGCGAACAAGCTCCTGTGTACTTGTAATAATATAACTCACAAATCACAGTAAACCAAGCGTGGTGCTTTGATTGGTGAAAATATGCAAGAATATCCTTTTAACTATCTGATCAGCTCTGTACTGAGCCCTCACACCATCAAAAGGTCAGAATCCGAAAGGGTTAAGTATTGACTGACAAGAGGATGAAAGGAAAAGCAACAGAATGTAGGTGTATAAAGGTCTTGAGGGACATTCCTAAAAGTCAGTATCAGTTTTTACACTTCTCGCACAGGACCAGATATGAATTTCAAATAATGAATAGATTCGGATGATCTGTACTTTTAAAAAATGTGAAACTCATATTTAACTGTGTCCGTGCCACAAGCTGTTCTTCTCTTTCTTGCTTGCACCTTTATACATTTGAAAATTCACGCCACAAAATTATTTTTGACTCTTTCTCACCCATTTTCACCTATTCAGAAAAGCACCCCCTCTCCCATCTTTGACCCTGCGATTTGTACAGTGGCTCACTGAATAATGCAGCCTAAGAGTTTACAAAACAACACACAGGGGTGAAACTTGCTAGCTCCCATGGGGTGACAATATGTTAAAAGCAAATGGGTTTGCAAGCAAATAAAACCCCAGGTGCTGGCTATTTCCATCCCAAATGCCATGGGTAAATGCAACGGGTTAGAAAAATTACACAGACCATCGGGGGGGACGGGGACAGGGACGGACTATTGCCCTGCGACAGGACCCAACATGGTGGCGGTGGCAGGATGGGAGACTCGCAGGGTGAGGGGGCGACTAGAAAAGGCCCCCGGCAATCAGTTCTCCACTTTCCTTTTTTTAGGGGCAGGATGTTTTGGGAAGAGAGAGTTTGCTGGCAACCTGATCCTCCCGCCGGTTGCGGAGATCTTCAAAGGAGAGGGTGCTGGCAGCTGACGTTCCCCCCTTCTCCTGTTGGGTTTTTTTGCCCGTTCACGATGCAGATCCCTCCCCCGACAGACCTCCTCATCAGCTCCTTCTTCCTTCCGCAGCACACGCTCAGTCATATTCAAGTCCTTTCATACCATGCACCACATCAGGAGGCCTCGCCACGTTGTTCATGTGGGAGAGCGGCTCTGCCATGCAGTGACATTAACCAGCTTCCAAAAAATAATAATTTGAGAGGTTGCGTGTCTTTGAAATGGGAGCAGGAACCTGATGGTTGGGAAAGGCAATGGCAAACGCAGCAACATCGGGAGGGCAAAGAAGGAAGCTTATGAGAAGGAAAATAGCTGCCAACCCAGCCGTCTCACCTAGGGCTTCCCCAGAAACCCTAGTAGCTTCGCCTCTGCCCCACAGTATTTCACATGCAGCAGGCCCCTGCACACGGATAAGTAAATTTGTTGCCAAAGCTGGCATAGCCCTTTCCCCACTTCTGCTTCTGGAGGCTTGGGTGCCCAGAATGAAGTTCTTCGCCCCAAGACATTTTGCAAGCCATCTCGCTGTGCTGGAGGTAATCCAGGGCAAGGAGAGAGAGCCTGACTTGTCCAGCCCTGCCGAGGGGCTAAAGAAGAGCTCAGAAATGGCGAAGCCATGCCCCAGCCCAAAAACCTCCAGCCGTACAACACCCAAGAGATGTGACACAGCACACTCTGGACCAACGAGTGGGCTGGTTGGGGGTGGGCTGCGGGGACCCTCCCCGGGTACACGGAGCAGTGTCTCCGTGTGCTGCCTCCCCTCCAACCCCGTGGACTTGGCTGGAACAAATGGTACCCGGTGACGCTGCCGTAAACGGCAATATCTCTTGGAACGGTTTCAGTCAAACCACACTTCTCTGGCAGCGCGCGTGCGCGCGCACGAGGAGAAAGGTGGGTGGAAGGAAAAAGGCAGAGCCAGCGCAGTAGCAAATATTGACACAAAACAATAACAAAACATTATTGTAAAACCCACACAACTGAACGGGTGACTCTGTGGATGAGCACAGCCCAGGAAAGTGCTTCAGACTCATGCATTCATGTTCACATTTCCAGTGCTGAATAATACACTGGCAGAAACGGAGCCTGAGCTAAGTGCAGGTTGCAGAGATTGAGATGGGGCAAATTAAAAAAAAAAAAAAAGTAATTTATAATTATGCAGAAGGGCAGATATTACCAGATACAATAAAGCACTAACACAATCACTCTGTTTGGGGTTTTTTTTCTGTTGTTTGGTTGTGCGTTTTTTTCAGTACAGGGAGTCCCACTGGCCTGCCTGAACTCTCAACAAATGCTTTCTGGATTGGGTGCTCAGCACCTGACAGGATTAGGCCCATATTCAACATTCACAATAAAGTTTAATCTTAAGTCACATTAGCCCGTGAAAAAAAAAAGAAGAAAAAAAGGTCTCTGCTTTGTTGCAGTCATACACAC
Organism: Chroicocephalus ridibundus; assembly: GCF_963924245.1. Taxonomy (NCBI): domain Eukaryota; kingdom Metazoa; phylum Chordata; class Aves; order Charadriiformes; family Laridae; genus Chroicocephalus; species Chroicocephalus ridibundus. Next base: position 49,329,972 of record NC_086285.1, read on the forward strand.
AGCAATAAAAAGTCGCCAGTCACACTACCTGCATTGTACAGGTTGTCTTACACTTAACTATCTGCTCTTCTCCAGAGCCAGCTATCAGATCTCCTCTTCTGCTTTTTTGTTCTTTGGTGAGGAAAGAGTGTTTTATAATGGAAAAATAAACAGCTTGTTGTATATACTTCCTCCCCGCCCCCCCCCCCCAAATTAAGTCAATCCCGTGGGGTAATACCTCCAAAAGTATTTGCATATGTTTTCTTAAAGAAGCCACCCATGACTCTCACCACATAATGCTTTGCTGTGTAAAGTCACGGTTCTCCAACACATGCCCTTCTCCTGCGTAGGCCCAGGTCAGTCATGGCTTCTCTCCCAGTTTTCCTGCTGAATGCCGCTGAATGCCAAACAAGACATTTTGCTTGGCAGACGGCAAATTTCCAAAAGCACCTGCTAGCAGGAGCAAGGGACGGGAGGGAGTACTCCACTAGCTGCCTAAATAACCTGAAAACCTGCTCCTTGGTCCTGCTTCGGCTCTCCAGGTTTGATTTGTGTTTTGCTATGGTGTGGTGTGGTCCTGACAACCTGAGCCAGGCAGGTGCTTGGGTACTTCAGTAGCAGGAACCAGTTAGATGGAGGAACAAGTTACGAAATGTTGATCCAGCTCCCCTACTGAAATCACCTGCCAGCAAAATACGGACCCCCTCCGAGACCATGAATAGCACCCTGCCTCTCGGGAGCGTGACACTGAAATACTTGCACACCACATTTCTTCAGGTGGGGTCTGAGGGACAGAGCCTAAAGCACCACTCATTTGTAGCATCAGCTTTACTTCAGGAGAAAGGAGACACTGGGCTGTGGAAATACCTGCGCAAAAGTTTGCGAAAGCGCATTTTCACCCCATGCTTCATATGCAGAAATGCTATGCAATTTACTCACTGGGATGATGACTGGGAGACACATTACCATGAACTATTATGGAGATGAATGCCTCAAATTTAGGAATTCATGTCCCAGTTGTTACTCTGAGAAAATAGCTAGGGACATAGATGGAAGCTGAGCGCAACAAACAACTTAAAAATCACATCTTTGGGGTAGAGGTGAAGGAGCCGCAGAAGCAAAACAAGAGATACGAAAGCAGCATTAAAAACAAACCCATTTTCACCAGCACGGTGTATACGTCTTTGCTTAATTGATTATACGTTTTCTTCTTCTGGTAAAAGGGATTTGAGACATGCAAATTCTAGCTTAGGGATGAGTTGTGCAACATCTCCCTCGCTCATGAGTAATCCAATTGACCTCCCCGGGGCCGACTCATGTGAGCAAGGGCTCATCACCGCTGGGGAGGGTTGCACAAGCGGTGGGGGTTCGTCTCAGTGCACCTCTCTGTCCCCGCCACCCTCTCGGGCAGCACCACGGTCACCCTGCTTCAGCGCAAGGGTTTCGTCCAGCTTCTCTGACGGCTACAAAGCCAAAACGCAGAGGAAATGCGTCCTGTGCGAGGAATTAGTTCAATTAGTTCTCTTAGGACACACAGGATACTTTTTTTTTTCTTTTTTTAAGATCACGGAAAGAACATTTCAAGGTTACTCCGTGAGAATAATCAATCTTTTAAAACACACAAGTTCTCTAATTACATTTGCAAAGAGGACAAAAAAAAAAAAAAAAAAAAAAAAGAAAAAAAGCTGTGTATACTGCGGCAATGAAAAAGCCAGTAAAGCCAGCACAACTGAGCCCTTAATTTTGCCTTTTTTACCAGGTTTCAGACAGTTAGGTCTGTGAGCACTAAAAAATGAAAGAAAAAAAAAAAAAAGACAGAGAAAGAAAAAAAGCACGTGGTTATTTTTTACGTTATGTTGCCCAAATGAAAAGAGATCACTTGGCTTCATTTAACTTCCCATCTTCGTCGTCTGAAGAATGCTGCAACATGCCACGGGTGCATGCCTGTAAGGTAACTAGTAACTGGCTTCCATAAACACTGTATTTACCAGAAATAAAACAGTAAAAAGCCCTGCTTGGTTCACTGCGTGTTATCCAAGCCAAATTGCAGAGAGATGATTTTTTTTGATTTTTTTTTCTCTGCCATGAAGTAAATGGAAGCCCCAACATATACAAATATGCATCTGTTACTAATGAGGTGTTTACAGCCCCTGCCTTGCCAATTGCACGTATGTAATACCTCGGTGCGTAGTTACCTATAGAGCTCTGTTTAAGAGACAATAGGTGCAAATTAATGTATAAACAGACATTATCTCTTCAAGCCTGGACATGACTTGAAGCCTCTTTAAATATTTTTAAATGCCACAGCTTTCTACTTAGGTTTTAAAATCCCTTCTCCCACTCTTTGCTGACGGTGAAAACGCTCGGGGGACAGGACAAGATATTTCTAAGAGCAGGACATTTCACTCTGCACTTTGTTTTAGCATGTGGGGGGAATAATAATTGTATTCAGACTTGAAATGGCTTGGGTTACGCAGTTCAGAGCACAAGCACCTGCAGCAAATTAATTTGTTGTAGCACATTTATTATCTCATAGCTTCTATTTAGGCTGCAGCTGTTGCTATTATGTTAATAATGTTTTTTATCACCACTGTATACAACAGGTTATGGTAATACAGAAATTTTGGGGCGTGGGGTGTTGGGGTTTTTTTATTATTTTATTTTATTTCTCAGAAAGAAAAAAAATGGGGAGAATATAACACATAAGCATTGATCAGGCATTTAGCCTTCTGTTTATTAGCTGATTTGAAAGAGAATGGGCAAGAGAAATTAGAAAAGAGTAACAATAGACAAAGATGGCGCGTGCAGAATTTGTGAAAGCAAAAAAGAAGAAGAAGAGGTGGAAAAAAAGAAAGAAAGAAAGAAAGAAACACCGAACACCGCAGTGCTGGGGTGGTGAGTGTTCGGGTGGGGGCGGGGAAAATGCTGCAGTTTTCGTGAAATAATAAGGTGGAAAAAAAGGCATACAAAGAGTAGGTTTTTCATTGTCTGTAAAATATAAACACAGATGAATTCTGTCTTTGGTTTGTTCATGCTTTTCACTCTGCACAGCAGGGATGTTCTTAAGAAGTTGCCCTCTGCGAAATTTCACTAAATGGAAACCGTGGACCCTGCATGATGCGATTATAATCACACCAGCCATTCTTTTTACATAATTTTTTGTTTAAAATCCAGTAATGCTTCTTGTTTTTAAAACATATATCTATATCTATACGCGCATCTAAAGCGGTGCTGGTTTACGTCCCCCCAGCAAAGTGCAAGCTGAAGCTATAACTGGCTGTATCCCATCCGCAAATCTCCATGGACTCAAAAACAATATGAAAATTTTTAGCTGACAAGAACATGTCTGCTGCCTGCAGTCACTGCAATAGCTCACCATGTTGCCTACTAACCAAAAGATCAAAAATTATCGATTTCATGGCGCTGCGTGCTTGGGATAGAAAAGCTACTTTAAAATTTGCATTATTTAAGAAATGAATTAAGAGAAAAGACTCATGTTTTAGAGCACTTTGGAACGTAAAAGTGGCTTTATGTTTTAATCTTATCAATGATTTACTATAATTCTATTATTTTTAGCAGCTGGGGTCTGGAAATGATTTTTTTTTTGCCGATGAATTTAGGATTTTGCCGCAGTATACATCTGCAGTCCCAGAATCCTCTGGTAAGATAATCCCTCCTGCGATGGGGAAACGCCTTTAACCTTTTCGTGAATGAAAAATATGCAACCATTTTGAAATAAAAAGGGGGAAAGGATGATGATTTCTAAGAGCTGGGATGAAATTTACTGTGAATTGAAAGAACAAGAAAAGGAAAAACACGCCGTAGCCGCGTTGTGGCGTTGGAGTTTCTAGCTGTCACCTCCATCGCTCCTACCCTTTCCTCCATGGCGTCCGTAAATATGCCTGGAGTATGGTGCTACCCATATTTCACGCGGGTGAGAAATCGAGAACCGAGACGTTCAGAAACACAGCGTTGCCTTGCCGTAATGGCAGAAATGCCCCAACTGCTACCTCCGAGCTGCAGGCTTTGAGGAAAATTTTGATTACCGGTCATTTAAATTCATTTGACCAGTGGATTCTTAAGATGACCGGGCGGCGTGAGGGAAGCCAAGCCTCTAGATAACAAGAGGTGTGTTTACAGCTGCTCGGGGGTTTTCAGCTAGAAAAGGAAGAGGGAATTTTTCTGTGGCGTAAGGAAAATCCGAAGCCCCAGTTCCATGCACAGATTTGTTCCCATGAAACCCTTACCCTGATAGTCTCGTATTTTCAGACTGCACAGTAATTAAGGAAGAGCGGTCTGAATGGAAAAAGCGGGTCTTAGCAATTTTCCATCTTATGTTTTAAGATTACATATTGGAATCAATTACTCGGAATAAGGAAATCTGGCCTAAAGCTATTGAAAGAAAAAGGCGAAATTTATACATCAACTACCCTTTTAAGGGCAGCTTTCTATACAAGTACAGCTATATATTTAGAGTATTGACTATTAAAGGGTTACAACTCTGAGAAATAAAGGGTTTCATGTGGACGGAGTTTGATTAGGGAAGGAGGTAGGTGCCACACCTCTGCCACGGTTATTGTTTTTGCCTGTGTTTCTGGCTGGTTTTTCTGCCAGGGTGCCTGAACACAACCATTGCAATAATTTTAAAACGAGGAGTACGAGACCCATAATCATTAAGAGACAGGCACACAGAGAAATTTAAAAGCAAAAGTTAAGTGCTGCGGCATCCTCGATAATGACAACATTTTGTAAAGGACCAGTATCGTGGATTTCTGTTTACACGATCATGCGATAAATTTTGAATATAAAGCCACCTTGATGTTTGTTTGGGTAGTAGTAATTAAAATATATGCATTGGGAGATGCAATGCTTCGTGTTTATTCTGTGCTTAATGTGCCAGTAATCAGATATTCTGATGAGTAATGCCTCAGACGCTAAATCAGCTGGAGACTTTTTTCAGTTTCTGTAACATACCTGATACATAAAGTTAAACTGTTGTAGGCACTCACATGCACTGAGTTAAAGAGGGAAACACTAAGGCATATTGCATATATCCAAAACGGGAATGCTGAGGGAAAGGATAACACTTTTCTTTTTTTTTTTTTTTTTTCCAAATCAAATGGGTGGCCAATGTCAGTTCTATTTCCGATGCTTGAAATGACATTTATAGACTATTCCAATTTATGTCATTTCAACCAGTTAACAAGATGGTTTGATCGGTATGTCCTGTACTAATTGATTAATAATTTTTAGGGTCTCCCTTTCCTTCAAAATAACAGAGTTACAGACTTGGCGCAATTTTTTTTCTGTAATTTTTGAGAAAAGTGAAATCTCACCAGTATTTTGAGTTTGGCTAATTCTCTCTCTCTTTGCCCATAAGGAACAATATTTTTTTTTCACTGAAACCGAGCCTGAACGGCACAGCTATTTGCTTTAACACAGCAAAGGTTCTGACACGTATTAATAAACCGTAGTTCTCAAGTATGAGGCTGAAGTTACATTGATTAGTCCCGTATCTCAAAGAGTGCTTAAATATTGCAAGCATCTTCTCTCTTTTTCCCTTCCCTCCTGTATGGAAGTGAAAATATGTGACTTTTTTAATACACTACAACTTCACTTCGCTGGAATAACATTTCTTTTTTTCTTTTTTTCTTTTTTTTAATAGGATCAGAATGATGTATTTTTTTTTTTTTTGCTGACAAGTGAGAATATATTTAGTCGGTGTCTGAAAAAATATCTGTAGTCGATTCTTGAATATGTTCCTACAGTACGCACAGTTAGAAGCCAATTATGCATACGTTTTTAAGATTCCATATGGGAAATCAAAGATTCAGGCCCAGAGCCCTAGATGTTTCCGTAATTGGTAATTTTGCTTTGTCCTTATATTACTGCCATGGCTACTCATTCGTTACTGTGTTCCTTACAAACATAGCTAAATGCCAGGATTTCAGAAGGAAAGGTGACCAACTAATTTTACCTTTAGCTGTTTGTTATTTTTAATTAATGGGCTTCCTGCTTTCTACCGTGTTAAAAGTTGACTCTCCAAAAGTAGTGCTAAGGATGTTAAAAAAAAAAAAAAAGGAGGAGGCTAACAAAAAGATTTAAATCATTATCTCTTAAAATTTAACCATGAAGCTCTCCTTTGCACTGAGGATTTCTTACTGCAGTGATACACAATGGACATGTTAGGAGACTGCTTGACCTTTTGAAAAAAATATGTCTGCAGCATACTTGTCTAGCAAACAGCCACAAAAACAAACCTATTAAAGTATAAAAGAGCTCTAAAGGAAACTCCTGAAGCTGCACATACACACTCGGTGCTTCTTGGGGGTGAAAAAAGAAAAGTAGAAGAAGAAAAACCACCGGACCGTTTGTGAATTTACTCATGAAGCCCCGCACTGTAATTTTTGATATAACATTTACTCTGCTGGTTTTGATAGTAGACCATAGCACACTGTATTTTAGAAAAACTGGAAACACAAAATGTATCTTAGAGACATTTTTATAATTGAAAGAACAGTATAAAGAGTTAGAGTTAATTGTAACACTTTCAGCTATTAAGATACTAGTTTTCCTGGGATAGTTTTTTTTTTAAAAAAAAGGTGAAATTTTAGAAAATGGTTAGCTACCTAATAGCTAAAAATCACAAAGCTAATATGAACCAGATTTCTATTAGCAATGTGTCTAGACTGGAAAGCATCCTAACCACTTTGCAGTGAAACAAATACAGATTCAAATGACAACAAACCATGCAAGAGTTAAACAACCAAAAATCAACAAGAGTTTAGCATTATGTGCTAAAGGCCTTATGAATTTTATGCATATAAAGTTGTATGTTTTAAACCTGTTTTTAAAAGGGCTAGTTCCAGTTGTCCTCGTCAGGTCAAAAAGAAAAGCGGTGCATAGTTCAGGGACCAGAAGCAAAGACACGGACTGTACCCCTCCTGCTCCTGCAAAATCCAGGCTCCAAAAGCCCCATCCCTGCAGACCTCAGGGGGTGGGATGGCACACAAAGAGGCTCTGAAAGGTATTTGGGACCATGCAATGCATCAAGGGCGTTTGACTGATTCTACTGTTGTTATCAAGTACCCAATGGAATTGCTTATACGGAATTTGGCAATAATGCCCTATAGAAACAGCACTTTGAACTTACATAGTACCTTTCATCCAGGGATCTAAAAGGAGGGGTCCATCATTATTACTATTCCCATTTTACAGAGGGTAAAATTGGGGCAGACCAGATTTTCCCAAGATTGTAGAGGAAGGCAGCTGAGGAAGGAGGTGGACAAAGAAATTAACTCTTCCCCACACACCCTTTTCTTTTTTTTTTTTTTAATGCCCAAAGCAATCTCCAGGAATACTTTCTCTGACTCTTAACGTAAATGGGAATCAAACTTCTGGTGTCAAGAAGAGCAAGGTCCTTCTGCCCATAGATGCACCAAGTAACTCCCTGGGAAGGTGATGAGCACTCACAGCCCGCTGGCCCTGATCCAGCAGGATTTGCTTTGCCAACTCTTGCTGATGGTTGCCCTCATTCTTGCCCTCCTTTTGGCCAACATTGTCAAAATGGGCAACTGTCCTAAAAGAAAACAGCAGGACAAGGAAAGCTCTATTTCTTGAACCTCCGACTTTAGAGCTGTCCAGGCAGCATTTCATTTCCTTACTAGTGAGGACCTGAGGTTGCCCACTGCACAGGGAGGCTGGTGGGTGGATGATTGCTACGTGCCCTGCAACAGCAGGGGGGAACGGGGAAGAAACAAGGATTTTTTCATCACCTCTGCCTTCCCAGAGCCATTTTAGTAGCGACGGGTAACCCGCAGACTCAGGACCTCTCCCCTACACTTGCCCCACTGGGCTGTGGCTCCCTGCCACTCTGTGCCAGGTCCACCTGCGAGGGTTGGGCTGCCTTTTGTGTGCAGAAAGCCCTGCTTTTTTTTTTTTTTTTTTTTTTGCCCCCCACAGGGAGAAATCCCCTGTTTTAAAAAGCACCGATTCAAAAAAAAAAAAGCAGTTGACATGAAAATCAAATAGCACTGCGGAAGAGGCTCCTTTTAGTCTAACACTACATATTACTGAATGAATCAACGGGGAAAAAAATAATCTTTAACTTTCTGAGTAAAAACTCAGAGATCGTTTAAAAAAGTATTATCAGTGGAAAAGCAGGTATAAAGGTGGCCCCTCCGTGAACCGCACATCTCTCCACCACAAGAACCACAGAAGCCAGAGGCTGGTGGGAAACAAGAGGCTGCGCAAAGCCCTCCAGTGCGGGACCGGGAATTCAACCCCCAGCATCCGCTAGTGCCAAAGTAAATTAATACTGGGAGGGGGAAAAAAAAAAAATAAAATCCACCTTTGGCTCGCAACGGATGTTTTACATAAACACGTTGGTATATACAGTCCTTGTTTCACGTAGAGGGGTGTGTGTGTGAGTGTATTTTTTTTTCCCCCCCGGTATGTCAAACACACTCAGCAAGACGGTACACGCCAAAAAGCCTGTAAAACATTTCGCCGTGCAAGCCCCTGCACGCCGAGGCAGAGGCTGCTACCGACGTGCCCTCACAAGGCTCTGCACGCCGCGGAAGAAAAACCCCAAAACCTTGTGCAATTCATAACATTTTCCTGTTTTCACGACTCACGAAAAGAGGCAAGGGGCGGGCGAGGAGGAGTAGGTGTGTGTGGTGGTGGGGAAGCTCGCTTCTTCCATTAAAAAAAAATTATATATATATATATATATAAATTGCATAACGAGATACTTTCTTTGGCTACTGCTTCCTGACAAATATTTACAAGGGCAGAGCGGAGCGCGTTTCCGCCGACGTGAGCGGGCCCCGCTGCCGCCTTCCCGGGCTCCCCCGCCCTCCCCACCGCCGGGCCGGGCCGGGCCAGGCCGAGCCGAGCCGAGGAAGCAGCGGCATCTCGTCGGGCCGCCCCAGCCCAGAGCCGGGCCCGGCATTCCCTCGATTCGACGGCCCGGGAGTCTCTCGGACTTGTCGACAAGGGTTTTGAGAAGACGGGAGTTTCGCTACAGTTGGCGCCGTGCGTTTAAAAAAAAAACCAAACCAAACCAAAACACAAAACACTAAAATAAAATCCGCAGGCAACGAAACGCCAAATTAAAGTGTGTGTGTGTGAGGGGGGGGGTCGCCTTTCGCCCCCCTCACAAGCACAAAGCGGGACCCTGAGCTTAATCCCCTCAGCTGCACCCCCCTCCCCCGCCGCCTCACTCCACCCTCAGGCAGCAACTTCGCTCTCAGCCGGGACCTCGGATCCTTCTTCTCCACCTCCGGAATAAGGTGTCTCTACGGCCCCGTCTTCCCCCCCACGCCGGACCGCCCTCCCCTCCGCCGCCTCACCCCGGCCCGGCCCGCCCTGCCTCCCCCCGCCGCGCCGCCGCCGCCGCCGCCACGGCCTTGCCCCCCCCCGCCCGCTGCCTCTTCCCTACACTGCCGCTCTCTGTCTCCCTCCGCCCTGGGAGCCGGGCACTATTTCTCCTCCCCCTGCCCTGTGCGCTGGGTGCCTGTGGAATGCTGCGCGCTGGGCCCGGCCGCGGCGGCAGGATACAGCCGAGCCCGGCGCTCACTATAAGAACCTCCTTGTGAGCGACGCCATTTTAAGCCTCTCGCTCGGTTCAGCGGCAGGAGCGGCAGCAGCGCTCGGAGCAAGGAGGGGGGAATCACTAACGCTGCCGCCCCGTACCGTCGCCACCTGGGAGGCAGCGGCGGGGGCACCGCCGTCAGTGAAGAGCTGAGCGAGGAGGAGGAAGGAGACGGCGGCGGCAGCAGCAGCAGCGGGGGAACAAGGAAGGAAAGACGGACCGGACCGGGATCGCCCGGGCGGCAGCAGCAGCAGCCGGAGCCTGGGGGGACCCTGTGCTCTCGCCTCCCTGCGACGTTAGTGCCACTTTTCTCCGGTGGGAACTTAAGGCGAGCCCGGGCCGGGACCACCCCCGCCCCCCTCCCTCGGGCGGCCACCGGTGCCCCGGGGCGGGCGGGAGCGGGCGCTGCGTCCCGCGGCCGTTGGGGGGGTCCAGGGTGTGCCCGGCGGCGAGGCGGGAAGGACGGGGCGGGCGGGGGACGCTGCCTGGGTGGGAGTGGGGGTGGGAAGGGAGCGGGGGTGGGGGAAGCAGGAAAGGAGGAGAGGGCTCGTGTTTTGGGAGGTCCGGACAGCTGCCTGGCTGCAGGAGGCGGCAGCTGCAGCTCCCGAGGTGTCTCTTGGGAAGCGGGTCCCAGGGCGAGGGGGTGGTTGCTGGGGGTCTGCGGGAGGGGGCGAGTCGCGGCCGCCCGGGTCTCCCTGGGTCTCTGCCCCCGCCTGCCTTGGCAGCCGAGGCCAGGGTACTTCCATGCCCCCCCCCTCTTTTTTTTTTAAGGGGGGGGGTGGTGGGAGGGTACTAACTCGCCGGTGGGCTGCAGACCACCGTCGGTGGTAGGAGGGGGAAGAGAGCAGGGGACGGGTTCATTTGTACCGAATGTAATTAACTAATCACGGTCACCGCAGTCAGCGGGAGATAACTAAATCTGTTGCCTTGTGGGTTTTCGGTCTTAGTTGCATGCCTATGTGCTGGAGAGGTTGTGCTGCTTCTGGGTGTCACCGAAATGAAGCTCCCCGGAGCTGGGAGCAATCAAATTAAGTTTTTAACACCCACGTTACCGGAGTCTTGTAGCGAATGACTTGGGCGGTGTGGGGGCTCGCATGCTGCAAGGGGAAGCGCCTGCCGCTTTCTATGGCGGACTGGGGGGGGAACGGACGGCGACTGCAGCCTCTCAAACTAACTGAGGTGTGTGAAGCAACTTGCTGTTTCTCCCAGTAAGAAACAGGGCACTTGTTTCTGATTTCCCGTGGAACAGGGAGCTCCAGATACGTGTTTTCCCGAAAAGCTTAGTTCAGCTCTCTTTCATGCTTGATCAGTTGCTCCTGGGGCAGCGAGGTTTCTTAAATCTGGCAAAACCTTAAATTCTTCCCTAGCCAAAACTTGACTTAGGACACTGTGCTAATTCTTTCTGAATTTCTTCTCAAAAACCTCTACTGAAGATTATCCCTTTTGGGAAGAAAGGGCAGGCCGTGAAGGTACTATGGGCAACTTGTGACTTTAGGAATTGCAGTGTTGATCTTTGCAATCAGCTCCTTCTTGATCTCTTTCTCATGGAGCAGCCATTGTTCTGACACTCTGTATATTCCAGACATCTGTGGTTCTCCCATCCCCCAAAGTATGCAAGTGGTGAATGGAAAGAGGCTGGGCTGGTATGCTGAGGTCGATGGAAGGAAATCAAGGAGGGGTTTTAGTAAAACAGGATCTTTATGTGCTGATACTACATAGTAAGGCAAAGATGAGCAAACTACCTGAAAGAGTATAGGGGTTTTCTTGATGTTAAGTTCAGACATACCAGAGAGCAACTTACCAATTATGATTTTGCTTCTGAATGACAAAAAGGTACTACTGCAAGGCTTTAAAGCAGCGCAAAGGGCAAAACTTACTGGTGTTTATTTGGCCAAGTTATAATGTGAATTTCAGTAGCTGACAGTCCAGGAACCTAATGTTAATCTCACACTTTTAATAAAAATGTGCTGACAGCTGCAGGTATGTGGCTACTGTGTCAATTGTCTAATGGCTGGTATGGTTAAAAATGAGGCTACTTGGGTGTTCAGACAAGGCTTTAAGGCTCTTTAAATTCAGCATAAAATTCATATCAAGTGTCTTGCTGTTCTGGGGTTGTTCTAAAGAAATGTCATATTTGCTTGGCTGTTAGTTCAGATATTTTCTATTTAGGTTTAAACTGATATGCGTGGGAATGTTCATGTTGGTCTGTGGCCCATCATTTCAAAGAGTCTAGGGGAGAAATAAGTAAAAACATGTTGATGGAAAGGACAATGCAATGCACAATAGCTTCTAAAAGCAAGGATTTAATACAAAGTAAAGCTTGATTGAAAAAGTCAGTTCTTCAAATGTTGCGTTATAGCCTGAGTAAACCAAGCTTCCTTTTTCTTGCCTAAGCAATAAATAGCCTGGGCTTATTGCTTGATGTGTAGTCTACTATGAACTCTAGCATTTTGCTATGACTAGGTGGTGTGTCAGTAACTGGCTTATCAAATCTTGGACATGAAGCCTGGTTGCCCTTCAGATGGACAGTGGAAGGGATTAAATGGATGGTGGTCTTTCCTGACTTAACATCAGCAAAAACTCAAGTTTAACTCTTCAGAACCCAATACTTCAGAAAGTTAATTATTTTTTGTAAAGACAACAAGTTAGTACTAGTGGCCTTCTAAACTGATTTTTCAGTATTTTGAGGTGTAGAAGCCGAAGCAGCAAGAATGGGGCAGGAAACATGGCTATTGTAAGCTTCAGTCAGTCTGAATGTGCAGTTGGAAACTCCTGGATAAGGGTGTTTCTGCAAAATATTGTTTAGTAGGCAGACTAGTGTGCAAATACAGCAGTAATCGGAATCACTCATGTTAATTCATAGATAAAGCTGGTAACGCAGGGGTTGTAGTGATCACGCAGTTGCTTGCAGCAAAACTTGTTCTGTGACTCTGGTAGACTGCATACCGTAGCAGGAAAATCAGGACTGACGTTACTTATCTTGAACATCGAACTTCATGAAGCCTGATAAAACTTTGTGAGAAACTGTGCGGGCTCTTGGGTCCTCACTGCGCACATTTGCCGGCTCTGAGCCCCCTGCCTTGCTGGATGACTGTGCAGTAACATAGAAATGGCACTACCTTAACTTTGCAAAATTGTGCAGACTCCTTGGCAGTAAGTATTGCATAGGACTTTTCTTGTCTCTCTAGATAAAATGATTATCCTGATCAGATGGGCAAGGCAGTATTGCTGAGTTAAGCATTGGAAGACTTGTTTTGGGGGTGCTTTGATGTCATGCACCAACTGAATTGGTTAGGCTTGCCAACGTAAGGTGGCCTGGCAGTGGTTAACTTTTAATATAGATTTCTGGCACTTGATTCCAAGGTAAAACTTACTGTAGTCTGTGATCAGGCCTTAGTCCAAGAAGGTAATGTCTTAATATCCTAGTGTTGTGTGGCCTGTGTTGCCTCTTGTGAGAAGAAAGGAGCCAATAAAGTTTCTTGTGCTGGTAGGTAACTTGAAGTGGAAAGGAAGGAACTAATCACAACCTTATTCTGGCATTTCTGTGTGTATGGAACACCACCTTAATAAGGGTGAGCAGGTGAAAGGCGTACCTGTAGCTTAACCTGCCTACCCTTTTGAATCGGTTAACTCTGATTTCGTGTGAAAGCTAATGTGTCCTGTGCTTTTGTTGCTTTGTGAAGTATGGGTGCAGATGTTGCTTTACAGCTTTCGTTACAGAAAAACTTTTTGTTAATGCTCCAAGTTGCTCTAGGAAACAATGTACACTGGCTGGATTAGTGTTGCAGAATAAAGTACTTGGTCTGTTACTTAATACTAAGTCAACTTTGGAGCCTTGTTTATGGAATAAATTAATTCACTTAGAGGTTGAAAGAGTTAATCTAGTATTCTAGGTTGCTGCTTTTAAAAAGGTAGTATGAGCTAGCTGGAAATCACTGGGGTTGGCAAATGCACAATGTGCACTGTAAGTATATTTGCTGGAACTAGCATTTCTGGGCTGACTTACTGTGCTAAATAGACTTGTATAAATTGGAGAAGTTTGCCAACTCTGCAGCAATTGTAGCAAGTAGTTCTGTCTTGTCCTGGCAACAATTCAGGTGCCCTCCAGTGGCCAGAAATCTTAACATCCTAAAGGTGCTGATAAATACTGTTGCATTGTCAGTTTGCCTTAATTAAAAGTGAGTTGAAGAAACATCTTCTAGTGTCAGACTTCATTAGCATGTTTGTTGCTTAAGCAGTACTTTTTGGAGTATTGGTAAGCCTATACTGTAAATACATAGCTATTCTGACAAACAAGGAAAGGCAGCCACTTTCAGATCCATAAGTATTTCATTAGTGTCAGTGCAATTATGACTAATCACTCTGGTTTCTTAAACCATGGAGATTAATGTTTTAACATCCAAGTTCAGGGCTGGCTACATGGTTGCAGCCTAAGAAGAAACTAGATTATGGTTAGATACTTACTGGTTTGGAAGGGAGTTTGTTTCTTAAATTGTCACTCCATTCCAGCGGAAATGAAGGTTTTTAAGCTCTACACAGACTGCAGGAAAGGATAGTTCTGTAATACAGTGGCTGTCAACCTTCTCGTTAGTGATGTACGTGATCGTGATAAATTAAATGACTGTAGAACCATTAAGTATCTTTTTGACACTCAAAACTAAGTGGGCAGGAAGTTTGAGGGCTGGCAGTGGTTTGTTGCTGAACTTTATTAGTGTTAAATGCAATGTGGTATAATATTAGTCTAAATTCTCATAGATTAAATGGTTGTGATGTCAGCTTTTTATGTGGCTAGGTAAGACTAAAGAACAATGTTTCATCCTGGCTACTGACATCTCTACTATAGACATCTTACTCAGTGAAAGTAGAGGCACATGGACCCAAAACTGTAAATTGGTGCAAGTTGATAGGTGAGTAATGCTCGTGAACTAAGCCTTAGACAGAAACACTAGCTTATTCCTAACTGAGAAAGGCAGGACTACGTATAATGTAGATACCTAGCTGTGTCCTGCAAATAAGAGGTGGTAACTTTCTAAGCCGTGGTAATAAAACTGCAGCCATGAAGAGATACTCAAATGCAATGAATGCTATATGAAACCGTAATTTGCTTGCTGGTGACCAAAAGATCTCAAAGTAAATCCGTTGCTGAACAGAAGTGGCTTAGTAACTGTTTTGAGGTTACTTGCATGAGGCGGTGGTGCTTAGTTGGTCAAAACAATTAAGGCATAAGAGTAATTGGGTTGATAATCTTGTTACGAACTTAATGCAAGTTCATAAACTTGAAACTGTCATACCAGTCCTTTAATACTGAGCTGCAAACTGCTGTCAAAAGGGTTGATATGTACATTATGTGGGGAAGATTATTACTTTTGCTCTCAAGCTGAATGTGTAACACCTGATTAGTAGCTGAAGCAGTTCCTCACTTCTCATCTTAAATGTTAAGATTATCATCAGCCCCTCTCTTGGACAGTGAAGAAGGATTTGTAGGTACTTGGACCCAATCTTACCTATTAATAAAATGATAGATTTTGCTAGTGTTGCAGTATACTTGCCAGTGAAAAGCTCTCTTAAACCATTACTTTCAAACATGATAATTTCTCTGGCAGCCTGAGCACAGCTGCAGCTTTATAGCTCATGGAAACAACCAGAGATTTTTATAGAGGACAAATAAACACCCAGTGCAGAAAGTGTAGCTCTCTTTGAGAAGATCACTTTATTTTCTTTGCAGATCTTATTAGAAGCTGCTGGTATACTTGCCCATGATTTTGAATATAAAGGATTGTGTTGATAGACCTCTTGCAACTCCTGATTGTTTCTCTAGGTAAAGGTCAAAATAACTGCTGGTGGATCCAAGCACTGTAACTTCTCTGAAGTGACAAGATCCAGTGCGGTGAGATTTCAGATGCTCCGGTATAAGTATGCTTATAAGTGGCAAAGAGTATGGGACTATGGGAAAAGGTGTGATCTTTACATTGCGTAGTATGCCCAGCCATGTAACTGGCAGCCTTAGGCTCTGTCCAGCATCAAACAAAATTCTGTAGGGTACACTGACAGTTGTAAGAAATTATGGTGGTAGGTAACTGTTGCCAAGTACCTTTTGGCATCTCTAGGTGTCCTATTGATATATAATTTCCACTCGAGTTTCTCTAAAATGTCTGTCCTAAAGAGTAAAAGTATTGTGCATCAAAGGTATTAGAGAAACTTTATATGATACTGCCAGCTTCATTTTTAGGGAGGCTTCCTGGCAGGTTCTGAAGTTTGAAAGTTTATCTCCTAGAATGATTGTGCAGATCAGAGCCCAGGTGAACTTTATTACTTTTCTAGTAACTTAGCTGATGTGCTTGTTCTGAATTCTCCTCCAGGTTCTCATCGTTTTATAGATTAGTTATCTGAAGTATTTATTGGCTGACCACGGCTCTCGGACCAATGTTAACTGTTGCTTTATTGAAACTTCTAATGGGTTGCTTTTAAAAGGGTACTTAAACCTTAGTACCTGTGAAGACCCTGACTAATAGCACAAGCTGTTAGTGTAGAAATGCTGTGTTAGTTGCTCAGAATGCTGTGTTTCAGTGACATTCAATGCCCGAAGCTAAAAGACATCCTATCTAGCAGTGAAAACTCACGAAGTTTCTGATAAATCTTGTTACCTGAACTTTTGGTCAGTGACTAAAGTTGCTCTTCAGTGATCGATTGCTGCTTGGATAATAGGTAGTTTCATTCTGTACTTAGAGTGAGCAAAGCAAAATGTGGATCTTGTTACACTTACATTATAGTGTCAACCACACTTGAAACTTAATGAGTTGTCACAGTTGATCATTTGGCAAGCTGGCTAGGAAGTGTGATTCTTTGCTAGCCTGCTGTCCTTTTTGGGAGGAAGAGGAAAGTAAAACAGGTGAGTGTCCTGGAGCAGCAGAGCACTCCTAGTGCTCCAGTTCTAATGGAAGTGAAGTGTGGTAGAATAAACTTTACAGCCTTTCCCTCCCCTCTGCCATGTCTGCCTATGGCTGCCTGGATTCAAAGATGAACCTCATTTTCTGTTCTTGTAACCTGAGTCTTTCCTTCACTAGACATTTTTTTGAGAAATAAATTCACTTTTAATACAGCTAACCCAGTGTTTAAGTCTAGTCAAGATTACCAGATGCCTGCACTTGGTTCCATTAAGCAGTTGTAATCAAATTTCTTAAGAAAAGTCTAGTAAAACCAGAAATATTTGCATGCTGTTTGGTTTAGGTAATGAGCCTGTGAATAGAAACTCTACTCTGTGCTCTTAATTGCTCTTAGATTGCTGAGATGACTGAAAAGAGACAGGCATAACACTTTATTTTGTGATGTGGCATCAAATGAACTCTTATAAAACAAAACTTATAAAAGTTAGTGTAGGGAGGCTGCTTTGCCTTCCTGTTATGGAAAGGAATTTTTAGATAATTTCTAAGGCAGGATACCAAGGCTGAAAAATCAGAAAAATTGATGTAACAGCAAACTGGGATTCCTGATGGGGGCGGGGGGGGAGTCGAAATGAAGCAGCAAAAAACAGTGGCTGAAAGCAGAGGTAACTTGCGGTGAGTGTTGGCAGATCTGTGTGTGTGCTGTCAAATACCGCTCTTCCACTTTAATTCTGTGGATTATCTAAGGCAGTTTGTTGCCTCTTTCAGCATGTATTAAGGATATTTAAAGCTTGGAAGTTAGAACCTGCTAATCTTTGAGAAAGGTCAGTTAAGCATTTAGGTTTCTTAATTTCCTAATATTTGATAGGAGGAACAAACTTTCAGGTGCTACTATTAAGAGATTCTAAAGAACAGCTAAGACTGTATATTCTGGGTTCAGAGTCAAACTTACTGTGACCTGAATAGTGAAATCTAAAATAGAACTTACTGTTGTTCGCAAGGCATCTTCTACCTTTCTGAAGACGTGAGTAGAATGCATTGTATTCTAGGTTGGATAAACTTGATCTGGATGGATTACATAGGATACTGAGTTTATCAGAGAGTTTATCACTTAGTGGTTGGAGGGAACAATGTTAAACAAATGTTGCTTGAGGAAATGACCAGAGCAGTTTTGTCATGAGTTAAAGTTTATGAAAGAGTTTGTTCTGTTGCAGTCTAGGATCAGTAAGCTGGATTTCAGTGTGGGTGTGTGCTGTGGCATGCTGGGTAAGATTCCTGTCACTATTGGTAGCTCTTAGTTTTCAGTAGAACTGAAATAGTTGAGGTTGCTACTTCTTAGCACAACTTAATACAGTAATGCTGCTCTGGCTCTTGCTGTGACATATCTTCTGAGGTGGTAGGGAAGGCTACAGATGACTGTTTCTATCTTCTAACCTGAAAGAAGATGGAAATGTTTTAGAGTTGGGAAAACAGAAGCTTGTCTTGCCTGGTTTTTTGTATGGTTTGACTTGTTTCCTTTTGGTGTTACATATTTTGTAAGTTACTTACATTTACTCAGGATATCTTCAGATGGCCTATGACAAGACTTTCTTTTTTTATCCAGTAAGTTTTATATTCTGATTCCTGGTATAGATAATAAGGTAAACCTCTATAGTCTCCAGAAATATCTAAGTGGTCTATTTCTTTGTTTAATGTGATAACTTACAGTCCTAAATCATTATTTGAGAGAAAATAGTTTCATAATAGTTCTTGTCCATCCAGGTCCTTAAATTGTTGATGTAAGGAAAGATTTGAAAAATTTCTTAATCCAGAAGTCACTACTGGTGAGTGACTAATTTGATAATAGTCAAGGCCTTCTAATGCCTGTATATAACTTTAACTTCAAAATAATCTTCACTCACTGAATACAGCTGTTCCTTACAGAGTTGACAAAGTGACTGAGGACTACAAATGCTGCTACTTCAGACAGAATGTGGGAATGCTGTTTAGTACTTGTTTTGTGGATATGGAATGTATTTAAGGAAAACTGTTGTATTTAATCTTATGTGGTACCTTTGTACAAGAAAGATTAAATTTTTTTAAAAATACAAGTCTTCAGAGTGAAACTCAAGCATGTTACCTGTTCCTACTTTAAAATAAAGTATATTCTGTTCATTGTGTAGAAAAATTGTAAACTCCAGTTGTCATTCCTACAGTAAGCTTCTAAAATCCCTTAACACACACAACACTGAACTTGTACTTTCAGGACTTCTTACTAATTTTGTAGAAGCATCTGTTACATGAAGGGCCTCCAAAATTACCTACAAAGCATGCTTTACCCCAGAGCTCCATAGAAGCCAGATAAAAATCCTCAGTTAAGTTTTGTTTAGAATATCTGTGAGGATATGGGAGAAGAGGACTTGATCCACGTTTGGGTAAGAAATAATTAGAAGTTTAAAACAGAGTTGTGGTAAAAATTCTTGAACTTGTTTACCCTTCAAAAAACTAAAGCTTTCTAAATTAAGACCTACAAGGCAAATGACAACCGTTTTAACTTCTGACATTATCACCTCCCTCCTTAAGCCACAACTGGAACTGTCTAACTTAGAAACAATGCAAATACCCTGCATCATTACAAGTACTGTCCTTGTTTTCATTGGTGGATATGCAATCTATGGCTTCCTGTTAATCAGTTCAGTGCTATTCCTAAAGAATATTAAAGCAACTATCTCAGTTGGCTTGTGTCTTCATAAGACTAAAAGCAGTAGAAGTAGGCTTACTTGTGGCAGGAGTGCTTATAGCTCTGGGGTAGGTTAGACCAAACACTGCTTAAGGAGACAGGTCAGCCACTCATGCCTGAAAGAGCTTATACACCCTGGAAGCTTCTGTGATGTTTCCACTATCAGTATTGTCTTACTTAAAAGATTTCTCCCCACCATCACCCTCCTTCCTTTTCTAGAAAACAGAATAGTAACTTCCAGGATAAGATTGAATGTATTTCCCATATCTTCACTTGAAAACTAAGGCTAATTAGGAAGTTTCTGGTATATTTCTGTTCTTGGGTCATAGAACTGAGTGCTGTGGTTATCAGGTGCTATTAGTTGTGGAACTGATGTTGGCTGTGTATTTTGGCTACTGACTCTTTGTAAAGCAGATACACAGCAATGTTATGGGCAGGCAGCTGCCTGAAACAAGACCAGTTATAAAATTAGACCCAAAGAATGCTTCCAGTAACACCTTGGTAGTGGTTGCAATAACTTTAGAGCACTTGAAGAAAAACTATTTTTTCAGTACTTGTATGTAGATCATCAATGTTTTTAACTGCTGTAACTGTCAAAAGAAGATTAAGATCTGCCTGTTCTATGTAAGAAAACGTATCATTCAGCACTGATGGTTAAAGTGCAGTTGTTGTCCTAGATGAGACATAGAGAAACATATGAAAACATGGTCAGTAGACATGTTCCCTTTAAATAGATCATGGTGACTGCATGTGTCAGCCTTCACTTCTCATACAAGATTTAGTCGCATACTGCTCTCAAACAAAAGATTTCTGGAAGACATGCAAAGTTTTTAAGTTTGACTTATTTTATGAAGGGAAGAGGGACTGTTTATCAGATCAGTCAGGTGTAATCTGAATCAATCTTAATGAAGAGATTCTATTAAGATTAAGGTAGTAACCTTGAAAGAAGATGGATGCATTTTTATTTAATACAAGCAGCAAATACGAGCTGTTTCATAGGCTAATAAAATGGCTTAGCTGACAATGAAAATGGGTTTATCTTAGACAAACTGCAGCAGAGGTGCAAATGTGCTGTAGTCTTGATATACCAGGCAGGTAAATATCATGCTGATATTCACCTCCTCCCCAGGCAGGCTATTCTCACAGTTCTTGTCCTCTGTAAGACAGAGCAGAAGTAAACAATTCAGTATTCCCTGTGTCTAAGGGAGTTTTAACATCTTTAGAAAGAGAATCATCTAGGTTTTAGTGAAGCTGTTCAGAAATATTGTTGAGATTTCAGAAATGCTGTAGGTTTGTTGACTTCCTTGGCATGTGCCTAACTCTTTTCCACAATCAGAAGTTAATACCTAATTTTTTTTATTACCGTCAAAATACTCCTCCTCTTTTATTCCTTTGAAAACCAAGAAATTTTAATTACTTTCTGTATTAACTTCAAATTATTAGCTCATAAGCCTGCTAAGCTTGCAGAACCGTTTTTCTCAGTTTTTCAGAATTCAAATGCGAGTTTGGGACTGATGGTACACAACACAGTCTAGTGCAATGTCTTGCATTGCTCTTCGTATGAGGAATTTAATATCTATTTTAAAAAACGCAACCTCTGTTTAAACCTAAAGCTGCTGCTGCTTGCTAAACAAGTGGATAGCGTCATAGGGGAGGAGGAGGTTTTTAAGAAGTGAGCAGTCCCATAAGTCCTGGCAGCACATTCATATGGACTTCTGTATAACATGACATTTATCAACATTCAAACCTGAATTCTGAGTACCAGGTAGCCTTTAAAAATAGTGAGGCTTACAGACGCTTGAAGTTATGCTAAAGTTTGTCCTCCTGTCTCTTTGTTAAGATCTGTATGACTGACCTTGACAATGTAATGTCACTAGTCATATGTCCTCCAGTAAATTTGAATAGGAGTTCAATTTAAAGGGAGCTGGTATATAGTTCATGGTTGAAGACTACAATTATCCTAGCAGAGTTTGGTTGTTGTTTTTTTTATTTTTCTTTTGTTTCCATTCCCCCACCACCTCACCCCCACCTGGCATGCATCGATCCAGTTTCTGTTAGGGAAATGAACACCACAAACATCTCTACCTAGTTGTAGCAGTTAACCTTGTCAGTTACACACAGGAAGACAAGCCAGCAGCTTGTCTGGGCTCAAGTTTACTCCCTTCTAAAACGAGAAGAGAATGGGAAGGAAAATATGGGCGAACATCCAGTTACAGAAACCCTAAAACCAAACAGAATGTACCCCTGTTTCTTGGCTGCAGTTAATTTTGAACTCTTAGGATTAAAACCAATTTCCTGATCTAAATAAAAAAATGCTACGTGGAATTTCTGGGGGGTTACAGGTGAATGAAACGCAGATTAGGATGTTAGAAACTTTCAGGTGCACCTCACGGGCTGACCTAAGGTCAGCATTTCGAAGACAAAATATCTGACTGATAGTGCAGTTCTGAACACTTCATTCAGTGTTATTCATTCCTATTTTGTACGTGTTCTTCAACTTTGTTTTGGAATAGTGTTTTAGTTCAGTGGTGAGTCTCGTCTTTTTGATTGTACCAAATGGTACAGCTGATCTCTTCAGGCTGCTGAAATTGAAATAACTATTTCAGAGTGCAGTTGCTGTAGGCCAGCTGCCTTTATTCATGCAGAATTTAATAGTGGAAGGAAATTATAAATGTTGTTGCCAAGCCCCTCCCCATTGCATATTTGAATCTGAGGTGGTAGTCGCTATCTCAAAGCATAGTCAATACTCTTGGCTGGTGAATCTACCAGTATGTTAACTTCCAAACTAGCGTGGTGATCATTTTTATTAGCAGCCTCCTGATAGGAGGAGGCAAGAAAGGTTGCAATAAAAATAGATCTTCTTTTGTACTAATCATATTGCGAATCACAGCAGTTAGATCTTGCCTATTTTTCTGTTGCAAATGTTACATCTGATTTACAGTGAGGATTAGGGGGAAAATTTGCAAAAATGCAAATTTTACTTTTAGTGCTATTCAACTTTCTGTTTAGAAGGTGTTAGTGGGGCTGACAAAGTCATGCATAAGACCTGCAGGGAGCTATCGAGCTTTTATATAGGCACTTCCTCCAACTTAGCTACTCAGAGGAATTTTTGCATTAATGGTGGACTGACAGCATGACGTAGTTTTTCCTTCCCCTACCACTGCTACTCCCAAACTCCTAACAGCACGTTGGGAGAGTGCAGTGTTCAAGGGACTGGAAAAACATGGTTGTATTGTGAGTGCAGACTGAGGAGTAGATTGGACTGGCCAGTCTCTTCCAGGCTGTGAAGTAGGACTGGTTTAGGGACCTAAGTGTTTCCATCTGCATAGCAGGGTTCTTACTGTATGCTGTGTTATGTCTTAAATCAGCTCAATGCTGCTTTGCTGCAGATGCAGATCTACTGTCCATTTTAAAAGCGCCGGGGAACGGTTGCTGCCAAAAGTTGTGGGAGTGCGGAGTCAGGACAAACAGCACTGGCGTTTGCAAAGCGAAGTAACAAGTTTGCTCAGGAGCTGCTGGAGTACCCTGCAGCTGGCTCAGAGACAATGAAATACAAGCTTGCCTCAGAGTTGCCTATCCTATTCAGTGAGACTCTTGAAACTGCAGGCCTGTCTTCTGTTTAATTATGATTTTCTAAAAGCTGCTCCTGAAGGAAACTCTTAAACAGGAAAATCAGTCTTTACACAAATACAGGGTCAAATGGACTTTGTTCTCCTGACACAGTACTGCAAACCTGTCCTTTAAAGAGATTAGTGGCTTGCCTTTACTTCATTGTCTAGGAATGTTTTGATCAGCATAGCTCTAACACCTAACAGCACACTGAAAGCTGATTGCTGGAAGAGATGGTTTTGCTCACTGCACTAGTTACCACTACAAATGTTTCTGCTTGGCTAGCTCCCAGAATAGGCTGTCACCAGCTCTGTGTCTGTGCTGAAAACAGCGTTGGACTGCGGGGGGAAGGGGAGCAAATGAAATAAAAGTATGACAGCTTGAGTGACCCGTTGTGGAGCTGTAGCCTCAAGTTTCTCTTTTGGAGTTAGCAAAGAGATGGATACAGATTTATGGTACAAATACTTCCGTACTGCTTAGTGATATCAAATGGAGGTACGTACTGAAGATTTTGATAGGGCGTTTGATTGTATTTCAGCCTCCTGCCCCCAATTATCTTGGTTTTCTCCCCCTCAAAAAGAAGACAGTTTGGTGATTTAGTGTGAGCAACTAAAGGAGAACATTTGTTTATAAGTTCTTTTTCAGTTCAATTTTCAGTTTAGCGTCAAGTAAGAGTATTTTGTGTAACAAGAAACTTTTCTTCTTGTGGTACAGGAAAGGAATAAAGGAGGAGGCTCAATTATAACTCTTCAGTCTTTGTACCAGTGAAATAACAGCTGCTTGCATTAAATGGTCATTTCAGCTTTTCCTGTTGTAGCTCTGTATCAAACAGTTTTGCTAGTATCTTAAGAGTAGTTGTCTTTGAGAGAAATGAGGAAGTCTGATGTTTAGCCCTTGTCTTTGTGGCATGTCCAAGCTGTGGAATTTAATGTCTGGGCTTCATCTCATGCAAGGATAGAGAAGTAAAAAATGGCTCTATCATGGTCAGTCTTCAGTTCTTTTTCTTTTGCAGTTTAAGAGGAGAATATATATCTTACATATAGTCTGCCAGAAAAAATCTGGGTGATACATCTCATTCTTTAGTGTCTCCGTCCATGGGGGTTTGCTAATTAGTATTTGAATATACTCACTGTAGTAATGAAATGGCAAGATGTGTGAAGTCTTAGTTTGCAATTCTAGTGTTCTAATACGAAATTCTGTCTTACTAGCTCTGATTGGTGTTTAAGAAGTTCTAACTTTGCTCTTTTTTAGGGTCTCTGAAAGGCAGCAAGAAAGAGTTCTGGGAGCACAACAAGGAACATGGCAACCCAAGGTATATACTGCATCACAGTTCCTGTTATTAGAATCTTGCAGTTCTAATAAGGAACAGTTAAATTGGCTCCTTACTCCCCTTTTTTAACTTGTTAAAGTCACTTGGATTGAATAATGTCTGCTCTGCTACAGTGATTAATAAAATAAAACTGGAACTCAAACCTGCAAATACGTTTGTCATCGTAAGCATTTTGGGTCCCTTAAGTACAGTCAAGTACCTAATCATAGTATGTGGAAAAAGACTAAGATGGTCACAATAGCAGTGATTGCCCTGTCTGATATTCGGGCTTATAGACGTCTGCACTGGTTCGACTTAAAGCCTCCATTTAAAACTGCTCTCTCGCTTCCAGTGCTACCTCTGCTGGATTGAGATAGTTGTTTATAACGCTTTATTTTCGTTTAAAATCTGTGTCATCTCTTGAAGGATTAATACATGCTGGAGTAATTGAACTAAACTTAATTGTTCAACAATGATTTCTTACAGCTGACTTGATGGAGTTGGATATGGCAATGGAGCCAGACAGAAAAGCAGCAGTCAGTCATTGGCAGCAACAATCATATCTGGACTCTGGTATCCATTCCGGTGCCACAACAACTGCTCCCTCCTTGAGTGGCAAGGGAAATCCTGAAGAGGAAGATGTGGACACGACACAAGTCTTGTATGAGTGGGAGCAGGGATTCTCTCAGTCCTTCACCCAGGAGCAAGTTGCTGGTAAGGCCTTTTCTATTACACTGGTTTGCTTAGACATGCAGCTTAACAATACAGAAACCTAAATACTGAATTATTACCGATCTAGAAGATGGTCTTTTTATTCTTAGTTTGAGGTAATGATTTACCTTGTTTTTCAGATATTGATGGCCAGTATGCAATGACTAGGGCTCAGAGAGTGCGTGCAGCTATGTTCCCTGAAACGCTGGATGAAGGAATGCAAATCCCATCCACGCAATTTGATGCTGCTCATCCAACTAATGTGCAACGCCTGGCTGAGCCATCCCAGATGTTAAAACATGCTGTTGTTAATTTGATAAACTACCAAGATGATGCTGAACTTGCAACTCGTGCAATCCCAGAACTGACCAAACTGTTGAATGATGAGGACCAGGTCAGCATTTTCTCTCCCTCGGTGTAACTTGCTTGTGGGGCTTCTTCAGCGACCTTAAAACTAAAACTTTTCTTCAAATGTTTTTGTAGGTGGTGGTGAACAAGGCTGCAGTTATGGTTCATCAGTTATCCAAAAAGGAAGCATCTCGCCATGCTATTATGAGATCTCCTCAAATGGTATCTGCTATTGTACGTACCATGCAAAATACAAACGATGTGGAAACAGCCCGTTGTACTGCAGGTACACTACACAATCTCTCACATCACCGTGAAGGCTTGTTGGCAATCTTCAAATCAGGAGGCATCCCTGCTTTGGTTAAAATGCTTGGGTATGTGGACTACTAAGACAGTACTTCTGTTTTTTTTCAGTTGCTACTGGTAGGTGCAGGTATTCATGAGGTTTTTTCCTTCCTTAGGTCCCCAGTGGACTCTGTGCTGTTCTATGCCATTACAACTCTTCACAATCTCCTGTTACATCAGGAAGGAGCCAAAATGGCTGTCCGTCTTGCTGGTGGCCTGCAGAAAATGGTTGCCTTGCTCAACAAGACGAATGTCAAATTCTTGGCCATCACAACGGACTGCCTTCAGATTTTAGCGTATGGCAATCAAGAGAGTAAGGTAAGTGCCTCTGCTCTTAAAGCACTTAAAATGAGCAAGCTTGCTATGAATGGCCTAACAGCTCCTCTGTACTGATCTTCTTATTATGAATCTTCAGCCATGTCGGGCTTTTGCCAGTCAGTCCTGACCTTGTAAGGGGTGAGGGACGCAGGAGTTATTTTGCGGAAATGCAGTCATGCTTATAGCGAGACTGCAAAACTTACTGACCTGACCAGCAGATGTGAACAGTTTTTTAGAGATCTGTAACCTATGGTGGGTGTAAGTCAGCAACAATTACTTCCTGCTGACAAGCACAAGAACTGACACATAAATGTTATTTTTGCTGTCTTTCAGCTGATTATTCTGGCAAGTGGTGGACCCCAGGCGCTAGTAAATATAATGAGGACCTATACTTACGAGAAACTATTGTGGACCACAAGTAGGGTGCTGAAGGTGTTGTCAGTCTGCTCCAGCAACAAACCTGCTATTGTTGAAGCTGGTAAGTACCTTGTACCCATGATAATTTACAAAGCTAATATGGTACTGCAGGATCGGTACGTTTCACACAAGAGCAGAAGCTGCCAGCATAAAAAATTGCACTTGGATTGGTCCTTCAGTCCATAACTAGTTTTGGAGGCCTTTAGTATACAGAAGTATAAAAGGCAGACTGTTTTGTGTAAGTCTTCTATGTTGTTAGCTGGATAGCGTAGTGCCTGAGCATTGTCAGAATGGTCCCCTTAGAATATGCATACATTTAGAAGGTCTCCAGTGTCACAAAAAGAATCTCAGGGTTTTCTTCTATGTGATGAAAAGGTTAGGGCCTAGCCATAAATGCCACGAAAGAGCCAGAAGCTTGTGAGATACACATTCAGACTTTAAGGAAGAGAAGGACCTGACTGTTTACCAGATGAGCATCTGAGTAATGGTGTCAAATCTGTACCATCTTCTAGGTGGGATGCAAGCTTTGGGACTCCACCTCACAGATCCAAGCCAGCGTCTTGTCCAGAACTGTCTCTGGACTCTGAGAAATCTGTCAGATGCTGCAACAAAGCAGGTAAATGGTTTTTCTAAGGGATCAGAGTCAAAAGCCAACATAGTGGAAGAGGAGAGACAAATTTTTCTTCCTTCTTTTTCTGCAGGAGGGAATGGAAGGCCTTCTAGGAACTCTTGTTCAGCTTTTAGGATCAGATGATATTAATGTTGTGACTTGTGCTGCTGGCATCCTTTCTAACCTTACTTGCAACAATTACAAGAACAAGATGATGGTGTGCCAGGTTGGTGGCATTGAGGCTCTTGTGCGCACAGTTCTTCGGGCTGGAGACAGGGAAGACATCACAGAACCTGCTATTTGTGCGCTCCGTCACCTCACCAGCAGACATCAAGAAGCTGAGATGGCTCAAAATGCAGTACGTCTCCATTATGGACTCCCAGTGGTGGTTAAACTGTTGCACCCGCCATCACACTGGCCTTTGATCAAGGTAAATAATCCTTAACAGCTTTCAGGGTTGAAAACTCCTGCTTTTTTAAATGTAACTTTAACTGCGAAAAGTTGTTTCCAAAGTGTTGGGGAATGTAACTTGTCTGATGGGAAAGTTGCTTCAATTGGGCAACCTGGCTCGCTGTCTCGTAGTGATTAAAGCATTTGGGATCAACTGATGGGGGAAAAAAAAAAAAAGGGAACCTCTAACAGCAAGCGCACCCCCCCATGCTCTTTTATTTCCCACTTCCTTTCTTAACTGTAGGCTACTGTTGGTTTGATCCGCAATCTTGCTCTCTGCCCTGCAAACCACGCCCCGCTGCGTGAACAAGGTGCTATTCCAAGGCTAGTTCAGTTGCTGGTTAGAGCACATCAAGATACCCAGCGACGTACTTCTATGGGTGGGACACAACAGCAGTTTGTGGTAAGTGTCCACCACTAACTAAAGTTCCGTCCGTTCCGTAAAACTTGTCCCTAAAACTCCTCATTTATCAGTGTGCCTCAGTCATGTGTTGTTTGGTCTACATAGCTGTTGTCTTATCATTGTCTCTAATTCATATTATTATTCTCTTGGCATGCTCGTAATTCTATCTCAGCAGGCCTGAAGCTGTTCTTTAAATAAGTAACTAAATAATAATGCCTAAATCTTGGTTCTGATTTTACTTAGACCATTTAATTCTGAATGCTGTAGATAATAGAAATATGGGTTTTTCTTATTTTGGCAAGGCAAGTATTCTCTACCAGGAAACCAGAACCACCTCATCCCTCAGAAGTACAGGTTTAAGAATGCTCTCTCAGCTTATTTTCAAGGGTGCTTAGAGCTGGAAAAATAGTGAGGAGCTATACGGGCTCTGTACTTGTTACCTGTTTAGGTGCCAGGTCGGTGTGGCAAGATTGGTCTTGATTTTTTTTTGCCCGTTAAATGCATTAATGAAGGGAAGGTTGCCTCAGCATGGGCAAATGGAAGCAATACCTACTAGTACAGATGTGTAATTAATACTTGCAGAGGCAGGAAGGGGCCTCTTCATTACTTGTGACCACTGTTTCAAACTTAGTAAACTGCCAAGCTAATTGTTCTTGGGGAAGAAAAGCCAGCGTTGTCAGACATGAAGTTTATAATGAACTGAAATAAAAATGAGAACACTGGGAGGAGTTCCACTGAGATGCTTCTCTTACTGAATGTAGGTGGCTAAACTGGGCCAGCTCCTAGCAGGGATGCTACGTTTGAAGGCCAGCAGTAGATAGAGGGTGTGCGCAGGGACAAGTTTTAGTTGATTTGTTGACAGGGTGATCAGGTTTTTGACAGTCATTTTAGAAGATAGCACACAGTATCTCAACTTCAAACAATGCCTTTTTTTCCCTTAACTAGGAGGGTGTGCGTATGGAAGAAATTGTCGAGGGCTGCACTGGAGCCCTGCATATTCTTGCACGCGATGTTCATAATCGAATCGTAATCAGGGGTCTAAATACCATTCCACTATTTGTGCAGGTAAGTAAGAGCTCAAGACAATGCTATAGTACGTACTAGAAAAACGAGTAAAATGGCTCTTACACTTCCTTGGTAGAACTGCTAAGTCAGATTGTGCTGAAGAGCTCGTTTCAAGCTGAAGAGCTGAAGAAACCCTTGTGTTTTGGTTGCAGTTGTTGTACTCTCCCATTGAGAACATCCAGAGAGTAGCTGCAGGTGTACTTTGTGAACTGGCTCAAGACAAGGAAGCTGCTGAAGCAATTGAGGCTGAAGGTGCAACTGCCCCTTTAACAGAACTGCTTCATTCTAGGAATGAGGGTGTTGGTAAGTGAACTTAAAAGATGGGTTTCACATTTGTGTTAGAAAAGTTGCTAGAAGACACGATCTCTACTAAAATCACTCTTCCTTTCGATAGCAACATACGCAGCTGCAGTGTTGTTCAGAATGTCTGAGGACAAACCACAAGACTATAAGAAGCGACTTTCGGTTGAATTGACAAGCTCTCTGTTCCGGACTGAGCCGATGGCTTGGAACGAGGTGAGTTATGTCTTTGTATTCATGGTTCCTCAGGGAAACCTTGCTTCCAAGTCCTCTCTCCTTCCAGTATGAAGTGTAGAAGCCACCAGTGATCTGGCCCAGCTTTACACATGGCTGTACCTTTTTCACTCGCTCCACACGTTCAGGTTCAGTGAACCTGTGGCAAGCGGCCTTAGAGCTGCTTCTTCCCTTGCAGATCGGAAGAGTCCATTCTCTACTGCTGTTAAAGTTTATTATTCTTATTATGCTCAGTGGCGTGCAAAGCTGTATAGAAGAACTTTGCACATAATGAACTCTGAGTGCAAAAATTGAGTGATATGAGGGAAGCATAAGCATAAAGCACATCCTGTGAGCCTTCTATTGGGCAAATGATGTAGGACTAGTAATCTTGGGGAGGGGATGCAACTTCTGTTCTCCTTAGAATTGAGCTTTCAGACTTGTGTATGTTTGCAGGCTTGATTATCTCACATTCCCTTTTTTCATGCTTAAAGGGACACACAGTGAATGGCGACTGAAAACAAGCTGTGCACTTGGAGTATGGGGAAGGTTTCACTAAGTCTGTCTTCCCCTAGATTCTTAAGATTCAGAAGCCCAGCTTGTCTTACCTTGTATGTATTTACTAAGTAAAGGACGGTAGCCCTTGACTTGTATTTCAGCGCTCAGTCTTCTGTTTTCCTAAAATCTGTATCTACCACAATAATGTGGGAAAAAAGCTAAAATGGAGTATCTCTTTGAAGTTGTTGTTACGTGATTACACTACAGACTGGCCAATTACTTCTGTAATTGGACAAACTGGGGGAGGTCCCTTCAGAACTCTTAAACGCTCTATTGCTGGCTCAGGAGTCTCTGAACAGCTGACTTGCAGGAGCTGTGCAGGTGTACCTGAGGAGGAGAGTGTTCCTAGTGCCCCATCTTTACCGGTCCCAAACAGAACCCTCCTTCCAGTGATCTGTGGATTCCTCTGCCTAAATCTGGCTGTTACATATTGGATGCAGATGCTTGGCTAAAAAGGCATTTCATGTTCACAGAAGTACCATGCTGCAGTGCTCGCTGCAGAAGAGCTGCTAAACAGGGAACTGGGGCAAGCTTCAAAACTTTTTAAACTCACTCAGAATTACTAGTGCTGGCCCAAAGACCTGACATTAAAATTGTTTTGTAATTTTTTGTGTACATCCAGACAGCGGATCTCGGACTTGATATTGGTGCCCAGGGAGAACCTCTTGGATACCGCCCAGATGGTACGTCTCCTCCGTTCCCCTTGACTAAACTTAGGTTGGACGAAGTCAAGTCATAGATTTTAAAGGAGAACTGCAAATGAGTGAAGAGTGAATTACTCTTCGGCAAGGTATTGCAAATGGACAGGCAGATGGGGAATTGCCAGTTCAAATAACCAGTTTCTGCAACCCCACTGGCAGCACTGAAATGGGAGCTGTATGAACGTGCAAAACTGGTGTCTCTTGTCTGAGTCTTGTGGGAGAATCTCCCGCTGAGCTGTTGTTTCCAGAAATCTTTTAAATCCTTTACAAATGGACTTGACAATTCCAATAGTGCAGTTTTTCTTTAAAACAAAAGCTGGTATTGAATGTATTAGTCTGTAAGTGTCTATAGACTTGAACGCAAGCCTCTCCCTCAGGATTCTAAGCTATTTTTGACTAGTCTTTCAGAAGCAAGTCTACAGTCTTGGAGCCTCGTTTTGCTGCAGTATTGTTGAATTTTAGTACTGTTGATTGTGCAGACTAATGGCTTGGCTGGAATCTGCTCGTGCTTCTGACTGCAGTGTGCTTTGTCTGCAGAATCGTACTGGAAGGCTGTTCTGAACAATGGAATAGCCATTAAGGGCAGGCAACAGATTGTTTTGAACTTGGCTGAACTAGAAAAAAAATTAGATGGCTACAAAGATCTTCTCACACACTGATACTTGCAGCTTCTGATGCATCTAACATCTGTTAACATTATGCTTTTTTTCCCTCTGCCACCTTTAACTTTCTTAGATCCTAGCTACCGTTCTTTCCACTCTGGCGGATACGGTCAGGATGCCTTGGGTATGGACCCTATGATGGAACATGAAATGGGTGGCCACCACCCTGGTGCTGACTACCCAGTTGATGGTCTGCCAGATCTTGGCCATGCCCAGGACCTTATGGATGGGCTGCCTCCAGGTGACAGTAATCAGTTGGCCTGGTTCGATACTGACCTGTAAATCATCCTTTAGGTAAGAAGCTCCAACCTTGAATTTAAAAACAAAACAAAAAGAGAAAAACAGATGACTGGACTGAGGACTTGGTTGGCAGGGAGGGATTGGCTCAGTTGGGTCCCGGTGTGCCAGAATACCGAATAAACGCTCTGGAAACACACGATCAGTACACTCCAAACTGACTTCTGCCGTGAAGCGTGGAAGTAATTAACTGTAATGTCTTGTGCACTGGCTTCATGCAGTCTTAATGTGTGAAAACAGCCCTTTACTCAGGAACGCTGACACCTGTTTTTTTTCTCTTTGCAGCTGTATCATCTGAATGAACTTGCATTGATTGGCCTGTAGAGTTGCTGAGAGGGCTCGAGGGGTGGGCTAGTATCTCAGAAAGTGCCTGACACACTAACCAAGCTGAGTTTCCTATGGGAACAATTGAAGTAAACTTTTTGTTCTGGTCCTTTTTGGTCGAGGAGTAATAATACAAATGGATTTTGGGAGTGATTCAAGAAACGAAGAATGCACAAGAATGAATTGCAAGATGGAATTTATCAAACCCTAGCCTTGCTTGTTAAAAATTTATTATTTTTTTTAAATCTCTGTAATGGTACTGACCTTGCTTGCTTTGGAAGTAGCCTTTCTTTTCGCAGTAATTGTCGTTAGTTTTTTTTAAAGTCTCTCGTAGTATTAAGTTATAGTGAATATGCTACAGCAGTTTCTAATTTTTAAGGATTGAGTAAAGGTGTAGAACACTAATTCATAATCGCTCTAACTGTATTCTGAATAAAGTGTAACATTGTGTAGCCTTTTTGTATAAAAAACTAGACAAATAGAAATGGTCCAATTAGTTTCCTTTTTAATATGCTTAAAATAAGCAGGTGGATCTATTTCATGTTTTTGATCAAAAACTTTATCTGGGATATGTCTGGGTAGGGGCCAGTAAGAACTGTTTATTTGGAACCTTGTATTGGACAGTTTACCAGTTGCCTTTTATCCCAAAGTTATTGTAGCCTGCTGTGATACAGATGCTTCATGAGAAAAATGCAGTTATAAAATGGTTCAAAATTAAAGTAAACTTTTAATTCGCTCTGTGTCAAATTATTTCAGATCATAAAGTATATTGGTGTGTGGCGTGCTTTAGGCTGGGCTGGCCAGTAAACGAGTGACAGATGCTGTCTTTACAAGTTACCTGAAAATTGTCCTGGAATTGCACAACAACTTCAGTACTTCAGAGGAGGAAGCCGAGAACCTGTTACCTCTGTTGTACCCCTAAGGAACAGTTACCTCTGATACTGGAATAGCAGCAGAAAGTGAGAACTGCCCGTTGCTCAGCTCTCTTCAGGTGTGCACTGTCAGTAGGGGCAGAGGAAGTTCTTTCCCTTACAAACTCTCAGCTGGTTCAGTAGCTTAAACCCATTTTCACATGTCCTTAGTCTTCAGTCACTGTGTGAGATACGAGCTGTGTGCAATTGCCTTCTCTCGAGACAGCACCTGTGTAGTCGGAAGCAGAGAGAGCAGCTCTTAAACTGCTGGCTCATTCCCAGACTGCACATCTGCACAGTGCAGCTGCCACCAGCCTCGGCCCAGAGCACACGCTCCCCAGCAGTTCTACTTCAGTGTGGTGGTTCGCCGGCAGAAGATCAGAGAGGGTCTTGGCTGCAAAGGATCCTGGCTCAAGTTGGGATCCCAAGGTGATGAGAGCTGAACGAAACTACAAAACAGACTGTGCCCCCCCGCCTTCACTTGCAGAGCGAAGGCACTGCGACCGCAGAGGGGCACGTCTCGCCCAGTGATTCAGCTTTGTTCCTCTCAGCCACGCTTCACTAGAAGACAATTCCTATAAAACACTTTACCAAGTAATAGCCACCAGCTAGCTTTTTCCCATTTCTGTAACTCCAGCTCCAATTCCAGCTGTTAAGCTATGAAAAAGAGAAAGTGATGTTTATAGTAATGTAAGAAAACAATTCCTGCAAAACGTAAGAGTTTACCGAGGGGTGTTGTCTTGCCTCCACATACTCTGGAGAACTGGGCTGTCCAAGAGCTGGCTTGTAGCAGCAATTCTCAGTAAGGGCCCGGCCTTTGCCAGGGGTGGGAGCACCATGCTGGTGCCGCTGTGAAAGATGAACATTAAGAAGAAGCGGTCGTAGTACCAGACTTAGCCACGCTGTGCTCGCTGAGGGCACATGGGGAGAAGAATAATTTAGTTCTTTACACACTAGCATCTGCTGGCTCAAGAGGATGCTTACCAGTTTTTACTGGGGATAAATGACAAACTGCCAGGCTCATGGTCTCACCTATTTTTAACGAGGAGCTCCAGCCGGGAGTGTTGGCAGCTGGGAACGACACTCCACCGATGCGGCTGAGGCTGTGCAGTGCTGGGCAACAGAGGGACACGGTGTCTCACGTAAAAAGCCCATTCTCCTGGGTAAAAAAACCTGATAAAATCTATCGCGCATCCATGCCATCTACGCACACAGCCGCTAACATGATCGCAGGGGTTTGTTTTGGTCATGTGAGATGAAGAATATGTTTTTCTTGATTAAAAAAAAAATATTTTCTAGTGTCTGTCGTAGGCACGAGGTGACCCCTTAAGATGAACAGCCAAAGCATTCACCTGGTCAAACAGATAAATGAAAATTTCTAACCGCAGTTTAAAATAGTGAAACACTTTATGTCTATACTGTGAAATAACTACACTATTTAATTTACAGTTTTCAAACTCCAGCTGCCAAATACTTAACCTACATCACATAATGCCAGCAAGGTAAAGTAGTAACCAAGACTTCATCCTTACAATGGTTTAAAAAACAAACAAACCACCCCCCCAAAACCAGTTTCCCTCCCTTCCCAAAGTCACACACGTGCCCATACGCAGCGGCGACTCGGCTTGCTAAATTAATTATGTCTGCTCTGCTCGTTTGAAGATGTCCGTTCCTGCGGGACTGAGGTGCTGAGCAGCATCCACAAGGTTTCCGTTCGGGTAGGCCGGTCAAAACTGTTTCACTTGGTACTCTTGATATTTCCACGTCCCACCCTCCTCAGAATTTCAAATGCCAAGGAAGCAACAGCAACATCAGCGTGAGAGCTAGGAATTAGAAACAGTAATGCCCATTAGACATTCTCAGGGGAAAACTTTTCATTCAGATCCCACATTTGCCTTTATCGATGCTGGAAAATTCTTAATAGCCATTAAGTGCACCGCATACCCTGCTTTTCTGTTAAGCAGCAACACGCAACTAGCAATGCAGCCCTGTAGCAAACCTTGTGTAAAAATGAATTTTAGCTCCAATTCACAGTAACTGCTACCTCCACCTCCTCTGCTACAAGAATACCGTGCTCCCCCATGACTCTACACACAGGCACGCTCTCACCTTGACAGAAAAACGTGTTTTCACACATACAGCCCTCTTAACGCCATGCTGCTCCATGCAGGGAGGCTGTTCCACCCAAGGTGTTGCCCGCCCCCTGGCAAGGAGGACCGACTGCCCCACCACACACAGCTCCACAGGTTTGAGATTGAATAGTAGGATCAAGGGGTAATGGTTTTAAACTGAAAGAGGGGAGATTTAGGTTAGGTATCAGGAAGAAAGTCTTTCCTGTGAGGGTGGTGAGGCACTGGAACAGGTTGCCCGGGGAAGTTGTGGATGCCCCATCCCTGGAGGTGTTCAAGGCCAGGCTGGATGGGGCTTTGAGCAGCCTGGTCTAGTGGGAGGTGTCCCTGCCCAGGGCAGGGGGGTTGGAACGAGATCTTTAAGGTCCCTTCCAACCCAAACCATTCCATGATTCTATCTTCCCGGTTTGCTTCCTCACCTGCATTTTTATTATATGTATTTTGCCTAATTTTTTCCTTCTGGAAACACATGTTTTTTCTAGAACAGAGGCTCTAACGCACTACTGCTAGTCCACAGAAACAAGACAGGTTGTTTTTTTTTTTATAGACTACCATCCCTCATCTTTAACTTAGAAAGGACACTACTAGACCAATCTGCAACTTCCTTGGTTGCTGCTAATGACAAAAACCTACCGTCACTCCATGTTTCGGGGAATGCAGAGCTAGCCAGGGAATCCAAATGATCAGTCCTCACTACATAAGCCAGTGCCTTAATGAGCAGCAGTTTATACCAGAAAATTTAGTTATCTGAAATGAATTCATCTTGGCAACTGTCAGCACTGAGAAATAAATGGCTACGATCCCATGTTTTGAAGCGTAGATTTGATTCCATGTAGCTACTAAAGCAGAAGGGGTTGGTTATGTGTCACTCTCTGTGTCACTGCCTGTTCTGACTAGCTGAGGATGGATGGCTAAGGAGGAGTTTGGCAATCCACGGCTGCGACGCAGCAACAGGAGTGCCCCGAAAGCAGCTTGCCATCCAAGCAGTGCCCCTTCTCTCAGCACGTGGCTGCTTGGCTGGTGTCCTCCTCCCGCCGCACAGGCACAGTGCGGAAGATTAGAAACCTGTCTGCAAAAAAATGAGCAAAGCAAAAAACACTCCTCAATCACCGCAACCCAGTGCTGGTATGTGGGTGGAAGGGCCTGGGAGTTTAGACTGCTCAGACGATGGCTCAGATCCAGGATCTCGGTTGTAGCCTTCTCTAAAACGTTTCCAGCTCTGCATGAGATACAGAGAGGCTTCTTACCAGGATTCAAAGTATAGGTGAGGAGACCAAGTTTATTAGGTCACAAAAAATATTCTGGGAAAGATGCCACATAAGGGAATGTGGAGAGATGGCAGAACATCCATAACCTCCATAACCGAGATGGCCATTCAGCTAAAGCTGGTTAAGCTTGCTAACCCCAGGCTTCTGCCTGCCTGCCCACTGCCAATTTATCCATGTCTGAGTCCATTACAGCCCCAAGATCCAGACTGAATCGCTCCCAGCTTCCTCTGGAGGCAAATGGATTGGGACATATGTTCCCCAAAGAAGGGGAGGAGGGGAAGCGAAATCCGTGAGCTCTCGGGGGCTCCCCTGTTGCTGCTGCAGTGTGGGAGCTTGGCATGGCGAAGGAACTTGGCTTACCCTAACATATCAACACACGTGTCACTGGCATCAGCTAGAATTTGGTCTACTGAGCATCTTGTGTCAAATAAGAGAGAGCGCTTCTTATTCTGGGCTCTGTAGTATGTGGTTTTCTGAGTACAGAAACGTATAGGTAACAGACAATTAGAGGAAGTCAGAAAAGCAGACTCAAAGACAGCGACCAGTCTGTCTAGTGCATCTAATGCTGAAATGCTACAAAACAGAGTGAAAAGTAGTTCTAAAGGAAGAAAACCCCATGTTTTTCCACTGTCATCTTCAGGGGTGGTGCAAGTGTCTCCCTTGGGGAGAGCTGACATTTTATTTTAGTTAGATAATTTAATGTGTCATACAAAACCCCATGAGTCAGCAGCTGAGTACGCGAGAGGGATGCAGACTGCTCTCGACAGGTTTGGTTAGTCCTCGGTGTGCATCTCCTTACACTCGCCACGTCCCACATTCCCTCTCCACATCTGCCCACATCCCCCCTTTCCTTCCAACCCAGCGTACTCCCTG
Organism: Chroicocephalus ridibundus; assembly: GCF_963924245.1. NCBI lineage: Eukaryota > Metazoa > Chordata > Aves > Charadriiformes > Laridae > Chroicocephalus > Chroicocephalus ridibundus. The sequence goes on from NC_086285.1 coordinate 49,366,967, forward strand.
CCATAATATCAAGGAGCCAATTTTCCCAAACAACTGACCCATATAAAGCCTGCATTTGGGAGCACAAAGAGCACTGAAAAGATTATCTTAGCGTTTCGAAAACTGATCTATAAACTACAGTTTCTCTATCAATTTTAGTTCAACCAGGAGTGAAATGCAGCCTAACAGCCCACGGCAGGAGTGTAAAATCTGTTTTGAGAGGCAGAGAACAGTAATTCATTCATTCATATGTCCAAGGGGGATTAGATGAGGGAAAGTCTCTGGGAGATGAGCTGAGGTTTGGCCAACTTGTTGGGACTCGCACCTCTGCTCTCACAGAGGAAGCCACGGCACTCCCCAAAGTCTAGTCTCGTGCCTTCTCGGAGAAGCCACGGGTATTCTTAAACAAAAGCAGTTCTGTTCTTCCGCTGCTCGTTTGAAAGTAATCAGCTTGCAAGTGCACCAAACACAATTACTTTCAAACAGGGCACAGACATCGCATTGTGCATCTAGCCCACGCCGCCAAGAACCCCTGACTGGTATCCGGTTATAGAGGCCAAGTGTTCGGAATAAAATCATATATTAAAAAAAATAATAATAAAAAATCGACAGATGTGCGCACACACTGAGCTGGGCTGTGCAGCACACTGCGGCTCGCCGCAGCTGGGGATCAAAGCACGCCGCCGCAGCGGCAGAAACACCAGCAAGCTCTGAATGAAAGGAGTTTGGAGGAGAGCGATGTAGGGAGGGGGGCCAGGGACAGAAACCTGAGAAGGTTGTACTGCACAGGAGACGATTACAGGCAAAGACCATCATAGACAAAAGAGAAGGCGAGCGCTTTCAGCCCTGGAAATTCCTGGAAGCCTGAGGGAACTCACCTGGCAGTTTGGGCCAGGCTCTCTAGAGTCTGGATAAGAGCATCGCCATCATTCTTCAGGCTCTCTGAGCACTTCTCGTTTGAAGTTATCTGGAACAAAAAGAAAGAACCGTTATCAAAGGCTTAGTAAGAAATTCCTCTCTGTCATTTTTTGTGGGATAGGGGAGAGGGAAACAAGTTGTAGCATTTATTATAATTGTAAATGGAATGTGACATTAAAGAGACCCAAGAGAAAGTCCCTTTTACTGAACAGGATTGAATTTTAGGCACAGACCATCTAAAATGTCTTGGCTTAATTAACAAGATTCACTCTTGTTCTGAGTCTCTGTATGTGTGCAAATTCACACATCACAGTCTGCCAATCCTGATTTCGTCCTTAGTACCAATGCGAATACAAGCCCCATTTAGCCTGAATTCCAGGGAGATCTCGGAAGGCAGCCGCTTTCGTTTCTCACTTCAGGGAAAAAATAACCAAGTTTGTATCAGCCTTCAGATCAGGACGCGAGGGGTTTCTCAGAGAGGAGCCAGGTTAAAATCACTGCAACGTTAGCAGTCGCGTGTTGAAATTTTTCTTGCCGCTCATCAGTCATTAGGAACATCACCTGCACAGGACTGTCACCTACAGAGCAGGGGACTGAGTGACCAAAGCTATATGCCCTTTTGTGTCGAGTGAGTCCTGATTATAGTTGATTTTGCTGCTGGTGTCTGTTATCACGCTAATTTGTAATGACTGTTTTATTGTTTCTCCAGCCTTCAGCAGCACAAGTACACAGCTCCAAGTGGCCGCACATTTCCTGACCAGTTAAGCGGGTGATGGGAAGGTCACAGGGGACTTGACATGCAGTCTCACGGCACCGTGGCACAGACAGACATTGAATATTTGGCAGCTGGCTGAAAAAACTCTCGTATCTCAAAAAATTACTGAAAAAAGAAAGGTTTGCACATCAAATCCTGCTTGCAAAGGTAAATAAATCTTGGCCGAAGAGAAAGGAAAAGAGGAGGAACAGAGCAACTGATTATTTCAATAGTGGAGGAGTTAAAGCTTGAAATGACGACTTCTAATCCCAAAATCTGGCAAGGACTTTTAAGGTTTAGCATGCCGCGGCTGGCCCTATTTACCATTGATCAAGCATCTGAGTGATACGCCTTCCCATCTCCCTCTTAAATCACAAGAGAAGGTGTATTTGCGGCTGCCATCCCACCGTAATTTATCAGCAGCGATTCTGCAACAACGGTGTCACTACATCTATAATCATAACATCCTGTAGGTAAGCAGTAAGAGGGAACAGGGACGCATCTGAAGTAAACTGAAATGTATCCTGTGTGCTGGAAAAAAAACAGTGATGCTGTTACCTAAGTACAAATCATTGGTAAATCCTGATTACAGGTCATTAAACCTTTTTACTGTCTTGAGGTTTATATCTGACCTCTTCAATTTATATTTCAGTAATCCCTTCTTCTTTACTTGTCACCCGTTAGACACAGAAGATATTTTGTAATCTGGGTTCTGAATGTGAGAACAGACACATAATAGTTGCAATACAGCTGCAACACGAGGAGAAGAGCGCTTTCGCCACAAGGCATTGCTTTTCATTCCTAAAGAGAGCTTGCGCCTCTGCCAAACGCTTCCCCTAACTTCTGCAGCTCATCAGCCGCTGCCACGTTCTTTGCACTTGCCACATTCGTAGCCCTCATTTATCCTGCACACTTGAAGGAGGAAGAGGTCACGGAGGGGGAGGAAGGTCCCTGAAGGCTGGATCCTGCTCCATAAAACTATGAGGTCAAATAAAGGTGACAGATACCTCTAATTCTAATCCACCCTAACTCTTGGGTGCTGGTGTCTGTACAATCCTCGCAGTCTTTGTGCATTATATGGAGACAGAACATTCAGAATATGTTCAACTATAAAATCTGGTACCAAAAAAGAGTTTTAACTCTAAAATGCTGTGTTTCAAGCAATAACTTAGTCCTACTGAGTCATAGGCTCTGACTCTAAGCTTGCCCATGTTGCAGCATGCCTTGTGTCATTATTAATAATACCTTGCTGTGGATACAATGCATTTGAATGGAAAGGATTAAAACGGCTTTATATGCACAGAAATGGACAGAACAGAAAGACCCATGAGATCATCTGCCCCATCCCCCTATTACACTTCACTGTTCAGAGCAGCTTGCAGCCACAAGCAATGGGCTGCTGCGATACCCATCCAGAGGGGCCGCTCCCCTCTCTAAATAAAATGCTTCAGTAAGATGCTTCCAGCAGAAAAGCTGGAACCACAAGGAGAGAAAGAACCAAGCGTTTAACAGCACGATCTGCCTACAGACCTTTCAAATTAAGTCTAAAACAAATTTAGGACACATTTTCTCGAGAGCGTCAACTAACAACTTCACCCAAGCCCAGGTGTGCTGGTGAAGAACCGACCCGTCCAGCCGGCAGTGCCACCTGCACGCACAAATGGGGAACCCACACAGACAAAACGCGGCTGCATGGATTTATGTGGGCAGCTGGGATTTCCACACCCACTCTCGATCACCCGTGTCCAAAAAACTGCTTTCTCTCTACCACCAGGCATCCACAGCACCGGCCTAGGGGAGGACCACCACTGCAGTAGTAGGAACGCTGCCGGTTGAACTGCCAGTGCCCTGCAGCCAGCTGGACCTCAGCTGCCTACGGCTTTTTGTCAGTACTCCCATGCCTGACACAGCACCTTCTTTTTTGCCCCTTTTATATCAGCCTGTGTAGTAGATCAGATTGCTCCCTGAGCCATCAGAAGGTCTCTCGCATATGACAGATTAGATTCGGCTTCACGTAAAGCTCATGAGAAATGTTGTCTGAATCACTGTTCACTTTCAAGGCCCAAGACAAAACTTTACCCGTGTTTTTTATCTAAAAAATGGTTCCAATTTTGTGTTCATTTTGTTCCACAGGCAAAAATAAATTATGACAGCACATAAAATCATCAGTAACCAAACTTGTAGAAATGAACGTATTTTTCACTCAGTTAATTATCTTTTTTTCTACCCAGAATTGCTGTATCTTTCATCCACACCACTTCTAGTTCTCATTCACTTGGAATTTTAACAACTAGTTTAATGATCTCTTGTAATATTGCTATTTGTTAGGGCTGGCTACCACACATATTCAATGACATAATCAATAGCTATTCCTTTAATTAAAAATGTAATTAAATCTCAGTTTAGTTGTACACTCATTGCAATTTAACAAGAATTTCAAAATGGCTTTTCTTTTATTAAGCTAATAGCCATTCGGCAGCTTTCCTTTTTTACAAGGATGAGCCATAAGGAATACCATAATTGATAAGTAAAGATCAGTATTTCCTAAAATTTAGGGTAGCTGTTCAGGTATCATAGTGCTGCTGAAGGTGAGCGCGGGAAAAGACACAATATGAAACATTTACTGGATAATCATCTTTGCTAATAAATTGAGGAGTCTTGGGTTCTTGGTCTAAGTAGGAAGTGATTTTTGCAATTCAAGTTGCAAGAAAGCACGGAAACCTAAGGGACAATTACTTTTCTTCAGGCTGGTTTCATAATACTGAACTGCTTTCTCTGATTAGTCATAACTCGTATTTTGTAATTTATAACTGAGTTAAATGACCTAAGCAGTAAACTACTCTCTCATCATTTTGAAGAGAAAGAAACTCTCCTGCTTTGGTGAGGTTTCAGGCAAACCATAAGCCTGATGTCTGTAACATAAACTGGGAAATAATGTAAAATATTGATTGGGTAAAAATAAGGAGCTTTTTATTTGAAACTTTTTTTGATTGAAGAAAGGCCTCTGGAGCATATTTAGCTGCGCTTCAAGTGTATCTTCTCAAATAAACAACTGCTGGAGATGTTTACCATTTCCACACTCAGCAGATGCTTTTCTACAAGCCATCACCATGCCTGAATACACAGATGCAAGTACGGCATTTCATAAATGCTCTTTCTCACAGACTGGCTTTTTCTCTTTCCCAAACACGTTTAACATTTTAACCTTGTAAAGTGATGCTTCCTTACTTTCTCCTCAAAATTTAATACAATTAAGCTAATTACCTCTGCGGGATTGGTTCGCTCAAGTTCTTGCTCATTGGCTGAGAGCAGCCACACAGGTAACACAGGAGCTGCCGCAGACCGGTTTATCAGAACCACCAGATACTTGTAGGTCCAATGTTAACAGCACTTGAATATCGACACATGCTGGGAATAAAGTACCACTTATCCCCAGTTGGAGGCTTTCCTGTGAATGGGAATTGTATCTTCAGCTAAAACTGCAGTAAAACCAATCACCAGTGTATTTTTCTTCTGTGCACTACCTAGGACCCGATGTAGGACATGAAACATACTTTAAAAAATTTTTCTGAATAAAAAAATTAAAGAATTAAGCACACTCTTATTGCCTTCTAGACACTATTTCAAATAATGTCTTCATAGTAAGTACTGTTCCCGCAATTTAAAATGTGCGTCTCGGACTCCTGCTTCCACTCTTGACTGGTCGAAGGCACTGTCAGTAGGATACAGCGCCTTTCATCGCCACCCAAAGCCGCTGTTTCAAATGCTGTCTGGGTTGGTGGTGATTGAAAGTTGACGGCTATTCACAGCTGCTTAGTGTGACCTTATTCCCATTTTTTAAGGAACAAATGTCACAAAATATAGTGGTGTCAAAAACGTCGCTATAGCTGATGTGACAGCCCAGCAAATAAGTCAATGGGATGGTAACTTCAGAAATGAGGCACAATGCCTGGGCTGGAGGAGAAAACCTTCCAGTGTCGTGGCCCATCTTATGCCTATCCCAGGGCATTTAATGGTACTTTTCCTCCCAGGCTGTCAGCGCTGAGCTATTCACAAGCACTGCAGTAATCAAATAAAACATGTCACTTGGTTTGTCATTCACAACCCACGATGACATGGCCAGAAATATGCAGCCGTTCCTTCTTAATGGAGAAGCACGATAACAAGAATAGACTGCAAACAAGGACTCGTTCAGGTGAGCATCTATGTGAAATAAAACTAACAGATCCATTGATCGTGTTCAGACTTACTAAATATAAGTATTTCTTTCATTATAAATCCTTCTCCAAGCATACACATTAAGCTGGCCGTGCCCAGAGGAGGTATATCAAATGCATTCATCACTTCTGTAGGCCTGTACACTTACTTACTCTTACAAAGTAACGTAGCCCTACCTTTGCGTAACCAATCATAGAATAGTTTGGGTTGGAAGGGACCTTTTAAAGGTCACCTGGTCCAACCCCCCCTGCAGTAAGCAGGGACATCCTTGACTAGATCAGGTTCCTCAAAGCCCTGTCCAACCTGACCTTGAATGTTTCCAGGGACGGCGCATCTACCACCTCTCTGGGCAACCTGTGCCAGTGTTTCACCGGCCTCATTGCAAAAATTTCTTCCTTGTACCTAGTCTAAATCTACCACCTTTTAGTTTAAAACCATTTGCCCTTGTCCTATAGCAACAGGCTCTGCTAAAAGTTTGTCCCCATCTTTCTTATAAGCCCCTCCTTAAGTACTTTTTTTTTTTTTGCCTTTACATAGGCAAGTGAAGGTCACATTTTTTGTTGCTGTGGCACTGTTTCCACTGGCTGGGAAGAGGCAGGGAGGTCTGGATGGTTCCCACACAGTGAGTGAATAACACCATGGCATGGGGAGTCAGCAGGGAGGCAAGAGGCAGCACAGCTCTCCAGGTCAGAGAAGTTAAGCACGAGCTGCCATTTGCCAGGGAAGTGCTCTAGCTATCAGGCCAATTTTATATTTGTGGCAGCAATTTTTTTTAAAAAATAAACCAAAACAACTTAAAACAGCAATAAAAAAATCCCAGCTCTTTTGCGAGTTGTCTAACCTGGCATTTGCTGGATGTGCTCTAGGCGGGCACATGGGACTGGACCCTTCAAAGCACTTAGGTTCAACCAATTTACAGGTTATTTAATGAAAACTAACGATAACTCTTGCCAGGCTATGCAAGCATAGCAGAGGAACACCTGAGGACGGTGTGCTCACAAAGACACTGCATGCTCGCTAGGATGGCCACAAGTTATTTTTGCTCTCCATGATGTACAAAAGCTCATTCTAAAAGCATAGAAACCTGCCTGGCGTTCCCCCCATCACAGCGTACTTCCTTGGTACTCTTCTCTCTGCACATGGTTCAGCCGAAGAGAGACAGACACAGAACGTGTGTGTGGGAAGAACAAATCAAGTCGGACAAGTTATATTTATGTTACTAATTGCCAACTCATTTGAACAGGCCTGAGCAATGTTGCGGGACCATAAAAACAAGAAATGAAAGTTACAAAAGCACGAGCGTTCCAGGTGTGCTTTGGCAAGCATATTGCAGTCAGGGATTGCAGACACACAATTACAAAGACTTTGTGGCCTTCAGATCCTGCAAATACATGTGAAAACAAGCAGGTATCTGTGACAAAAAACCCCCTACATCAGACAGCTTAGCTCTGATTTTAGAGTTCAAAAATCTTTTTTTTTTTTTGCTCTTTATGGATAAAATTCTTCTTCCACTGAAGTCAGCAGCAAACTCCTTTTGACTTTGATAAGGCCAAGATTTCATTCGACGTGTTTTGTTTTCTTCTAATTTGTATGTGTGTGCAGGTTTATTCTAAGTTCAAAGCAATTTCCACCGGTAACTTGGAAACGTACCAGTTTTCCGGCAGTCTGAAAGCCACACTGTCTCGAGGACTATTCAAAGAGAGAACAAGGAATGTCTCCCACACGCTATATAATTGTTAATTGATTTTGGACGTTTCTTGACACCTTCCACTTTGAGGCTATTCTTTGCCCTTCAGCATATACATAACGCACAGCTCCGTGATGGTTGTAAAGTTGTAAATTACCAACTCTAAGGGGCATTATCTAAGCATAAGAGGAGATTCATAAAACCACGGGGTAATTATTGAATAGAAGACTGCTCTCTGTCTTGTTTGATTTTTTGATTTGCTTTTAATTACTAGCAGTGTTCTCAGCTTGCTTTCAGGAAATAGAAGATGTCTTTATAACCCAGAAAATATCCATTATCACAGTTTCCATCCTCTGTAACTAGTGAGTTTAAAATATTTGACTTAACAGAACTAGATAGGGCAACCTCTTCCCATCCATCAGAACCCGCTGTCCACAACAACTTCATTAGCAAAAGTGAACTGCAGTCCTGCCTAGCAAAAGGTGTCTCAGGTGCCATGGGAGACTTCCACATAGTGGTGCAGTATTAACAAGTTACGCATGCTCACAACCCAGCCCAACATCAATATGACATTAAAAATAAATGCTTGCCACCCTGTTGCTGGTGATCTCATCTGCAAAGTCATCTGCATGCCAACAACTCCCTGAGATACCACTTCAGACTGGTTTCACTCTGTCCAAACAATGATCCCAGCTGCCTCAAGCATCAGCTTCAGCAAAATGGGGCCACATACCAAGCTTATACAAACCTCCCGAGCCCCTCAGATCCCTCTTTCCTCAGCTCCCAAACAGCTGCCTGTCCTCACCTTGCTGGGTTCGATGAGGCCACCACTTCGCAGGTACACCTCACCCTGATGGTCTTGTATGATTTCCTCCTTAAAAAAGGAACGGGGAAATCCACTGGAATACTTTTTTATTACCACAGCAGGTCCAATTTAGGCTCAGATCCTACGTTCATATTTCTTTAGGAGCTATTATAGAGGATCCTCGTTGTCTTAGAGCAAAAAAAACCTAAAAGCCGTCAAGAACACACACTGTAAAACAATGCAAGAGGTTCTCTGCATGTCTAGATTTCCCCTCAAGTTCATAATTCCCTGGATCTCTCATATTCAAATGTCCTTCATAGTCTCCCTTCATCAGCTTTTCTTCTAAAATAGCTACTGACAAGTAACTCCAAATTCTTCTTAAATGTTGATTCCTGTAACTCTTTTACCGGTGCCACTGTCTTTTATGGCCTAATAATTCAACTCATGAATCAGACCCCTGAATTCCAGCATCTGTCATCCCGTATATCTCCCTGTAAAATCACAAAATAGTCTGACCGCAAAGTTTTTTTGGAGTTATATCCAACTTTATAACCAGTCATATCCTGCATGGATTACGGACGGTCGTCTTTTCTTTTCACGTACATGTTCTTTTCATATTCACCTAGTACAGCTGAACCTAGATCTTTCACTGCTATATTTTGTGCTATGACAATTCAAATAATTTCAAATATTTATATACTTGTAAGGGTAAGAATCATTACTACAGATAACTCATCTTCTCACTATTAGGAAAACCAGTGACGCCCAGAACATATTGGAAAGTACTGACCTTTAAATGACAATTCTCATACAGGAGAAATATGCAAGGAACCAAGCAGTTACTAATATCATAAATGCTTTTATATCTAAGGACACAAACACTTGAGCAGCCATGCCTGTGATGCTCAGGTGAACTGGACAAACGCCTGGAAACTGCCGAGCAGTTGCAGTTTACTGAGGAATTTTGAGTTTTAATGCATACAGCCTCCAAAAAAATACTACCTCTAACCTGACGTTGTCTCTTGTCCTGCTTTAAAATGCTCCTCATAAAGATAAAAGATCACTATGCCTTGACAAAGGCAGAGTGATGTGAACAGATGCTGTCAAAGTTGTCCTTATACAGATCCACTGGTACAATTCCAGTCTGATCTAGGATGCAAAATCCCTGGCTTCCCCTGAGTAGAAACTTGATATGGCATTGATTAACTTTCACGGAGGATGAAACAAAATTGGAAAGCTCACCCTCACATTGGTTATAGTCTGGACCTGAACACAAGACTCTAACAACACAAAGTCTGTACAATTTAACTTAATGTTTTAGATTTACCATTCCAAGAATGCAGGAATATGATGAGTTAAATTAAGAACTAACACAGATTATGAAAATTACATACGTAAAGAATAAGAAGAGTAGCAAAATCTTGTTAGGAAATCATTATGAACTATGATTTTTAGCTAAATATTAAAACATTAAATATTCGTTCCTTTGCAGCCTCTATAGACTTGGTTTCTATGGATACATAAAACTTGGGCATAGAACCCTCGAGGTTTTCCTTAAGTGACAAACATGGATAATCTTTCATATACTGAAAAAAGACCAAAAAAAGTCCAATGATTTTTTTTTCATTAGGGGAGAAAAGCATCGTTATAGTTATGCTTTATGTAAAAAGCAACTAGGAATGACTGAACAGGGATATGAGTCTATAAAACACCAATTTCTGAGGAAAATTATGCTTTATGTAATGGTTCAATTTCCATAAAATTGTAAAAACTGTCATAAAAACAAATGGACTTCTGAAATCGATGCTTGCTTATCGTCATGTGACAGATGGCTCTGACTGCCTGGCAGAGAGCAAACAGCTACCTAGTTGGTCCTCGCTGACCTCAGAGAGAATCATTTTGGTCTATTCACTTTTTTTTTTTTAATGAGCCTGGTTGCATTTAAGTATCTTTACGGCAGCTAGTAAGCCATCCATGTGCAATTACAGAGAGGAGGTCAAAAGGAAGTAATAGCGATGAGCCCAACAGATGACACAGCTAGGCAATCTCAACAGTATTGCACTATGTAAAATTACAGTGCACTGAAACACCAAATGAGTCCGACAATCCTTTTGTGCCCACAGAAACAACGAATTAGGACTCCATAACAAAAACAACAGCGATAGTCACTGAGAATTACACTGGCTTTGAATTATGAATCAAACAAACTGGTTGCAGGTTTCAGAACTGCCGGTTTCACTGTACAACCCAAAGCAAAACATCTGTCCATGTGAAAGGAGAGCATATTTCTCATTACTGGCCATGGCAGTATTGTTTTTCGGACAGTTTCTGTATCTATACATAATCATACTGGTCTCCCAGTACCCAAATACCAGCACAGTGTTGGGGGGGATGTGTGTGGTCTCGGAAAGCAAACATGTTCCAAACAAGGGGGTAAGAAACTTCCCCCAGGAACATGACTCCGCAGTATGTCAGACACCGGAATAAGACTTTTCATTCTTGCTGCTCTCTGAAATTAAGGGCAGATCCCATATTTGATGCCCCCTCCGTCAGTGTCATTAAAGAGCAGCCATTACAAACTGACTGAATACTTTAATGTCAGTTGTGAAAACAACCATCAACGGCAGCCCAAATCTGCATTTAATGCAGACATACATATACTTCCAGACCTACGGTACTTATTCCAAATAAAAATAACAAGATTTAATGTAGAATGAACAGTTCAATGGGCCAAGTTGCATGTAAGTGTTCACAGTTACTTCAGAGGTCATCGCCACTCACTGCAGCTCCCACAAGCCGTCAGTATGTTCATGTTTTGGTTTTTGTCAACAGTTGTCATTTCATCGAGTTGTGTTTGGACTCCACATGCTTCACCCTTTGTGAGCCCTGCTGTTTTACTGACATCGAGAAACTAGTGATTTGACAATTTCATATCCATTTTCCTTTCCCTACCTCAACTTGCGTATACCTGCATTTGGCTGACTATCACAGTTTAATCGGTGACTGGCAGGAACAGATTCCTAAGTATCTTTCCCATGCTTTTATCAATTCATTGAGTTCCAGCTCCTGGCAGCCTGTGTATAAGAGAAACCCTTGCAGCTGTCCCCAGTATAATGCCATCTCACTGTTCTTTATAGTAATATTTCAAGATACAGACAAATATAAACACCGTAGAGCTTCTTTACTGCAACTGCAAAAACAAAAGGGCTCTAATACAAGGTTAAATGATTTACAGTGGAAACTTGCAAAGAGAAGATAAATCACCTTTTTCTCTCAACACAGTGCCATGCAGCCGTCTTCATCTTTTCTTATCAGCTGCCATTTCCAACACATGCAAGAAGTGCTGTTATTATGCTAGGGAGCAAAAAGGATCAAGCTCGTCACCCTGGCAGTCTTCTATCAACAATAAAAGAAAAAGATACAAAGACTGTGAGTCCAACATGATGTCACTAACGGGTGACACGCGTGGCGATGCATTCCTTTACTGTTAATAAAAGAAGTCAGGGAAGACCAAGGCTAATTTTAGTTATCAAGTAGCTGGTAACTCATCCCTGACTGTATAAAAAGAAGGGCAATGCATGACAACTCCGCGTAATACTTCACGGCAGACAGAGTGAGGGCAACAGGACCAGAGGTCTGTGCAGCTGGTGGGCACGGGAAGGACAATTTTGTCCTAATACACCTGCCTAGTTGTGATCACCAAGGAGAGACAAGGCGAGGAGGAATATATCACAGTGTCAAGAAATGAATGTAGAAGTTAGAAAATAATCTGCTTAAATTGTTCATCCGCTCCACGTAGAAGGCTGTGTCTGGCACAGTTATCACAGATACTCCTGCTTATCTTCTCCATTGCGTAGTTAAACAAATTTTAGCTAAATTAATATCATGCAATTAAGTAAAGAGTCAAAGAATCACAAGTACTTGAGTTAAAGCAGCTATAGAAATTACCAAACACTTAGCTAGAATGTGAAATTTAGGTATATATGCACCCAGTTAAGGCAGCTGGCTTGAACCACCACCGATGGTGATTTACATTAATCTATTTTACTCCATGCGGTAAAAGATTGGGGTGTCCATACAGTCAGCTGTGTTGTCTCAGCCAAGGTAGTATTAATTTCCAACTGAGCAGGCAACAGTTCCATTAACTCCTTTGCCTTGATGGCACCATGATGGATGTCCTTATTTTAAAATTAATTTTAAAATTCTGAGCAAGAAATTGCTAGCAACAGAGGAAAGATGCTAGCACAATTATTTTTAATGCATCCTTATTTTTATAAAACATATTTGAATTGAGATTAGTTACATCATCCAGTAGTTATGTTGTCCAAGAGCCTTGACAAATGGGTTTTGTTGGGTTTAGTTGCCATGGTTTAAAAAAACAAAGAAACAAACAAACAATTCATTGCCCCAACTGTTTGCTCCATTTCATGGCCCGGGGTTCTTCTCCCCAAAGCATGAAGGGGACAGTAAGATCCCTGGTTATATCTCACTTGCTCTGGTTCACTTATTAGCTTAAACAGCTGATGAAGGTGGGCCTGCATTAACAACGGGCTGAGACATGTTTCCAGTTCTGTTGAGTGGGGATAGCAGAGAGGCAGGACAGCCAAGCGGAGGTGGCAGTGGACCAGGCAGGGCAGCAGAGCCCACTGCAGCCAGCATCTCAGAGCCTTTACCGTGAGCTCACAGCCTTTTGTCATTAAAAGGTGGACATAAGGAGGCAGAAAGCTGAAAAGATCAAACTTTCAGTGAAGAAGTAGGTCCACAACAAAAGCGGAGTCTGTCCTTCCATTAACACAAAATCTGCTGAATTCCCAAAGAGGAGAGGCTTTTTCCTATAGGAATTCAGCAGTTTAATTTGGATAGGAGAATATTCACTGGAAGACAAGCTGACTGCTTCTCTTTCTAACCGTAATACAGCAGAGATTGACCTTTGCATTCTCATTTCGATGCTTATCTTGAACAAACAGCCAAGAAGTCAATGTCTACAGAGAAAAAATTAGGGAAGTGACTTCTCCCTAAAAGTGCAGAGCAGGTCCTAGGGAAAATTTTAATAAATTTGAGTCCAGCTGCTGTGGCTGAATGTTAACCAGCTTTGTGATGCAGTGTTTATTTGGCCATGAAATGCTTGCTGAGACAAGTTAAACTTCAATCTTGAATTATACAATTAAGTCTTTCAGGGAGAAAAAGATCCTTTGTAGTTTTTGTTATCTCAAAATACGTTATATTTGAGTATCAGCAGAAGAACAAACTTTTGCTTATGTTACATACGCATCGGCTTTTTGCTTTTATCTCGCGGGTGAATTCGGCGTTCAAGGAATGGGTACCACTGACTGAAGCCAATCCTAATGAACGCCAGGGTTCTGACAAACTTCACCCACGCAGATCAGGCAGTGAACCTTACACCTGCCTTACAGCACCGCCACTTCGGCAGTCTTGGCGTCAGTTGAATAGGCAATCGTATCAAACCGTGTACAAAGCGGCTACCGAAATGCCAGCTTTCAGCTATGATCTCATCAGGATGTCAAGTGAATATTTTTTTCATCTCGTTTTCTTTCTGACTGTGGGGAAAAAATTATAAAGTACTATTATCACATGGTAATATTAATAATAAATACACACAGGTCCCAAATAAAGTATTGCTAATTTAACAAAGCAGTTTGTTTTCTCTTAGAGGTTTCAAGTTAAAACTCTTCAGACATTTTTGCTGATGCGCAGCTAATTACATCATTGTTTTGCATTTGCTATTGCACAATGACCATGAACAAGGTGTGCCTTAAAATTAGATGTTGCAGCCCATACACTTAACCTGATTAGGTCAATAATTTAAATATTAACAAAGTTATGGAAATGAACGCTGTCAGATTCTTGTTTAAAAAGATGTCATTATATACCCCTGCACTGCATTCTTTTAAAAACATGGGACTTAAATGTTTTCAGACACGGAATGAGCATCTGGACTTCTGCCACAAGATACTACCTTTTGCTCCTGTACCCACTGTGGCTGTCAATCTCATAACTGTGTCCTCCAGGACAAGGTAACTGAGTCACAGTGCAAACTTAATCACAACACAACACAAAGCTGATGCGATGATCTCATTACTGTTCCAGGAAAAGGAATCAACTCAATTCCTATTTACACCAGCAAATCTAGCTTTCAGCAAAGACCTACAAAGGCCCTGACCACATAACAGGGAGAACAAGTAACATGAGTGGCACCCTATTAAGGAAACTATTAACGCAAGCAAGATAGCGATACTGAGAGTTTTAAAGAAAGTCTCAGTGCTTTGTCAGAGGATTTTTGAATTTGAAAGGAGTTTTGAAGTTTAGCCAAATCTATGATCCTTTTTGGTAAGGTTGAGGTACCTGGAAGTTACCTTTATGTCAGGTTAAAAATAATTTTGCACGTTAAACAAAAGATTTATTGCACCGTTTCAAGCACTCAACCCAATCTAAATTGGCTAGGAGGCTCTTTTTGAAGCTCTTCACCCTTTTTTTAATATTGTATTTGTATTATTTTCTAGCATAGTATCAGACATGCAGAAACAAAATCTGAAATGACTAAATCTGACTTAAAAAGAATACCTGTCTGATCAAAGCCTCTGGCTCACGGGTGTTGGCTGTTTGGTTTTGGGGGGGGTTTGGGGTTTTTTTTTGTTTTGTTTTTTTTTTTCTTTTTTGGAACTAACTAGCAGGAAAAGTCTTATCTTCTAAGAGTTGCACTTAAAACTGATTGCTTATAAAGATTTGAAGAATGATTGGGATTATCATTCTAAAACAGCACCCAGGGGAACTGGGTGGATCAAGGGATTGCTAATGAGATATCGAGTCTTTCACATCTAAACTGCTGATTTAAATTCAATCCAAGACAAAGATCCCCCAACTGGTGGACATCTGATGATCCGTAAGAAATGAGGTGATGTTCTCATTCTATTCTTAGAAGATACATGTTTTAAGAGCACTGAACTGCCAGCAAAATTGGCCCTCTTTGCAGTGAAACCAAGGAATGAATTGATAATGAAACAATTTAAATTAACTTTTATCCCTCAATACAGTAATATAAAACAAGGCTTTGGCTTTCTGGATCAGGTTTAGATCACACTTACTTTCCCCAACTTGCTCAAGATAAGAGTTTCAGCCTCTAAGACTACTACAGTAAATTAAAATGAAACACTTCAGTAAGGTAAAAATTACTATTTAAGTTCCAGAGTAGCTAGATTAGGCTTTAATGATTTATAATTTACAGAAAGGGCAGTGTGAGTGACTCAGACAACTTTCTATTATGCTTTTCTGCAGGAGCAGTCATTATCACATGTCAGTTGCTCAGAACATAGCACTCTCTAGTCCTCCCTCTTATTTAATAAAAGCAAATTAATAATTTCCAATCATTTATTTACTCAGTGAATTTAGACCCTAGTTTGATTCATAAATTACAGTAAATGTACTATTTTGATTAACTTACAAGCCATAGCTGTTCTACAGATGTTTTGTTTGTTTGAACATACTTTAGTCTATGAACTATTTGCAACTCTTATTGCCGCGATTCTTGATTTACTAATTGCATTTGTAACAGATCAACTGTACGACATTTTACTGTTTCTCTTTGCTGACTATCAGGTCAGACCGAGAGTCCATCTCCTAGGCCTAAAGCTCTTTGCTCTTGGTACATGACATGACTATCCACCTCAAATGGCTACCATTCAAAGCAAGCCCATAGCCAGTACAGGGAAATGGACTGACCTTATCTGCATATGAATCAGTGGGTTGGGCACACACTAATTGCTACAGCAGGAGCAGAGCCTGTTTCCCTTACTCAGCCTTCTTCCCTCTTTCCTTCCTCCCAAAAAGTATTCCTTCCACCAATAACACAAGTCCCTTCTCCCTGGAGGAAGGTCCCTTGCAATCCCATAGCAATTACCACCCATGCGCAGGAGGGGAACCCACCAGAGCTACCAGAGCAAGACTCAGTCGTGTGCTGGTGGCACTGCATGGAATGGGGGAGGCTAGAGGAGTTATTTGTTGTGACTTTCAAAGGATCCGTCTATTGAGTTCATTGCTCTACCAGGGAAAACACCTTCTTCCTGTGCTAGGTCCCAGGGTGAATACACAGAGATTGCCCCTTGGTCCAGGAAGAAGGAATATAGGCCCTTTAAATAATATAAGGTGTTGACCATCCACAGATGTCTCCTCTCCTTCCATGGCACCATCAAAAATTTCATGTAGGTTCTAAGGTGCCCCCTTACAGCAGGCATGCACAGCTAGCCAATGCCACTAAATGCAAGACAGGTTCCTTAGCAGGAGGTGAAGAGGGATGCCACAATATGTGGAAGAAGGCACCTCGAGCGAAGATACCATTTCTTCTCCTGCTGATCCGTTCCTAATTGCCTTCCTTTTGTGCACTGCCTCCTGGATGCTGCGCACCCCAGGCCCAGTTTTGCTAGCCATCCCTCCACACACACCCATGAACAGAAGGGTGTCATCCTCTGCTAGGAGGCTGATAAGATGTTTCTTGGTACCCTTCTACTTTTCCAAGGAGTAGATGTATGCACATGCTCCAATTGCCCTCCTAAAGGGTCTGGATGTGCAATCAGAGAAACATGCCTCGGGCCCACCGGTCTTTCTGGATTCAGACTTTACCCTCTTTCTCCTGTCATTCAGTACACTAGGTTGAGTAAGACAGGTGCTTTCAGGCTCTAAAATATCTTACACCAGATGCCAACTTGTCACAGTCCTCCACCAACCAGCCTTTTTCATGTTGCTGCAGCACAAGGACTGGCACACGCCTTCCCTACATCCCAGCACCTTTACAATGAGGAAAAGACATAATTTCCTCCCTATCAAGAAAGCCCAAACTTCCAAAAGGCCTCTAACAAAGCCCATATCCTCTGACAGGCTATTGTAAGAATGACCACAGGTTGACCTTGGCCAAAATTAAGTTTGTGACCAATACAGACAGCAGGTAGCAGTCCATGAAAGGGGTTGACCAGCCAGAGAGGAGTTCATTACTCATTTCTGGGCTCATGGACATTTTTCTTGGG
This sequence comes from Chroicocephalus ridibundus, assembly GCF_963924245.1. NCBI lineage: Eukaryota > Metazoa > Chordata > Aves > Charadriiformes > Laridae > Chroicocephalus > Chroicocephalus ridibundus. The sequence continues at coordinate 49,384,363 of NC_086285.1, forward strand.
CCAAAGTTCTACCAGCCTCAAGGCCTGTATAGTTAGGATGATTTTTCCCTCTATACATTATTCAGTATTTATCATTACTGAATGTTATCTGCAATTCTGTCATCCATTCAATCAATATTTTGAGCCATCCACAACTCTTCGCAATCTGCCTTAGTTTTGAATAATTCTGTCTTTGTCATAGTGCTCTTCATCTCTTTTTGCAGGCAATTTATGAATGCATTGGAAAGCAAAGATTCTGGTAGGTTTATGACAGTAATCTACATTTATGGTGCCAAACCAGCCATTTATTGTTTCCTATCATTTAAGCTGTTATTAATCTGTGAGAAGAACTTTACTCTTTCTCATGGGAGCTTAGTTGGTTTAGGAAGTTCTACCTCAAGAAAAGCCTTTCCAAATCCACGTTCGCTATATCAATTCTTCATATACTGTTGACTCACTCAGAGGAACTGGAGAAATATGACTTCCCTCTCCAGACATTATATTGACTGTTACGTAATGTGCTATATTTATCTTTCTGTTTACCCATCCTTTCCTTATTATCATATCTAACAGTTCAGCCTTACAGAAGTCAGAGTTAATTGTTTGCAGTTCTCCAAATGATCCCTGGAGCCCTTTTAAAAATTTTAGTATAGACATTGATTTACCTGATAGGTTGCATACCACAATTACATGCTCAGCAATTTCTTGGACAACTACCATCGGGACCAGCTGACCTGTTGTTACTCACTTGATCAAAGTGTTCCCAAATTTCTTTTTGTAACACCTTCAATTTTTTTAGACAATTCTATATACATAAAAACCAGACTGAGATGACCAAACTGTGTAACTTTCAGTAGCAACAATCAAAAGTCTGAAAAGTGACCTTTGGGGTATAAGTACAAGACTTCCCCTGTTCTTGTCTTCAGAGGAATACTTCATGTGTCAGTCTACAAAATGAAGTTTGATGCAAAGATACAGTAGTTTCTCAAAACCTTTGGAAATACTGATGTATGACTACCTTCATTGGCAGATGATGTATTTTTTCATTTGATGAACTGATAAGCTTCAGTCTTAATGAGGACTGTCTATGACCATGAAGAATGGCATCTTTATCTCTATTATGAGACAATTTTTTTGAAAAATATACACCTCAGAGTATAACCTGTATGACTGACCTTGCTAAGTAGCACATACTAATCAACTTGGTAGAAATGCACAAACAATAATCTAAATTACCACTACAGACTTCCGACAACCTTTTAAGTCTTAGCACCTCGATGTTTATGCACATGAACATTTCAAGACATATAGAAAATTGCAGACATTTGGAAGTCCTCTGATGGACACCTCACGGGGAGGTAGGCTATCTCATCACTTTGTAATGATTTCTTGTGATTTCCCTTGAAATATTTCCTGGATAAAGCTCCTGGATAAGACACTTCTTACTGATTGCGTCTGTCCCTTATCACATTTCCATCCAAAAATTTCACACACCAGGGGGACCGTCCTCAAAACTGACACTCAGAGTGACATTTCTTGTATGGTGCAGTTTCTGAATCTGCTTATGAAAACAGAAATGAGACATGTTCCCCTGTATTTGTAGCATATATATGACAAGCACACAACTATAGTGTATCATAATAACCCATCTAGCTTTTGACTCTGAGAACAAATGCTGGGTGTATTAGTTCTTGCTTAATGGGAGTACCACTGGGAAGTACTTTTTTAAAGGATAATAAGGCAGTGTAAAGAGCTAAGATGCACGAAACTATGAGAAGAGGATAATTTTGTGATGGGTGTGGACTGTGGGAGTTTTCTGAATAGATGTTCAGAGCCAAGAAAAACTAACCCTTTCTTCTTTTTCTAAATGAAACAAAAACTTCGAATAAAGACATCAGATAAATGGAATAAAATTATCGCCATAGGACATGCAAGTGCAGCAAAGCTAGGATATGACAGCATTTCAATGATAAGCAGAAATCACAGGTTTAGAGTTTAGAGACTAATAAAACACAGGAAACTAAAATTAGAGAATGTTGCAAACATATCTGACAACATAACCGAAATAGTCTTGAGAACAGTGTGTTTACCATGTTAGTGGAGGAAAATTTGCATAATTAAAAAGCATTGACAATTTACATGATGCAGGTGAAGGAGTAAGAACATCACTGCATTGTAATTAGGAGTACTATTTGTCAGTCTCATTTTAAATGGGACTCAGAAACTTCAGACATATCAACGGCATTTATATGAGTAAAAGTTACTGGAATGACCATATTTCAAACACATTAGGGAAACTAACTATTAGTTTAACAGTAAACCAAAGACCATCGAGTATGCTGCCAACCAACACTGAGGGGCAAAAAGGAGGGTAAGTTCTCTGGACAGTCTTGAAGGCTGGGGGACAGAAAGTGCTAAAGTAGGTGAAATGTCACAGAGTGGTTAGGGTATGGAAACAGACAGCTGATGGGTACATAACAAAAAGTGCAAATAACAGATTGTTAACAAGGAAATCTCATGGGGGAGACTGCCCTAAGAACAAGCTGGAAGCTGGCAATGGGGAGGGCATGGAGAAATATCTGGCAAAGAGGGATTATGGCCTTCATCTTCCTAGATCACAGAAGAGGAATTGATTACTGGTTAGGGTTATCCGCAGAGCAGCTTCTCCCATGGTGAGCAGGGGGACTTTAAAATAGGACAACAGCATTTTATTACGGCACAACAGCTGAGAAAGGATTCTCCTGTGCATAGGGAGCACTGGTTCACAGTCTCCCCTCTCCCTCCTTATTTTGAATGATCTCAGATCTTGGAAACTGAGCCCCTGCCTATATTCAAGTTTGTTTACATGGCTGACTGACAGGAGATAATATTTCTTTACATCTCTCTTCACAAAAGCCTGCAGCAACAGATGGATTTTGCAGTATAATCTAAAGGTCAACAACTTCTGACCAGCAAACTAATGGAGAACAGACCAGACTGCAGCAAGTTCAGCACTGGGGAAACCTAATTAAAAATGATGTTCATATTTAACCATTGTTTCAGTATTGCACAAGGACAGAGGGAGTACCTGATGTACCTAAGATACGTTCAAATCAATAAATGCTTTTTCTAAAAAGGAAAGCTATGCATAAATGTAAATGACATGCCAAATTCACTATTTGCAAGACACAATATGTAACAAATAGCCAGTTTTCTGCATCATTTAAAAGTGTTTTAGAAGCCTTTCAGCACATTAAAGTATTCTGAGCCCAACATGACAAAGAGGTGGATTTTGTAGTGATGGGTCTGAAATTATTTTCACAAGTTGTAGATTTAAAAAAAAAAAGAAAAAAAAAAGAAAAAGACTGTCACATGGACATTCAGAAGCACTTAACAATTAATCAAGACTCTCAAGCTGCAAACTTGAAATGCCCTACTTCTCTTCAGCTAAGAAAACTGGTTCAACCCTGCCATACTGCTCAGCTGCCCACCCTCTCGCCAAAATTTCTTCGATTGCCCCGGGGCATATCCCTCAGCTACTGAATATCCTTCAAACTCAGAGGGACTAAACAAACACGACCTGTGCTTAACAGTAATGCATACAACTATAGCACCTCATCCAGAATAAGTGAAAGATCAATCAGATACCACTTTGTATACCCTGTCAGTAAGAAATCATTCCAGTTCGGCAGTTTGTAACATGGGCAACTGGTCAGTAAACCCAGTTGTTCTCATTCCACAGCACAGATCATCAAGCAATGAAATCAGTGCAGTCTCTGAAGCACTGCACGGCCTCTAGATTGATAGGCAGAGGTGAAAGATCTCTGAAAACCATATTTTCTGTTTGATTTTATCAGTCAGCTTAAGGAGACTTAGTGTCCTTGACAGTAATATTTTATCATTGAATTTGACACAAACACTGACTTTTAGATATGAATTCTACACATACACGGATGCAGTCATATAAATTAGCAAAGCCCAAATCACTGGTTACCACAGCACTAGAAGTAATTTCAGCTACTATGCACTGGATAATTAATTCTGTATTTTAAGTTGCAGAACTATTGTTTGATTATAACATCCCTCTTTTGCACACACTATTCTGAAGAGTCTTAGAGGAAGCGCATTCCCTATTTTAAGAAACTTCTGAGAGTTTTTACAACTGCTGAAACCATTTAGCAAAGTTTTCAGCTGCAGACTTTTAAAGAGGAGCACAGAAAATACACACGTAGGAAAGGAAGTGCACATTTTAAAGAGCTGCCTAAAAGACAGCACTTTGATTTTGCCCCAGTTGTTGATTTGATTCCATGAGACCATGAAGAAGACCAACCAGTGGGAATTAAAACATTAGATCACAATAAATCAACAGACATGAAAACATTAGCTCAAGCATTAAATTTACATTTTCCAGACCATTGGCTCTTGTGACCCAGAATATACTGGGAAATTTGAAGTTCTGCTGTCAGTTCTGTAGCTCTGTTTCACTCTAGCCCAAAGCAACAACCAGTACAGGCTCTTGCTTCATTCTCTTGCCCTACACTGGAACATATTTATTTTTAGGCATGGCATAGTTACAATCCTATTACACATATGAGTGGGGAAGATAAGGTCCACGCTCAGTCACAGACTGGGAAGATACACACACTGTTTAAATGGCAATAGCAGCCATCACAGGACCATACAGTCGTCTGCATAGCTGCAAGAAGCTTTAGCGTACTCAGGGAGAACAGAATTTTCAGACATTTACAGATGAATTAAGAAGAATACAGAAGAAATCTTTAGTGATCTTTAGTGAGCATATAACAAACTCCCACTTTTTAAGGGTTTCAAGCTTTTAAAAAAACCTTTCAAATAAGAAAAGATTTCAATGGATGGCAAAAGCCACATTGTCAAAACAGAAGTCAAATTCTTGCCACAGGCAGTAACTTTTCAGAAAAGCAGAATTAAAAAAAAAAGTCATCAGAATTTTTAAAACTATGACCAGATAATAATAATAACGTAATATCTTTGAGTAATCTTCCAGGAAACTGTGGAAATTTCATAAGAATAGTTTAGGAAAATTTCAACCTGACGCCAACACTTATTATGAAAAATCAGAGACAAAATATCCCAAAGTTACAGGCAACTGTTATACAATGGGACCAGTCAGAAAACCCCAATAATGAGCAACCACTCATGCCATATCAAGCCCTGTCTATGCCACAAGGGAAAAGAAAAGATAAATATTTTGCTGTGTTTTGGCTAACGTGTTTTTAGCGTGCTCTCTCTCACTGGTACCACCACAGTGTTTCTCCTAAACATTGTGCTGCATTAAATGACTTCCCAGGATAGCTTTGTTTCTTTTCCCGGTCTCCATATTATTTCAGAAATCAAACTATAGTAACACTGCTGACAGATGTTTAAATATGTCTGTTGCTACCACAGTTTCGATAGCTGTGCACGAAGGCTTAATGATCACATCCTGCCCACTACCATTCAGTCTACTCAGCTCCATCGAGCAGACCCAATGGGACACACATAGAAATGTCCCCCTTTTGATATCCCAGATGAACAATAGTTCTCCTGAACTTCTAAATTTACCTCCCTTCTAGGAAATTCAGATAAATAAAAATCAACATAATAAGCAAGCTTGTGATGGGAATATTGCTGAGGTACTAAAAAATATTCCCTATTCTCAAGCAATATCAAATCAGTTACAGAATATTTGTAGTAATATAAACTGAACACTATACAAATACAGGTATTTTTTTTAAGTTTTCCCATAATAAATTACCAACTATATGCAATCAAACATCTCTAATGCAAAAATAGATAAAAAAACAGATAAAAGTTTCAAATCCACTCACACCTCCTTATTTCAACTGGCCTTGCCATGATGAAGTTATGCCTCATAAATGATAGAGGAACCAGACACCAATGCGCTACATATAGTGCACGTGCCCTTTATGTGACATACGGTGAAGGTCAACAGGGACCTGATAAACAGGGACTTTTTGGAGAGAGTATAAGGCCATGACCTATAAATATGGAAGAGGTGAAGCCCATAACGACACTTCTCCTTTTTCATCCTTTTCATCATTCTCCTTTTTCATCTCCCTTTTCATCAAGGATAGTCATGGATCCAGACTCTTAGGGGCTCTGTGCACTGAGCCTAATCCCTGGCTATTAGAAGTAGGACACTGCAAAACCGATGTACATCAGATCAACCCCTCAGATGAACACAAATTACATCCTTACCTTGCTTCCCCTAACAGAAGTCATGGCTGTGTTAAGTAGCACAGGGCAGGGGTAAAAATCTTGCCTTTGAAAGAGATCAAGAGAGGTCCCTCTCCTGATGGAAACCCAGAAAACAGCCCGATTGCCTCTAGCCTGAGCTACGCCTGCACTCTTACATGAGGCTGCTCCAACAGTCTGAGTTCTGAAAACATCACGGGGGACAATTTTCTGATATCGTGTTACTACGAGCTAAGAGTTTCTCCCTCGTAGCTTCAGTTTCGCTGGGACTAAGTGGCAGAAGTGCCTGTTACTGATGCATGCCCCGAGCGGCTATGTCTCACCAATCTGTCCAAGCAAAACTCAGGCATATGAGGTTTGGTCTTCATAAGTCTCTCGAAATTATTTTCCTTTTGAATCAAGTTACTCATGTATTTGGTAATAGTGGGTTTGTCAAAGTCATTCTAAACAAAAAATAGTTACTACGTTTACTGGATATTGTATAGGTTTAAGGTCATAGAATAAACTGGAATTAAAACAGAAACTTTGTAACCTTCTGCACAAGATTAACTTGTTTTTAAAAATAGCAAAATTAAATCCACAGGGATCTCATGAAGTCAATAGAACCTCTTCTCTTCCTCTGAAATCATATCCATTAATACTACTATCACATGCAGGAAGACTAAGTAAATCACATAATAACTTTGGTCAAGGATTTACACCTATCCTGGGCAGGAAAAATCTACCCATATCAGTGGCTTGTCCTATAGTATGTAAATTGCCCTAACGATAGCAAGCAATTTTCTTTAGTCATTCATTCATTCTCCTACAGAACAGCTTTCCAATTTATAAAGATAAATGAGTGAGCTGAACTACAACTCTTACAGGGAAAATGTAATAAACTCTGTTAGTAAATTTTGATTTTGAACCACTGTGCCATACAACATAGATATTGGCATTCTGCACCATATTAAAACAAGTTCCAATTACCACAGGCTGTGGTGTATTTTCTGATTTTAAAGCTGAGGAGGCAGATACCAACTACTGTATCTGCTTGCAATAATTTTACTGTGATTGAAGAAAAACAATTGAAATAACTTTCCACCTTCTGCCACTGGGACTTATAATTTTTTTCATTTTACATTCTGCCATTCACAATGGGCTGTTTCTAACACTACTGTCAAATTGTTTAGGGTAAATTCTTTATATATTAATTGGAAGTTCAGTTTTTGGTTTTGGTCTGTCAAGGACTCTTAACTAAGGAAGACAGATCATAAAAGAACACATTCTAAAAGGTATAATTTTCTTTATCTGTGTTTTTCAGGAAGGCTTTTAAGACACCAAAGCCCTTCACATATTAAAACCTTCTGGTAAAACTAGTTAACATGATATTTTCCAAAGCATCATATTCACAGTAAGAAACCAGTTTACCTGTTCTCATACTTACGGTAACCAAGAAAGAAAAAAAATAATAATTTTATTGTGCAACTAAAATACCTAAATACTGCATTAGAAAAAGCAGAAACTGGTCAGAAACTCACATTCACAGATATGACAGTCATATTATTTATTTGTACTGTTGGCAGTGGTCAAAGGTCTCACTCAAAGGAACTGAGCCACAACGTGCAAGGCGAGGTATAGATACAGCAAGTTTTTCTTTAGACCTTAGACTGGGCACAATGTGATGTGCCCAGTATGAAAAAATCAAACCCAAAATCAACCAGCAATGGAGAGAAAAAGCAAAAAAACGGTTTAACTGTATCAAAATAACATTTGTAATTAGGCTAAGAACATATCCAAATTGTCAGTTCCACAGATAAATTAAGTCATGGCAATTGAATGTTGTCCTTTGCGCAGTGGTGCAACTTCCATTGTTTGTGTGCACGGGCATATCGCTACCACACAGGATACGATACGTAATTGCACCTTGGCATTTTTACTGGATGGAGCATATTCCTGACCGTCCTTTACATCAGCTTTGACATCAGCAGAATGACTCTTAGTTTGCTCTAGTCAAAGGAGGGGCAAAGTCTATGTAATATTACGCTCTAAAGTTTCTCACTTCATCAGTAACTTGTTTCAATAAACAAGTAAATAGAGTGTTGGGGGAATGGAAGGTTATACTGTAGGTTCTTTCATTTCCAGGACAGTATCAGTAGTGGAATGAACATGAACATTCCTTGACCACGTTGCTATCTGTTAGCACTGACCATTTTAGCACCAAGTGAAAAGAAAACTCCTAACAGGCATTCTCTGAACCAAAAAAAACCAGTTTCAGAGTTGAAGGAAAACAGGTGTTTGCATGACAAGACTGACAAAATTAGCTTTAAATATAAAAAGCCTTAAATTGCAAAAGGACTGAAAAAACATTAAAGACAGTATTTTTTAAAACACCCAATGATGGGTTCCTTCGCTGAGCAAGAATGAAGCATTGTAGAGCTAGAAATTGGACGCTGGGTATAGGCATACTACAAAACACAGAGCAGAAATATCTGAGATAGAAGTGTAGACTCCCAACGAGCAAAGAGCACTAAAACCAGCAGAACCGCCCTCCTGTACAGCTGTAACTCTCACAGCTTGCGCCTCTCCATCAATGAACTGAACGTGACTCACCAGTGAGACCTAATCTAACTACTAGAAACATCATCTGCTCTTAAACAAGATTAAAGTAACTAGTAATTCAATTTAAAATTAACTGTTCATTCTGAAATTCCAAGGGTCCAAATATGAAGGTAAAAATGTTTCTTTCCTAAGATACATGGAAAAACTCAGAAAATACATTTCAGATAAAGATATTATCTTTATCAAAGATAAAGTTTTACCTTTATCAAAACAAGGCATTGTCACAAACCTTTTTGCCATATATATGAGTAGTCTTTTTAGAGTTAGGATTCAGACTAGGACAACTTCACCACTTTTAGACAGAGCAGGCTGATGACCTGGTAAGGAAAGTTATTTCAAATAACTCTCAGCTGTACTCAATGACATAACGATGAACTTCATTATACAGTCTCATCTTTGCAGCAGACAGAAGATGATGGAGAAAAGCTCCATCACAATAAGCTGTCTGATGCTTATTTCTTCTGTGTTTTTAAGGTGGTGTCAGACATTTGGTTGGGAAGATATCTTAACTGGGAAGTTGCGCTACACCGTGGAAAGCATGCTGCTTCCAAGCAGAGAAGGAGGAAAGTGCAGATGTAGTATTGAAGTCCTCAGGTTGTTCCTTGTTCCCTGAACAAACATGCAAGATGAGGAAAAGGATCGGGGAAACCAGACTGAGTAGGAGGCAGAAGTGATTGGGAACAAGTGGGGTCTTTTTCCATTTCTGACATGCCACCCCTACACCAATTGCCAAGTAAAAGTGGAGGATCCAATTTAAGAATTTTTGTGACAGAACTTGCCCCTGACTTGCAGTATCTACAGCTGTGCTTTACAGTGTGGGACAGTGACCCAAGGCAATGTGAGAGGGACTAATAGCTCAGCCATTAGTGGACCGGCTGTTTCCACAGCCAAATAGCCACAACCCCTGGCTGCTGCCTGCCATGAAGACACACAAAAGGGGGAGTTTCAAAGTCGGGAGTAATTTTGCAGTTTTGATTACTTCTTTGAGATGTGTTTGCTCACTTCCAGTTACGCAGTGGGTTGATTCTTCGCAATTTAGATTTTAATTTACTTTAAAACTTTTCCCTTCAATATACTTAATGAGCACAATAAGACTACAAAATGTGTATTAGTCAGCTAATCCACCCACGCCCTGGGTGTGTTGTAGCCCTCAGCAACGCTGCTGCCCCGGTACGTCCAAGATGTATGCATACTACCTGACAAAAACACACCTTGTTGTGTGTTATTGCTTACATAAGACAGGACTTAGCATATGTAACTGTATATTAATGGCACGCCTTGATACATTGTTAAACTGGAAACTATGGTTGTACTCCATCAGAGGCTTAGGTGTGTACTGTATTGCACAGAGCAAAATTAATTAAGAAATCCCGCGCTCCTGCTGGTAGTAGCTGTAGCGATATGCTGGGAACGAAAGACCGCACTCCTCACTGACCTACATGGAGCGAGATCCGGGCCAACCTCTCCAAGTGCCAAATGCCTCTCGGACACAATCTCTATCCTGAAATATGTTACGATGATATGATTCGTTTAGACAGAATGAAAAAAGTCCCCCTTTTTGCTGCACCCCTGCAGGCTGCGGTTCTCCATCACTGTAAAACAGCCCAGGCCAGAGCTGCTGCCGGAGGGGTCTTTCCCCTCCGCCCCCCACCAATCTCCCCAGCCCTCCTCTGCGCCAGCCCTGGCATTTGTGCAATCAGATGGAGAGAAATCAGGGATGCGATCTGGCCAACCCCTCCCATGCTTTTTTCCCTGGGTTAGTTTTACAGTTTACCACTCACGCTCATACTGGCACCAGAGAGGCGGCAGAAACACATGGCTGGGACCTCCCTTTTTGACGCCAGCCCACACACAGGCTGTTTTAAAGCAATCGCGAAACCGTATCATTAACAATGTTGGCAAAAACCTTCCCACAGACACAGTTATCCCGACAAAAAGTTGCCTTGCCCCAGTGACTTTTTTTTTTTTTTTTTTTTTGCATTTGAATATCGAGTTAAGGTGGCTCTTTGCTGTGGAGCTGAGGGGGAGGTTTCCCCGAATAGCTCCGCTGGCAAACCTCCTTCCAGTCTGTGGTGCAGCAATACTGACTCCAACAAAGCAACGCCAAGCAATACCAGCAGCGAACCAGCCACCAGTGTTTTGATACTGATTTTTATGCACTGACCCGTTTTCAATATCTTAGACTTTTCCCTCTAAGGACATTAGCCAAGCACTCCCTTTCTTTATGATTTTTACCCTTTAATGTTTCAAGCTTACTCACCAGGGAAGTTTTACCTCCAGCTGCCACAGCTCCATCAGCTCTCCTACCAGGCCCATTTGAAAGAAGTAAGGTGTTAATTAGGGTGTTAATAGCTACAGAAACACCTTTTTTTTTTTTTTTTTTTCATTTCAAGGAAGAAACTGCTGGAAACTCAGCATTCCTTGCAGAAGTGTTAGACTGCATAAAAAATTTAACAAACAGAAATACCTTTATTTGGCACACAGCATAGATAGTCTTTGGCTCCCAACAGCTCCAAACTACAATTCTTTAAATGAATAGCTTTCATTTTGAACCATTTTGTTGTGGAAAAGAAGGTATATCTTCTCCTGGTGTCTCTGAGTGCCAGAATACTTTTTTAAAAAATCTTTAAAATGAATTCCATACCAGAGTGCACCTTTACAACAAGAAAACGGTCATGTTAACATCTGAAGCAACGTGTGGTTTCACAGGCCAGCTGAGCCAACCTCGCATCCCTCTGCTGCCGGGAGAGGCTGCCGCCCGCGTCCCTGCTGAGCCTTCCCACCGCCTGTCCGCAGTTGCCCTGGCTCTGGCACTTGCCTGATACCTCTGTGAGTTCATCTGCCTCACTAAACTGACATAAAGCTTTTTTGCTGGGTTCATTTTCTGCCAGTTGAGTGAGCTGAACCAGCTGAAAGAAGAGGCAATGCTAAGAGCAGGGAAAGCAGGGGGAAACACGTACCTGGGGGTTTCTTCCTTTTGACAGCAGTAAGCTGCTAGAATGGCTCAGGCATCTTGTGAAACCTCACCCTAAGGGCACGGCTTTACTAAATCGCCCGACACAAATTAAGAGTTTCCTATTACAGAAAGAGACAGGTCCCATCTCACAGTAAACTAATTCAGCTCGCTAAAGCGGCAGAAAACTACCCGGGGTGGCAGTTGCTCCTTGCCAGGCCAGCAAGTGGAAGTGGCACATCTTCTGGTCAGAGAAGTGTGGAAGCTGACACGGGGCACAGGCACGGCTGGGTGGCAGGGGCGAGAAGGAGGAGAACAGCCAGGGAGAGGAGCGAGCCCACTCCCTTTCAGCTGTGGTGAGACCTGAAACCTGGTGAAATCACACCCCACTCCTAGCAGAAAAAAATTTATTTCTCCACTCCTGCTAACAGATAACTGTGAAGCTACTGTTCCCCCAAAGTCTTTATATAAACTCGTTGACTTGTGTAGAAGCTAAAAACTGCGTTTCTTTTTTATCAAAATTTTAATTTCATGTAATATCCCAAGTCTAACAGTCACTACAAAAATAGATACAGTGATTTCAGACACTGCTGTACACCAGACTGTGTGTTACCGTCCTCCCAGCTTGACGAGTTAATCATGACTGTTCTTCATTCCCCGCAGTGCAAAATCAGCATGGCTAGTTCAAATTATCCTCAGCAGCAATTTATATTAAGCAAAGGAGGAAATTTTGGTTGAGATCTGCAAATAATTTTTGGAGATGTCAGATGGATAAGAAACCTTACTTCCAACGCTGCAGTTGGAACTGGGCGCATGGGCCCCCTCAAAGGCTTGGCATTACACCAACACTCTTACAGGTATATGACACAGTTTGTCTTTTTAAACCAGTGTCTTTCTCAATGCTGGGTGTTTTCAACTTTCACTAGCTCCTGTTTTTTAAAACACTTGTGTCTCTTGGGTGGAATTTGGGGCTTTTCTTTGTTTGTTTGATTTTCAATGGAGCTGGTTATGTGGATCCGTACGCTTTATGTTACAGCTAGACCCAGATGATAGTGCATTTGTCAGGTGGACTTACGTCACTCAGAGATTTGAGGCAGCCGGCACCTTTGCCAACAAAAAAGCTGCTTCTCTCAGCAGATGCTACATCAGTACTAGGGAGGTTTGCACCACAACTGTGCCAACCCAGTTACTGTGACACATTCGTAAGTGTGGCATGACAAGACCTTAGAGTCTTTATACCCTCCGAGCTCTAACATGAATTTTGCTCATGGGGCAGAGGGATATTTTTCCATTACTTTCATTCAAACATACTCATATCTTTGGCTTTTGGTTACTCCTATCTATTTTCTGATCTGTTCTGATAAAAGCCTATTAGTAAAGATATTATACAGAAACTTCAGGTCCAATTTGCAGAAATATCTGGAGTCATAAATAAACAATGGAGTTCATGAAATCTGATCCATTAAAAATACAATCTTGTGACCTGTTTCTGGCTCTGGCAGATGGCTTCTCCTAAGAAAAGCTGTTGAAATTCTGAGCATTCACATCTGAACTCCACTCCAAACTTAATTTAAACTTCAGCTTTAATAAATCTGGATCATTACCTCATCCTTACTTTTAACTACTAATAGCAAGTAACTTTATGGATTGCTACACCTGACAAATTATTAAATATTTCAGCTATTTTCTAAGTGAAATGAAATCTACATGCATTTCTTTAGTCCCCATCTCCTTTCAGAGAAATGAATGTATCTCCCTGTACTGGTCTTACTTTATTTAAATAACCTGATAACTCATCCTTTCTCATCTTCTCCGGATTCAGAATAAATCAGTACCGTCTCTTAGTCTACTCTTTCCTAAGGAATACAGTCCTCGCAGATCTAATCTTTTTGAATAACTCAAATCCTGAAGTCTTTGAATCATTCTGGTTTTGTAATATTTTTCTGTAATAAGAAAACCAGGATGCAGGCACTACCTCCCCTAATTCACATTCTGACATCTGTATTGGCGCAGGAAAGCCTGCAGTATTGTATTTGGACTAGATAGTTCACAGACATGCAAGTATTTCACTTCCAAAGTTACAGAATTGTTGATCTTTTTTAAGAAATTATTGTTCACTGAAACACTAAGTTAAGAAAAAATCCTGAAGGGAAAGGAATGAAAATAAATTATTTCTCCAAAGAAGATAATTACATAGCTAAACATTATCTATGGAGAGAAAGAAAATCCTAAGAATCAATGGGGCTTGTCAGAGTTACTTTAATGTTCCCAATTTTTTACAAACACTAACCTACAATTTCCTGACATCTTAAATTATACGTTTCTGAGAAGAGTACAGTTTGGCTACAGTGTGTCATACATACAAAGTCCTTGCTGACTGAACAGCAGGACATTTTTGATGCTATTATGACAGGCTGGAAAAATCCTTACAAAATACGTCCTCTAAAAAAATAAATCCCAAAGTTAACTTCCTGGTCTACAGACAGTACTCGGTGCAATCTCAGCTGAGATTCAAACTAAGTTCCCAGCATCCGCTATTAACTCCACCAGAAAGGCCTGAATAATCAGTAAACCAAAGGAAGAACAGGGGAAAATCTTGCGGATCCCAGAGGCCTGCAAGAGATCCGACTGCAATCCAAGAGGATGGAAAATAACCAACCCAAATATTTTGACCAGAATCAAGTATTAATACTTCAGCACCTTCCAGAAAGAAATATGATTAAATGGAGTTTAAAACCAAATATTAGAGAAGGAAAATAGATTTCAAGCTATTATGCAAACCAGACATTTTCTATGCAAATTCAAGCACTGAACTTCTATAATCTGAATTTTAAAACATAAGTTGACGTCTTGATTGTAAATGGTGTTTTTTCTTTCTGAATGTCACGCTAAATTACTGTGTGCATATGCAGGGTGCGTGGGTGGAAGGGATTGGCACAAAGACGAATTCATTCTTGTAAAAAAAGGTTTTTATAAGGGCATGGTTAAGAATAAGAACATAGCACTTCCAATAAAAATGGAACTAACCACTGTTTGTAAACACATCAATATGCAAATGAAGAAGCATTACTCGTTAAGTACTGACAATATTTGATTCAGCCCATGCATATACCAGTAAACTGGTCTTGCTGGCCTCAGTCTCATCCTTCTTATCTCTCTACGTGGTTCTATTCTCCCCAGGGGGATACCAGGGTGCCTCTCATGTCAATACGGACAATCTTCAGATTGGTCTTCTCAACACAACTCCGCTAGTAATTCCTACATGTATTCCACTATTAAAGTGCAACTTAGACATACTGATCAAAATGCTTGGCATCTATAATTCCCATTTCGCTTCATCAACCAGCGTAGCACAACAGCTGTTAAAAGCCTTTTATATTTAAAACACTACTCTAGACCTACTGTATATTTTCAGTTTACACATCTGCGATGCAGAATAATGAGAGGTAGATGGAAAGTCACAATGCACTTCTAAATACAGCAAGCTCTACGGGAACCAGTCTTAATATATGCAGCCATAGCTTTCTCTCATTATTACAAAGTAGCCGTTTGTCTGTATATCTGAAAATTAGAAATGCTGAGCTTGTGGGCCTAATCAGGCAAGGCAGTGAGTAAGCCCAAAGTCTACTAACTTCAATAAGATGTAAAAGTTCCCCACTCCTGGTATTTTTGGACTAATACAGCAGAATTTAGCTTGTACAAACTGGTGCAGCTCTGCTGTGCCACTGACACTTTGCTAATTTACATGAGTTGAGCCTTTCTTAGTCTAGTGAATGTGGGAAGTGCTTAAATAAATAAGAAAGCCTATTTCATGCTGCATCTGTATCTTGGAAGATGGTTATGTGGTTAAGTGTACAAAAGAACAACAGAGCTGTGCAACCAAAAAAATTGATGAACAAATTTCTCATAATATTTATGCAACAACATCTCAGCATACAAATTAATCTCTAGTTTGCATTTCAATTGTCAGGCTAAGATGAAGATATCTCAGCATGAAATCTATTTGTAAGAGATAACAATATTATTGTTCTGTAGTGCATATAATTTGATGAATGCCTTTTTCTGGAACAGTTTTTAACTCTTCATCCCATAAGAATATGCACTAAAACCTGTCCCCTGTAACAGTCATATACCTTTCTGCAGAAAGATGCCAAAATAGTATAATAATCTAACAATGGTATAATATATTATAATAATGGAGAGTATGGAGGACTGCGTTAACATTTGCTGACCTTTTCAGGTTTATTGAAACCACATTATTTCAGTTTCCTTGAGATAATGGCACTTTGGATCAACATGTGTGTTCGATCTCAACGGTTATTTATAATTTCCTATTGAAAGTACATAAAAATTTAGTCTTGCTAAGTTTTGTCTCCTTTCATACCAATAGTCTTCCAATAATTGAATTGAGAACACTTGCTGTCCAACAGCATCTGTAAAGAATAGTGCTCTATATGCACCAGTTTAACACCTTCTTGTATGCTCCACCATAAATTGCTCTGAATTTCTTTTTAATATAGCATTATTTTCTGTGGTCACATTACAGGATTAGGAATCAGGAATTTTATTTCCAATTCTATTACTAGCCATCTTGGATAAAACAACCAAAAATGACTGAGTAAAATATTCTGACACTATCAGAACTATTTACAGAAGCCTTAGTATATAATACTAGTTTAAAAACATTTTGTTGCTTCAAATCGGCAGTGACTTTTGACAAACACAAGGCTCTACAGGTAAGAACAAAGTAAAAAACTCTTGGAAGTGAGATTAACAGAAATCAGATCAGTTTCACTTTTCTGAGCAGAAAATGGAGCAGGTTAAAGTTATCAAGGCCAAAAATGCTAACCTTTCAGATCCGCATGCTTTCAATAGGCAAGACTTACTGCTGCTAACAAAGAAGAATAAAACTTGGATGGGTCAGAAGCCAATAACGGTTTGGAACTTACCCAATTTGAAGTCTTATGAGTAAAAATCTGGTATCTCGACTTAGACTCTATTTGTCACCCAAACGCAATAGAGAGTGAATCAGCAGGCAGTCATCGTTTTCTGTCTGCTCCACACACTAATCAAGCTGCCCCATTCTGCTGTAGTGACAGCCCATCATTAAGGCATTAGAAACCTAAGCATCTGAACGAAGCCTTTTCTTAGGACTGTGGTCAGATTCGGAATTGTACTAGTCTCTGCCTCTATCAAAAAGAGGAAGCCACTGACGGCATGCTTTCTCGTGTGTACATGGTGAACGAGCAATGGGATGCTGACACACGCAACTCAATCCCACTATTCCAAGAGTGCGCTCTTTTCAGTTTTCTGTGTCTGCAGGCAGAGATTAAAAACGGATCACTTCTTCCTGTAATAGTTGTCTTGACCAAGCCTAGAAAAGATCCTTTGCTACTTCTTTCCTCAAAGCTGAGACAGTAAAATATTTTGCCATAAAGTGCCGTTTCTGCTCAGACTGCCAAGCAGTAGTACTTTGGACAATTCCACCAGAATTCAGTTTCACAAACACCCAAGCTGCAGCAGTCTGAAAAAAGCTCTGCAGCAAACAACAGGCCAGCTGTGACCCACAGGCAGGTCTAACGTCACTACCCCAAGAAATACGTGCAAGCTGGTGG
This sequence comes from Chroicocephalus ridibundus, assembly GCF_963924245.1. Lineage (NCBI taxonomy): Eukaryota > Metazoa > Chordata > Aves > Charadriiformes > Laridae > Chroicocephalus > Chroicocephalus ridibundus. The sequence goes on from NC_086285.1 coordinate 49,401,724, forward strand.
TCCCAGAGGAGTGCTGAGAGCCCTTCCTTGCATACTGAACTGTGGATCAACTCCTATTGTTAGGATTAGCCAGCACTCGTGTAGGAGTTGGAAGAGATTGAAGGCTGTGATAAATACTTTGATATTTTACATTTAAAGGCAAGAAGAAACCATCTCTACTGATTTACAAAAGGGTGAAATAGCTGAATGAACAAGTCTGCCTATGACCTTGAATGGGGCAGAGAGGTGGTTTCAAATGATTACTTGAATTAAATACAGACATTTTACAGAGATGTTTCTCTGATAACCAGATAAATGATTACACGGGGAAATTTCATCCTGTCAGAAACCCAATGACCTCTCCAGTTTCTACTTGCAGTAATATCAGCATGTACATAATGATACATTTTGCTTAGAATCTGCTAGTTAAAAGTCCTAAGAATTTCATATGGAAGTATGTGTCCTTTTTTGGACTAACGATAGAAATAGGGGAATGAGCTTGAAAGTTATTAAAGATCCACCTAATTATCAACATAGATTAACTGGTGAAGTGTGTTCTCCTTGATGTAAGAACTGCAATAACAGCAACAGAACAAAACCAGCCAAGAACTGAGCTTTGAAACTCTCCAACAGTCTTTTACACCTTAACCTTTTGTACAAAGCACCTTAGCATATCATTTCCAAACAACATTTTGGTTTAAAATTTCACTGCATTTCATAGAGGACAAATATTTTAAATAATTAAAAATTAAATAAAAGATTTAATTTAGGATTAAAACTTTGTCTTTTATGCAAAAATTCTTTCCCTACAGTTATATTTCATTTGGCCTGATCCTTTTCCCTCCCCAGTCCTTTTCTTTGATCAATAAACCAATGCTAGTTGAACGTAAATAAAAATCAGGGTCATTAAATTAGGAAGGCAGACTCACCAAATTCAAACACGTACACTGAGTATTTTCTTTCCATCAAATTGTGTTCAGCTTTATAGCTAAATCAAGGCTGAAAGCTTAAGCAGTAAGGTATCTACATTAGGTAGATAAAGAGAACTTTTTTTTTAATCTTAAATATTTTTAAAGTATAGATTACGACACTACAACTACTATTCTGCCATTCAAAATTATAAAGGAAATTAAGTGACAACAATATAACCTGCCACAAAACGATACATTTCCTGACTTGAAACTTTTCATACTTGCATGAAAACAGTTTATCTAACAGATATCAGCTTCAGTAAAGCAAAACACTATTTGTTTTATAAATGGCCACTGCAAAAAATGTATTCAGCTCACATTATGTTCTATCAATATTCATTGTTGTTTCCACAAGAGCTGTAAGAAAATAAACATTGGCTTTGAGTTTCATTACCACTTCCCAAGTTTGAACCAAAGTCTACTTACCTACATCTTGAATAAGCCTAAAAATTTTAGGATAGTATCTGACTTTTGCTTTGATATGAGGCTTTATCCAGACCAAATAGTAAGAAATTGAATGGATTAAAACTACGTGAACCAGGATAAACATGCGAACAAAAATGTTTGCATAGACTCCCTCTTCAGTGGCACTGCAAACATGCACATAACCGAAGGCTGAGTTTCTTGGGAGATGGGCATGAAACTTTTCATAACACGGTATCACTTTGCTCTCTCATCTGTATTTCTAGTGCACTTGAGTGCAAGCACACCGGTCAACATCAGCTACAATTGAGAGCAGGGGTACATTTTGAAGAGTTAAAAATAAATCATTGTAATGAAATAAAAATATAGAAGTATATGAACTCAACTGAGAAGTAAAAGATAGTAGATCATATTTTAATTAAAACTATTTAAAATTCAAGCTTTCAAGAACTATGTGTATTTCTCCCTGGGTTTCAATGACACTATCTGGGTTGTTTTAAAAGTTTTCTTCTTTTGAAAATTGCAAGGTGCAGCTGCACTTTTTAATTATACTTGTCTCACTCTTATATGCTGAAGGGATAGCTAAAATCCCTCCCGAGTAATTCTGCTATCCAAGGTTAAGCTCAGATGCTCTTGTATAGTGATATTTCTATCTGTTTTTTTCTTACCTCTCCTCTTCCTTTCTTCTTTGCTTTAGATCCCAGTTGGTTTTAACCCTATGATTAAACTGTCATTAGTGAGCAATTTCTACAATGTTAAAACTACGTTTTTTTTAAAACCTCAGTTTTCAAATGTGAGAACATCAAAACATACGTGGCTTTTTTCCTCTGTGACTTCACAGGAGTGTATAATAATTATAACGTCCCACATTTTAAAATTAATAACTAGATTTGAACAAAAGTTGCAAAGGTAAAAATGCCATCAGAGGGCAAACCTCTAACAGTGCCACTCAGAAGTTTCTGCCCACATATTCTGCCTAGGTTTGGAGACTAAAGATGAATGAGGAAAGTACTATAAGGAAATGGTTATGTATTATGTGGTATAATTCTAGAAAATTACTGACACCTGTAATTACTTAACTAGAAACAACCAAATTTTAGCATTAGAATATCAAGATATTCTTACATAAATTATTTTATGCAAATGAAATAATAATCTGTGAGAACATAACCCATTTAAATCAACGTCAAAGATATCACATTTAGGTAAAAACACATAGCAGAAATGTGTCATTAAAATCACAAGTGATGAATCTAGATCAGAGTTGTAAGTGCCGCTTGGCGTTTAAACTGAATGTTCATACAGGGCAGTGAGACTTTATGGTACATTAGAAACTCACAGCAGAAGTAACAAAAAGCAGAGACATCCTTTCATCATCAACTCCCAAACAAAAAAGTATGAGTAATTTGAACAGCGAGTACTGAAGGTAGCAGCAAGCATTCAATCGCTGTACATGCCAGACTGATAACTATCATAGCTCCAGTGTACCTGAACGCTTCCCAAACAAGTAACAGTTTGCTGCTTTTTCATTCTGTAACAAAAGTAAAAATTGGGGTGGGGTGGTGGGGAGGTAAATGACCTTTTCACAGACATTAGCAAGCTGAAGGAAGGAAACTTTGTTTTCCGCCAGGAAAGTCACAAGAAATCACTTAAGCACAGTTCTTTCTGTTCACATCAATGAACCTGAAACGTATGCTCAAGGTCTTACTTTTGATAGTGACCCAAGTGCCTGTTCATTCGTTCATCCTGCTTCTGCTCCAGAAAACCAGACTAAGGTTCTGTTCAAAGTCAGGGGCTATGACTCTGTCTATGCACAGTGCTGAGTATGAGAAATAAAACCCTCTAGACAGAAATACGACGACAGCTACAAGAGACATGCAGCCAGCGAGAAGGCTGTGCAAGTTGATACCTATCTTCTCAGGAAGTTCACATGACAGCTAGACTTGCGCATAGTGACTGTAAAAAAAAATAAATTAATAGGACCGGTGTCTGACTGTTTTGGAGAACAATATGAATCATCTTTGCACAAGTTAATAGTGCTGGTGTGCCCCCTAGGCACACTGAAGACATGATGGTCCTATTTTACTCCCGAAAGCACAAAATCTTCCAGTTTAGAAAGCTCCTGGAAGGTTCCCAGATCTTTCTTTTACATCATGTTATTGGGACTTGCTGATGGCTTCTCTACGCTTGATCACTTCTCTAGGCCAGACAGAAATAAGGGCCCTGAATCTTGCCCTGTGTTCCTTCAGGATGTTGTATGTCAGCAGGGCACTAATGACAGATGAAACTTTTCTTTTGCTCTTTGTAGGCTCTGAAATACCACCCCCCATTCCAGTTACAGGAGCCAGAAAAGGGTGAGGGTATTTCAGTGTGACCTCCCCCCATAGCACATCTACACCAAGGAACATAAAGAAGCTGACCCTCTTAATAGCAGGACTACAACTCCCAAAGTTCCTTAAATACATAAACTAACAGCAACTATTCTGCAGAAGTCACTTCGTATAATGACAGAATTAGGAAAAAAATGCATGTGCTTTTTTTCTGACAGGTCTCAAGTTGTTTATTTGTAGATGCACTGAAGTTGTCCAAATAAAACAGCAAAATGATCCACATAAAACACCTTAGGTGCTATGCATAAACAACACTTATCGTAAGGAATTTTAAAAAAACCCAAACAAAAGTAATAAAGAGATAAGACAGGAAGGTCTTTTTTTTCTTTTTTTGGTATATAATTTTACTTCCAGATCTAGTTCTTTAACAAAGGTTATATTAGATATATTTTTCCTTTGTATGTTGTGTAATCAAACTGGTTTAAACATCTCCAATAATGAAGACGTTGCTACTATTATTATAAAGTCATACAAAAGTAGGTGAGCAGCTGTAGCCTAATAAACACACAGCTGAACAAAGGAAACTGCTGACAAGCTGCAATCTTGTTTTAATGTAAATTCTCATGTGTTCACATCATATTTTAATTGTACACAACAATAAATAAGCTTCTGTCACTAGCAGTTTCTCATAAATGGGCTAATGCTAATTATCCCTCTATTTTGAACCACGTGGTTTTAGTGAAAAGATCAATGTCAGGAAAATAACACAAAAATAATGAGCTTTGCAAGCCATTTGAGTGGCAGAAAATATTATAGCTTTCTTTATTTGATTTTTCTAGTTTTATATAAAAGCCTTGACAACTCTCTCATAAGACATCTCAATATTCCAAGCATTAGATCTAGCAATATATAAATTATGTTAGAAATATATAACCTGTTTTCCTAAATTTTTCATCAGGATTCTCGTACTGGTGAACTGAAAGCCAAAATGTGCAACTCCAGCACCATCCCTGAATTTAAGGTCTGGTCTTTCTTACATCTGGAAATATGTAATTAAATATGGGCAATAGGTTTGCCTTCTATTCTGTCTTTTGTTCTACAGCTGGCACTAGGAAACGTTTGTTTGGTCTGAAATCATATGTACTAGTCTGAAAAAGTTATTTTAACTCTTACTAATGATAAGATACAGCATCTAAAAGAATGATTGTCCAGGGAATGATTAAGAAGAAAGGGCCCTTCAAGCCACTCAAGTGCTACAAACTTGCTTCTTTTCATTTTTACTCCTTTTTTGTCTGATTAATCCTTCTAGTTACCCGTCTTAAGCTTCAAATCAAAATCAAGACTGTACTGAGTACTGCATAAACATACAGTTTGAGACACAGAAGTGATGCTTGCATTCTATGGTGGCCCCTAGACCACATAATACATAACTTTTTATACTGCAAGCGTGGCATCAGGTCCGGCTGGAGCACAGTCCCTGCTCCGTGGAGGAACCCGCATCCTTTGCACACCACGTGGGTCAGTGTGTTTGCACCAGCTGCCTTGCAGAGCAATAGGGTTGATGGAAGACTGGGCGGCGGGGGGGGGGGGAGTGCAGAGACTACCACATCTATAGCTGCTTTATTAGTGCGGTACTAGGAGTTAGCCAGCTGTTTCAGCTACCTTGGTGGATTTTCTGTTTAAAACATAAACGCTCTTTTTGCTTGCTTTTAAACAAGTGGCTGGGTAACAACGTTTGCAGCTCACATGATGTTAGCATGATACCGCTAAGTATGATATTATTGAACCTTTTGGATAAGAGTTCAAGTAAGGTTTCCAGAACTTCTCTATTTTCACTAATCATGTCATTGTGGCTAGAAAATGTCTCTAGAAGACCTCAACTAATTATGACACTATAATACAAGGTGGCTTTGGTTCCCCTCCTCTCTCCCTACAGTCTTCTTGAACACACACAACTTCACTGGAGCACAGACCCTGCCATGGACATTATAATACAGGAGTCCAGCTCTGATCCATCTTCTTTGCAAAAGAGTGGGAGACGCACCCCTGTCCATCACAGGGAAGAAGAACAGAAAGGTACAAGAGAAGTGAGGCTGCAAGATGAACACCTGTAAGTTGGGTGGGGAGCTGGATCAAAGCAGCGCTATAGAGGGGACAGGCTGTACAGAGCGGGACACAGGATTCATATCACACTAAAGTCAATATGTCCAGTAGTTGCAAAATCTAATGTGTTTCTTATTGTTTGGGAACTACATTCAGAGCTGCAATGCTGCCATGATACCGAGATAGCGTTCATCACTGCTTTATATTTCTCACCTTTAATCATTTCAAGACGTCATTAATTTTTCTTTCTCACATACACGTATTCATCAATAGTCAATGCTGCTCCTTTCATATTCCAATCCACATCCTGCCACTGCCCCCTGCACCTTGCCTTACTCCCAGATGTCCTAGAGTCATTAAATCACTGTCAGAGCAATTACATTTGCATTCTACTTTCTCATCCAAGTTCAACTAAAAGTATCATCATTTCTTGAACGTATTTCTTGAATGAATCAGTTCTTGAAGTATTCTACAAGGTATTAGTCAAGAATTGAATACAACAATCTTGGCAGATTGACGTATGGCTGCTATTATTTTCTAGTAGAGATGGACAAATTTGGCGTGCCTCATTTCAAAACCATTTGAACTTTGTGGGTCAAAGTCTTGATTACATCATCACTAGGTCCATCTCCCATTTACGTTTGTTAAAAGGGGAGTGAGGAAAAAGACACATATACAAGCTTTAAAAACCAAAAACCTACCAGTGCTAGCTTTGCTATTAGGAAGACTATTAGGCTTCCCACGTAGTTTAGTCTCATATCACAGCACCCTAGTTCACTATATTTCATTTTCTTGAAATGTGCAAGTGAAGGAACTTAAACTCAAACAGAATTTAAATTATTAAACCAAAACAATTAGTATACGATAGAATTTCTGCTCCCCAGTCAATTCTTTGCTCTCTTCTTTTAATCCTTTTGTAAGAGAAATACATTGGTTGTTTTTTTTTCTAGGACTTAAAGTACCTAATGGTTTGGGATGCTAAACCAGAGAAACTTTTTGTAGGCCTGATATTCAGGAGTAAGTAATTAGTACTTTCAGGAAATTAGATAACCTTTAGAATCTCTGCAAATAAATTCGGAAAATTAAGGTATTTCAAACCCTAGCAATTTTAGAAACTTTTAGGCATTATGTAGATGGAAATACTAAAAAAATAAGAGAAATTATAATTTAATGAGAAAATTTTAAAGAATTACAGAACAGTATAAGCGCCTAATAGGTGTGCACACACAAGCACACAGCAGTATGCTAATGTAATTATGTACTCTTGAGATCATAAATAGTTATGCAAAATTAAGTGTGAAGCTGCAAGAAGGGGAAGAGAATCTTGTTGAAACCTGCAGTGGTCAAAGTGTAAGATGAAAGTAGGCATTGTAACATTCTTGCTCCTCGGGATTTCAACATCAATTCCCACAAAGCTTTCAGCTTCATTTAAAAGAAAAAAAAAAGTTAAGTTTCAAGAAAAATCAGGAGCACCTGGTTCAGGAGAGAGGAATCAAAAACTTATAACTAGAGGTGGAAATGTAGAATAAAAAAGACATGTCGAGAAAAGGATCCTAACAAATATAATGGTGAAGGCAATACAGAGACTAGAAAAGTCTATAAAATCATTCATTATTAAATAACATCACCTTCAAAATGTAATATATATTCCACCTTGGACCTACAATTACATGAATAAATTGCATGAGCATCTCTCTGATGTCATCAGAGCTCCTCAGTGGAGCAACAGTCCACTCGAGCAATCCTGAGGGCATATTATTTAAATCTTTCAATGACAGCTGTAATTTGCTTTTCAGCAATAAGCATTTTCCTCACCAAGCTAAAAGAAATATTGCTATATTAGCAGAGTCAGAGCCACACATATCTGACTGATATATGGAGCACAAATTACTCTTAGCCATCTTATAGTTATAGACTTTGAAAATAAATATTGTGTGCCATTATGTGAATATACCCCCACTTATATTGCAAATACATAAACTGTACTAATGGTTTAAAATGACAAAAGGGGGCCCTGATCTTTATAAACAATGAGTTCTTTTATGCTTTATGTAAACCTGTTATTTTATTGAGTATACTAAAAATTACCTTTTATAGTATTTAAATACTACTAGGACTTTGAAGAAAAGCAGCAGTATGAGGATGTGTTAATATACTCATTTCTATGGGAATTATTCCAATTGCAAAAGATTAATTTGTTTTTGAATTTTAACCCTAATCTGCTTTGTCTAGACTTTTGCTCTAACAAAAATAACAGCTACTCACTGAGGAGTCTTTGTTAAAATTTTAGGGCTGACTACATGCTGCTTTACCAGCAAGCCCTGCAGAGCTTTTCTGCTCCGGCACTCAGGGCCAGCAGCACTGGGCCCAGGCTCCCCTGGGAAATTCTGCTTTTATATCTCTCCAAGCCCACCACAGGGAAAACCTCTGCTGGGGGACAGGTAGAGAACCCCAAGCCAGCACTTCTCTGGAAACAACAGCATCTTGCATGAAAAGCCACAAAAGAGGCATTCAGTTAGAATGAGCACGAGGTATTCTGCCTTGATTATGTCTTCTTTTTTCAGTGGCGAAATGGGACTATAGTAAATTGTAGTTACAAATAATGTAATTTGTTTAAATTATTAGTCTCCTGGACCCCACTGTTTAGTATACATAACTCGCATCACCTATATATACCTCACATCATATAAACATGGCAGATTTTTATATACATATTTTGTTTAGCACAGGTACGGGCAGGTTTTGATACCAACTATCTTCTTCTGATGCAATGCTAATATGCAATAAGTCTATTCGTAACAATTACCAAGGATTTACAGCATAAAGATCAGATTTTCATCCACATAGCACAGTATTATGCACTATGGAACATACCATTTTGATGTTTCAACATATATTGGGGTTATGCTCTACAACAGTTCTCTTGCAATTAAGTAAACCAGTATATTTCCTTAAAAATGAACTTTAAGTCATTGGAGTTATTGAAATGAACTTTAAGTCATTGGTGTGGCCAGCAGGTCGAGGGAGGTTATCCTCAGCCTCTACTCTGCCTTGGTGAGGCCACACCTGGAGTACTGTGTCCAGTTCTGGGCTCCCCGGCTCAAGAAGGACAGGGAACTGCTGGAGAGGGTGCAGCAGAGGGCTACCAAGATGATTAGGGGACTGAAACACCTCTCGTATGGAGAAAGGCTGAGGGATTTGGGTCTCTTCAATCTGGAAAAAAGACGGCTGAGGGGGGATCTTATCAACACTTATAAATACTTAAAGGGTGGGTGTCAGGAGGATGGGGCCAGGCTCTTTTCAGTGGTGCCCGGGGACAGGACAAGAGGTAATGGGCACAAACTTGAGCACAGGAAGTTCCACCTAAACATGAGGAGGAGCTTCTTTACTTTGAGGGTGGCAGAGCACTGGACCAGGCTGCCCAGAGAGGTGGTGGACTCTCCAACTCTGGAGACATTCAAAACCCGCCTGGACGCATTTTCCTGTGCAATCTGCTCTAGGTGACCCTGCTCTGGCAGGGGGGTTGGACTAGATGAACTCCAGAGGTCCCTTCCAACCCTATGATTCTATACTATAAAATTACATGCATCTGTTGATCCATTTCTAAATGACCGTTTCATATTACTGGAAGAAGTACTTTTTTATTGATATTAAAGGATTTAGGCAATCATCTGCTTTTGATAAGACTAAGGATCGCGTGTCAACTTCATTGCTCTTAAAATTCCCCCTGACAGGTCTAAAAAAGCAAGCTGTGTAAGCAGAGCAGAGCTGGTAAGCAAATTATCAGATATTCTTATGCTGCATCATATGAACTCATCAACTAGGCATTGCATCCCAGATAAAGCATCTGCTATCTGAAATTTAGGACAGTAATTCACAGCCCATAGAACACTGCATCACCACAAATTAAATTTGTTATAAATTTATAATGATGTTCGTATAAAAACATTACATTTTAATAGTTTAAAGAAGTGACAGCACTGGGCACTTTATAAATGTTTAACTAGTAGACTCTTCATAATTTAAAATGTGGAGGTTTCATCACTGAAGATGCTGGATTGAATCAGTGTTTGAACTTGGGGGGGGTCAGTTACTGTAGAAATCTACTGAAAGTCTAACCTCAATGCACACAAATGCTATTTTTAAACATAACCTTGTTTCAGAACATTTACGTAAAACATGGACTCATCTGAAATTGTGCAGCACCATGTTCATAATGCCCAGATATGGTTATCATTCCCAGGGATTAGTATGTAAGCATGGGCCCCCTGTTGGGGAACTTGAAAAATATGCACTTACTGTTAACAAATACGTCAACCAACCATTAGGTGCATGAGATACCCAGGGAAAAAAACTTTAACTGTTTTGTTTTCTTTCATTGCATGTTTGTTCTGACGGATGCTTATAAAATAATTTTCATCTTTGATCTTTCCAACCGTCTCCAACTCCTTAAGCACTGCCCTCCTTTTGCTTTATATGGTCATATTGCTTGGTCTCATTAGCACGACCAGCATACTTTTGTTGTATCTATGTCATATTTTTACTCATAATTTCCATCTGACAAACAACCCATATGAGAAATTCCCTATCAGCCTATATGTGTCCTTTGCCTAATTCATGTGCCTCAGAGTCCCACATCCTCAGAGTTTGATGGCCAAAGACTGTCTCCCTCTACAATACCACCCTGTAATCACTCCAGCTATATTCCCTGTTTATCTGCATCCACACACTGGCTATTAAATCAAGCTCTGTGTAACCTGCAGATTCACTCATGGCAAGTTTTTTGAGAACACCAGCTTCTCAACAGTGCTCTAGCCTTATAAGATGAAGAGGGTAAGGACCTAGAGAAAGTGAAACACAGCTGATGTTTGTCGGATCCCATATTAAAGTGCAGAACTTGAAATATATTTTAAAAAATCAATAGATAGAAACATTGGCAAGGAAAATAAGGCAGCACTGAGAATCAACAAAGAGGATATGTCAAGACTTTTTACTCTGGCTGTCAAGTATTAGGTGATTTAGAAGTCAAAGGAAGGGCCAATTCCCTCCCAGTAGGGAATCCAATTCCTACATTAGATTTTCTCCTGGTACACGGTAGCTAAAATTTTACTTACATGCTGAAATGTAACAGACTATTTCACCCCCAGTAAACTTGTCAGCAAGAAGACTGAGTTTAAGAGAATAGATGAAATAAGAAAGGGAGGTTTTGTTGAAGGGTTTGCAATATGAGTTTGTAAAAAGTCACAGTAAACCTGGTTTCTATGCATACCTGTATCTCGTCTTCAACATGGGCAAACAAAATCTTTCAAAGCTCTTTTAGTTGCTGGTAATGGCCTCACATGAAGATTAGATGAAGACTAAGGATTTTTAAATACTCCTGTGACCATAAGAGCTTACATTTGGAATAAAATGAAGATACTTTTGTTTTAATAATCAGGAGCAACTAGATAAAATCCCTTTCCTGCTTGCACAGAACTGAACACTGCCTGAGGATCTGTTTTACCCAGGATGGTCATCTTTGCGATAAATTACTTCCTATTTGGGAGAGTCACTTTCAGGCAACTCCTTGAGCTAATTTTGAATACAGGAAACAAGGTGGATTGTTCTTTGGAGCAAGAAATGACTCTTTACTGTGCTTGCATTGAACTTACCACAATGAGGTCCTGGTCTACAGGCACTAATGCAATTCAGTTATAATAACAATGAAAGCAGCAACTACTGCTCATACACTCCCACTAACGCTACAGACCCCAGAAATATGTGCAACCTGGTATTGACATTCAAGCTGAGAAAATATTTTTAATAATTTAATCCTATTCAATGGGTGTCAGTTGATCCTCTTAGAAAAATGTTGTTGATATTTCCTACTCCTTATCCGAGGACCATGAAATATTTTGCAAACATTAAAAATCACAGTATCCTATGAGGGTAGGTGACTAACATTAAACATAAAGCTGCTAGGACAAAGCAGAGAGCAGCAAAAGTAGGAGCCATCCAGCTGTATATTAGAAAGTTGTCAGCATCAAAACAAACGCTGAGGAAAAATTAAGGAAAACTATTAAAATAACCCTCTGTTTGAACTTTGGGGTTGGGAGTGGGAGAACCCAATACATGATTTGCTAGCAAAGCAGGTGTTTGTCTATGTGGTGGAAATACCAGATGAAGGATAGTGTGCTCTCTTTGATACAGAGAAAGTACTTCACAGTTACAGTAAAAACACTGACAGCAAATTAGTCATTGCAGAAGTGTGAATATATAAAAAAAAAAGCACCTCTAGATTAAGATAACCCTGGATATTCCAGACACATCACTCACCAGCTACAAAAAGGTGGGACCTAAATCACATCAAAAGTTAGAAGTCTCAGTAAATATTTCCCTAACCAAAAGTTTCCAAGCTATACAAACTCCTGTATAAACCCCCAAATGGCAAGTTAATTGCATAAAAAATTCCTCACCATGTGACTTCACGTATAACTACTTAATGTTTTGATTTTACCACAGCTTATACAAAGCCTTGTATTTTTAATAGAATAAACTCGTGGAGTCCAGTGATCAGCTGAACAAAAAATAATTTCAGCTTAGATCCAATTAAAATAAAAGGCTAATTCTCACAGCTGTTAAGAATTTCTTGACGCTCTGAGTTAAGTATGCCCCAAGTCACATACAAAGATAAAATACACTGTGTTTACTGTTATACATACACAGGGATACAAACTATACACATAAAGTGAATTAGAGCAAGTGTAGTCAGAGAAGTACAAAATTCACCCAGCAGAAGAGGATGCTGATGCAGCCAGAAATAAGTGATCCCATAAGCCTGGACAATCTTACTGAGATTTAAATATTTGCCTTTTCTGTAAGAAGAAATAAGCAGAGCATTCTTGTACCATCTAGTGCTTTAGATCAAGGAATAGCAAAGTTTTCTGCAATCTGGTATCAGCCACAGACCTTCTGGACAGGATCAAAAGTGACAAGACAGGTGAAGATAAGAATTCCAGGGACTGCATCAGTGACTGAGACTTACCCATGGACACTTGCTCTGTTTAATTTCATAAGACAGAAGGATAAGTACTGGAAAGAAAACTCATCAGTATATAACTTTAGAATGCTACACTTAACGATTTTGGTCAACTGAAAAAAAGGATCTTGTAAAATTCAAAGAGGTAAATGAAAAGAAACGCTGATCAGAAACAGAAAAGGCCTATTGAAATTCTTTAAATGCTCTAACCAAGTGCATAAATCTAAATAACAAAATATTCTTCCCTCTCCTCCCTCCAATAGAAACCATAGGATGCAAATGTCAAAAAAAGAGAAAGTCAAGGACAGTGCTAACATATTGTACTACTTCTCAGCATCCTGAAAACACTCCATGAGTTACACAAAGTGTAAATGAATTTAGCCCTTCACAAGCTACATAAGCCAGGCACACTGGTCATAAACATGCACATGCCTCTAAAGCGAAACAGTATCTAACCATTTCAGATAAAAAATGAAAATCTTTTTCAGACCTATGCAGTGAAAATTTGTGTCCTGGATTTCAATACACAGGATTTAATTAGTCAAATTAAAATTAACTATGTATACTACTATAAAGAATGCCATGGGATCTCAAATGATAATCACATACTGGATACGTGTCTGGATACGTGTATATATGTGCATACATATATACATATGTGTATTTGATATGTGTATATATCCAATCGCATATTGGATATATATCTCACATCTGAATATCCTAAGTATTGCTAGACATACAAATAACATTTTCATACAGTACTTTAAAAAAGTGCTTTTTGGAAAGCTGTGTTATTCTTAATATCAAGTAAATAGTTATAAAATAAATAATTGATATTTTAGGACTTGGTATTGTTTGTAGAATGTCTGAGAATAAATTAGGATATTCTTAAGTTTTGGCTATGCAAAAATCACACTTTCATTGACTAAATGTTTTCCTTCTTAGCGCTACTGAAAATGCTTTACTAAGCTTAAAAAAAATCTTCCACTGGGGTTTAATGATTAAAGTACAGTATTTCATTTCCATGAGAATTTGATAGAGCCCATAGAACATGACAAACTGAACACAAAGTTCAGAACACGGCTTAAGTAAGATTTTTAAAAAAATCCAAATTACTCAGATGAAATAGTCAATATTGGCTCAATTCTCTGTTCAGTAAATCACAAAATACAGCAAAGGGGCTGTGCCACAAGAGAACTATGTTCACCAAATGCTGAATTCCTTTAATTTACACTACACTGGCTCTATTTAAATAATTGTTTAATTGTTGCTTAAACTGTATTAAAAGTAGTTGTGATTAGCTGCATTCACCGAGTAATCTAAACCAATTTTTTTTAACTCTGCTGTAAACTCAATATATTGCTTCTTGACTAAAGGGAAAGGCCTGGCCCAGCAATTCTGACTCACAAATATCCCTGCCGACTGCTAATATTCATCAGGGACGCTGTAACTTTTTTTTTTTTTAAAAAAGGATTTTCATTAGATTGTATTTCAGTCAAAACTTATGCAAAATCAAAAAGCTATACTTGAAAGCTTACTTTGTGACTAGATTGAAACCCAGAAGTAGAGGAAGTGGAGGAGAGGCATCTTTGGGGCAATTCACCTGCAGGGAATGGAAATGCCATGGCAGAAGGCTGCCAAGCAACAGTGGGTGCTGGAGGCCTCCCCATCTCTCATCTCTGTCGACTCTCTCCAATTTTGTTAAAACCCTAAAAGAAAGGCCTGACCGAGTGTGCAAACAGAAGGAGCTTCCCTGCACGGCGGGAAGGGTGGAAAGGCATTATCCTTCCCATGTATTTGCTTCAAAGCATTTTGAGAAACCTGTCTTGTTTATGATCTATATATATTGTATCTTAATGTTGATTAGCTTTTTCTCCTTGGTGGGATCTTAAGTTATTTGTGTCTAATTCCTACCCAAGGACGTTACTCTATTAGACTGAAGCCAACAAAAGGTGGTCTATAAAGAAGTGGTGCAGGCTTGGTAACAACTAGAAAATAAGAGACTAACACTAATGAAGGACAGATATTGTTCATATAAGAGTCATCCAGATTTTCAAAAGATATGTAATTTAAGGAAAACATATATAACAACAAATGCATTTATAGTGAGTACACCTATACATGTCAGCAACCCACAAGTGAGGATTGTATTTACAATCTAACAAGCATCATTGTTATAAAATTATTCCTTAGAGCAATGGAATATTATGGATTACCTTAGTAATTAATGAAATTAATTAAAGGCATACATAAAAGATTCACTTTAGGAGAAAGATGCATAAGATGCATTGCTCCAGCTAACTGAGCCTATTTGAGAGCACTGTGCTCTCTCGGCAGGAGATACACCAACAGGTTCCTGCAGCTTTCTAAGACTCTGGGAAAGCAGACTCTGCTGAGAATTGCCGCACAAGCACCTCCTTGTGGCAATGAAGCCGTAAAAAGGATGCTATCTGAAACTCTCTTGGGATTTTGTTTCACCTTCTTTGATGGAAGCTCCCTGCAGATGTACTTGCAGGAATCTACTGAGGAGCAAATCTCCAGCAAGACGTTCAACTTAGAGAGGGATTGCAGAATTGCTACCCTAAATCAAACACTTGTGCTATCTGTACTGTATATCTCTTCAAGCTCTAAATGTCTTTCCCCACAATGCATGATCAGTGACTAATATAATGAGGACCTAATCTGGGAACTATCACAGTAAAAATATATGCACATATTTCAATATACAAACACCCAACTTTCAATTCAAAAGATGTGAACTCAGCACATCTCTGTATAAAACTCAGGATGACGAAGTTACTAATCTACGTGACAGAAATACTTAGGGACACATGACTTGAATGATATTTTAGAGATACTGATCAGTGGTTCCCGAGGCTTTGGTTCGCTGGAAACAGGCTAGTAAATCTGCCTGCAGGCACACAGTGATGTCGTAGCTGTAGCCCAGACTGGCAAGGAGAGCAAATTAGTGTTCAACAGTCCTGCAGTGAAATTAATGAAAGTTATGGACCTTTTTCACAGCTCAAGTATTGTCATTCTAGCCTTAACATCCTTACTATACAGCCTAATACAATTTGAGAAATCTTTATGTGTATCCCCCACAGGTTATCTGACATGCAGATGACATCCTAAATGTCTTAGCTGCTCACAAATAAGAGATGAACAACTTTTTGACAGTTAAGATACGCAAATTAGTGAAAATGAGGTTCTAGAAAGACGATCAGAAGAAAAAAAAAGGTACGATTTAGGTAGAATTCAAGTATACTTTCTGACAAGTACTTAAGGTAAAAGTCACAGAACAAAAGTTCACTCTCCACAGTGAGTGCAGAATTGCCTATTAAAGCCTGATGTTTATCCATTTTTCTCAGAGGAATTTTTCCTTATTACTAGATGAAATAAAAAGTATTCTCTTGTTTTGAAAGCTGAAACATTTTATTTGTCAGTACCCAGGTGTAATCCCACAGTGATTATGTGTCTGGTGGAGATATTGGCTAGTTCTATAAAAATTCTGGTGATAATCACTTGCCTTTACGTTACATACTAGATGGTAAATTGAGACGGCAGGTAGATTTTTTTCCTCTGGGGAAAAAAAGAAATGAAAAACTTCTCAGTAAAGCAGGCAAAAAATGAACTATTTGCTTCCAAAATGAAAATTTCTTCCACTCACAAAGAAATACTTTAATCTAGATGATTTACTGGGCTGTAATAAGATACACTATATCTTCACAGAAGAGATGAAGTGATACGATAGTGATTTCCATAAAGGGTGGCAGAAGAGGCTCCAAGAATCAAAGAATGGGAAAAGATCACTCCCCTGACGTCACTGATCAGTTACACAAATGGTGCTAAAAAAGATGAAGAATATTTGAATAGCAGTATTGTCTAACCCCAGATGAAGCAACCAGAACGAGAGTTAGTAAAAGGCCTGAAGGAGGAGAAAACCCAAAACCACCAAACCCTGTTTCTTTGATTCAGTAATTTTATTCTCTTTCCGTCCATTGAATCAATGTCAGTAAGAAGAACATTCTTGAAAAAGAGTGGTTAACCTGGGCCTGACAGAGCCAAAAGATTTGAAAGCTAAGAGGTGATTATAAAATACCAAAACAAAACAAAAGAAGACCGTCAATGCTGCCTCTTTAAAGCTTTTAGATGATCCTTACCTACACAGTTACAAAAGTTAGCTCAAAGCATATTTTTTCTGGTTTTCACTCCTAATGGTTTCTTTTTACAGCAAAACAAAGCCTGCAAAAAGGGCTGCTCATGGCAATTCCATTAATAAGTCTGTACGAAGACATTTTTCCCCCCTGTCTGGCCTATATCTTTATTTCTGTTTAATAAATGAATACAAAAAAAATTGCAGGGCAAAAAACAGTGAAGAAAGTGTTGCAAGAAGACTATATTGCCCTGCAGTCAATTTTCTGGTCAAAGTTTACAATGAAAAATGACTACTAAAAAACAAGAACAAAACCAAAAAACCTCAAAACAAACCTCCAACTTTGTCCAAAACCTCCGCTCCAACCACTGCAGATAAAACTTAATGAATGAATACTATTACTAAAACAACACGTAGATATAAGTTTCCATTTCATCAAGGTAAGGTCGTCTTGTATGTCAATACATTCTGTGACATGCTTTAAATCGAAGACTGAAATTGAGACACATGTCTCCATTAGCTCACTGGCATCATACGAAACACCTGGACAAAGATTAACTAGACATACAGCTATGCCTTTTCTTTATTTCCAGAAATACACTCTATAAAGGCAGCTATAGCATAAACACTTAATGATCCCTCTATTAAAATATTGCTCAGATATTAAAAAAAAAAAGACAACACAAGAAAAACACTGCTCTAGGCTTCAACATTCAGCATGAACCGCTGATGTGGGCTGAATCCTTCTTAAATAGATATGATTATATTTCAATGTCTTTTATGATAATGACAATTTTGACAAGATAATCATCTCCTCTGAATAGGACTTTTTAAGGTTTAGAGAAATAATGTAAGATTTATTAAATAATCTGTCAAATTATCTATGAACCCTGCTTTCAAAAGAAATCCTATGATCTCATTAAAATAAATACAGAAAATCTATGCCTGATATTATAAATAACAAGTACCAGTATCACTGGTATACAAAGGAGAGATCTAAAAGGACAGGAACTTGCAAGATTCAAAAGCTGATAGCATAGCTTTGTTCTCTTAAGATAATCAACAGAAGTTTCTGTGTTAAATATGCTGCATGCTAGGTCAACTTTTGAACGGTGGTCTTCAAAATGGAGGGAAAGGAAACAAGTCTGTAGCTACGTTAAAATCAAATAATCTAAATATGTATATTGCAGGCTTATTTCTCTTTCCTTCCTCCATACTTTGTTGCCTCTTTTCTCTTATTGCTTTCGGGGAAAAGCAAAAACCAATTCTACACAGCACAATGATTACACAGAAAGGGAAGCACAAGGACAAGCAAAAATCAATAGTAAGTGTCTTTAAAACAAATCTTTGCTAGAATTCTCTTTTCAGGAAGAGCAGGAGAAAATAAAGGAGTGAAACCTGAGATGATGTCAAGAATGAGAGAAATTATGAATTTTAAACATCATTTCAATTTCAGTTTTATATTTTCATGCTTCTTTTAAGGAAGGATAGGACTGAGCAAAACTAGAAAGAAGTGTATGGTGTTTACTTTCCTGTGATGTAAATACAGCTGGCAGGAGAAAGAGGACAGGAACATCTCTGAAAGCTCCACAAAAAGGGTTGCTTCTCCTTAACTCTGTAAGTAGGAAGACTCCTGCCGCCATTGATGATGGTCTTACCCTAGTAGCCCAGCACTGCACTGGCAAAATTCAAGTGTCTTCTGCCTCTTACACTGGGTAAATTACCCTCTTTTAATTGAAAACTGCTCTTGGAGAGTAAAGGGTGAATTAATCAAGCAATGCAAGGTGACAATGCAGGCAAAGCTTCTTATCAAGACACTTCAAGATAAAAAACATACTATTATCTGAGAGAATGTTACATCTACAGAAGGTTTTCCACCTAAGCTACTTGAAAGACATGACACTGCTGTGATGTCACTATATCAGAGCATGATAGAATTGAAACTCCTACCCGTCAATACCATCACGAGAATAAGCCCCTGCACGATTCCCACTGATTGGCATTCTACATTACAACCACTTCATCAGAAGTGGTCCCTATCACTCGGTGAGAACGAGGAGCCAACAGCCTACGCACAAACCTATTTCAAGTACAAAATGTCATTTTATTTACCACTGCGTTTCTGAACGGCTATTTAATGCTACAAGGTTAGTTCGTTCAGAAGGCATTGTTCCAATACTTCCTAAAGCTGAAGTACTAAACAAATCCATAAATAACATGAGTTATTTAAAGAGCTGAATGGTTAACAGCAGTAGGAGAAATCCAACAAGCAGTTTGTAAGAGGTTTTAAGTGTAGAAGGCTACCTTCTCCAGGGAAGTTAACTGAAATTCAAAGACATGAATTTTAACTTCATAAATTTTGTTTTCAACATTTTTTATACACTTTTTTACTTTAAGATTGAAAAAAACAGCCAAAAATTATGCAATGATATAATAGAAACACATGGACTTTTAAAATATTTAAAAGCTGACTCACCAGTCTCTTTATAATTCTCAACAAAAGCTTCAGTTGTCGTGTATCTTTTTTGGACTTCAGTACTTCAGCAAAGCTGTCCATGTTTTCCGGAGACATGCTCTCCTGACTGTTCCCTCCATACAGCTGAACCAACAATGATAAGCACTGTGAGGCACTCTCAAATATTTCAGCATCTTCACTGGGAAGCTAAAAACGAACAAAAAATGAACAAACAAAAATCAAATTCCAATTTCAGAAAAATTGTGTATCACTAGGGATCTGGAAGGGTATTAACATTTGCATTGTGCCAGGAAAGAAAAATTTCTAGTTGAGTGACTCCAAAATTCCATTAATCTAAGCTTAACAAAGTGATGAAAATATAATTAAAATATATCTGTTTTTAAGCAGCAGTATAACAACATCTCCACTATGATTTTATCAAATAGCCTATCTATAGCGGCACCATAGAAGTACTGAAAATGTTGCTCCCAACTCTGTTATTTTCAGACAGTATCTTTTGCTTTAAATAGAAGTAGTAATAGCAGAAAGTATCATTACAGCCATGATGTCTAATCTTCTACACAATGCACACCATAAAACTTTATTTAATTATTTCTAAATCAAGTCTATGGCTTCTGGTTGAGGTAGAGTACAGGCTATCTAACTATTTAATAGATTTTAAGTTTTCACAATAGGAGGTACGCTTTGCAGATTTTAAACATTTTCCTGAATTCAAGCTTTTCTGCACTCCTTTGAAGACCAGAGCAGGCCCTAGCAATAGGATGGAAAAACTCTTTCCTGGGAAACAAAATAATGGAAAAGATATGGGGGCATGGCTAATAATCATCTTTAAATGAGCTTCAGGTAGTATGAGACCGCTATCAAAATGATTTATATCTTTCTTGAAAGTACAATCTGGATATAACAAGTAGAGATATTAAATTAGGCTTGTATTTTGCACTGTTGGAATGACAACTGGAATGCAATGCCTAGTTTTGGAGCACACATTACACGAAAGCTAGTGAAAAAATCATAGAGGTTTCTTGGGAACAGGC
Source organism: Chroicocephalus ridibundus (assembly GCF_963924245.1). NCBI lineage: Eukaryota > Metazoa > Chordata > Aves > Charadriiformes > Laridae > Chroicocephalus > Chroicocephalus ridibundus. The sequence continues at coordinate 49,422,211 of NC_086285.1, forward strand.
AAGAGGACGACAGCTTGGAAAACATAACAGCAAAAGACTGAAGGAATTCAGCGTCTATAGCTTATCAGAGGGAGGGTTAAAGGGCACTTAATCATATTCTTTTGGTTACATGTGAGAAAAATCAGGCGGAGAATCGGCTAATTCCTTTACCTGAAAAAGGACTGGTAAAGTGACAACGGCTCAAATCTTTATCTAAAGCAATTCAGATTATAAGGGAGATAATACTTTGATTGATTGATTGATTGATTTAATAAGAGCAATTAACCACTGAAACAACTTCCTTAGAACAGAGAGATATAAATTGCCTGTGATGGAGATTATCACAATAATAATTTTTTTTCCTAAAACAAAATAACAGAAGTCTTTACTACAATGAGGAATTGATTTAGGAAAGTCCAATGTCTTGTGTTATATAAAATCCTAGACTAAATGATTACAATAGCCTTTTCTGTCCTTACTGTCTATGAGCTGAACAAAATAAGCTATAGAAGTGTAAAAACACCTCATCACTCCTACTCAGTTTTTTAATTCCAAAAATACTATTTAAATACAAAGAGGCTAGGTTAAAGTACAGTTAACAGACTATCCCTACTGACAATAAAAAGGCAACAATTTATATAATCTGTCCAACCATTTATATAATACGCCTAACCATTTCAATAATGATAATTTAATCTGCAGTGTGAACTTCCCAAGCTTTTTCATTTTAAGGAAAACCCATACAGTTACTCTAAAGCAATCTGGGAACATATCATCAGACATATACTCCTTAAATATTCAAGAAGCAATTCCCCAGGGATCTGCATGCAAATACAATCCTGTTTTCCATTAGCTTCATAGAGCTGGCTGTTTAAAACATACTGAACTGAGATGTAAGCTCTGAATACATAGCCCCAAGACATATCACATTCTATTTGACCTAATGCTATGCAAGTGACAGGACCACAGCAGTTATTTCTTCCACAGTTTTGCTGTACGGTTTTCCTTCATTCCAAACTAAATGCCACCTATTTGATTGTTTTCTTTTCAACACCCAGAATTATCTAATAACATCATCAACATAAATAGCAAGGCTAAAAAGGAGGAAAAGCTACAAATAGTAACAAGTTTTATAGCTTTATTTATATCTTCAATCCTTATCAAGTAAAAAACAAAAATTCCACTGATCTCACTGGGGGCTTTGATCGACTTGTATTTCCTTCACTGAAAAAATAAAATGCTGTCAGATAAAGGAAGGAAAAATTAAACTACTTTAACGTATCTCTCTCATCCCTTTTAAAAGCAGCACTCTAACTTACGGTTTCTTACTAGATCAGTGTAGACAGGTTTATCAACCACTCCCTGAAGAAAACCACAGTACAAGAACTATATTCAATTCTCAAGTGTTGTTTGTGGGCTAAACAAAAATAAAAGAGCAGTGAACATTTGGACAGATACACCCTTGCCCTGGAGGACTAGCCAGTGGAGGCTAGATTCCTGGGCTCCATAAGCACAAAATTCCACGTGTAATCACAACAGCCACACTTTGAAGTGAGACTGTTCCCAAGGTCGTCTTCTGAGATATTCACTAAATACCAGAGCAGTGGAAAGGTGTCAGTCTCTGCTGAGGACTGCCCCTATAACAACCTTGTGTGAAGAAATACATTAAGCACCGCATCCTTTGCAGTTCTTCCTGACGCTAGCAGAGTACATGACTCCCAAGGAAGCAAATGAGCGTGTCCCGTCTGTTAGCATTATTCCCACGGAAGGCTGTCTTCAGCAGGAGTCCCCAGATAGCAAGACAGTGCAATATTTTGCCCTAGGTAAGGAGAAGCTGGGCTCAGGCCAATGGCTTTGCTTAACTCCTCCCTGCATGCCCAGCCCTTTATCACCATTGCTGCTGTTCTTTGCCCCTCAACAAGAGAAAGGAAAAAGGAAAACCCTGAATCTCTCCATCTAATATGTTATGTCATCAGATAGGCTTGCTCTTCACAGGATATCAAGCTGTCGGGGACCATCCTCCAAACGTAGCCCCCAGTATCACTCCAGGGTTCACAGTACTCGCTAGCCATGACATGATCCTATTCAATCACAAATACCAGTGAAGTCCCTCATCGCCTGTTTTACTTCAGGCTTTTCTGCTCCTCTGCTTCACCAGAGACTTTTTGCGCTTCAGTGCTATATAGAGTTTGGGGAGCAAGTTGCTGTCATCCTGGAAAATTGCAGGGTAAAACAATACCAGCATATATCTTTGATGAATAGGAAACAAGCTGGGAATTGGAAAGACTGTATTTACTCCGGAGGGGATGAGAATCATTGGCGTACAGTCTAACCCATCAATAATTAAGGTGGAAGAGGAACTCTCAGCAACATCCTTATTTAAGTATGTATGCATCAGCATTTTTCTCTATAACTCCTACCGTTCTGCTGTTTCACTACTGACAAGTAGTGATTTAGATGTCAGAAGTAGTAAGTTGGTAATGTGAAATTTAACAATGGCTGCCAGTCAGTGTTTATACTTTTATTAATGGCTATAAATAGTAGAGGATCTGAAGAAAATTATTAGTATGAACAAAAGCAATGACTGAAAATATAATAAATATCTGTAACTATAGAAAAAACAAGAAATGAAAATTCAGCTTTCAAGTAAACAGTATCTCATGTCTAAGAAAACCAGCAAAGCTAAAGTCATGTTTCTAGACAATGCATATAGATGGATGGTTCATCTCTTAATTACCAGAAACAGCGTTCCGATTATTTTTCTAATCAAAACAATTCCATTTGATATGAAGAATTCCATTTCAAGCCTTTGAAATGCATCTATAGTTTTTTATGACAGCAGCTACTTAAGTTTTTGCTCTTTCAGGGGAGGAGAAACCCATGAAAAACTAGACTTCTAACTCTTTAAGAAAATATCTGGCCCTTAATATTTCATAATTACATCAAAAAACTCTAGTGGCCTTTTGTTTTTTTTGGGTTTTTTTGAATTATCAGTATTAGGATTATGGATTCAGCCCTTCAGCAAGGTAGAAACATTAGTACTCCTTCTACTTGCAGCTGTTAATATTCTGGGCTAGTATATAGCTTGAAGAAAATCCAGCACCTTAAAATAAATTACTGAACAGCTAAAGTAATAATTTTTGCCATTCTCTAACTCAGAACAGTAGATTTATTTTTCACTTCAAAATTTTAAAATAACTCCTCATGACAAGACTTTTGTGCAATGAAGATTGTGTATTACCTTTTACTTATTTTTTATGGCCATGTTATAACCTCGTGTAAACAGGCTCATAACATAAAATACTACTTCCTTTCTAGATAGAACCTGCTGTGTGTATTTTAAGGTTAATGTGGTGAAGAGCAGGAAGTTTCTTGTTATTACACATCTGTATTTCTGCAGTCTGTTGTCAAAAACCGCCTTCATTTTGAACCAAGTTGCAGTGTGTTCATGAATTGCAAACCATTGCAAGAAACGTGTGATCATTTGAGCTGAAGTGGCAGTTTTCACACTGTTGGAGTTGTTACAGCATCTAATTTTAGAGCTACAATGAAACAGTCTGGATTACCCGTCGGGGACACTATTTCAGCGCATTAATGAGGTTATACACAAAGAGAGTTTATTACGATAAGAGGTAGATGTTCATTAGATCAGTAATGTGATTACAGAATGTGCTGTAAAGGAAGCACCATTGGGAGCTATAGGGAAGATGATTTTGCAAACATTAAACAAAATGTAAAAGCAAAACATCATTATTAAATTTGCTAACTTTACTATGCTAGTTTTACTAGTAAATATGCACAGTTTTAAATGAGAAAACAAAATATCATATTTTGGCTTAGGGCAAAATTGTCATCCTCCTATGTAAGGGAAAATATTTAAAAAAAAACAATACATTTTCAGTTCATTTTAATCTAGCCTAATTGCTGAGAAGCTAAATCCCCATTCTGAAATTCTGTGTTTGTGACAATATATTTTTATTTCCTCCGGTGTGCTTTTGTTTGTTTGGGGGTTTTTTTGTTGTTTGTTTGGGGGGGTTTTTATGGTGTTGGTTTTTTGGTTTTTTTAGGGAAGCTCTGCAGAAGAGAACTCTCCAAATATAATTCACAGGTAACATTTTAAATACAATAACAGTAATATATTATACAATACAGGAAATAAACATGTCTTTCCACTCAGACCACAGAACTGCATGTATTCCTAAGAAATGGGAAATAAAAGTCTACAGGTTTATCATTCTTCCGCAGCCACTTTCATTATTCATTGGCAAATACCTTCACGTGCTTTGAAACCGAAGTTAGGGCACCGCCTTAGAGCCAGTACAACGCAGAGACAGAAAGGACCTGGAGGAGATCAGCTCATGCATCCATGCGCATTGAGGCTTCATATTTGTCCTCTTTATGTTTGCACACGATGAACTGGTCTTTCAACAGCAATATACAGAGCGCAGTAATCAACTGCAAATTTTACTAGTAATACTATAATGAAGAAGTAGACAAGCAAGGTTCTCTCCCAGCAGTCTGGCAGGCTACAGAAAAGACTGGAAGATCTACACCTAGGACCTAAATCTAGGATCTACAGAGAAATGAAACTCTTTTTTATAGGTACTGGCAAGGTTTCTGAAAACTTTCTGAAAATCCACGCTGAAGTAATTTAAAAAGTAAGCAAACCATTTTTTTTTTTGGTATATGGTACATCAAAAAGTAGAAGGTATTTTACATCTTACATAATTGCTGCAAGTTTCAGTACAATAATCAAATTACATTTATGTGCAAGCAGAGAAACACTATGCAAAAAAGCTGAGTGTAATTAACTTTTAAACACAAAGCTGCCAAGCAGAAGACTAAATGCTCAATTTATTTTCCTCTTATTGATCAATTAAGGGCAGATAGATCAGGGGATTAAATATTGAATTCTCCATATTTGCAGTGTTTTCTGCATGACAGAATTTGTAATTATATCTTCTTTTGCATTCTTAAAAACTTTGAAGTTTCATTTACGTGCAATCTAGGGTTCCTACACTTGCTTTGCTATGCCCTAAGCGATAGGCTAAATCATAATTACAGTAGGGGAAAATTGATTCTAATTTTTTGATATTTTCAAGTTTAACTCTGATTTTTGAGGGATTATTAAGAGAGATGAACATGTAGAACTTAAGGAAAATAAATAAACAGACAAGTCAATGGGGCATGGAACAATCATCTACTTGAGGGATATACATATTAATGTAATGAGGGAAAGCAATTATTCGAAGTGACACAAGAAACTATAAATAAGGTAACATAGGTAGAAACAGCAAATCAGAGAAAATAATTTTAACTCAGCATCTTAAAGTGATGGTTAGTTCAGAATTTAAGACCTCTGTTATCTCCAGAAAATAAAGTTCACAAAGAACTGAACGTCTCAAAGCAGTAATAAATGCTTATGTAGCTACAGAGCTCAATGAATACAGAGAACTAGTGTTGGCAGCTCCACAGAACTTAAGCTTAGGTACATCTGAGTCTTTTTTGAGGGGTAGGAAGCATATACATCTTGAGAGACCCGCTAGACTTCACAAAGAATCTAGTCCTATTTAAAAAGATTAGAGCATAAAACCTTTTAAACACGCGCATCCTAAATGTTAAAATTATTATTTGGTTGTTCAAATGCTTCCAAACTTAACAGGAAATGTTTAATACAGCAATGGGTAAAGGATATAAAATTTAACAAACCTAGCGGAAATAACGTTCATATATCCAGTCAAGCACATGTATGTAAAGAACAAAACATACACACAACAAGAGAATATCCCTCACATTTACAAAATCTTTGACAAAATTCAAAACCAAACCCAAACAAACTGAAGAAGCATCAGCAGTGGTCTTTACTCTTTACCTGCATTTAAACATTTTCAACGTATCAGAATCTGTAGAAATACAGAACAAAGCAAAACCTAGTGGTAATTTGCAGCCATGCTTCTGATACAAGGGGAAGTCAGAATCTAATCAGTACATGCTAACTATAGAATTATCCTATCCTTTCATTAAAAACTTATAAAAGACTTCCAGGTGGTATAGGTGAGTACAGCTTGGCCTCTAATTTTCTGTTCTTTAGAGAGTTAATGGAATTTAAATTTATGACTAGTTTTACTTTAAAGGAACATTTGGATCTTTTCATGTCTTACTATTTATCGTATGTAGTGATTTTAAAAACCTAATAGAAAATAAATTAAAATAATTGATAAAGATGAAATATTATATAGTTAAAATCCAGTCACTCTGTTTTAGATCATTCAGTGAACATTTCCAAAAAGCCTTTGTCAATAGCTGGTTAAAATAAATTCATCATGTAGGACTTAGCAACAAGTATAATGACAAATATTAATAAAAAAGGAACCACACTCTTCCCCAAAATAGAAGATGACAGACAGTGCTAAAGATAGTAAGAGACTCACAGGTATTTATATCATAATACATCTGAAAACCCATATTTACATGAAGGAAAAAAAAAAAGGAGGCTGGAAGAGAACTGAATCTGAAATGCCTCTAAGTGAAATAACCTGGAAAGGACAGTGTGATATGCCATAGGGAAATTCTCACATACCATTTTAATGGCTTTATGTTGAATAAAGTGCTTAGGCAGCCTCTAAAAACCCTGTCCGGCTCAAGAAGCATTCCTCTACTACATGCTATTACACACAGAGCCAAGACAAATCTCTGGCACAGTATGATGGAGGTTGAGCTGATGGGATGCATCAGGGCCACAATACAGCACTCTGTGAAGATTTCAATGAAGCACTGTGACATCTAGTAAACCCTGGAAAAGACTGACTTTAAACAGACAGACTTCAAAGATGTTTACAGATCACCAGGGACCATTCCCACTCACAAATTCCTCAGGATCATGTGAAAATAAAATTAAACCCTGGAGAAAAACTCAGAAGGCTCAAAACCAAGAAAATAATATTTAAAAGTCATCACTCACGGCAAACTAATTTCAAATTGACTGACTTTTCCAATGGTAGCAGTACTTGTTGTTTCAAAATTTGTTTCAAAATTTGAATACCATCCTTTCCATATGCAGTGATCACTAGTCCATTCTAAAGGGCAAAAATTTGGCTATACATGTGTATCCCAACTGGGAATCTGCAGCCTGTCCCTCGTCCCACTTCTGTGCTTGGCACACGCTTACTCCAGCGTCACTTGTAACCTGCAAGTCACTATGACCTATAATTTCTTAAAAATTGTTAGTCCTTCCTTTGTACTAGATGGGAGCTTATAAACAATGAAAAACTAGCAAACAGAGTTCTAAGATGTTGAATTCAGTTGAGTAATTCCAACTTCAGCAACATTCCAAAAGGCTTACAAACAAGCAAATTCTCACCAGTTGAATGAGCGGGCTAATTAGGTCCGTCAGGGGTTTATTGACAAGCAGAAGGTCTTCAGCAGCCTGTGTGTCCCCTCCTGCGCCAGATTTCTGTGCCTTAATAAGATGAAAAAAAATAAAAAGCAGCCTTGGTGACTGTTCCGTTATGAGAAACAAATTAGGTCCATTAGGTGGTCAAAGTTTGAACGGAATTTTGAAGGAGACTTGTACACTCTTTTCTAGTTAAGTGTTTCTGGGCTCCCGATGAGCAGTTACACTCCCTGTGTCTGTAACAATAAGCACAAAGCAAAAGGGACTCATGCTGTCATGCCCATTCTGCACAGGCTAAATATACTGCCCTACGTGACATTTCTTCATCAAAATGCTATAAACTGCATACACAAAAGGTATCTCTAAAGCAATCAATGTTTTATGTGTTTGTATTCTCTTTCAACATGACGTGCCTATTTTAACATTAATGTTCAACTATTTTTTTTCCTTTATCAGGAACAATTTTAAGTGCAACTCAAAACAAGAAAAACAAGGTGACTGAAAGTTAGGATTCTCAGCAGTAATGTTCAGTTGTGCCCTTCTGACTCATTTTGTACTCTGAACTATTCATAATGTATTATAATAATTTATTTTTTAAATAGAAATAATAAAATCCTTAAGTGACCAAAGTCTGTGATCTGATCTGTTACTACTTGTCATTCTCATCATTGTCATCCCCCTTCGTCAAACATACTGCCATCCTAGGCAGTGTTATTTATGACCCATCCCTGCCCCAGGACACCACAAAGGTCTGCTTGCAAGATTTTTCATTTAACTTCATTATCTTGCAGCAGCTTTGGACCATGACATTATACAGTCTAGCTGCTAGAGGAAAACATAAACATTTTGTCTAAAAAACACACTTAAAAATCTTTTTGTATTGTTTTTCATTTAAAGCTCAATCCTAAAATCATCATCCAAGCGTAATACCTGAGGATTTCCGTTTGGTTAAGTGAACACAGAAGCAAATCCCCTGAGACAAAACACACTACTGCTGAAGCTCCACTATTGATACTGATGAGTTGGAAGGATAATGCCTTTCTTCTGGAAAGAATTTTGAAAGAAAAGAGATCTGAAGAGCTGTTTCTCCAGGTAATAAGACACATTGGTATGTCCCTCACTGACACTCACCACAATGACCTGGATTGCTGAAGTCCAAGAAGGGCACAGTGCAGAGAAGACAAAAAAAATTGAGTATTTATATTAATGAAGAAAGTGAAGTAAGTCACCTTCACTTCAGCAAAATTTAGAACAGCTCCTTCTGGTTAGTGCTTGAATGAGAAGACAGACATTTTCCATCAGGGATGTTTGATTACTTTCTTTAACTTTTATCTATTTAATGTCTTTGACAAAAGAATGAACGATATCACTAAAGGAATTATACTTTTTATATATATATATATTTTTATATATATGTATATATATGTAGGTGTATTGGGTTTGCATGGCAAGATTTTGGAAGCGAGGGGGTCTACAGGGGTGACTTCTGTGAGAAGATGTTAGAAGCTTCCCCCCATGTACGATAGAGCCAATGCCACCTGGCTCCAAGACAGATTTGCCACTAGCCAAGGCCAAGCATATCAGCAACTGTGGTAGTGCCTCTGGGATAACCTATTTAATAAGAGGAAAAAGAACTGCCGTGTCACAGCAGCCAGAGGAGAGGAGTGAGAATTTGTGAGAGAAACAACTCTGCAGACACCAAGGTCACTGCAGAAGGAGGGGGAGGAGGTGCTCCAGGAGCCAGAGCAGAGATTCCCCTGCAGCCCTTAGTGAAGACCACTGCAGACCATGGAGGTTAACAGTGGAATAGATATCCACATGAGGCCCACGGAGGACCCCATGCCAGAACAGGTGGATGCACCTGAAGGAGGCCAGCAACGTGCCCTTGTGGCCAAGAAGGCCAATGGTATCCTGGGGTGCATTAAAAAGAGTGTGGCCAGCAGGTCGAGGGAGGTCATCCTCCCCCTCTGCTCTGCCCTGATAAGACTACTTCTGGAGCCCTGTGTCCGGTTCTGGTCCCCCCAGTTCAAAAAACACAGGGAACTACTGAAGAGGGTCCAGCAAAGGGCTACGAAGGTGAACAAGGGACTGGAGCATCTCTCATGAGGAAAGCCCAAGAGACCTGGGTCTGTTTAGCCTGGAGAAGAAAAGACTGAGAGGGGATCTCATCAACACTTATAAATATCTAAAGAGTGGGCATCAAGAGAATGGGGCCAGACTCTTTTCAGTGGTGCCCCGCGACAGGACAAGGGGCGACAGGCACAAACTGGAACCCATAAAATTCCATCTGAACATGAGGAAAAACTTCTTTACTTTGAGGGTAACAGAGCACAAGAACAGGCTGCCCAGAGAGGTGGTGGAGTCTCCATCTCTGGAGACATTCAAAACCTGCCTGGATGCGTTCCTGTGCAGCCTGCTCTAGGTGAACCTGCTCTGGCAGGGGCGTTGGACTAGATGATTTCCAGAGGTCCCTTCCAACCCCTACCATTCTGTGAGGCGGTGACCCTGTGGAGAGCTTGTGCTGGAGCAGGTTCCTGGCAGGACCTGTGGCCCCATGGAGAGAGAAGCCTGCACTGGAGTAGGTTTGCTGGCAGGACTTGTGCCCCTGTGGGGGACCTGTGCTGGAGCAGTCTGTTCCTGATGGATTGCACCCTGTGGGAAGAACCCACATTGGAGAAGTTTGTGGAGGACTGTCCACCATGGGAGGCACCCCACGCTGGAGCAGGGGAAGAGAGCGAGGAGTCCTCCTCCTGAGGGATAAGGAGTGGCAGAGGCAACATGTGATAAGCTGACCGCAACGCCCATCCACTCCCCCCTGCTCAGGTAGGGAGAAGGTAGAGAATTCAGGAGTAAAGTTGAGCCTGGGAAGAAGGGAGCGGTTGGGGGAAGGTGTTTTAAGATTTGGTTTTATTTCTCATTACCCTACGCTGATTTGATTGGCAGTAAATTAAATTAATTTCCTTGTGTCGACTCTGTTTTGCCTGTGACAGTAATTGCTGAGTGATCTCCCTGTCCTTATCTTGACCCACGAGTCTTTTGTTATTTTTTCTCTGCCCTGCCCAGTTGAGGAGGGGAGCAACAGAGCAGCTTTGGTGGGCATCTGGCAGCCAGCTAGGGTCAATCCATCACAAAAGGATACACGCTACACCACACTTAAACTTACATTAAGTCACTAAATAGAGTCCACTTCTCAAATCGAGATTGCAAATCACTTTCAGCTACTGTGAATCACCTGTGGAACATGACATGATGAAACTGCTCCAAAACAGATATGCAAATTAATCTGAACTTTTGTACCATTTCCATTAAAACACAAGTACTTGGGGCACAGAGAGCAACCTCTTGAATGAAGCTGGATACAATTATCAGCACCATTCATCATAAAGTACTGAAATGCAAATGAAAACTGGTGTCATGTTTTGCCTATGCAGCTGTGTAAGGTTATCACTTTACATATGAAAAGCTTAAATAAAAAGGATTCAAGTGGAGGTAGTACTATCTGTAAAAGTCAACTTAAGTCTAAAAATGGATAATATGAGAAAATTTGGTTCTTTATTTCAAGTATTGTTTTAGAAGGTATCTTATTCAGAAGATCCCTATAAAAACGACCTAAGAATATTTGTTATCACTGCAGTGATGCATTTAGTGCCACATGGGTAGTGAAATATTAGGCAGATGCATGGTAAACTGCAGTCACCAACTAATGGCCCTCATTCAATAGGGCATGTGTAATGAGGCAGCTGCAGAACCCACAGGGGCCCTGTGAAGAATACGGTCAAGACAAGTATGCCAAGGCAAGCAACATCACCACAAAATTATTTTTATAGGGATAGAGGGCAGAGCTATGCTTCAAAACTCAGTTTTCCAGCTACCTCTTTTTACCCATTAGCCTTCCAGAGCGAAGCAGATTACTTTGACTAGAGATGGACGAAACTGGAGCTGGAGTTTTAGTGCACACCAATCAAGTTGATGTACTAATGTAAAGCCAGAATAGAATTTGGCTTTGAATGTATAGACTTAATTTTGTATCTAAATAAAAATCATCAGTTTCACTAAATTACCAATCCCTGTGCAAGATCCCCTCTCCTCATATGCCTCCTCCAGTATAATTGGCCTCACCACTCTTGCATGGAGCATAAGTAGAGAATGTAGCTCTCTGTGATTACATGGAGTGCTGCCAACAACATGAGAATCAGCAATTAGCCTACAAAATTTGAAATGCATTACAGAACCTGCTATTAGATGACTCGAAAAAGACAAGGTATTGTACCATCAGTTCTAAATTAAGTTTCTTACAAAAATTAAAAAAAAAAAACAAATCAACACCTCTCAGTGAAATATCTGGTTGATAACACAACTGATTATGTAAATCTGTGTAGAAAGTAATAAAAACTCAATTTTTAACAGTCACTTCATACATTAAACCTTCTTTAAAACAAACAAACAAAACAACAACAGAAAAAAAAAGCCAAACAAAACACAGAGGAAGACCTTTTCAGATTAAAGAAGCCATATCCTGAAATTCAATACAATCTGGCTGCAATCTTGAATCTCTGTCCTCCAGATATATTGGACCTAACAGGCTTTGGTTTTCAGCAGATAATCCCAAGAACATCAAAAACCTAACATGAAGAGTAAGTGCTGTTGTTTGCAGCCCAAATACAGAAGTTACTTCCAGTTAACTTAGAAATTTCCCTGCCAGTACCTGAAAGGGGCTTACAGAAAGGATGGGGAGGGACTCTTTTTCAGGGAGTGTAAGACAAGGTAACGGTTTCAAACTGCAGGAGGGTAGATTTAGATTGGATATTTGGAAGAAATTCTTTCCTGTGAGGGTGGTGAGGCACTGGAACAGGTTGCCCACAGAAGCTGTGGATGCCCCATCCCTGGAAGTGTTCAAGGCCAGGCTGGATGGGGCTTTGAGCAGCCTGGTCTAGTGGGAGGTGTCCCTGCCTATGGCAGGGAGGGTGGAACTAGATGCTCTTTAAGGTCCCTTCCAACCCAAATCATTCTATGATTCTGTGAAATTTGGCAATCGTTTAAAAACAAAGCAAATATTGCTAGCTTAACATCATGTCTAAAGGAAGACTAATGCTTTTTCTTGTTTTATTTTTAAGAGTGTTATGTGCAATTTCTTTGCATAGTATTTTTTTGTGCTCTATTTTTAAGGAGGAGGAAGCCTTCACTGGAGGAGGAAGTCCTACCAAGGCCATGATTTGCAGTAATTCAAACAGAAACTTCGAAAACATATTGATTAGCATAAGAGAGGAAATACTTAAGGATAAGGAACTGGCTGGATGGTCGCATCCAGAGGGTGGTAGTCAATGGCTCGATGTCCAAATGGAGAGGGGTGAGAAGTGGTGTCCCTCAGGGATCCGTACTGGGACCGGTGCTGTTCAACATCTTCATCAACGACATAGACAGTGGGATCAAGTGCACCCTCAGCAAGTTTGCAGATGACACTAAGCTGAGCGGTGTGGTCGATGTGCCAGAGGGACGGGATGTCATCCAGAGGGACCTGGACAAGCTAGAGAGGTGGGCCCAAGCAAACCTTAAGAAGTTCAACAAGACCAAGTGCAAGATCCTACACTTGTGTCTCCTCGTTATCAATACAGGCTGGGGGATGAGGTGATAGAGAGTAGCCCTGCAGAAAAGGACTTGGGGGTACTGGTGGATGAAAAGCTGGACATGAGCCAACAATGTGTGTTTGCAGCCCAGAAGGCCAATCGCGTCCTGGGCTGCATCAAAAGAACAGCAGCCAGCAGGTCAAGAGAGGTGATTCTCCCCCTCTACTCTGCTCTCGTGAGACCCCACCTGGAGTACTGTGTCCAGCTCTGGGACTCTCAGTACAAGAAGGACATGGACCTGTTGGAGCAGGTCCAGAGGAGGGCCACGAAGATGATCCGAGGGCTGGAGCACCTTGCCTATGAAGACAGGCTGAGAGAGCTGGGGTTATTCAGCCTGGAGAAGAGAAGGCTCTGGGGAGACCTTATAGCGGCCTTCCAGCTCCTGAAGGGGGCCTATAAGAAAGCTGGGGAGGGGCTGTTTGCAAGGGCATGTAGCGATAGGACGAGGGGCAATGGTTTTAAACTAGAGCAGGGTAGGGTTAGATTAGACATTAGGAAGAAGTTCTTTACAATGAGGGTGATGAGACACTGGAACAGGTTGTCCAGAAAGTGGTGGAGGCCCCATCCCTGGAGACATTCAAGGCCAGGCTTGATGAGGCTCTGAGCAACCTGATCTAACCTGCTTTCTGCAGGGGGGTTGGACTAGATGACCCTTAAAGGTCCCTTCCAACCCAACATATTCTATGATTCTACTTTTTTCAGCACACATGCAGCGGTTACACATGCTTTTCAAGCTCAGTAATCACGTGTGATTTATAATAAAAAAGATTCAGTTTCTTATGGGGTAATCTTTTTCTTTTAAAATGAATGGAACAAAAATGCTTTGAACTCTCATTGAACAAATATTGAATTAAGCTATTTATGGAGTACAGAAACAAAAGAGTCAGCTAGAATCTGTGTTTCCAGCCTATAGTGAGGCGAGTATGGATAGTCTAGCCAAGTAAGTACGTGAAACAGTTATGCAGTTGAAAATGCATGCTCTTCTCTTTCCACCAAACTACAAAGTCAACAAAATCAGAATAGTGGGCATTTCATTATTAGGATAACAGGAAGTTATCTAAAATATTGTTTAAGATGGTGATGACTCCAGGAAATAAATTCCATACCTGTAGAGTCTGGCGCACAATGTTTGCTGTATACATCAGCATGCAGTGCAAAATGTCAAACAAGGACAGAAGCAGTGCATTTGCTGTCTTGGTGCTGCTTTTATCATCTGCCTCCAAGTACAGAGCCACAGTTTCTATTAGGAGATTACAGATGTGATGAGCCAGTCCTACATAGAAAGTGAGACAAAAAGAAGCAATAGACTATCAGGAAAAGAACAATGTGGAAGGTAGCCCAGTTAAAAATACTAGATTAGCATAAAAACAAATTTCACATACATTATGAATATTTATTAAATTTCCTCTTTTTCTCCATTTTCATAATTACCTCTTCTGTTTGGAGCAGCTCATAGAGAGAGCTAAACTGATACAATCAGATTTGCTAACTCCATGGAAAATTATGTAACATTCATTAAATAAAGACATACTTTGAATCCTAAACTTTTCTGTAGCATGCTGGTACACAAGTCTTCACAACAGATGTGGTCACAAGAATTAAGCAATTTCTCCAGCTTGTTACAAAACGACACATCAAGGTTGGAGCTTAAAGTTTTCGTTCTTAACTGGAGTTCCAATCACAACCTTCCCCATATGCTTTAATTGTAGAATTGAACAGTGTTATGCTTAACATAAAATATATTCAGAAGAGCATTATGAATTAAATACTGAATGCTATACCATAAATGCTATTAAGATGCTATTGACTGATGGTAGCAAAAGTTTCCTGAAAATACCATCTTCTCTTGAAGCTTTTTTTCAGCTTCTTTGGAATTTAATAACATCATCTCTTGTAGCTTGCTTAACCCACAAATCAATTCATGTATCAGAAAAAATATACTCCATTTCAAGACAACACTGATTCAATTCAGAATCTTTCTTACTTTCAAATACACAGTGACCAAGTTCATTATATTTGATCTTAACCTTTTTCTTTCAGAATTCCATAAGGATTGAAAGATACTTTGCTCCTCACCAAGAACATTATTATGTTTGTAAACTATCTTGTTTTAAACTGGCAATTAGTCATACTGTGACTTGGGTGTACATACCTAGTAACATCATACTATATTAGCTTCTAGCTCCCATGACTGTAAAAAATGACTTAAGTATTTCGCTGATTTTTCTGAAGTAAAAAGACTCCTTTTACAAGTTCTCCTTTAAAAAGTAATTCCATATATTTTTATAAACAGCAGTACAAGATTAAAGCGAGACACTGTAGAATACCATATGTAATTACACCATTTAGTTTTTGAGAGCAGTCAAATCTGTGGGGTGTTGGACTATTTTTGCTTTGAAAGCTGCCCCATCAATTAACTAAACTTCCATGAAATATTTTCCTCCCCTATTCAACATCCTTAATACTTTCCTCAGGAAATTAAATACAAAAACATTCATTTAGAATACAGTTATGGGTCAGAATTATCAAGACTTGTACTCTTGTTAGATCTCCCATCTCTTTGTGTTTTC
The DNA here is from genome assembly GCF_963924245.1 of Chroicocephalus ridibundus. NCBI lineage: Eukaryota > Metazoa > Chordata > Aves > Charadriiformes > Laridae > Chroicocephalus > Chroicocephalus ridibundus. The sequence goes on from NC_086285.1 coordinate 49,437,777, forward strand.
TGTGATTACTAGCATTATTCTTCCACAACAGTTTGACTGATGGACTACAGCTCAGGCTAAGCTTTGAATTTCCTGTTTCCAAATTCTCAAAATTATATCAGTCTAATCTCATACGTTTAATTTCCTCCTTCTTTTTTAAAGTACAGTTTCTGCTGCAGTTCTGAACATTTCATACAAAAATGAGATAGCATGCAGCGACATTTAAGTGATGTCACCAACACCCACCAAGAAGAAAAAAACCAGACATAATTGCATGTCTACCCAATACAAAACTTGTGGTTATTCTATGCCTTTTTTCACCAGGCTAAATTAGAATAAACCTAAGAAAGCAGTCCAGTAAGAGTTGGTCCCTATCAAAGAGAGGTCTGCAAAATTGCCTGTAGGGATATGTCCAAGTACACTCTGTTTTTCCCTGTATATGACCACAAAACCCACAGCCACATCAAAGCGAATGAGTCACCCCTATTATTTCTAGATGGCTTACATATAACCCTTAAGACAGTGACTTGGAGATTAACACTGAGAAGGCCACTTACAAATGAAGGCATTGTATGGGTCACCATCATGAATTTTTTTAGTCTGTAGTCCCCTCTGTATTTATAGCTCTAAGCAGGGAATGACTACTAGCGAAAGAAACAAGAGGATCCACGACTGATATACATTCCTTTCCCTTTCACCTTTGAAGAGAACCGCTTGTTCTCTTCAACAAGAGAACCAGCCTGACTCTCACAACTGCCTCACTCCTGCTGTTCAGCGAATGGGGAGGTGAACCAGATGCTCAACCTTCTCCCCACCCATCGAGACATGAATAGTATAATCACCTAGATTTTATTCTCTTTAAGTATTTACATCCTAAGGGTATGCATATTAGCAACCCTGCCTCCAAACACCTGAAATACACCAGAATATTTACATTTACTTAGTTAACAAAACCATCAGAATTAGTGAGTTTCGTATATGTAGATACATGCCCACTCAAAGTTATATTTACAAAGATATGCAAGTTAAATTTGGAAATTTGGGGGTTAGGGGGGAAGCTTTCCTTGGACTTAAAATACCTTTGGAAAATTTAACACATCAAAACTTTATTATAAAGACATCTAAAATAAAACACTGGTGCAAAATGTTCCCTAACACACTGCATGATTCATACAGAAACCTGATAAACACTTGCTTCCACAGATAAAAAAATAAAACAGACTGACCTCTCGCCAAGTAAATAAAGTTCCAGACATGCTCTTTAAAATACTTCGCTATGTCACAACAAAATGAAAACTGGAGGCCACAATTGTAGACATGTAAATATACTCCTTGGTTACACCACAAGACAAAATACACATTGTTTGCCCTCAGAAGAGAAAGTTGGGAAGCTGGTATAATTTACAGTGACCATGACAAAATTCAATAGAAATTTAACAGCCTTGGCCATTGTTACTGTAACCATTTTACTCAAAAGGTAGCTATAAAGTTCAAGGCTGAGGTGTCTCAGCATTCCAAAAATTGAATCCCACAACAGATAGTCTGAAAAAAGAGGATGCAATTCTGAAAAAAAAGGAAACTGTATTCATAATTCAGTAAATCATAATATAAAAACTGCATATGGATGTCAAAGTTTCAGAAGGATTTTCTGCCAGATTTTACAAGTCATTCAAGAACCATACGCTTCTTCATTTCCAATAATGCCTAAACCAATATTTATCTTTAAAAACTTCAGACAATATATTCCTGAGACATACTTAACAGACATAAGTTTCTTGTGCAGTAATCCTCAACCGTTCATTAGAAAGTAAAATAGGCTTTGATTCAAAAGGTACACCCCATTCACTCCCGAACTTTGGAAGTGGTAGATCTGAATCTGAATTCTGTATCACAGAGGAGAGCTAAACCCAATTAAATTGAGGAAGATTGTCCTACTGAGAACAGCTACATATTTTTAAGTATTCTGTTACTTCCAAGTATGTTGGTAACAGTCCACTTAGTCGAGAGAAAAGTGTTAGTGTCGGTTTACATGGGTTAACGTAATTCATCATAATTTCTTTCAGCTGGGCATTTCTTATGAAAAGAGTTAAAGAAAAAAAACTTATCAACTTACAGATTTTTTTTATTACTATATTAATTTGCAAATTTCAGCAAACAATTAATATGACATCATACCATTTATAGGTAGTTACAGTTTAGATTTACTACAATACCTCATAGTGCATTAGTCATGCCTTATATTTATTTGTAAAAGTAGGATCTTCAAAACATCAAGCCTCAGTGCAGCTCTCTGCTATTCAAATTTTGCAGAAAGATAAGGCAAAACTTGGATTTTGTATTAGAATTATCATGTTTATAAATTAACGTAACTGGAATTAAACAAAGAACCTGTTCTAATTCCAGTCCAAGATTCATAATAGATATTAAAAGGATTGCATCCAAAATCGCTAGCCACAGTTTTATATCATTTGACAAACCTAGTGTTCGCAGCAGAGTGTTCCTCCTGCCCAGAGACCCCTGCAATGAACTGAACACATTGCTGATAGCGCTTTATGAATGTGGACTGTGATGGCTATGCTTGTGTTTTACAAATCTTTTCAAAAGATAAAAGGAGTCTTTTGGCCCATGATACAGCTAATCGGACAGAATGTGCCATGATACCTTCTGGAATGAAAGCTAAGAGGAGATATTTTATTCTCACCTATTAGCAAGATGGATAAAGGAAAAGAAATCTTCACTTCCAAATCATATGAAACATCAAAGGACAGCCTAGGAAGCAATCTTCTAGGCAATCCTTTCATGCCTACCAGCAATTAGAGCGTTCAACAAACCTGCCTGCTTCCAGCTGAAGAAAATGTTAGAGCAGGTGCACTCCCTCCAAACAATGCCACCGCGCAGCCAAGCAGCCAGAAGCAAAACCCTCAGCCCGGCAAAAAGGTTTCTCTTTGTTCCTTTCTACACGTTGCTCTCTGGAGAGCTGTTTTTCCCATTTGTATCACACCTACACAACTGACTCCCCAGGGATATTACCGAGTATATATTCACTAGACTCTTCCTTCTTTTACTTACAGAGTGGACCTGCTTGGATTTTTTGATTTTTTTTTTTTTTTAATAAGACTCAAAATAGTACCCTATTGGGAACTAGAAATGATACCAGCAAACTAACTTGAAAACATATTACATAATCTTTTTAATGTTAATGATAAAACTCGAAAATACTGCTAAGAAGAAACACAGGACTGTAGTCTGAGATTCTTTTGCACAGGAATTAGCTCCTCAGTATCCCAGCACTTAAGATAATCCATCATGTCGCAAAAAAGCCTCACAAAACCTTATTTACCTACATAAACCTGGGATTTAATTTGCATTCTTTGCATCACAGCCCTGATGCTCAAGGTTTACTCTTTTGAACAACTGCAAATGGGCAACATAAAGCAAATGGTACCTTTAGGATAACGGCATTTTTAGAAGAGGCTTATTTCTTTTATTGTTATTTTTGTTTATTATTTGTTACTGTTTTAAGAACTATTTGTGTTAGTACTATAATATTACTGAGGGAAGAATAAAGTAGGATAGAAAATTAGGTCACCATTGGTTTCAAGATTTGATGAGTTATGAATGTCAGATGAAGTGGAAAGAAAACGATAGGGCCGTTGAACATATAAATTGCGTGACTAATGCCCTTAAAGTTATTTTCTATTCTGATCTTCAAAATTAATAGCATCTAAAGAAGAAAATTTTGCACATATATTATAGTTTATTCCTAGTACTGAGACAATGACTGGACATTTTGTGCCTGAATAAAGAATCACTAAGTTTGAGGAACAAAAATCTCATTTGAGTTCATTACACTGCAGTGGTGAAGGCTCTCCAGAGCTTCCCTTTGTGGGACGAGTCTGTGGCTCAGCTTTTCCTGCACGCGTGGCAGATAAGGCACTCACCAGTGGTGCCCGAGCAGGCAGTCCTGCCCTCGTACGCGTTAAAATGGATGTGGTAAGGATTATGACAATCAAGAAAGAAAAGCCAGTTACTACCTCTACTACATCTAGGTTGAAAGTAGACTAGGAAGTACTATGTTATCTTGAATGTGGATGCCTGAGAAGAATACACACCTGACATTCTCAGTGGCAAAATTTTTCTGCTTTGACTCAGTCAAAGCACGACAAAGCTCTACTTCACAATTTAGGAGTGGCAACGCTCAGCAGTTATTCTTAGAAAGCAGTTTATAGGTGGCGTCCTTCACTCGTGAAGAAAGAGGGCAGAACGGATGACTCCCCAGGGAACCACGTCAAACTCTGAGCCAAAAAGAATCTTGCCAACACAGAAATTTACTTTCTTCTGAAATTTAATCTATGGAACAAACTTGTAGGTCGTTAAGACCAACGGGTGTTTAGAACAGCCAACTAAAAGATAGAAAACCAAGTTGATTCTCTCATTAAAAAAAAAAAAATTATCTGTGTGTAATAAAAGATAGTAAAAATGCAACTTGAACAATTAAAGAATAATAAAATCACATACTGTTGAATATGCTTGACTGGTCAACACAAAAATAGTAAAATATAACAAATTATACCAACTATGCAAGACTGTGGTTGTTCTGTATGAAAAGATGTGGTTAGAATGACATACAAAGAAAAGAAGTATTTATGAAAGTATAATCACTGGTCCCTTGGGAGCTCCTGATTTGCTGTTGCTTTTGAAAATGAAAAGACAAAAGAAAAAAAAAAGAAAAAATAAGAAAAAAAAATGGAGTTTCCCATCTTAGAATCTTGTTAAGGTTTATGTGACACAATTTAAACTGAGTTCAAGTTTTTGTGTCAGATTAACTCAACCATACTATAATCAAGTCAGAAAAGACATCCAAGGTGTTTGAAACTAAGTTCACAGCACACGTGGGTATATAGCATCAAAGTTTTTAAGGCAGGGGATTTTGTTCTAGACAAGATTTACTGAGATGGTCCTCATTCGTAAAAGTACAGCTTACTGAACATGAACACAAACTTGTTCAACAAGGACAGAACGGAAGATCAGAAGGTAACTTTCTTCCAAAACTAATTATAAGAACATCCAAATGCTTCCTTGTTCTATCAGAAAAAAATAATCCAAAATTTATATGAGTGAATACCACATAGCTATGGACTGTAATGGTGCTCAGGGGATCTATTCACAGTGTTGATAAGACATTAATAGTGTCTCATTTCAGCAGTCAGATTTGATTTCTTTGGATACTGTGCTGTTGGCACCTCAGTCTGTGGAAATGCTATCTGCTTATGTTCATTAAGTATCTGAGAATAACTGGACACTTACTACAAAAAGATAAGTGAAAAACGTAACAGAAAGGTAGGATCCACTGAAGTTGTACACACAAACTTTAAGGGCTCGTATCAGGTGGCTTGTAGTACTGGACACAAAAGAAACATGTCTTTTTAAATTATTTATTCAAATTAAACTTCTGCTGTCCAGAGATGAAATTTAGTACCCAGCAGAGTCATAACATTTGCTGCCAGTTCTGCTACTGACGTATATGTTATGTACATCACAAATAGGCTGCTTTTTTGTTAGTGGGGGAGCATAAGGCCCCTGTGGCATGTAAAATCGAGTGCTATCATCCCAAGAGGTAACTGACAATACGGTACAGTACAATGCTGCCTGACAGACATTCATTTTGTAAACAGCTTTGTTGATGGCAAACACTAGTTCTTCCCAGCTGTTTGCTAGCGATCAATTGTTGGAGGTTATTACCCCGACAATTGTGTGTGAGTGTGCGTACGTGAGAGAGGATGCGAGTACTCCCTAGTCTCCCCTGACAAGCCGTGCAAGGCTGCTTTAAACTGTTCAAATGGGCAGCCTGCATTAACCCGTCTGATTTTGCTTGAAGGAGATTTACATGCTTAAATGACCTTTCTAGCTCGAAGACCTGGGGCGGGATGGAGGTAACAGTGACTTCATGCAGTATACATTTCAAATATTTCTGTCCCCAGCTGCGCATATATTAAACAGCTAACTTGCATCCTGTTCATATGGATTTAAGCATTTTTTATTGATACAATCTTTAAATATGTCGATTGTGCAGTACTTGCAAGCTAAAAGAGAAAAGATAAAACCACATTGCCTAGATTGACTAATATTGCTGTTCAGTAAACGTTATAGTAGCTTCTCAGCTAGATGTTTTTCCCCATGCGTCAGAGATACATTAGAGATGGTAGTCCATTTTATAAAACATAGTAATTCTACTGCATGCTATACTTCAAGTTAGATCCTGATACACCCTATTTCATTCTTCACAAGGTGTAAACTAAAATAAAACCTCTTGGTTTTGTCAGACAGAAGTTAGATGATACTTAGGAGATTTTCCAAACAGCAGCTTTTACTGATCTGCACGAGGAATAAGAATATCTAACAGGACACCTTATTCTCTGAGAGGCAACAATCTTTAAAACCTCCTCTAAAACTTGCCTGAGATATTAGCTGTTGTTTCTTCAGAGGTACATGGAAAAACTTCTGCTTGCATGCTGTGTATTAATATATAGCGTATGATTTTTAGAAAAGTAAAGGCTGCATGAAGTCCTCAAATCAATGGCAAAAACTAGATTAAAAGTTCTTCATGAGATTAAAATATGTTATTTTTGTTAGATTAGGAATTCTTTGCATTCAGCAAGATTCAGAGTCAGTAAAGATTCAATAAAGACTTCTGACTGCTCAGAAAGATCAAGCTTGCAACAATTACCATGTGATAAAATACAGGGGGAATTTATAGCCTAGGCTTCATTTAGACCTAGAAAGTCTTTTAAAGAGATTGCCATTTTAATAATAGACTTCCTGTCACATGCAATTAAACCCTGTTTATCTACTTCAAATATCTTACTGTGCTACTGCTTTGGCATCAACTTTCCCTTCTACCAAAATCCTTGAGAGACCACATTCCAACTCTGAGAGCTGCCTTTTTGACAAAACCTGTACAGACCAGATACGAACAGCCTCAGAATGCAGAAACAGCCCTAAACTGTTGTCACAAATTGACAGTGTTCAACAGCTTTGAACGACGTTACCAGCACTAATTGCTCTAGCTAGGCCTTCAAGAGTCCCTGGACCAAGAGTGATAAGGACCAATGAACCTTGGCTTCTGAAAATTCTCTGAAGTTTTCAAACAGTTTTAAATTGCAGAAATAAAACACAGTTGACTACTGTTCCCACATATATTCACAGCAAAGAATAAGGGTAAAAACTCTATACATTTCCCTATTGAAAAGCCATGCTCTATAAGAAAAGATATTAAATATTTATTCATATTCCTCTTGGTCTATTTACATCTATCTTCCATAGGATGAAAACTTACAGAGTACAAATACTTGGATTTTCAAGTGACAGTCTTTTACAATTGTTACAACTAGACCAAAGCACAAAAGCAAAGGCTAGAATATCTACTAAGCGGAATTTGCTGCTGTTTATTACAACAAAACTGAAACTATGCCACAGTTTCCTGTAGCAGCCTGCATTATTCATCAATTAAGTTTACAACAGAAATGAAAGCTGACAACTAGTAATTGCAACTGTCCAAGGTGGTCTTGGTGTATTTACGCTTACATAATCAAAGGGCTTTTAACAGAGGTCAGGAAGTTACATGATGGTAAATGTGGTTTTGCAGCTATGACCAGATTAAATTCTGTAGCCTTAAACCTACTCTGCTAGGTCAACTGTTTTCTGAGTAAGCGTTAGGATCACTTTGACCAGCAGACTCTCTTTCTAATTTGCTATCATCTGACCATACCAATAACGCCACATCTGATTAAATCTCTAAAATCTAACCACAGACTTTTCACCTCAGATGTTATTATCCTTCTTATTAGAGTGGCTTAGGCATACGTCTTGTTTTGTTTGCATAGGTGCTTGTTCTACTTTGCCCTATTCATGAGTTTCAACCTTAATACTGGGATCCTTGAGCTAGAACCCATCGCACTGTGATCATACTGTCACCTCAGGCTGTACCAGAAATGTCTTAACCTAATACTCATTATTAGTACAACCTAGACTAACAGAGCCTTCATTTTCTGCCACCACAGCTACTTGACCCCAACTCGAATGACTGCACTGAGCTAAGACAGGTGGTGCTACAGCTCAGCTTCTTTAACCAAGGGCCAGTCCTGGCTATGAAAGAACTGTAAAAGCCTTTGTGTGTTTTAATACTGTGCTCCATACCTTGTCTCCCCTATCTTAGCAGGACCCAAACAATAGGAGCATGGGTCTATTGACACCGGGTTGACAACAGCCTGTACATTTTCTCTGCAGATATGCGATGCCGGGAGTAGTGCAGCCTGTGTATATGGTAACAGACCGGCTCAGACTCTTGGGGAAACTTCTGTGTAGGCATTGCAAGGAGATCACATGGAATGGTTTGGTCTACACTATGTTATCTTGGCCCAAATCTATCAGTTTTGAAACAAAAACAGTGAACTATACCACCCTCCCCAACAACAAGCTGAACTGGACCCCGCTGCAGATCTGATGCTTTAACCGAGAATCTGGATTTTGCTTTGCTCAAGGGCAACTAATTTCTTGAGAGCTGAAACAGAAAGCAAGAACGTTGATACAACTACAGAGAGAGAGATGGCCACCACAGAACAGAAAAGAAGGATTTAGAGAGTCAGGATTTTTTTGTTAAGTGGGTACCTTGTGAAGACGTGCAAAAGAACAGCAAAAAGACTTGGTATGCAAGCCCTGTTTTAGTACCCGTACTAGTTTCAGCTGGAATAGAGTTAAATGTCTTCATAGTAGCTTGTATGGGCTATGTTTTTGTGCTGAAAATAGCGTAGGTAGCACATTGATGTTTTAATTATTCCTGAGCAGGGCTTACACTGCATCAAGGCCTTTTCTATTCACACTGCTCCACCAGCAAGTAGGTTGGAGGTGCACAAAAATTTGTGAGGGAACACAGTTGAGACAGCTAACCCCAACTGGACAAAGGGATATTCCACACCATATGACACCATGTTCAGCAATAAAACTGGAAGGGAGGTTAGCAGCGGGGGCTGCTGCTCCCAGACTGGCTGGGCATTGGTCAGCAAGCAATTATTTTCATTTGCATCTTTCTTTCTTGGGTTTTATTTTCCTCTCTCTTTGTTTGTTTGGGGTTTTTTTCCTGTTTTCCTTACAATTTTTTTTAAATTCTTATTATTATCTCTTTTAAATTATTAAACTGCTTTTATCTTAACCCACAAGTTTCTTTCTCACTTTTACCCTTCAGATTCTCCCCTCATCCCACCGGGGCAGGCGGGAGTGAGCAGCCGTGTTGTGCTTAGTTGCCAGCCAGGGCTAAACTGCTACAGTACCTTTTCCTTTTTCTCTACTGTGTCTGCTCTGCTGGGCATGGGTGTTTATTAGGCATTAATGTACTACAGAGTCCCAGTAACTTTACCAACACAAGGAGCCCTCCACCATCCTGTCCCAGGGTGTGCTTCATGTATTACTTCTTATGTGCCTTGGGCACTGCCATTATGCACCTACATTTCTCCTTCAGCCTGCTTATGCCCAGACCACTGATTCTAAAAAACAAATTCAGGCAAAGAAATTAAGTTCAATCTTTTTGTTTGATAAGATACACAACGGGGGTAGGGAGAAAGAGGGAACTTGCAACAAAAGGCTCCTGTTCCTTTGTTCCTCCTCCATGTTATCTCAAGTGAAGAGACAAACATCAAGGATGATAAAATTTAACAGTAGCTTGAAACAATGAAGCAATATCCCCAGCATTTTCTAAAATAATATGCCCTGCAATAGACTCAATGCAGGTCACTGCTTCCATCTAGGATTCAGGATTGCAATAGATATGCTACAGAATGGTGGCATCAGGACATATCAGATAAAGCTTCCCTCTATTTATGTGAAGAAACACTTTTTCTGGTTCAGAGAAAAAGCTAGTATGTCAAACAGCTTTAAGGATGCCCAATGAGCTTCAGTACAGAAGCACACACTTTTCCAGGTAGAACCAACGTGCAGTTGCTACCTGTAAATAGCTGAGATCTGCTCAAAATTTTTGTTCTGCTCTCTTTGAACTAGGCTTGTCCTTTGCTTTTGTTCATTAACGTTTTTAGAAAGAGAGAACTGACTAGGCTTAATGAAGATTGTGCTTCAAGGGAGAGGGACTTCAGAAGTAGGCTACAAAAAGTGAAGTCTGGATCTAGAGTGTCTGGATCTACACCAAGTAAAAGCAGCTCTGACGGGAAGACCAGAGGAATTAAGATCTGCAAAACCAGACTGCCAACAAATTATGCAAGAATTGAAGAGAAGCTGCAAGAAGTAGACACCAGAAATGCGAGATGCTTACAATTAAGTTTACAAAAGAAGCATTTTCATGGCAAGTAGAGGTCAAACATTTTGCACAACTTGACCTCCTAGAATAGGAATACTGCACTGAACCGGGATAGTGGGCTACAACTCAGCCTGGGAGACTGGGCATCACCAACACTGGCCAGCTTGATGGAACTGAATTAGGAAGTTATTGTGAAGAGTGGTCATTTACTGCCTTCTGAATGTGTTGCTGTCACTGGTTACAAGCATGACCTTATGCACGTCTTTCATGAAGATAGGTGTTCTTGCAATCAGTCCAGACTGAGTATCTCTATTCAGGCTGACCCAGTAATGCACCGGCTCAGGCTGAGTGACTGCGTGATCCATAGCCTGGGCAGGCAGAATCTTGTCAGCAATGCTGTTCTTTCCATATCTTCTGTTCTTCCTCCTAAGCCCACCTTGATAATCTGTTTCTTTGGGTATTGTATCTGCATTTTCCTTACCTTGCTTATGACTTTTCCTTACAGTATAGACAAAATACTGCTGCTAAATTAATTTTCTTGTGTTGCCGTTTGAACTACATGTTCTCTGAACTCAGCAACATTCAATGTAATTTATGAAGAAAATGCATAGTAAGTAACAGTTCAAGTGCAGTTTTTCTTGTAAGATAAATAATGGCAAACCCCCCCACTTCATGTCATTCTAGGTGGGGTGGTGGGATCAAAACATACAATATCCGTCTTTGTTTGAAAAGGACACAGCTAGTTTATTCAGCATGTATTGGAAAGACTGTTGAGCCATCATGGATAATTTTACTGTTTTTTCAATCTTTATATAACACGTGGTAGGAGTAGTTTTGTTGTCATCCAGGGAAATAAGTCATATTTCATGGCTGTATCGTTGGCTAAAAAGCGTATGTCATAATCTGGGCATGTTAGCTAGGAAATACGATCTTTTAAAAGTGTGAATAAATCCATTAAAAACAACTTTACTAGATTTTTGCCAAGTCTCCCAGGAATAGGGGTGAGAGATTTTTGAGTCAGCAACCTGCAATATGATAAGCAAAGAAAGAATGACCCTCAGGAAAGATAAGACAAGTTGAAACTAAATGGATGCAGGTGAACAAGAAATTTCCACCCTTTTTTTCCTTATCTTTTCCAAAGGTGGGTGGTCCAATTAGAAAAAAGCTTAAGCTAAAATGAGACAAAATAATATATTTTTTGAAAGGGCAGATATACGAGTTTGTACCACACTTATAAAATGTACCTTTTTTAAAAAAAAAATCAAATGGTATCATCAGGTGAGCCGCTTAAATAACCACTGTCCCTCGGGTGGAGGTTTCAACTGCACATCAATCAGGTTCCCCCAACAGCTGACTTGCAAAAACTGACTATGTGCAGATACATCGCTAGAAAATGTAAATACTCAAGTAATATAGACTACTACTTTGTATTTGTGTACAATTGGGACTTTCAAAAGGCTTTAAAAATGTAAGTAACTTCAGTTTCTTCATTATGATATAATATCCTTTCTGCTTTAAAGAGAAAATTATTTTAAAGTTTAATTGTCCATAAACAGTTTAAACAGATTATTTTGTGAGATGAACGCATTTGTTCAGTCCACAATTTTCCTGAAAATAACATAGAAGAGGAAAGTATCTGTGTGCCAGGGCGCTATGACAACTATTGAAAACATCTAAAACAAAACAAAAACCCCAAACCATTCTTTAAACCAGCAAACCCCCTCTGATTTCATTTATCTCTCCATTACGTAGATCTGGTCCTGCCAAAACTGGTGCTTTTTTTAGCAATTGACAAAATGAACTCCTTTCAGTAGAATCAAATAAGTACATCTGAAGAAGACCGTTACTCCTATGACAGAGTAATGATTGATGTCGTTTAATTTTGTGTATAGTACTTCATACCTTTGCAACTTCACACTTCCCTCAAATTGGCAGTGATGCATCGCTTTCATACTGAGACTGTTCTAACAGCTACAGTAGAGAATTTATAAAAGCTCTACAACCTATGGCATAGTATCTGTTTTCAAACTGGGTCTCTTTCCAAATATATGGTTAGATTTTTAATTTCATACCTTAATATCATTGTTAGCTTACTAATTAAATCTGACAAGCTACACAGGAACATTATCATAATTAGATTTTAATCTATTATCTGTAACAACTTAAATAGTTTGTGTCATCAATAGTTAACTTGTAGCTAATATGATAGCTACACTTTACCTAGTTATTCCTTTTCTCTCAAACTGAACAAATCTACTAGTCCTACTATATGATTTGGGCTGCACTTCAGGGGAATACTAGCGTAATGTCTAACGATAACGCTTAAATTAGATCATAGGAAAAGAAGCACCTAGAATGAATGCAAAGACAACAATCACCAGAGGGGAGGAAAAACCACAAAGACGATCAGAGGGCTGGAGCACCTATGCTATGAGGACAAGCTGAGAGAGTTGGGGTTGTTCAGCCTGGAGAAGAGAAGGCTCCAGGGAGACCTTATAGCAGCCTTCCAGTACCTGAAGGGGGCCTACAGGAAGGATGGGGAGGGGCTCTTTATCAGGGAATGTAATGATAGTGCATGGGGTAATGACCTCAAATTGAAAGAGGGGAGATTTAGATTGGATATCAGGAAAAAATACTGTAAGGCTAGTGAGGCACTGGAACAGGTTGCCCAGGGAAGTTGTGGATGCCCCATCCCTGGAAGTGTTCAAGGCCAGGCTGGATGGGCCTTTGAGCAGCCTGGTCTAGTGAGAGGTGTCCCTGCCCATGGCAGGGATGGTGGAACTAGATGATCTTTAAGGTCCCTTTCAACCCAAACCATTCTGTGATTCTGTGATTTTTATGGATAAGCAGGTGAAAAGGAGCACGAGGCTTTGCATATTTCTTCCTTTTTTCCCAGTCCTGAGTTTGTCATCAGGAAACCTTCAGATACCCACATCCTTAGATACAAAATCAATGTCTTCCATTTTAACATAAAAATTTTATTTTTCAAATGAGTTTTCTGCTTCCAAACATCAGTTGGTGTAATTGCTCAGCCAAAACCATCTTAGTTTTGTCTAGAGATTGGATAGGCATAAAAAATGTCTTTTATGGTTGGCATATTATAAACAAAGACAGTCTAAGTTTTGAAATTGCTATATTGAACTAACGTCGCACCATTAAACTAAGCCAACCAGTTATATAATCAGATTTCTGCATAGGACCTCTCACACTAAAATATCATGGAATGAAAAGATTTTTAACATTTCTTGTTATTACTCCTTTCTCTTCCATCAAATAGGTGTTAAAATGAGATATCTTAGGCAGTTTAATCAGGCAGCTATGCTGCAAGATGCTCTGCTTGACTGGCCACAGGGATAGCATCAGGAAGCCTACTCCAGCCACAGAAAAGGCCAGTCCTCTTTTGCAGTACAGCACTAGCGAGACAAGATGTAACAACCTGTTGAGCCTTTATTAACTTATTTTATCCTTTGAAGTCTTAGCAAGCATGCTGTGACATTTTGCGCCTTATGGGTACAGCTCTCAACAACAACAGGCTTGGTTCTACTTGAATGGCATAACTGTTTCTCACAGCAATTACCGTTTCTATTTTCATCCTTTTCAGATGGCTGTATTGTTGAATATCACAGGACGACACAGGTTATTTTTTCCTCAAAGACTTCACTGCTACAATGCTATTTTGACATGATTACCACTTATCTTTTATGATACCAGACTTCTAAGTTTACCCATGTGATGTTATACACTTCCACCTGAGTGACTGGCATTTCGGGTCAGAAAAACATGTCTTAATACTGTTAAAAAACATTCTGAACTTCATAACATCATAGAAGAGACTTCTTCAGGCTCAACCACCACTGACTTCTCATATAAGCTGTAACTCAAATGAACATAGTGACACACAACTACTATCTTTAGATGTTCATAGAGACTTCTCTGAGCTCAGGAGCTGAACTAACTGCTACAGTACCGGCAGGGAGCTGTGAAAGGCTTACATCCTGCATGGCAGAGGCTGTAAGATGTACACCTCCTAACCGAGAGACTTTCCCTGTCACATCCAAATGATACAGAAGCAGCATCTGCAGCTCCTCAGACAGGGTGATACAAGTCTGTCTGCACTAATTTTCTGTATTTTAAAATAATTTCTTACTTTACATTTATTTAACAGAGAACATTTTGTTTCTTAACATTTATTAAATACAGAAAAGTTGTTTTTAGGTTCCTACTTATATTGATTTCCCTAACTTATTCTCCCTGCTAATCTTTCCATCCAGAATCACACTATGTTGCACGTGAACTAAGCTTTATATTTGCTTAGAGTGACATACAATAAGCAGGTATAAGGTACAGCCATGAAAAAACACATTTTCTACCTTCAGTCACTGAACAAATATTCCTATATTGTATCCTGTAAAAGCCTCGCAGAAAACTCCTGCCTCCCAGGAATAAATAGGAGCTACTAAGGAATGAGCAAATGGCTTCAGAACCAGCCTGAATGTGTGTCTGATTTCTTCACAGGCTAAGTCTGACCTTTTTGTTTGTTTTGTTGGGGTTTTTTGAGGGCATATTAGTTTAAGTAATGTATTTTATAGGATAACTACTGCCTTTCCCTTGCAAGTAGACTTCTGCATGACTAATCCATGGTCCTCTTCTTGATAGCTGTCTTAGCTTCTTCCATCCTAAAAGAAAGTCCTGAAACTTTGAAGCTAGCTACTCCAACTACTCACTTGTATTCCTAAAATCAAAGACCCATGCAATGTCACACCAACGCCGCCTCAGCGCTGTACAGTAGTTCAGACTACTGCACAGGCAGGTGCGGCAGGGAGGAAGATCTGAGTCGCCAACTTAGTGTGATCTACTGTCTAATTTCATGAACACTGACAATTTAGCAGGTGAGAGCGAGCTGGCTAGGAAGCTAAAAGCTGTTCTTAAAAAGTGTGCTATGGGCAGCATAATCAAATGTCTTTTGGAGACTGAAGCTGAAATGCAATTATCTGTGAGGAAGTGAAAGGTAGAAGAATATTCTCCAAAGATTTAGGTAAGTTAGAAACCTATGGGGTCTACCTAGAGAGCTCATAATTCATTAATATAATGATAGGTGAATGACAAAGACCTGCGTATGTAAAAGACTGATAAGTCTTTTTTTTTTTTTTTTTAAGAAAAAGGTTAAAGTTGGATGTTGGTCTCCTGAGTGCCACTTTTTGGATACGCAATATTTAACAGACTTTAACAATATGACATACAAAGACATTTGAAATCTAATTAATCTCTTGACACTTGACTAAAAGTCAAAGCAGTGGACCACAAGATGAATAAGGATACCTCAGCCATGAAGGCTGATCTTTCTTTCACGAAGTGCAAATGTGTTATGATGATCTGACTACAAAGTTTATTCCAGATCTCTTTCTTTTTTTATAATTGTCCCTGCTTTAAGAACCTACCATGCTTTCTTAATATGATATTGGATATAACAACTGCTGGAGCTGACATTCTACAGTTCCACTAAAGGTCCTTCCTTAGGAAATTTAGCTTTTACACAAACTGTTTGAAGTACCACGTACTACTAATAGGTGTTTCCTTTTTAAGGAAGAACTTGAAGACTAGTTTTATTGTTCTAAGTGTTAAACCCCATCATTTCACTTTCACTTTAGTTCCAGAGATTCAACAGCATTAACCCATAAGGAATAAAGCTTAGGATTTGCTGTATCATGTAATGGAAGCTGTTTTTAAACATCCAGCCAAACATCTCTGCTTACACTGCTAGTGGTGGCTACTTCAGGACAGTAGTCAAACACAGGATCACAGCAGTAGAGTCTGGAAAAGGTCATTCAATTCAACATGACTGGATTGAACATTATATATATATATATATCTTATCTCCTTCTAAGATCATAATAAAAAAAAATTTATAAACCGTTTATGGAGTATAATGAGATTTCAAAAAAGCTACAAATATAAACAAAGTAGGTAATACTGGGCTGCAAACAATTCACTAGATCAGCTTTGAATTACGGTGGAAACCTTTCCTAAAGACAGAATTACTTGGAATTACTTTTTATACATTCTGAAAATAGTTGCTTATATAAATGTAATAAATTTTAGGTATTAACAGGAATAAAAACTGCAGACAGACTATCAGAAGTTATCCATTGCAGCCTATGAGATTTATTTTCTAACAACCTGCTTTATTCAGTTTATCAGAATGAGGATCCTGATGAAACAGCTAAAAGCATTTGAAACACATTTCTCTACACTCTAATATACTATGTCCAGACTTTTCTTATAAGTGGAACGCACATGATGCAACTGTTTGAATGAAGAATTTCCTTACCTTTGAATAGACCCAGGGACAAACAGGACTCAAAGGTTGAAAGCACTACTAACTACAGACAATTAATATGATTTAACATTTTCTATTTTTAATTTGTGCAAACTACCTGCCAAACAAACAAACCCAGAAACACAAGAAAAGAAACAAAGGTGACAAAAAGACTGAATTGAAGGCAAAATAAAGATTTTTCTATATCTATGAGTTGTACTAGAGTACCTTTTTACTACATTAAGTACTGTGATACACTTGGCCATTTACTAGTCAACACTTTCCATGTAATTAAGCATTCTTGCACACTAACACCACTCACCAAATCTCACTTTGGGGTTCATCTTATGCCTAAATTTGTCATTATGTCAATGCTTGTCACGTCTAATACAGACAATGTGTCTTTTTAGTAGATTGCCCTAATGACTATAGAGACGATCATCTACTGTACTCGTAAAACACTTGCTTAAGAGCTGATGATACTAGCATCTAGAACGTGGAGTTCATTTTATAGTCAACAAATGTTAACTCTTTCAATATGAAAGTAATATATAGCTGGTTGTTTCACGACCAGTAGAACTAACAATACCCCATTTCCTACAGATTTACATCCTATAACCCTGCCTACCTCCATGGTAATAAGTCACTATCCTTGTCAGTGGTGACTCCCTTTCCCTGCTTCCAAAACCTTGGCACTGTTTCATCCTACATCACCCAACTATAAGCAAGTGCTATAGCAGGAGTTGTTCCTGTGCACTGACTGATCCCGTGGGATCATTACACAGGTACCCTCCTCAGTCATTGACCAACATCACTGTCTCCTGGGTTGAGTCCCAAAAAGCGAACGGGAAGGGAATACAGAAAAGACCAGGGAGATATACAAATTAATATATCTTTACAGGCCTACTGGTAGACCTCTGGATATTACATAAGAGAATAAATTATATGCTTTGTAATTTAATAAATGCTAATGGAAATAGAATTCACAGATGAGAAAGTTTCACCTCCATCAGTAAGAACTATTATAATCCAGGACATAAACTCAGACCAGATAGCTCCACTTTGATCGCATCATAACTTCTATCATAAAAGAAGGAAAACTGTTCAAGAATGATGCTCCTCTCACATTTACATTCTTTAGTTCCTACCTGAGGGTGAAATGACATCTTTTGGGTTTTACAACCTAATTTCCATAGGGATGGTCCAACATAATAGGTTGTAAACAATGTTTTTTAAAATTTTGGATTTAGGAAATTTTAGGTATTAAAATTCCTTTCCTTCTGTAAACTTCTAAGTACATATATATGTTTTGTGCATGTCATGTATTGCACTACTCTGTTTGCTGTACATTAGCCAGGAACATTTAATTGATAATCCCATGCTGCTACCTTTCCCTAAGCTATGGCACTAATTGGGTCTCTCTCTGTTCCTCAGATATTGACTATTATTGAATGAATACATACTTTATATATTTGGACCTCTATACTCTCTCAAGTTAACTTAAAATTGCCCAATGATTTCAAAAGATGGGGAAAAGGAGGAAAGAAAGAGAGTGACAGACAGAAGCCAAGACAGAAGGAAAGCGAGTAAATCTCAGAATCTTAGAAGACCATGCTAAAAGTGACCACTATTGTCTTGGCTTTTTAGCATCTCACCTTAAATATTCATAAGAGACCCTATATTAACCCCAGTCTCCTTAGTGCACTCCAGTCCCAGTAATTAAACTGAATCATATTATTCCCTTCTGATTATTAAATGAAAATTGTCATTAATGTTAACAGAACAAGTGTTTAACAGCTGATAACACAAGTACAGGCCATTTTAAATTCCCTCTGCAACTTTAGTTGCATATGTTATTCTCCATTTCACCTTTAAACATTATAAGTGGATATCATTACATGTCTGATGTATTGTCACACAAAAGCACACAGTTCAGGGGAGAGACAAATTAATGTTAGGCAATCCACCCTGAACACAAGTTGCTGAAATGCACAACCGTAACACTGCTATTAATATGAAATCACAGAAGTAGTAATGAAGCAAGTGCCATCATGCAAGATTTCCTTGAGAAAGGGGAAAGTTCAACATGTAAACTGCAACCCATTAAAAAAAAAAAAAATCTCTATCACCTAATACAACTGCTTTGAGCAGGAGAGAGTTCTGAAGACTCACAGGCACAAAAGGAAACAGTGACGAGGGTCTCTGAATGATCTGTCTGCAAAAATACTGCTTCTTGGCAGCTGAAGACAGACATGCACATAATTGGAAAGAAATCTTAATTACAAATGTCTGGACTCTTGGAAACATAAAAAACTTGACAGGACTGATACCCTACCTTAGTTTCTTATAATATCTAGCAAGTATTTAGGGGTTTTAATTTCTAAAGCTCCATATATACATGAATTAATTATCACACTGTAATGGTGAAATTAAGGAAATTGATGACCCATAATACTTTGTCTTCAGCCTTTTTTTATTTAAGACAGCATAATAGCTCATGGATGTTGAATGCCTTCATTAACAGCATGGACATAGAGTGTTAATAGAGTGGAATAAGATGCACCTTCAGCAAGTTTGCAGATGACATTGAAATGAGGCAAGCGGTTGATGCAGTGAAGGCCTGAGGTAACATTCAGAAAGAGCTCAAGAAGCTGAAAAGCTCAAAAAACGGCCCACCAGAAACCTCTTAAAGTTTAACAAAGGCAAATACAAAGTTCTGCCCTTGGGAAGGAATAACTTCATGCAATAGTACAGGCAAAGGCTGAAAATACACACAGCATGTGGTTCACCCTCCTAAACACCTTGATTGCCCTCCTCTGGAATTGCTCCTGTCTGTCAATGTCTTTCTTATAGTTTGGAGCTCAAAACTGAACACTGTATTCTAGATGAAATCTCACGAGTGCCGAATGGAGGAGAATAATCACTTTCCTCAACCTTCCAGTTATTTCTTACCACAGCCCTCTTTTACCTTTATTGTTGCAAGGGCACACTGCTGCCATATGTTCAACTTTTCTATTTGGGCTCAAGGATGCTTCTCTGCAGAAGAGTGCTTAGTTTCCATTTTACTAGATCATGTTCTTCTCCATCACACAAAAATCATTCCAAAATGACAAGTTGAATATCAAAGATAGTGGCAGAGGAAGTTTAAGGTATTTTCCTGTAGCGAACACTATACAGTTACTGTTGGTAATGAAAAGGATAAGAAGCCATTTAGTTTGTATGGAATAACTTGTTATAGAATCTTAGAGTTGTTTAGATCAGAAAAGAACTTTAATATCATCTAGTCCAACCATTAACCTAACACTGCCAGAACCACCACTAAACCACGCCCCTCAGCACCACATCTACAGGTCTTTGAAATATCTCCAGTTCCAATGCTTGACAATCCTTCTGGTGAAGAAATTTTTCCTAATATCCATCCTAAACCTCCCCTGGCACAACTTGAGGCTGTTTCCTCTTGTCTTATCACCTGTTACCTGGGAGAAGAGACCGACTCCCAACTCCCTACAACCTCCTTTCAGGTAGTAGTACCTCCACTCAGGTAGAGAGTGATAAGGTCTCCCCTGAGCTTCCTTTTCTCCTCTCCAGGCTAAACAACCCCAGTTCCGTCAGCCACTTCTCATAAGACTTGTGCTCTAGACCCTTCAACCAGCTTTGTTGCTCTTCTTTGGACATGCTCCAGAATCTCAATGTCTTTCTTGTAGTGAGGGGCCCAAAACCGAACACAGTACTTGAGGTGTGGCCTCACCAGTGCTGAGTACAGAGGGACAATCACTTCCCTAGTCCTGCTGGCCACACTATTACTGAAACAGGCCAGGATGCTATTGGCCTTCTTGGCCACCTGGGCACACTGCTGGCTCATATTCAGCCGTCAGTCAAACAACACCCCCAGGTCCTTTTCCACCAGGCAGCTTTCCAGCGACTCTTCCCCAAGCCTGTAGCGCTGCATGGGGCTGTTATGACCCAAGTGCAGGACCCGGCACTTGGCCTTGCTGAGCCTCATACAATTGGCCTTGGCCCATCGATCCAGCCTGTCCAGGTCCCTCTATAGAGCCATCCTACCCTCAAGCAGATCAACGCTCCCACTCAATTCGGTGGCGTCTGCAAACTTACTGAGGGTGCACTCAATCCCAATCTCAATCAGTGACCTTTATCAGATCACTGATCAAGATATTAAACAGAACAGGCCCCAGCACTGAGCCCTGGGAAACACCACTTGTGACCAGCTGCCAACTGGATGTAACTCCATGCAACCACAACTCTTTGGACCTGGACATCCAGGCAATTTTTAACACAGCAAAGAGTATTCCCGTCCAAGCCATAAGCAACCAGTTTCTCCAGGCGAATGCTGTGGGAAATGGTGTCAAAGGCTTTACTAAAGTCTAGTTAGACAACATCCACAGTCTTTCCCTCATCCACTAAGCAGGTCACCTTGTCATAGAAGGAGATCACAGCCTTCTAGATTAATCAAGCAGGACCTCCCTTTCATAAACCCATGCTGATTGGGCCTGATCGCCTGGTTGTCCTGTACATGCCAGGTAATGGCACTCAAGGTGATCTTCTCCGTAACCTTCCCCAGCACCAAGGTCAGCCTGACAGGCCTGTAGTTCCCCAGATCCTCCTTTTCTCCCTTTTTTATATGAAGAAAATCTTACAGTCTATAATCAAAAGATCAATACCTTCATAACGTTCTTGCAAACTAAATTTCAGAAGTTCTTTACTTGACAATTAGACCCTTAATCAATAGAGCACTGGCCAAAATCCAGGTTTTCAGTACTCTGAAGATTAGCCAATGGCGAAAAGGGATGAGAGAAGATGGGTACATTTAACTTGAGATAAATTATTTTTGGCTGCTGCACTGTTTTTCCCAGTCAGGATGCTGAAGTCCAGTGAGCCCAAGTTAGTGTTATCCAATCACTAATAGTCTGAAAATATTACTGGAGTCATTTGTGACATAGCGCAAGGAAAAGATAAAAGACTTTAATAATGTTTCTATGCCACTTCCTTAATTTGGAAACTGGCAGGATGGAGGAGATGCATTTTATTTTTGGAGCAGATGAGAAGTGAAAGAGCACTGATGTACTACCAGCAGCATAAAAAGTACGTGGGAATTTGCTCTGTGAGACGATAAAGTGGAGATATTTAGGGAATGAATGCAGTGTTGCCATGTTGTTAGATAGTTTTGCACCTAATTTGCCATGCAGAAAGGCAGAGCTTATTACTTCGAGTAAGGCATGCCAATTACATGGTTACAGTGCTTGTGGGACTTGAGCTAACTTCTTCGCATATCATCGTGCAGTTTTAATAAGTTATCCTGTTGCAGCTCAGGTCAGCGCTAGTTTAGGATTTTGCCTGACACAGAGCAGACGTGCCCAAAGATAGTAAAAGCAGCACATACATCTAAACCCCAAGAAACTCCAAGCAGTTCCAAGTGTGATAGGCAGTTTGCTGAGAAATAACCAAAGAATCAGAATCCTATGAACCATCCCTCTCCAATTCAGTCATATTTTCCTCCTCTTTCTTTTCTTCTGTCCCTAGTCTCACACCTCTGAGTTCAAAGTGGATCTTTTTGAAGAGGAGCATGTTACCAACTACAATGTCAAGTTCCAGTTCATCTCCTGAATTATGGCATTGTCCATTCAATCCCTTCAGAATAAAAAGGAATAGGAATTCTGCTCTCCCACTTCCTGGGTTGAGTGCTTTAACTGCTAGGGTAATTATGAAAATGAAGGCATGACCACTACTACTAATCTTGATGGAGTTTTAGGCTGGCATGTGTTCTGATTATTTTTTTTAAAAATCACATATCTAAGGCAAAAACTATTCTTCAAATTTGCTCGTCACCATCAGTGTTTATACCATTAATCACACTATGTCTCATCTGGTTCCTCCTCTGATATGATGACTATAGAAAAGCTATACTCTGATGAAGTTTCCCCCTCACATTTCACCCAATCTTTTCCTAGACACTTTTTGAAAAGGTTTTCGCTCAACTCTTGGCTTCACAAGAGACTTAGCTATCTCTTCACTGCGTCTCCATGCAAATTTGTTCCTTTTCCTTCTGGAGTACGCCATATACTGCTATGTCAGTAGTTTAGGTCTTTGATTTATTCTATAGAAATAGTACAAATAACAGTGTAGACCTGTATTGCTGAATGCCATTTACTCATTAAGGCCTGTACTGCTGGATGTCACTCACTCATTAAGGAGAAAAAAAAGTAATGCTATAAATATGCATATTTCTAAACAAGTTTTCAAGTGTATATAGATTTCCAACAGCAGAAATTTTCTCTTCATTTTTTAAACCAGAACCAATTTCTAAATAAAAGGAGCTTTGATAATAAAACATAACGAAATGAAGACATGGAACGGTTTGTAGACTAACGCTCCATAGTGAGTTAGGGCCCCACCCCATTAGTCTGCATCACTGGACTGAAACAGTTTTTGAAAAAGTGCAGAAATATAGTACAACTTATTGTACACAGGTTTCAGCAGAGAGGAAGGGAAGAACTTGCAGAGGCTCCCTCTGCCTGCACTCTGCACTGTTACGGTCAGAGCTCTAGCCCACCGCTTTCCAAAGCCATTCTTCACAGGCATAACATAACTTTCAGTCAGTAATTCTCTTGTAACCACATTTTCTTGGAGGAACAGCTTTCTAAAAGTTAAATTTATAATCAAATCAGTAAGAGAGGTAGACAAAGTGATGAGGAGTACCAGTCAGTTACAATGCGATTACCTAACAACCACTATAGAACATAACTACATACAGGTCTACAGTTTCACACAGTGCCAGACATTATAACAGACTAGGAAACATCTATAGCAAGGAGAATAACTAAAGATAAAAATGACATACCTTCTTCAAAGAGTAACATCATGTTCGTGCTTTTGTTAGCAACCATGTTATTCAGTAAGGCGATTACAGTTTGCATTGTATTCCCAAGTATACTGTTTTGGTGTTCCTGTAAAAACAAACACAAAAAACCCAAATAAAAGTAATGTAGTTTTCTTTTTGCAAGGTTAGAAGACTATTCCCTTTCAAAAATGTACTAATACAAAAGCAATACCCTCTCAATCCCTTAAAGTTCAACATTTAAAATACTGGAAAACCAGCCAAATATCTTAGTAGAAAATATCAGTTTCAGGGAGACAATGCTAAACTTCTCCCATGTGCTCGTGAAATTAAAGAGTTCCTAGTTAGGTCTAAAACATTAGGACTTTTAGAAATGGCATAGAGCTGTTATCAAGCTAATCTCTATATTTTCAGAACGAGGAACATTTCTCTTTTTATGGCATTTGTTTTACTGATGGTATTGACTTTAGGCTTTTCAGTTTCAGCTTGATAACTCACAGTAAGTCGTAAAATCTATTTGTTGGTTTTGTTTGTATACTCTCATAAGTATAAAATTAATTTCACGTGCACATTAAAGACCTATTTCTGTATCAAATTGCATCACTTATGATGTCTTTCTTATGCTTGATGATTGCTTCAGTGATTTTTCACAATTTTGTGAGACTATACTGATAAGAGAAAGGTGTCAACGTTTATAAACAAATATATTTTCCTCTGTTGTAGTTAATACACTTGTACACTCAACCTGAAACGGGTGGGCAAGGCACTGAAATCAAAATATTTATTTATTCACGCTGGTGACTAATAATTCGGGTAACTTCAAAGGAACCGAAATAGGAGAAGCTTTTCCAAATCTGAGTCTAGATATAAACACAAGCCTGAATACACTTCAGATCTCCCTACAAGGTTCAGGAGATATTTTGTGCAATTTTTCGGACTCAAAGCCAAATAAAAACATATATCCAAAGTGAAAATAACAACATTAAGAAAAAACTGTCATATTTCACGTATTGTAGACTTTTCACATGCACCTAGGTGACTTCCATACTTCCCTTTCCCATCAAATCTCTCAATATACTGATATCACTCAACTACTTCACTGCCACAGGATATGCCATCTATTCTGATCCATCTTCTCTCTGACAGTAGGCCTTTGAAAAAAGTTAAATTTTAAGTTGAACAAGACAAGAGTTATTGGTCTGAAGTTGGGTTAAGTATTTCAGATGACAAAAATTACTTCAGCCCTTGAATACAGTCAAAGAATCACTCTCCCTGAAAGATCTTTTAGGAGATGAGCACCGGTGATCAAGAACAGTTTATTTTCTACATCTCTTTTCTCAGGTATTTATGACCTTCTGTCTCAGATGTATGCTTGAAAACAACAGGAGCAATCTATCCTTCTTTGAGATAATATTACTATCAAAATACCATAGCTGGTGCAGAATTAGGCTGCTTGACTGTTAGCCAGCAGTAATCGCAAAGAACATATTTTACTATTCTTCTAAAAATTCACTTCAAGTCAACCTATGAATGGCATTCAGAGTGACATCTCTCGTTTATAAGCCACTTTTTGGGTTGGGCCAGGACTAAGTCATCAGCACAGCATTTAGGATAAACCACATTATTTGAAACCCTGCCTAGCAACATCATATAACTGGTTGCAAGAAATTATCAAGTGAGACACTCTGATTTTTATTTCTTGACTAGTTTGATAAAATTCAGGATACTGTAAAATGCATCTTCAATGCCACTTTGGAAAGTTCTCTATTATGTGGTATAAATGGTCACGCTATGTGAAGAACAAATGTTTACCTTTAAACATTTAACTACCAAAGGAAAGGTTTTGACAAGCAGAGAGCTCACATGGTTGCTTTAAGAACACTAATTTCTGTTTCTGCACTCAAAAGCTAAAAATAAAATGCTATTATTTCCTGTAAATACCACGAAATATACATGATAAGGCATAATACATATAAGGCATAATAAGATAAAGAAATATATAAACATACACAGCCTCCTATTCAACTTCAGGCTGTTTGAATTTTCCATTCATACTAGAGCACTTTAAACTGGATCATAAGGAGAAAAGACAAGGAAGAGTGGTTCACAGCCTTTGAAGTACTGTATTTTCTTACCAAGACCTAAAAAAATATATATCCAAGAGCCCCAAAGTTCTATTTACTTTACATAGCACTTTGAGATGTCACTTATGATTTCCGTAAAGACTACACTAAATATCTGTTCCTCTGAAAGTTTAAAATACAGCCTGATAAATTTAAAAGCAATGTTGGAAAGTATAAACACTACATTCTTCAAAAGATAAGGTAACCAATACAGAAAAAAGATACCATATAGCCATGGTACTAAAAATAAATTTGAAGTTATTTCCTACAGATAAGTGAAGGGTACAAAAAACATTTTTTCAAAAGATCAACAATGTGTTTGTCTGGTAGTCTATCATCATAATATCTTATTAATTCTCCTAAAGAACATTTAGAAAACAACACATTAAATAGTAAGAATGCCTATTTGTGTTACTGAAGGTAATGATACATACATTGAAAATATAAAATCAATAAAAGCAAAAAAATTCTGCAAGTGCCAAAACGAGAGCTGACTCAAATATTTTCTTTGCAAGTACAATATTTCTATTACTGCCCCATATATTTGAAGTAAACATCCTCTAGTAAAATTCCCTTTTGAGATAAACAATTAAAGGAGAAGCTGGTAGTTGCTTACGATAGCAATCTCTTGCATTCACCAGGTTAGCAACATTAAAATGAAGCCATCTTTGCTTTCAATGGAGATCAATTACTCTATGCAACCCTCTACTGAAGACTAGCACTGATGCTTTTACTTATATCAAAGCATATGTAACAAAGCTTATCTTGCCCTAAACACATATAAATTAGAATTCAAGATGCAATGTAGATATCTTGAGGAAGGAAAATGGTCTCTTAATGAATAAAATAATCTTACAAACAGTATACTCAGCTGTACTACTAGAGTTTTAACGCGTGTACCGTAGATGATTTTTGACAAGATACTAGATTTCAAGAAGCTACAGGTATGCTTTACTTAGATAAGTCATCACTGATTGCTTTTAGACTCGGTTTTAGAGGTTTATATAAAAACATTTAACTTCTTCATAATCTATCAAGGAGCAAAGCTGATCTAATTTGTGTGCACAGCACCACAGACTGTGGACATTTAATGAACAGCGCACTTGACAGCTTTAATAAAACATAGCATTTGCCAACAGAGATAATTAGAATTGAAGCAGCAAAATTCTACTGTTTGGCAACACAGATGAAACAACTTCATTAAAATGTACAGCTTCGGCGAATGAAAGGCAGGAAAGCACTGGACCCTGAAGAATCAGCCTTCTCAAAACTAATTGCTTCAGTGCTTAAAAAGGACAGCTACGAAATACCAAGGGCATAACAAGGAAATACTAGTATAAAAAAAAAAAAAAAAAAGGAACCACAGAAGATAAATCAGTCTTTTCAAATAGTACTGCACTGTATTTAGGCCATTAAACTTTTCATTCTAATTTTGAAGGGTCGTACGTTAACAAAAGAAATCAGTTGAAGTATTTTTTTAAAGCCAGTTAGGTAAGAGGCTGTGAATTAGCAAAGTAGGAGTAGAATCTTGGCAAGAGAACCATGGCTAAAGCTGCCATTTCTCTTCCTTTAAGCGGATTAGAACTTAGAGCAGCATAGGCGAACTACAGTATTTTAATTACATTTTAGATAACAAAAGAGATAGCAATTGTGATAAGAAGAAAATGCACTAAATGCTATGTTTACAGATATACTGTAATTAAATCTAAGAAGCACTATATACCACAGTATATAATATCATTCAATATAATCACAGTGATTAAACTTTCACTATAAAGGGGCTCTCCTTCTAAAGCTTACATATGACCTATGAATGCAAGTTAGGTAAATAAGGGGACATAACTAGATGGAGGCTTGATTTTTCATACACTAAATCCATTGAAAGAAGAAAGTCACAGACGTGAACCATATACAAATTATATTTACTAGAGGATGCCATTTTCACATGCTGATTCCTTGTCACGGTGTAGTTGAGATAAAATAAACCAAAGCATTGATGCTAAGAAGGGCCTCTAACAAGTGCACAGTTTAATATTGCATTCAACCTAGTTTATTTTGATATACTGTATTACTTTGTGTATACGAAATAGAGGATCAGAAACTTTTCTGGAGACAGCAGTAGAACCCTTCTGTATGAAACAGTATTATTAACATGCAGCCTGCAAGGGACACGCACAACAACGTATGCACTGTTCTTCAATCACAAGAGGAAGCCCACTGAGAAACAAATTTAATCCAGCTACTTACATAGTTGGCTAATCTGGTCTTTAACATTTTGTGGCTTTTGATACATAAGACCAGTTATGGATGAACTGAAAGCTCATAAATAGGAATCTCTAACATTAAGGTAATACTATTCTTATTGATGATTTAAGTCAGAAGTAAACACAGTCATGTCTCTTGCTACTCTGCTTTTCAAAAAAATCAGGCTTTTTTCAAAAGCACAGTTCTAACACAGTGAATGTTTCCAAATATTTTCCTCTAGGCAGGGTCATACAATAAGGAGGAACTACTAATCTGGCAACCAATTTCTGGAATAATTGTGCTTTTCAGATGTATCACAACAGTGATATATTCAGTTCACATATGAAGATCAGAAGTCTTGCAGCTTTCACGGAAATTTCTGTTGCAGAGTTGGGGAGAAAAGAAAAAAAAGAAAATATGCATTCTTAGTAATCACCAAGTACTTGGGAAAAGTCAGTCGAGGACAGGGAAACAGCAGTAATTTTGAAGGACTGACAAAGGAGAAAGGATACTATTAATAAGAACCTAGGATGTCAAGCACCAACCAACAGAAAGCAACAGCGTTATTCTTAGATTTTGTTCTCCTACCCACTGCAGCAGGCGATGCAAAACTTCACAAGATACTTTTTGAGAAGTGAATCCATTTTTGAGAAGTATATCAGTTTACAAGTGCATCCTCTTGCCATACCTACGTTCAGATTTTCAGAGATCTATCAATCTTTCTTTTTATTCTGGAACTCATTTGTTACATCCTTTTCGTTTCTCCACGTCACCTTGGAGACAAGTGTGCACTTTTATCTGTGTTAATGGTCAGAATCCCACAAGGCTCACGAGGCATAAGGAGGAAAGGTGACATTTGCAACAAACAGAGCCCTAAAGAACATTGTCTCTATAGAACGAAAAGACGAAATTTGTTACTTTGAGAAAATCAGCTTCTGCCAAAATCATACAAGTACTTATTTTGTACAACAAACATTAAGAACTGAAAGGCTGGTGTCCTTTCTCTTCTCATTTTATTCCCAAATCCTGTAACAATATAACTTCAAAGAATGGATGTGTGAACAAGAACAATTTTTAACACCACCTATTAATAGCTTAATTACTTTTCCTCCTTTAAGAGGACTACTTCATGTTTCAAACTTGTGGAAGTTGAATAAACCACACTAACCCAAGAAGGAAAGTTTAAGTAGCAAGTTAAGGATTACAGAACTGTCCTGTGTCAGCAACCATGAGATTTATAAACTACATAAAGAATAATTAAATCTGTTCCAAATTAGAGGTAGACAATTTTCAACGTTATCAAGAGGGAAACCATGGAAAGCTTGCCACCAATGCTACTTTATACATGATGAAAAGAGAAAGATGCCAAGATATTGATATACTTTTTAAATTAACATACAATTTTTATAGTGTAAACTACCAAAGTCCTAAATCTTGAGTAAGAATTGCTTTTTGTCCTTGCTTTTGCTTTGTATTTATCTGACCAAAAAAACAGTTATTGGCATTAAAGTTTCTGTTAGTCAATTTTCAGTGAATCAAGGAATAATCGGGGTGGAACAAACCAACAACAGGAACCTACGGGTCCAAATTCAGTGCAATTCATGTACCATTTTTTTCCTAATTTTTTGGACAAAGACATGATGGATTTTGTTGCAGCACGACACACAAAACAATAACCAGCCATGCCATCTTACATTCACTGTTAGAGATGAAACACAAAGCAACTCAGCAGCAAAACTCTAAAGGCAATGCCATTTCTTCTTCCTACAGAATTGCACCTAAATTTATGGCATCAATGAAACCTCTCAAGGTTTGTCCTTTTGCTCCTGAAAACCTCAGGGAAAGAACTCATTCTCAAGGGAAATTTTCTTTACTGTCAAGAGAGGGAGCCTGAAAAGACTCCTCACTCAAGTAGAGTCAGGCTCCTTCACAGGGAGGACACTCTGAAGCAATTTCCTATAAAAATGTGATTTTCCCCATTACCTCGAAAGAAGTATCCAAGAAATTAGCTCCTGAGTATTAAAGGTATTCATTGTGAATAATGTTCAGAAACTCCCTTAAAAGTAAAAATTGCTCAAGACTGAAGAGACAGTGTGGAAAAGAAGCTATGTACATATCTTACTCTAGAGAATTAAATTTCCTTATATCAAGGAAGATGCCGGCACCCTGTAAGCATTCATGCTGGTATGTTTTGAAGCAATGAAGCTCTACAAGTAATTGATACCACTACAGCAGTAACTTCATATTTAGTATCATACATCTGCAGATGCCTTGGAGAGTTTCGAGTATTGGCGAGGCATTTGAACTGCAAAGTCACTTGGGAGCTGCAATCAACCACTACACCAAGAAATTTCCATACCAAAATATTCACTTCTCAGACTTGCATTTTCAGCATTAATTAAAAGCTAGTTCTTAAACAACTTCAGAATGACAGATACCAACCAACTGACATCTTTTTTTTTTCCCTGCATGGATTTTTCTTTGATGTAAAAGACTCTTTGCCACTACAAGGAAAGAAGTTTAGATGAGTTTGGGGAATTTGCTGGTGACATTTCTAATTGAGAGAACATAGATTCATTACACTTATCCAAAGGATCACATTAAAATTTTTGACTGGAAAAGGTTTGAAGGCTCAGAATGGAGTTTCTGCTCAAAATCATAAAAGAGACATACATTGAATAGGGTACTAAGTTGAGGCACTCACCTAGGATACTGAAAATTTAGTTTCAAGTCTCTGCCGGAATATGGGCTGCGCAGGGATTTGAACATTGGTCTCCTTAACCATGCATTCCCAAATTTATCATCAACTGTTAAAGAATGGGTCTCTGTCTCTTCTCCCTTCTCTATAGATAACTAGCTGCTAAATTAGTAGTTAAAAGCAGAAATTGAGATTGACTCAGTGATTATACTACCTACTGAGGTGTGCAAGATCCAGATTGAAATACCTTTCCCAGCATTTTCCCTAACAAATAAAAAAAACCCCAAAAAAAGGCAAAAAAGTGAGGAAACACTAGACTTTTCTGAAGTAGAAAGGGAGATGGGAAAAATATCCCTTGTCCCTCTTACTCTGAAATTGAATGTTTCATTCTTCATCCTCACAGACCTAAACTCAGTGGTGCTGGAGAAAAAGGTGTTAGCTGACAAAGAAACAGTGAAATGCAACAAGGAAAGGATGCTTTTTCCCTTCCATTATTTAGTTGGGCTGAGGGGAGATAAAGTCATTGTATTGGGTTTGCATGGCAATGTTTTGGTAGCAGGGGGCTACAGGGATGGCTTCTGTGAGAAGATACTAGAAACTTCCACCATGTCCAACAGAGCCAATGCCAGCCAGCTCCAAGGCAGACCCGCCACTGGCCGAGGCTGAGCCTCATCAGCAACGAAGGTAGCGGCTCTAGGATAACATATTTAAGAAGGGTAGAAAAAAACCCCCGTGCAATTGCAGCCAGAGAGAGGAGTGAGAATATGTGAGAGAAGCAGCCCTGCAGACACCAAGGTCAGTGAAGAAGGAGGGGGAGGAGGTGCTCCAGGTGCCAGAGCAGAGATTCCCCTGCAGCCAGTGGTGAAGACCATGATGAGGCAGGCTGTCACCCTGCAGCCCACGGAGGGTAATAGTGGAGCAGATATCCAGTGCAGCCCATGGAGGACCCCATGCTGGAGCAGGTGGCTGCATCTGAAGGAGGCTGTGACCCCATGGGAAGCCTGCACTGGAGCAGGCTCCTGGCCGGACCTGTGGCCCCATGGGGAACCCAAACTGGAGCAGTCTGTTCCTTAAGGACTGCACCCCATAGAAGAGACCCACACTGGAGCAGTTTGTGAAGAACTGCAGCCTACGGGAAGGAGACTCGTGTTGGAGAAGTTTGTGGAGGACTGTATCCCGTGGGAGGGATCCCACAGTGGAGCATAGGAAGAAAGCGAGGAGTCCTCCCCCTAAGGAGGAAGGAGCAGCAGAGACAATGTGTGCTGAACTGAGCGCAATCCCTGTTCCCCATCCCCCTGCACCATTCAGGGGAGGGGGAGGTAGAGAAAATCTGGGGCGAAGCCTAGGAAGAAGGGAGGGGTGGAGGGAAGGTGTCTTAAGACTAAGAGTCTGTTTTGCCTATGATGGTAATTGGTGAATGATCTCTCCCTGTCCTTTGCTAGACCCACGAGCCTTTCGTTATATTTTCTCTGCCCCCGTCCAGTTGAGGAGGGGACTGATAGAGCAGCTTTGGTGGGCACCTGGTGTCCAGCAAGGGTCAACCCACCACAGTCACACCGTCAATTTTCTATTAGTTTTTTAGGGATTATCTAAGTAATTAATTACTCGTCTGAAAAACATTAGGAAATTCTCACTTTTTAAAATATTTCTTTTTAAGGCAGCCTGTTAATCTCAGTCTTGGATACCTGTTCATAGAGGTTTTGCATTTTCCCAAAGAGAAATGCATTTAAAAAACACACATACTCAACAATCAGACTGTATCATCTATTGACACTTAATTCTGCTCAAAGTACGCATACTACTGTGTATGGATGTCCTGGTAAACTCATCTCCCAGCTTTCCCCCTCTCAAGTTGTTCCTACAGCATCAAACTACATTTTCTGTTAGTTTACACCAAGGCACCAAGCCACAGGGCAGAAAACAGGGGAGCACTAACAATATTCATCAATGAAGAAACTGGCAGAAGTGCAGCAGAGTGATACAGCCAGCATTATTATCCCATGAGAGAGCGCACCTCTCTCTCATGTTCCTGTCCTGGGCTTCGACAGACAAGCAATTATGCTCTAAGCAAACTACCCATTCCTAGTATGACACTAGGCAAACAAGGCAAGAGAAATTATAAACTGATTGCTATAAGTGAAAACTCTATCTAGCAAAACACTGTGTTTATCAAGTGTAAATAAAAAATTGTTAAATAACTCTACTCATTATCACAGTGGGGTTTTGTGGTGTTATACTCAATAAACATTAACTCTCAACACTACAGTTGTTTGCTTAAGAGTGAAATTCATATATACTCTAAAGAAAGATTACAGGAAGACTTTATTTGGCATGATTTTTCTTTGCTTAATATTCATGGTCAAGACAAGACAAGCCATGATTGGCCCAACGCTTAAATTATAACAACTCCCTTTCAAATCACCAGCCTCCTCCTTTCCTTCTGACATTGCAGAAGGTTACAGAATTGCGTATCTCCTGCTTTTTAGCACTATTGTTTCCAGACAACTGAACACTGAAAAAAAGTATAATGGATGGTAGACTCATGTACGTGTTTGGTTAGTTGGATTTGGTTTTTTTTAATAAGTTAATTAAGGATCATGAACATTAGTAAACCTTTATTGTAATCAAATTAAATAATTACAAATCCAGGAAATGAAAAATATTTTAGGTATATTACAATATCTCTGTGAAATATAGGACTACATTTTATGGGTAAACTATCTCTGTAAAGTTCCTTCTTCTATAAATTAGTGGTCTATAATCTCTACTCTCAACTCTACCTCAAGTTAATGTTCCCTGATAAACAATATGTAATATTACACAAACACACTTTCATACCCCATGTATCACACTGTTATCTTGGCACCCATTCAAGAACTCAAGGATGAATGTGTTTTCTTCTTATGCCAAGCTGTGTATATGAAGTCCAAGAATAAAAAGAGCTGGGGTGAAAGTGAAAATCAATGGTCTGAACAGAATTGAGCTATGACAATGGGGCAAAGATTCAGAATTTGAAAACAAGATTGCAATTCTTACTTATCCTAACTGTGCATGTGCCACAGCAATTAAAACTCTTCTGAGTATAAGTGGATTTTATACACATATTTAAGCTAAATAAGACTTGAAGTATTTGCTACCTCTCTTAATGTCAGTTTATAAAAATAAGTATTTTTGAAATCCAGGCCTAAAAAATGTAGTGGTCATAGCCACCAAAAATCTCACTTCTCTCAGAGAAACGTGTCTGGTACTAAGAAGACCCACATTTGGGAATATTCGGAAGGAGTTTAGATTCATAGCCAGATGACTACTGAATTGGAACAAAAAAAAAAAAAAAAGTACAGTTTCTTATTCCATGTAAATACCAGAATCATGCTTTCTCTTGTAGACACAACAGGAAGGAAGCTTATTGTTATCTAAAAATCTCCCACGAAGATCTGATCGCTCAGCAGCAGCCTACCTTGGTGTCTAACAAACAAGCTACCAACCCTATTGTTTAATCAAATTCTGTGCAAGGTTAACATGGTTTTGCTTTATTACTGTTTACCAGAAGGAATGGCATGTTGTTAGGATGAAAAATTGAAAAGAACAAATAAATCTAGAGACTAAAAAGACAGAACTTCAAGGTTAAATGACAGTACCTT
Source organism: Chroicocephalus ridibundus (assembly GCF_963924245.1). Classification (NCBI taxonomy): domain Eukaryota; kingdom Metazoa; phylum Chordata; class Aves; order Charadriiformes; family Laridae; genus Chroicocephalus; species Chroicocephalus ridibundus. The sequence goes on from NC_086285.1 coordinate 49,471,934, forward strand.
CTCCTTGCTTAAATTGTTCTAGGATGTTGTTGCAGTTTCCAGACTCCCCAGAGTTTGCTTTTAAATTAGTTCTGCCTGTGGTGGCAGAACCAAAGACGGCGTACATATCTTGGTTATGTTGGTCTGAGACAGAAACAACATTTTTTCTTTTCATTGTGATCTTTATTTATTCCTTTATTTGTTTTCTTCCTGTTTTGCATTTAATACTTTGTCTCTACCTGTGACCCTAGAAAAAGTGAACATGATGAAGTTCACCTTAGTAGATCATATTTCAGGTATGTATTTCAGCAAAATACTTACAAAGTGACAGCCCCATTTTAGCTCTCTAAAATACTGACAGCATGAATGCAACAACAGTCACAGGAATTATAACCTCCAGCCACTGGAATTCACTGATATTGGAAGACAACTGTTTCCTTATCTGGCAGTGGTCTGCCAGTGATGCTAGCCTACAAAGCAGAACCAGAACTGATGAGAAGGAATTAAAACAGAGAAAGAAATGACAGCTAACAAGAATGGAAATAATAATAAGAATTCAAGACATACTTGCAATATGAGGTTTATAATAATATAAATTTGTGTGTCCTAATAGATTACTGTTCTTTTGAATTTAAGATTGTAACTAAAAGACAACAGATTTAGATTACATATAAGGAAGAAATTATTTAGTCTGAGGGTGGTGAGGCACTGGAACAGGTCGCCCAGGGAAGCTGTGGATGCCCCATCCCTGGAAGTGTTCAAGGCCAGGCTGGATGGGGCTTTGAGCAACTTTATCTGGTGAAAGATGTCCCTGCCCGTGGCAGGGAGGTTGGAACTAGATGATCTTTAAGGTCCCTTCCGACCCAAACCATTCTATGATTTAGTCATTTGAGTGACATCCACATTTTCACATAGCAACTGTTATTAAATAAAGGGCACAGACATAAAGCATAAACAGTTCTTATCACTCAGAATATTAAACTAGGAAGAAAAGAGAGAAAACAGCAATTACTTCACCAAGTGTATAAAAAAAGTATAGCACAATGAATTGTGAAATGGCTTGAGTCTTGCTCCCATGGCTGCAACCTAAATAGTGCCAAGTCAGTAGATAGTTAGAAAAATTCACGGTACAGATACACTCAGCACTACAGGGTCAGCTGGTACCCCACTGGTACTCCCTCAGGCACTCTTCATGTGCTTGCCTGGCACAAGCCAAGCATCACTTCTGAAAAATCTCACTGTCAAGGACACAACTTTGGATTTAAAAGCTGGTCTTAATTCAGATCTACAAGAATACAAGGAAAGGACAGTAATTCTGCTTCTCATAAGCATTTGCAAAGCAGTATCAGAGGCCATAACTTAAAAGAAAGTATACCTCTTGCTGCTACATATGATCTCACCCGAAATTTATTCCATTTTTATAGGAGATTAACAGATGGATCAAAGACAGAATCAAGAATGACTAACATCAGCAAAATAGGAAGCTCTTTTAAACAAGACCTACTTCTTTCTCAAAGACGGAGAAAGTTACTCTGCATTTTATTATTACTATTATTAACAATGTTGAATGCTATTTTTTTAATTTGCACATCTTTCCAGGGTAATCTCCAAATGATTTATTATAGTTTTCTGACATATATTCCAGTCATCAATCCGTGTTTTCTTCTGAGTACAGGTTCAATTCAAACCTTCCTGCTTTCTGTGACTCTTAAGGAAGTTACCTCCTGGAAACACAGAAGATACGCTACGAAGGCACTGGAAACATAGTGCCTTCAACCTTCAACAACCAACAAAAGAGTGACTGTTCCCCCCGCAAAACGTAGCTCATTTCAGTAGTAAACAGATACTTAATGATTATATGAGAATTTATGTCTATGGCTTTAAAAGGGGAACAGGAAACATTAAATATACATATACACACACATAAATATACAAACACATTTTCTCATAAATTATTTTAACTATGACATACAAAATTCAAATGAAACTATTCTAAAAACACTGAAAAATGAATGACTTGAGACTCCAGGTTGTTTCAAAACAGCTAGATTTTCCATTCCCTCAAACATTCAAGACTTAAAAAAAATAAAATCAAAAGTCACCCTCTGGGTGATTCTGAACTTGGGATCTGCACTTGGCCCCTTCCCCTAAAGCATTCCTGATTAATAGGTTACTGGCTACCCCGAGGTCTGTCTTTCTCCTCTGCCTCCCATGCCACTTTGTGCAGACATTTCACCCTGAACACAAGGAGCCTTTCTCAGTAAAACCTACGTTCAAACTGGAATAATATCATGAGACACTGAAACAACCCAAATAACTCCTCCCTCAAAAAAACACACTCGAGTCCTGAAAACTATGGAGCCATGACCAGTTCCTATCAGCAAGATACTGCTGCTCTGCCCAAGTTGTCTACCAACAAAGAGTAGTTTTATTCTCATATGAACTCGTAGCCTGAAAAGAAGCTGGACACTTTTAGATTAAAGTAGCATTCCAATGCTGAGAGGCATAAAATATCACCGAGAACTACACTTATTATCACTAGAGGCCAGACAGAAATTTTAGCCAATATACAATGTCACACAATGTGTCATTGCACTGTAAAGGGAAAGAATAAAGAAAAAACACCACCAAAAAACCCCAAATAATTGGGCCACTGGATTAAGACAGCATAGAAACATGTTTTATATGAACTGATTAAAATATTAATTTTGTTAGAACACAGGGTCCTACCCATAACTAAGGGAGTTAATTTTTTAATTACTCATAATAAGTCATTTTACAGTTAGTAAGGTAACTATATTAGTATTTTACTTCCTCTCATTCAACCTATCCTCCCTGAAGTGATATTCACACTGAAAAATCTGTAAATAGATGTGAGAGGGAATAAAAGGATGAAAGAGGAAAACAGCTAAAATATATCTGAAAAGCTGGTAACAGAAATTTTACAAAAGCCAGGGAGAAGAGAGTAGGGTATCATTAGCCATTTTCATATCCTAATGGAACATGCAAGTTTCAGTCTGTTACTAAGAGTAGGTCCGTGGCAAAGAGCCCAAATGAGGTCTGAGAAAGGATAATGTACCTTTAATGATTGAAATAGCAAGAAAATTAAATCTAATCATGTTTCATTAAGCATACTCTAGCTCCCATTTTTACTAAATTATTTTATTATGATTTCCCAACTGTCTGTTGAAATAACCTTTTACAGCAATTTAATTCACCATCATAAACAAGTCTCATTTCTCACAATGAAGTCCCCTGGGATTAGTGAGAGGAGATGGATAATCTAAACCTTGCCAATCCTGCAGCCACTAAGGTAACCACTCAGGGAGACAAAGATTTTTGTTTTCCTATTTGTGGCTGAGATCATTAAGATATAATTAGAAACGTATTCATGAGTAATAGAGCGTCTGATATGGAGATACCATTCGCCCAACAAGCATCTTCTATACTAGTCTTTAATAAGAAGGGCAGCAGGCATAATCCCCACTTCACTCTCTGGAGAGTTCTGCATTAAATGGACTGCATTAGACATCCCTCTCGCTCCCCCTTTTTTAATGGAATCTTATTCAGGCATCCAGTGTTTTCTCAGACTCCATTGTTACCATCAAAACTGCTAGTCTGTTTGCTTTCAGCAATATGCTCCTGCAGTGCCATCCAGATGTGAGCCCTAAAGATAGCTACGTGCAGGGAATTTAAATCCTGCTCCAGAACTTGTTACAGGGTAAGCAAATGTGGAACTTCACAATATACAGCAACAAATGAATTGGACTGTTTACAGAATAATCCTTGGCTCTCTGCAGTAGTGAAAGGAGCTATCGACCCCTGTACGCACCCTTTCTGGTGCGTACTTTACCCATTTCAGCAAAGCAACTCAAAGAAATCTGTTTTGTACTTGTACACAATCTAATTTATTGCCAAACACCATATCAAATCACATGACATCGCAATGGGAAATTAAAAGTAACATCACCCACCAAACCACACTTACGCATCTGCCATAAGAGAACAATCTATGGCTACCACTTAAACTGCAGAGTGAGAACTGTCAGCGACCATACATAGTATCATGATGTTTGAACAGGTTATTACTATGTTTGGTAGGCAGGAGTTTGAAAGGGGTCAAGTAAAGGAAAAAAAAAAGAACAGTTCTACAGCACAATTTTGCTTCCTCTACCCATGTGAATAGTAAAGAACTACTTGCTCAAAGCAAACAAGGGACAGAAACGTGTAACACAAACAGGAGATTTGAAAGACAAACCTAAGAGAAACAGACTATCAAAATTTCAGCTGACAGTTTGAGATGACGCTACTGTTATAATTAGAAAGTTAGAGTGGCTTAACTAAGACGGGATCATGGTAGGCTTAATCTTTTTGCATATATTTGACTATAAATCTATTTTGGCAAAGCAATAATTTTTAAGCTTGCCTACAAAACCATTTTATAAAACAAAACGTATCTAGAAACTAACATATAAGACGATGAGTAAATGACTACAGTTAAAAACAGAAAGTCAAAAGCAGAATATTAAGATTTAAATTGTTTTGCTTTGTGGAAGACTGACATTTTAAAATCTAATTATCATCCCGCAATACGAACTCTTCAGGAAAACATTAACATAAGGAATGTATTATATTATGACTGAAGCCAAACCAGACAAATTTCTAGATAAATGATTAGAGTTCAGAAGCGTAATGTGGAACCTCTGCCAGCCAGAGACTGTTCACGGACATTCAATATTCTTTTACAAGCTCTATTGTGAACCACACAATAGCTTATTACCTTAGTCATCAGAATGCAGCTGGTCAATAAACGTACAGTCAGCAACAGCCACATTCCTACACCAATATTTATTTAGATGAGGTCAGGAGATATTCCTCAGTTGTTCGACAGAACAAAGATAATATCACAGTAAAATTCTGGTCACAAGATCAATAACTCCTGTTCTGAAAAGCATGCATCTCAGCTTTACTTCAGGATGTATTTTTTCCTTAAAAGCTTTCTCTGCCTTGACATTTGCATTTGCAGGAAAAGTAAATTGGAAGACTGGTCTTAATCAGCCTGACAAATACAAACCTTGGGAGGAATGAGATTTTGCTTTAATATTGCTTCTGCAGCAAAAATAAATATTTAAATATAGAAATTAATCACTTTGGGTGAACATTTTCATTGACAGTGATTTGTTTCTCTATGACCCATTTAAAATTTTTCATAAAATTCACACAAACTATGGTAAGGTCAGGATTCCGCCCCCTAACTTCGAACTCAGAAAGGACATAATTTGGTACTAGACTTGTGAAGTCTCACATTCGGAAGAATTGTCACTCACACCCTTTCACATATTTGCAGGATTTGCTTCTCCTTTTCATGAGGTCTCCATGTGCCCTTTGGCTTGCTCTGTGATGCAGTGACTGGCCAAGCTGGGGTGGGAGCAAGGGAAGGCTGCAGGGTTGCACTCCAGCCAGCCCTGGGGCAAGCAGCAGTTACAAGCAAGAGCAGCCCCATCAGCTTCCCAAAGCCGATGCTCTCCCCCTTCCCTCTTCCCCTGCTCAAAATCAACCGACATGTAAATCCTGGAACAAGCACATTTCTTTTTTATGTCACGTGATCCGGTACGAAGAACATTTATCAGGTCACAAAGACATGGACATTGCTAACATGAATAATGTCACATATATGTATGTTCATTTTCATATATATACACACACACATATAATTATATATATGTGTGTGTGTGTATATATATCTATATAGGAATACTACAAAATTACAAACTGATTATAGAAGAACAACTAAATAAAATGAAATGTGTCCAAGGTGTGGGCACTGCATGACTATGAGAACGAGAAAAAAAGCCTAAAGAATGGGAAGTGAGATTTACCAGCTACTGATAAAAGTGGGGGAGGATGGAGGATGAAAGATAAATAATTTAATTTGTTTAAATTTTATTCACAGCAGAAACAGCTACCAATCCAGAAGATTAACTACTTTTGCTGCATTATTTAAATTAAAATGTAGGCGAAAGGCAGCAAATGCTAAGGAACATTTGGACGAAAGGGGTGTGACAGAAGTAATGCAGTTTCTGAAGATGATGATACCAGTTAAATTTCTAATTAAAAGGGAGTCCAATTATCCCCTTACCCATCCCCAAACACCTCCCAAATATTTTTTCTCTAATAAGTGTGAAAATTGTCCAATTATAATGACTGAGCGAAAAGAGCTTTAATGTAATACAAATCCTGTGGAAATGTTCTATGTTAAAGATGGAGAGCTCAAACTTGCTCATAGATAGGGAACCGGTGTAAATGGAGGGAGAGAGATTGTATCTGAAGTTGCATCTGAAATTTAATGTACATAAAGTAATGCACATGGTGCGGAAAAAGTCCTAACTTCATATATGAACTAATTAATCTCAGGTTAGGAAAGACAGTTTCAGACAAATGACAGCTCAATGATGGCAGTCAAAAAACCAAAGTGAAATGTAAAATTATATATGAAAATGGAAAATATTCTGAGAAAGCAGCAGGAATGATCAGAAGTGTGGAACAGCTTCCATTTCAAAATACCTAAATAACGACGGCTTTGCAGCCCAGTAAACTGTTTTAGCAAACTGAGGGGGAATACTGAAATTAGAAAAATCAAGGGTGTCATAAGGTGTCATTGTTTGCTGGTTTCTTGAATACAGAAACAAGAAATAATCAATTAAACCGACAGAAGCCATGTTCAAAACAGACTAAAGAAGCTGTTTCTTCACTCTATGCAAAACCAGGCTGTTCAGCGCCTTGCCACGGTGTTGGGAACTCAAGCAGTTTATATGGGCCTACAAGGTGGGGTTGGAAAAGGCCATGGAAAAGATGTTCATTGCAAATACTAAACGCATAGTTACTAGAGCCAGCTCAGAAAGGTCCTGAGTTGAAAGTGATAGGATGTAGAAACAGTACTTGGTGGATACATCAGATAGGCTTACTCTTTCTGATCATTTTTTTCTAGACATCCACTTGTGGCCACCGTGAGATATAAAAACACGACTAGTCAAGACTCGATCTGACCTGGTCCAGCCTTTTTTATGTTCCTTCTAGTTGCCTGTACAAAAATTAACACGATTACCACCATACTTCAAAAAAAAAAGACCTGAAGAAAATAAGGTATGACAAAAATCACATTTCATATGGAGTCTAAGTAACCCACAATAGCCAAAGAAAGCATGCAAAACCCTCAAAAAGAAGTCTATTCAAACATAAGAATTTCCAACGTTTTTCATGCAAACAAAAGCCCTCAGATGAATAAAATTCCCATTAAAATAAAAAAAACATGAATTAACATGGAAAGTAGATTAGGCGTTTAGACATAACCGCAACGACTTAAGTACATGGCAAGACAGCTATATATTTAGACACAGAAATAGTCAATCTCCAATTGTAATTTAGATAAAAATTTAGATAAGTATTTGGCCTTTTATAAATGAAATCTCTAACTAGAAAATATTATTTTACTTATTTGTGAATTACACACTATTTGAAACATACCAGCCTTCAGAATTACTTTAGTATAATAAATTAATAAATACCTCAAGCCATGACATTATTTTACTAGCACCATTAACCTCATTGTTTTATCATAGATACTAATTATTCAACTAAAAGCGTAAAAAGACTTAAAAGTCTTATAATCTGCCAATAATTCTCCTTGAACTGAAAGTGAGTAAAAAAAAAAAAAAAACCAGACATAATTTTTACCATTAAAACTCCTAAGAGCACACATTTTATTTTGTGGCTACAGTTCCCAGCAAGTTTCTCTATAGTAAAACACAAACACACATTAAAAAAAAAAAAAAAAAAAAAAAAGGGGGCAAAAAAAGGCAAAAAAACCCAACCTCAACAACAAAAAAGCCAACCCACTCATGACACCAAATTATAGAACCAAATTACTTTTGGTATTCTAAAAAAAGCATTTTTGAGTAAGTGAAAAATACTTTTTTGCATATGCTATCTGCTTAAGGATACATATTTCTTAACATATAAACAAGACAATGTAAATATTAATTAGAAATACTATGATAAAACTTATGTTTGGAAATTATATTAAAAATTCAGGATATTCCAACTGAATAACCCACGCTGAGATGGGGCAGGATGCAACTTCAAAGTAGGAATGGATTATCTTTTTAATTATTATTATTTCCTTCCTTAATCAAGACGAAATTTCCAAAACATTTCTTAAGTCAGGTACAATTAGAGATACAGGCACCTACACTCACACAAGTAAACTCTGCTGGAGTTAAAGGCCTGAAACAGAGCTTGATATTAAACACTATAAATTTTGTAATTCATACAACTTAAAAATAAGAGCTTAAATAAGAATTTTATGCCCAAATTTGTTCCTGAATTCTCAAAGTTACTGTTTATTTTTAACTCATGTACTCGTTAATACCAATGTATTTGCATCCAACCAAATAAACAGCTCAGGCTGAAAGTTAACCTTGTAACTCAAAACTAATACCGTGTACTTTTAACCTGCTAATTCCTCAAAGGAATAACTGTTGCTTCAGGAAACAAGTCAATATGTTTAAGTGATAAAAAATAAGCTGGTTTTGTCACACACAAGTAGGAGTGGTAAGACAAACTTCTACAGCTAATAACTAAAAACTTACAATACAGAAAGGTTCCAATACATGCATTTTCAGTATATAGAGCAGAACCTGACTCAGTTCAATCTAAAAGTCTACCTACTCCAACAACCTATCTAAAACACTCAGCAACAGAAGCAGCCCTACGAGTACAAGTCAGGTATACAGAACACTTTCCCCAGCCTCTAGGAATTCACAGCCCAAGGACTTTTAGCCAGAAGCAGATCTTTTGAGCATCATAGCTCTTAATGGATTTTTCTTCCATTAACTTCTCCAGTTTCTTTTTTTAATTCAAGTAAACCCAGGACCCTATGGCACAGCTGAATTTAACCCTACAGGAAGTAGCATCCCCTTTTTGTCAGTTTTTAAGATCCCAACTGCAATTTTTCTGTAGTTCTTATAATACAGTTCTTATATTAGAAGATACAGTGAACAGCAATACTGTTCCCTATTCACCTTGTAGGAGGCCACTCATGACTGTACACTATCATACTTCCCCCTCAATCATCGCCTTCCAGATTAAAGCATACAGAAGAATAATCTCTTCTACAGTGGCCATTCCAGACCTTTGATCATCTGCATCTCTTTTCTTTGCACTTTTTGCAGTTCTACTATAACCTTTTTAAGATGGGAAACCCAAAATCCACACCTGGATTAATGTGGCACAATGTTTTTCTGCTTACCATTGTAATACTTCCTCTTACAATCTATAACATTCAGTTTGCTATTCTGACCAGGACTAAGGATTAAGCAGATGTTTTTATTAGACTGTGTTTTTATCTAACCGTTATATGTCATTCCTGAGTGATAACGGCAACACATCTTGCATCGCTTGCGTATGTGGAGTCAGGACTGTTGTAAGCAGACACATTGTACAATACTTCAAAACACGTATAGATTTCATGGTTGCTTGGAAAAGGAGTGCAAATTAAACTGAAAGTGAGTAATATTAGGTGTCAAAAAAACTTGTGAGGATTTTAATTACACAGATACTCACAAGATCCTGAAGGTTATATACAAAACTTCTATCAAAAAAGGCTCAAATCAAGTGCGATGAAAGCATATGCGAATGTTAAGCAGCTTTATGACTATGAAAAAAAAAACCAACACCCCAACCCAAAACTATTGATGAGGGAGGAAAAAACTTGAGCCAGAAACTCTGCATGGTGAACTTTTTAAGATCTTCAAACACTTGGTGTTTGCAGAAAAACTAAGAGGAACATGAGCACCATTTATGTGCCTATCCAAGTGTTATGGCAGTCTGTGGTGATGGTCAGTCTTGTTCTCTCACTCCTGCTGCTGGTGACATCCATCATAAAGCAACATACGCTCAACCCCCTTCTGCTGTAAGGTCCCAAGACTGACGGACTGATCTGATGACCGAAATGAAATTCCTGGTGCAATGTTCAGTGACCAGAGAAAAAGGTCATAAACCCCTCTCATTCAGACTAAACTGGGGGAACACTAACAGAATTATTCCTGATGGAATGGGCTAGACAGAAGAACACACCAAAATGAAGTACCGGAGACAATTATTTAAAGCTACATATCAATATAAAATGACAAAAACTAATATGATTTCCCTTTCAGGGTGAAAATTCATGTCTTTCTGTATTTTTTTAAAGTGTTTTGAACTGTGCATGGATTCAAGACATCCTTACTTAGTGTGAGAAAACAACAGATTTTTATAGGATGTCTGAATTGCAGAGAAAAAACAATGAAAATACTTAATAACATAGTTTAAACTGCAATAGAGAATTCATCAATGAGTCCTTAATTTTGTCTTTTTTTTTAAAACAATAATTCTTCTCATAAACACTATAAAAAATTTCTTTCTCAATACATATTTCAAATATTCTACAAATCTTAACTGTTCCAAAGATGACAGAGGTAAAAAGAAAGGTGTTAGTTAACATCTAAGAACAATTGTTTTCCATTTACTTTTAGAGGAAACTGTTCCAGTTTTCCGAGAAAAATCTAATAGCATCAACTTTAGCTACCCTAAATTCTCCATAGCAGCACACCCAATCACAAAACTCTCATATATATACACCTCTTAATTAAAAAATTTGTTCAGAACACTGTTCAAAAACCACAAAAGACTAATATTTAAGGTACCTTAATTGTCCAAGAGAATTACCAGATAAAACAAGTTGGTAGAAACTCTCACTGACTTTATACATCCGTCCATCCACCCATCCGTCCAACCCTGACCTACAGTCTGTCTTGGATTTGGCTCATAAAACACCCTCATGCAGTATACAACGTAGCTGGCTCAGACAGGGGAGAAATGGAAGTGAAGCCAAGCCAGCTGAATAAGCATTGTCACTTCAGTCCATCCACCTTGCTCACTTAAAGGTTGAAGAATACAAGGAAGCAGGAAGTAGAAGCTCAGAAACCGAAACTCACCTGGGACACTACTGACTTGGATCCCAATCTAGAGGAGTTAACATGTCTAACTACCGGTAGGACACAGTGAACAGTACATGCTAGGAGACAACCTGTTGGGTAGTTTTGGTTGTTTTGTTGGTTTTTAGGAAGATGGACTTGATTGGGCCAATCAAATCACAGAAGTTGGTTGTATATGTATATCCAGCATATCAACAGATATGATTGAAAGAACCTTTGGAACTCTCTAGTCTAATACCCTGCTCAAAGCAGTCCTGTCAAAGCAGGCTTGCTCAGGTCAGGTCTGCATCCAGCTGAATTTTTAGTCTCCGAGGATGGAGATACTACAACCTCTCTGGGCCCTTTTTCCACTGTTTGACCACCCTCCCCCACAGCAAAAAGTTTCTTCCTATATCAAGCTGAAATCTTCCACCTTGCATTCAGTCTCTTGTCCTTCTATTGTGCACTGCTGAGACAAGTCACTTGTCATCTTCTCTGTATTGTGCCATGAGGTAGCTACAGAGAGGAATATGATCCCCCCAAGCCTTCTTTGCTAAGGTTGTATGAAACCTGTTCTCTCAGCCTTTCTGTGTCTGCCATGAGCTCCAGGTGCCCTGATCATCACAGGGTGTATACTAACTGGGCTTGCTCCAAGAAGTCAAAGGTTCAGGGTAAGCACTATTAGTCTTTTACAATATATTTAAAATTATTTTCTGAACTCAGTATTTGGACAAACTAGGTATTCCTAATCAATTTAGCCTTCCAAGAAAAACTAACTTTTAAAAGTTATTCAGAATAAGCACCATTACAGCTTTTGTAATTGGAGGGGTTTAAGGAAAGTGTCAACTACCAGAGCCCAGCAAGGTCAAAAGGACAACAGGCAAACCTCTAGATATAGTAGGAACCTTGTGGATTTTGAGCAACAGCCAATGGCCAGCACACAATAATAAGCAGATGCTCCACCCTTTGCAGGGGTGGAGACTTTTGGACACCTGTTGTGTTGGATCCCAAGTCAATCCCTGAAGGGATCACAGGAGTTCTGTATTCCGTACTATAACACTGGACAAATATTAGGGTCATAGTTATTTGTTAATTGTTTTGAAGAGAGTTTAAACTGTGTCATGACCATGCACCCGTGTAACACTGGGCTGTTTGACCCAATCAACAGAAGAAGCAAAAAGAACAGAGGCCTCAGCTGGGCCGTAAATCACTTTGAAGCAACACTGTGAAATGTTCTTGGGACAGTCAAAACAATGAAGTGATAATGACAGATTTTGCCCATGCAAAGCACAATAGTGATTGTTACTCTGTAACAACTTTTCCTTTGAAATGCATTGTAAAAATATTTTCTTTCGAAAGACAACTTGTAAGACATTATATACCATAACACACAAAACAACCATCCACTTTTGACTAGCTTAGAAGCATTTTATAAAAAGAAAACCTCCGCGAAAACAGTATGCTTGCTTGCTTATTGAAGACCAGTAAAATAAAACACAAACAGTGAGATCAAAGAGATGGAAAACAATCACAACATCATAAAACTTAATGTGTTCTAGTATCAGCAGTAATCATGGTCCCTATTTCTGCAAAGCAGACCGACAGACTTCACTACTTGTTTGTGATTTCCTTTTCTAGTACGTTGTAGCTAGCTTTAAAAACCTTATTGAAGTCTTTTAGACTCATATTTATTACCTGTAAAATTTTCAACCTCTGGGACAGGATAAAAAAAAAATACCAAGAAACACATAAGAATATTGTTTATACATGAGTTTTCTTACGTTCCTTAGCACTGAATAAGAAATAAAAAAATAGTTATATAGCATACACAGTAAAATATTAGGGTCTAGCAATAGAAAGCAATTCCTTTAGGATGCAAATAGCTGAATTTCCTTCCTATAAAAGAACATAATGCTGTCACAAATGCTGTGGACTCAATTTTTCTCTCAGAAGTGGAGCTTCAGGTGATTTTGTAAATAACTTTATTCCCTCCCCTAACAGGAGCACTGGTTCAAAATAATTTTGCAGATAAGAAAAAGAGTGATAGAAGGATATGCTTTAGTAATAATTTTCCTTTTTAAAAGCCATTTTATTATGTACAATATCAATTTATAATCTTAAAGTGATTTAAAGGATGGCTCTGCTTCCCCTCACATATTTATCTTTTTCCACCAGCAATCCTACTGGTGACAGATCTACACAGACATACAGTCATAAAATAGGCTGCTCACATTTATTTAGAAATTATACAGTGCTTCTCATAATAAAGTCTGAATACCCTCTAAATCCTAATTAATTTATCATCCCGACATTCCTGTGATGTACATTTATAGTTTAGACATTACTTTGCCATAAGGAAAACCCATTAAAGAATTATGCTTGAAGGAAGTCCAGCTGGGACCTTAAATGGGCTTAGTTTCAGAATGACGAGCACCAATTTCTGATAATTTTATAAGAGTAAATGTGTCCATCGGACACATGAAGGATAGAAGCACACTAAGCACATCTGAAAAAGAAAGGTTATGCAATTTGCCCAGGGTCAAGAAGAAATATGGATCATCAGCAGGAATAGGAAGCAGCACACTCAATTCTCTCAGTACTCTGCAAACAAGCCCATTTTTCATCCCACAAATCATGTACTTCAGGTAAATGAAAAAACCTGAAACCCTGTTCTCAGATTGTCTCATTTGTAACAAATACACATTTAATTACCACCATTATGACCTCTCAATATTTTCCAACTTTCTAGTTGAATTAAAACCAGTCAAAACTATTTGATTCAAGCAATTCTACAACAACAGCTGAAAATCAGCTAATACCACTCAGAAAAACAAAAAACCTCCAACAACAGTACTTTTCTCAAGGTTCTGGAGGGAAAGTAAATCATTTCAGCTCTGTTTAAAGCTAGCAGCTGTTAAGAGGAACTTTCTAAAAAGTTTTCAAACTTGTACATGCAAAAGTTTTAATTATACAGTATTTCCTTCATTATCCCAAGCTTACAATATTCATAAAAAGAACACAAAAGTGGCACACTTCAACTCAGAGGTGTATGGCACCCCTCCAAATGATGAGCATGTGGTTGCCACATGGTCCCTACGTCCCTAGAATATGTTCCCATCACTTCCGACATTCCAGTTCCAGTCCTTTCCATCAGATTTCTTCAAACTACATAGGCCTTCTGCAAGTATGGGAGGACATTCATACATTAATTGTGAAGACATGTTGGAAGTCTAGCATAAGTTACAATGATACCGAAAAAGTCAAATCCTTCTCCTATTAGTGTTTGTAGCAAAATTAGCTGACCTTTTCACTAGGGACAAGAGGCTGGAGAGCAGCCCCATGAACAGAGATCTCGGGGTTTGGGTTGGTGGCAAGTTGAAAATGAGTCAACAGTGTGTCCTGACAACCAAAAGGGCTGACCGTGTCCTGAGATGCATTGAGACAGCATAGCCAGCCGGTTGAGGGGATTGTCCCCCTCTACACTGTGGCCTCATCTCGGGTACTGTGTGCAGTTTTGGGCACCTCAACATAAGCACATCAAACTATTAGAGTGTGTCAGAGGAGGGGAACCAAGATGGTGAAAGGTCTCAGGCGAAAGACTTACAAGGAGCAGCTGAGGTCACTTGGTTTGTTCAGCTTGGAGAAGGCTGAGGGGTGACCTCGTTGCAGCCTACAACTTTCTCAAGGAGGGCAGCGGAAGGGGAGGTGCGGATCTCCTCTCTCTGGTGACCAGTGATAGGATGCAAGGAAATGGAATGAAGCTGCATCACGGTAAGTTCAGATTGCACATTAGGAAAAGGTTCTTCACTGAGAAGGTGCTAGGTCACTGGAACAGGCTCCCAGGGAAGTGGTCATGGCACCAAGCCTGACAGAGTTCAAGGAGGGTCTGGGTGATGCTCTTAGTCATATTATTTAGTTTTAGGTAGTCCTGCAAGGAGCAGAGAGGTGGACTCAATGACCCTTCAGGGTCCCTTCCAACTTGAGATTATGATTCTATGACTGCTTTATCCATACGGAAGAACACTGCACATCATCTAACAATATCTGGGAAAACAAATCATATACCAGGGTTCTCGTTATTAGCCACAATCAGAAATGGCTTTTATACCATGCATTTTGACTTCCAATAGTTTCATCGTCATCAGTTAAGATGATGGTAATTAGACATCAATAAAACAAAACCGTTAAGAGTTCATTCTGTGTACAGTGTTAATAGTTACAGAGAACAATTGACCATAACACATTAACGTGATTCAACACTAATCAAACATTTACAGATGTATAGATATATAAACAGTTCCCCAGAAACTCCTGACTGAAAGACTACTGACCAAAAAAAAAAAAGTTTCCATAAAAGCTTTCTTTTAGTAAGATTATGCTTTCTGCTAAAAAATTCTCAGGAGAGTTATACTTACACATGTTTATTTCCAAGACCGTGCGTTCTAATATTCAGGCTTATCCCTTTGAAGCATACACTATTTTCAAGTCAGCAATTTAAAAGAGATAAGTAGTCTCAGGCATCTCATCCTTAATATGTTTAAGCAAGTTAACGGAGTAATGAAAAAAGCAACATTTCTACCAGAGGAGACATATTTTACTCCTCGAAAACTGGAAATTAACATACTGTACCCTACTGCCTTTTACAATATCTTCTTCAGTCTTTAGAAACACGTCTATTTATTTGATTTAGCATTAAAAAGGAATAAATATAATACCTTACTGAATGTTGACACAAGACTTCAACACATTGGTAAGAAATTTGTCAGTTTGGAAAAGATTTAGACCATTCTGTTGTTAAAGTGTTCTTCTACTCATATTAATTTTTACATTTGCAGTAGTCATCTTCTTTAAACTGTATCTCATAATTTTTTATCATTCCAAACATACAAATTTTAAGATAGCCTAACACTTTTTTCACTAGTTTCTCCTTAATCTACCTTTGGATATTAAATCTCTTTCAAAACAAGCAATTATTTTGCTTTATAAACCACACATTAAAATAGGATTTTGGCATTTTCACTTTCATAAATCCTCATAGATTACATTCCTAATCTGTCACAGCAGTTTTACATATATTGCCCCAGCATACAATTTGGGTTTTAAATCTAGTAGATTTTAGGAAACATGCATACTTCACAAACACAAAAAAAGAGATATATTCATATGGATAAATGTACCGTTCCTAACTATAACTAATGTCCATCCTGTAGAAGCCACAAAAATCATTCTTAGAATCTAATTTCAGATACCTTATAAATGCAGATTTTCCCTAAAAGCAGTAATGAGCAGACAAAATACACCAAAATGAGCCATTGCATTTAACTTTTTATAACAGCATTGAATACACAGCCAGGAACAAGAATACCACACACTAAGCTATTAAAATAAATACTATTTGCTGTTCTTTAAAACATATGTTGCCTAACCATTCCCAGATATCTTTGCATTGATTTTTTTAATAGAGGAATGATGCTAAATAAAGGATTGAGTATGCCAGCAGACTGGAGTGAAATGTCAATAGCTATCAGTTACTAACAGTATTAACCTTCTCATGCAAGCACAGAGCTTAAAGAGGGACTTCAGCTCAAGGCTCATTTACAGCATAGAGGACCAACTGCCTATCTGCACTAAGTGCTAGAGCTTGTATCATTTGCCATATTCGCTATCCTAATTTTTTTCCAGCAGATGAGTTCGGCAGCATAAGCTTGTACTCTCTACAGAATATAGGAACAAGAGTCTCCTATTCTACTGTTTTAAGTATCCATCCTGCATGATCTACAAGTATTCGTAAGAATTAGAAACATGCTCCCCATTCTTCTAGACAACCAACAAAGCGTGCGCCATGCTGGACTATAAGGTGTTTAGTTTAGCAGACAGAAGTCAACTGACTCTTCAACTGTTGCAATAACCTCTGATACGTGTTCCTCCGTACCCATCATCCACGTGGCTGCTAAACAGAAAAACGCCTCTACCTCTTCCCTCTAATGAAATTTGACTGCAGTCTCTCAGTAGGAAACAGAAACCAAGCAAAATGGGAATGATGAAGCTCCTACTTTTCCTCTCCAATGTTTTTTTTTTTTCTTTTTTTATAGTATTTTCACAGGAAAGGCTTGTCAGACAACAAGAACTATTTTTAAACTGATCTAAGTGGGTGGCTTCATTGCTTTAACTGGATCACAACGAGTGGAATCTCTGACCATAACCATTTCCTGAAGCTAAATTTTTTTCCTCCAATTAAAATTCAAAATGAAATATAAAATCCAACCGCTGATTCCATTTGGCTGCTATGCAACTTCTTTCTCGCAACTTTTTTTTAAGGGCTTTGGTTAAAATTATTTTTAATTTTTAAAAAAAACCAAAGCAATCTAGTTATGCGTGGCTATGTATCCCCTCATTAGACAAAATTTCCACAAAATACTTAGTTTCTTGAAAAGAAGTCACCCAAATAAAACCGGAGTGGTTTGTTTCTTCTTTTAAAGTATGAATATGTTTAACTAATTTTGATGTGTTACAATTCTTCTTATAATCATGCATAACTGATACTCTCTTCCTGAGTGCTCAATAGAATAATGAACTTAATTTTCAACTGCAATTACAACAAGGTAAGCAAAGCACAGCTTTCAAGAGGATCAGTGTCTGCCAGCACAACAATGATTTTGAAGCATTTTTTGAGCATTCAAGCACAGGTTTACTGCAGTCTATCAAAAACATGAGCAGTACATGTGATCCTTTAGTTTAAGGCGTCCAATTCTGCTATTAAACTTTTTAACATGGACTCATACAGCAGTCCCAAAATACACAGAGACAGTATAAAACCTCAAACCTAGACACAACTAGGAAAAACAAACAAATATATATGAATATGACTACAAAAAGAAAAATATTTCTTTTTATAGTAACAGCTTTCCACTGTATTTAAAGGAAAATAAATTAAAATTTGTCATTTTAAAATTAATTTTCATTATTTCAAAAAATGTGAGGAAAAGATGCGGACTTGCTTGTGTTAAGGATAGTTTAACATATAAATAAAATAATCATTACATTTTTACCTTTCAATTAGATTTTACAGTTTAGACACTAAGACAATATCTACCATTGGTTGGCGGTACTTAATAAGATACAATTTATACATATAATAACTTTCAATCTTACTATGAAGTAATTTTTATTAGAAGGATATGCTTTTAAATCCATGTTGCTACGTTTGTCATGTGATCACTGACTGTTAAAATACAGAATATTGGAAAAAAACATTTGACATCAAAAATTGAAGTCTATGAGATGCTGGTGTAATTAAAAGATACATTAGAGATTTTAATAGGACAAGCACACAATTGACTACTGAGCTTTAAAAAGAGGATAGCATTGAGCTCCTGATCACAAGCATCGTTAGCTTTAGTTTTAAAACTTATAGGCAGAAAAATAGAATTTCACCAACTACACAGAATTTCTATTCCGTGTAATAGCTTAGATTCAGATAACCCTAAAGGAAGGCCCAGTAATATTTATGTGTGGAGGCCCCCCATTCTACCCCCTCTAAAAAGTAACGTAGCACAGAAAATAACATATATGCCAACTTCATCACTAGCTACTCAGCAAAATCTTGGCAACAATCTAAAATACAAATAGCCATGATTTATAAATATAGGAGTAAAACACTTCCAATACCTTTATCAACCTCACTCCAGCATTATAAGATACTATTAAAAAAAGAATATTTTGTATATAATATACTGATATTTCAGATAGATCACAGGTTCGACGCCATAAAATATATTACAAACATAATACTAAGGATGTAGCAGAAAAAGGCAGTAGGAAAGTAAAACATGAAACACATCCCACAGTAACTTTTCCTACTACAATCCCTTCTACTTCATCAACAGCAGAATTTCCTATTTATACCTCACATCAACCCAACTTTTGGATCATTTACGTCATCATGGAATTTGGCTCATTATTTTTAATCTCATTACCAAGGGGGAGGTTGTACCTTTTAGATTTTGCACATTATGATGCCAGCTTTCCTTCTGTTTTTCAATCACTTACTGTCCTGAGCATTGGCAATACATCTCCCTTTTTCCACAGATACACATCACAATATCTTCACTGTTCTTATTAGACATTATAGCAAGAGAAATGCCTGCTCATGCAGCAGTCATACCTTCATATTGCTTTGTAGAACTATTCATCACCTACGTAACCACTAGCACTAGGATCTGGCATCAGAGTACTGATGAAATTAATTCGCATTCAGGTGTAACAAGAAATTCCTCTCTGAAGTTTTGCAACAAAGAACTGTATCCAGGTCTTTCACATATTCACAAAGTGCACTATTAATTTGCATCTCCTAAATGTAACTTAGTATTGAGTGCTAAATGAGTGTTGAGGGTTTCCAGGGGAACAGCAACCATATTTAATGCCTCTTACTAATAGATCAGTAACTAAAATCTAGCTCAGGTGAATAAAACTAATAGCTATTCTCTTAGAACAACTTTTTAGGTAGACAATAACAGCCTTTTTCACTGACCCAGCTCCTTTTGTTCGGCAGCTATAACGTTTTTAGAATCACAGTCAGAAATTATATGAAAGGGTACATTTGGTGTGATTCAGCTGAGTTCAGAGATCTAACTGATCCAGGTACATGATAGATGGTAAGAAACTGCCAGATCTCTGTGTTATTGCTTAGACCACAACATAGGGTAGTAAGCAGTATATGAAGGAGTGCAACTCTACGTCAACGATCAGCGAGAAGCAGTCACATTAAAACTTATTTCTTCTGAATTGCCCAGTATCTGCAAGCCATCATGTCCTCACTGTTGTGATAGCTAGATCAAAGCTAGTATGTTCAATACCACTTTGATTGTATTAAAAGTCTAGAAATAAAGACTGCTCCTGGAGACACTTTCCAATTCTGAGCCCAATTTCCCTTCAGAGCCTAAAAGAGTCAATGTCCTGTCAATGCCATTGCTGGAAATAACATGAACTACATTTAATGATACATAGCAAACACACTGGGCACTTGGTCTTGGCACGGAAAATTATGAAATACTAGTGATATTCCTTGAACTTGATACTAATAGCTCTACATTAACTTAATAATACTATAAAATAGTGTATTGACTTTGAAGCATAATTCAAATTCAATAGTTCAGGGTCTGGTAAAACCAGGTACAAAACTAGGTACAATGCCACAGAGCTTAATGTTACTGATCTGTGGTGTTTCTCGAAACCAATAAAAGTATAAACTTAGCCAAAGACTAGTTTATGGACAGTAATGGGAAGTAAGATATGCAGCTCCCCTCACTCACTCATATGACCATGGAAATTATTTCAGAAACCTATAATGAAAGAGTTTGCTAATTTGTTCTAGTCATAAGGAAAAACACCCTCATGATTAATCCTTACAGTCTGATTAGTCCTGGCTCCTGAGCCTTCCCCCAATTGCCCAACGTTCCTTTTCTGAATTCACTTTTCTGTAGGGAAAAAAGGGGAACAGTAAGGTAGGTGGCAACCTATTTAGGGTCTCACATCCCTTGAGCCAAACAAGACCACAGCTGACAGCCAGTGTACTGTTAAAGCTCGACCACTATACATGACGACTGAAGCTACTGCAAGCGTCCTTCTCAAACAAAGTGTGTTGTAAGGGGATTAATTTTTTTCTCCCTAAAAGCCATAAGCTTTTTCCTGTCACAACTCTAACCGTAAGCTCAAAGATAGCAACACAGGTATAAGAGAGCTGTGAAACCTTCACAGACCACCAGTCATGCAGACAATTTTAAGCTTAACTGCTTTTTACTCTCAAAAAAACCTATTTCTAGAACTCAGGAGGTCAAGCTGTGTGTGGGGAGGTAAGGAGGGAGCGTTTACGACTGACTGCAATTTATCCTAATTACATGGCACGACATACACACATTTTAAATTCCATGACTATAGATACAATATAAAAATTTTTTCAAGATCTGGCAATATTTCTAGAGAGCATAACCATGTTCAAATACTCATAGCTATATACTAACGTATATATGCATATGTATATACTGGCAGTTAAATTTTGAGATTCCAACACCTGGAAATGTTTCAAACATTAATTTGATATTTCAGGATATTAACACGAAACATTTGACTGTCATATTTTACTGTATTCCTCTTTTGTTACTACCTAAAAGCAGTACTCATCCCAGGTCAAAACGATTTATGAACTACTGTAAAATGTTGTTTTTATTGTTAATACTTATCACAAGAAGTGATTTGTACATATACGTACACAAAATGTCATAAAGTGTGTTCTGTATGCTACTGGAAAAATCTATCACTATATCTATCACAAAAGAGGTTACTTTAATAAAAAAGGGTGTGCGGTATTAAAGAGATTTAAAATGATAGGCAGTGAAATAAATCACTGCAAGGGAAGAGTGAAGATTAAAATACTTAAACTTAAGAAAGGAAAAATCAAAGTTGATTCAGAATCACATTTATGAACATCATCTACCCCAAGTAAGACTGAATTTCAAGAATGATATAAAACCAAGCATGCACTGCATAAATTATGCATATTTATTTATAATGCCTATTTAGTATTCATCAGGAGCATGCTTACATGACAGGAAACTTACCTCATACAACTTAATGAACAAACAGATTGAAAATATAAACAAGAGATTGTGGAATTTAGCAATAAAAAGGATAGTGGATAGCACAGTACCCAGCTTCCAAATTAGCCTACACATTTTTCTTCTTCATTAACATATTTGTTTTGCAACATTTCAGAGACACAAAACCATCAACAGTTTTTATGACCTTCCTAAGTGGCAGATCTTATTAAGGATGGAAATTCATCATGCAACTATCCAAAAATCATATCCTTGATACTTTATATTGAAAGAAATTCTAAAAGCAAATATTGGGAATTGGCACTATCATGCCAACAGGATCAACCTCAAGTTTGATATTGTTAAATAAAATGCAAATCCCTCAGTATTTCTTGCTTGGGTTGGGTAAATCTATAGCTCTAGTTAAGGATCAAGCTCATTAACTCTATTTTTGAGGCTTTTATTTTGTTCAAGGAACAAAGTATTTATCTTATAAAAGAAACTTTTTACACAGATCAGTTGGTGAGAACCACATACATGGCTGCTTACTCTAGATTCTTTTGTGTATTGACAGACCGGTCAATTTCATTTTATTCACATCTTATGATTTTATCAACATGCCTAACGAAAATTATTAGTTTGACATGATTTAGGAGACATGATACCTATCTATTTATATATATATATATAAAAAAATTATTCTTACCAAGATGACTTGGAAAAGAACTGGAAAAAGATGGGTTTCTTCCACAAGGCTGTAAAAACATATTTATTTAAATTAAGACTTATTTAAAAAGAGAAGAAGAAGTGAATTCTTATTTAACATACTAAATTCACAAAAGGAGAAGAGTAGTAGAATAGCTGTTGCCAAAATCCATGACCCAGAACCCCAGCCTTTGACTAGCTCTCAACAAAATGAGCTCCGCTTCAGCTATTAAATAGAAACAGCAATGTTATACTGCTTTGGAAATTAGTTTGAGGTCTGCTTCATTGATGCGTTTCAAGTGAGCGGAACAGTAATTAAATTAATATTTTTAAATAGCAGAAATTAATCAAAATTCAGAAATATAACACCATACATACTATGGAACAGTCAGTGTGCACCAGTAAAGAATCTGAATTAATAGACTCAGCGCATATAGTGAAATTATAAATACGCTGTGTTTTTTAAAGCATGCTACATTAACTGACTTCTTGGGTTTAACATATACATTTGTCAGCCACTTCTCTTGACAATACCAAGGAGTGGTTACCCAAAAGAATTTAACTATATTCTCCAGAATTTTAAAATCAAATACAAACCAGTGTATATATATTTATAAGAAAGAGGAATATTCTCAAAAAACAGTAATACTGTACATTAATGCAGTCTTTTCTAGTCTTAGAACCCAATATGCTTTATATTTATTAGTAAAGTATGTCTCTCTCACAAACACTAAGATGACATATGAACTATACGATTACACAGTCTTTCCTGTATTATACTAATTTGAAGAATGATTCTCCCTTTTCCTTACACACTGCACTCGATGCCCCCTCACCAAACACCACAGAGAACACCAATTTTTGTGTTTTGAAGATTTTCGCTTGTGTCTTTATAACGTTACTGAACTGCTTCATAAACAATAGGTAGGTTTAGCCTTATGATACAGCTATAAGATAAGATTGTATTAGGAAGTCCATTTAATAAATGCAAAACTCAAACACAGAGAGCACATCTGAAAGTGTTGAGGACGTCCACTATTACTGTATGCTCGACCTGAAGCAGATGCATTTGCATACTTATTCAGGGAACTCGGCATACAACATACTACAAAATTGTCTTGCAAGTAGTATGTCAGTTAAAAACACAAAGTTATATAATATAGTTCTCTGTGCATAAACAGGAGTTATATTTGACTAAAATACGCATTTAGTTTCATGTTTGAAGCTTTACCGTATAACGCCCTATATGGGATTCTGGTACAACAATAATCAGATTAATTCTGTTTGGTAAACTATTTGTTAAAAAGAACCCATATGTTCCTAAAATTACATTTTTCCATTTAAGAGTTTTTATTCATCTCCAGTAAGAAAAAGAGGAGAAGGTACTATTTTTATGGATAGTATAAGCTAAAGCACTAGACTGTGGACTGAAGCAACTAAAAGGAATAGCACATTCTCTTCTATGAATTTAATGAGAAAATTGAAAGGCGGCTAGAAGAAACATCCAAGGCTCATAAAATCATAAAATGCTTTATTTACATTAATGTCATCTATCAGAGCCCTGGTCGCTTATATTTACCGAAATCATGTTATGTAAGGAAATATAATACAGTAACAAGGAATGAAAGACATGCTAACAACCACTATTTATGAAGAACTGAGAATTACTTAGAAGCCATACATGTGCACTAAGTATAAATAATGATTTCCTGTTTCATATAGTTTTCCTATTTCTGTGATCCTTGCATTCACCTAAATGTATTAATGATGACCATATAGAATCTATATGAAGTCAGGGTGGGAGTAGGGGCTTAGCTAAGAAGCTTTATTACATTGTACAGCACCGGCATGCAGACTTAGAGACAAGTAAAACTCATCCACTAAATTGGTCGAGGCATAACAGAACAATATAACTGTATGCACCTCTATGAACATGTTTAATGTAGGTAAGTAGCAGCCTTGTTCAACCAGGTGTGTTCTATCTTTCTTGCATACAGGAATGTGTAAAAGAAGTTATACCCAACAGAAAACATAATACATTCTGAGAGAGAAAGAAGGGTTTATATAGGGAAAGAAACTTGTTATTTCTAAAGTTGAGAAGCCTGAATTTAAGGACAATTTGTGTTCTTTTTAAGTTGACGGAAAAAATATCCATATGCAAGGGAAATTCCAACAAGTTCCCTACATGGGTCAGGAGAACCTAGAAGCCATTCTCCCCAGTGCCATCTAACAACCTTTAAATAGACAGTTATGGCACCTTAGACACAGCCAGGTCATAAGAGAGTCCCAGGACTGCAGATAAGAAGAGTTATTATATTTGAGGTTCATTTTCCAGGGCCAAGTCTACTAGTTTAATTAAAAGTTTAGACCATGCCTGTAAGCAGAATTTTGCTGACGTGGTTATAAAACTCCTGGATGTAAAAAAAGGTCTTTTAACCACCACAGACTACCAAAAAGAGCAACTATTGTAACAGCAATCATAATGACAAAATGAAGTTTTGCCAGCACAAACCTTATGTTCAGGGCATACTGGAATTACTTACCCCAGCAAAAGCTACTTACTTTGCTATGTAAGCAGCATTTAAACTGAGAACACATTGCCAGTAAAATACAATCAAATACCAAGAATAGGTAAGCAACCCTAGTTGAGGCAAAACAGAAAAACTCCTTCGTGGTAAGGAGTAAATATGAAACAATTGGTTTCAAAACCTTTAAGCAGTCCTGATTTCTACAAAGTCAGCTATACTTTCTGCTGAGATAAGCTAATATGAAAACTATAGCCAATATGGCTATTCTTAAAGGTCACCTGCAAACCTTTATGATTCAAACAAGAAATAGCTACAGCCTTTCAAGAAAGTTATATGTATAACTTAAGCATAAACTCACATCAAACAATGTATTAAGACAAAGCTTAAATCTGATTTATCCCAACTTTGTGCATTAGAGAGAGAGTGACATTATGACATTCTTCATTGATATCTTTTTTTTTTTTTTTTTTTTTTTTTTTTTTTTTACAAAAGTTTTACAAAGGAAAAGTCTTAAAGCAGATAGAAGAGGATTTTAGCTATGGGATTTATTTCAGAGAGTGGTCATATTCTAAATCAAAAGTAGTTTGCTTCTTTGTAGACTTTTTAAAAATTTATATTAAATTAGGTCCTATCCTGTTTGGAAAACATATAGAATCATAATTGTACATATAAGCAAATTATAATTCTAAATATCAAGTACTCGCCTTTTTCTTCTTTAAATTGAAATAAACAATACTGGCTCAAAGTAACCAGTCATCGGATTTTATAAGACTTGTCATCAGTACAATCTGAATTTTTAACTCTAACAATTTTCAGAATGAGATTACACCTTTGATTTTGCTTTCAAAAAATAGACACGTTTTGTTTTTCTAAGACATCCTAAATTGCCTTCTTTCAAAATACAAACCTACTGCAGGACACAATGCAGAACAGAAGTTTTTTGCTACAGGTGTGATCCCTTAACAATCCCAGGCACCTACTTGGAAGTTAAAGCCTTACAACAGGACTTCTGGTTCAGAGTTTTCTGTCCCAGCATTTGCATGCAAAAGGAAGTACCATATATGAATTCACACTGCCTTGCATTCACTTCTCACATGACTCATTCTGGTACACACTAATGAAGGCAGTCTTGAGGAGAGAGCATAAGACTAATCTCCTTTCTTATTGGGCATCAAGAATATCTGTACTGGTTCCCTATTCAGAATTCTTTGATGAAAATGTGATGGGATATTTCAGTTGTACGTGTTCAAGATAGGTATTATACCAAGTTAAAAAAAAAAAGTGAGAAATTAATAAAACTTCTGATCTTGTGTGACTTGCAAAGCAATTTAATACTGTCACTATTTTATTCCTTCAATTAAAATAGTCTAACAATTACATATTCTTATTTAGCTTTTTTTTTTTTTTCTCAAACTAAACTTTTAAAGTAAATTCTCTGCTCAAATACAAACCCATAACTTCCACATCTAGATTGCTGTTTTCCTCCACTATAGGTAGGATTTTCCTGTAGGCAGGCTATACCTATGGTGGCAGCTGGTCCCTAAATAAAGGAAATGGCAAAATTCTTCTATAAAAATAGAGCATTGTGAATTTTCCAAAACACTAATATTTGTGCTCTTAAGTCTCTTCCTTTTCAAAAATCACTACATTATAGTATTGTCATAAGTTTTTTTCATAAAAAGTCACAGATTGCTACACCTGGAGTAAACACTACTAATAAGTCTTTTGCTTCTCGTTATACAGAAAAAATATCTTTTCTAGGAGGACAGCGATGCAACAAATAAGACATACCTCACAATAAAAACCAGGAGTTAGTACACAAACAGAATTTGATTTTGACCTATGAGAAATGACTTAAGAATCCATGCTCTTTACATCATGATGTGCTGCAGTCTGCTGTTATTCATGTCAGTATTTTTGGTCTGGATAGTTCATAAAAAACCCCAAACCCACAAGTTATCAAACTGAAAAGCTGCAATAAAGGTTAGAGAATAAACACAAAACACCCATGACCTCATGCCACTTTAGCCGCATAGAAAGATAAAAAGTTCGTGGAGATGTTCAACTGGAAACTCCTCGATCCCAATCTCATACAGCAAGTAAACTAAGGGATATGAGTTTCTAAGTTGGAATAGCCTCTCAGGGCCATTGCTGCCTTGAGTAAATTACAGAAGAGTTCATATAAATTTACTCTTTTTAGGTGAATCCCAAATAATAAAGACCCACCACTGAACTGGAAAGTTTCAATGTCATCTTACTGCCACACTTTCATACCATGCCTTTAAGTAGCTGTTCAAAGGCAAAGACGATGATCCATTGATTTTAAGAAATATTATACCAAGGCACAATTTACAATGGTGTCTACCATAAAATACATCAGGGAGAAGATCTATCAACCATATCTATACTGGTCCCAGTTATTTTAAAGTCAATTTCATTGAAAAGAGCTATTCTTCAATTCCTGTTCCCAAGCCTTCTCAGCTACTGTAGTTTACATCTCAAATGACCCAGTGGGCAAGGAGCAAGAGAGGATTTTTGGGCTTTCTGCAGGCAGAAAATTATGTTGGATATAAAATAATTAGATTTTTATTTAATGCCTTACTTTTTGTAGTAGACAGAAAAGGAAGATACATATAGATCTTAATTATAGTGTTTGAGAGAGATATACATCACCATTATTTGATGACTATATTTTAAAGATCTTTCACAAGTGTATAATTAATATTGAACATGGGAAACCTGACATGGAAAGGCTGACTGCCATTTATAAGCACAAAGGAACAAGATTTGAGAATTAAAATAAATGTACAACTCCACTGTAAGAAAAATATCTGAAGCAGGATATTTCTTCTTTCAAATACCTTATTTGCTACAACTGTCAAGGTCTGTGAAATTCAAGGAAAGTGTTTTTCAATAAGTATAATATGAAGATTTGTATTAAATGTACTGATCCATAGCAGTTTTGTTTTTATCATGTATCAGCAGTTGAATTGTTAATAACTCCCAGGAACTATGTGATGAAATGAAAGAGGCTTACTTTCAGCCTCAGCATAAGCTCAAAATCTGTCTGTTGCACACATTTATTGGAAGGGTGACAATGCAGTCCTAGTCATTTTGCCAGCGGTCTCAGCAAGCTTACTGAAGGAGAACAGCTTGTATTTTCAATTCCTGTTCAGTTTTGCACTTCAAAATTCCTATTCTACAGGAATATTTGTCTTTTGATATGTCTAAACCACAACATAGCGTCTCACCAATTTCCCATTATTTACTACATTTTTACCCTTGCCTATTCACAAATAGCATAGAATAACTAACCAACAATCCTAAAACAAAATGTTCCCCCTTTAAAATACAGAATCATAATACAACACGATTCCCATTCAGTGAAGCAGAAATTGCAAGGGGGCATGAAAATTAAATTAAATTTTTTAAAAATTTAGAAGTGAAGTGTTATGTATTATCGGCCCCAAATATTAGTCATACAACATGGTATAAAATAAGAAAACACTACAACCAAAAGCTTGAGGGGCACTAAGGGTTATAGTCATAAATAAAAATGTTCGAAGCTCTCTGACAAAGTTGCAGCCTCTGCAACTGTGCTTTGCACATTCAGTGGCAACATAAAACTTCTGCTCTACTGGAATTATACCAATTTCCTGCCTTTTAGGGTATATATTCTTTATTTCACTTTTAAAAAGAAATTACATGAAGTTTGACTCCTTAAAAACATCTGATTTAAAAAACTGTCTTTCTTTCCCTTGATTACTAAGTCCTGAAGGATATTTTGCTTGAAAGATTTATATTAATATTTCCATTATGTGTTATCTTCATGGTCTCTTGACACCTAGGAGTCGATGTTTCCTCCTAGCTTTGAAAAAGAATTGATTTATTCCAAAACATTAAAAATACATATTCAAGACCTTTTCAACAGTCTCCTATTTTATAGTCTCATCAAGGACAAAAATATCTTCGCTCTCTCCGATATCAAGAATTTGAGATTTAAGCCCGCAATGTTCCAATTCACATTGCTGATGACACTCTAGAAAGAACAAATTACTTCTCTGAATGAACTATCTGCAGTAATAATATAAACTCTGCAGTAGATAATATAAATATCTGCAATAATAACGTAAAGTAATATGCCAGGCTATTCCTAATTGACCAGTACCATCAGGATAAAAAAAAAAGCAACGTTCCTCCTGAGATTAGATATTTACTTTTTCTTCTTCTTTTTTTTTTAATAAAGAACCTAGCTTTCTGTATATAATAAATTTAGTTGGTTTCATTGTGGGCCACAAAAATAGCCCAAGATTGCCAGTGATAATACCTAAACGCCACAGTTTATTTCAGTTTGTTCAGTGGCATATTTCAATATGGATACATGGTTGATATTTTTTTCTATTCCACTTATCTCTAAGAAACAAAAACAGGAAAACTATGCATTGATTTACATATTACACAAACTTGCAGAAAATGACAGAAACTGATTTACAAAGACATAAACTGACGCTAACTCTAGTTTTGATTAATTCAGTTTTCCAAGATCATTTTACAGATTTTTTTTTTCCTCACTGTGCATAACAATTAAAACTGTATTTTGAGCTCTACATGACTGTTACTAGAAATTAGAATTTACTAAAGAACAAAAGCTCCATTTAGGGACGATTTTCAAAATTTAAGTTGAGTCTAAACCACAATTTGCAAATACACTCAAAATTATTCAAACTGTCTTAACACATTTTAACATTGGTTTTATTTCACTCTGAAAGAAAACATTTTCAGGAAAACTGGACTGTACTACTTTGTCCAGTGGTAGCCTTGGCTGCAGTGACCACGAGATGGTGGAGTTCAGGATCCCGCATGGAAGAAGCAGGGCAAAAAGTAAAATTGCAACCCTGGACTTCAGGAGAGCTGACTTTGCCCTCTTCAAAGACCTACTTGGAGGAATCCCATGGGTTAAGGCTCTAGAAGGTAGGGGGGTCCAAGAGAGCTGGTTACTATTCAAGGACCACTTCCTCCAAGCTCAAGATCAGTGCATCCCTATGAGAAAGAAATCCAGCCAAAGAGGCAGGAGACTTGAATGGATGAACAAGGAGCTTCTGGAAAATCTCAAATGAAAGAAGGAAGTTTACAGAATGTGGAAAAAGGGACTGGCCTCTTGGGAGGAGTATAGGAACATTGTCAGAGTATGCATGGAAGCAATGAGGAAGGCTAAAGCCCACTTGGAATTAAATCTCGCAAGGGATGTCAAGGACAGTAAGAGGACTTCTTCAAGTACATCAGTAGCAAAAAGAAGGCTAGGGGAAATACGGGCTTGCTGCTGAATGAGGTGAGTGCCCTGGTGATGGAGGATGCAGAGAAGGTGGAGTTACTGAATGCCTTCTTTGCTTCAGTCTTTACTGCTAAGGTCAGCCTTCAGGAATCCCAGACCCTGCGGGTAAATAAGAGAGCCTGGAGAAAGGAAAACTTTCCCTTGGTTGAGGAGCATTGGGTTAGAGATCATTTAGGCACAGACTCAACACCCACAAATCCATGGGCCCTGACGGGATGCACCCATGAGTGCTGAGGGAGCTGGCAGATGTTATTGCTAAGCCACTATTCATCACCTTTGAAAGGTTATGGAGAATGGGAGAGGTGCCTGAGGACTGGAGGAAAGCCAGCGTCACTTCAGTCTTCAAAAAGGGCAAGAAAGAGGATCCAGGAAACTACAGGTCAGCCAGCCTCACCTCCATCCCTGGAAAAGTGATGGAATACCTCGTTCTGGATGTCATCTCTAAGCACGTGGAGGAAAAGAAGGTTGTCAGGAGCAGTCAACATGGATTCACAAAGGGGAAATCATGCTTGACCAACCTGATAGCTTTCCAGGATGGCATGACTGGCTGGGTAGATAAGGGGAGAGCAATGGACGTTGTCTACCTCAACTTCAGCAAGGCTTTTGACACTGTATCCCATAACGTCCTCATAGGTAATCTTAGGAAGCGTGGATTAGATGAGTGGAGAGTTAGGTGTATTGGGAACTGGCTGAATGGCAGAGCTCAGAGCACTGTGATCAGCAGCGCAGAATCTAGTTGGAGGCCTGTAACTAGCGGTGTTCCCCAGGGGTCGGTACTGGGTCCAGTCTTGTTCAACATATTAATCAATGACCTGGATGAGGGGACAGAGCGTACCTTCAGCAAGTTTGCTGATGACACAAAACTGGGAGGAGTGGCTGACACACCAGAAGGCTGCGCCACCATCGAGCGAGACCTGGACTGGCTAGAGAATTGCACGGAGAGGAAACTAATGAAGTTCAACAAGGGCAAGCGTAGGGTCCTGCACCTAGGGAGGAATAACCCCATGCACCGGTACAGGTTAGGGGTTGACCTGCTGAAAAGCAAGTAAATGATCTTTTGCTAAATAATTTTAACTAATTTCATATATGAAAAAGCCTCAGACAATTCTGAAAAAACTTTTACTCATACGCTCTTAGTTACATGATTTAGTTTTAGGTAGTCCTGTGAGGAGCAGGGAGTGGAACTCAGTGATCCCTATGGGTCCCTTCAAACTTGAGATATTCTATGATATGAAAAACACAATAGCATGTCAAGCAACTTTTTCTTGCTTCTGGCCTTCTGTAGCAAAGCACTTTCATGCCTGAGAGTGTTCATACAGAACTGTTTGCACAAATAAGGACTGCAATCAGTCTTACATCAAGCAAGATCTTTGGTTATTATTCTTATCCCTAAGAAACATGATCTGTTAAAAGAAAGAATGAGTGTGAGAAAGTACTTCCTTCACCAACAAAATCAACACTCAACCAGTAACCTTGGAACACTTCCAATACTGCAAAGCCTTCACGTTACACATCAGACTTCCAACACTTTGTTAGTCAGATTAGCATTTTAATGAAAGCTTCTGAACCCACATGTTTTTTTGAAAGGTGATCTGTAAAGTGTAAACACAAACACACCCATCTGCTAAATTACTGACCTATGTTTTCAATACACTAAATAAGGAAGGTAAAGTAAGCCTTACACCTTCAATCTAGCTCATTTGAGACTCTTCTCTTTTAATATTTCCTTCAGATCATGACACATCAAGAAGCAAGGAAACAGCATAAAGGACATGAAGTGGGTTTGGGGCTTGTTCTAAAATAGTCTACAGTATTGTAAATCCTTCTACATATCCTCCCCCACCAAAAAAAAATCTTACCGATTTTAAAGTAGAAACCACTCAGTGTCACAATTAACAAGGTTATCTTTCAGTCCTCTAAACTTTTCCTCCATTTAAGAAAGAAAAAAGAAAAAAAACCAGCAAAATATTAAAAGTCTATTAAACCTAAACTGATTAAAAAAAAAAGCACCAGCAAAAAAAGTTGAGGAAACGTTTGAGAGTAGTAGCATTTCTGAGTTGGATCTGTATGAGGATTTAGGTGTCCTCATGGTCCTACAATTTCCAGTCATAAAAAGTAAAAGCATCTATTTTTATATATGTGGAGAATGTTGGCCTAAAATCAGATTTGCAATATTCAGAACACTGAGCAGGGATCTGCCTAATCTAGCCAATATGAAGGCTTAAAATGCTCCTATCTTCCAGGTTCAGTAATCAATACCGATTTAGGATTCACAGCCTCATGCATTACTTGCTTCTCTTGTTTTCTTTTTAAAAAGAGTAGTTTGGGTGTGTGTGTGTGTGTTGTGTTTTGTTTTAATGATTACCAAATGTCTTCCTTAAAAGCGTAAGGGAGACCCAGGTTCCAAACCTGTCCTTCAACCCCAAGCCTTCTCTCTTCAGGGAAATTTAGCTAGTCGGTAGCTAGTTTAGTTCACTCTACAGAGGGTTATGCTCCAACCTCTAGCTGTCCTACCAAAGGGAAAGAGAATTAGAGGTTTATTAGACCACAGAAGGACAGAATGACTTTGCCACCTATAATTTTAGTTCACCATCTGGAAAAGTGAGATCAAAGGGTGTACCTTATTCAAAACTTTCTGCTTTCACAGGAGATATTTAAAAGACAGAAAATGTGTTATCAGATACTAACTTTTGAGAAAAGTTGGATGGGGGTGTGAAAATCTGGGTATTACAGCTGAACAAATGAGTAGAAGCTATTCTGAAGAACAGAACTGGTGGGCGTGCACAGAGCAAGAACCAAGACATTAATTTTAAAGGGATGACATTTCAAATCCATGACAGATCTTTGAAGAAGTCAGTCAGCAAGTGGACAACGGAGAGCTGGTTGATACACTATTCTTGAGCTTTCAAAGTGTGCTTTCTAAGGACCACTACTAAAGACTCTTGAAAAATAACCACGACTGTTCAGATTGCAAAAGGTACAGCTAAAGTAAACAATATACCAGAAATTTATGAATTAGTGTGTGCTTCTTTTTCACTGTAAGAACTTGATGTCATCAAATTAA
This sequence comes from Chroicocephalus ridibundus, assembly GCF_963924245.1. NCBI lineage: Eukaryota > Metazoa > Chordata > Aves > Charadriiformes > Laridae > Chroicocephalus > Chroicocephalus ridibundus. The sequence goes on from NC_086285.1 coordinate 49,505,146, forward strand.
GTGGCAAGTGTCAGAGTAAACAAAGAAAACCAAAGCAAATGCCTAAAGATGATAAATCTCCATATGAAGGTGATTATGCTATGGAGTAACTATTAATGCTGAAAGTTATTTGTCAAATATCTTTTTGAAACCATGTAAATAGAATGAAAATTACTCATCAATAGCTACTATCTACAGAACACCTTTTCTTCTTATATAGTTTCTGAAAAAATAACTCACGGGGGGCTGAGATAGCCTGCAGAAAGTATTGCCACTCGCTTGCCTTGTTCCTATATTCTTCTCTGGGCACCTACAGTTGAACACAAGTCAATGGATTGGATGGTGGTTTAGAGTCACTTCATGCTGAACAGAGAATTTGTGGTAGAACTAAATTAATTAACTGAAGTCTGCAACTCCCACTGTAGCACCCTAAACAGCTGACCCTTCCTCATTACCTGCTTATTTTTTATTTGCTATTTATATTCACAATGTCAAAAATTCACTATTGAAAGTAAAAATAACCAAAGAATGAATGTTATTTTCTCCTTCTGCTTAATGCTTTACTTTAAAAGAGTAAATTTGTGAACCTTACAATATGACATTTTTCAATAATTGACTTAACAGGAACATCAAATAGTAGCCTTGCATTTTTGAAAAATTGGACATTCAGCAATTGATCAGCAACACGAAAGTGGAAACAAAATTACAGGTATAAGGTTAATAGCTAATTTCTTTACTAAAGGGTAACTTTTATAAAACGTAACATTAAGGAGTTGTGTTTTACATTAAAAACGATGATTAGTATTACAGTCAGTACATGACTAGACTATGAGAACTCACTTGCAATAATGAACTCTGACCACTGCCTTTGATATGAATTACAATGATGTGCGACTTGACAACACTTATTAGCTGACACACAACATTTCAAGACTCTGTTTTCTGGGTAAGTCTTCATGCCTGGTGTTATTCAATAAAGCAGCATATATGTAAACATTATATCAAATAATAGGAATAGCAAAGACCATATGAATTCTTTGCTGTTTTATATTAGCATTATTTCTCCAACAAGAAAATGAGGGTTTTTACAACTCAGTTTTCAGACATGAAACTAGTGTAATCAGAATCAGGCTCAAAACCTACATAAATATTGCCCAAAGTTCTAATAAAACTTTATCATCCTCTGACAATCTCTGTCAATCCATTTGCATTGTGACTTTCTCACTAATTTTGTGCATCTCTAACATGCAGTTCCACTGTTCAGTTCAGTAGGACTAGGCCTTATAAGCTTACCTGTTGTCAAAACTACTCCATATTATTTTATTCGCATTCATTACAGGAAACAATAAAACACAAAAACAGAGAAGTAATTTAGAAGCAAATAGGTCTACTTTTCAAAGTGAGCACTTCAACCATAAGCTAGAAAATTAAAATGACTAACGAGAAGAACAAAGTGTTTTTAAAGCAATTAATATAAGCCCACATTAATTAATTCACCAGGAAATGAAAGCACTGAAGTGCTAACCCTCTAGTCTAACGGCAAAGAAAGTACAGCAGGTTCGAAGATAAATCTATGCATAATGCTAACAAGCCCTTGTGAACCAAATCACAATTCTACCAACTCAAATAAAAGCACCACACTGAACTCCAAAGAGTTTGTTGGGGTTTTTTTAAATAGAGGGCATAGATACGAGATAGACCATTTCAGAATATACTGAAATGTAAACAAATGCTAACGTAGAACTTCGTGATGATAAGAGGATCAATCCATTACTAACACTGACACTAAAATGTGCCTTAATGGTCTTTAATAGATAATGCATGGGTACAAACAGTAGCGTAAATGAAGTTTGAAAATTGGACCATTCTTGGATGATTCCAAAGACATTGTGATAAAAAGTTACTTTAATTAGTCAAGACAATCTGCTGTGGTGTACAAGGTCTATCCATCTATCATCTTCGCAGGTACTAGATCTGTGGCATTTAGAAGCAGCAGATTTTTTGTCGCTCTTCAGCACCTTCCTATTTTGTTTTCTGAAGCCTCTTCCCCTTTTCTAGAGCAGTGTCTAATGTCTGAGAAATTTAAAGTAAGTAAGAAGGTGGGGAAGGTTCCTTAATTTGCTCCCCTGTCCTTCAATCCACCATAACTCTAAGAAAGGTCACACCATTAGTTTTCAGATTATTTAAGCAGAGCTAATTGATATATCATATTAATAGAAACTAAGAAATTCACATCAGCTCCTCCTTATTACTATAAAAATTTAGCAATCTGATCATTACAGACCACAATAAAACAACGTACAAAACTCAAAGCAGGAACCAAAATAACCCCAACCCTTAATGAATACATCATGTCAGACTTTCTATCCATACATATACATATGTACAACCTATATATTAAGTTGAAAAACATACAAAAGGACAAGGTATCTGATGGTACTGCTCCTTTTGAATACAGACTTTGGATAGTTAAATCAGATCTCACCCTGCTGCGGACATTTGCTCCCACTGTGAGAAGTTCAGTTTCTCCAACTCCTTACACAAGTACAATCCACCAAGAGTAATTAACAAATGGAAAAAAACCCCTAATGTAAATTCCCAGTAGTCCAGAGATTAATCATTAACTGAAACTACATGTTCCCTTAGTATCAGCAATTTCTTTTAAAAATCATCAATCTCAAAATAGCTAAAGATGAACTCTGCCATTAATTCTCACACTGGTTTTAATGTCCACAATTTTTCTTATCATAAAACATTAAAAATTCTTGAAGGAAAAAAAGGCAATAGGTATTTAGGAGAGCCACAACAGAATACGATTAACACTCTTAAAGCCAGACTATTGGCTTTGAGCCAAGTACAAAATAGGCAACTGATGGACAGATTCTGTTCAAAGCTCACCCTCCCAGTATCTGCTGCTTTCTTAGTAAAGAACCTCTAAGTGAGGTTGTATCAGACAGGAATTGATGCATGATGTAAGAACAGGTATATAAAGGAAAATTCTGACTCATTTACACTCTAACACATTAAGGTGAAAACAAACAAGAAAATGGTCACCCTTCTCTAAAACTGGATTTTCTTCCCGTGGATGCTCATACGATCAGCCATCCAAATACTTAACGTGCTCATATTAAAGCTTTTTTACAGCTACCATCTTACACATGCTGGAACTTACGTTTGTGACACATCTAATTCTGCAGCACATTAATGGGATATCACAAGAATTCTCCACTGCTAAATTGAAAACCAATAAAGTGGAAGAGCTCCCATAATACAGAATGCTAAAAACGACCCCCAAGAGTAGAGCAACGGCAAACATTACAAGGATTTTTTTTGTATTATTACGAAATATTAATTATTAAAGGCATTCAAAACATGTATCATACATTAGCAGTATTTTATCATAAGCTTACTAGACATTAAAAATATTATAATATTTGAATATCTGTGCCTCTGCCATATAGAACAAACTACCTGTTATACAAAAAGAAGTGTCAAAAAAATGGTAAGAAGAAGATAGAATGGTTTTCCTCTGATATCAAGTTAGTTGATTTATGGTTTTTCACCCATGAAAAAAATATGAAACAAAAGATTGGAGTGCATCTGTCTCCTTTCAAGTGCTACAATAAGAACAGCTCAAATGCTCATGTCTCTATTGGGAAGCACACAAGAAAAGACTGAGGGGATGGGAAGAAGAAGAAAGATAAGTGTGAGATAAAAGAAAAATGGTGGTATTGAAGAATAGAGAGAGCAAGAAAGAGAAAACAGGTTAAGTGAACATGTCTGAGAACAAGCTATCATACAGAACAAACTAAATAAAACACAGCAGCCCTCATCCTCCTCCCAATTCACTCTTATTTCAAAATAAGGTTAACAATAATAGCTGATTTTGAAAGATTTGGAAACAATAAGATAAATACTAATTTAACATTTTGTCATTTTACCATCTTTTTGCCACCATCATTTTTATTCATTTAAAGTTAGTCACATCCTCGAAAGCCAGGCATTGTGGACAAAAAGTAAGCTTGGAGAAGCCACAGAGACTCAATGAAAACTGACTCACAATACGATCATCAGTACGAAAATATAGTAGAGTTTTTCCATAAAGAACAAATTTAATCCCAAAAGATTTGTGTCCAATGTTACTTATTTACTTCCCATCACAATAAACACAGATCCTTTCCGTGTTCCTCATGAAAGGGGCAAAAGAGAGCATATGCCTTCAGTAATTCTGAGCTCCATGCATACTGATTAATTAGCCATCAAACAAAACCAGAATCAATTGTGATCTAGTGTTCACTATAGCATGTATCTGGTTCCCACTTTGTGCAATAGCGGTTTGTGCAAGTATGAATATATTATTCACCTCTGTCACATTTTTGATGCATCGGCTACTTCCAGCTAAAGTTACTGGGAAGTCAAAGAATCAAGAAGACGACAGACCAAGAGAATTGCTTCCCGCTTCTTCAGAAATCTAGCCAGAGAAATTATTTAGTGAAAGTAAAAGAAGAGGGCCAGTAAAATATGTGAGGAAAAGAACAATTACAGATGTGTTAGTATCTGGAATCTCGTAGCCCATACTTCAATAACCATAAAATTATTAATATTTCATTGGATATCCACAGCTGTTCTTTAATAATATTAAAAAAAGAACTGCTGTCTGCTGTAAGATGACCACGAGGATGAGTGCGCATTCATAATCTATCTACATTGAGCATAAGGGCAAATACAATTCCTCAAATAAAGAGAATTCATTAGGCAGAGGAAAAGTGCTGCTATAATATCCAGCATTCTAGTTACAGAAATATTTTTCTTAACGCTTGAAGTATGAGAATATCTGTAGGTTAATTCTAAAAAAAGAAAGCTGTACTATTTGTTTGTATAATACATAAAATCCTGCAGTAGGATAAACAGCTTCTATATAATAAAAATAAAATTAAGTACATTTACTGTATTCAAGCCTTTTAAAATCTCAAGCCACTCTATTTCTAGTTCATTTTTAGTCTACTTAGTATATTAAAAGACTGCTCACAGTAGCATCATAAAAGATTAAAAGAGGATGTTTTCATCTTTTGTAATAAAAACAGTGGGAAAACAAATTAAATTTCCTTCCTTGTGTTTTTTTTTATCTTGTGCTCATTTCAATCAATCAAAGCAAGACAGTATGGTACGCAGTGACTTCTTAGCCATAACACTATCAGACACCATGAACAGACAATGGTGAATGCAAGAATAACCCGATTTTCTGGCAGATCTGGGAAGAGGAATAGCTGCATGTGCGTACGCATATACAAGAGAGATGCTTCCTTATTACTATCAACAAATGCAGTTTAAGTTATGTTTTTTTTTTTTTTCTTCAGTCCATCACAGCCTAAACTTTGGAACAAGAAGAAAGAGACATTAAGATACTTTTAAACATGCTGAGTGTACCTACACCAAACATTAAAATCTGTATTTAGGGGCTTTAAAGGAGGGTAGCTATATTTGCAGAAAAACTGAACAGATTTAAAGTGAATAGACTGGTCTCAAACTTTTACAAATGCATCACCTGTGTCCTAGTACAAATATGCTTAGCTGAACAACAGTTTTGATAATGTTTTGGTTTTCTTTTCTTTTCTTTTTTTTTAAGTTTTTAATGATAACTTTAATGTTAACATTCTTACGATTTTGTCTTTACTGTTTCATTGGCTAAATCCATATTAAACTAACCATGATCATATAAAATCGGCACAAAAGACATAAAATTGTGCCCTATAGCAAATACTCTCCAAGGATTTTCTGAATCTCCTAACTGCTAGTCAAAATAGTATGATAGTGAGATCTAAGGTATTGTTAATTCCTTATGGAAAAAAAAATTAATTGAAACAGAAATAACCCAGAACACCAGAGAATGTGTAGTTGTATCACCTCACAGAAGCAGGGCTGTGTTCAGTCAGGGCCACCAACAGTTTCAGAGCATACATTGGTACTGGGTCCGGAGCCATCAGAATGTTCTCATACCTGAAAGGGAAGGGAGAAAAGGGGTAGCAACAGCAAAAAATAGTCAAGAGATGCATGTTAAAAAGTTCGATATTAAAAATACATTGTTTCCCATTTCCAAACTTTCTAGTAACCACAATAGAAATACAATGCTGCTTGGAAACATACAAAGCAATAAACAACACTTGCTTTGCAACAGTATTTTAAAATCACCATCACATTAACTTTAAAAGCAGCACTAACAAAAAAACATATTAATCTTGAGAGAGAGATACACCATTATAAAAGATGTAATAATGTATATTTATAAAACATATACACATGGTTTTAAAAGTTATATTGAAATATAATATATATTTATAAAACATGCATTTTTTCTAGATGCATGATTTATTTATTGATCTATATGAATATATTTATATATATTTAAAAAATCTAATTTTCAAGAGACAAGTAGAAACCAAGCCTCAAAGTATTAGGCAGAAGATTTACTGGATGCTCAGAAAGATCATCAATCAACTTATATATGATTAAGCTCTATATTTTGTTTACATAGTAATTTTTCTCAAAATGAAATATTTTACTTACAGAACACTTGCATTGAGCTTTATGTTTTACTTCAAATTTAAAAAAAATACTGCTTTAACTACAGCATACTTCCATTCTCCAAGTAATACAGAACAGAATAATACAAAAATACTTCTAAACAATGGTTATTGAGAGCTATGGCAGTGAGATAAAACTACAAGAAAAACATCTATGAAACATTTCCAAATATCACCTTATGGAAGTCTTGGTAAGGGAAAACAGGCAGCCCAAAATCAAAATGGAACTCGCTGTTGCTGGTAACATTCCAGTAACGCCCACCCAACAAATAGGACCTTTTTTTTTTAAAAAAAAAAAAAAAATCAAAATCTATCTGGAGGGCAATAGGGATTACAATGATGGAAGAGAGAAGGATGTAAGCATAAAATACCCAGACTCAGTCATGTCAAAACACTGCCTTTGATTACAAATAGTGCTACTCTAAACATGTGGAAGTAATAGAGTTGGAAGCATAAATTTCTTCATGAAGAATTAATCAAGTACAAATGAAAGGATGATTTGTAGGAGAACGTGGTAGGTTATCATGTTTTGTGCAACAAAATGCACCAAGAATTTTACTTCACATCTTGAGATCCCTCGTGCTGCCTGAACTGAGGAATCTGGATCACTTCCCACCACCTGGGTGTTGGCACGTACCCTACTGTGTGCTAGCTCTTCACTAGAATAAAGATCTCCTCTCCCTAGGCACCACACCTCAGCAATGCTGATTTACATGGGAAGGAAATCTAGAAGGGAATGTGGTGCTTTCTGGCCAAGTCTCCAATCTGGACAACTCTAAGACAAGAAGGGTGAAGAACACCAGCTGTGCATTCTTGATGTGGCCTGTGAGAGCTCCTTCACAGAGGCTAACAGTCCCACACAAGCACACAGCCTATAGACAATGCATCATGGCTACTACGTATTAGCTTGAATGTGCTGCTGTAGAGTTGCAAACCACATTGGAGAATCTGCACAATTAATCAATGAGAAGTCAGTGTTGGCTTCGTATATTCGGTGATATAAATCTCTCCTTTACAAATAACGAGTTCCCATTCCTGAAAGAAAATTATTTCTCATTGGTGATTAAAAAGTTCTTTCCTTCATAAAAGAAAAAAAATACTATGGTGCTTAATAGACACTGATCCTGGAAGCCCTACATGCGATCAATACGTATTCATACCAAACATAATGGAACTATTTGCATTTTTTTTTGCAGAATCCATGACTAAATCTTTTGAGGCAAGCAAAGACTTAGGTGCCAGAAGTCATCTGCTCACTGCATAAGACATGGATTTACATCTGCAAAATGGTAATTCCTAATAGCAACAATGACTGAATCAGGCATGCTAGCTTAAAAATCTGACACTTGGCAATATACTTGTTTTATTATAAACATATCAATACCTTCCCTAAACAGGATTCACTTTAAACTATTTTAAGCCTTCTATGTATTACATTTGAAAGAGACTATTCTATTGTGCCCACTTAGCATCCTAATTCCTTGAGGTTCAACAAGAAACAGTCTCACTTTATTTCCTTTTACATGAAACTCGATTCCTCCCTCTCTCCAAGATAACATTAGTAAATATTTCTAAGATATTTCTAAGGGAAGGTGTAGTGATCCATCAAACCAAATACCATGTGCAAAAACAGAGATTACTAAAGTCAATGTCTTAGCAATTATATAAACACATTGACAGAATAAAGACCATTAGGACCTATGAATATATGAATCTTCTCTGCAGGGAAAATATTCTGTGCTTGAGATACGTTGTTAAATGAATGAGTTCATCCAATGATTTCCCTGCCACTTCAAAACACAAACTAATTTATTAATAATAGTTTCAGAGAGCATTTATAATGGTTCTGTAAACTCCAGGTACTACCCTGCAAGGAGTTATTTTGTCAATCTTTTCTATAAGCAACAGTAACAAGAGAACCTAAAGATTCAGGGATATGGATTCTCTTAAGCCCTTAAAAAAGATTTAACATTTTACCTACAAATTATCTCAAGTATTCTGGACTTTGTACTTGCAGAACTGACTTGGCAGTCTACTAAGAACAAGCTACATAATCTTTCAAATGATATAAAACTTTATTTACGCATTTCTCTCCTTTTGCTGGTTCTGGCTCAAATTTCAAATGATATATAATTAGGAATATTAAGAATTAAATGCGAAAGAGCTGAAGTTTCAACTTCTGATAAAAAAAAATGTGGACACGTAACAGAAAGCATTTGCCTTATATTCATTTTCTATAGCGAAAAGTTTCATTTTAGTTGTGAAACGCTCAGGAAAATAACCTTTCAGTGAACTAAAATTTAATAACACTATTTCATTCAATTCAATCAAAATCCTATCAGGAATTTAACTTTCTGATCTACAAATGCACAAATATTTAATGAAATTAAATGGATGATACAGAAGATGAGAAAAAACCGATAACCACTGCATTCCTGCATTTATCTCAAAATGAAGACCATTTGAATTTGACGCATAGTAACCAAAATTCTATTTCCCAAGTCAGTTTTACATTTAAACAAATTAACTTATGGAAGATATTTATAGTAATTAAATATATATGCAAACGAGTATCAATATAACCTTCATTAAAAAGAACATTACATGTTAAACTCCGATGTCCCTCCCATCCATGCTCAACAGCTCTCAGTTCTTCAAAAGCAGAATCAAAGGGGGTTGAAACTACTTCCCCACACAGACTGCCCATGAGCAACCAGCCATTGCACACCTCCTCTCCTCTTTTGATTATCCATCAGCTGAGTCACACTCTGTCCCATCCTTTGTCCAGCAATAGAAGGACTAAACAACAACCTCTTCAGCCTCGAAATACAAGCCAGTTGTCTCTTCACTTCCTATCTCAGAGTTTTCAGGTAACTTTTACTTCTTGGGATAGAGCTTTACGCTATCTTTATGAGTAGGTTACACTGAATCTTAGACCTCCCCTCTCTTTAGATTTAGGCCAGACCTCTTTGCATTCAGATAAAGCTTCTTTTGAGAATTGTAGAGAGTGTAAGAGAATTCATTCCTACCTACCTCCCATCAATATTTTCTTATCTAGAACATTGCTGAACAAAACTTACCTTTCATGTCTTTTTTGTTACCCAAAGCAGCTGCTTTGGTCTTATCTTAGTTTCTTTTTGAGTCTTCTCCAAATTAAGTTTTGAGGCTTTCAAGTCAAAATTGAGTTTAAGTTTTCTTTTCTGCAGAAAAGCCTCAAACCCTCCTCTACCTTTTGTTCCTTCTGTGCCTTCTTGCATTGATTACCTGCTCCCCACAGGTGAACATATTTACTAGGGGTTGGCTCAACTCACAGGTTCAAGTAATGTGTTAAATATGCAGACAATAGTTAACTCTTTCAGAATCACTAGAAGATTTACATACTGTTTTACTATGCTGATAAGGTAAAAATTTTTTATATCAAGTTCCAAAATATTCCAAATTTCTTAAACTTCAATATTTATTTTCTTGAGATAATCTGAAATGGTTTTCCAAACATGAGTATCATCATCTCTACTGGTGAGATAAAGGAACTGATTCAGAAAATACTTAAACCCTGTAACCAAGATTCTGAGCTACGACAAGACCCTCTTTCATACATCCACAATGCAAGGCATGCAAAGATAGCACAGGTGAAGACCCCAGAGGAGGATCATATTCAGTCTCAGACCAAAAAGCCTTGCCACTCAATTGAGCTAATTAGCTTGGAGACAGGACTACACTGGCTGTTTTCCTTCTAGTTTGTAATTAACATGACACCCACACCCTCACACGCCCTCCGGTTCAATGAGAAATACTTTATTATATGGATATGTCTACAAAGGGCAAGTTTCAGAGCAAGGACAGAACTTGGTCTCACTTGACTCCAGGTCTCTTCCTCTATCTGAAGAAAATTATCTCTCAGCTTTTAATGATGCGTATACTGTATTTTTAAAATAATATCTCCAGTTTCCATTTTAATTCTTATTGATAAATTCTGTATTTCCCAGAGGAAAAAAAAATAATGTGAAGAAAGGTGTGAAAATAAGTTTCTCTACAGAGCTCTAAGATTTCCTCACATAGAAAAGATTACAATCTTGCATGGACAGAACTTTGGTCATCAAACTGTAAGAACATTAGTCAATTAGCAAGAGACAGTCTCATTTTTGGGTAAGGCACTGTGTTTCTGATCATAATCCCGCATCCATTCCTCCACCCTTCTGCCACTTACTTAATGCAGGGCTGGGGAACAATTTTCTCACTTAGGGCAGATAAGTATTTACAATTACTAACTTTTGAGGACCACACATTAAAATACACTGTAACATTATTAGAATAATGTGAAAGATAAATGATGGCTCATCTTCTGTTCGTGCTTTCCTTCCCTCTGCTCACAGATGTTATCAGCTCACAGTATGCATGTGCAAAACAGAGAGCTGTCTTTGTGCTCACCTGCAAGTCATTTTGAAATGACAGGCCTCATTTGACCATAAACCATATAAATGAGGTTGCAGGCCACATCTGGCCCACAGGCTGTAGTTTCATCTACTCTGTTGTAGGGTTTTTCTGCTCCTTGGGGTAGATCATGGAGGACTAATCCACCCTGTAATATTCCTTTTTTAAAAAGTTATATGCCATTCCATGTGATTTCAGAACATCTGACGTGAGGGCACAATATCCAAAATAGACAAAAAAATGTTATCATTTAAATCACAGGCCAAAACCTAAGGGAAACTTGCTTCATTCCAAGAGCAGCCAGAGGCACAGTATCAGAAACGAGTGTCACACAGAAGCTGTGTTTGTGTTGTATATGACGAAGTACTAAATAAACCTAGGAGAGAGATGTTAGGCAGAGAACTCTGGCAGCAGTTAGTTGCTACTCCTCTTTTCAATTTGCCATTTATACATAAAAAGGGTAGTTTAAACAAATACACTGTCAAAATACATTGAGTATCAGGTTATTCGCCATTACAGGAGCAATATTATACTTACTGAGGCAGCAATGAATCTCTAATGAGAGACAGAAGCTTGCTGTTCGAGTCGAGGCTCTCCCCTTTCTCCTCAGCCATGACCTCATGGCTTAAAAGCAGTGATGTGGTTTCCGAGAGCAACCGCAAGCTGAAGAGTCTCCATTCCACTTGAAAATAAAGGTGCCAAGAATGTGACCACACTGAAGTCTAATTAAAACAAAATGTGGAATTCATGGAAACTGTAGTTGATGTGGCCATATTACTTACCATTCTGACTGTCGACCAAAGAAACTAGTGGTGGGAGGATACAGTCTTCAACCTAAAACACAGAATTAGAAAGATCTGGCTTAGATTATTCACAGGGGAAAAAAATAGAACACAGATACACTATCATCTATGTTTATTCCACTGCTAAAGTCCATAATCAAAGAGACGAATAATCATGGAAATTCATCCATAATCACACTTATAAAGCCACCAAGCTCACTTTTCTCTGGTAAGCTGTCATAAAGTTACAGACCGTAATGTACTTTTATATAGAAAAAAAACAGTGACTTTGGTATAATTCATTAAGAGTGAATTTTAATTTAAAATACATAATTCAGTGCAGATGTAAGATACTAAGAAAAAAGAGTATTAGAACACCTATTAATCCTGATGCTTTAATCCATAAACTAATCACTGAACAGAGTTCAGAAGAAACGTCCTTCTAAAACAAACCTGCATAGAACTAAAATACATCCGGAAAGATGTACTACCTCTACTACGTCTAATGAAATATCCTTAAGCTTAGTAGAGAGTCTTGATAAAATTTTTACTTCTCCCATTCTGGTAATAGAGAGTCTTCCATTAAAATTTAAATTTACAGACTTAAGATTTGAATTATGAAAAAAAAAATTCCAGTCATGTTTTATTGTCCATGAGTATATTGTTACAGATTAATCATCTGTCACAGGACTAGACAGTTTAGTTCCATCTGAAATCAGTTTATGGCAACCTAGGGCATAACACAGTTTTCTAAATGTAATATTACAAAAACAGTGTATTGTTAGTATTCTCTATAAGAGAATGAATTGATAAGTCTTAAATCATTGGTAAAATACAATTTATTTAGATAGGACACGGTTTGTTTTTAGGGAGAAGATGGATGTGCAGCCCTGCAATTTTTAAGTATGCATCACGGATACACACCTTGCCCTTTATTTATACAAATGAAATTACTGTGTAAGTTCTCACTACTCTGTGGACAGGATTTGGTGTAAGAAGACTGCATTATAATCCCCCATGGGTTTTCTTTTAGTGGTTAATAGTAGAAAATAGAATTTCTCTAGATTTATGCAGCTACTATTAAGAAACATCTATAGAAGCTGAAAATATATATGAAAAGGGGTCACTAAATGAAGTTAGCGTTCAGTCAGCAAAACTACGATTAGCAACTATTTCATTGGTAGTTGATTGTCTCTGTTAAATGAATCTCTGTCATTAGGGGATTCATTTAGCCTAGCATGTTTTCACTTCTGAAAAAATTACTGAAAGATACCTTTGTTACATGCTTTCAATAAAAAAGATAAAGGACTCCGCTTGAGATATGGAAGTCAAACTACTCTTGCAAGTACAAATAGCCTTTACGCCTATATAGATAATGCTATATATTATAGATGTAGTGACCTTTGTAACACTTTATAATTTTGAAACTTCATCGTCTTTTCAGTTAATATGCAATAAGATAAATAATAAAACTACATTTCTCTACAACAACTCCATTAGTGCAGGTTTCTACACTGTTCTACAAATGGTAATTTATCAGCCATAACATACCTGTGAGGCAGGATAAAAAATGTATGTACTTAAGGTCTTTCAGTCCAAAAAAACAGTTCAAGCTACTGCAATGCTTCTCAAACGAAGAGGCACATTTAAGCGGTAAATTAAAGGTGTAAGAAAGAAATGAGGCAAGAAAGCAGCTCTTGATTTTCTGAAGCAACATAGGCAGTCAGAATATTATGAATCACTCAGCAGCAGCATTGACTCAGACTGATACTGATTAAGATGGCAGTGTGATGCAACTTCAATTTCTAAAACTTCAAATATTTTTTCACTTTATTCTAGTATTAACAGTAATCTTTCCACATTAGCGAATGTCATTAAGCCAGTCATAACTCTTTGCTAAATAAATATATTTTAAACTGTCAATGTAAAGAAGATTCTTTAGGTCTTCAATAATTGTGGTAGCTTTTTATGACCTTTTTCTAACATGAACCTTGATTTTGGCAAACAAACTGTTTAGAAATGAATTCTCCATAGCAGTTGTTTGCCTCGCGCCCGTTCAATCTGGTGGGGAGATCAACTTAATGAAGCACTAATCCTACGGAAAATTATTTTGTGACACAAGAGCATATCAGAATGCACACACTGAAGGGAGAAGCAAATATAAAATTGTACATGAACCTTAAATCAGATACTTCCTAACTCTGCAACCGTGATACCCTAAATATCCTGATACCCCATTCATGATAAATCCCTAACTGCACAAAGCTACCATTGTGTAATTCTGTAATGATGGCATTCAAAGGCTATGCTGACACAACTGTGCTGTTATCGATACCCAAAAAAGCAATGAAATACTAGAAACTTCCATATGCACCACATTCACAGCTCCCAGCTATAATACGTATGTACAGGACCAAACAAAAATGTAGCTCAAACCTGGTATTCCTGTTTCTGGCAATTGGAAAGGAGAAGAAAAAGAGTAGGAGAAATAGACCAAGTATAAAGCACAAGTCTAGCTTCTAGTAAGTTAAGTCTTGAGTTAAGAAACTTCCTAAACTGATGCTGTATCTGTATTTTTACATTTAATAATGCATATTAGCGTTTTCTCCCATATATTTGCCCAATCCTATCTTAAATTTATTCATACTTTTAGCATGTGCAATACTTACAGCACTGAATGCCACATTTCAATTATGCCTTATGAAAGGGCACTTCCTTGTTTATTTTAAAGCAGCTAACTTGATACCCACTTATTCTTATTTTATGAAAACCATGAATAATTATTCCCAATTCATTTTTCCCATGCCATTCCTAATTTTGTACTCTAAAGTCTTTTGTTTCCAAGCTGAAGTTCTTATCTACTCAGTTCCTCCTTGCATCATCAAGCTGTACTTGTTAAGCTTCATCCTCTCAGAGTGAATGACCACAACTGCATTCAGTATTCAAGGCTTGAGGGCACCATGGACCTACCCTGGCATAGTGATGTTTTCTGCTTTTTTGTCTGATCTTTTACCAGTCATTTCTAATAATCTAGTTGTCTTTCTGATTACTGCTGAGTATAAAGCTATCATTTTCATAGAAACACAATGCTAAAAGATCTCCAGAACAGCAACAAGTAGTGTAGAGCCTGACACTGCATACGCATAGTTGGAATGATTTTCCCCATGTGCATCGCTTGACACTTATCAGTATTGAATTGCATGTCATTTTATTGTCCTTTCACTCAATATCTTGAAACCTTCTGCAACTCTTCTGTCAGTTTTAATTTTCACTACTGTGAATAATTTAGTGTCATCAGTCAGTTCTGTCACCTCCCTATTCATTCCCTTCTCTGGATTAGTTATAAATAGCACATGTTGCAACACAGATCTTTGTAAGGCACCATTCTTAATACACCTACATTTTTTAAAACTGATCTCTATTCTCTACCTAGTAAATTTTAACTACTTAGAAGAAGTTGATCTATCAGAAGGTAAGAGGGAAGGGCCACTGATGGATTTGAAGAGCCTTTGAGCATGACTTTTTCAAAAACTTTTTGTAAATCCAAGTATACTAACCAGAACATCTGTCTCCATAACGTTCACCAATTTCTGCAAGGGAAGCTCTACTAGTGAGGTACGAACACTCAGCAAAAGCTGTACTCACTTTTCTACAGTATTCTATTACTCACAAAAATCAGATCTTTTGAAAACTAGGCAAAAATTTTATAGAAATTCTTCTGCAAAGTCTGTATGTTACTTTAACCCTCAAAGGAGTAAGACAGACAAGCCACAGTTTCAGAGCTTAACTAAGCATTCACCAACTACTGGGAGGGGCCTGAAAGAGAAAACTGTAATTTTAGTCCTTCTCTGCTTGTCTCCACTCTTCAGGAGATGTCTGTCTCTCTGTTCAGGGGCACCAAGGTGCCCACCTGCTGGCCCAACAGGGAGTCATGAGAGGTACGCTGCCTTCTGGGAGCTAAGGTCCAAGATGTTGCCAAGAGGGTGCCACAACTTGTCAAGAGCACAAAGTACTTAAAGCCTGGTCCAGTAGCATTTGTATACCACGCTGTTCTCAAGCGAAAATCAGGCTCCAGAATTAAACTTACATAAAGAAAGTATGCTATCCATTCCATGCAGCTATCATATCCAAGCTTTACTTCCAGACATTTTTCTAGAGGTATCTGGTTCTTTTCAGTATGCATATGTTTAACTTACAACTACTGACAAGTATCTTCTCCTTATCCACCATTCAAAGCAGAACATACCAAAGCAAAGACCATCAGCTCCCAAATCCTTTTTTTCTAGTCTCATGTAAGATCCCTGACATCCAACATCACCTTGACACTTATTCTCATTAAAATTCTACATACAAAGTTATCGCTGAAAGTGACCATGGAATTAAGATCATGCTGCCTTCAAGTTTCTTAAAAGCATTTGCTGGGGGCACAGCATGTTCCTCAGTGTTTTAATATTGTCAGTAATCTCTCAGAATGTAATAGAAAAAATAATCTAATGCATGTTAGAATGAATTGGGGAGAAGGATGACATTTCTGTAATTATTTTTTTTTTTAAGAATCTTCAGAACTTCAGAATCTTCATTGAGTTTGGGTTGGTTTTTTTTCCTTACTTCTGGAAGGGACAGCACTGATTGACTGACTCAATATGTCAATTACTACAGAACTGGTATCACAAAAAAGTCTCATGTCATGTGGATTAGCTTACTGGACAGAAAGCCACATGGGGTGTAGAATTTTAATCTACTTGGAAAGTGAAAGTGATTGAAGAAATGCTGTATAATATGTTCATATAGTCATACCGTACACTGACAAAATTAAGGTGTCAGTGGTTAGATCAGAACAGCCCGTGAATGAAGAACATCACTGATGATGAATCAAGAAAAGACTAAGATGAGCAGGAAAAAAGAACTTGCAGAAGTTTCTAAACCTTGTGTTGTCATCTTTGGTGAAAATAATAACTCTCATATTGTCAACCAGTAGATTTCCATGTCATACTGCTTTTCCCTTGACTTCCCATCAAGCAACTCATCATGTTCAGGATGCTTTTATTTTAATTTGATTTTTAAAAATAAGTTTTAAAACCTTGAGGAGGAGAATCACTCCTGACAACTTTTGCTTCAACCAGAGAAGAACTGTCATGCTTTGGGTAAAAGATCATCTGTGCAGTATACAGATCATTTTTGGGAGCTAGTTAGGGTATAGAAAGTTCCCACTGGAACTGCCTGCCATCATGAACCTCATCACCGCTCAAAGTGCTCTGAATTAGCATACGGCCTTTTTTCCAACAAATAAATATACTTAACAGAGAAAAGAAAAATGCAAATGATACAGTCAGCACAGAATTCTTCCAGTTAATTTAATCTAAACCTTTACCAAAATTTTTAAATAAATATTGTTATAACATTTATTATCTGAACTTAATTAATATTTTTCCATTTTAGGTATGTGGAGGAAACAGGCAGTTCGACTTGTGTCAGTTTAAGAAATAGGGGGTTATATTCCACTCCAGTCTACAGAGACTCTTTTTGATGGCCTTCATCATCATATTTGCACACCTGAAAAATCTACAGTTTTGTCAAAATTTGCCGAGTCACACTTACTGTTAATGTGCTACTTTGTATCTTGTAAAATGCACAAAACTGCATGCAAAATTAAACGA
Source organism: Chroicocephalus ridibundus (assembly GCF_963924245.1). Lineage (NCBI taxonomy): Eukaryota > Metazoa > Chordata > Aves > Charadriiformes > Laridae > Chroicocephalus > Chroicocephalus ridibundus. The sequence continues at coordinate 49,522,576 of NC_086285.1, forward strand.
CTGCTTACTACTAGCTTTCATTTGAGCACTTTCAATTAATTTCCCCTGACTTTATCACACTTAGAAGTATTTAATACAGTATCTAATACAGAAATTAATCTCCTCACTGACTGACTCTGGGTTGATGGTAATCAGAAATTTGATCACCAAAAAAATCAATTTATTCAATTTCTTTGTTTCAGGTGCAAATACAAAGGCAAATCAAACATGAACTAAAAGCCAGAACAAGCAATTCTTTTCTTCTCAAAGTGGAAAAGAACCTGAAATGTTGCTCTTAAATTCCTATTAACTTACACAATTTCCATTGCGGCTAAACTAAAACCAGAACAGAACTGAACAACTTCCTGGTTCTGCTTGTTTAATATAACCTCACTTTTTATTAAATTCATTAAACTTTATTAGAAATGCATTTAATTTCTGATTAGAAACTTTAAATTGTGTTACAGTTGTAGTGGAAAAAATGCATTCTCTGAATAAGACTTTGGCCTTCCCCTCAACCTCTCCAAAAAACGCTGTCTGTAACCAACTTCGTCTAAATGAGCAATCCAGGCTTCAGAGATCAGCCTAGGATACGCATTCCCCTCCAGTAAAAGAGTTTCCTATTAACCACTGTTATACTAAAATATTGATCTGGAAGCTCGAACATGTCTTGCTTCAACTTTTTTAAAAAAGCACCAAGTTCCACTGGGTGCTGGCATTTATATTCATAGATTCCAGTCATGCTCAGCGAGCAGCAATTAGAAGATATCCCTTGAGTAACAGCAATTCTAAAAATATTCTGTATGCATCATAGAAGATGAAGTACCACTTTCTGCTAAAGTAATGTATGCTGTACATTCAAGTATAATTAGCACACTAGACTTCGTAAATAGTATTAAACTAATTACTGTTTGCACCACTAGTGGCAGATGTGGTTAGAGATTATTAATTACAGTGGACAATTTCTTGAATTTAACATACCAAATAGAAGGCAATTTCTCCACTTTATTTTGTATCTGAATGGCTACACATTGAGTGTCAGGAGGGCTCTTTTGAATTAGGAAGAACTGTTACTTATGAAAATGAGCAAGTGAAGTAATAGATTTTATTTTCTGTGAAAAAAAGCAGTTCATTGACAAGGATATAATTATTTTTAGTTAATAAATTTGAATATATACCTATTCCAAATCAGGGAAACTATTCTACAGAAGTTCTATGTGTCATAAATTTACAAGCACTGGACAGGCAGGAAGTTTTTTCTCCAGCTACATAAGGTTAACCCATTTGTTCAGATGGATTTTATATAAACATCTAAAACTTTCAACATATGTGATGAAGTAAACTGTTCCCCAGAAATTTACACACTTAAATAAAACTCACCTACTGGTAGCCAGGGGTTACTTAAAAGAGAGTAGAATAGTCATTCCCTGGCTTCAATATAACGTTCTGCTGAATGTGGGGATGGGAGTGGGGGAAGAAGTGTTGCAAAAGGGAGCTGTCTCCTTGGTGCTATTTTTTCAGGGAAAAAAACCCCAGACCATTAAAGTTTAAACAGCTAGGGGAATTTTATTTCAGGTACTGATACAAGGTATTGCAATTTCAGTAAATGTTGATGGACCTCCATAAAAAATGGTACATATTTCTGTCAACATAAGACACACTGATAACCCACAGAAGTAAAATAACAATTTTTAAAAACTGAGGTGATTCTAGAATGATACAGTCATCATACAGTGACTTGCAGGCTGACAGGCATGTAAGGAGATACCAATAGGTATTCATACCTCACCTACATTTACATTTCTTTTCTAGAACATCCTTTGCCATATTGAACCGAACTGTTTAATTCTGTACTATTCCCCCTCTGACTATTAATTGGTTAGATCTTTGTGCATAAGGACCATTTTCTTGAATAACACTCTTTTGTGAGCATTAATGAAAATTAACATTAAACTTATTTAAATTGTTATTTATATTTTATTTATATTTTCGTTAATTTTAATATTTTCACTTATTAAGGCTTTAAAATCTAAATACTCAACTAACACACACACCCCAAATAGGATTCAGTTTCTAAAAAAACACTTAATTTCTAAGATCACCCATTCTTTCTAGCACAACCCCTAAGATCATTAATTCTTATGAATTTATCAATCTGCTAGTGCCTTTCTTGATTTAAGTGCTATACTGAATTCAAATACAAACACATAAATTTCTATTTGAATTAAATGGTCACCCCAGTAAGTACGGTGAGTTACCCTTTTGGTAGGAATTCAGGCACAAAGGTGCACTGGTACAGGATATGCCGACTTGGCAATTACTGATTCAAGCATTCCAATCTACTGATTTGCTGACAACTATTTCACAACATAACTGTTCTGGCTTCAGCTGGCTTAACTCAAAGTAAATCATTTAACAAAAAAACTTCAAAGAAAACAAATCTTTAGTGATGTAAGAAGCTTACAGTATGTGGGTTTGGTAATTGTAATGCAATTTTTAGTAGGCAATCTGTTATACTTAAACAAAACCCCCACCACAACTGCTACAAACTGTTACTCTTGATGATGATCTCATCAGGAAGAGTACTGATGGAATGGGATCTTCAAACCCTCAGAGGTGGTCTTTCCAAGCTATGTTAAAAGTATAATGACAAATGAAGTGGTGAAATTTTCACTAATATATAGCAACACACTTGCCTTGAGGCTGAAGAAAGACTTAGAGAATCAAGCGTTACATTTACAAGAAAATCACTTTAAGAACTGCTATTTCTAAACTTTAAGCCCTTTTCATTCTCCCTCTAACATCTCAACTAAATATGGTAAACAGAGGGTAGATGCCTTGCTGCTTCTTTAAAAATAAATCTCTCTATAAACAATAAGGATTTTTCCTGTGAAACAGAACCATAACACATTTTCAGCCATAATTTAAACAGTTTTTAAATCTTCAAAACATTCTATTATCAATGGAATTAGGCCATTTAGCCTGCAACTATTTAACCTGTTGTCAGACTTACAGTCAAGCGATGGGCTGTCAACAAGACAGGATGCTGTGTTACTGCTTCCAAGGTTGATAAAGTGGTCTTAATCAATTCTTCTGATGCAGCTTGCCCTATTAGTAAAAATCATTGTATTTCTTTATAAAATACAACAATTATAAAGCCTACTTATTAAAGTACAGCAATATCATAGGTTACCTTACCTATTGCTCCATCCAAGTTTGTTTCTCCTGAATCTATTGATCTGATAAAATTCTACAGAAGAGGAGGCATTTGTGTTAAAACATTTTAGAAACAAAATTTAAGAAGCATAATCACTGAATAATTACAACATGAAATTCTTTCAGTGCCTGTGTAAATACAAAATGTTAATGCACCTACATTATGAAATACTGTCATAATAATTAAGATAGGAAAGACTGAAAGCATTCATGATCTATCTGTTATGAAATAATTTTACAAGTCTGTAATGCTGCTGGACACTTAAATGTAGAGTACGGTAAGGACTATTACTCTCACTAATGTCAGGAATTATAACATTTCCAGCTAAATAGACAGTAATTAAATGTCTTTATTGTTAACAGAAAACTAAGTTCTAAGAAGACTTTGAACTATCTTGAACTCGGCTGAATTAAAATAACTCACTAAAAAGACAAAAGACCCTCCAGAACATGCAATTTTCTGTTATTTGTACCATCTTTTTGATCTCCCTGCATACTACACAGGCTATGAATACAGTTACACACAGGAGAACATACAAAAATGCATAACTTCTATTAAAAATCACCTAAATTAGTCATCATCTTGAGAAACAGGGACAATGAAATATTAATAATCTGGGTTAGGTAAATACTGTACAATAAGACGCATAGCTGTTTATTTCATAGGGGATGCAAAAGATGTCTTATTAACATTTGTTAAAGAAGGAAAAAAATGCAGCAGAACTTATAGTATGCTCTTTTTTTACTAATGCAGCATTTAATACACAGAGAATTTACGATGGATAAACAGCTTTCTCGTTTTCAATTTGCATACATATCTATTTATTTATATGATATAAATAATTTAGCAAATGACATTTGGTTTATATTTCACTATCAATTATAATTTTGTTATTATATATTAAATTGGCAGAAGTGTTTACATGAGTTATCTTTTTCTCAGTACGTAAGAAACACCTGAAGGATTCTTCTCGAATCAGAAATACAGTAAGAAACTAATTGTATGTTTCATAATTCAAATGCATCTCAGGGGCAGTCATAAAAAACAACTGCTTCTACAAAAAACACAGTTATTTTATCTTCCTGATCATTTGAAGAAAATTACTAGTTATCATCTAATAAACTCATTTTGGAAGAGAGTAAATTATTTTGGTTGCTCATTTAAGACAGTTTCACACCTAACCATAGTCTCAAGACCAGTTTAGGAAAATTAATATAGTTGGTGCAAAAATTGTTTTGGCTACTAATAAAATTAAGGAAATAAGCATGTTAGAAACACAACAAGAAGATGTGTTTATACAAAAAGCCCAACTATCTCAGGTTTTTTAAGCAATGAAGAGGAATGGTGTGTGTATTCCTCTGCAGGCAAGTCTGTGCCCTGTGCACTCCCCTAGGAGCCTACTATTAGCTGTGCCTTTGGGGCAGAGAGTGTCCTCCTCCATGTATTTCTGTTCACAGCTGAAAACATGAAAGGACTGTCCCGACTCCTTCTCAATTTCTTTGCACAACGCTACTGAAAATTACAGTGATGATGGAAATAACTTCAAAGCAACAAGAAAAAAAAATTCTCAATGAACAACAGTTACAGAAAAATAACTATTCTTTTCCTTCCTTTTCCTTCCGGATACAAAGTACACATCTTTGCGCTCCTAATCATTTCTTATTGTTAAGAATAAGATTTTTGAATAAAACAGAAAAAAAAAAAAAAACCAAACACCAAAACCTGAACAACTGACTTGCTGAAGCCTTAGAGGCCTCAATTATAGCACTGTACTGGTACAAGCTGATGACTGAATGTCCCTTTATAGATGTCAGTGGGAATGTTGCTAAACAAAATTCCAGAGTAGAAAGTTGCCTCGTACAATGGTTAGTTACTCTTCCAGAAGTAACTACATTAGTCATATCATAACACAGTTATAGAAAATGGATTCAAATTTGATAATATTTTTTCAGATATACTACTTCCTCTCCCTTTTCTATGTTAAATTGAAATAGCATGTGTAAGTTCCTGAATTGCCTTGCTCGATGGAGACAGAAGGACAAGATGTAGGAAATATTCAGTAAAGTAATGTTTCCCTCCCTGATCTGAGAGGAAAGCTGTGCTAGTATAACTAGCCTGACTTCCTCAGTCAGTAGTTCAAGCAAGCTGGAGTAACATCAAAAGAAAACTTACATTGTACCTGGTCTGCTGTACCTATAGTGTTGACAGAAGAATTTCACCTTCTAGAAGGTTTATCCAAAACCATTAATAAATCTACTGCCTAGTTACAAATGCCTCAAAGACATAAAAGGCTTTGTAATTCAACATCTATGAGTTTAAAATCTTTTTCTTCATTGCAATGCTAATTTTTGTACAAATATTTTAGTAGAGCTAAATTAAACAAACATTTTCTAGGAATCAAGAGTCAAAGAAGAAAAAGGGAATCTGAACAGTAAACTTTAATCAAGCTGTTTGTGGTGACTTCATGCCTTTGTGGAAGTAAATACCTAGTTGTCATTTATGAACCCATGTACTTAAAAAGTATTTGTTTAACTCTGATTCGCAACTTTTGAAAATGTTTTTTTCTCATTTAGCATAAACAACTGTTTTCATACAGGGAGATTACATTACAACAGTACAACCTCATTTTTGCTATGCTATCCTATGGCACAGTTAAAAATCTCATTTACTATTGCTAATATCATCAATAGGATGTAGATGTTTACATGAGATAATAGAGCTTACAATACTCAGCGTTTCATCAACTAAATACAGTGTAAATGTACTGGCAAGAAGAAAAAGGCAACAAAAGGAAAGATTACCTTAAATGTATTATTTCTTAAATTTCTCCCTCCGATTTATAAATATAATGTAATTTTATTACATGAAAACAATTCCCAAAATTTTATGCATATGTATATTTTGTAAACAATATTTAACTTAGATGGTTATACTTACAAGTAAGGTCCCGTAGTTGAAAAGAAACTCCTCTGTGACTATCTGGGGACGAAATACCTATTTGAATTAACCAAAAGTTGGAAAAATTGTATTAAATGTGTATCTTATAACCAGAAAAATTAAAACATGTGTTTCACAGTCATGTTAAAAAAGAGGACAAAATATGTATTTGCTTCTATCACTAGAGTTGTCTTACAATGTGCAAAAATAAGGCTTACAACTTTAATGCAGTAACATAGCTAGAATACTCATCAACATATCTACACATTAATAAAAGTTCTATTTTATCAATTCTGATCATGATCAGCAGAAATTAGATTTTGGGAAACTGCAAGAGTTTGTCCTTTGTGTAACAATTTTGGGGAAAAAAAATAATAAAAATCTACCTGGGATGTTACAAGATGAAGCACTACAGGCATCATAGGAAGGCACATCTTCAGCTGTTTGGCCTGAACTGTTGATGGGTGTTTGCGTCCAGAGACATTAGTTAAGGCAGTGAGAATGTCACCTACAGAAAACATTTCAGAGTGATCTAACATAATTGCTTTACTAAACAACAACAAATGACAAATAAAACAACTCTCTTCCAGTATCCTCTGTTCAATCCCATCTCCTCCCTCCTGCCTAAAGCAGTGTTTATGCGACTACATGACAAATCAGGTTGATCCAGCACTTTACTGCTCTAGCTCAGTGTTCAGCCAGGCCAATTTCCTGCTCTGGCTACAGGGACAGGCACGCAAATGTGACCTCTGGCAAAATGGTGAGGATAGAAATATAAGGCAGGTGTAGAAGCAAAGATGAAATTACCCTTCTCGGCAGGGTGGACTTATGCTGGCTTTAGGTGGCTACATATGCATGGAATTACACTCTTGAAATTCTGTGGATGCAATTCTTTTTCCAGTGAAATAAAAAGCAAAATTTTCATGACTTCCAGCTGAATTCACCATGATTAGTGGGTGACATAATGCTCAAGCAGTATGCTTTTCCTGCAGCATAGTACCACTAGAAGAAAGAAACAAACATCCTCCCCGACCCGCTTCCAAAAGATCCCTCCACCAGCCATGCACACATTCTCATACACAAGTTTAACAACGGTGCAAGTGACCTACAGCAACAGGAATTCTCACATTCTCATAAAAGAGGTAGCAGCAGGTCAATGAGAGAACTTAGTTGCTTCCATAACAAACCTCTAGACACAATAATGAGGGAAGAAAATTTTAACTCCAATAATGAAAATTATACTTCAAACTTCAGAAGAGTCATACAAAAACCAAGGAACACTATGCTAAATTTGTGTTACACCAACTATTATCTCAGAAAAGCGAGACCTCTTCTGCATGGGATAAAGTACAGAAGCAGCAGGAGAAAAGTCATGACTCATATGCAAAGAAGGAAAATTCTGTTCCTATACCCTGAAAATATTAAAAGCCAAATCCTGTCTTGAAAGAACACTTAGTATATTTTTTTTCCCTAAGGAGAGAGCTGCACAAAACTGTAAAAGGGAAATCACTTAGACATTAAACAAATAAAGGACAGGATTTGATATTTTATACAATTTTCATGCCAGAAAAGGCCCTTCCTTTCAGAGTAAGTCACAGAGTTTATTCATGTTGAATAATACCAATGCTTTTCTTCTGCTCCCATGGAGTTCAATTTTCAACATAAGCAGAAATGACAGAGCCTGGCACTAAACTAGGTTGTAAAAATACGTAGCCTTAAAGATTTGACTCGTTCTATAATACACTGCTCAAGAAAAATAAAGCATTGCCTAAAACTCTCCAAATACATGAACCGAAATATTGCTTTTTCTTCAACACACTTTTGTTTTGAATTATTCACAATACTGTAATTCAACAAGACCCCTCTGTGGTTAGCAACAAATAATTTACTGAACAATCTACTCTCTTTCTACGTTTTAAGGCCTATATAATCATCACATTTGCCAATTTTGCAGTTGATAAATAGGTTGATATCGTTCCTTTACTTTTTATGATGATATAAGCAACAATAAGCATGATCTAAGCAATTTATATCTACTTCCTATAAAATACATTAAATAGTATAAAAGCAGAAATAAAATTACTTTCTTATTACAACAACTGAAAACTTTTAAAATTATCCACAAGATTAACCATTTATTTCATTTGTTTAAATGTATCTTTGAAGCCAATTTCTCCAACGTGTTAATCTATTTGGTTTATAGCTACATCTGGTGGAAGAAGATGGGATCAGTAAGGAGCTTACATAAATGCATATTAAAAAAGCCAGCAAGGATTAATTCTAAATCAAGAGTTAAACTGCTTTTAACTGTTCCAGTTTGCAAATCTGGTTATTTTTCTTAGAAGCCCATAGCTTTTACCTCCTCAAGAAGGACATTTTCCTTCGTCATACTCACAGCAATAAAAAGAAAAGGCCTTCTGTCAAATGTGGACAAATATGGACAGATAGCTTAATCTTAATAAAAACAACCAACACACAAATCTAGCTTGGAAAGGAAAACAAAGTATAAAAATTATGCTTGATACATCAGGTGTTAATAATGCATTGAATTTGCACATCAGTAGTAAAAAATCCCCACAGAATACATGTTAAAGCAATTGACAGTTTATGTGTTATAAAGATAGTAACTATATATTTGATGTATAGTACTTTCAGGTTCTGAGGCAATATCAGGGTCTACTATATTAGTTACATAAAGTGCATACAGACAGTAGGAGGTGAATTTCTGCCTTAAACATTTATGGTCTAAGACTTACATGCCCTGAAATATAGCCAATATGTGAACTTGATATTTAGTTGGAAAAATGTTCAGGTATTTGCAGCAAGGCAAAAATTTGCATTGTCATAGGAAATTTCTTTTAAAATAGCAGCATGACATTTAGGTCTACTGAGCTTTGCAGTGCTACCATTTCATTTTCAATTTCTGGCGATAATGTAGAGAAGACGAAAAATAAATCAGGTATCATCTCATCAGAAAATAATTTTATGAAAAAAATGTTTTATCATTTAATGACAAAGCACACACAGTCAGGGTTGGTTTTGCGCCCTTTCTTTTCTTGAATACTAACAGCATTTTCTTCCCTGTCTTCCTATTTAGTTTTCTTACTCTATTCCGTGGGAGATCTCACATGCCAGAAGTTTTAATAAGAATTTTAATGACAATTCATACTGGCCACACCAATCTCATACTTTCTCCTTCTTTCCTCCTTGTCTCCTTCTTCCTCCCTTCTCCCTCTTTCCTTCCCTCCCCCTCTCTTTCTCCATGTCGTCTTCCCCTCTGCCCTTCCCTCCACTCAGTTCCTTTCCTTCTCCCCCCCCTCCTCTTTGCTTCCTTTTCTTCCTACCCTCCTCTCTTCACTTCCTCTCTTCCGCCTCCTCCCAATTCCCTTCCCTCTTCGTCCCTTTCCTCCCTAACTCCCTTCACTTCTTCCCTTTCTTTCTTCACTTCCTCCTAATTAACTTTTTCAAACAAAAGCCTCATCTTTCCTCATAAAACATACAGCACAGCTTTTTCAAGGAAAGACAATCCCACCACTCGTACTCATCTAGGGTAATTTCTGTGACATTTCTTTATTCAATATCAACTCTATGTTCAAATTTCACCAACAGATCCTCCATAATTTTTCAAGATTTTATCCATTGCTTTTGTACAAATGGCCAAAATTCTCATCCTGTTTCATCACCTTCTCTTAACTGAATCCACAGACTCTTGAGCTAATTTCTTTCTACTACAGTTTCTTCTCTGGTAGCCCAGTGAGTCCAAATTATGCCCTACAATTTGCAGGTTTTGTCCTATATGTGTGCATGCCTTTCTCTGTTCCTTCTGCAAGTCCCCTCTTCCCCAGTATGTCAAGTATCCGACTATGACAAGTTTGAGCATATTCTGTGATGACAGGACTTTAGCTGCTATGTATGCTTAGGCATATACGTTCAAAGAACATATATGAATAGCACAAAGTTCAAAGTAGCTTTTTATCACTCCAAAGGCTCAAATACTAGTGAAATTTGAGCAGATATTCACAAGATTGTCCAAACCAAATGCATATCCTTGGCACAAAAGCTACTTTGCTGAAACTTCAAGTCCTTATTCCTAAGTATAAGGGAGGGGCTTAAGTAGCACTGATGTTCTCTCAGAGAAAATCCTTCCATCTTTCTTATGTGTGAGCAAATCGGTTTCAGACATCTAGAACAACTGAAGTATCTAGGCTGAAATTTTCCAGAAAAAAATTTCCTGAAGCAAATACTCAACATATAAGTTTCAGTGTAAGTGATTAACACGCACTCACAGATATGCCCTGTTGCACCTCTCCTAGCTCTGCGCTTTATGAGGCAAATTTACTCTCAGGTTTTGCAATGTTTGGAATATCTTTAGTACATTGATAAAACTTCTTGTACACTTGGGCCTCATTCCTGACTGAGTTGATAGGGCTTAGCATTCAACAAATACAAAACATTAATACAGGAAATCATACATTCCAATACAAAATATCTGATCATGACATAACTAAGAAACTTCATGAAGCTGGCACCATGCAAACTTTACTTAATCAGACAATAGAATCTTTCCACCTGTACATGCAAGGAGATATTTTTTTCTCAAGGGATTAAGCAAAGGTAAGATTTGTTCAGTTAACCAACTGAATTTACCTAGAATTCCTGGCAGCTCCCGCACAATGTGATAGATGAGAAGGTCCAGGCATTTTGACAGGTATTCACTGCCGCCTTGCTGCACTTTTCCTGGTGTGGTCTTTCTGCTGTCTCTTTCAATATACATCACGAGTCTACATTTAAGCAAGTGCAAAACATTACCTCTCATAACAAAAAAATGACACCATATCTCAAAAATACTACTGAACCAGACATTTCTAGTATCTGTGGTTACAATCAAGACGATACGTTAGCTTTGGCTCTGTAATTTTGTTGAGATTTTAGACTTTCCTTTCAAATAAATAGATTTTTAAAATACCACAAATTACTAAGTCAAGGAATGAAGAGGAAAGAAACCTTAAGCTACCATAAGTAAGTACAATTCTACTAGTTTAAACAAATATACGATGCTAACATAAGGAGCGAATCCCACTGCAGACTTAGAGAGACTAATTTTAACATCCACTTCATTTTGAAATATATGAGCAATCTGAGCAAAAGACTAAAGACATTAATTTTCAACATATAGGAATTCCAAAAGCAAGAATAATTTAGGTCAATGTAACAAGAGATCAATCTTTCAGTCAAGAAGAATCATAATACAGCCTATCAAAATGTTAGCACTAGTTAGAATGACCATATTGAAAGAGATAAAAGTCCAAACTAGCCTTACATCCTTTCTCTAGAAATCTAGTGTTCAAGATTCCTAAAGACAAACTCAATGCTTACATTCTAACTGGTAAGTGCTCTGTAGCTACACTGTTCTGCAGAATTACACTTCTCACAGTAAACTATGGTAAGTGATTTATCAGCCATTGGCTAACTTACAAGAGATTGTTTTATTAATGCACCTGTAACACAATGCTTCAGGCGATATTTTAAAATGCTCATTCGAATAGACAGAAGGGCCAGATTCCCCTTTAGGGGCATAATATTGACATCTTTGTCTCACATTCGAACTCCCTGTTGGTGCAGTGCAAAGAACCATCAGTCTCTGGTGAGTGAAACCCATGCTCTGGATTTTAAGAATGTACTTCAGTGTTATTTTGTGGTGTTTTTTTTAATACCCTTCTTATAGTCAATACTCTTGTATAGAAGTATGAAAATAACTTATTCAAATTGCCTCAAGTGTACACAACAAAAATGCTGGTCTCACAAGCACAAAATTTTATCCTAGGAGGTCTGTAATTCCATCAAAAAGCTGATTTACTCAATGAAATAAAAGCTACCTATGAGTGCATTTTGCAGGATTAGGCCTCTAAACAATGCGAGATTGTTATGGAACACTACAACTCACCTTACCCTTTCTGAACTGTGCCACAGAAATAAAGATAGTGATAAATCAAAATACCCGTTCAGTAACAACCTTTCAACTCTGTAATAGTCCAGACAACCCATTCAGCTGCACTTCCCAGAGACTATGGAAACATCTTTTATTTTTCTTGCAAACTCTGGAAATTGTGTTAAATTACAAGTAATTTTGATTTCTCTGGTAGAAGAGAACTACTTAAAAATTTGACATTATGCTTCAAATAGAATTTTCCTTAAATAAAGCTTTAAGTTTTTTAAATATAAAAAATTGAATGTTGAAATAAAAATGGTATAAAGCCCTCTAGTCTTTCCAGACAGACAAGTAATTTTTATTCAAAAACTGTTTAACTTTGAACAAAAACATGACAAAAGAGCAGAGTTTGTATGGATTTTTTTCTTTAGGAAAACACTTCCATGATTTAACAATCATCTGAGTCTATATGGAAATATGTTTAGATCTGTTTAAGGTTTTACTTAAAATAGGCTGAATAGATTTCAACATGAATTAGAAAGCTGTGTTATAGCTGGGGGAGGAAGTGGGTTCATTTTTTAAAAGCATGTTCTATTAGTTAATCACATTAGAGAAGCATACAAAGTATGTTCAATTATTCTGAGACAGAAAGTTCATGTAAACTCCCAAGGTCTCTCTTTTTGTGTTGTCCTTCCCATCACAAAATTGTCTTTCACATAAAGGTTTTCTAAAACTATGCACAACAATTTTTTCCCTGATAGTACTATTTTCCCTGACAGTACTACAACATTGTCTTGAGAAAATTGTACAGCTCCTTATACAGGCAGGAAAGCATTAGTATCTCTACTTTCCTTCGACAAATTCCTCAGTTATATGTAGAACAATTCATCAGTTACTTTTATTCCCTGAAGAATGTCGGTCTTATGTCTAATGGGCAAAACTAGGTCTAGGAAATACATTTATTCAATTCATGTAATGCACATGTTTGTCTTGCATTCAACGATACATGAAAAAATACGCAGGTGTTACTACAAATAAATTAAATATCACGAGGAATAAACTACTGTCTATGAATCCAGGTTTGATTTCAATAAAATTTCTTCAATTATCTGTATTACATGATATAGCCAGCAAGGAGCTTTTATAGAAAAAAAGCAAAACAACCCAAGTTTTCTGAGACAAGATGTGAAGAGTGGAGCCAAAATGGGAGAATTGCAGAAAGTTAACAGTCTTGAGTAATAGGAATGAGAATGAGGTCTACTCCTTAAAAATAAGAAGAACTGTTCACTTATAAAGATGATCAAAATGAAAAAAGACACGATTTAGTCAAAATTCAGAAGACTCTGCAAAGATGTGGTAAAACGTGGCCTTCAAATACACAGAAGTGACTGTAAAAGGAAAAAGACTACATTGTTTTCTGTGCTTAAACTGTACAATTGAAATTTCAATAAGAAAACAACAAAAATTTTTGAGAGTTAGGAATAGCTAACAACTAGAATTGCGGTCAAAAAGAGGTCATGGAATACCCATCAATTTCCACCAATCGTTAAAAAAAGTTTCTCAAGCATAACAGACCTTGACCTGGATCAGAAGGGTAGATTCTGCAACCTCTCAAGCTCTCTTTAAGAAATGTTTTCTAAAATTAATTTATTCCCTTCTATCAGTGACATTTACCCTCAACCCATAAAATCAGTTTTAGACATCAATAAGGTTCAGCTACAACTTTACCAGCATCTCAACAGGGGTAAAAATGCATGCAGCCACCAGATGACTGAACCTAAAAAGCAGAAGGTCTTTCACTAGCAGTCTTCTCCCTAATTCTCCCTTCAATTCCCTAAGTTCACAGAGAATGACAGACCTCCAAAAAACTAAAGAATGTCTTGCATGCTCTGAGGCCATAAATAGTCCATTTAGCCCAGCAATTCAAGGAACCTTTTCTAGTCAACAGCTGCTAACAGAAAAGGATGAATATTTTTAAGGGATATTTAATATAGATATATTGTTTATTTTACAGAGATACAACACTGGATGGCAGATCATTCTAGTAAGAAGGGTCAATCCCTATTTCTCCCCTTCTACGCTTTTTGTTTTTTTTTTAAGTTTGATACCAGCTTGCTGGGTTTTTTCTTGAAATCACTGACTTGCGTAACTGTTTTCTCCCACTTTCCATGTCCATGTTTTCCCATTTGACTGCTCACCAGACTTCTCCATTCTTTTTCTGACTATTTTTCTAGGTGAATCTTAGACACAAGAGGCCAACAGGCTATGCTAGATGTGAGATTGTCAGAGCTCTCCAGGCAAAGTTTTTCCTTTGAGAGCATATACAAGATCTGAAAAATTTAAAAATATAGGAGGTGGACACATAAGAGAGAAAGATTTTGCTCTAAAGTTATGCTTTTGTGCATAGTTAGGCTTTTGCAAACTGTGAAAGTCTGTCAGGAACGCTACCTTATCTTTCCACAAGTATCCACCTCTGCAGACAGCAGAAAAAAAAGGTCTAAATAAATTCCTTAGGGAATTTATCCTTAGTTCAATCTCCAGGGCAGTTCACTCTATGAAATTTTCTGAAACTATTTAGAACAAGAAAGAACAATTCAGTGAGACGAACTGGAAATTACTACTAGTTCAGAAAAGGGTGAAATTATAAGTCTCAACAAAACTTCAGATTGTATCCCTCTCCTCATTAACAGGTGGCCTGCCTTTGCAACTCATGGAGAAAACAAGGAGACTAGAAAACTCAGGGTGATTAGCAAAAGAAATGAATTTGCACATTGTAAGCAAACAAGTGCTATTTCAGCCTAAAAAGTCTCATATCTTCTCTACCTGTATCACACGTGGAATAACAAAAGGTATGTAATGAACTACAATGAGACAGCTAGAAAAAAAGAGTAACAGGCGAATGGATCAATGTTGAGTGAAAAAAAATTCACTTCAAAATTACATTTTACATATATACATATTTACATACATATATAAATGCATTTCATCCATAGATCTTGAAACCTCAAAGTATTTTGTAAAGTCCTAGTGGAATTTCCTCGGTGACATCCATTGTCAAGCTCTTGAATTACACAGTCCCACTACAACTAATGTCATAATTTAAAAATACGCTATGCCAAAATCATAGAATTTGTTTGGGTTTGGTTTTTAAAAAAAAAAAAAAAAAAAAAAACAAACACAAAAATCTCTGCAAAGGTACGTATAATTTTTATAACTAAACTAAACAGAAGACTTTTCCAATGCCAGGCTGAACATTTAACTTGAAGCTGTAGAGATATATGCAATGTTGCCATGAAACAGTTATTACTGACTATTTTATCATCTGCATCACATCCTTTAACTGATGGCACACTGAAAAATTGCCTTATATTGATTATCATAAACAGATTTTATTATCTAAAGCAATATAAATCCTGTTACAGGAATAAGCTGCAACTGCTAAAGACAAACCAATAAGTAGAAATTATGTACATTTTACTACGTATTCTTTATATTTCTCAAATCTAACACATTCATAAAGAGAATTTGTGTATATCAAACTGATTACTGATTACTGTACTAGCAATTTTAAATTTATGAGTCTTAATTTTGAAGTAACTTTTCTGTCACAGAACTGGAGACATTTAACTAAAACACTCCAATAGGAACTCAACAGTAGAAGTCAAAGAATATCTCTACTGGGCTTAATAAAATTCCTCCAGAGTTCAAGATATTGTGAAAGTAGCTGTCTCCACATATAACGGGTCATTTCTCCTCTCTCGTCCTGCTGTAGCCATCTTACTTTCTGGATGCAAGAGAACAGTTTTAGTCTAGATAACCTATCCTGCCTAAGAGATACAGTGTTCACTGAAGAACAATTATAAAGAAAACATAAATCAAGAAAAACAGTTTATCAATTCAATAAAGCTGCTATAAGCTTTGCCTATTATTTTACCTAATGTGTTATATTATGTATTAACCCCTAATCAGCTCTGGACAACAGCAGGATAAAGCCAAAATTCGCAATACAAAGAAACATCCCAAATTCACAACACATTCTCTTCAGAAAGGCTGCTGATTGGAAAGCATTATAAATAAAGAGATCAAATGGCTGATAAAAATTATTAAAGTTCTTCTCCTTCACATAAGATCTTAGGTATAAATAAACAAATAGTAACTGTCAGTACAGGACTTCTGTCAGACATCTCTCCAAACACACAGCTCTGTCCTACGTGCTATAACAACCATATGAATAGCAGCAGTCATTAAAAATGTAACCATTCAAAAAGTCACTTACAAATCAATAGAGACACTTTGCACTAACTAGAACACATCACCTGATAAAACATTTCTGGAAGTATAAAAAGATACCCATGAAAAAGAAACTTGGATTCAGTACTTATTCTCTATGATCTACAAAAATTGAGGTATCGACAGATTTGTAGGTGAGTGGAGGAGCATATAATGAAGGACCCCACAAGATGTCCTCTCACAATGGCTTCATAGTATAACTCATCTGTTGCTTCCAATCCATCCCTTTAGGTCCAATGTATATGTCTTAATTCTTCACAAACATGAATATAAGATACAAAGGTTTATTTGCTGCAAACGTAGTTAGATTTACAGCTACCCACAAGCCTTATCTTTTTCACTTTCAGTTCCAAACCTGCTTTACTCCAATATCATAAAAACTGGGTTTACACTACACGTTGCTGTTCTTCATAATGAACAGTAGAAGATATAAATCTCAAATAAAATTTCTTCCACTTTCTAACAGAGCCGAATTTCCTCTTGTCTGATATGGGAACATTTTTGTGCCATCAGAAGACACAAAAATTCAAGTAACTATTCCACTGTCAGTCAAATATAATTTTAGATCAGTCATTCCTTGAAAAGTATTTTAAAACATAGAAACAAATAACATATTTCATTTAAAACTCACAGGAATTCAGTGATCATTATATAAATCACTGCATCACCACGTATAGGCAAGAAATATTATTTTATCTTGAATGTGGCTATACTGAAAAGACTATGGATTGTACCACACCCCAAGATGAGGAAGGTAAATGACAGACCTTTTTATGTTGCTTTCCCACCATAGCAACAATTCACTGTTGCAGTATTTGTTTTGCCCGACCCAAAGCCAAATCTGCTCCTGCTAATGGTCACTGGGACCCCAAGTTACTTTAAAGGACAGTCTCTCCCTTGTGAGTAATCATTACCTGATGACCCCAGACAAGAGAGAACGCTTTTTTCTTGATATTCTCATGAATAAAAGGATTCATATTACACTGAAAATAGTTCATTCCTAAAACACTGGCTCAAAAATACCACACATTTTAAAGTACTTGAGGTACAACTTCAAAAATAAACACTACATCTCTGATTATCTTCCATTATCACCTTACCTTGCTTGGCAACTGAGTAGCAACATCTCCCTGTTATTAATTAAAACTTGTAGCAGGACCAGAAAGGCCTTTGCTCGAATAAAAGTTGAAGGACTTTCAAGTAAACGAGTAACTGTAGTCACAAAATCCTTGGTGGAAATAAACACAAACACATTAATATTATTTAATATTATTTTACAGAAAAAGCTTACTTGCACTGTATTTTAACACTGTATACGTTTAAAATTTGCTCATTTTCATGTGCATTCTGTATTAGCAAGGTACTTTCCATGTCACTCACAGAAAAAAAAACATCTATAAAACACTACTAAATAAATTCTATCCAAGACAGACTGGCCCAGTGCAAAGCTGCTTTGTACATCTTTTCAAGAGCTGCAACAAGTAAACACTATCCAATGTACTATGTCCAAAATGGTACAAAACAAACTTTGAAATATCATAGAACTTAAATTTTAAAATGTCTTACTTTAAGGATAAACATAGCTTATTTTAATTATTTTAAAAGACAGAAGGATTTTCAGAATACATAAATATTTCAGCACAAGTATGATTAAATGGTTACCTACTAATTCCCATATATGCAGGAAGATTAAAAATAACACCTTTGTTGGATACAGCCATGTCTACATCAGACCCTAAATTATACAACAGATGCTCCAAATAGGCAGCAAAACTGTTTCTACCTTCTTTGATTGTACTTATCTAACCAAACTTTATTTTGGCTTCATGAAGTGAAGAACACCTTTTCAAGGAACAACCCAAATTAGGACTTTGAAAGAAAGAAAAAGGATATACCGCAAGCATTAAGGAGCCATGACTTTCATAATCTGTTTTCCCTTCCTATGATAAACTCAATGTATAAGATGCTAAGATCCTTGCTAACTCCTTCCAAATGAAAAATCCAAATGAAAGAATAATTTTAAAAGTTTAACAAGGATAGTGAGAAAAAGAATAACCACAAAACATTTCTCTTCAAAAGTTTAACAATGGTTAGCTGCTTGGATTATGAAATCACAGCTTTCTTCTTTTTTTCTCTCTCTCTCTATTTTGCCCTCTATATTGAAATAATTTTCTTCTCTATTTTCTGGAATGTGGCCTGACATGTGGAAAGATGTGAGATTCATGAGTACTGCCTCAGCTTCCAAGGGAATAAAACTGAGATTCAGTGGAAGGAAAAAAGAACTCTCATATTGAGGATAACAGATTTAGGTATTATGAGTTGTAAAGAGCGTAAGATAAGGATCATTTATGCTCTGTCCAACAATATATTGTAACTCCTGATGAACCAAAGAAGAAAAAAGAAAAAGAAAAAGCCACAGAGTATCCTGCACCTCTGAGGAATTAATATACCTGCTACTCATCTGTACTCTTCTATGAAGACCAATTACGCTATTTGGTTTAAAAAAAAAAAATAAAAAAAAATCTGTCTTCAAGGATGGCCTTGCTGGCAGCAGCAACAGTAGTTTTGGATCAGCTTTTGATCAGAATGCCTTGTTCTGAAAACACAAACCCTACTTCAAATCTCTCTCAAAAAACAAACAAAACCAAACCCCTCCCCCCCCCCAAAAAAAAAAGCCAACCCAGAACTAAAAACTGAGCCTGAATTTACAAACTGAGTCAATCAGCTCTATCCAAGAATTAGACTGGGTGCAAATGGTCTCATCAACGGAAACTACCTTCAACCATTTGAGCTGAATTCTCAAGGGAGGGACACTACAGAATAGAGGGATGTAGCGTATGCCTGCATGTTGTGTACAAAGTTTAAAATCCTGCTGTGTGACATACCCAGTATTATTCAAATTCCCTCCTTTGCTGACACAATAACTGAAAGGCAACTTAATTGTCATAAAACTGAAATGTAATTTGTTAGAGAAGATCTTTGCAACATTTAACTATATCTCTTTATAGAGGCTGGAAAAAGAACAAGAGTGTAAGAGACGGTCAAGAAAGCATCAGATTTTACTCTGATACCATTTTAACAATGTTTTCAAAAGCCGTCAGCATAGACAGTAGCTACAGAAATTCCAGAAAAACAAACAAAAAAATTACTCGAGAAGTGTTTTGTTGTATTTCTGTAATTTAATTCATAAACCGAAGAGTTCCTCAATCTTGTGGTTAATAAGCATAAAGTGTGTAAATTTTCACGCTTTAAACACTTCAACAGCTCATGGAGCATGATTTGTAGCTCCTCCAGTATGAATCTACAGCAGTAAAGTTCTTAAATTACAGACTACTAAAAGCAAAGGTTGAAATTTTACTAAAGTGGGGTTTTGTCGGTTTTTGGGGTTTTTTTTGTGGGTTTTTTGGTTGGTTGTTTTTTGGGGGTTTGGTGTTTTGTTTGTGGTTTTTCTGGTTTTGTTTCTTTTTGTTTGTTTTTTTTCTTTTGTTTTGGTTGGGTTTTTTTTACAAAATTACTCAAAACAACCAAAAAAGTTTTTATGTTAAGAAAGAGTATACAGAACGCAACACTGTCTGCTAACATGAATGGACTTGATAGACCAAGCACAGGGACACCATAACAAAGACATATGCAACTACAAGCCAATGCACATTTGACTATTTTTAGTCCTCATGCTCTGGAAAGCAGAATATTTCAGTGTTACATGTGGGGGTTACCATGGGTTAAGGCAACATTCTCAATTAGAATCAGCTGCATCAAACTTATCTGGAATTTTCTAATCATCTGGCTTAAGAAATAAATGTGACATTTTGGAATTTGCTTTTCTGGCTGATCTGAGGATTGCAAAACAGCAACAGTTTACCCAAAGAAAATCTGAAGCACATCTTTGCTGACCTACAGAGCTCAATATAGAATCATAGAATCATGTAGGTCAGAAAAAACCTTTAAGATCATTGAGTCCAAAGCCAAAAATTGCTGAAATACCATCTAATACATTAATTATTAGTTGTTTCACCGTTACACTGTTCTTTCCTCCCCTGCAACTGTTTGATGTATCCATGGAGACTCTGCAGGGTAAGGACACTCTTTTCATAGCAAGTGAACACATTGTCGACTGGAACAAGATCATGATTTTATATTGGATACTCTTAGTAATACTGCAAAGCAAGTTTAAAACAAATCTCAAAAAGCAATGATATTTTCAAATTGGGTACACAAGGGGAAAACCTTTAGACCACTATTTCACTATACAAGAACTGAAGTTTCAATAGCAATCATTTCTTGTGTTGTTACGTATTTTCAAACTTCCTTTCTATGCATTGCAAATGCCTCCATAACAGTGTAACTTAAGACTTACAAAGATTTTGTTAAAGACATTTAGATCCTTTTATTAATTCATACTGATAACAACAAAAACATCAACATCTGAGGTAGCTACTTGTCCACATTCAGGTACAAGACAAAGAATTGAAAAGAGTAACTGAAATATGAGGACAACGTTTATAATGCATTTATAATGTTTTTTTTCAGTGCCATAATTGGAAATGACCAAGGTAAAAAGAGGCTATGGCCAATGGTGCAGGGAAGCGAAGAAACAATGCAGTTGTGACAACATATTGCTGTAACTATTTGAATCATTTTACTTACCAGTGCTTGAGAAAAAGAAAAACCCAAATAAAAAAACCCATCCCCATTATCTGGCCTCCAGAAGAACCTAACTGCATTCAGAGTTATGTGACTGGTTTCCACTCATTCAAAAGAGAATCTTAACAGCCAGCTGAAAGTAATTAGCAGTGGTTTTGTTTTTTGTCTACTGCTATAGTGCGTCAAAGATTTTTGATTTTGAGTTCTTTTCCACACTTTATTTTAAAAACATCATTTCGGCTTTTTTTTGTTTCCAAGACAAGAGACTAAAATAGAAAGGCTCTGCATCAGACAGGGACAAAAACCAGTCCCTTCTAGCTATTGTAGCGCTCTGACGATTTATACTAGAGAAGATGACCACAGAACTGCATTTCTCCTTTGTATTCTCTGGCTTTTACTTACTAACAGGTTTTATCACTGTTCTTGAAGGGAGTAGAAAACAAAGGCAGCCTTAAGTCATGTAAGCTAAGGGAGTTTCAAGATAACATATACAAAGCTAAATGATCTCCATCTGGAATTTATATCTTTAAGCATCTTTTAATATGTTGGTTTGCAGCTGTATTAAAAGAGAGTCACAACCTTGTCACTACCTTCTGTATAGCATTGAGGTCCATTTACGTATTAAGCTATAGTATACAAGAATTCTATGGAAGGCAAAAACTTTTGTAGGCCAACACTACACACTTGGTTGTTTTTTTTCCCTTCTCTCATGAAGATGTCATGCTCATGTAACATTGAAAAGGGCATTGATTATTAAATTCAGTTTTCAACAATAAAGTATTATTATTCCACGTAATATGACAGTACCTGGCAGTTCAATTCAGGAGCAGGATTACATTTTTAGATCTTATTCAAGAAAAATAGAAGTCTAGTTTCAGCTTCCAAAATCCTACTATCTAATTTGAGCAAAATAGACATTCTATGAGATACAGATTTATCCAAGCTGTAAGGCAGATACAGTTACCAAATGTGGACACATGCAGTAGAACTAGACCCTATATGCCAGTTTTTAAAGTGCAATGTTTTTTCAGTTATGGCTTTGGGTAATATTCCCACTTTTATCATTAGTTTGATATGTGCTGGTAAAAGAATGTCTATATTTGCCTATATTTAAAGTTTCTAATCAGCAAAATTGCAACACTTGCTCTCAAAACACCTATGACAATTCATTAATGATTAAGCAGCAATTTTAAACCCACAAAGTGTCAGCCATTGCTGTACCGCATAACAACAAAATACTTTCTATTTTCCTATAACTAGTTGGAGAACTTCAGAGTTGATTATTTTTATAATGTCAAAAAATTGATTAAAATAGTTCGTAAGAACTGCAGTATCAGAAAGGGAGTCTTTTTAGCAATGTAAGTCTATAAACAAGAAATTCTTCCCAGAAACATTATGCTGTAGCCACCAACTCAGTAACGTGCACTATTAGAAAGTGCAACATTAGAGGACAATTTGCCACCTGTTAGTGCTGTTATAGTGGAATCTGTGGAAAGCTTAAGGACAGCTAACATGCGTTTACAAAAACACACTGGCAATTTTGACATGGAACAGAAATGACTTTTAGGAAAAGTGGGCGATTTCAGGCTGCAAGAAGGGATAGGTGGAAAACAGTAGATTATTTTTTAATTTAAACATTGTTAGACAGTATGTATAGAAACCAAATTAATCTCTCTTGACTAAAGCCTAATAGCTTGTTATAGTCAAGATGACTGTCAGGTTACAGCATATATTATAAGAGAGTATTTGATGAAAACACGAGCTAGAGTTCCTATTTTCTTTGTGATTTTTATTCTTTCCAAGCAGAGGGAGATTACTTTTGTTTATGAAATGTGCAGACTTACTGCCAAAAAAATAAACACTATTTCTCTAAACACAAAATAATTTGGTGATCAAAATAGAAAGCTTTTAATCATCTCTTCCAAAAATAATATTAGACATAAATTGAATCAGTAGTTTTATTCAGTGACACTAAAAAGAAAACCTTAGGTTATTAAAATGCTAATACCCTGCAAGATATTCCACATGGCCTAAGGTCCTTTAAAGAGAGCATAAAGTACAGCTTTAGATTCAATCAGGACACTTGTTAATTTCTCTTTTAAATATCTAAGAGAGCTATGTCAAACAGTTGTCCTCGTGCATTCCTTATTGTTTTTCCTTAGGGCCATTATCAGTTACAGTCAAGCTAGAGTTTTCTGAATTGACTGAATTCTAGCTGCAGTAGCAATTTATATACCCATTAGTACCCGCTCTTGAAGATCTGTGAGAAAGAAAAACTATACACCTCGTTGTTTAGATTTTAAGCAAATAAAAATATAAAATAAACACATTCCTCGTTTCCTGCTATTCAGATGCGTAGGTGTCACTGAGTTCAGCATTTTGAAAACACAAAAACACTCCTAGAGACAACTTTAACTTTCCACTAGTGAAATTCCATGACAGTAAATAATACTAATCTGAAATCAAACCTTTTCTTGAATCAGCCTCTGTAGATGAATCCCACATGACAACATGGCTGAAAACATGGTGAGCATGTACTGCTGAGTTTTGCATATTCCATTTGCCAAGGAATTTAGTACAGCTGTTAATCCCACTTTTTCAATGACACTCTGGAAAGCACTGGGCGAGTAACGAGTAATTCTGCATAAAGCCTACGAAAATGGAAAAAAAAAAAAGACATTTTTATTTAACGGGATTATTAGCTCAAGAAAAATAATGGAGAATAAAACCAGGTGGTGATTTTTCCAATAGTTTAGGAATATAGAGAATTCATACAGTTTCATTCATACAACAAATATTAGGAGTAAAGGCTGCTTGTTTTTAGAGACATGGAATTCTTCTAAATGTATTGCTATACACTCCATACAGCTGAAACTGAAATATTTGGTACACCAACATTAACATCGAACAGAGACACATTACTCTTTCTCTCTAGAGAACAATAATTATGGTGCAGCGTAGTCCATGCTTGAGTCTTTTATCAGTATAGAATGTAGGTAGCATCAGATAGCAATGTACCAGAAAGGAGGACAGTCATCAGAAAATACAGAGATGGCACACACCACAGAAATTTTGGTCTCCCGTAAAGGTGGACGTCTTTCTTGTCTTTCTCTGCTCATGGAAACCATAACCTGTTATGTAGTAGTTCACTATCTAAAGTCTATCTTTAGATCTAGATACTACTTTAGATCTAGATACTTGTTAAGGACAGTGTTTACTATAGTAAACATGCAAACTATTCTCCAAATGGTTGATTTACAAATACCAGCGATTAAACCAATTCCAACAGAAAATGCAGACACTGACTGTACTCTAGTGAAATGAGCACGAATCTGTTCAGTGTATACTAACTTAGCTATTTCATAACAAAGATTAACAAATGACTTCCAGGGTGGATTCATCTCTAAGTCAACATAGCTTTTCCTTTTGGTACCTCTGGAAATGCAACATTCAAGATACTGTAACCGACTTTGTTCTCTCCAGATAAAGGAGATAAGACTCTTTAGACATTTAAAATCTCATTTTCTTTGCCTTGAATGTAATTTTAGGATAGGAAAACAGATTATGTCAATTATTTGATTCATATGAAAATCTGATTTGGTTTAAGGGGAAAACTTTGAAGGCAACTTTATTCTGTGAAAAGTAGGCTTTGTTCTTTTCAGAACAGCTATATTTAGAAATTGCTGCTTACTTGGTGTACATTCAATAGCGAGGTCTCATTTAAGAGAAACTATAGTCAATTACACCCACAGAATAGTAGCATCAGAGAAAAGCTTTCCATGTAAGAACCTCAGAAACTTTCCGGTTTACCAGTGCCCTTAGAAACATTACTCGAAACACGCTATTACAAAAAAAAAAAAAAAAAAAAAAAAAAAAAAAAGGCAGGCATAAAAGACAATAAATCAAGAACTTATGATTTTTAAACAGATGTTTTATCGATGCTGTTCATCTACTCTGCTCCTGTTCTGCCTTGTCCTTTCTGGTCCAGGAGCCGTATCAATTGCAGCCTTTTATTTTTCTTCTTCCCCCTCCCTCATGCCCCCCTTTTAAAACGCAGATACTCAATCTCTGTTTCTTAGTAGCGCAAGGATGTAGCAAGGATTTCCCCAATAATACAATCCAGCCCTTCACTTCTCATCTGAGTTCTCAAAATGAGTGAGCAGGAGGTATGCGCATTCACTAAACATATCCTCAAGGGTGATATTACCAGCGAACCGCTGGGACCTAGAGACAGACTGTGTCAAAGCGACATGGAGCTACCTCGGCGTGCTAACGTGATGTATGCAGACTTGCCAATGCCTTAGCTTTGGGTGACCATTGCCACAGGCCATCAGATGACCTCCAGGCAAAACTGGTAAGAAAGACATGGCTGTCTTCCAGGATCACATTGCGGTTTTGGAGACAGCAGGAAAGCTCCAGCCCACCAACAGCCAAGGGAAGACGCTTTAAACTCCCATTAGCTTGTATGTCACAGAGAACTCTGCTGTATGAGTGAAACCAACACTTCAGCAGAAAAACAGAAGATAGAGTTTAATGGGGGATAGAAGACAAAGTATCCTAAATCACTTCAGGAGATCCAGTATCTGGAGAGAGCAGATGGAGGTAGGTCACACGGTGGTGGAGCAGGAATTGGGAACCAATGAGGAGAGGTAAGAGTACAGCTCACACCATCATCTCTCAGCAGCAGTCTTGGAACAGGAAATGATCCCAGTGAGGGTAAGGCATTGGCAGAGCCTCTCCTGGAATTGGTTTCTCTGTCCTTGCTCTCTGCACAGCCTTAACCAGCACCTTTTCTCCCAGCAGCTCCAACCATGAGCATCATGATCCTTATTGGTCCCTTGCAACTTAAGATATTCTATGATCATCTATGCCCTATCCATTGCCTTCTGGTCTTACATGCCATACAGTGGCTGGATAACATTCACCCTTCCAGGATGTACTCCATGACTCTCTCAAGCTTGAGAATTAATGCATTAATGTATCTCTAATACCCAAGTCTCTGAAAGAAGCTATTCAGCACCAATTATTTACAAAAAAAACAAACCCAAAAACAAACCCCCAAAAGACTGTGTTGAGCTTTCCCAAATTAGTTCCCACTTAAGTAGCTTATGTTTTGTTACTCCTCCTCCAGCACAAAAATCCATCTCTTAGAAATGAAACTAAAAATTATTTTTTTAAGAAAATTAAAAAACTTTCAGTATACTGGAAAGAAAACGCTATTCCTGCTGCCAAGCTTGTCAGAATGTCACTTTGACATCTCACAGAATTATTTCTTCTCCGAGTCTAGTAAAATGATAAAAAGATATAGCTTTCCTACAGGCAAAATCTGTGATATTTACCTGAGGCATGTTGGACTCCAAAGTGAGCAAAAATACTGAGACACAGTCCCTGTTTGCCACCTCTGACAGGAAGGACAAGGTAAAGTGTCGTTTTTTCACTCCAGAGACTGAAGACAGAGAATCTTCTTGATATATTTTTATTATTGATTGAAATAATCATAAGTAAAATTCCACAGTGCCTTACTGCTGATATACTTTGCAGACAGCCTGCTAGCTCTAGGTAAGGATATGACACATGTATTTCTTAACAGAAATGTATTTTTACATGTGAATATAGATGTCAGTCAAGAATAAATTCTTCAGGATACATTCAAACAAGGCAGGAATGACTGCATAATAAAATACAATAGGACACTGATGATCTCAATTTATGTGGTCATGCAGAATAAAAATGCCTACATATCCATAGCAACAATTTAATGAACATATAAATTGTACAGTGCAATATAGCTGGAGAATACATTAGTATTTTACTTTAAAGATTAGTATGTTACTGAAATCTCTATAAACTTCACTTGGTAAGAGGTCTGCCTGTGCTAGATTTCAATACTGATTGGTTATTTTTTTCTAAAGTTAAGATTATATACCCAAATACCCCAGCAGCATTAATACATAACCATGATTTATATCAGTCATTGAATAATAAATCCAACAAATAAGTTCACCCTCTAGTGTTTCACTACAAAGCAGCAAAAGGATTAGAGTACCACCTTAGTGTATCCTACTTTAGAAGCTTCCTTGTCCAATTCACTTCATGTGCAGTATAAAATAATGAAATCTCAGACTTCTGATAAAGGACACAATCCCCAAAACAGTGGAGGGGAAAATCCTCTATACATACCAGTTCTAAGACTAAGTTTGTACAAAGAATTTCAGATGCCACAGAACAAAGGCTACTGTAACATATATTTTACTAAACAAGTTTACTGTTCTAATAGGTCAACATATTTTCCCAGTATTTGAGCATTTTATTTCCCAGACATGACTCTGACAAAACTACACATTCAGGTAAATCTTTAATAAATACATATCTTTTTAAAAATTATAAAATTATTTTACCACTTATCTCTTCAGTCACACTTCAGATATATTTTTAATTCTCTCTCTACTACCACCTCAATGCGAGATGCGTCTAAGTGCATACCGCTGCAGCAGAAACATTACCATTTTCCATCTGGCAAGCCAACAGTAAACTCATTAGTGAACCTGAGCTCTACTCCGGAAATGAGCATCCAGTTATCACACTTCATTCAAAATAAGTCAACCTATTGTTCAGTTCTAAAATATTACCTGTATTGGTGGGTAAGGCTTTTGTTTTGTCAACCAAAGATATGGTTAAACTCACTGCACTGATAAGTATTTTCTACCTCACAAATCTTTTTGTTCCACATCTGTTTCTTGCATGTCATAGCTCTGGTTGTCTTATTATCACCCTATATTAACTTACAAATTCTGGGCAAAGACTAGTCCTGACAATTTTATGAAAAGTAACATGATAATTTCAAATATGTCTTTTAAGCAAGTCTGTGATAAAAACATTAAACACTTTCAATGTAAAAAAAATAATACAAAAAAAGAAATTTCAATTTTTCAAGAATTCAATCTATTCTTTGAAAGATTTAACTTTTGAAACATAACTCATGATCACCAGCATAAGAAAATACGTGTTCCAGAAAATGATGAATGGCAAGAATTCTTCATAAGCACTGGATTGTAATACATACATATTTCAATTTCAGAAAATTTGTACATGTATTTTAATGTAATCTGAAATATAAACACACATACACACAGAAAACATGCTCAAAAACATTTCAGTTTCAATTCAGAATGCTTTTTGAAATAAACCCCAGAACATTTCTGTATCACAAAAAGAAATTCCTTACCGAAACAGCAGTAATCTTCAAAGAATCCAGTGTAGAATGTGTGAAAAGGTACCACAAGACAGGTCCAATTTCTCCTGTAATAAATCCTTGTGCATGGCAAGAGAGAGTAGTGCAAACATTTTCAATGATCTTTGCTGCCATATGGTTCACTGCCCGGTCTTCCTATGGGATGGAGAGGAAAGGAAAACTCATATGGAAATGTTTCTAATTTATTTTTAAAATACTGCCTATGTCCATGTTTTATTCCCTGTATATTGTCATAAAGTGGTTTCTTAATTTTGATACTTGCCAAAGTCATTTCATAGGAAACCTCAACTTGTGACAAAGTTATGTTTACAGATCACACTTCCCTCCCCTTTCTCTTCTACTGCAAAGACAATTTAATACAAGCATAATTTAATACAAAATCTTCCACTTCCAAATGATCGCTCCAATTAAATGTAGTCACTAAAAAAAGAAAAGGTTTTGTTATGTTAGAGGTGTCCCCTGACCAGTGCTTTATAAATGAATGTCTGTGTATCAAAACTCATTACTACAACAGGCTCTGAATAGCAAGATTATGAGACATACAGTTACATTAGGAAAAATGAAATTATTAAACTCTTTTTATTCAGAAAGCCAGCAACTCTGTGGGATAAAGAAAAAGCCTTCTTGCAAGTCAAGTTATTCCATAACTCCCTTCTCTTCCTCTTCTGAAACAGACAATCCTGACCAATGTTTAAGATAAACCATTGAGTCTCATGTACTACATCAGTTCCCAAATTTCTGTAAGGGATTCTGACTCCTTCGTATCTTTAATACTAATCCAATCATTTTATCTGCAAAATTGTTTGTGGAAAGCCACTGTACACGTAGCTTTAATATCTACATAAGACTATTCATAGTATAGTGTCTCCATGGAATAAAAAACATCATGTCGGAATAATCACGAGCCATCAGCACATCACGAACATCACATGGCAGCAGTTCTTTCTCAAGAAAACTGACTGCAGTGGAAGCTTAACTTAATACAGATCACTTGAAAGCAGAGTCTGTACTTTCTCTCTCTTTCTCTTCTTTCCCTCACCTTTCTTTAGTATATCTTTTTTTTTTTCACTCTGCTTTCATTTAGAAGCAGAGTCTTTACTTTAACAGAACTGTAAGATTCATTGCTGGTGGTTTTTTGGCTGTGCAATGCCTCACCTTATCTCAGTCTTTAACTATGAATAAGCGAAGTCTTTCAACAATGTCTTAAATGGTGTTCTTGAGTTCAGCAAGAGTGAATTTTAATATAAGAAGGACAACCAATTTAATTCGTCAAGTCTCATAGCCTGGCTTCACAAATAATTCATCATAATATCTAATTGATTTCTTTCTTAAACTAATCTCCACATTATCCTACTAACCTTTGGATTTCTGACATTTATCTTCACAATCAGAACCACCAACAACTGTGAGCAATGATAATGAAACCTTTCAGAAAGCTGTACAAAAGCCTTCCAGAAGGGGAGAACTTATACTTCATTAAAAATATATTCAATATCCACTCTTCCTTCTACTGACAGGTATTCTAAAATAGAGACACTGATGTAGAAATATTTGGAAACTCTAGTATAACACTGTTAAAAAAAAAAAAAAAAAAAAAAGCTGTGTTTATCATTTTCATGCTAATCCTTCCTGTTCTCCCAAAGAACTGCAGCTCTACTCAAAATACTTAAAAGAAATACCAAAGCCAATTCCCATCTAAACCAGTTACACTATTTTACAAAACTCTACTGATTTCTGCGGTCTTCCTCCTGACTTGCAGCCATGAAATCAAAGAGGATTTAGGCTTCTCTTGTTTTACAGTTTTTATTTCTGCAATATATTGTATCATTTCAATGTATTAAAGACCTAAATACACAAATACACATAGATGTTCATCAAAATTAAGTTTCTCAAAACTTTTTATAAATAATGTCAATTTTTAATCTTTTTCTGTTAATTATACTTCTGAATTTCAGGGGGTTTTGGCTGTTGGGTTGTTGTTTTTTTTACAGTTAAGGTAAAAACACATGGATTTATCAAACTGACTATATGCATTTAAAATCAAATCCATAATTGAAATATTAATAGTCAAGTTAAATCACTCTATGGCGTGATTACTAGGAATGTCAATTGGGACTCTACTCCTACTTTAAGCAGGCAGAAATGCTTAATAAATGCACTATAATCCCATTAATAAATCATAATCAAAGCATTATGCAGCAGATAATAGTCATTATGAATGTTAACAGATTTCCAGATGAAATTACAGCTTTTCTTCAAAAAATTTGGTCCTGAGGATGTGTTTTATTTCCTTTCAGCCACAGCTGAGACGGGTTACGCCCTGTGCCAGAGAGTCCTGGTACTTTGTCTGGAGGAAGGTCATGTATCGTCACAGTGCTCTAAAAACTCAGTGAGGCTGTCAGAGTAATTCCATTTGCTGCCACCTGAGATGGACTATCCCAGCTCCTCTGGGATCTATTCCTGAACACCATCTAATTGTGCCATTTTCTGCTTAATTAGCTCTCTGGAAGGGAAGCCTGACCTAAACTAATACTTGGCCTCTTAACTAAAGGAGTCATCCTGTGATGTCACCAGGACATAAGCTATGTTAGTGAACAGAAATAGATCTTCAAGATATGAGTAAAGCAGTTCTATGTAACAGTTAACCTCTGTCCATGTCACAAACTGCATCAGATCTGAATCTATGAATAGAACTGTATCAAAAAAAAGCACATACTCTACTTTCACTGGGTTTAGATTTCAACTAGTTTTATAAAATGCACTTAAAGATAAAGCTCCTATTTTTCAGTCATGTTTAACACTTGCAGATGTATCTGCTTCCAGTTAGAGTCATGGACGCTTAATGAAAATGAGCCCTGAGTGAGAAAGCAAACACCAAAAGGGTAAATAGATGTAAACTGCTAAAAGAGAACTTCTTTTAATCAAGTCTGTCTATTCCAGTTGGGGGGGGGGGGGGGGGGGGGGGTGAAAGCAAAAAGCAAATCAAAGTCATCAAAGAACCTAACTTCATTTTTGGGAGTAACTGAACCTACTGGATATCTTTATTGATTGTTAAAAACTTAACAATGCACTGGAAGTTTTGGAGGCACTTAAGATACTGTCACCACATGTCACCACACTAACCGTTAGCGTGTCACCACGCTAACCAACATACTACCTAAAAATAGTATCATTTCATTTAAAGGTTACGATAAAATATTTTACGATCTTTTTTTATATTATACTGTGTATAGATACATACACTTGAGTAAAAGCATAATACTGATAAAGAAACATTGGGAAAGCTGGAAGACTCAGGAAGTAACACTGTATTCCATCATTATTCTAAATCAACTTCCATACACTTCTTCCTTTAATCTAAGAAGACAAATTAAAAAGAAACTACAAACATAAATTAATGAAGTAAAGCTGTATTATCCTAAGCATTCATAATTATAAGAATTAAATCTTAATTTGGCAACAATTTGCAATATAAAGCCTTCACAGAGAAGGATGAACATGTAGAAATAAAAATTTTAAATACCTTTTGTGGAAAAAATAAAAAATTCTGCAGTAAACTAGAGAACTGATATCTAAAGAAGAAATTAAAGTGATAATGTATATGATTCAGACTATTACTTTACAATATAGGCAATTCTGTCAATAAACTAAAAAACTGATGTCTAAAGAAGAAATTGAAGTGGTAACGTGTATGATTCAGACTATCACTTTTACGCTATAGGCAATTTTGACAGTAAACTAGAAAACTGATACATAAAGAAGAAATAAAAGTGAGAATATATATGATTCAGACTATACTTCTATACTACAGGCTGTCCTACCCTTTCTGAGGAAATAGTTATGATTTTATTCTCCTCTCCCCTCCAAATTCACTGTAAAGGAACTGCTCTGGCTAAGAATATACATTATAAAACATACTGCCCTATATTATATATTGGCAAATTTTTTTTAAGTTATCCTTTATTATTAAATTTCTTCACCAGTTCAGAACCAAAACTCTCAGACTTTTATCTTGCTCCCTCATAAAGGAAGAAGTCCATATGAAAGAGGGAAATGTGTATTATATAGCTTCCTGGCAAGCTCCTATTTATTAAAAATATTGCTTATGCAGTACCTTGCACATACAAGAGAAAGAACATTATCCTTTGTAACTTCATTCACTATTTCTGATTCAAATACGTTTGCCACATGCCGTGCTTTAAAATGAGAGGATTACACACATTCTAAAAGCCATATACAGCTAATAAGCTACAGCTGCATGTATAATTTATCCATGCAAGTGTATTGCCTACCTATTTTTTTCCAGGTTCTATGAAGTTACTACTAAAATTGCATATAATCATGTACCTTATATTTACACGCCATTTGTAAGCAAAAATGGACAGATACCAAGCACCTGAAAGCTTTTTCAGTGGTTCCTCTCTGCTTTCACACAGGAATACTTAAAAGGAGGTTTGCACACAGTTTCGGACTCCGCTGTCTAGTTTCAGTGAAGGACCTCATCAAAGCAACATAATCTCGACTAAATCGGACAACAAAAATTATGAGACATCAAAAAGTAGTTTGGATATGAGAAGGATGATTAGTTACAAGATGACTATGAGGAAAAAAAAAAAAGTTTAAAAGGAGGATGTGAAGGAAGGGAGGGGCAAACATAAGGCAGAAAACAGTGGAAGCAGAAAGGTGAGAGGATTGACTGGAACATAAGTGTGAAGAGGGGCAAATGTAAAGCAGAAACTAAAGCTGAGATTTCACTTAGTTAAGATTAGGTTGAACCTTAAATGTGATAATGAAAAGCAAAAAAAATATATGCAGAGTCAATGAGGCGATTCGAGCAAGAGACAGCCTGATACATTTGAGGTGAAGTACACAAGGGTAACTTTAGCAAAGGAGTTTTGAATAAACTAAGTTAAATGGAGGAAAGGAAAAGGGTAGCCACATTAGCATTAGGTACTTAATATTAAATAACTTTCTGAAACGAAAAGTATCTTTCATGACTGCACAACATAGGAAGTGTAAGAACTAAGCACTTTCGCTGTAGAAATCAGGACCCTGCTATCTTAGAGACTGCACGCAAATATTTAGAAGTTGAACTTAGACACAAATACAGATGCCTGGAACAGGCATTTTTGTGTCACTGTTGGACACAATTGTTGGAAAAAAAAAAAAATTGGAATATTTACTACATGGGTTCTGACAGACTGCAACATTATACCGCTACTAAACACGTCAAATTGGGCTTGTCATTTACTTAGGAGTGTACCAGTTTCCTTATTTTGACACATCATTGAACATGCCTGTTCTTTGCCTTAGTTGAAAATCAACTTCTACCTCAAGTGCAAGAAATCTGATTTTGTGACCCCCTACAGATAAAAGACTTTCCCAATCTTCTACTACACCGTGCTAAAACTCCTTTCACTTATACATATGCTTTTGTCACTGTTAGATTTTCAGGCACAGAAGGTATGTGGAAATGACACTACCTGCATTTTCTGAACATTTTGTTCCTTTATAGGCAAATAAAAGGGACACACACACATTTTAAACTCCTTTCTGCTCCACAGTTCTGTTTCAGGGGGCAATTCCGCTCTGATAACGACAAATCTTATAAAACTGCAGAGATCCAAGTACACTTCAGAGTAGTTCATAACGAAACTGAAGAACAGCAAATTTACCTTACAAAACTCAAAACTATATAAATAATCGTACTGAATGACATAAATTTGTTTTATTTTCTTTAAATCTTATTAAATACACCAAAAAAAGCTTCTTAACTGTCAATAAAAACTACAAGTAATTATTTATAATGCATATACTTAACACACTCCGGTAATTCAGAATTTTTTACAAAAAGTTAGCTTGCCATTTTCATAAATACTGAGACCATATACAAATATTCACTCCAGAAAACATACTAAAGTAACATTTCATTAAATAAGCTTAGAACATTTAAAATAAATTTATGATTTAATTAAATTTAATTATAATTTCTTAATTACTAATGTAAGAATGTGAAGCTTACTTACATGTAATAAATAGCTAAATCAGGAGAATTTATTGAATAAATAGCAGATTACAGGCTACAAATGTAAAATAAAGAAATATGGCAGCTAAGATCTTACGCTGCAGTCAAAGAACATTAAGCACAGTGAAGGCAAATTTATATTATATTTTCAGGATTTTCATATCCAGTGCTTCACTAGTGCAAGCAATAAAATTTACACAGAACCTCATTTTAGTTTTAAGTCAGAACTTAAAAAAATCCAGATTGTTCATTTTAACTATTTCTATCATCTCCTATTTTGCAGCAGGACAGCGGGAGAAAGTATCATTGATATACACTTGCCTACCACACCTGCATATCAGTCAGTAGACATTGTGAGCCACTCACTGCCCAGACAACGTAGCTCTGTGCCTGCTACCAGAGCAATGCAAAGTTGACTCATTAAAAGAAAAAAAAAAAAAAAACCAACCAAAAAAACCCCAAAACCCCACATGTAAAATATCTGGCACAAGAACTTATTTTATATCTGATTATTATTTCCTTAAGGAAAAAAAGTAATATCTTGCAAACAGATGTCTAACAATAATACGATTTTAACTGTCTAGTTTTAGATGCTGCAATATCATTTTCCAAGAAAGACGGGTGGCTGGTAAATTATGGAGTATAAGAGGAGGATTGCTACAAGAGTGGAAGAAGAAAGTAGCAAAAGAAGTTGTGTGTGGTAAGTTTCTATCTCCATTTCCATATGTTGTGAAATATACATATTCATGGCTATTTTTGATTCTTCAAATGGTGCTGTTCT
Organism: Chroicocephalus ridibundus; assembly: GCF_963924245.1. NCBI lineage: Eukaryota > Metazoa > Chordata > Aves > Charadriiformes > Laridae > Chroicocephalus > Chroicocephalus ridibundus. The sequence goes on from NC_086285.1 coordinate 49,557,630, forward strand.
AGAAAGTTGAGGCTGATAACAACTGAGACAAAGCAATTTGTATTAGTACATTTACACTATACTCGCACAAAGAAGCACGAGTACTTAAACTCCATTACAAACCTTGAGTATCTTCACAGTGTAGAAATGCACAGGTGTGCTTGGTTAGCCTAGACATAACTTTAAATTTACACTTAATTAAATTGGGAAATATATTTCTATTTTGACCTGTTCCAGGACTAAGAAGTGATTTTATTCTATAGGAATAAATTAGTGTCTTATGGATGTCTTGATTTAGTTTCTCTACGCTGAATATTCAGAAATAGTAAGCCTTGCATTACTACATTTAGAATTAAATAGCTTCTCACTACTGTGCCTTAGAATGACATCTTCCTCTAATTTATGAGCTGGAAATAATCCACAATACAAACAGAGTTGTGTGTTCTTGATCACCTGAAGGTTTGAAGATGTTAAAATGCATCTAGACTCTTCCTATATTAATCACAATTTGTAGCAATAAAGATCTCAAAAAAGGAAGAAAAAAGGTATTTCTCTTGCTTTCCCCCCTCCAGCAACCTCCGACATATTTTCTGTCTTGAGCTTTGCCTCGGGCAAAAATGAAGTCAAGTGGTCTCATATAAACAGTAAGCCAACCCTCTACTCAATTCTTTTTCATTTTACAAATTGAACCTATATGCATGTTTTTCTTCCCTTCTTTTAACACAGCGAAGCAATCACCAAGAAAAATGAAGAATACAGCATAGCGCATGTATGAGAATAAAACTAAATACTACTTTTTGGCCTCAAAAGAATGCTAACAACCCAGTAGGATAACAATGCAGTTTTCAAAAACTGTACATCAGTCACTTCAAAATAGTAAGTAAATCTTGTTCAAATATACACCGTACAAAAATCGAATTGCAAGAGGAGAGTGCAAACTGTCAGAACATCTCTCAAAAGAAAGCCATAGCATTAATAAATTCCACATTTATTAACAGTAATTTATATTTACTATCTTATTTCCAAAAACCAAGCAGCAATACCTAAATGTTGAATGTACAGAGAACAACACCATATTTTTGCATTAATCTCCTGCTTAGGTCATGGTCTTATCATGATTATTTAAATTCAAGAGCAATACTTGGTTGACAAGGTACTGCAGTGCTGCAGGCTACAATCCTCACATAATGCCTAAAGGGTTATTACAGTAGAGAAATTCTATTGAGGACAATGAAAGAGCCTTACCCCTTCCCGAAGACACCTCATTAGCACAGTGTAAGCAGCCGAGGGAACAATCCAGCATTCTCTGGAGTGCTCCCTTTTTTCCTCCTGAAATGAAGCCAACGGCACAAATGATTAAATCAAAAAATCACAATAATCTCACTCACATAAAAAATGGGTAACAGATTCTTAATAAGGTTCATATTATACATATTTCAAATTAACATATGCTAGAAAATATATTAAATTCCAGAGTAGTATTACTATTTAATGTTATTTCATGTGCAGCACAGAAATTGATATTTTATTAGCTTATTTAAATAGTCTCCAAAATCCATAACAGAATTTGTCCTAGTATTTCTGGGTTTCATCAATTCCTTCTAATTCACACACACACACAAAAATATTCTTGAATTCCTCTCAATCATTTTGATTATTACAGGAAGAGACAAGTGATTATTAAAAGTAGAAGTGCTTCTCTTTAAATGTGATTTAATTACACCAAACAAACAAAAATACTTTTGTCTAGCAACCAAATAAAAGTAAGCTTACTTTGGAAAAAATACATTCAAAGTCATACAGGGAGATATAAAGTGTTTAATGAGGCTTACTGTATGGAATAGCCTTCAGTACTTATCAACACTGTTCCAAGATCTTTATGTATGTTTCCTTGAAATCATCCTGTTAGAGAGGCTAATTCACTGCTAGTTGAATCAGGGGGTTGATAATTCCATTAGAAGTTAATGAACTCCACTTCCCCTCCGCCCCCACCATCCCATAGCATACTGTAAAACTCCAAGTTTAAAAGAGGACACTTGGATATCCTTAAGATTTAACTAAAACAAACTCCTTATCTAGGCTAGTAACACAGAGATATTACCAAGTAAACAAAAAATAGTCTCTTTTGGGAAAGAAAGCGAGAAATAATAGGCATTGCATGGTATGAAAATGACATGCCATGAAATCAATGTGCGATTTGTCTTAGTAAGTAGACAAAAGATGACAAGCAACAATTCCTTCAGAAATTATACATTTCTTGAACTCTATTGATTATATTAGTAAAAGCATAGGATGGGCAAGGTGGGGTTAACGATGCAGAAACAAATTATACATTCTGAATTTCCTGATTTCTCAGTGGCCTACACTAATTCAACATACATGAGGAGATAATGTCAGGCATTTAATTAAAGCATGGCATATTAGCAGGGAAGACTACTACTGAATTGCCTACTAAAATTAATTTTCCTTCTTTATTGAAAATAAATCAAAACTTTACTTGCAACATATAGCAATAGAGAAAATTAGTTTGTTAAATGTCCAATTTTTTTTAAGCTTTATCTCTGCTAACTTTGTATTAGTATGGAACAAATTTTCCTTGGAAGTCATTTACAGACAATAATAATAAAAGTGGTTTGACATCCGACAGAGACATCAGATCTACTACATTCCACCTCCTTCATCTTATCTGAGTAACAACATGTTGACACGTGATCACAGTTTGCCTTTCAAGGCTTAGTGTTTAAGTTTCAGAAAATGCAGCCCGAGTTTCAAAGAATGGTAGGTTTCTTTCTAACAGTCAAAAGTGGAATCTTCTCCACTGAAAAAGGCAGGACAAGACTAGTAGTCAAGACAGAGTTAAAATGACAGCCTATGCTGGAAATGGCATGGGTCTGTTTCTCATTTCATTCCTCTAATTTAATCAGAAATTTTGTCAAGTTTTTCTGTAACCATATATATTAAGTGTATTATAAAATACAATGCCTTAAGAAATGGTGCAATCCTGAAACATTAATAGTGCTTCCATTCTTCAGACTTTCTTCTTAATGACTTTCTGCAAGGTTTAATCTCTAGTTAGAAATTAGGAAAAAAAAAAGGAAAAAGGTGTATGAAACTTAGCACCATTCTTAATTACCTAAAAACACCCACACAATTTGACATTTAATAAATTTAAATACATCAGCAAACACTGGGGGAATCTTCCTACTTTTTGCTCACAGCCTGTGTTGATTTTGATTAAACTTTAGGTTCTGCACCCTAATAACACAAACAGCAGGAAACTAATAGAAATATTACACAGAACTTGAAAGTTTTCCCTCAAGGCAATTCACTTAAGAGTAACAGAACATCCTCCCTGGGGTCTGCTCAGGCTACTTGTGCATTGCTCTTAGCTTCTCTTTGGAAGGAAAATGCAGAGATGGAGTGTAAGATCTTACCTATGAGATCTCATATGCAAGTACACACATAATATCAGAGTTTAGGACTGCAGAGGACCAGTATCTGGACTTTTTCCCGGTATTTTCTAAGACACAGAAGTGCAACCAGTGATCCTATATTTAACTTAATGAATTGTGCTTGCACCTAGACAGCTGAACTTTATTTAATTAATGTTTTACCAAATGTTCATATGAAAAAGAAATAATCATTATCATTATTTAATATTAATATTGTGGTTGGACCTAGAAACGCTTAGCAAAACCACAGAAGGAATAAATAAATAAATGAAATAAGCCATGTCCCAAAACAGTTAGTATGAATGATAAATATTTAGCTGCAATCAAGCAGGCTGAACAGCAACATGGAAGAAAAAAAGGGAAGAGAGAAAAACAAAAACATTGTGTGTGCAGTTCATAATGAATCAGATGCAGTTATGATTTTTTTTCTTAAATTCGTCAAGGCACAAAGCTTTGCTGTTTAAAGGCATAAATTGGGAATAAACATTTTTGTTTCACCTTGTTATACTACCATTGACTTGGTGTTTGATCTTGGCAAGGTCATTCAATACTACCATTCTGCAGTTTAATGAGCAATAAAATGCCTACAACACTACAGTATTCTGAGGTCAAGTAGGTACAGCATAGAGAAATGAAAAGCTTTATAAAGGGCTTTTCTTCAAAATATTAATAAAAAATAAATGTTAGTGTCTCCAAGCATACAAATCACACTGATATTTTTGAAGTTCTACCAAAATGCAGTGCCTTGTGTTCATATGTGTAGAGTAATTCCAAATATTTCTTCCTATTATCTAGTAATTTCTTAGGTATAACTCAAACCAATGCAACCCATTACTATAGATCTTCCAGAAACAAGATAGAGTTGTCTTTGAAATACAAGTTATCATGCTTCAAACATTGTGAAGTTCATAAATACATATAGTCCCAAAAATTTGTCAGTTCACATTTTCAGATGAAAAAAAAATCTTTTAGGATCAGTGCATGCAAATCATTTTGCCATTACAGAGCCAATGTAAACAGCAAAGCAAAAATTAAAGCAAAAGATCACTGAAGTTTAATTTCAAAATAAAAACAAGCAGTGCAAAATACTCTTGCCAAATATAATTTTCAAGTTGAAGTTTTAAGTTTATTTGGTTTTATTAGTGGTTAAAAATTTATATATTTTGCAATCTGTCTGATAATGCTAAGTATAAATATTCTCCTTCCTCCCCCCAAGGAAAACTGAGAAAGTATTAAAATCTGAAATTAAACCATGAATGTGGATGCATTTTCCATAACATAACTTCTCAGTGTTAGAACAAGTTCCATGACTTTGCGTGTTTGATAGATATTTTGGCAATTGTCTAACCAGAAAAGGACAATGCTTGCTAACCTACAAAAAACCAAGGCAACCATTTCATCTTGCGGAACACGCAAAGGAGCTAGGGAATGGGGACAATAAAACATGGAAGTTCAGCACGAAGCCATAACTACAGTAAGCCAAAATACAGATCAATTTGGTATTTTCATTCCTTTATCAAGTGACCTCACAGACTGATAACTAATATTGTAGCATTCAGAGCAATTAGACGATGCATTTAATACAAAGGCTTCAGAGAAGCTACAGCTAGGCCTTTTCTATTTGAAAACACCTTCGTTTCTAGTAAGTAAAAGAAAGTGTTTTACTCTTTGAATAAAGAAAAAGAAAGCTACATCAATTCCTACTATTCATAGTATTTCTTTTTAACAAATAACCTCTGTTTATTTTTAATGTGAATGTACTATTTCTAGACTGAATGTTTAAATTAGTTCTAGTCAGGAATCACCATAATTCCATTTGAAATTAGTCAGGATCATTCCATTTCCACGGCATTGTGAATCCAACCATGCCAGGATAAGGCTTACTATGGACTAGATATATTAATTTATTGATATCATAGGCTGTACTGATACATCCTATTTAATCAAAGTCTCTAGGTAAGATGTTCTAACACTTTTATCTGCCCTTGGAGGCCAGCAGTCATTATTATATGAAATTGTTTTATGAAGTTAAAACTCTACATACAAGGACAAGAAATTATTGAGGATACAAATAACAAAGTACTTTGCTCTTTCTGTTTACTTTTCCGTGGGAGATTTTTTTCACATTTGTTAAATTTCTACAGATCATTTGACAGTCTTACCTCACTGGCTATGAGGTAAAGAAGCTCCCCAAGTGCAGGTAAAAGGCATTGTTTCAATTTGCTATTTCTGAAGTTCTCTCTGATGAGTTCAGTTAAAAGTGTAATTGCCTAAAATAAAAAAAAAAATAAGTCATAGGAAAACATGTACAATCTTTTCTCAAGCAAAATGTATATTAAAGGTAACAAGCTTTATCTGAAATGCCATCTTACTGATATACTTTTCACTTATGCTAAAGAGCCATTTGCAAATCATTTAGTAAGCACTGTAGTAATTACAAAACACATTATATATGCAACGTGGAGAAAAATGCAATAAGGAAATAGCCTAGGTGACAAACTGTTAGCTATCCTTTCTTCCCTTTCCCTCAGGACAACAGAAGTAGATCTGCCAGGAAAAAAAGTCTACTTGCTGTTCCTATGTTTCTATCGGATCTAAAAGTTCTCCTCACCATCAAGTTACAAAAAGAACAAACAATGCTGTCTTTTGTGTAAATATTAAAGCAGGGTATAGGAACTCTAAAAGTTTTGTCTCCTTATCTCTGAATTAACTGGCAACTCACTGCATGAGAACTGGACGTTTTTGCCAGTTGAGCAAGGATTATTTGTGTACAGAGCATATGGAGCACAGACTTCTATCACTGATCGCAGGGAAGTCAACATTTATGGTCCTATTCGAATACAAACAAGTAGAACTTCAACCCAGGCACAAGGGGTCTAAACAGCAGCTGTTCTAGGAAACCACTTACTTTGTGCAGTCAGTTTCCCAAGATATTCTAAGACTTTGCAGAGGGTTTAAATAGAGAACCTGATAGCTATTCTTGCACACTGGTCTCAACCCAACAAAAAGATATGAATTCTTCAGTTCTGATTACAGGCCCACCAGCGTGGGCTCCTTTCTCCTTCTGTGGAGGATACAAGTTTAACTCTCTTGAGCATCAGCTTCATTGCATTCACTTCATCTGACTAAGTCCCACCACCCTGACATTCACATGCTTCATCGTTTTGCCTCTGTTAAGCAGCTTTCCCTAAACAGAAAAAAATACTCACAGAAAACAGAACCTTTCAGGTGAACCATGAGAGATGGCACAGGTAACTGGTTTTCAACATAGCTGAAACACTCATATAGCCCAGTGTACAGCAGAGACTAATATTTCAGTACATTTAAAATCTGGAATCACCTCAGCTGGTGATCCGGAAAAGTCAAGCAGTTCACAAAATCTGGTTAAATTGTGGTGGTTAATCTGTGATTTGTTTGCCATTATGTGCTCTCTAACTCTTTCACGTTTTTAAACAACACACTTCAGGCACAGGAGATTATGGGAGGGGGATGGAGTTATGGAGACAGACTGTCGCCTGGGTTGAATATGAGGCCACAGAGAGGGACCATGTGCTATTGCTGACTATAATGCCACATCGCACATTTTCCTGAAGTAAAAGAAAGGACCAACATAAAGACGTAAGACAAAATATAGCCACATTCATACACCTGCATTGTAGCTACAGCAGCAGATCTTGCTTCCAAAGTTTCTTCTGGTGCTGTAGCTACTAGCTAGACAAAGGATTGATGCAGCTCAGAGCATAGAATAGATACACACACATAACCAAGGAAGCGGTGGCGGTGTAGCTTGTGTGTTACAAATGTAGGAGCAGGAAAAGCTTGGGAAACGTGAAGCTTGAAGTTGAGGGAACAGATATAGATGAAAGGACAACAGAGATGCAGAAGGAGACCAAGGGAAGTATATAAGGTTAGGAGCTTGCTCTACAGTGATAGAAAGATGATACTGTCATCCATATGAACAATTCACAATAAAGCTCCTACGGAATTCCAGTTTCTCTGGTTAGAAAACTGGGGGCTAAAGCCACTTCAGTGCTTACTCCTGACGGAGAGAGCAAAACAATCTACAGTCCTTCCTCCAAAAGGGATTTACTGTGACATGCCTTTGAAGAGACGTGTGGTAACTGAAGGATGTAACACAAAAGTTTCAGAGTTACAAAGACACACACTCTTTACTTTGGGTAGCACAGAAAAGAAGTGATTTGCAGTACAGAATATCAGAATCCTGGTATTATCCTGATACAAGAAACTGCCTCAATTCTTATCAGCATTTTATAAGACACATAAGAAATTATAAGTCACTTCACATTTATTGCAAGACATCATCTTCTAGAGGTCTTCATTGGAAAACTACTCGTAGATGTTGCTGGATTCTGAACTGCTTTCATTACAAGGTTTAAATATTTTTACAATCACAAATTCATAGATGCATAAGATCAGTTGCTGAGTTAGCAAATATTCTTCTTTCCTAGATCCTTTGCTAATATTAAATGCAATTTATGTTTTTGCAAGTCATAATATTTTTGCAAGTAAAGGCTATATTCCAGTCTCCAACTTTACTGTCATTGGCATCTATATAGAAAGAGACACGATATTGACACAAAGGCCTCAAAAGCTCAAAGAAAATAATCTGTGAAAATTAGTCTCTTTTTAACAGACTTTGCAAGAAAATATTCTCCGAAAATCCCATCACAGACGTTCACAAAAGTATGTAGGGAACTGAAAGATGAATCAAGTAGTTAAATAAATAAATAAATAAATAAATCAGGAGTTTACAGAGTTTAACAATTATCCCAGGAAACAATCACTTCCAGTCCTAAAATTTATAAAATGTACTCCCCCCCTTTTTTTATAGTTTACAGATATACTTGGCAGTACAGCACTTTTTCTTCCTTAAAGCACTGAAGAGTTTTTATCCTCAACTTTCCTTGATTATCCTTCACCTTCTGACCTTAACAGCTTCATAACATAACTGCAATCTTTGTACAGAGAAATCACATAAAAACTGGAAATGTAGCCTTCAAATCAAAGCAAAAAGACCCACTAAACAAACTTTAACCTTCTCCCCTTTTTCATGTAATGCTATGTTCATTAACTGTTTTCTTTAACTACTGTCAGAACATTTCTTCAGATGTTATTAAGGAACTTCAAATAGTCTGCCTTCACTCTCATATTTAAGCGAAAAAATAAATGTATCAGTAAGTTTTAAATCTTCTAATATATCAGCTTGAGAAGTAGTAGTAAGTAGTCAAGTAGTAGTAGTAGTCAAGTTGGTTCAAGTGCAATTTTGCATTAAATGATGAACACATAATGATAGCATTTTCTCCTTTACGAGATTTGCTTTCTGTAGCTGTATAGAATTACTCTTGCTTTTGTGATGAAATAGGTATTTTGAGAACTACTTTCACTGTGGAATCAATACCACTAAAAGTACCTCAGCACTGTGGCATTAACAGACATTATCCAAATTCTGTTAACACCTCTCAACTTTGCCTCTTTAGACTGAGGGTGAACACACCATGAAATAGTGTTTAAATTACACAAAATTGATGAGCCGTGGGACAACAGAAGCTGCAGAAAATAGTCCCAGCAGGCTAGCTAGAGACATTAAATCATCGTGATGCCTAAGTTAAGATTGCTTGTTTGTTTGCAGGCAGGAAGAAAATACAAATCAAATTGTACATCTGCTGTAGAGAATCGAGGCAGGCTGTTCAAAAGAATCAGCTTTAATAATGTATTTCAAACAGCAGAAAACCCTTATTTAATATCAACACTAATCTTGTTTTGCACCTGTAATAGTTATTTTCCCAAAGCACAATTATTGTGTCATTAAAATTTACCAATTTATTATCTAAATATATTTACGTATGCAGTCCTAAAATCCTCAGAATCCTATGTGCTATTAAATAAAATAGCGAATTAAACTTTGTATTTAGTAAACTATTTCTTTACTCACTTGTACTAAGATCCATTTGTCTGCCTTACTACTCAACTGTAATTTTTAAAAACTATCATTAACATTAAATATACCATGTAGATTATCCATTTTCTATGGGTTTTCGTTTGCTCATTAAAATTAAGAATTTAAGATTTAAAATTAACAAAAATTAAATCAAAGAACAATGTTTGATATTGGTGAACAGAAATTACTGTTTCTCACTCTCCTTTGAAATTTTAGGACTAGCAAACCTAGTTATTATTTTTATTCAGAAGTGATAAGAAGAGGAAGTTGTTTTCCTGATATTCCAATTCCTACTCTTTTCTCATATTTGAATGAAAAAGTGGTAAAACTGAATTAACAAAATTGAAACTGAAAGTTATTTTCTTTCTTACGCACCAACAAAAACTGCCAAAAAGCTAGTCAACGCTGCAATAAATTTAAGTTTTCATTTAAAAAAAGAGCTAGTTTATTAAACGAGAGATTTGTCTGAAGAAATCAGAGACATAAGTTCAGTAACTGAATTGCAATAAAATTGTTAAAAGAGAAAAAGAATGAGTTCATGAATTTTTCTACTGATTATCTTCATATATTAGGACAAATTTGTGCATCAAAGGTTATTTTTAGTAACTGTAAGTAGATTCATAACAAGAATATCACAATTAAATTACCAGAATCCAAAGACCAATAGAACCGTACGGGGGTACTATGGCAGAAGGCTCTGAAGATTAAATCATTAGCACACATTATAGCGCATACTTACTATTCTTAAATGCTTATGGTCTCTCAAACACAAGCCCGTATTTACCATAATCAGATAACAGCCTCTTTTTCTTTAGAGAACGTACAGTCTACCATTTACCCTATGACTTCCCACTGTTCACTGAGCACATTTAAGTAATCAAATATTATATAGGTGCAGGGAACGGGAGCTCACAGAACACATCACATACTGAACAGGCAGAATGTCTATGCCGTTAACCAAACTTAAGACGACTCTCACTTGTCCTCTGCAACAGAAGGTATGAAACAGGAAGTTGTGATTCATCATATATTATAAGTACAATTATATATATACAAATATTTTTATAAAATAGATTTAATGCTATGTACGACAAAGTATTTATAAATACATAATTTTAAGAACATATTTTAAATGACCTAAAAGGAGAAAGGCAAGGTGTTTCCTGCTCTGTCATGTGCACAGATTACTTCTAATCTTGACAATAGTGATTTGCCCAAGATTTAAAAATATTCTTTCATCCTTTCATAAAGAAAAATATAAGACTTGAAAAAAATCTGCCCAAAGACTTTGATTCAATGTTAAAGGGTGGTATAAATTTTAGGTAAAAAAAGTTCATTAACTGGAAAAATGCACAACAGAAAAATCAATTTTTTATTTTAATTCCGTAGTCTGACAAAGTCTCCTTTTTACCTATAATACATTTTTTTTCTTTTCAACCTGCATACATTTTCCCTTTCAGGGAAGTAAACAGTAATGAACTACAAGTCCTACACTGTCTAGTAAAAGCATCTTAAATTTAATAAATTACCTACACCTTTTACACTATCTGGCAAACTGGATGGATATAGTATAGTTATAGCAAGAGAAGAAAGAAGATAGATTCATATCTGGATGGACAATCATTACCTTCATTTACAACCATAGCGTGTAGAGTTGATATATTACCTGTAGCAAATTCTCAACCCATTTCAAGCTATATCTAGAAGTTTCCCTGCAGTTTTAGGAGACCAGAAGTGAAAACTGCAGCATATTCAAGAAGGGAAGGTATTTTATATCTTAAGATGTAAAGTGGCAATGGACAGATTTACAATATTACTCCATTTTTGATCTATTAGTATGACTGTCAGCAAGTATTATCAGAAATTAAAACATATTGGTAATTCTGCAAACTGTCTGCCTCGAGCAGAACAGAAATTACTTTTCAGTTCATTTTTGTGTGAGTAGACACACATCACATACTGTGAGCAAGTAATGCCAAAGCAATCTCACTTTCCTTGGAGAAAAATGCTCTCGCTAGGCTGAGAAAGTACGTTGTGGTTATATTGCCACTAACCAGAAAAGAAACTACAGTAATACTTATACCAAGTACTCATCTTTAAAATGGTGCATGAAAAAAAAATATGACCAGCCTTCTCTGAACATCTTGAGCATGTTGCCAACGTCCTTTCTCAGTAGAATATGAATAGTTAAAACATTACAAGGAATAACTGTCCTTAATCAGGAGTTGAATCCACATGTACCCGTGATCTACAGCACCTCAGTGAAAGCTGGTTAAATATCCTGGAATAAACAAGTGGCTCGACTGAAGAATCAGGTGGCAAGAGGGAAACATACTTTTGTCACACTCTCCTATGGGGTGCAGGTACAAGAAAGGGTCTGAGTCAGTGAAATATTCAGGTTTTACAAATGTTATGCTTAGTACAATAAACTATGTCATGGAATGAGGAGGACTGAAGGGAAGTCTGACCATCACACTACGGACATGGTATTAATGCTGTCCAGAATGTAGAAAAAAAGATAAGCAAGTATACAATCTATCACACAATTTATGTGGAAATATAACTCCTCTAGAACTCCTTTAGGGAGCAACATAAGATGGATGTATGACATTTTTCCAGGTGGAATACAATGCAAGATTGATTCATCACAAAAACTCTTTATCTTTTCAACTTTTACATAACTGCTGTAGGAAGAGGTCTTAGGAGACAAGTAGAGTTGCCAACCAAATGTCACAAACTCAAATGGAGTGTCCTGGTTTGAGTGACACAGGACTAATTTATCTTCTACTGCCTGGGAAAACTACACTTTTAGAAGACTCTAGTGTCTGAAATTGTGAAAATATTTACTTTATAGTCAGCTGTGGCAAGCGGGTTTCAAGGTCTCAGTGTTTCAAGCTCACCAGGTTGGGGGATGAGGAGAAGCAAGACCCAGGCACTCGACCCAAGTTGGCCAACAGGATTATTTCATGCCATGAATATAAATTAGGAAGTCTGCTGAGAAGTGCTCTCTCCCCTTACTGGCTGCTATCCTGAAAACTTCTCACCAGTGCCGGACCCCTGAGCCCCTCCCTTCCTCCTGAAGCCGTTGCGCTCACAGTGTCTGACATTTACTGTCCGCTGCTGGGAGCGCACAGCTTTCTGCTGATAGAATTGGCTGAGTATAATCCCTGTATATTTTATATTGGTATCAGGATCAATATCAGTTCTTTAGTATTATTAACATGAATTATCTAGTCTTATTCTATTAAATCTGCTTATAGTTCAGCCCTCAGGTTTCCTTGTTTTTTCCCCAATTCCCTTTCCAGGGTGGGAAGGGGTCATTGGGTGATAGGAAAATTGTCTAAACAACAATAAATTGTTGTGGATTTCTCAAACCATAACATGGAGGCTCCATCAACTTGCCTTAGAATCAACTCAAGATCCCAAAGGCATACAGTCAGTCACAAATAACAGGAATTAACTTACAAATTCGTTACGTTTACTAACAAATCAAAAATGCACCTAAAAGAACTGTCTACAAGATTTGGGGTTTGTTTGTTTGTTTTTTTTATTTTTAAGAAAAAATTGTCATTTCTTCTTGTCTGTTATGGCAGATGTATTATTATATGACTTCAGTTGCAGATTTCCACCCTAGCCCTTAAATGTGAAGCTTTTTAATGACAGGAAGGACCAGGTAAAAATATTTGCTTCAAACAGCAGAGAGATCCTGTTTTTGTTTTTGTCAAGTGCAGGAATGAATTAGAAAGATTTCTGCCTTCAAAACTGAAGTCAGTGGCAGGAGCATCCAAAAGAAAAGAAAGGTCTTTTTTTTTTTCTTCTCCTTTTTGTTTCCCTATATTTAACTATCATCATTATATGCAGGTTTCTACCATTCATCCTTGGCTTTTCTTTTCATAACTCAATGTGAAGTTACTCTAAATCATCTTCTGCTTGCAGGCAGTGATCCTGTTATCCACTTAATTTGGAAGCCATGCTGATGACGCTCTTGAAGACCAATGTCCATCAATAATCAATCTAAAAATATCCTACATGGATATTTTAATTCTACATAGAATTTATCACAGTTTTAATTAAAAAAAAAAAAAAATCTATTGACTCTGAGGATTTTCCATAAATTTCCTTTGAAATTAGTTCCCTTTATTGATTATTGCAAATTCCTTCATTCTGCTCATTGAAGATGTAAACATCTGGATAGAAATTTCCTTCTTTACTGCAGACTTCTTTTTTAAACATGTTTCAGACTAAAATCACATTTTTCTTCCAGATAATAGATGAAAGAGCTGGTATTCAGAGGAAAAGCTAGGACTACAACAAATATACAACTGATCTTGCCTAACACTGAGTGTGTTTCATTGCTGTACTCAGAAAGCAGCAGGAAATTAGGCTTTTCAGCTACCACCAGTGTGCAATTTCTATCACAAAAACATGTTGAGGCCTAATTGTGTCAATCAACCAAGTGTGTGGTTTGGAGGAAAAGGCTGGATTTTTTTTCTCCTGTTACTAGTCTATGATTTGATTAATTTGCAAGTGCAAGACCTTTTGTCAACCTAAGAAACAAGAGAAACATACTATTTTCAAACTATTCATTTTGACATTTACCTTCATTTTCTATTCTACAAAATTTACCCACAGTATGCTAGTGAAAATTGATGCTACAAGGAAAGACCGAAGTCCATCCATGATGCCAAAAAATACTAGTGAAAGAACACATATAATTTAAATTTAAAACACGTGACAAATTAATCTCTCTTTCTGTCCTGTGATGCACAACCATACAAATTTCTGTACTCTGATGTGTTGTTTTCATGAAAACTGGGGTAGCATAAAAAGAAGAGACAATCATTTTAGCATTGTCTCCTTCCCTGCAATCATTTGCTATCTCTTACACAATTTCTACCAAAATAAGCAAGAGTAAAAAATTAATAAATAAATAGAATAGATGTGGGTTTTTTTTTTTGAAACCTCTAGAAGCAAAATAGAAGCATAAAAGTGACAGAAAGGCTGTAGTGCCAACTCATTTCTTTTTAAACAGAGTATACACATAAGAAAATATTTTGAACACACTACACAGAAAAAGCTCAGAGACTATTAAGTATCAGAACACACCCGCCTAAACCAAGGATTTTCTGTTTAAACTTTGTGATAGCTAACAAAGGAAGACGTGAATATACTAAATGGTGGCCTTTATATAATTAAGTTTAAAAGTCAGATGGCTGCAATGCAATTCATGAGAAAGCAGGCACCGTTCGCTGACAGATCTGCTTGTTACCTGTAAAAGTAAGGATTGTTCAAGTATCCCTCCTGCATTTTCTACATACGGATTTAGCTGCCTAATTTTAAGTAGAGAGAGGGAATTGGAGACAGTAACTGCTCTTGGGGCTTTAGAAAATTTGGAATTTTTTCCTCTCCGTGAAACAGTGCTCTGAAGAATACGGGCTTTACCAAGAAAGCTAAGGGTGTATTTCCAAAGGTAACTGGTAAAGGGGCTGACAGTTTATTTGTTAACATCACATTCATTTAGTACTGCTGATAGCCTGAATCTTTCCATTTTTAATGCTGCAGGATAGCCACCCTTATGCTTTTGTGAAAATAATAGCAAGATACCTTAAATTTCCCATATGGGATTTGATTTTACTTGTCTTCATTTTTTTGGCTTTAATTTAAGAAAAAAATTAAAATGCATATTCAATTCATCTTGCTCTATGTGTGTATGAATAAAGCCAAAAAAATCTCGAAGATATCACAGAACATTTTCAGTTTAAATTCCCAAATACAACCAATAAAGGCAAAATTATTCCACAGGTACACAGAACAGGACACAAGTATATTCTAAAGCCTCAGGAAAGCGATACCAGAGGAGGAACAAACTGAAATTAGTTCAGCAAAAGCCCACATAGTACAACAGTCAGAAAACTAAGCTTCCCACTGCACGGTACATACATAATAAAGGGAGCTGTCAGATACATGGTATGCTTCACATAATGATCATTTTCCTCTGGAAGTAGGTTAACCTGAAACTGCTTATCACCCTAGGATCAATACAAAAAGGCAAATCCTATTCAAGAATCCTCCAGCTGCCTTCCAAATCAAAGCAGCTTCCAGATTTTCTTCTTTGCAGCCCTAGGAAAGGATGGTTTGCACAAACTAATCCATGAAGTATTACTTTATTCTCTTACATTCCTGCTTAAGAACAACCTCTGCTCTCAGGCAAACATGCAATTGGTAGACTTAGGGACAGAAAAGTTGAAGCATATATAATTATATGTTTTCCATGCAGCTGAACTGAAGGAAAACATAACTCAATGTTGATACTATAAGCATTATTTATTAGCCTAACACTTATGATTTTCTTTTTTAACAGTAAGAACTATCGGGTCAAGATCTGTTTCTTAGTAGATTTTGCACAGTAGATATTTCTTTGCATACTTCCAGTTCTGAAATGGAAAATAAGAGATGACATATCTCAGGTTTTTTGAGCACATTTAGTCCTCACTAGACGTAATTCCCATTATCTTTAAAAGAAATTATCAATTCTACAGTTGTCATGCATGTAAACTCCCTTTACTCATCGGTAAATGCTACCTGGGAATAATCTAGGACAGAGGAATAATCAGCTTAAATCACGGCAAATTTAACTGTGACAGAATTTAAGTAAAAGAAGTATAATAAATAGTAATTTAGAAAGTGATTATTTTATAGTGAAAAAAATATTACTTTTAACTTCAAATTTAAAGTATTTTAATTAAGTAGGATTTAAAACTATATTCCTCGCTGTACATTTACATTATAATGGATAGAATGGAAGAAAAATGGAATTATAGAATGTCATACAATACGATTTAAAGAGCTGCATTTTAAATGGTATATGATGATTGGTTTATGCTAACAGGTAAAATACTGACATCTTAAGCTTCGAATACTACTTGTATTGTCAAAGAAGTCATTATTTAACATCATTTTTGTGAGATAATTAGGTTTCTTTAGCTGTGGTAATATGCAAATAACTAACTGGATGACAGCAAATGACTATGCAATGTTAAAAAAATGAAAAGCCTAAAGCTAACATTTCCCACTTTAAAAAGAAATACAGTGGGAAGGGCCACGAATCCTGAAAACAAAGTCACACTATTCTTTAAACAGAAATCTCACAGCTTGTGTTGCAAAAATATTACAGCAGAGATGGGCAAATATATGCAATGGTTAGAATCAACAAAAATCTGTGATTACAGGAAAGTGTCTATGTTGAAAATAGTCCTACAAGCTGCCTGGTGAGACATGAAACACTTCAATCATTATAACCTATTATGAAGAATCCTTTTAAAGTGTTCTCTGATGTAAGATGTGTTATTCCATGCATAAGCAACTTAAATACGGCAATCTTGCATCCGAATTACACATCAGTTTCACAGCATGTGTACACAGAAGAATGAAGGTAACTTTTTTCCCCCCCCCCAGTGTCTCACTCCAAAATGGAAGTGGATTTTAGTGTTCTACTTTCTTCATACAAATAAGTTTACTTCTGAAATATCCAACATAAAGTTACACAGCAATATTAAAGGTAAATGAGTTCCACCAGCTATAAATAATACATTTAATAAACATAAGAAAGAACTTGACATAAGTCAATGAGTGTATCCATTGTAAACTAACTGTGACAGTAAATTAATTTTTTTGTATGACTATATTTTTATCCTTAAAAGTGTTACTTTTTAAACACTTTAAGTGTTTAAAATCAAGATATATGGAAAGAAATCCTGATCTCATAAAACAAATCTTTGTCAATAAAAACACAAGATGCTAAACTGCTGTCAACTGGATCAAGGCTGCTTTTTGGCTTTGTGAGTGGTCAGCTCCAGATGCTTTGTTTAAAAAGGTACAAAAAAACCACAAAGTGAGCTTGGAACACCCTAGTTAAAATTATCTCCTAACTCCAAACAATTAGGTACTGACATTAAACCTGAAGGATGCAACTTTAGAGGCTTTCACAAATGTTTTGCTAGTCCTTGCTGTTGTAAGTCTGATACTCCCATTAGCCAAACCAACACTTGGGACTTCTCTGAAATTTGCCAATTTTTCCACTTTCATGTTCTCATGTGGAAAGGAGCTGCTTCATCTCATTATGCATCCTCTCACTGGATCTTAATTTGCCACTTTTCAACTTCATGAAGTGGCTTTATTCTTTAACTACAATATAGGAAAAACATTCCAATATATATTTCCCTGTATCACTCAGCATTTGAGGATAATTCAAAGATATATTTTTACTAAAGAATCTGACACTCTTCAGTACCCTCAGAGTTCTTTTACTTAATCCTTCTTTTTGTTTTTCCTCAAAATCATCTTTAACTCCTACAGTACCTTTTTTGAGATAGGTAGACTAAGACTGGACATAGTATTCTAGTAAAAGTTGATGGTGGGGATGTCCCTCCTCTACTTTAAAACGCAAGCTGACGGAATATTGCAAGGGGGTGAATTTGAACAAAACTAGACACTGAGCCACAAACTCCACAATATCTAACAGAAACCCCATGAAACAGCTATTGAAAAGATGGGAAAATCAGAAAATACTTTTAAGTTATAATTGGAAATGGAAAGTCATACACAGTAACTGCAGAAGTATTTCATTCAAAGTACTCAGTTTGATGCTTTTGTACCTTTAAAGTTACCTGATTGCCCAAGCAGGAAACAAGACATCAGCATTTCCAAAAATAAGAACACAATTCTTTTTTATTAAAAAAAATTATTTTTAATACACTAAAACTTCAAAAGTAGGGTGTAAATCTAAGACCACTCTGATTTTTAATATGTCTGATTACACTAATAGGCATACAAATTTATTTTTTAAAGAACAATGAGCTCTCACTTCTCCATCTAGTCCTATTAACTGAATTGAATGCAAGACAGGTGAACGAATGACAGAGAAAAGGAATGCACACAGAAAGATTTATTGGCTGTAGAATTTTTTAACATTGACAACACTGACAATATTTATAAGATGCCTTCTATGGAAGAGGAGTAAGAAAAAGATGAGGATGCACACTTCAGTAGTCCATGCCATATTCTTATTTACTACACAAAGATATTCACTCTGAGCTTGATACCATAGTTTTGGTCATTTTAAGTCAGTATAACTAGTGCTACCATCAATAAAAACAGACTGAACCTTGCTGTATCTCCTCTTTTGGGTTGGCACAAGCATTTGCACATTGAGCTGGATGACAGAACAGATGCAAGTTAAAATGAGCCCGATCTAAAAAGAAAAGCTCCTTCTAATCAAAATCAGTTGTCTATTGATTATTCATTTTAAGATCACAGCTCATAGCAATGATTCATCAATGTGGACTTTTTTTGAGACACCTATTCCTGCCACACAAAAAAACCAATCTCATCAAAACAAAGAAATGCAAACCCCAAATATCCCAAAGCTCAGTGTTTAGAATACTCAGACACAACACGAGAAGCCCAATTACATGTTCTTGCTCTAAAGCTGTAAGCACATAGGTTAAAATACCTTTTCACTCCATTACATAATAGTGTGTGACTTTCAGACATGCATATAGGATGCAGAAAGACCGGCAGATCAGAGGATCACACCAAGTCTCCCAAAACTCAAGCAAGCACCGCATCTAGACACCTACTGACTATCCATATAGAACATATGTGTTCGCTTCCCTCTGTCTTTATCAAAAAGGTCCCAGAAGTAGTGTGGGGAACTTAAATATCAAAACATTTGACGGCAAGATGTTTTCCCTCTTAACTCTGATACAGTATCTGGATGCCCATTGATTTCCTAAAGTCTTTACATGAATGTGAATTTAGGATCTGTCTTTTCCCTTAACGTATGTTACCCTTAATTCTCCCTTAACAAGCTTCTCTCTGAAGCTTACAATAGTCCATTGTATTGAAGCTTACAATAGTCTATTATATTTATGATAGAAGTAGCTGAAGGAGGACATCAACTCAGCGTTTCATAACACCGATTTAAGGAGGAATATAAATTATGCTTAGAATCCTGAATGAAATATTGAAAACACAGACAAAAGTCTGAGATAACTTTTTACTTTCCTGAGATGTAGATATTTATCCACTGAAGAAAAGGATCCTAGGGGCATAGCTCTTCAGTACCCCAAAAATAACAGACTTGTAGAAAAAAAAACCCACCGCATTTTTACTATCACAAAAACTAACTAAATTGAAGATTACTGCAAAGAGATGCACTGGCAGCACCACTAATGTCATTTTAATGGAAAAATGTACTATTTCATCTCTCAAAGAAAACAGAGTAAGTTTAATGGACTATGAAAAAAGTGCCAATTAAATGTCTTTTAAAAGGGTACAGTTTTTGCTTTGGTCAGGCAACTAATCTGAGAAAACTGCAAAGAAGTTATTTAAACCTGCAATCAGTAATGTAAGTTTTCAGTTCCCTAGCTGAGAATGTCCTTGTTTTCTACTACCAACTTGGTTTGGACTGCAAACACAAAAAGCCCAACGAATTGGATTGATAAAATTAATTTTTTGAAGTGGGAAAAACCAAATCTTCCTACAATTACGATAGAAGTTCTGAATATTTTCTCCAACAATCCAGATATGTCGTGCTTGATAGATTCATTATTGTTAATTTAATTATATTTACATTTTGTGTTTATTAACTTGTAAGAACTTTCCTCAAACACATCACGAGCTTCTGCCAGCAGAGGCTAATTTACTCGAGAAATGTTGATGTTTCATTTGTTTTCCTCCCATGTACTCCCTGCCAAGTATGTAAGTTATATGCAGTGGACCAGAGTGTTAAAAATAAATTGAAGAGATTTGTTATAGAGGTTGAAAGTTTGACAAAATTCACTCAAAAAACTTAAATGGAATCTCCTCTCGCTGTTACCAAAGTTTTAAGTGATAAACCTGATTATGACAGAAAGATAAGCTTAAGGTTTTCAAATAATCATTTTACAAAACAGTAGACATCTGTGTGTGTGCACACATGTAAGTATTCACGCACACGCTCTGCGACAGCTTCTGTCTCCTGCATACAGATTTATTTTTTTTTAATTGGGCGGGGGTGGGGAGGTGTTTGTTGTTGTTGTTTTTCACATAAAAGGTATCAGGGCAAAATATGGAAAGTGCCCTTGGAGGAAATAAAGATACACTGAAACTATGATAATTTGTGAGCAGACTTGACAAATTATTTTATAATAAAAACATTAAAAAGAAATAGGTTGGAAATAAATGGCCAAATGAAGCCATTTTTATTTGAATTTCCTTACAATATAGGCAGACATGGATAAACCTAAAAACAGGAGCTAGAGAAATAAGCTAAGCACATGACTTAAAAGTGGCATTCTGTAAGAATTTGAATGACAACAAACTATAGACCTAGTGCAAAGCAGCTACAATCAGACTAGCTAGAGCCTACATATAAGTTTACAGGTCATATAACTGCACCTGTAACAATGCAGCTCTTTTGCAACTGTAGAAAACAATAACCAAATTGTACTTCAAAAAAACCCAGAAATAAAAAAGTCTCAAATTATATGGAGTTTCAATTTGGATAAAAACAGAAAATAAGATATTCTACTGCTTTGACAAAGGAATCACATTCTAAGCTCAGTATTACAGAGATATTCTAATATGCTGTCCTTCTCCATGGGATATTCAGTTTCTTAATTTGGACATGGAATTCCATAAGCCAAAGGCTTTGCAAAGAAACTTGCAGTGTGAAGGCTGTGGCAGGTTCTCTGAGCCCTTTAAATACTCAGTAGAGCAGTGGATCCAGGTCTGTAAAAAACCAGGCACAGCAGCTTAGGTCATAATGTGAGACTGATATTCCCAATTACAAATTTAAAAGACGAAAGGAAAAGGACTAGATTTTTGCCACCAAAAGGACAGGCATAGAGCGACTCAATAGGTGGAGGAGGCTGGTATCCTACCAGACAGAGAAGGACACTGATCCCCAGCATGGAGGCATTCTGTGAGGCTGTTCTATCATCTCTTACTAAAATAAAAGACTGAGTCTGAAATTCCACGTAAGAGTGGCTGTGTCAGAAAATGGCAGAAGGCCTGATGTATTCACAGAGAGAAAGAACAGTAGCTTCTTTTAATAAATACGACACATTAGACATACATGGAAGCAAGCCTCCCTAATGTGGGAACAATTTTTCGTTCTGCAAGATGAAGAATAAGCAGACTTTTCTTTCCAAAAATCCTGGAAAGAAAGAATCTTCTTTTTGTAGAATCTAGTTTCTTAAGAACCAGTTTCAAAACCTAAATACAAAGATAAAACTTTAACATTTAGGTGTTTTCCTAAGATAACTAGGAAGAAATAAGAGGAAATGTTGTTTCAGATTTGTAAAGGGCAATTCCATTGAAAAAAATACATTACTAAGAAAAAAACGTGACCTATCAACAACTTTTACTGCAACTGACCGATAGAAGAAATTACACATAAAATGTGTAAAATGTCTTCATCTTCAATATAAAAATGTGATTTGAAGAAAAATATACAAGATATCAATTTCCCCATAGTAGTCTAAGATCAGTCTCATTTTTTCTAATCAATGCAGTATTCCTAAAAAAAAAAAAAAGTAGATCAACTGCAAGAGAATACACAGGTATAAATATTCATTTATTATGATTTTTTTCTAACTTGACCTACATATTAGAATACATCAGCAGAATAAAGTAGTGCACGGTTCCACAGTTATATCTTTGTCTAGTCTGTGAAACAGTTTACTTGCATTTTATTTTTGCATTTTAGTGACCTCTGGTGGTTACATTCAAAACAAACTGCTGTTCACCGATTACCTCGATAAGAACTTTAAAAAAAAAAAAAGGGGGGGGGGGGAACGATTAATTCTCAAAAAAAGAACAAATCAAAGACTTCTGGCATGCATTATGTGAAAGTTTATCCTGTAAAATGAGGATGAGGCTTCTTTTCTTTCCTAAAGTTTTTCTGCTTCTTCAGGCCTTAATGTTACTGCTATTTAACAAGTAATTTAAACAGCAGCAACAGAAAGGTTAACGATGCAGATTCAACCTCAAAGATAGAGGAACTATCCTTAAATAAGTGTATAACTGGGTAAAAGACAGTAGGGGGTAGAAATGAAGAGCCAGATTTTAACATGTAAGAGCCAGCAGTGGTGTCCTGCACAAGTCTCTGTTAGGTTCTGTGCTACTTTAAAAGTACAAAAGAAATCACAAATAACTGGATGAGTGCATAATGAGGTAAGAAAGAACTGTAAAGGGGCTGTGGCTGAGTGATAAAAATTGGAAAGAAAACTTGGTATACATAGCATGGTACACAGTGAGCAAAAATAATTTTAGAATCACACCTCCATGGGTTCTGAACTGACTTTTCACACTTGGGAACAAAATTTTGGGGCTATAGGAGATAGCTCTACAGAGAGATCACCTCTGGCTAACAAGGGTCAAAAAAGCAAACACTATTAGAAATTACTAGGAAAGGAAGAGGAAACAAAATACAGAACCAGCTGCCAATGCGTAGATCACTCATGTATCTTAAGTCTGTAAGACCTGGAACACACAGAGTCATTTTAGATTATGCTGTTCTGACTAGCTACAGCTTGGTTTTGACATTTCCTAACTCTCAGCAGCCACCAAGAAACTTCAGCTGAAGCATCAGCTGGCTCATATAAGAGGATAAATTACAGCATTATATTTTAATACAATATCTGATGCTGGTTTAAAGTTTTGGGGTTTGTTGCTTGGTTTGTTTTTTTAAAAGCATCACACAACATGTAATAGCTGACAGTCTACAACAATGTTCAAACTCACAGGTTCATCTTCTTCCTTTGGGGGGGGGAGCAGAGGGGAACTCTGTAGATCTGAAATTCCTAAATGAATCCTTGCTACTTTTCCTATAAATGAACTATCAAGTTTTGTGTACTGCCTACAGTTATCTTATTTTAGTTTACATATACAAAAATAAATTTGAAGGCATGAAAATATTTGGATTCAATTTTTTTCTCATTCTAATTTTGTGTAAGCACTCTAAAATACTTTTAAGATTCAGAGAAAAAACTTGAAATGAATGTCATTACAGCAAGCACAGTGGATGCCTTTTGAAAAGTATTGTAATTCAGATTTGTTAATTTAAAAAATAAGTCCCTATTTTCCCAATGAATTTATATAAAAATTAATTTTAATTCACATAAAAATTGTAATCAAAATTAATTTTCCTTTCTAGTCCTTCCGTTTAAATGTCACTGGTCTCAGACTTAATTTGTTTTTTGAAGTACAAGCGTATTTCTAAAAATGCTAAATTCCATTTGTGAATAATTTTTATGTTCATACAAACAAACAAAAAACTGGAAACATTTTGAACAAAATAAAAGTACAGCTCACTGTAAAATTACTTCAATCTATTGCTTTTTACATACACAAACCAGACTAGGATATATATTTTCTATGATGGAAACCGGGAAGCTAGGGAAACTATCACTGAATATATTAGTCCTAAACAAACACCTAAAGCCAAAAGTTATATGGACATCTCAAAACTACTTTTGAGACCACATACAAGACTGCACTTAAATTGCAACCTGGAATTCAACTGGCATGCAACTGTCAATATTGGAAGACTTTAACTAAACTTCAGTGACAGTAACCATAAGGACTCTTTCCCCACTTTGTAACTTTATGAAAGAAATAAAAAACCCTAGGTAATAACAATAACGTTTTGAGTTCAGCTTTCACTACAGAACTGAAATGTTAAGCAATATAGCAAGATAATCATAACCATTCTTAATATTCCTTAAGAAGAAACCAGAGGGACCTAGAACAACAAAAAAATCTTTAGCTGCATTGCCAAAAAAGTCAGCTATTAACCAATAACTACATGTTCCTAAACACCAGATCTGCACAGTATGGAGGCGTATTTACTATGTGCGTTTAGCAGTTGCTTCTCACACTCAAACACCCATCACATTCAAATCCTGACTTCACCTCATGAACTAGAAATAATGTCACATTCACACTTTAAACAGATATTAAATAGCAGATTCTGTCGAGGTTACTGTCCTGGTGGAGTGACACAGGACTAATTTATCTTCTAATGCCTGGGAAAACTGCACTTTTAGAAGACTCCAGTGTCTGAATTTGTGAAAATATTTACTTTATAGCCAGCTATGGTATGTGGATTTCAAGATCTTGTGGTTTTTGAGTTAGCCAGGTGCGGGGATGACAAGTGAGGCCCGGGCGCTTGACCCAAGCTGGCCAACAGGATTATTTCATACCATGAACATCTCATTCAACATAAATTAGAAAGTTTGCTGAGAAGCTCTCTTCTCTTCCTTGATGGCTGCGATCCTGAGAACTTCTTGCCCTAGCACTGGACCCCTGAGCCTTTCCCTTCCTCCCGAAGCCGCAGCACTCGTAGTGTCCAACATTTGCTGTCCACGGCTGGGAGTGCACAGCTCCTGCTGACAGAATGGGCTGAGTATAAGCCTGGTATATTTTATACTGGTATTGGGATCATTATTGGTTCTTTAGTGTTATTAGTGTCAATTATCTAGTCTTATTCTATTAAATCTGTTTATATTTCAACCCTCAGCTTTCCTTGTTTTTTTCCGGATTCCCTTTCCCAGGTGCGGAGGGGTCATCAGGTGATAGAATAATTGTCTAAGAAAATAAATTGTTGTAGGTTTCTCAAACCGTAATAGTTACACAGTTTGTGTGCGTCACATGCAAAAGAAAAGACAGTAAGATCACTTTGTCTAATCAGTCTTCTGTTTAAGTCAACTGCTAAACATGCAAAATGAAAAAAGAATTAAAAAAAAAACCCAAATTTTCTTCTCCAAAGAAAATGACTTGCCCTTCATTACATACATTCCTTAGGAACTGTGAGGAATCTCAAATGTTTTTGAAAAAAGGATTTCTAAGAATCAATTGTACTATTTTTATACTAATTATAATAATTACATATCAGGTTAACCAAACACGTCAACACTTCCTTCTTGTTACACACACACTCAAAATAAGTTTGACAGTGGCTACTTAATTTTCTGAAAAGGAGAGAAAAAAAGCTCTTGTTTTATCATTGGTGGGTAGTTCTGCCACAGGTTAGTGAAGATCAGAACGACAACTACGTAGAATAGACTCAGAAGTTTATGAATTTAATTAATTGAATTAGTTACACTCACATTTACACAAATGAGAAAAAATAAAGCATCGTTCACAAAGAAAAAAAGCTGTGAAGTTTCTGACATAAATAGTAAAAGCATTAACAAAACTCCCCCTGCCAAAAAAAAATTAAAAAAAAAAAAGGAACATTACCTCAGAAACAGGTACATTTTCTCCAAGTTCAGATGTGTGTAATGCCAGTAAACCAATCACTCGAGCAACTTTGGCACGTCTGCATATCAAATAAATTTTTTGTAGATGCACAAAAAACTATTTCAAAAACAATTACATCTTGTTTATATTTTACACAGATTGCTAAGGGCAGGAAATATTTGAAGTGCTATTTACAGCTCAGATTTTCCTTTTATTTCTATTTTCTTTGTATCATCAAATTATTTCATTATTTTAGCTCCATTTAGTCATAAATTCATGCATAAATATGTTTCTTTCCTTTAGCACTGAAGAATGAAGACTCTTTAGTTTGTTATAGTCTTACTAATCAGTCATGCTCATGCTCACTTTTCTTATAACACAGAAAACCCCTATAGATCATTTTAAACTTCTTCATATAGCTGAGAAAACAGAAGTTAAAACTGTATCAGCAAATCAGTTTTAAATGTTTCATTAAAGAAAACACTGGAATAATAAAAACAACATTTATGAAACAAACAGCAGAGGGCACTATGACATTGAACTATTTCTGATGCATTTAAAAAAAAAAGTGCCTTTTTTTTTTTTAAAGCTACCATTCTAGATCTTTTACTACTATTATGGTATGGGTTGGGTTATTCAATGATTTTAAGCAACATTATTTGATACGCTAAGTTACATAACTTCTAGATAAAATTTTAGATATTTTCTATAATCTTCAGTCCCGTGAAACAGCAATATATTATTAATTCAAATGCTGAAAGGATTCAAAGTTATATACACCACCACGCTGCCAGTCAGGTACCACAGCAGTCTGACAGGCTAAAACACTCCTCAAATACTCTGTGAAAGAATATCCTTAATAAAATACAGGGATAATTCAGTATTTGAAAAAAATCAATTTAAAATAATTTTTACTTACATATCCCAGTTGGCGGCTGCACGCAGCTGCTGTATCAGTATAGGAAACTATAATTTAAACAAGATAAATATACATTAGTGATTTTCAGTGATCGGATACATCCCAATGATAAAAAAAAAAATTGAAATATCAGTAATTTCATAAAAATGTATTTGGGTAACAATTGCAAAAAGTATTATAATAGACAAATACTGTCGATACTATCCAAATGATAAAAAAAAGGCTGAGAGTAAAGAATATCATTTCTTTCTATATTCTTGCTTTAAACTAAACTGCTAAACATATATCAGTGAATTAAAAAAAGAAAAAACACAATGCAGAGGAAAAGAATCTCTGATACTTTCAATCTACAAACACAAAGATCATCATATACTATTACCCAACAAGTACTTAACAAATTAAATTTATTATGTGAGAATGGACAAAAACAGTTGGCACATACCAGAATAATGAATGGAGTGATAACACACATAATTAGCCACTTAAGAACCAAACTGCATAATAACTAACTCATTTCTAAACTGTTCTGTTAATTGGCAATTCAGTTATCAGATTATTTTCCCCAGAAAAAATTCTCCAATGATAACGGAATACACCTTCCACCAATTCTGTTTCCCGTTTTCACATGAATGCTATGGCAACCTGAATGGTCCTCATTGAATTTTTCCTGGCAGTGCAATTTTGCCCTTAATATCTCTATATCCAATGATGACATGTGTCAGAATATGACTTAGGTGCTTTAGTGTAAATGTAGGAGAACAAGGTAGTTTACTTTTTATTAAATAAATTGAAAAGTACACATCTCAGAATAGCCTCTGCAAAGTTTTTACATAGTGGGAAAAATAAGCCTATTGCCCTTCTGCACACGCAACACTCAAATATGTTAAACCGCTACAGAGGATACTAGTAAAACTCTTTATCTAACAGAAAATGGTTCTTTAAAGGTGAAGTCACTGTTTAAGTATACACTAAAACAGACTGTTTAGAGAGCATGCTCCCTCTTTGAAGCTGTGCTGAAAACTGCTGAAAACTGAAAGTTTTCCTGTTTGTGCTTTAGAAAGTTTTTCTTGCTCTTCTTTACAGACATATGGCCAAATAAAATTGATTTAACACTTGAAACGTGACCTTTTTTCAGTCTTCTCTGGCACTTAATGATTTACAAAGACTAACATTTCATCATATGTTATTTCACACTCTCATCAAGGCTAGTTTTTACCCTAACCTTTTTACTAACACAACAAATCTACACGTAAATCCATCTGAAATCTAAGAGAAAGAATTAGTTTCCCCTCAGTTCCTTTAAAAAACATGACGTGGAATTTAGGGTGTGGGGTTTTTTTCATTACTTTATACTAAATTTGCCACGTTATTTTTGTCAGTACACCAATGATTTCTTGGAATATAACTAAAAGTGCCTGATTTTTGCTAAAATGGCAAGTGTGTAAATCATGCTGATTCCTTCAAAGCTTTGTTATTTACCAGCTGAGAGCTGATTAGCCTGCTTGCAACTTCCTTGTGGACAGCCACAGTACACAGATAATACAGTAAGTTCAGTTTAGAACGTGCTGCTCCTGTATTCTTCTCGATGGAATCAAGCAGTGAACATACTCGTTGTAAGAAGTCATTCCAGTCCATGTCTTTCAGAGACGATAACTTCTCAGCTAACCATAAGAAGCAAACAAGTAATTAAAGACAATGGATCTTTGATGTTGCTTCAACACACCAGAAAGTAACACCAACGTGAATAAGTAATACCAAAGTTTGAATCTAATTACAATTTTAGTACTTAAAGTATTAAACAAACGTGATAATTCACATCTGAAGATTATAGAAATGAAAAAAAGAAGTAAGAAGAGAAACAATGCATAAAAAGGTAACAATAAAAGCCTCAAAACATTTTTGAAAGTGCAACCCTGTTAAATCCTTGGACTTCACTTAAGTAAACGTTTATTGGCACTATATTTAGGAAAGGTAGTAGTGTCGTTAATCATTACTAACTCTTAAGAATATGCAATTTCATTAGAGTAAATTTGAGGCAAAAACTAATGAAAGTCAGTCAAATCTCCTCAGAATCAATAAACTGAACATGTAAATAGTTATTCATATTGTAGGTATCCATCTAGTTCAGCCTTAGTAGTATCAGAACATAGATGACTTCAGGAGGAACACGAAGAAGTCAAGTCACTAGGATAATTAACATAAATCCTGTGGTTCAATTCACTGACCACTGTACATAAACAGAGAATTTTCAAAGACATCCTAATTAGTCTCAATGAATAACTTCACTCTAGCAGCCATACATTCCCTCAGTTTTGGTTATTTATTAACAACTTATCTGCCATCCTGATATACCCCAGTACAGAATATTTAAGAGCATGTCTTCTGGTTTTCACTCCAATTTTACACTTAAGTAACAACACCTACTAATGAAGGCAATTATAATTTACATTAGTAAAGTTGAAAAGAGGTTTGGATTTCAGGTATGTATCTTAATTTTTCCACACTGTCTTTAATCGTTATTGACAAGCAGCACCAAATTCTTCAAAAACAATCAGAAAGTTTTCCAAAAAAACGCCACAACCCTGGAATTGTTACAACCATAAAAAACACTGTCCCATATTAAACAAATACAGACAACAATAGTTAAACATATCAGAACATCAGTCTGATAATTTAGCTACTTAAATGCAATATGAAATAAAATACCACCCCCTTAGGCACTTGACTGATCATTTTTGCCTGGGATGTTAGCCAAATTAAAAATATATTCCGTTACTACAATCTTGATTGGGAGACTGGGGGATGTTGTGTTCCTTTTCAACTATAAAATCTCTTCAACAAATTAACTCTCCAAAGTACATACTTTATAGGTAGAAAAAAGGAACTTTTATGTCTAGGAAGAGGTGGGATATGAATTCTAGAAGGACTGCATATCTGTCTGATATCCCTCTTCAAGCACAGTAAAGTGTAATAGTACTTCCTTAACTGGACCAGAGGAAGTTTTCCAGGGGAAGCCATGTTACACTCATGACAATGAGCAGCCTTTTGTTTTCAGAAATAACAGCAGCCTTTCTAGACATTAAAAACAACAACAAATCGAAAACAACTCCACAGTACCTTTTGGGATATGATTCCCATAACATTTCATTATTAAAAATGTCACTGGCAAGGCTGCCTAGTATTATATCAACACTGCACATTTTAAGATGCTGTTTTCATTTGTTTCTCTATCTTTGTCAAATTTTAATCTATTTGGTTGAATATTTTACTTAAAGTATCTCAGTTGTTTACAAAAAATAACACAGGGAAAAAATACGCTGCTTTTCCCACACTAAAAAATTGTTGATTGTCTTATCTTAAAAGCTTTTGAACATGGGCTTGTAACTGGAGAAGGCAGAAGAGAAAGAGCATATAACTGTTAGCACTTGAAAAGTCTACTCAGAGTTGGTCTAGCTAAAAACGTTACGTATGCAATTTCAGTTTCAGAACAGTTACGAGTTCTCCAACTATGACAGTTCATCATCGACAAAGGGAGGGTATAAGTTTTGTGATAGCGAGTTACACCATCATATGCAGAACTTAAGTTTTAACAACCTCAGCAGATCCATACCTGAGTATGTTGGTATATGTAAAGTTTTGAAGTCAAATCTAACTGGCACTTGCTTCATTATCTGGAAAAATAAACAAACACATTACAAATAGTTTTAATACGTTTCTGGAAGTGTTTGAGTAGTTGAACATGAGAACACAAAGATGCAAAAATTATACAGGATGGGTGTACAAACCACTGCTCTTTACTGAAGCATTTTCCAGTGTTCTCTGGTATGTATTTCAAGCAGGTATTTGAGATTTAACTCTATGCTTTTAATTAAATTGTTAGTATTTCCATTTAAGTAGTTTTTTTAAATGGGAATATAAAATGATAGGATTTTTTCAGTTTGCATATTTGTCTTGCTTGTATGCAGAAAAACACTTGCATTTGGATTTAAAAAGCCACAGAAAGGAACTATACAGCTGAGAGCTCATGAAATGTTTTAGCAATTCATTGCCATACAGTAAATATCTTTCTACAGATCTTTGTAGAACATAAGAAGTCATATTATCACCAACTAATCATTTGTAAGGTATGGGGGTTTTCCCCCACAACACATCATTTTCTGCTACATCATGAAAGTGGATGACTGCTCAATGACTGAGCATTTGAGTGTGATTTTTCAGTAACTAAAGCACACAAAAAAGATAACTGTATACTGGAATTTAGCCTTTGACAGATGTAACCTCAGCATAACTAAAGAGCTATTTTCTAAAAAAGGTCTTCAATTCCACAGATCTGCAGAA
The DNA here is from genome assembly GCF_963924245.1 of Chroicocephalus ridibundus. NCBI lineage: Eukaryota > Metazoa > Chordata > Aves > Charadriiformes > Laridae > Chroicocephalus > Chroicocephalus ridibundus. The sequence goes on from NC_086285.1 coordinate 49,588,564, forward strand.
CACAGGGAGATTTTACAATATAAGTTGACATTTCAATTTTAAAATTCTGCCAGCATTGAGTAAATCCCTTTCCAGGAGATTAAACTGCAAGCTCTTCAGCTTTACCAGGTATCAGTATCATCCTTTAGTCTGAAGATCGCCAAGTATGCAATGACTCTGATTACATGTCCCTGGAATTTAGTGGGCTATTTTGCGTTGCTTCTGAGTCTGGCATTGCATGGTAAGATTGGTCTCCATGTGCGCACTAGTACGTACACTTACCCCTAATCTCATCTCTTATACTTGTAGTAAGAAGAGAAGCAGTGAAAGGCTCAAGCTTCGTGTCAGAGTCCTGAGACAGAACTGAGACTTTACCGAGGTGGCGTTCAAATGTATCATTACCTTTGAAATTGTCCACTGGCAACAGCATCCCCCACCCCAAACACATTAAAACGGTATTGTTAGGCAGTTACTTTACTTCACTGCGTAAGACTTTTAATTTTTGAGAGTGTTAGGAATTCCATTAAAACAAACCCACAAAAAGATTGTTATACTAAAGCAATACAGCAACTAAAGGCTGTAAGACTTTCCTAATGAGCTAGATGCTCACTTCTGATGAAATATCTTGCATTTCCTGCATCTGCCACTTACTGAGTAAAGTTGCTAAAATGACTTCATTTTTTTTTTTTTCACAGAAATAAAAGGAAGACTAAATGAGCTCTTGCCTATTATTCCTTCTACCAATACTACACATATGCCCATACAAACAAGTTACAGTGTCATTACAGTGCCGAGGTCTGATTCTTTTTTGGTCTTCCCTTTGCTGCCAATCAAGTGTCAGTCTCTGCTTAAGAGACTCATCACAAACCATTATCACATTAGAATCCATGTGACAGAAACTGGATGGACATTTCTTGTAACTTCAGGTCTTCTTTTCCAGAGAAAATGAGTTCATATTTATTAGAAACATTATCACATCTAAAGTTTAGTTATTTATAAAGGTATAACTCCTAATCTAGAAGGCTTCATAGATGCCCTTGTTTTGGGTATACCCAAAACACACTCAGTTTTGTGTTCATTTAAGTAATAGATATCAAAGCAAGTTATCAGAAAACAAATCTACAAAAGAACCGAACACAGCACTTAGTAGTTTCTATTTGTTGTAAGACATTATTTAATACTAGTATTCAACCCCAAAATAACTCAGTTCTCCAAATTAGCAACACAATAGGATTATAAAAGACTGCCAAAAAATTTCATGAGAGCTTGCCAGATGACTGGGTGGAACTGCTTTAAAATTACAAAATACAGGAAAGGAGTTTCACCCTGATTAAAGATTTATCTGTAAAAATAGCCTCACCCACAAGTTCCTGAATATTATATTTTATTTTGCTATACCTTTGGATTGTCAATGATCGGTGTTACGATAAGATCAGATTCAGTGTAAATGAGCTCTTTCAATGTTGACTCCATATCCTGCTGACTTGAGCACATATTTTTAGCCTAGAACAAGAACAAAGTTTTTTAAAAAATTATTTTGCACCAAAAAAAGAAAGTTTATGTTTATTTCCCAAGTATTTCATTTCAACATTATACCAAACAGCTTCACCATATTAACAACATATTCTACATTACTTTTTATATATGTTGTATCAGATAGGATCAATTAAAAATTATGATTAAAAAAACATGTTGGAAGAAAAAATACTGGGTCCAAAAAGCTTGCAACCTAAGTTTAAAAAAGTAGACTGAGAAGAAAGACGATAACATTATCCCTTTTACACACTGGAAAAAGGAGACTTAGCATCTTGCTTAATTCTTACATCTGAAGTTCTGCAATTTTTTATTTTTTTTTTAAATAAATTACACACTTAAGGAACTGCTTTCCTGTTATAATTGTGGAAGGATGGAGAAGAAAGTTGATTTTGCCAAAGACACAGGCCAAAATTCTAACTATAAAGATACCACCGTCCCTTAATATTATTTATCTACTCACCTTTTCCAAGCATGAGTCTCTTTGTGGAGAATTTTGGATTGGGGCATTAGTAGCATCACTTACTTCTACTGCAGTGCTAGTTCTAGGAGTGGGACGAGAACTTGAAGAAAAAAAGAAAAAAAGACAACAAAGAACACAGATTAAGTTTTACTGCAAGCTACTTTTTTTGTTGTTCTTTTGAAGCTTTCATGCCATACAGTAAACTTTCAAAGCTCACCAACACAAATGATGCTATTCCTGCTCCATCAACTAAACATGAAGTTCCTGTCTTTAATATGTCCTGACAAGGTCAGGATTTGTTTGTCAGAAATGGGAAGGACTACGTGGTTTGGGTTTTGTTTGTTTGTTTTTTCCTATGTTAAAGGAATGTAATTTGATTACTTTCTCACCCATAGTCAGTTCTCCAAGCTGGATGGTAAAACATGATTATCTTAATTCCTAATGACAAACAACATACAAAGGGAATTAACTTGACAAAAAATTGCAATTTATTTCATGTTATTCTCTTCTGACTGCCAATTCTTGGTTAGGTAATGGGAATTAAAAACTGCCTGATTCTCGTGTATGAATGTGAACTGGATTTATTTTTCAGTTTTTCTTTTTTAAAAAAATCTTGTTTTCTAATTAGAAAATGAAGAAATGAGAGACAAAAAGACTGCAGATTTGCAATTTTCATAAAGCTGCTAGCGAATTTCTTTTTTGTAGTATATATTAATTTAAATCAAAGTATTTAAAATCAACTTTAGAATTATTAGAAGTGACAGGCCAAGAAGCTAATTTAATCAACAACTTCAAATTAATGTGTTCTCTTGATTAGCAGAAAGTAATATACACATTTAGCTGCAAATCAGTTTTATTTACTAGAAAAAGCAACTAAATTAAAAACATAAACACCAAACAAAATTAAAGATACTCATGAAAAATCTATGCTGAGAAGTAATACTTTATTAAAACCGACTGAAATAACTGGAAAAGTACATACGCTATCATGCACAATAACCCTATTTCAGGTTACACAAGAAGTTTGAAAGACTATTTAATTTTAAACTGGAATATTTCTGCTTGATGAATACAAGAACAAAACCTATTTTACTAGATAATCTTCCTGGCTTGAAAGCTAGTACAAAGTGTCAGAATCAGGCCTCAACTAAAACAAATCACTGTTAAACCAATCACTATTTTTTATTTAATACCTATGTAGTACTTAGTAGATTGTTACCAATAGCTTGTGATGAAAAGCTGAGGGCAGAATTTATTAGTGGATTATAAACTGAGTGCTTATTCTTGTGTATTTAAAGTAAGCATATTTAAAGCATATTCTCATATATAGTAAGAAGGAAAGAAAGTTCTAAATAAATTATTCTTTTTAGACAAATAGCTAAGAAATCAAAACCCTACTTCCAAAAACCGATGTAACAAAGCCATAAAAGCGTAGCTTTATTTGCATGCACTGCTTTAGTAGCTCTTCAAAGGTATCTTAATAATAATGAAAGTGGTGATAGAAAATTCAAAAGGAAACACAAAATGTTACAAACATCACAATAAAATGTCTGAAGAGACAGGAAAAAAAAAAAACAAAACAACAACATAAAGGGTATCAAGGGTTTTCTAATTGTTCTTTAGGTTTTCATACCTGAGAAGAAATATTGATTCATTTGATTCACCATCAACTGCACTCTTTGGGCGCAATTCAGTCTGAGTTTCTACTGAAAAGAGAACATGAACTCGCATTCAGAAATTAAAAATAAATAAAACAGAGAATAAACATGGTATCAAGATCGACAAAATTCATGGGAACAAAATAATTGAAAATAATGTAATGAATAGTATTACCTATTTTGAAAGAATTGCTTGGTAGCTTGTTATTTGCTCTTGAAGATGACAGGTTATCTAGATTTTTATGAGTATCCACTGGCTCTTTGGCACTCCAAGCCACAGATGACTCTGTGTCTTCACTGCTGTTTAATAAAAGATATTAATTACACAGATTAAAAAAAAAAAAGGAGGGATCATATGCATTATTTGTTACAATTATTAGCATAGAATTTAGCGGTCATTCTCTAGATCAGCATACTATTGTAATATGTGCTACACCTTTTTTTTATATTAGTAACAACGATGATGAAAAATAAGTTTACAGCAAGTTACTTGGAGAATACTAAAAATTCTCTGTCTCCCTCCATACAACTTGAATGAAAGAAACTAGAAAAGCTACATTATTACCCCATAGTACCACAGCAATAAAGAAATATTAAAAGCTTTAGAGACCAATTAATCTTCACTGGAAAAAGTCACAACAAACATACTTCTGATAATGAAGTTTGTAGCCTAGATATAGATTAATAAAAACTTTTTTTTTTTTTTTGCTTAATGATTTACATATCACGCTTAATTGCAAGTTTATTGATTTTGGTTGTTTGGATTTTTTAAACATACCCCTTTCTTATTCACAAGGAACTGGGTCCTATAACCTTCCTGAAGGATCTACAGGATATCAAATATTAATCAAACCCACATTGTGAAGAAAATAGATACACAGGCCTCACAGCTAGAAAAGTACTGAGCTTCTTTTGCATGTCAAGCCCATGTCTTACATTTGTCATATTTGTTAATTAGTGCATACCTCAGTGGATATTTCAGAAAACCCTCAAGAGTAAGGTCAAATGTGGGAGATTAAGATTCTACTAATTATCTGAGAATTCCTCAATGATGAGCGCTGTGGCAGAGGCTGACATAAGTCTTGCTAAAACCTTGAATAAATTCTTACTTTGCATTATAAACTTTAAATCATGACTTCTTATCTGCCTTTGTGCTGAAAGCAGTAATAAAAGACAAAGAGCTGGCTCTCAAACTAGAACAAACATTAATAACAAAAATATTGCAGCACTGGTACCAGAAATAGGTATTAAGCAACACAACACAAAGTTTTAAAACAGATACAACACAAAAACATTTAGCAATCTAAAAAAAACCAAAAACCTATTTTTACGTTAGTTCCCTAGATTGGAACCTAAAGTATCTTTCAAATATTTAGGACAAAAGAATATAAAAAAATCAACACTAAATACCCTAATTCAAAATTAAAAACAAAAAACAGCAAGGTAACATGTTTTGAAGAAGCCTAACTTTTTAATACATAGAACGTATTATTCACAAAAGGTTTGGGTTCTTCTGCATATGTAGCAGTATAGAATATTACAAATTCAGAAAAAAAAAACATTAGATTAATGCTTTATGTCATAAGCAAAGAATATGGGTCATCTGCATTTGCAAGGATATAAGGCTGAACCACAAATCTAAGATGCTGTACTGATAGGCTTTGTGATGCTCTAAGCCTAATGCATAAAAACAAACAAAAAAAAAATCAGCAGAGATAAAATTGACCCACATTTATAAGATTCTACAAAAGCTTTCAGAAAAAAATTATAAGTCAAATTATTGTGCATTATTGTTATATAAACAAATTAGAAAAAATGACAGCGGTTAGTTCAGAAGTAAATTTTAACACATTCTGTTGAAAGCAAACAGACAGTGTAAAACACTAATAGGATAATTTCTAAGCGTCCACATTGGATCACTGAATGGTGTAAAACTCCATTCACCAACTAGTTAACAACATGAAAATCCTAAGCAAAATTCAAAAGCAGGAAAATTTACAGAAAACCAGTATAAAAATATATAAATATTGGTTTGCTTAGATTTACTATAAAAGAAGCCTTCCTTGAACACTCACTACCTTGAGCTTGTGCCCTGGCTGTCTGCAGAATCACCACCACAATGGCTAAGGGATCCTTTCCAGAATGGATGCTGCAATAGGTCTGTCCAGTTCAGCCTTTTGAAAAGCAACAAACAAACTAACTGAAAAAACAGTGTCAAAGTACACCTCTACAGAGAGATATCAGACTAGGTCTTCAACACTACAAAGCACTTAGTCTGTAGTGTTACTACAGAGCAATTAATCCTCTTTTTCGCTTTTATTTCGTCAACAAAAGTTTTCTTACAGGACAAACATTTTGCCTCAAATCAGAATGGGTAATTCATGCAACTCAGAGGTATGAGACTAAGAATGAAGGAAACCGCATAGCCAATCCCAACATGTAAATTAGCGGAGCTACCCTATAAATTACAATCTTATGTTATTTAACAATATAACCATATCAGCTATAAATCAAAGCCTCATAAAATAGATGTGCTCATTGCTCTGAAAAAGCAAAAGCCATCCAATTTTAAAACTGCCCATCATTTCTGTTACAAAGTTATGTATTTATCACCGGGTACAAAAATACAAAGACATACTTAATCAAAACATTAACTGTGTATATCTTCATATAAGAAAAAGCACAATTTGTTCTTTTGTATGAGAGATTAAATGATTTTTTTCATTCTTTATAATCTACAAATTACTATACATATAGTATCATGGTAATTATTTTTTTCCAGAGGTGAAAAAAGACAATGTAAACAATTATCATGGATTGGACAGTTTACCTTTTCTGAGGATCCTTTTGAAGCAAGCCATCAAGCAAACTAACAAACTCAGCAGAAGGTTTGTGAAAAACAGAACCTGTAAATAGAAGCACTTGAGAATATAAGTATTAGGCAGCAAAATCAGCCATCACACAATGTAGATCAAATCATTATCTACAGATGATGTTTAAAAAGTTATATTTAATAGTAATTTCATCTGAAAAAATCTGAATGTATGGAGAATCCTAAATATACACTCTTTGCATGTCAAAGGATTCTCAACCCCCCCAATAAAACCACCAATGCTCAAACTAATTAAAATTGTTTATATGTTAAAAAAGCACCCTCCAGTTATCATACAGCTATTGGCAAGAAATAAAGTGGAGTTGAAATCTGCTTTAATCGAAATTAAATTTCCCCTAACCATGATAATTTTAAAGAGGACCATTGTTGTGCCCTATTATACAACAGAGGTTTCCAAAATTCTTATTTAACTGAGAAAGACTCCAATTCCGAGAGCTCAGAACTATGAAATGCACTTTATACACTTTGAAAACAAAATCCCTCACAGAACTGAAGCAAGTAAGAACAGTTTTAATTCTACAGGTCACTGTTTCCACTACATCACTAGGAACTGAAAAGAGCCAATAATATAAGAGGCTGATCAATACTACCGATGCCCAGAATGTCTGAGATCAAAAAGTCCCAGATGGTAGATTTACTTTTAATTCTTAACACTAAATTATATGCCTGTTTGTCAGCAGATAAACAAGCATTCATCAGTAACGGGGAAAATGTTCCTATCAAAGGAAGGCAATGCTAACATTCACTTGACAGCTAACTGATTCTTGCAGTCAGCCTCAGAAGAAATACTGCAAAACAAAACTTTAACTTTGTAAGCATTACTCTGTTTTGATTCATTAAACAGTAACAGAACAGTACCCTCTGGTCTAGGTGGCAATGGATCTTCATAGAAAATCTTTTCAATTAATTCTGAAAGGCTGTCTGAGAAGAATGGTGGTCTTCCTACAAACAGAAGTGTATTTCACAGATTAGGCAAACTTCAAAACAGCTGTCAGATGCAATGATATATGATGAGCTCATTGTCCTAAGGAAACATCCAAAGAAATAAACACCCTCAGCGTGAATTCTATTTATCAAGTTCTATTATCAATTTAAATACAAAACCTAGGATTAAATTCTTCTAGCATGAAGAGCAAAAGAGACCAAGGACAAAACAGGCACTAAAGATGGCTTGATGGAAGTCACCATGATAGCCTGATATGAATCAGCAACGAGACAACAAAAGGAGAAGGTCTAAGCAGAAATCTCAGTGTCTGTGTCCTGGTTTCAGCTGGGATAGAGCTAACTTTCATCCTAGTAGCTGCTGTGTTTTGGATTTAGTAGGAGATGTTGATAATACACAGTCTAACTTGTTGCTCAGTAATGCTTATATTAAGTCAAGGACTTTTTTCAGTTTCCCACAGAAGCTGAGAGGGAACATAGACAGGACAATCTGTCCAAAGGCTTCCATACCACAGAAGTCATGCTCAGTATATAAATGACGGTTGGCTGGAGCGCGGGAATCCACAAACGCTGCTCAGGATGGGCGGGACAACTAATCACTGGGTGGTGAATAATTGTATTGTATGACTTATTTTGTATATTCTCTTACCATTATTATTATTTTATTTTATGTTACTGTTCTATTAAACTGTCTTTATCTCAACCCACAAGCTTTTGTCCCTTTTTGTCCCTCTTCTCCCTATGCTACTGGGGGTGGCAGAGTGGGGGGGGAGTGAGTGAATGGCTACGTGGCCCTAGTTGCCAACTAGGGTTAAACCACGACATCATGTAACTACGTTGATCCTACAGATCAGCTTATTAAGTCTTCAGAAGGTTACACTGTAATTATCTTTTGTGATTAAATTTTCCTTCCAGATGCAGCCAATGCTAGCAGCCACTTTATCTGCAGGAAACCCAATGACTCCAGTTTTACACTAGTGAAACAGTTTTCTCTTTCAAAGGTCAAATTAATACACCCAGAGTTTAATACCGAGGAGATTAAAAACATTACATTGTCAGAATTTGAGGACTGCTCAAACTTTAAATCATAGTATTTAAGCAATACAGGTTGGTTAGTATCATAGTATTTAGAACACAGTCAAAAGGACAACTTAACAGTACTACTTCACTTAATTATTTGATGAAGTCCCTTTTTTTAAAAAAAAAAAAAAAGTACAGTTAGTATATTCTTCAAGAAATCTTTAAAACTTGTCTTAAGTTTTTCTATGTCTTAACTTTGCTAGAAAGTTAACAAGAATTTATTCTGCGACCACAACCTATGTTTCCATTATCACAGATGTTAAATAGGTACATAAACATACAACCTGCAAACATTTCATAAAGTAAACATCCCAAGGACCACAGATCACTGGCTTTGGAGAAGTCTTCTCCCTTTATTGCTTCTGGAGCTGTGTATAATGGAGAGCCTACAAAATACAGCATGTATAACGCACTTTGATTATTCGTTCAGCATTCATCCTGTTCAACACTTCAAACTTTGTCTCCACACTTCAGTGGGTTAGGTATTATCTTCACTTAGTAAATGAAAACTGAGATACCAAATGTAAATTGTCTCAAAGGAGCTTCTCACCTATATCTTTACTGAATTATGTAGGATTATATATGCTATTTTTGTTTGTTTCACTTCAATTAACCAAGCTGGCTTGTGCTATACTTTTCTAACACAGTGCTAATGCAAAGAATGTTTTGATACACCTTGACAGCTTCCAGAGCCAAGCAAATTGAGCAGAATGATAAACCAACATAATTCTCATGTGAGTAACAGAGATCATTATGTTATATCAGGTTTTATTATTTTATTATTTTTTTAAAAAGCTATCCCAAGACATAAACTTCCATGAAATCAGAAAACTCTACAAAGGTAGCCGACTGGATGACTGATCTAAATTAATTATAGCTATTTTCACACTAACACACTATGAAAATCTCCCATATCAAATTATAGCAGTTTATTCACAAACCCTTTTTGTGAAGTTCCTATTTCTACAGTAGTTCCCATCTAACCACTAACTCATTTCTCAAAAATCCCTAAAAAAAAATTACACAAACTCAGCAAAAATGTCAATTCCGTAGTCCTTTAAAAAAGCTTATTTTGGATTCTTTTGTTCTTGGGTTTTATTTTTTTAAGTGACAAAAGGTCATTAAACATACACATGAACACAGCTGTTCCAAAAGGCAACAGGAAAGAGATTAGATTTGTATTTCTTCCTGAACAAAGATCTGTTCTTGGTCTTAATATTTCCAGTATGGACTTTCTGCAGGAGACAGCAAAGTATTAAGAAAGCTCTTTTTGTTCCCATAAAATATTGCCAAGAATTCCATTGTTCCTAATAACAGTAACTGCTATAACACACCATTATGTTGGAAATAGAGGTCTGTGAGGTGCTCTGAGATGCTGACAAAAGATTCTGAAGATTAAAATCAAGTTTCTGACTTTTTCTTATTCAATGAAAAAATAACAGCATTTTGCAGACTACTGCATTTGCATGGATCTGCCTGTTGAAACTAAAGCACGATAACTTTCTCATATTTTAAAAAGAAGTCATCATTCTTAGGTAAAAGGTACTGAAATAGTGGAGTCTCAAATTAGAAATCACTTGGACCATTTGCAGCAAAAATGACCATGAAAGTACTATGTCAATAAAATCATGAAAACAAATATCTTAACCATTGTTAAATGGATACCTAGCAGCAGTCTCAAATGGAAGAAGCAGCAGTTCTGTGTAGTACTTACTGAATTTTGTGTATACATTTAACAGGAAGTTAAAGGAATTTAGTCCTAGACCTTACAGAGAGCATCTGTAGCACAGATGTTTTAAAAGTGCATAAATAATTCCATACCTCAAGTTTTTCTGAGACAAAACAGGATTAATTTTAAATCCCTTCTTTTCTTTATCATACTTCCAATATCAGTTACTTCTTCATTCTACAATTACCACTTTATAACTGGAACCAAAAAGGTTGTAATGCAGTAATTCTTTTGCTACTTCCTTTAAATTTTTTTAATTATTATTTTAAATACACTGTCCTATATCAACTAAATGTCAGAAATACAATTTTATCAGTTAGGAAAGCTAGTTACAGTTTGAACTCTGAACTTCAAAAGTTTTATTGATCTTCTCATTATTCTAATTCTACTACCTGTACTTAGTTAATGATAGGTGAAATGCATCAAGGACCAAAGGTATTTCAGAGCATTTTTCTTCCCACCATAGTTTTCATCAAACAGCAATTAATAATCAAGCCTACTCAGCAAACCCAAACCAAGAATTAATATTTTTAATTAATTTCAGATCTCATCCATATACTCAATTTGTTAGGATTTCAAATGTTTGTCACCTACATATGAGCTTCAATCCAAAAATAACCTGAAAACTATTTACAAAAAGCAGGAAAAGAATACATTTTATGGCAGACAGAAGTATATTTTTTCCAGCTCAGTTAAACTGGCTCTGTGAAAATTAGAATTACGACCATATACTTGTAAATACAGTTTCTTTTCTTTCTACTCACTTCCAGGTTGTTCCCTCTGTGTTATGATCTCTCTGAATAATCTTCCTTAAGAGCAAAATTTTGGTTTTGAGCTTACTTAAAAAATTCCTCATATGCAGGATATGTGAGACCTCCTTACAGAAAATGTACAGACCATGCTTTCTGTTGCAAAGACACAGTCAAATACATTAATCTTTACAAATGATAACACAACAGAATTAATTATTCCATTTCTCTAGAAATTTAGTTAGCCCCAAGAGAACAATGAACAACTATTTTATTTCAAGGTCTTCTCTCCAAATTACTGCAAACAAAAGCTTTTTACAACTTTAATTATGTTCCTTTGGTGCAAGTTAGTTTTGGATATAAAAATATCATACCTCGAAATCTATTTTTCAGGTATCTTTGTGGAGTGCTTTCACTGACATCTCCTTCACCTTCTTCAGATCCAACTAAAGCAAAAAAATCTTCCAAGTTTTCACCATCCACTTTAGCCAAGCAAAAATTACTGAATTTCAACGTGCCAGGCCCTTCCAGCAGAATCTAGAAGAATAAACATAATCCAACATATAAGTATCATATACTAAAACTGATGACTGCTGAAATTTACAACTCAAAACTTGAAAGTTTTTAAGTCAACACCACCTTTTTTCTTATAACCAAAAAATTACAGAATCTCACAACAGAACCCTTAGGAGGTTTAATATGCACTTTTGTTAACTCATTATTAAATCTAATTGAACAACGATGCTACTGTAGAAAAGAAAGTAGTAGTAGAGTAAAACTCTATAGGAAAACACAAGTGTAGTAAAAACAAACAGAGGAAAAAACAATCTTTCTAATTTTATTTAGCAGAAAATGCCAAAGATTTTGTCCAATGACCATGAGATTTTTCTCTATGCAGTCACTGCTTATTCTCGCAATTAAAAGCTTCATAATCCCAAAAATATTGTTTGGAGAAATAGCCCGTTCAGTCAGATGAGGGGCTGGGGGAAGCAGTCTTACTTTAGTACTCTGTATTTTGTGTTCGAAGGAGTACTTTACATCAGCATTCTTCTTTGGACCAACACAGAGGCTTTATTTATCCATTATGCTTTATTAATATTTTTTTTTTTTACTGCCTTTAGACCGATGAATGACAGACACTGAGTATAATTGTGCAAGATTTTACAGATCAAGATCAAAACCAATTAGTGTTAAGCAAGAATTTTTGTTTACAGTTATATTCTGGTTGCTACATAAACTAAAACCAAACATGGACTTTGAAAAAACTATACATAAATTTCACACACACAAAATCAGGAACTACATAAAGATTTGTATTTTTATGCAAAAGTGAGACGATAACTTAAAGGGCACTTGGAAACAATAGAGAAGGTTATTAAAAAATAAAGTTTAAGTAACTTTACTCTCTCATTACCATTTTCTATGAATTCAAAATATTCTGCAGCATGACAAAACAGGCATAATAATGAAGTTATATGTCTGAGGAGAGAGAACTAAAATACTTCATTAAGTCAAACTAGTACACCAAACCAAAGACAATCTATCAAATTGTATCAAATATACAACAGGGAAATAAATCAATTAGATCATAAAATATTCAAGCTATAGACTTGTCTCTCATTGTCTTCACATATATTATAAAGCTCAACTGGCCTCCAATCTGAGGTAAGCGTCTTCCAAAGAGTCAAAACAGAAATAATGAATTAAATGCTGGTGGCATGCAAAGTAACATGCAGTTGTCCCCTAATAAATAATATCCTTCTTACCTTTCCAGGTGTCAGTTCACAAAAGATGATTCCAAGCTTATGAATATGGTGTAAACCAGTAATCAAATCAACACCAAATTCTCTCACTACATCTTCAGGTAGGTGTTCATCTTGAGCAATAACAGATTCTAGAGAACCACCTGAAATATGTTTACACATGTAGCAAGTGCATATAAACAAAATGCCATACAAATAATTCCCAAGTACATTACACAAGCTTCTTCAAAAGCTATCAAGCAAAAATCATTACCAGTAGATATTAAAAATATTTCTTGAGATTATCCAATAGTTACAAAATCCAAGATGTAGAGAAAAAAAATAATCTATTTCCAATACTGTGACAAAAATCTTAGTTTTTACTATAATTGAGTGCATGACTTCCAAATTACTTTAATATTGATTTATTTTACAAAGGAAACTGAAGGGAAAAAAGAAATCCAGAAACTCTGTCACATCACAATGTAATAGCCCCCAGTGGGTTAATTCAAATTCCTTAACTGGAACCCTGCTGCATAAGTTAAAAGAATAAACAGTACCAAGAGCAGGCTTGGTGTGACTGTCACAGTACTTCTGTGAACAAGTACTAAAGCTAATGACATGCAATTTTCCACTGAATTCACAGGCAACAGAAATAGTAAAACTGGGTTACATTCTGGTATCCTGAGGTCAGCATCATCCAAGAAATAATTTTTGTTTGTTTGTTCTTCACACATAGTGCAGTACTTATTCTTGACTCATGTGCCCCAGCTCTTTCATTTTCATCCTTTCCCCTCTCTTCATTTTCTTTTTTTTTTAAAAAAAATAAAATTAAAAAAAAACAAAACAAAAATACCCAGGACTAAACTTTCACTTTCCAGGTTTCTCATACAAATCCCAGCTTCCTGGCCCAGCAAGTCCTACTTGTATCTCTCTGGACTTCTCAGCCTAACAAAAGACCCTTCTCTGTCTTTCCAAAATCACCACGCTCCTTCTCCACTAAGCTCCAACCAACCCCAACCCTTCCTCTGTTTTTTGATCAAATTACACCTAACAAAGCCTTCCAAATAACCCTCACATATATCCTCTATCACCCGTGTCTTTCCCTGGACTTCACAATCACACTCTATGCTTTTTCCCACTGATTGTTACTGTTTCTCCATCCTTGCAAAAATCCCTCGTCTTCCCCCATCACCTACTTCCTCACATCCCACCAATTCTCAGGTATGTCATCACACTCATACCATTTGAGTCATTCCTGTCCTAACTGTTCACAGGACTTGGACTTATCCTAAGTTTATTTCCCACAAACTCATTGCTCAGTCTTTTTCCTCCTTCCTGTCCCAGTCTCCTATCCCAATCTCCACATTCCCATCTCCCTCAAAATCCCTTTCCTCCACCTCATTTTGCCCTTTACTACTCCTGCACCACCAAACCTGTTCTCCTAAGACTACAGCTTGTATTTTGTGAATTATCTATGGACTACCTGGGTTATTTATATTCCTATTATTTATACCTTAGCCAAATCATGCACATAAAAAAAGTCCCTGAATGAAAAAAGGGATTAAGAGAGTTTTTGATAGAAAAGGATACTAGATCTTTTATTCCTTTGCTCAGTAATTTCTTTCAGAGAATAGCAACACTAAAAGGTCTGTCATCACAGTATTCTTCAAATTATTCAACACTGATGAATATTAAAATCATTTTATTTCTAAGCCTTTTTAATGCTGTTTAATAAATCAGCCATTCCTTTAAAACTAAGCCCTTATTAAAAAGCTATAGTAAAGAATTTTCCATCATGTTTAATTACTGGGTTTTATGACATATTTTACAGGACCACACATATAATAATTCCATAATATGACCAAATATAGAAAGAAAAGAAAAATCGTGAAACCAGCAACACAGAAGCATGCTGCATCTGATAACAGAAACTCACTTTATCACCTTGAGACAAGTGAGAAAGATCTTCCATATTTCAAAAGCTATTTTCAAGGCTCTACAAAATTAATAAGAAAATCATGTCTTATTCTATTTATAACTAAGTTAGCTTCAAGACACTCTCCTTGCAGCAAACTGCAATACTGCAAGGTAAAAATACATTATAATTGTTCAAACTGTACTTAATAAAAGGCTGTCTGTCTAATAACTTAAATATTAAGTTAGTCTAATAGTAAGTTAGACTGAGCAAATAGACCAAAGCCTCCATATGAGCTTTTAATCATTGAAAGAATCACCTCTTCCCCCCCCCCCCCCCCCCGAACTTGTAGCTTCTCTTCTTCAGTAATTTTTGAAACAGAATTCTGGATAGAAAAAAAGGCTGTGTGTAATATGGACTTTTACTATGAAACAAATTCCAGATACCAAAGTTTTAACACGCATCACTTGCACAATTGGCCTTCTTTTCCTTCCATGTGGAGTAAAGCATACTATCTGGAGTTTAAAACATGCAGTCACCACAATTAGAGAAAGCTTTAAAAGATTTCTTTTATGATCTTTTATTAAGATTGATGAGAACCTATCAAAACTCATTGAATCACTTCATGCAGTTTCAAGTCCTCAGAGCTCCCAAATGAAAGTCTTAACATAAAAGTCAAAATACTTCTACTGAACAGGAAGAAAACTTACATAATTTACTATTAGCTGTAGAACTACCCTTTGATTAAAAAATTAACTTGAACATAATTTGAACAATATTAAGTCATTGTACATTATAAACTGATTTGCTCCTTGCTGTCTCTATTATTGTGTGCTATAAAATGAAGAGAATGCCAAAGCTGTCAGTCCTTAGCAAACTTTTCTCAAGTAATTTTTACTTAATTACCCTCCAACTATTCACAATTTGTTTTTAAGCTTCCCTGACTAGCCCTACCTCTTCAGCTATTCAAAACCAACATTATGTCACATCAATTAACATTTAACACACATACACAGTGAAGCAGAAGAGAAATATGACTTCAATTGATTTCTGAAAATGTTTCCAGAAGCAAAAACATTTTTAGATATAAATAGGATTCTCAATTTAATAATCAGATAATTATTAAGCTTTTTCAAAGATCTAAGTATTTGTTGTAGAGTAACTGTTATAAGAAATCTCTTACAAATACTCACTCTATAAATCATTATGTTATGAGCTTATCTTACCTGTGCATAATTCCACTACAAGCCAGAGATGGTTGCTTGTTTCATACCATTCATGAAATGTCACTATATTCTTGTGTCTGATTTCATGAGTCAGACGAACCTAGAACAGAGTTTTTAACATACTTAACTGGGAAAAAAAAAAAAAAGCAATATATTTGGATTTATGGGGCAAGAGAGGGGGAAGACAATACGAATTTACTCTAGATCAACTACTTGTTCTCTTACCTTTTCCAGTGCACTAAAATTATTCTCCAATTCAAATAGTTTTACATGTGTGTTGAGGAAAGATAACTTTTCTCATAGACCCTGCCCAACTCACCTGTTTTAAAAATATAGGAAAAAAAAAGAAAAAAGAAGGAAGTTCCCCAACCCAAAATTATAAGCACTATTTAACCTTCTTGCATCACTTAAACAAGAACAAACTGGCAATCAGAATTTGGAGTCAAACTTGCATTCCTACTTTCTTCTTCAATGAGAACAAAAGTGTGAGACAATATGGTGAGCACAGTAAGAGGAAGTAAAAAGAAATTTTTCCATCATTCTTAATCTTATCAGGCAAGAGCAATCATTCGAGGGTCCCTGGAAATCTATATTACTATCAAACCTACACGGCCCAATATCTACAGAAGCTTCTGTATCTTAACGTGGTATGTAAGGGATTTCTAAGACGAATATGCTTCTAAGAACAAAATGTTTAAATGCATATTCATTAATTGCCCAACAAATTATCATAGAAACAATGAGATGGACTATGAAACTGTACCAGATTTGCGTAGCAAGGTTTTGGTAGCAGGGGGACTATAGGGGTGGCTTCTGTGAGAAGATACTAGAAACTTCCGCCATGTCCAATAGAGCCAATGCCACCCAGCTCCAAGATGGACCTGCTGCTGGCAAAGGCTGAGCCCATCAGAGACAGAGGAAGTGCATCTGGGATAACCTATTTAAGAAGCTGAGGGGGTGGAAACTGCTGGGGAAGAGCAGCCAGAGAGAGGAGTGAGAATATTTGAGAAAAATAGCACTGCAGAGACCAAGCTTAGTGAAGAAGGAGGGGGAGGAGGTGCTCCAGGTACCAGAGCAGAGACTCCCCTGCAGCCCATGGCGAAGATCATAATGAGGCAGGCTGTCACCCTGCAGCTCATGGAGGGTGATAGTGGAGCAGATATCCACCTGCAGCCCGTGGAGGACCCCATGCTGCAGCAGGTGGATGCACCTGAAGGAGGCTTGTGACCCTGAGGATAGCCTGTGCTGGAGCAGGCTCCTGGCAGAACCTGTGGCCCCATGGAGAGAGGAGCCCATGCTGGAGCAGGTTTGCTGGCAGGACTTGTGACCTTGTGGAGGATCCACATTTGGAGCAGTCTGTCCCTGACTGTTTCCTGTAGAAAGGACCCATGCTGGAGCAGTTCGTGAAGAACTGCAGCCCATAGAAAGGGTCCACAACAGAAAAGTTCACGGAGGACTGTCTACCATGGGAGGGACCCCATGCTGGAGCAGGGGAAGACTGTGAGGAGTCCTCCCCCTGATGAGGAAGGAGCAGCAGAGACAACATATGATGAACTGACTGCAATCCCCATTCCCTGTTTCCCTGCGACACTCAGTGGGATGAGGTAGAGAATTCAGGAGTGAAGTTACACTCGGGAAGAAGGGAAGGGTGGAGGAAAGGTGTTTTAAGATTTGGTTTTATTTCTCATTACCCTGCTCTGATTTGATTGGCAATAAATTAAACGAATTTCCCCAAGTCAAGCCTGTTTTGCCTGTGACAGTAATTGCTGAGTGGTCTCCCTGTGCTTATCTCGACCCACAAGTCTTTCAAAATATTTTCTCTTCCCTGTCCAGCTGAGGAGGGGGAGTGAAAGAGCAGCTTGGTAGGCACCTGGCATCCAGCTAGGGGCAATGCACCACAGAAACAGAATCTATTTAATGGAAAAATAAAATATTTGAAATGTCTAACTGTACCAATTACAGTTTCTTTTTCAGAAAGTATTGTACGTTTAAAACTGCCAAGCTTTTACAAAACAGAATCCATTTATCTTAAATGCTATTCCTTCATCAAAAATATTTTTTTATTGGTAAGTAAAAAATTTATTGTTTACTGGAAGGTATTACTACGACTGGATTTGAACAACTGATAACAAAATAAAGCAAACTACTATATGCAAGTAACCGTTTTTACAAGTTCTCTGACATACCATAGAAACAGTAAGCCTGTAAGCATGGGTTTATGCATGTGACTTAAACAATAAAATTAGATGAAGAAATAAATACATTAAAATAAGACTCTGTTTAAACTATAAGAATTTAAAATCTTAAGAAGCTGATCTAAATGGTGACAAACTCCATGTAAAGAAGCACATGGGTTTTTTTTCCTTTATATTACCTGTGCTACAAGGATTTTGTATCTTTTCCCATATTTAGCAGGAAAAAAAAAAAAATCACTTACCCAGTTTGTTATTTCAGCTCTTTTGCATTTATCAGTGCAAAGAACAGCAACAAAATTAATTGTCCCCTTTCTTCTTCCTTTATAAACAACTGTCTTATTTCCTCTTCCAATCTCCTCATACAGAATGAAGTTCTCCATATGTAAGGATGCTGTACAGGAAATGGATTGGAAACATGGAATTAGTCTCATAAATAAATAAACCTTTAAAGAAAGGGGGAGGGGGAAAGCATTCAAATTTAATAGCCATTGATATACAGGATTTACCCTCCCAATTCTTAAAAATAGGGATTATATACTTCCAGCAAGATCAAACTTGACAGAAAGCCTCCTCTCAGGAAATTTTGAACGGACGATAGTATTTTACACTTCCAAAGCTTTTAACACATTCAAAAAGTTACAGAGGGCCAGTAGCCACAAATTATAAATATTTTATCTGTAAATAAAAATCATACTACCAAACTTAAAATTGTATGCCCTACATAAAACTGCCATTCAAATGAAAATAGTCTATGCTGAAAGCCTTGCCAAATAAGACACTTCTGCCCAAGGGCACTTGAGGCAAACGTGCTCCTGCAACGTTTCACAATGTAATTTAAACCTGCCAAATAACTGATGTCATCAGCATAACTAAAAAAACACTGGACTTTGTTACTATTAGTGTTCCTACCAATGCAAAGCTGAATGTAGCTTTACCAGTTATAGGACTCAGCATTAATGACTTTTCATGGATAGAAAGAATTCCTTGCAAGTAGAAGCTGTGTAAAATTGTTGGCCAATGTTATATTGTGGGAATCAGGAAGCTCAACAGAAATTTAATTTATATTTGTAACTATCATTTTTGTCAAGAATTGTATATGCTTTAATTTACATACTGAAACAAATGAAACAATTGCCATTTGTTGCAAACCCAGGGAGTGGCATTTGTATAGTTAAATAGTTAGATGTTTATCATAAAAGCCTAGTCAATTCTTTTGTTCCACAATTATTTTCTCAGAGAATACTTGAAGCAATGGGAGAACTGACAGCAAAGTATTGAAGTAACTGTAATACACGAGAAAAGTTCTGTGTCAGCTTTCCATCATGCTCCTTGGTTATTCCACAGGGGTAAGAGCATGGAATACAGAATCCCAATGTCAGCATACTCCAGAAATAGGATATATTGCTAACTAGTCCCCAGTGACCACCTTGCAGTAAGTTCTTCCAGCTCCAGGCCAACTTCACATCCAATGACCAGTTCTTCCAACTACCAATTTAATTAGTTACAAGCCATTTGGAGTTGCTGTCTCTCCTCTCTACATGACTTCTTCCATTTTGTTTGTAAAACTGTTGTTTTCTCTTCAACAAGACCAGTTCTCAATGTAGCTATCCTAAAACCATAGAAAAACAGCATATTGGAGAGGGCAGTGCAGCAACAGGAATGATCAGCAAGGATGGAGAGGAAGGGCTGCTTAAGCAATACAGCTGCCAAATGCCTAATCACAAACCACAAACTCAATTGCAGTTTACCTCCTTCATAAGACACAAAGCTCCCAGAGTGACAAATGAAAGACGAAAATGAAGACTAGAGAATTCCCAAGTTTTCAGACAGGACTTCAATTGAAAATACAACAAAGGATTGGGCAGCAGCAGACAACAAAGTGTCTGTCACTACAATACTGGTTCTTGCCAGAACATCAGCCAGGTGCCACAGTACAATTTGGATGATCCAGAATTTACAACACACACAGGAATATCATGATTCCAGGATGTCCTTTATCAAAGGTAGTTATTGAAGACAAAAGTTTTCTTCCCATAAGAAAAAAAAAATCTCACCATTACTATTAAAAAGCCTTAGTATAATTTTACCTAGCACTATGCAAACAACTGGGTACAGCCAGTATAACATAGGAAGACTTTTTTTGTACAGCTGTCTATGAGAACAAGGTAATTATACAAAAATCAGTTTGCCAAACATACCAAAATAAGTCACAAAGATACAGCATCAGAACAGACAGGGGCCTCCATTTTCCTACCTCTCTTTTCCAATTCATACAGATCATTATATCATTCTTTATGTTCTTTTTCTGGACAGCTTAATAAAACCAAAACAAATAACCCCAAATGTCATCCCCTACTACACAAAGATTCCAGAATAGCACTGCCCTAGAAATGTATCCAGCAAAGGAGATTGCCAACCCACAGCTTATCCCCAAAATTTACATGACCGCAGCCCCTTCCTTGAACTTCTTTTGCAAGAATTCTTCAAACCTGACATGTGCACCTCATGATACGACCAAAGCATATACTTGTTAGACAGATGGAAGATATGTTCATGTTGGTCATAAGAAAGACATGATCATCCACTCATGCAATAAACCAGGCAAATGAACGCCAGGTTCAATGATGTACAGAAATATCTGGTTATCTGACAAAAGCATGAGCAATGACATGCAAACGCACATTGGGACAGAATAGTCATGGGACAGGGAAGCCTTTGTTGCTGCCTCATGACTGGCATTATTGTAAATATGGTCTCCATGAGCTGCTCTGCAAGAAGCTACAGGAGAAAGAGAAACATCCCTGGAAACGTTACAGACCAGCCTGGATGGGGCTTTGAGTAACCTGGTCCAGTGGAAGGTGTCCCTGCCCATGGCAGGGCGTTGGAACTAGATGATCTTTAAGGTCCTTTCCAACCTAAACCATTCTACGATCTAGTCTTGTCTCCCTGAATCTCAACAGTAATGGCTATACCATTCATTTCAGTACACAAACCAATGGAGCATGACTCATGAGGCAGAATTTCAACAGCTGCAGCACATTCACCACTGTGGACATAAAATGTAGAGATCAAATAAAGCTATGCAAAACAGTGAAAAGAAGCACTTCAAGGTGAGTCGGCTACTGTGGAGGCCTACCCCACCACCACCCGCAATGAAACAGGTCTGAACCTCCACAGAAGCACCGAAAGCTGCCAAGTGAGCCTCACTTGCTCTGGGCAGGATACAGGACCACAACACCAAGGAAACCCGGTTCCAGAAGTGTTTCTTCCTTCTCTTGGTGAGAGAATGGCCAAAACATTCTGAAGAAAGCAGCAGATGCCAGGCCGGAGATCTGCAGTCAAAGCTCTGCCAAGAGCCACCATCTGGGCAGGCCTGAGGTGTGGGCCACGGCCTCGGGACACAACAGCTCACCTGCTGCAGAGGTGAGGGCACCATTAGGCCGGACATACACCGGCGGGTCTCCTGCCCCTCAAGGAGGCCTTTGGCCAGGGGTACCAGGTCTGACCCCGCACTCAGACCTAGGCACTATGGCCACTGAGGGAGCGAAGCGGGGGGGTAGACGGGGTGGGGGGTGACGGCGGGCCCCGCCTCGCGCGCGGACGGAGGGCCGTTAGGCACGCGGGAGCCCTGCCAGTTAACGGCCGTTAGCCGCCCGCGGGAAGCAACAGCCCTACCTGTGAGGCGGGGGGTGGTGGTGGGCAAGGAGACAGCGTTACTATCGCCGCGCCGCCGCCATCAACCGAAATCGGCGGAGCCCCGCCCGCCCGCGGCGGAGCCTCCCGTGCCCCAGAGGTGGGGTTTGGATGCGTCCCGGAGGGAAACCCGTCCTTACACGCCACAAAATACAGCCAGCGGGAAGGGGCACCGGCACAGCGGGCAGCACGACTCCGGGAACGGGCTTTGTTTCCCCAGCTCTCTCAAGAACAAATCGCCAGCGGGTCCGTACTCTCGCCCCCACCCGCGCACGGCCTTGATGGTCTCCGCCCCGCTCCCGTATCCAGGAGACGGGGCCAGACGCCGGAAGCAGAGCGGAGCCGCCATTGGGCCAGAAGGCGCCTGCGCAGAGCCGGATCCACTGGGCCCGGGGCCAGAGGGGAGTTCCCGGATGCGAACGAGAGGGGGCGGTGTCTCGCTGGGGGGGGGCGGGGGGGTGGAGCACGTGGCTGAGTGGGCGGGGCGTCGGGGGCGCAGCCGCACCGTTGCCAGGCAACCGGCAGTTAACTGGCGGGCTAACGGTCGGGGGGCTGAGGCGGCGCGGCGGGACGGGGACGGCGGACCCAGGGGACGGGGACGTCCCTCGTTGGGGGAAGGGGCTCCGGCGGTGCCCTGCCGCTCTCAGTACCTGGGCGCCTAGGGCTTTTTTGTTAAACCTGCATAGGTCTAGCGTCGGTCAAGGCAACGCATAGGGTCGTCGGTCCCGTCATGGCGACCTGTAAGCTCTTCACTGGGAAGCGCTTTGTTGTGACAACTTTTAGCCCTTGAAGCAAGTGTTATTTTTAGCAGCAAAGCGGAGTTTTGACACTATTTTTTCATCCTCGGGTGGTCTGATTTGGGTGGGTTTGAGGCCCCTGTACAAGTCAAGTAAGTATCCGTTTATGTGACAAAACATTTAACAACATTTAGTATGTCTTCCTTAGGCAAGTTGTAAAGAATTATGTTTTGTCTTGTTCCACCTTCACCTTGACCTTCTAGCAGGTTTGAACCCAGAGTCAACCAGATTTGATAAAAGAAATTGTATATTTAACAGGAAGGAATCAATGTTTCTTTAGGCTGTATGATAACAGATGGTCAGATTTTTTTCACTCCCACTGTAGGAAAGATTTCGGTACAAATTTAACACCATCCCCCCCAATCCTGAAAAAGGGGGGAAAAAAATCCAAACCACTTTGGGAGAGGTGTCAGCTGCAAGAAGGGCTTTAGTTTTGTTTCATACCTTCTTAGATAGCAGAGGCTGTAGATAACAAAACACAGGTCTGGAGGAAATCAAGCTCCATTAGCTACACAGCTCACCAAATGTTCTGTCGCAGTTCAGCTGTTGAGGGATTTGGTAGAGAGTTGACAGAACTGGCAAGAGATCACTGCTGCACACAGGTGTAATTATTGCTGGTTTATTGGATATCCACATAGAATTGGCCAGACTCGTGAGCATTGAAAAATATCATGTGCATATGCATGGCAAAATTGCTCACTGCTTAACAGTTTCAGGTCCTGTCCCATTTTGCAGCATATGTTTTTATCAATTACAGAGTTGATCTGTAATTACCAATGAAGCTACAGCTTTGAAACTGCACAAGCAAAATAAAGTTTTCATTTCTTTTTTTAATGTAAATGAGTAGTTGACTAGATATAAATAAACTGAATGCGTAAGTAGACATCACCTAGTTTATTTTAGTAAGCACAAGAAAAGTATGCTTTGAAGAGGGATTTATTTAGATTTTAGAAAACTGTGTATTTTATCTTTGATGAAGGTGGCCAATATAAAGAAGGAATAGAACATTAGCTCAATTACAGACCAGTTCTGACAGCAGTTCTGTTTGATGGCAGATCTTAGAAAAGTAATTTAACTTCATTTTCCCTGCCCAAGAGGACAAAACTAAGTCACAATAACTATTAAGTCACTGCCTTTGCTTCCAAACTTCTAGTGTTTTGTCCTATGTACAGCTTTCTGTTAAATTAGTCCAGGTTAGGATTATTTTTTTTTATACAAAGGGGGTAAATATCCCATTTTGGGGGAGTGAAATGGTGTGAACCTTAACATTAACAAAGTCTTTAGAGATCTTCATATAGCATTACAAAGTACTGAGAAAAACACAAAAGGATGCTTTAATAACAAATAAGTCAGAGATTTGTAGCCTTTCAAATTGAACATTTTCATGATGAAGAATTTTCAGTGTAATTAATAGCAGACATGGGGTGTCATCTTGACTCATAGCCCTCTTTTTCTAGTACCTCTTAGTTGGGAACTATGGCACTTTTTGGTTATCGATACACACTTCATTACATGTCTGTATCTTTCTCACCACCTGGATACACAATTTCAATATACTCCAGATGGGGAATTTTCCCTTTGATTTGGTATAAGAATCAGGAATTCTCTCTTCAAACATGTCGCTTGCTTGCAGTACAAGAGTTCTCTTGAAGAAAAATTCTAAATACAAATACAAATCAGGACTGTAATTGTAAGACTCTTATCTTTGGTCTTTCTCTTACTGTTTCAGTCTGTTATTCCATTAGTCTGTTACCAAACATGACTTCAAGCATTGTACTCAGATGCAGTAAACTTTTCTGTGGGAATATTTTCAACATTCAAGAATGGAATGCAAAATATTCTCTCTGCTGTTTGCACCATTTCAATACTCTTAGCAATCTGTACAGCAAACTCAGCCTTGCTATTTGCCTGGCTATTATATGGGACAGTCAGATGTAATCAAATTCTTGTTCTCAAATAAATATATGATCTAATTTAAGGTAAACTGAGATCTTGTGATTGAAACCACACAGTTTAGGAATGCTTAAACACTTTGCTGCCCTGCCCTCAATGGGTACTGTGGAAGCCTCTGACATTTTGTCTGGTTCCCAAAAGTCTGAGTGTGATACTATGTTTCAATGTTTTGTTTTCCTTTAGTGAGAAGATCTGTTCTTTAGTTTACTCTAGTGCCCGTTGAAGATGCTATACACTTCTTGTTTATTTTGCCGCAGGTACTAGATTTTCTCCCAGCTATCATGATTACTCATGCTCTATCCCATCTTGCTAGTACATGTTGTTTCTTTCTATTCCAGACTGACCCTATTCTCAAGAGAGTTTCTATTCTCAGTGTCCTGGGTATGATGATTCAGTGCTCATATATAATATTTTTATGTTCCATTTGCCTTGACAGTTCTGTCATTCCTGGTAGGTACATGGGGCCACTTTTCTGGTCTTTGACCATTTTAGCAGAACAATGGACACGAACACAAGCACATCATTATCTTGCAATTTTTATTCTCAGATTCTTTGCCAACATCCTCTTGAAATTAGCACGTACTTTCATTGTTTGAGTGAAACTTCGTGTGTTTTTCTTTATTGCTGCATTTCTGTGGTAATATTAAGGTTCTCATGATTTAGTCACCTTGTTTTTCTGGTACAAGGTATTCTTTGGTCTTTCTCAAAGTCATTAAATAAATTCAAATGTTACAGTTTCAGTATCTTATGCTGGTGATATTTGGTTGTAGCAATGGTTTTTCAAATTCTTTTGGTAGCTTCTGGGATTTTTCTATTTGGAAATTTGTTTTCTCAATCATAGAGTTGACCTTTCTACTGCGGAAACATTATTGTGAAACAGTCCTTGCCAATGTGTTTGTTTTACTGGTGAGGCAAAAACTACTAGTGGTTTCTTTTCTAAGAACAGGGCTCCAAATCTCACCTCACTAGATCAACTTGTAAGGTCACCAATACTGCATGTATAGCATGCTTGTGCTGCCTCTTCCTCCTTTATGGTCTCAATGCTTTGCATATATCTAAGATTTGGAAAAGATATGGTAAGATACTCAGCAAATTTTAATACTCTCTGAGTTGAATACCTTTAAAGGTTGGCATATTTCAAGCTACTTTTTTCTTCCCAAAATCATTCGGTTTCCTTGGGAAGTCAACAACTGCTCTGTATATGATACTGAAGTAAAAAAAAAACTTCCTCTTCTCATTATTTTTTTTTTTTTGGTGTGTGTGTGTTTGTATTCGGTTTTATCTGCTAATGAGATGGGGTTAATTGTTATGGACTACCACATTTTCTGCCAGGCATTCCTCATATCACATTCCTGAGTATCATCAGCTCTGATACTGATTTGGGAGGCTGTCTGGCAGGGCTGATACTTTTCTGCTGCAAGATTCAGTACTAACAGCATTCTCAACACCTAAGCCTACCTGCTGGCTTTCAAAATGTGATGAGATGACCACCTTGCTTATGTGGGAAGGCTGAATCGGCCTTGTCAAAATCTTGCTTTTTCAGTGACTATCATGCTGCTTATGTAATTTTGAGAGTACGTAAAATTATTAGTGATGCTTTCTTTTTCTGTATATTTTAGTGTCCATATTATTCCTTATTCTAATGCAATAGGTAGTGTGTAAAGCAGATGCTGTACTGGTTGAATTACTTTCATCTGTTCTAGATATAACATGTTGGACGGACATCCCATTTTCTTCAAATACATTCAGCAGTTTGGACTCACACGAGAGTCAAATGCTTTGTTATCAAGTATACAGATTCACTGTTTCAGCAGAAAGCAATGGCTTTTATGTTGCGTGTTCTGAAGATTCAGCCTGTATACTCAGGATATCCTTTGCATCCTGATTAGAATTGACAATGTCTTGAAGGTATTATCATCATTACACAGTGTAATTTTCATTTGGCTTTGCTTGATTGCACAGTTTTTTTTCCTTTTCTTGCAAAACGCGTGCTTGGCACATTTATCATTATTCCACTATCTTGCATTTAATTTCCTCTTTTTTTGTGTGTACTTGTCTTCACTTCTAATGCTAATTTGAGCTTTACAAACTATTTATTCCAACTTGCATCTCATGAATGTCAAATACATGCAAACCCCCATCCTCTCAGTCACCGTTCGCTTTATTCATGTTTTTTTCAGACTGTAAGCTCTGGAATAATAATTTTTTTTGGCCATAATTATTATATATGATCCTCTATGCAGGACATTTTAAATGAGTTTTCTCCTTAAGACCTTTTATCTTCATTTTATTTGTCTCTTCTGCTTGTTTATGCTTTAGCTTGTGACTAAACTTTTACTTTTTTGATTTAGTCTCTCATTTTCCTTGTGTTCTTTTTCAAATGACATGTGTCTGCTCTCCTTAGGTCACGGTTGCAATAACACTTCAGACCAATGCCGTGTGCTGGTATTGCTCCTGAAAGATGCATCCCCTTTACAGGAAAGAAATTTCCAGTGGAGAAGCAGTTGAAGAAGGAGAAAGCATTGGTGCTGGCTGATTGTTCCTGAAGGAAGCAGAGTTCTGAACAAGAAAAGCAACGTTGCATACCTTGTTATAAAACAAGCAAGCAAAAAAACCCCAAGCAAACTAAAAACCAAAAAACAACCAGAAAAATCCATCAAAAGTACTCACATTTTTATTTTAACATGCTCAGTCAGACAACTTGGAAGAATCTATGTTTTGATACTCAAGTAAAAGCAACAATAGCTTTACAGAAAACATTTAAACAAGAAAAGATGTGGTACAGGCAGCATTATGCAGACACTTCATAGACCCTTTTAGAAGGTTTACAGCATTTCTTAGTCCATGCTGATATAAAAGTGTGAGAAATGGGGCCAGTAACACCAGGTATCAGCAGGAAGAACAAAAAGGGGAAGCACCACAACTCCTTTCTGCTTAAACCTGCAACACAGCTATTCAGAAACACATTAGTGGGATATGTTATAGTGATTTTTTTTCCTCAGATCATTTGTTCTTGCCTGTTGGAAATAGCTTATTCTCTGAGATTAAAATTATCTACTCTACAATGATAGCTGCAATTGGGATTTTCAGCTGGCAAACTAACCAGAGATTTCTGAAACTGAGTTTTCAAATGCTTTTAAAGCAATATTGTATTCTGTGATTGTTTTACAGGGACTATAAAGGAAGTTCTAGAGACAGCAAGTGAGGAACGTGCAAAGAAAAATAACAGCATCCTCACTGAAAAGTGTATTTGAGAAGTCTTTATTTTAGCAAGGCAGAAATAAAATCTATTCTAGAGATGTTATCAAGGAAGCAAAATGGAGAATAAATTGATAAATATAATGTGATAAGAAGAGAGAGGAAGTGGCGATAATGATGATAATGAAAACAGAAAGAGAGCAGAGAAATCTAGGAAACTTTTTTAAAGTATCTGGTTACTGTGTCAATTGCTAGCTTCAGAATTGCTAGGTGGATGAATTGAGATAGCCGTAAGAACGCAACAGAGTATGCTTGTATGCAATATAGCACCATGCCACAAAAAATCAGGAGGAGGATTTGGTGCAGCAACTAAACAACTGCTACCATACCCCATGACCAGCATACAGATGTGCACCTTGCATGCGAGGGGCTGGCAATCCCATAGTTGCAAATTCTCCTCCCTGATGTACTCCCACACATTGTGTTTGTGTATAAATAGTGCATGTCATTGACATTTGTCCCACTGTGAAGGACTTCTGCTGACTCTATCAAGACGCTTTTCAGTCTCAGCAGTACATCTCAAATCTTTTCTCCTTATAGATGTGACAGGTCAATGTTTCTTCTCAACAAGAAGTTTGTAATCATGCAGACTTCTTTGTCTCTATTTTTGGTGTGAATCTTCACTTTCCTACTTCTTGGTTTTCCTTCTGCCTGCAGATCATTTCTGCCTTCTGTTTTTTCAACATTGGACTTACTTTCTGGCCTCTGATTCCAAGATGCCTCCGTTGTGCATCTTCTTCTGGTTGTGCGGAACTGAAAGCTTTTTTTTTTTTTTTAATCCACCCTACTGTTGCTTTTTTTTTTTCTTTTTTCCTTCTCACTGCTGTTCTGAAAGGCACAGAGCAAACTCTGTTCCTCAAAAGAACTTCTTCACTGTACAGACCATTCCTCCTCACTGCTGTCTTCAGCTTACGTTACACCTCATGAGTGCCCAGCTGCTACTGAAAGGCTCGATCCATTGTTTGCAAGTGCATGGTCTTGTTCCTTCTCTTGTGCAACCTCTGTCACTCATCTGACTCCATTGTTAACTGTTTCAGGAATTAATCAGAAAACTATCTTTTTTTAAAAGCCTCATGATTTAGCTTGCTCACTGGCTAAAACCAAGGGTCACATGTATACAAGACTGGGCACAAATCAGCTGAGGGTGAGAGGTGGAAGGGACCAACCTTTTCAATGACACCTACATGTTAAGACTTCCTAGTAGTAACATGAAGTTTCTATTTCAGGAGGGAGTGAGATCAGACCACCGAGATGATTTAAGAGTGCAGTGTCACCAAAGGGATGGTCCTGTTCCTCCCAGACGAATGGTTTCAACTCTTCCTTTGTGCTCACTCCTGATACTTTTATGACCTTAGGGTGAATCTATTCAGTTCACTATTCTGGCAGAAAACTGTCAAGGAAAACAATAGAATTAGTTCCATGTTGGGTTAGTGAACTGAGTCACTCACTGAGGAAAGCCCCAGTAGTCTGGCTCCTCCATAGGAGAAGCAGGGAGAGCAGCCTGCTCCTTTGGGGAGCAGCAAGCTTTTAGGGTGACTCACACGCCCCATCGAACTGCACCCTTAGTCACTTCCAGGGGATCTGCTCTAAAGACACGCCTGCTCGGCAGGCGCCTGTGAATCCTTTCTTGTCCTTGTAACATTTCTCCTCTCTTTTCTGTCACCCAGGCACATCCCCATCTGTGATTCTCTTTGTTTGCATCTGAAAAGCTTTGGATCGTTTCTTCTTGTGGGTTATTCAGGGTCAAACCCCGAATCCATTCGCACTCGCTGGAGGTTAACACACATCCCACGCTTCCGGAATCCTGTCACCAGCAGGACTTCAACTTTTTTGTCTTACCAGCTGTAACCTTGGACACAATTCTGTTCTTCCCTTGACGGTAAACAAAAACAATCAAACACTCCTTCAACAAATAGTTCTGTGAGCTGCAGAAATAAGTTGTGATTTCCTCTGGGTTTCTTTATTCTTTTTCTTTTTTAAATTAGACTTATTAAGACCCGGAGTAAAGCTTTTCTCTGTTGGTGGGACATGAATAACAAGCCTTCCTTTGAGGATTTTCTGGTGTCTAATACCTCAATACCGTAACTTTCCTCTCCAGGAGGGCACGGGCAAGATTCCTCTCCTTCATTCCTCTACTACACTTCAAGAAACATGTATTTTGGACGTCTAACTTTCACCGTGACCCTCTCTCTCCTATTCCCATGCCGGTTCTTCTGTCCACCAGGGTCCCTGCAGCCCAGCTGGGTGCTTGGCCAGGGTTTTTGTTCAAGCCTTTTTGCCCAGCTCAGGCAGGCAGAGCTCTGGCATGCACCGGGACAATTCCAGGAACAGGTCGCCGCGGCGCCCCGCCGGCTGGAACAGCCCAGGTCATTCAAAAGCGAGACGGACAAGGTGGCCCTAAGAAATCCCAACACTTGGCAAAAATGCAGCCCC
Source organism: Chroicocephalus ridibundus (assembly GCF_963924245.1). Taxonomy (NCBI): domain Eukaryota; kingdom Metazoa; phylum Chordata; class Aves; order Charadriiformes; family Laridae; genus Chroicocephalus; species Chroicocephalus ridibundus. The sequence continues at coordinate 49,618,805 of NC_086285.1, forward strand.
CTTTGGCCGGCACATGGTGGGGAGCTGAGGGGCTCTGCGCCACCCCAGCCCTCCCCGCCAGCGGGGAGCAGCGGTAGGCGGGGGTGGGGGGGGAGGCAGGGCCGGGCAGACCGGCCCCCGCCGCCCGGCCAGGCCCTCCCGGCACCGCGGCGGGTGCCTCTGCGCCTCCCAAACGGACCCGGGTCTCTTCGCCTGGCCGCTACCGACCCAAGCCAGGGGAGCCGCCCGCTCGGGAGGCGGCCGTGTCGGGGCAGCGGGAGCCCGGCACCCCTCGCCCCGGCTGCTCCACGGAGAGGGCCCCACGCAGCCACAGAGCTGAAAGCCGGGAGCGTTCAGCCGCGGGCAGCCCGTCCGACTCTGACCGAAGCAGCGGTAAGTTGCTTCTAAGGCGGGCGGTCCGCCGCCGCCCGGGACGGGGGCGAGTGGTGGCACCGCTTCCCGCGGCCGCCTTCGGGCTGGTCCGCCCAGCGACAAGCGCCTCCTGCTGTGGAGAGACCCCCCCTCGCCCGGTCCCGCTGTCCGGGCCGCGGCAGGGGGCCGGTTGCCGGGCGACGAAGCGGCCCCTCCCCCGCGGCAGGGCTGGGCCATGAGGTAATGGCCGCCGGGGGGCGGGGGGAGCGCTGCGACGAGCGAGTCAGTGGCCTCCGTGGGGGCGCCGCTGGCAGTCCCCTTCCCGCTGTCCCCCCAGCGGCGGTGGCGGCGGGCGGTGCCGCATCCCCTTAGGTGTCCCCGCCGCCCCGCCTGCCGAGGAGGTCCCGTAGCCCGGGTAAAGGCGAGTGGAGGAACCCCAAGGAGAGCAACCGGTAGCCGCCGCACGTGCGCCGCCGCCGCCCGCCCGGCGGGAGGGGCTTGCAGGCGTCCGCGGGCGCCGTTGGAGAGCGGAGAGACCGGGAACGGAGGGCACATGAGGCGCGGGCAGGAGGAGAGAGAAGCCGCCGCAGCAGCAGCAGCAGCTCTCCGGCCGCAGCACCCCGCACGCCGCGGCCCCTCAGCGGCGTGGGCCGAGGGTGAGCCGTGAGGGGAGAAGCAGCCCGGAGGTGGCCGCCGCCGGCAGCGAGGCTCCCCCGGCCTGCGGGGGGAGCGGCGCCGCCGCCCGCGCCCCGCTGCCTGGGGAGCCTGGAGCCGGGTGAGTGCGCGGCGGGGCGGGCAGAGGTGCGGGTAACTGAACGACCGGGGGCGGGAGGGACACACACGACACGGGGGACACCGGCGCAGCGGCCTTCGGCCCCGCATGCCCTCAGGTGAGCGAGCGGATGCGGGAGGCGAGGGGTCCGGGCGCCGCACCGTGGTGTTGAGAGCGGGGGGGGGAGGGGGGGCGAGGCCTGCTTCGTTCGCCGGGGAGAGAAACGGGGGCAGCGGCTCCTCCTCCTCCGGCCCCCGCAGGCCGGTGGCAGCGGGGCGACCTTCACAGCCCGCTTGGTCCGGGGCGGGCGGAGCGCCCGGGCCTTGGTGCCCCTGCTCTTTTGTCCCTTCTGCCCCCCCCCAAAGGAAGGAGGCAGTTTGGTGTAATTGTTTACCGAAGGTCAAGAATCGCTTGCAGGATTTGGCCTGTGAATTATTTACAGGTAAACTGCTGATGTTGTCAGTTGGAAGGACCCCCCAGCTTATAGAGATATTTTTCCTAGCCGTTCGGGGGGACATGCAGGTATTAACTTGGTTTCTTCAGTGTCAGGGGTTATGGATAGCTTTTTGGCAGTATACCTCTGTTTAAAAGTGACTAAAATATTCCATCGTGGTTTTTTCTGCAAATTTGAAATCTTAGTGTCTGCTTTGGTTTGCAGCTGACGGTTTTGAACTTCATGTTTGGATAAGCTTATTTTCATGTAAAATTGGGGAAAAGTAGGAAATGTCCAAAATATAGAACATCTCTTAAAGGGTGGGAGTCCAGCCTTCTTTTTCTCCCTTGCTTGGACTTTGGGAGAAGTCTCCCTGTGGACACTTTTCTCTGCCTTGCAATCCATAACCTTATTTGAACCTTTCAGTCCAGCGAGATTAAATCATGAGTGTAATGGTTTTTGCAATCGGGAGAGCAACAGCAAAAAAAAAAAAAAAGCCAACCTAAAACAAAAACTAAAACAAAAACTAAAACAAACAACAGTTATGATGACCGGTTTGCCATATGTGCATGCTTTACTGCTGTGAATTATACAGTTTCATGTACCGTAAGTAACACCCTGGCTTCTGACTATGCTGGAACTGAACCGTGTTTAAATGTGGTTGCTCCTAGTAGGGCTCTTCTGGAGTTTCCGGAAGAAGCCTGGAGGAAGGAGCGTTGTCCCCCCAGCCCAGGAGACATATTCATAAAGCTGTGCCTTGTCTGAGGCACTGTAACCTGTTCTAATTGAGCCGGAGCAACCTATGATGATAACAGATAAGAAAATTATTTCAGAAGCACGTAAGACAATTATATTAAGCCATGATTATAGCTGTTACTTCTGTTTTTCAATGAGCATCATTATAAGGGAGGAAATAGATAGGGGTAAAAATCCTAATGGAAGGCAAGAGTTTTCAGCCTTTAATGTGAGCTAGGGAGTTAAGCGAAGACCAGATGGCTGTACGTGTGGATAGAATTTAAACGTCTGTTGAAGTAAAACAAAAGTTGCTGTCAGTTGCATGAACGAACTCCCACTTGCCAGTGGATTTAACTGCATGGTACACGACAGTAGTGGAAACAAGTAGTCTCCCTGGATCTAATGCAAAAAAAAAAAAAGACCCATACCAAACAAAAATCTGGTAGTTCATAACTGAGCTTGGTGCCTGTTGTAGAGCACTGGGAAGCACACCAGTATGCTGAGGAAGCATTAATGTGATTAGGCACATACATTTATATGTATGTTCCACATTCGATATGTGTATACATAAGATCTCAGTGAAATCTGAGGCTGTTGCTGCAACTTCTGAGCACCTGACTCATTTAAGCCAGAGTCCTGACTAATGAAGCAGTATCAGCATGTGACCTGCAAGTTTTGCCATGTATATTAATGGATGTTAACTTGGCACTGTATCAGTTTGTGAGATGCAGGTGAGAGCTGGTGGGAGTAAGTGAACTTGCATGTTCCAGAGAGCAAGATCAGATGGAAAAGACTTGACTGGAAGTGTTTGGAACTCCCGTTGTTCCTCTCTGCTGCAGCTCATATCTGAGCTCCTTGCTGCTTCACACATTCTGTCTCCTGTAACAGATTACCAGCTGCTTTTGTAGAAGTAATTTGATCCTAACCTTTCCATGTCCTCTGAGGATTTTCTTTTGAGTTTTGAAATATTCTAGCCAATCTACTTTGGGATAGAAGAATGTGATTAGTATTATAGAAATGAGCGCAGGTTAAATATTTTTTCTTCTAAATGTGTACTTGATCAATACTGTTGTTTCTTACTGTTGTCACTGTATAAATATGAAATTAGTACTAGGAAAAATGCTGTTTCCCCCTGCATCTGCTAGGATAGCCAGTAAGCTGAATGCAAGATATTTTTTTTTTCTGGTAGTTCAGTAGAACGAATTCTTAGAATGAGTGCTGTTGAGGCAGCATCTGCAATATCAAAAGGCAAGAAGTGAAACAAACCTTTCACAGAATCACAGAATGGTAGGGGCTGGACGGGACCTCTGGAGATCACCTAGTCCAAGCCCCTGCCAGAGCAGGTTACACAGGAACGCGTCCAGGTGGGTTTTGAATGTCTCCAGAGTTGGAGACTCCACCACCTCTCTGGGCAGCCTGTTCCAGTGCTCTGCCACCCTCAAAGTAAAGAAGTTCTTCGTCATGTTTAAGTGGAACTTCCTATGCTCAAGTTTGTGCCCGTTACCTCTTGTCCTGTTGCCAGGCACCACTGAAAAGAGCCTGGCCCCATCCTCCTGACACCCACCCTTTAAGTATTTATAAGCATTGATAAGATGCCCCCTTAGCTGTCTTTTTTCCAGACTGAAGAGACCCAAGTTCCTCAGCCTTTCTTCATACGAGAGGTGTTCCAGTCCCCTAATCATCTTGGTAGCCCTTTGCTGCACCCTATCCAGCAGTTCCCTGTCCTTCTTGAACCGGGGAGCCCAGAACCGTTTCTAAAAGCTGTACATGTTTTTATTCTTAACGATTTCCTATGTTACTTATCCTCGGGAGAGGGGAGATCATAAGGGGGAAGGCAATGTATGAGTTACGTTTGTTTGAAATTTGTTTCTTTTTAAAGTCTTTAAAACAACTTTCTTTGATTTCCAGATTTTGGGGTGGTTTAGTGCTCCTGCTGCTAGGATCAGAAGTAATGTTTGTTGGAATATCATTTGTTTTGTGTTGTCTGGATGTTGTACCTTATGGGTGATATTCAGGTCAAGGTTAGTGAAGTGTTTCTTGTTGGTTTCCAACAAACTGGTGTGTTCTTTGTTTCAAATTTTGAAACAGATATGTTTCCCCCTGCCCCAGTAATGACTGTTCTGTTTGCAAAAATGGGTGCCTCCTCTAATAAGCCTCCAATATTAGGCCAGGTACTTCATTGGTGTAACTTTTTGAATAACCCCATTTTAACTCTTACAAAACTGTCAATTGATTTCGTGCGCTGCCTATTTCACAATACTCCCATACCAATGCAAGAACAGACAGGCCAGAATGACGTGAGAAGTCTCGATAACTAGAATATGGAATTAGGAGCTGTGTTTTAGCCTGTTGGTCAGAGAACTATTGTTGATAGCTAGGCTGTTAGAACTGGTTCTGTTGTCATTTGAACTATCCATGTCTGCAGATATGCACTGCAGTTCTGCCTCTGTAGGAAGCTTAGTGATGCCACCAAGATTTAAGGAATAAATACATCTAAATTGCATGTAAAATGACCAAAGGCATACTGGCATCTTCCTGTGTGATGATCATATTGTTCCTTGTTTCTGCTGTGAATGAGATTGTCACTCGTGTGTTGCATAAGGGCTATTAAAAGGAATAGATTCCAGTAGCTACTGCACACCAAGTGGCTTTCAGAGTTATCACAAAAATGTAGTAAATAGGAGAAATGCTCTCTACTCACTAAATAATAGCTATTGCATCTCAGTTGTAGGCAGCTCACTTAATGTACGAAGCTGTGTAATGTTGGAACTGTAAAACTGGTTTGTGATCTACTGTGCCTGTGCTGTAAAGGTATGTTTCAGAGTTACATTTGTATCGTTAAAACTCCATGAGCAATGCCATTGCCTCCTTGGAATGCTGCACTTGTATGGAGGCCTCAGTTTTGTGGACTCAGTTTGTTGTGGGATCAGGCTACTGGGAGAGATAAAAATCTTGAGAATTAACTTCCTGTTAATGTAGGCTTTCCAAGATACCAGTTGGTGTCCGATTCAAAGCCTTCCTGCTTACTCTGTGGTTTGACTAAGGTAGCTGTGTGAGCGTACAAGCACTCTTATTTTACTTCGTAGTGAATAATGTGCTCTTTTCCTAAATAAATTTCAGGAGTTCACTGCTAACATTCTGGGTCTGAAACTGTCCTTTATTTGAACTTTGATTCATCAATACTTCTCTTTTTATTGGAGCCATTGATTACAGTGCAAAAAGTCATGCTATATAGTCATCCTACTTATGGCTGTCCAGCTAAGAGGCTTATTGATAGCACAAACAGATTAGCTCAGAGATAATTCTTAGATTCAATTATGTTGGCAGATTTGCTTTAGTTAAATCGGTTAGTGACTGTACTGGAGTCGATTCTTTGCCTTATCTTATAGCTTCTCTGAACAGGATTGTCTAACCTTGCAGTCCATTAGATGTTGTAAACCCAAACGATGCTGCTGTTCGTTAACTGTCATATTTCCTTGTGGTTTTTTTTTTGTTTGTTTGTTTTTAAGTATGCTAATGGATTAATGTATATTAGAGCCCTGTTGCCTTTGCTTTCATTTATAGCAGAAGTTCAGAACACTGCAGCAATCAGAGAAATAGAAAAGAAGGAAGGAAATGCGAGGAGAGTCTGGTTTAAAAGCTCTTGCAAAGTTTCATTATTGGCTTGTCCTCTGCCTGTGGATTCTCTTTTTTATCCTCTTCCATATTATGGTGCTGGGAATCAACTCTGTGACTTAGCCAAGAGCTGTTTTTAAGGTTAATTTTCAATCACATTGTCCGTCCTCTGGGCAGCTGAGCAGCTGTTAGCCGTGAGGCAAAGGAAGCAATAGGAGTAAGTGGCTGAGGTTTTGGTGTCAGGGGGGAAAGTCTTCAATGTGCATAAGCTGATTTTGAAACTGCTACACTCTAAGCTCTGATACAACCAACACCAGTTGTGTGTTGGTCGATGAGATGCTAATGCTGAGGCAGACAATAACCTGCTATGCATTTGTGTGCTTAGGGAATATTCTTAACTCCCAGCACCTGTATGAACAGAAGAGAAATACTGAGTAGTTGATGTTCTTAGGATATACGTAGACATTGTCCTTTATGATGCAAAATGAGAATATACTTAAGAATAAATTTGAATATTTTCATTACGCTAAATTTCCATTCAGTCTGCATTTGCGTGCTCTTTCCTGAGCAAGATGTCCACAAATTACAGTCTCTATTGTGAATAATGTAATCCTAAAAACTTAATGGGTAAAACAGTATGACTTTAGATTTATAAAGTAATGTGAACTAACCTTAGGGGGAAAATTAAAAAAAGACTGTTTTCCTTCTCCCTTCTTCACTATTTGTTCTTAGCAGACTTCTTTGGAAAGGCTTTCCCTTTTAAAAACTCGCAGAAAATCAGCAGTGCTTTTTTTTCTTTAGGTTTTGTAAAATCAGTAGGTAAATGTTTTTCTTTATAGATCATAAGACCAGAAAGAACAACTGAATGATCTAGTTTTATTATCAAAACTATGAGCTTACGGCTCCATCCTGAAGTGTTTTGATCCAAGTCAAGGCTCCTATATGTGTTTGTAATCATCTAGGTATTTATGTTGGGGGTTTTTCTTTTTCTTTTTTTTTTTTTATCTTTTCTTGTAGGTTGTGTTCTGAAGGATTTGGAAAGTAGAAGCGAGAGGTTTTATTAAGACAGTCACTTTTTTTTACCCCACTGCTTTTAATTTGTGAATCTCCTACAACTTTGCAGGAGGTCTGTAAGTACCTTTAAGTCTTATGTGTAGTAAAGCATGTAAAAGATATTTCTTTGGTTTCTTTTTGCAGACACTTTAAGGAAATCAGTGAACAGCAAGATGAAAATGACTGGTGTAGAGAGAAAGTGCAAAGAAGAGAAATATAAAGTGATGAAGAGTTACTTTTCTGGGATTTTATAGGCAATGTGTTGTAAAAGAACAAAGTCAACTTTATGGTCCTGTGTGAAGGTAGGAGGTCTGTGGAAGGTGTGCCACTTTGCATTTGCTGGATCGCAGCATGGTTGAGGTTGGAAGTGATTTCTGGAGGTCATATGCTCAAGCAGGGCCACCTACAGCTGGTTGCCCAGCATGGTGTCCAGACATCTTCTGAATATCTCCAAGGATGGAGACTCCACAACCACCACAGCTGGCAACCTGCGCCAGTGCTTGGTCACCGTCACAGTGAAAAAGGGGGAACCTCCTGTGTTTCAATTGGTGCCCATTGCCTCGGGTCCTGTCGCTGGGCCCCATTGGGAAGAGCCTGGCTCCATCCCCTGTGTGGCCTCCCTTCAGGTATTTGTACAGATTGATGAGATCCCCTGAGCCTTCTCTTCTCCAGGCTGAACAGTCCCAACTCTCTCAGCCTTTCCTCATAGGAGAGATGCTCTGGTCCCCTGATCATCTTCACGGCCCTTTGCTGGACTCTCTCCGGTGTGTCCATGTCTCTCTTACACTGGGAAACCCAGAACTGGACACAGTACCCCGGGTGTGGCCTCACCAGTGCTGAGTAGAGGGGGAGGATCACCTCTCTCGTTTCCCACCTGTCTTAGAGCTGTTAAAGGAAAAACATAAGAACCGCACTCCCCCTGCCCCCGTGTAACAATTCCAGTGCTTCAAACAAAACATGGAAAAACTGCTTATCGTTAGTTTTCAATGAAGTTTAAAATAATGCTGAGTTGGCTTGTCCCATCTTTTAATAGAAACCAAAGTTTAGGAAAATGTTCATACAATGGAAACATTTATAGCCTAGAGAGGAAAGATACATTGTAATAGTTACGTGCACCTCTTTGAGGACATTAGTTGATTACTGTAAATTGAAACCAAGCAGTGCACGCTGTATTGCATGTTCACATAAATTCTCCTTTTTAAAGGCAGATGCTGGTAATGTCATATTGGACTTTAATTTCATACAAGTCAGGACTCTGCATGAATTATGGTCTGACAGCAGCCACAGTTTGGGGTCCTGGAGAATACTGAAGTGCAGTTTTGTTTGAAGAGAGCAATATTTTTAAAATATTATGTCAATGTCTGCTGTTTGTGGGAAATGGACACTTCGACACTTACTGTCCTCTGTAATGTTTGCATAAGTGGAGCCTGTATTACTAAAAACATTGCCTGTCCCAGAAAGCCTGGCTTCACCTACACATTTGCATGCTTTGCAAGGGGGCACCATCCACTCCTCTGCAGTAAGCAGAAACCTTGCGGTTCAAATTCATGCTAACCTATTGCCCAAGTGGTACCTATAAAATGAGACAAACCGAAAGATATTGGAGCAATGTCAAAGTCCTTAGACTGTCCTTTAAACCCGTCTCAATCCGAATTTCTTTCTCTGCTGCTGTGACTGATCATACTAGCTGTGTTTCTCGAGGAGGTAGGCAATGTTGATGTAAAGTGATGATGAGGAAATCAATCTTTCTGGTATTATGGTTTCTTATTATAGATCTTCTCCTGTAGTCACAAATTACACTGCCTTCAGAAAGGAATGGTAGACTTCTGTTTTGTTGTGGTAATACTACGGTAATGATCACTTCCAGGAATTTATGGTGGGGGTGAAGATTAGTGTTTACCAAAAACATTACCTTCTTTGAGGCTTTGGTCCTGTAATGAATTCTGCAAACCTGCGTGTGTGAAGGTCATAGCAAGATCAGCCCTTCATGGCTCTGTTTCCTGAGGGTTATGTCATCTTGTCAGGCGGTAGGTAAGCATGTTATGGTTTGACCCAGGGACTTGGGGCTGATCTGAGAGCCATAAATCTCCAGTATAAAGCAATCTGAACTGAAAGTGCTGCTTCTGATTGTCTGAAATGTTTATAACCTTTGATTACTCTTGTATTTGTTCTCTAGAGTTTTACTCCATAATGGCTTTCTCAAAAAACTTCTTTTGCAAGACATCCAAAGCCGTTAGAATTAAAAGACTGAGAAGCATTAGATACTGCGCTTATCTGGGAGAATACGATCTTGTCCTGAAGTCCAAAGTGATGTGTACTGTCATGCTATTGGATGTGTGTTATCCTATCATTTTTCTGTAGTGAACATTGAGTTCTCCATGACAGTGACTAGTAGTGCTTTTATCTGCTAGATGAGATTTCATTTAAGAACTGTTGTACCTCAGGCAAATACAACTTTCTTAAATACTTTGCCCTTTTACATTGCAAAACCTACAACGTAAACTTGTAACAAACTGATTTTGTTTAAGCATTCAGGAGAAACTAAAATCAGTCTTCTCTGACTTTGCAAAGGATGGAGGGGGTCAGCAAGATCAAAACATTTGACCGAGGAAATTCAGGCATTGGTGCCAGTACTAGAATTACATCTGGTTCTTGTGAATCTCTGTTAAAAGCCTATCAGTCTCTTAGGATCAGTGGATTGGCACACTCTGTGGTATTAGCTGTTTAGGACCTGATAGGGTAGAGTATCTGAATGAGGCAGTCTCCTCAATAGACATGAGTGGTGCACCTGCAGTTTTTTTACTTACAGTACTAAGGTTGGTAGTGTACACTACTAATTCTCCTACAACCGAAAAACTCCAGGTGGGCCAGAAGACTTTCCTTTCTCTGAAGAGTGTATGATTTGCTCAAGTAATTTTGAGTGCATTTTACAGAAGAATTAAATGCATGTCTGGCAGACAGGTTGTTCAGGGTAAAGTGGTGCTACTATTACAATAGTGATTTTAGTGAAATTTCTATATTCTTTTTGACTTCAGTAAAACCGATGGACTATTAAGCTAACCATGGTGTACTGCTTTGAAAAAGATTAGTGTTCAAAATGGGAGTCTGGGATTTTCACACGCTGGGAACACAGCACACCCAAGACACAGCGCCATCTCGCTTTGCTCATTGATGACTTACCTAGAAAAGTCAGTCTTGGAGCTTCTTGAGCCTGACTTACTAACTTCCCCCCTCCAAGAGTAAACACTGTACCTGTTTTGTAGCATTTATCAACTTTCAGAGGATACCTGCTGTATGTTGACATAAAGGAAGAAAAATGGAAAGTTTTGTTATTAACGTCCTACTGTACTGTTATACTGCATGGGAGGAAAGAGAGGCGGGAAATAAGATTTTTTCACTTGAAATGTCTGGATAGGAATCTTTTTTTTTTGTTTGTTCACATGGATATTGCTGTCTTTTAAAAAAAAAGAAATTTAGATAACTTTTTGTGGAGTGAGTAATGTATTAAAAGCTAGGGATGTATGTACAAAAGCTTTTGTATGTAAAGGCAAGTGTAGTTCAAAGGGAATAAACATAGAAATAACAATTCATAGTAGATACCTAACTAATGAAAAGCTTCTCAGCCCTGGTGGAGCAGGCAGATTGATGCCACTGCACTTTGGGTATGGATGCTGAATATATCTCCTAAAAGCAGTGTGGTTTTCTAAAATTTGCCATTCATGATTTTATTATGATCTTATTTCATTCATTGAGGGATATTTTGCATCTTATTCCTGTTCCCAAATTATTGCTGATGATACCTGATGGCAGGAAATATATGTTAATGATATGACCTTAAATGATATACACAGAGAAGTTGTGGATAGGCCATCATTGGCAGTGTTCAAGGTCAGGTTGGACAGGTCTTTGAGCAACCTGATCTAGTCAAAGATGTCCCTGCCCATATCAGGAGGTTGAACTAGTTGATCTGTAAAGGTCCAGTCCAACCTAAACCACTGCGATTCTATGAAATGTGGCCTTTCTACCGACTGACTAAATAGATTGCTCCTTGAATTTGTAGATCTAGCGCAGCTGCTCTTCCAGCAGGTATGAATTCAACAAGAATAAAAAATGTCTCTTGGGTCTTCAGTTGCCAGTCAATTTCTCAACTTCAGTTTCATATGACTATTGAATTGACCTGGGTAAATTGCAACTGAAACATCATCTCTTTGTATGTCCAGAAGAGGCCATTGCTGTCAAGCCTTTGGTTAATACTAGTGTAGGTTCTGTAAATTCTGTCTCTGAGCATTCATGTAGTGGTTTCCCTCACTGCTGTGGTGCCATGGGTAAGCACACGCAGCTGTTAATGGAAATATTGATGATTTGAGTCCCACCAGGGATTGCTGTTCTCATGGCAATGAATATTTGAATATCCTCAAAGCTGCAGATAAAAGATGGGAAGTGGCTGCCTAAAACTGGGTGACAAGTAAAGCCAACAGAGTGCCTTGGTTTAGCGGTTTGACTCTTAAAAATGTGGTTTCCTGGCAAGTAACTGAAGCTGCAGAAGAGGGCAGTCTTCCTTCCCCATCCTCACCCCTCCCTCATGCACTGCTTCTTGTATGGGCATGCTGTGCCCAGCTCAGAGAGCTGATCTAGCTGAAAACTACCTTTTACCACCCTCTGTGTGCTCTCTCATATCCTCCATCCCCTTGGCTTAGCCTTTCAACTCGATTGCATTCCTGGTCACGTTGACGTGGAGTGGTACAAGCACTGATGTCTGTATGAGGAAAAAGGAATGATGAGAATAGATGGCTTCAGGGTAGGTGGGTGGTAGGGTGAGGGTGTGCTTTCAGGGCAGCCTACACTAATATTAGCTAGAGGTGACCGGGAAAGCCTGTGCCTGAAGGCCGTGCTTTTGCAGCCAGATTAGCCTGGTCTCACAGGTGACCATCTCTGATGGGAACGGTCTACCTTGTCACCAGCTATGTGTTGTACTGCTTTGTCCACAGATCTCTCATGCTCAATGTTGCCCAACGGGGAAATGAGCCAGGGAGGCAAACTGGAGAAGGACATTTTGAAAAATTATTTTTACTACTTTGGTTTTAGTTTTTTGACAGTTTGTATTTCTCAGGGAGTTAGATGAATGTTAGAGATGGCACAAAGACAAGGCAGGAGTGCGCAGGCAAGGCCAAATGCCCCACCTTGTATTTAACATGTTAAGTTATATAGCTCTCTTTAAAAATGAGAGTTAATGTTATCAAAATTGGATTATTTGCTAGTTGTGTGGGTTTGTTTGTTTTTTTTAATAAAAGAAAGTAGCAAACCTCATTTTAGTAATCTTGGTTAGCAAGATTGCATGGGGAAGACTGAATACCCTGTCCTGTTTCTGTTATCTGAAATGGTAAATGAGCACTAATTACCTCATCAAGAAGGCTGAGAGGAAATTCCTAAATGCACCTAGCAGCAAGCCTATTGTTTTGATCCTATGACCAGCGGGGATAACTTGAAGATTAAGACACGATATAATATTGTAGCAGGAGAAATGAGTAAGAGGAAATAGGAGGGGCTGTATAGCCAGGAAAATGATCAGCTTATAACATAACTTGTTATAGCAGATGTAATGCTGTGTTCTCCTGTTTGTTTGTCAGACCTTTCTCTGGAAAAGATAAGATAAGCAAGGAGTCGTTATAACGTGGGCAATAACTTTTTTTTTTTATTTAGCAAACTTTTAGATTGAATAACTAAAGAATACTTTAAATTCCAGAAGTCAGTAAGGCATGAAATTCAGGGTTTCAGCCTGTTCTGGCTCTGATTTGAATCCGAAATGGGTAATTAATTTCTCTTCTGAATGGGAATTAGTGGTTCTGATTGCCCTGATTTCTAACTGGAAACTGTTGTTTTGTGATAGAGAATTTATAGGACAGTTATGTGGCAACTTGGAGTTGAGTATACATGAAGCTAAAGCATAGACTTTGGGGGGGACTGGTTTGAACGCTGCATTGTTCAATAATATTGTCAGTTACCACTGGAGGAGTGAAAGGATTGAACTCTTGGGATCTCAGAACATTAAGTCATTGAACGTCTTAGGGGAACAGTTGCAAGCATCTTTTATGAATTCTGACATTTTGGCTTATCTTCTCTACTTTTTCACCCTGCTTTTTTTTTTCTTTTTTCTTTCTTTTTTTTTTTTTAACCATACTGTTTCTCTGGCTTTGTTTTGTATGACAAGTGTTATAGATTTTCCTTTATCCCCTCAGTTAAGGGCAAGGGCTCAAAGAGGGAAATTGGCAATCTGCTTTTCTTTACAGGGAATCAGTTAATGGTTTGTAAAGTTCTTGGTAGCAAATAGTTACACAGAGGCATTTGAAAGAGAGAAATTAACAAACAAGGTCAAATGGTCAATTTACACTCTAGAACAGCAAACAAGACTTGAATCACAATGGTGGAACAGGTTGTTATTTATTTCTTTTTGTGTGAAGATCACCCTTAGTGTGCCTGAAGTGAAAAAGGTGGAGCAGGAGAAAGGATTATAGTAATAGGGTAGGTGTGTTTTGAGGGGGGAGGAGTAGAATTTGGAAGGATCCATTGCATTACAAGACATGGTGTTTGGTCCAAATGGCTAATATTTTGTATTGTGGGCCCGTATTGACCTCTGGGCTTCTCTGCTTTTTAATTAAAAAAAATAAAAATCCCAAATTACTATTGTTGGATACAGTAGTGCATCTGACTGAATATAGTTACTGTATACAGTACCCCAGCTGTGGAGGTAGAAGAGTCTGGAATCCTTGACACCTCAAACGTGTCTCTGAATTACAGTCTCTTGGATCTTGTGTGCTGCTGCAGTATGTAGACCATGTCAAAATGTCAGCAGCCGCTTCCACGCTTGCAATGCTGACAATATGACCTTCAGGTTAAGAGATCTCCACTGACGTGAGTTCTGCCCAGTGTGTGTGTGTTTTACACTGTACGGAGCTTTTGTAGCTGCATACTTCCAAAAGACCAGGAAGCAAATGAGAGCATGAAACAACTCTTTCTTCTGCACTTGCAAAAGGCTCTCCACTTTTTCATTGTACCCTGGGGGATAATACTTTGTGCTAAAGTACGTGTGCAGCTTAATGAGAAGAAGGCACGAAAAGGAGCAAATGTGTTTCTTGGCAGCACTGACACTATCTTTGGAGCAGTTCGCATTTGCACCTGGAAGGGTGGCTTTGCAAATGGGGGAGTTTGCTTGGGAAATAGTGCAAACAGTAGGGCAAGGTTAGTCTGTTAACTTGTCTCAGCTCATTGTTTGTAAATGCAACTGAGCATAGTGATGCTGTCTTGGGTATTTTGTCCAAGTTTTCCCTTTTCCCTCTTATCTACAGAGCATGCCCAACTCAGAAATCAGTACCAAGTTGCAATAACACAAGCATGCTATCCACTTCTGTTAACTATCGCTTTGATATTTCCTCAAGACAGAGGGATATCAACTGGCACAAGAATCAGACATAGTGAAATAGCTGATTATTCCATGGTGCGTGCTTCTGGGGTTTGTTACTCTTTAAGCTAAGTTTAGCCAAGTGACTTTCACTGGAATCTATCACTTCTTTATATAAAGTGCTCAGATGGTGTGAATCAAACTGTAACTCTCAATATTAAGGCTGTGTAAGGGGACTGTCTTGCTAAAAAGCTTAATTGTGGTTTTGAAGGCCTCTAGGCTACTCTGTGGCTGTATATGTCAGTGATTTGATGTTATTTATGAACTTTGTGATAAGTTTATAATGTTAAAACAGCTCCCCCATTCACCCCCAATCTTCTGCAGGCTGTGTTGCAGCAGTACTGTCAGAGACATATGGGAATCGGGCCAAGCAGGAATTATTACAGGTTGTGGTAACTGTGTCTATCAATGACTGTACTTTGCAGTTATACAATGTTTGCATTGTGTCTGCCTCTGTTGTCTAATGTATTCATTTGTCTTGCACTCCAGCCTGTAGTTTCCTCAATAGCAAAATACAAGTTCTGTCAGGACAGCTGCTTAATAAGGCACATGTTGAAACACTCAGGAAGGGAAAACTGTTTTCTGGATAAATTACAAATCGCTGAGAGGAAGGACATAGCATGGGCTAGAAAGCATGTGGGTTAAGATTCCTGGCCTTTTCCCAATCAATAGCTTGATCTTGTAAGCAGAGTAAGGCTGAGTACTTGTATATTGTAGGCAGATATTATTGTATTGAATTAAATAGTGCAACTGCAGCACTAGGTAACTGCGTCATAGACAGCTAAGGTCTGTCTCTTTGAAGTGTGGAAGTACCAACCCACTTAGAAGGATGCCTTCTCTGCTTTCTGTCTCATGAGACTTGGAGCTACAGCATGTGGCACCAGAGAGAAGGGGAAAAGGAGTTTGGGCCTGTAGCAAGTAAGGAAACAAAATCTGGAGACATGAGTAGTTATGCGCCCACTCTGAGCCAGCAGTTGTGAGCTGACTTGTGCAGGAGAACTTTGTTAGTTCTGCATATTGTTTGTGCCTCTGAGAGATTATGCTTGCTTTGTGAACGATGGTCTCTTCTGCCAAGTTGAAGGGCATCATGTGTCTTATTTGTAGTTACTGTATCTGTTACACAACCAACAGCACAGCAACAGAAGACTTCTTTAATGTGTCTGATGTAAAATTTATTTTTAAAAAGCAGTGTAATTTATTATTGGTGCCAGCCCAGATCTTTGCCATGGTCAACAGTTGTGACACAGCTGTTGCTGCCATTGCATAGTTAGCTCCCCAGTTGCAGTTTAAGGTGGGAATTAAGTGGTTTTGCTTTATTTGCACTGTCAGAAGTCTGCTGCATGACCACGTACATACAGGCTTCTGTAGGCAGCTGTCTTGTACAATTTTTGGTATTGTTAAGAATTCATGATCAAACTGGGATTGTTTGAGGCCCTATCTTTTCTTTCTATAGATGCTCTTCTGCTGCAGGTTTGTTTCTCCTTTGACCTAGTTCTTGCTGATGTTGCAATTTTGGTTGAAAAAGTGTGAGAGTTTGCCTAGTTTCTTAAAATATACTTTTTTCATAGCGAAGTTAGAAATAAGAGCATGTGTGTAGTTTAATAGCCCAATCGTGAGACTCAAGGAAAAAGTGCTACCTCAAATGTATCTTGATAGCTCTGAGAAAAGTTACAGATCAGATAGAGGGCTAGCAGAGGATTAAGGCACATAACTGATGCATGACTGTAAGTATGTTTGTCATAGCCAGACTGATTACTGTAACTGGGCTGATCTTGTGTATTAGCCTTTCTTAGACTTCAGTGCTTTTGTATAAAACTAAAAAGTAACTTGTTCTGTATTTTTCTTCTCTTTCCCTTTGTTGTTCAATGATGTGGTGCAAATTAAGAAAGATTATCTGCTAAATGGCTCTTATTTTAAAGTGGGCCAACATTGTTGGACAGTGTGGGAATTTACAAAGTGTTGTCTTTTATCTGCTTTTGGGTTTTTGTCCCCTCTCTCCCTCATGGGCAATGAGAAGGAAAACATTCTTTGATGAGGATGTTAGTGTCACATATTGGTGTTTTATAGTAGACTGATTATAATGGTCTGTTCTTGGGATTTGGAGCTCAGTATTCAGTCTGTTGTTACTGTGGATACAGTAATTTGCTAAAGTAGCTACCCGTCGTGCTTTGCCAGAGACTAAACTTGGCTGTGGAATGCTTGCCTCTCCTGCCTGTGCTAGTGACGGTCAGGTCTAGCCTTTCATGAGTGCACCTGCGCACATTATATTAAATAATAAACTGAACTCATGCCTGTTGACTGCTGGAAGCTACCTACGTTCTTGTGTAGATGAAAGAGTAAAGAAGACAGAGAGTGGACTGAAATGTAATGAGAGGCTCAGGCACCTCACCCCACCTAAACATTGTTTTCTTTGTTCCCACCTTCACAGGGTCCATCATATTGTTTTGTTAGTCACATCCTTTGGGCTTGGGAAATCTCAGACATTTCTCTAAAACATCTGTCTGATAAATACCTATTAATGCCCAATGCTGACTCTGTGTGAATTAAAACATAGTTCCATTTCCCGAATTGTTCTTCTGCCTTCCTTTTTTTTTTTTTTTTCCTCTTTGAAATAAAGATTTTCTCCTCTACAAACCAGCTTTTAAACATGTTTTAAAAGAAAGTGGGTAGAAACAGTTATTTGTCAGTATACTAAATGGTCAGGAATAGAAGATTGTCCATGAGTTTAGCATGGGGGAAAAAACCAAAAAAACGAACACCTCTGCAATACAGTTAAGTGCAGTTAAATCATTTTATGTTTCTAACCCTGGATCACTGAGACTTGTGGTTATTTTCTTGAGTAGCTTCATTTTGTGGAATAGGGAGCACTCTGCTAAACTGGAATTTAATGAAAGTAGCATGGGGAAATCCTATGGAAACAGTGACTGCTGAACTGCTTGAAATGAAACTTGCTTTCTGTGTTGGTTCTTTTGTGAAATGCAAATCGAGTTGAGAATGAATGAATGTGGCCAACCTTTGAGTGTTTCTGTGCTTTGCCTGGGTTGGGGGCAAGTGTCAGGAGTGGTCACATGAGCCTGTGCTGAGATCATTAGACTGGGGACACCAGCTGTGCTATTATTAGGGGTTTTAAAGTCTGTGGCAGATGTTCTTAGGCTCTCTTCCAGCCCCCACATATGGTGCAGTGGAGTACATGGAAAAAGAAACGTCCGACAAATTGTTTTTCCATGCAACAGATTTCCCTCCCCCTCTCCCCCCATGCAACTGGGCAAGATATTTTATGTTAACTTGCATGTATCAAAACCCAATTTGGACTACTTGAAATTGAAGAATGAAAAAAGTGATCATATGAGAATAAATACAAGTGCTTTGTTTGGAAAGTAGGAATTGGAGTGCTAGCTAGGACTCAAGTCTGTAGGTGCACATGTTCTGACATTCATGTATTTGTTTTCTATTTTCTTTGACACTGCTATTTAGACAGGGCCCTTGTTATATTAATTTTTGTGTGTGTATATATATATATATATATAAAAATATATAATGTAAAACTGCTCCTGCAAGATTTTAAGTGTATGTGATGAGACATATCATGAGATGTAATGCACACAGAGCGAAGAGGTATTAATAATGTGGTGATTAAAATCTGTAAACAGAACTACTGCTCATTCTATTATGGTGATATAGCATATAGCACAAAGAAAAGCATGTTTTTTCTTTCTTTTTGTCACAGTAGGAAAAGAGTAGGTATGTCTTGTTTTGAATATGTAATATGTCCCCTCTGGAAGTCAGTTAACCAGTTTAAATAGCCTTGAAATATAAATCACAAGCTGCTTAGTATTCTGTGGACTTCTAATAGGCTCCGAGTTGTACAAAATGCAAAAGGGAGGTATCTACCAGGAAGATGCAAAACTGACTAAATGGCAAACCCGAGGTACATGAAGAGCTGAAGACTGTGAACTATTTATAATAAGTAACAACTATCTCTCTGTATTTCTTGTGCTATGTTTTTTTTAACCATGTAAGCATGTTGTTGCTAAGCAGAACAACGAATGTTTAAACAATTCCCGGTGCATCATCTTTTCCTTTCTCTCATTAAAGTTTGTGGTGTTTTTTGAGCTAAACCAGCTGAGACGCTGCATGAGTTGCCCTGTGCTAAGTACAAAGGGAAGAAAATGTAACACTTGATAAGTTTTCATATGTCCATCTCTCAGCTTCCTAATTTAAATCAGACAGCTCTATCATACAGAGCTTTTTAGTATGATTAAAGAGAACAGTACCCAAAATAAATAATCTGTTATGCAATTCTTATTGTGGTTCTCATGCTTTCCCCATGCATTCTCTCTGTGCATGTTTCTTTCTGGATGTTACAGGTACAGACCATAAAATCGATCAGAAATCTGAATACTCGTTTTCTGTCATTATTTTATCTGACACCGAAAAACCAATGCTGTTGACCTAAAGGGTTTCTTGTTCTTGTTAAGTCAGTGAACTGAGATTTTAGTCAAGTGCTAGGACCCACTTTTAGGTGCATATTTCTGGCAAGAGATACATCTCTAGATCTAGTCTGAATGCGATTCCCTCTTTTGATGTACCCAACCCCAAACTGTTAACCTTTATACTTTTCAGTAATGGTGTTGTTTTAAACCACCGGAGACCCAGATATTTCTTCAGGCTGTTCCTACAATATGATGTAAAAGAACTAAGTGCCTCCACTTAGTGCAGTGCAGAGCGCTGTGGGGTGTGACCCCAGAAGTCTTTGGTGGCTCGTGTGGATGAGTGCCGTCTTACGGCTTATACCCAGTCATTTGAGAGTACTGCTTGTATGATTGTACCCCAAGTAAATAAGCTGGTCTGTACACTGAAACCCGGATGTCTATTAGTCAGGTTGACAGCAGCTAGGAATCAATTGTTACTTGAATAAGATTGTGACAGTCCACACAGTCACATAGTTCCTATGAAAAGAACAATGTCTTCTGTGTTACTGAGATTACAGTGCAGGACCCAGAGAAAATTTAAGAGGATTAGTCGCAGCATGTTGCATTAAGCCTGACTGCTTAATCAGAAGGATTTTTTCCCAAAGATTATTTTGTTGGTGAAACTGAGAAAATCGGGATCTTGAGATCCAAGGGCTTGCTCTGAAGGCTTGGAGCAAGCAAAGTCCTAACCTGCTAACGTGACTGGTTAGAACATGTTTTTCCCGGGTAAGAGATGAACTGTTGTGCTTGCACGATGGGAGGTGGTAAATGTGCTTCTGGTGATATGCTTTCCTTGATAGGTGGCAGTTCTTGTTTGAGTAGAATCCAGTATTTATATAGCTTCTTACAGTATCAACAGCCTTTTGACTAGAAAATAATTGCTTGGATTAAAGTGGTTGAGTCTTGTACTGAGAGTATTAAGCCCCAGTCAGTTCCTTTCCAGTTCTGTTTTTTAGCAACCTGTCCAATTTCCTATGCGTGAGGTGGGAGGAGAGGAGAAGAGGATTTGTTATAAACACGTTTCAGAAATGCGTTTTCCTCTCTCGAGAATGTGCTAGAGGAAGCAGTTGTGCTTGTTAAATCTTCCAAGATTCTCTGCAACTCCAGTGATGCATCAGTGATGCTGGTTCACACACCTCTTTTGGCAGAAAACACTTCCATGCAATGGGTTCAAGTTAAACAGTTGCCAGTTAGGTTTTAATTTCTCTGTAACTCTAGAATGCTTTAGACATGCAGATTCA
This sequence comes from Chroicocephalus ridibundus, assembly GCF_963924245.1. Lineage (NCBI taxonomy): Eukaryota > Metazoa > Chordata > Aves > Charadriiformes > Laridae > Chroicocephalus > Chroicocephalus ridibundus. The sequence continues at coordinate 49,638,933 of NC_086285.1, forward strand.
TATGTGGGTGTGTATCTTTGTGGATAGATGGATCAGCCCTTGACAGATGAAAATCTCATCCTCTCACTGAACATATGTTCTAAATCTCTCCTGTGAGGATATACGGGAGCCTACTAGCCAATTTCATTCCCTCTTCAGCCTTAATCAATATATTGTAAATAGCGTGGGAACTGCCATGTTAGGGGCATGTGTTTGTTTATTTTCTGAAGGTTCATTTTGTTAATTGACAGGTTGGTAGATTAATGCACACTCCTGCTCCTTGGGACACTTTTTTTTTTGTTGATATCTTACAGTACTGAACATGTTATTACTTCAAGTCAGCAATAAAAAGAGAAACTTAGTTGTGCTCTAAATAAGTGGAACTCTGAAGAAGCAGATCTCCCACTTTCTCTCCCTCCTCCTAGTTTAAAATTAGATCTGCTGGCCCAACAGGAAGGGTCTTACATTTCTTGCTCATTTTCCAACTGTCAAGCAGAGCATGTAGTCATGCTGAACAAAGCAGCAGCATTCCTGGATCCATTTAATGATGTATTCAGAACTCCAGTGCCTCCTGATTTAATGAGTACAGTGAATGTATTCACAACTAACAAGAGCGTACTCATTAAACACCAGTAAGTTAACTGTCCTATTCTCTTCTAGCAATCCAATTCATAATTAAATGGTGCCATATCTGAATACAACACTGGGCTGTCAAATGGAGAGGATAGATGGTCTGTGAGTGTGCGTGGTTAGGTAGGATTGTTGGAGTATAAGTAATTTAGCTTAGCTTGCCTCACTGATAAGGCTATTTTTCTTGGTGGGGGCTTCGTGCTTACAAGTCCCAACCAACCAAAAAGTTTAAACCTGAGCAGTTAGCCAAAACGTTAATTTAAATTGTCTTTTAATTTGTAGTTTTTGTTATATTCTACAGTATTGTATCCAAAGTAGCACAGCTGTACTAACTGGAGTTACGAGGGTGTAACTGAGGGCAGAACTGGACCCTTGCTTGACTTACTGCCACATAAACTCAGTCTGACAGTCCTGATGTTTAGGTGGTAACATTTGAAAAATGAATAGACCAGCTTAGTGTTTTGGATTCGCAGATGCAAGCTGAACAGAGAGTTAGCTGCTCAGAGGCATCCAGGAGCTTGTTGGAATTGTCTGCAGTAATGTTAAAATACAAGTAGCAACTGAGTGCTCATGTAAGTTATCTGCCCTCAAAAACACATTTACCTTAACTTTTCATGGAATTACGGGTGAAAGCATAAGTATTGAATACTTATCTTTGCTTTTAATCTGATGTCTATTCTGAAGTGTTTTGGTTTTAATAATTACAAGTAGTAGTTAATAACAGATTTGGAGGCAGAGGGAATTTGGACCTGAGGGAGTGATAGCACATGTACTCTGCTTTTCTGCTGGCAACCTCCTGACGCTGTTTTGGGGGCTTTTAGCATAATTGGGATGACACCAAGCCAATTCTTTTTTAAAAGCAGCTGACGATCTATTCAGTTTGTGCTGTCTGTCTGTCCTTAAACTGATTTTAGAAAAAAACCCATATAGCGCTTAGTACCTGTTTGCCATCTGGAGCAGCAGGTTCCCGTGGGGATAGAGGCAGATGTACCAAATGTCTGATGCAGCTTCTGCAGCTGCTGCCTGTACCACAGGCTGGCTCTACCTGGCTCTGATTGCTGTTCCGTGGCCAGTCCCTGCAGGTCCCTGGCATCAGTGCCTGTGTAAGTCTATGAAACGTATGCTGAATTCTCTAATACTCGTTAAAGTTTCCTTCTTTCCGCTTTTCCTCAGAAGCCATTTTCATTCAGATACACTGAGTAAGCATCATTGCTTGTCTTCTACATTTGTCCTTTCACATTAATACTGAATGGTAAGGTTCCTTTCAAATGTAAGCTTACTGCTTTGTTCCTGCTGGTGTATGTTGTGAAACCTAAGCATGAATTATTTGATGTAGTTCAAAGGAAGAAAACTTGCACAATCCAGAGTTGGGAAGAACTTGTTCTTTCCATCTTTAAATATGAAGAATGAGCCACAGCGGTTGATTCAAACTCGAAAGCACTTGTTTTTACTTGAGGCATCATGTGGAGAGACACTTTCAGCCACTGATGTCTTGTGTAGCGTGGGGGACGTGTGCACTGTGCATAGAGAAAGAGGACAGAGGTGGGGAGGAGACTTCAGAGTTTCTTTGGTTTGTTTCAGTCCTCAGTAAAACTTTCCCTGCTGGTGCCTGGAACAGGTGAATTGAGCTGTGTGACCTTTTTGTGTAACTTGTTGATGGAGATGTGATGGGTACTGCTATAGGGATACCATACACAACTGAGGCACAGAGTGGTGTTTTATAATCTGTTGCTTTCTACTTCTGTCTTCAGGATTTTTTTTTCTGTCTGTATTATGCAGATTCGTAAAAGGCCTGCGTGCTTTTCTACAGTGTATGTGTGTTTGGAGGTATAGTTGTTGTTTTGTATTTTGTTTTTTCGTGTTGTAGGATTGCCAAGGCAGAGAAGGACTATTTGGGGAACAAGATGCTTTTATTTTATTCTTATTTTTGTGGTTGAATTGCTTTTAACTTTTTTTTTTTTTTAAATACTAGACCACAAACATGCATTAGATGAGGAGGAAAGTGGAAACACTTCCTCTGTTACAATGCTTAATCCTATTTTTGCAAGATCTTAAATCTTTCTAGATTAGTTCTAAACTTTGTCTGTATTGTGGCTTATAGCTTTCTTATAGTAGCCACATAACTTAGTTCATGCTTCTAATATTAAGACAGTCTACTACTCTGCCCACTTGTTCAGAGAATAATCTGCTGTTTACTGAGTGTGCCTGGGTATCTGAAAAGCTGAGATACATTCCAAATGTTCTAGTTCTGAATAATAATTTATCCTGCCTACGTAGTGTTCTCGGAGAAGATGCAGGGAAGGGATTTTGTATTGAACACATATTTGCTTGTGTGGGTGTGAAAGGGCGGTGTAGGGGATATTCTTCACTGGAAAAATGATCCACAGTTTTCTCTGAAAACTTTCTTGGCCCATCACTTCAGTTTGGATCTTTACACCCACCATGTCTAATAGCAGTTACTACAAAGGACGAACTTTTGTTACCTTGCATTAGTAAAACACAACTAGTTAATAGCACAGACAAGCTACTCCCTTCTTCCAACCTCTCTTTAGATTATTTTTTAGAACACAATGACCTTTTCCTTCCTCACCACCAAGTTAAGATGGTAATGAAAGTTACACTACAAACTTATCAAATAAAATAGTTTAGAAACAAATTGAAATACGATGCAGGTGAAGGAAATAAAAAAATTTTGTGCTTTGATGCAGGCTTATTGTGATTTTTTTTTTATGGTCTTTATTTATTTATTTATTTATTTATTTTATTTGGTTGGTTAGGCTTTTTTTCCCCCCATAGCAAATGGACTATCAAAGAACAGATGTGCCAGGCTGTAGACTTGAGTTACTTCTACTGCTTCTGTAGTAGCACTATGAAGCAGAGAGTCTTGAGGATATGCAGTGTGACTAGATGGATGATGTAGCTCATGCAGTGCTGGATTTTTCCTATTGTGGTGGCATAACGTTTTATGGATAGGCAGGAGACATCTAGTTAATGCCTTGAGGCTTTGGAGGTCTCATAGTATCAGCAAGGTGGCTCTTCATAAAAATATGTGTGTAACTAGCACCAAATAACTGTTTTCTTGTTGCTTATAAAAGTCCTATGTTTATATTTAGCAAAATCTGGGGTAAGGCTCAAGTGTCCAAATCTGTCACTTGTTCTCCCTTTTGTTGTTAGATTTTTGTCTTCCCATCCTTCAGGAGCAGAGCTGATTGCACTTCTGTGAGAATTTAATCTTAGTGCATGTACTGCAAGTATCTTGAGTAAAATGTGCTTTGGGATTTATAGATGCTTTTTGTTTTTTCTAAATTAAAAAAAAAAAGGGATGATTATTTGGTAACGGTTTACCCATGTACTGCTCAACAGTGTCTTGACGGAAACTACTTTCCCCTGTGGAAGTCAGATGAATAGTTGATGGTTCCTTCATTTAACAACAAATCAATTATTTAAATTGGAATGGAGTAGAATGCTTTGAAGGTCTGAGGTACACTGATCTGGCAATTCACATCCAGTTGCATACAAAGCAATGACTTGTGTTTCAGAATAAACTTTGCCAAATAATAAACCTATACAAGCTTTAGTAGCCAGTCAGCTGTAGGGTTAAATCCTAATTTATCTCACTGAATATTTAACAGTGACACAGTCTGGCAAAGGATCAGTAATCTTACTGTTAGTTTCATTCTTGATTATCGCGTCAGCAAATCTTCCTACTGCTGAAGATGCAGACAAGACAGGTGGAAGATGGCAATTTACATTGACCCGTTGGGAAATCTAAAAGAAAAATGTTGGCTAAAAAAATTCTTGATTCTCAGAAAAAGTGAATTTTGTAACTGAGAAATGAATGAAAGCAAAAAATGGATTTTCACAAGATATTTTATCTGCTGTGATTTTCAGGGAAACATCCGTGGAAATCCCAACTTGTATACAAAGGGTATGAACAGGAAATCTTTCTTAGTTCTGCATGTTGGTGAAAAGAAACATTTTTCTCTGAAATTTCAGCCTTAAAGGAGTATTTTATTCCATTTCCTGACCACTAAAGTGCTGTATTCTCATATTGCTGCGAATGTTAGTTCTGGATTGTCTCGAATAGATACTGACCGCTGAAGAAATACTGCTGTATTTCTTTCCTTTCCTTCTCTTTTCTTTTTTTTTTCCCCTTTTCCACTCTTGGGGAAGAAAGGGAAACTTTTTATTTAAAATTATTTTTCTGTATCTCTGCCTTTTAAAGTTCCATGGTACTGGTAGAAAAATTTATCTCCCTAACAGTGGAACTAATGGTATAAGTAACTTGAGGACTAGAAAGATGTCGTCTTTGAAATAGGACAGGTACAATGTTTTTCTCAGTGAAAAGTTCAATGTGAAATATTTTCATTTATTATTATTTTAAATCTTGTTACTTTGCTATCAGGCTCAAATTTAATCTCTCCTATTGCAGGTCTTTGTGTTCAAGCTTAATATGAAGTATAGAAGTGCACATGGGAATAGAATTACATTTGCAAATGTAAATCACCTCATCAAATCCACTGTTCACCATATGGTGAATTTCAATCTTCTGTAATCACAGCCTGATACTCATAACAGTTCTTGCACTTCAATATGTTAAAGCTGCATGAGTCAGGACTGTTGTGAAGCAGGAAAACTGCGCTGTGAAAAGATACTGGGAATATCTGCAGCTCCACTGATAAAGTAAATGATGGTTTATGTATCTTAAAGGCTGGACATTATCCAGGCATAGAGTTATGCTCAGTCTTGAACTGAAGAATAACTGGATGATTGAATGTAAACCAATCTGAAAACATGCATGAGTGTAAAGGATTCATATAATAAGAAGTCAGTCCAGAATGAGGAATCCTCTCTTGATCAGAGTTGAGTTGTCAGCATCCAAAAGCTTGATGCAGTAGGAAGCACTGTAAATAGCCATTGATGTAGGTGTAAGCCTTGTGAATAATTACAATTGAACTTTATAAAAAAATCTAGATAGACACAAGTGGGAAGGTAACTTCTAATAAGCAAGATAAAATGAGAAATGTTTAAAACTGCATTATCTCTTATTTTGTCTGAAGGACCACCTGCTTTTGGAGAGGTTTTGCTGGGAGTGAGTTGCATTTTATATCCACAGAGATTCTAAAGTTTGTCATTGGTGCGAACTTACCCTTGGAAGACGATGTTTACACATCCTTTGTTTTGACACTGAGAGTTGAATCAGACCACAAAGAGAGTTGCTTCTGGGAGAAGAGGTGGCTGCGACTGCAAACTTACCCAGAATGTGTGAGGGGACAGGAGGCGGTCTGAGAAGAACTGTTGTGATCTGTCTTGGAGAAGAAATTAAGAAAGGAAATTGCTTAAAAGATTTCTTGAGGAATGACAAATTATTTCCAAATTCTTAAAACTCAAAGTTTGCTGAGGTGACTATAGGTGCACTATATAAAAATGCCATTTTGAAGGAGGGCAGAGTTTGTGACTGGCTTTCCTTTGGAGGATAATTTCTGCAAAATGGGGCTTAATTTGTGGGAGGACTTGTGTGATTGCCAGATGAGCTCACAGCTCTGTTCCTTCATCGGTGTTTCAGGACTTGCAGCAGAAAGCCTTAGTCTTTCGAAATGCATGCAGTTTTAAAGAACTACTGTATTTTGTTCTATAGATACATCTTACTATTACTGTGAAGACTCTGGAAACATTTTGTAGTGTTTTCATGATGGTATCTCCTTCCCTGTTTATATTTTCTATGTGATGTTTAAAAGAAAAAGATTTGCTAACATCTATTCTGTCCAGAGGATGTTTGCATACAGTTGTCTATACTGCTCTGTGCTCAAACTAAAAATTTTGGACATGGTTAAGAATGTAGATACTGTAAAAAGCAGTTGAAAGATCAAGGTTTTAACGCAGCAGACTGTAGAGGAGAGTAGTCTAACCCCTTCTCTTAGACTCAGTTTGGTAGTTTGTGTAACTGCTCCACCAAGAGAGGGCGAGGAAACTTGTGCGTGAGCCAAAGTTACAATTGCATTCAAATGACCTTACAGCATCAAGAACTGTTCATGTGGGGGAAACGCAAATAGAAGCGACACTTAAAGTGAGCCTGCTAGCCAAATGGTGAAATTCTGGAGGGGAAAAGGAGGCTCAAGAAAGGAAGAATGCTATGCAGATGATCAAGAGCAAGAAGAGTTGAAAACCAGGTACAGCAATGGCTGCTCCGGAGCTGTAATCCCCTGATACTGTTTGTCTCTCTCGGAGCTTAGCTGTGAACGTAGTATGTATGTAGTGTGTGTGCAGAGGCATTGCTAGCCATGTTTTAAATTAATGCAGACAAAAAAAGGGAACATGGCAAATGCTGCTTTAGTACTTTTCAGATTCCCTTACTCTGCAGTTTAGTTGAATGCTGTTTTTCAGCTATTGCACTGCATAACGCTGCCTGGCCTCTTTCTCAAATAATGCTGAGCTGAGCTGCTCTTGTGTTGTCAGATGCAGATTTTATTCTGGTGTGGCAGTGGGGAAAGACTTATTCTTTGGTGCGCAAAAGTAGGGCATCGACAGTTTGCTGTGCTTGAATGGGTCAAGGATCCCTGTTTACTGTGGCTGCTTTCTCTCTCACTACGTCAAGGTCTGAAGTTAGTCCTAGTAAACTGACACGCTATTTAAAATGCTGCCACCATATGGGCTTTTTTTGAGAAGAAACCAGAAGGAATCTGAGAGAGCTAATGTTTTTAAGGCTACAGATGAAACTGCTTTGGGCATCGGGTGTCATCATATAATTATTAAACGAGTGTTGTAGTGGGAGCTGGCAAATCAGTGCAAACTGAATTACTTGAAAAGTTTTGCAGACTTTCGACTGCAAAGTAATTGCAGTTATTTGGGATACATGTATTGTTCTATGTTCATAGGACAATTCGTCACTGATTTCTGTTGGTGATCCTGGAGTGTAAGAAGCAGGAAATACGTTAACATTTATATGCTGTGTGTATTAATCTTCATATATGCTGATAGATACTTTGGTAACTTTATACTTATTTATTGGAGTATACTATTAATGATGCCTGTCTAACTGGTATCCTGGACTTCATTCTGTTAAATGGAAATTTCTGCGACATAAGGAGCTTAGACATGAGTGTTTCCTTTGAAACACAAGATAACTGACTTGTGCTGGAGATGTCATCTTTTATGAAGCTCATTTTCTTGATATGGTTGGAGTTTGCTTTTCTTATCCATGTTTAAATTTGAAACCAGAACTTTAAACCAGAAAAAAAGGAAAATGGTTAAAAATTAATGCATGAATTTTGGACAGTGTGAACTATTTTCTTCATAGAATTTTTTTAAAAGAATTTTTTAAACCTTGATCATTCTGAAATATTAGATTGCTGTTGGAGAGTTATGTATTTGTGTGCTGGTGGCTGGAAGGAAGGTGGTAAAACTACTTAGATTCCCGGTCTCTCCTCCCCCCTGCTCCAGCTTTGTTACTGTGAATTTGTTTGCTTGCTTACCAGTTAATTTTAATGTAATCTTCTCTGCTATAGTCAAATGAGGGACAACTCCTTATAATTTACTAATTCTTTTTACTACTCCACATCTTGTCTGTGTCTGAACTCTGTGAGAAGAATGACTACATCTAGTGAATTTGTTTAAAATAAATAAATATTTGCAATTGCTTCTAATCAAGTTAAAACAAGAAATCAAGTTCAACTCTATTTTTCACATGCTCTTTGTTATAAAACCCATTTCATCTCAGAGCCAAAATAGTTTAAAAGGTCTTTTTGTGGTTGGGAGCTTTTTAGCTTTGGAACAATGCCCACAATAACTGTTCCTTGTTCTGTGATTGACTGACTTGAAGGAAACTGACATTTCTTAATCGAAAGCTTTACATCTTAAAACTTTATAAAAATGCTTTGGACTGTACCTGCAATACCTAAAATCCTTAGCATGCTCAAAAATCTCAGTGCTACAGCTGGTTTTAGTCTGTTGTAGGAAGGCAAAGGGAAGGAAAGGAGACCTTTTTGTAGAGTTGTTAGCATCTGTAACATGACTTTGCAAATTATGGGAGTGTAATTGTAGCTGGACAGAAATGGAGTTCATATCAGTCAGAAAGAATACCCTTCTTGTTAGCTCTTTTTACTCCCCTCCTTCTCTGTCCCCACTAGTTCAGGTAGGATTACATTGCAACCAAAGGGCACTTAAATTCTAGTAGGAGCCCTTGTCTGTAGGGATTAGACTGACAAATCTAATGTGCTCTTGAGTGAAATAAGTCTGATGGATTTTTCTTGCTCATTTTCATACGGATCGGTTTTTCCTCTTGTAAATTCCTGTTTCAGCCCCTGATAAAGAACATAAAGGTACAGTGAGTACAAAGACTTTGTATTCCCCCTGTTCACTTAACTTCCCATGCTGCTTCTTTCCATTAAGTCTGCTTCCAGTGAGGTGCTTATATTCATCACAGAGTGGCTCAGAATTTGTCCCCACTTTCTTTATTTATCTCTAAAATGCAGAGGAACACCTGCCTTGCACAGGTGTTGAGCAGTTTTTCAGTTCTTGTGGAGAAAGTATTTTTGGAGGAACATATTAAAATCAGAAATATTTTCAACAGACTTTTATTTCTTCTCAATTTGCCCTCCCCCTTGTGTATCCCAGGTGTTGCCGTTCAACGTATGTACTGCTATGGCATGGACTACAATGGAAATCAGTTTTGTTTCTTTCCGGTGAACTGTGTCCCAAAACTTGGCAGTAATACAGATACTAAAAAGAAAAGGTGGAGGTGGAGGGAATTTATGTGGAAGGTGTTGTTAGAAACTACCCTGTAGTCAAAAGATCTTGTTCTGTGAGCAGTCGGGTTCTAAATGTGTGAAGGGAGCTTGGATAAAAGCAAAGTGTACTAAAACTTGCCGTCTTTGCAGACTAGCCAGAAAACAGAATAACTTCATCTTAGTTAAGTCTTTAAACAGAACCGGAAGTATTGGGACTAATTTAAAATACGTTTATTAGCCTTCCTAATTAGGATTTTAGTTGGAATTATTCTAAGACAACTCCTTTCAAATATGAAATTAAAAGACTGAGGTGTATATGTGGCCTTTTAGAGCAGTACAGCTTGCCTTCAAATCATGACTAGTCATTGTGGGGCCATACAGGAATTACTGGGAAAACCTGAGGATTAGAAGCGATAGGAGCATGTTTCACCTTGTGGTTTCCATGTTGTTAGCTTTTTAAATACTGAAACGATTTCCTCATCAACAACTTTGGTACTGTTCCCTTTGATCCCACCTCATTCCGAAATCCTTTTGGTCTAAAAGAGATGAAATGTGCTTCCTGATGTCATTTGACTTCACACATATAAGGTTTCATTAGAGACCTGGAACTGAAGTTGAAAAATGTAGCTGACAAAAAAAAAAATTTCAATACAGGAGATGCAGAAAGAATAGCTGCCTAGTTAGGCTCTAAAAATCATGTGAACTTTAAGCCACTCAAGAGCTTAATTTAGTGGAAGACTGGCCTGAGAGGCTTAATATAGATAGCTCAGATATCATGTGGAAACTCTAATTTAGACATGTATTGATATAAGAGACCTTGAGCTTATTTTTATTTGTGCCTGGCCAGACTGTTTGTTTGCTTGCCTCCCTTAACCCCACTCTTCATTCTCAGGAAATGCAGTACTGTTACTGCACAACTACACCTAACTGTACCAGGGAGAGTGAAGAAAAATCAACTTTCCAATACTGGCACTTGTTCTGGTTTAGCCAGTTTTCAGTGGAGTCTTCAGTAAACTTGTTTGGTGCTGCTCCTGGTAGCTCTGACTGGGAAGGTGAAACAAGTAGTGGTTCTGGTCAGGATATCCTTCCTCTTGCTGAGAAGGGTTGGTGAGTTTTGAACCTGGCTTTTCCTTTTCTTCCCATGAGTAAAGTTCTTGAAGTGGTGAGAGAGACAACAAATGTTGTAGGGAAAATGCTCGTCTCTTGAAGTTGAGAGGAAAGCAGGTAAGTTACTTCACATGCATCATCCTCTCAGTGCCCTCCATCCAATGTAAAGCAAAACCAAAGAAAACAAACTTGAGTTTATTTATCTTGAAATGGCAGTCGTCTTAGATCAGAAAAATTCTTTGCTCTTCTCTGCCTCTTAAAGAAAGAAGCAAGTTCACTGGGACTTCTACTCTTTTTCCTTTTTTCTTTTTTGTAAGTTATGCCTAAGCACTAGTTTACTTGTCTGTTTCCCAATACTGTAACTTCAAATTATAGCTGTTACATCAACAGCACAGTAATTTTTAACTCTGTTCAGAAAACTTGTTTCTGGTGTGGTCATTAACATAACATCAGCAGGAGGGTCATAGTGTAACTGCTGTGACTTGCCCTCTGATGAAAGTGTCATGGGAAAAACAAATGGACGAATGGATTGCCTGTATGTTTGCAGTAGCCATGGAAAGTTCTGCTTTGCTAAAATCTACATTAAGCTTAGGAAAAACCCCCACCCACACTTTAAATCTTTACTTTTAAAAACCTGCTGCTTTCCAGTATTACTTCAACTTTTCACAGGAATTTATTTGGGGTAAAATCATACTGTTGGTCTGGAAGCAGCTGGGGATTTTAACTGTACAAGGAAAAAATGCTTCTGAAGCGTGTATTCAAAGTCTGGAGTAGGTGGTGTTGATATCACTCCCGGTTTCTTAAAATTACAGCCCTTAATGCAATCAGAGTTTATGACATGTAACTGTACTTTATGGATCTATAACTTCATCACAGAGATTCAGTTTGGGAGGTATCATTATCAAAGCTAGGGTTGTCTTCCAAGTGAAGAATTAAAATACCTCAACATCCTTACAAAAACAGAGACAGAGTAAATAGGACATCTTCATGTTTAAAAACTTTTAAGTTGATGGTGAATGTTTCACTACTTAAATTCTCTGTGAACAAAGTTAACTTCTATAAACCATACAGAATAAGAGTCAGACCAAGGTTCTTTGTGGTGGGTTGCAGAACGTTTCCTATAATGACACAAGAGCTTTGTTGTTCCATCCATTTTGAGCAAGTCACAGTACTGTCCTCTGGCAGCAGTGAGTGGTGGAAGTTGCAGAAGTTTATGGGCTGTACCGGGAGGACAGTTTTTTGTGCATGGAGTTTCAAAGTCTTGATAACTTTTTCTGTGTCTTTCTGAGAGATGTCAGGTTCCTTCGTAGTTAAAAAACAATCTCAAATACAGATGCTGTGAGTCAAGATTTCTTTTTTTTATAAGATGTCTTGAAAATTTTGGATGGCACTTGAGCATAGTTATACAGTGCAGAATGCCATTTTATGCAGTGTCTGAAGCTGACCTACTTCTTGTCACGTCTGTTACATTTGCCTTCACCATAATTTAAAAGTAATTAGAATCTATCAGTTTGTCTAAAACTAACTTTTTGAAGGGAGAAAGAGGCAAATATTTGTATTTTGTCTTTATTGAACAGCATTTCATTGCTTTGCTACTGACAAGAAAAGACCATCTCAAGTTTTTGAGTGAACATCTGTGTGAAGGACAGCCTCAATCTCTATGATTCATTTGTATTAGAAGTAGGTTTTGTTATGGCTGTCTCTCAAAATGCAAACCAAATGTTTTTATGTGCAACCCTTTTGAACATCAGACCAATCCCATATTCCATTAAATTCTTGCTGTTAAACTAGAGAACTTGGTTCTAGAGATAGAAGGAATAAGGAACTGGGTATTTTTAGTGTTAAAACACTCTTTTCATTCTGTGAAGTGCTATCGAAATTTTTGTCCCTTCTCACAGTTTGATGGAAACATGCCTCACATGCCTTTTTTGAGACTCTAACTGGCCTTTAATTCTGTAGCTCCAAACTTTGGGTACTGGAGCATCTTGAGTGCATTTTTACTGTAGTGATCATAGCGTGCACTGAAGCACCAGAACACAGGTACCCATACAAAAGTGACCTGGACAAGCCTTTTAATCCCTCTGTTTTATTACCATTTTATAGTGAGAAAAATAACTTTGAGAGTGGTGCACTTGCCTACAAAATGTCACGGACTTTATTATGTTACTTATAAAGACCTCCAGAGAAACAACCGTGGAAGACTGCTGAATTGTGAACTAATGTATACTATTATCAATGTGTTTCTAACATATTCAGATTTTACAGTCAGTGTTGTTTATAATGCAAAAAAGGCATTTTCAATACAATTTTTTGAGATTGCCTGTAAAGTATTTATTGCCTGGGGAAAAAAATACACGTTCTGTCTGTGATGGGCATGCAGTAAAGGATTCCCTAACTTGACAAACCGTTCTTTAGCCTGCCTCTTTAGTCTCTCATGTCACCAGACTGAGCTGTGGGGCTGTTACTAGGTCTGCAGAAATGTTTTCCGCAGATAATGTACATGTCTTGTAGATGAGAAGCTATTTTTAGCAGTCTGGTTAGACTTTGAGAGTCACTGAGGGACAGAGTCCTGGCGGAGAGCTGTGGAAGGGAGCAACTAATGGTTTGGAATGGGAAGTGGGGAAAAAGGTACCTTTTATTCCCAACTGTGTTGTCTATTTTTGACTATGTTGTTATTTCCTGGTAACTTGCAAAGAAAAAGGAGGTTTCTCAGGTTTGTTAGGAATAATCTCTGTGTTATTGAGGGGAAAATCGGTAGGCCTGCGTGAGGGGAAACTTACTTTTTTACTGTGATGGTGTTCAAAGGCTGCCTGGATCTCAGCAAACTGACACCTTTTAACTAAAGCGAATCTGAGAACTGCTGCTCTTTGCTTTGCGTTAGTGGAAAGGCTCTGACCTGAGACAGTTTGGATGGAATGGGAGTTAAGTTGTACACTACTGCATTTGCTTGTGTGCAAGACTTTTTCCTGAATGCACAGTAACCAGGGAAGGGTGATGCAGACAACAATGCCACTGAAAAAGGAATTATTATAAATTGTGAAACCTTTAATTTGACCATGATACTCAGCTACAGGCAGCTTTTTAATATTTAAAACTTGATATTTTAAAAAACCTCCTTGTGAGCTTCAATTTGATCTATTTTAATCACAGAATGATTGTTCAAAAAGACAGCTGAGGTAGAAAAATAGCACAATGCACAAAAGGGGCCACGATTTTGTATGATTACATGTTACATTATGAACTTGGGGCAGGAAAGGTACTGTTTTTTCCAGGTGGCAGAATAGCTAGTGAGACTCCCCTGAATACATTGCAGTGCTTTCTCTCCTCCTCCCTTCCAACTTTTTTTTTATTTTTAATGTGTGTTTTGTTTTAGTACTAAAGTCAAAGGTCACCCCCAGCATTTCAGTCTCCATGTGAATGGCTGAGTGAACGTGCTTTTCCTCACTTTCATGTTTATCTTTCTAAGTAAAATTTGCAGGTAGAGAATTTAAAATGGAATTCAAAGCTGTTTGAGACTTCTCTAAATGACATACCTGGGAATGCTGCCACATAGCAGAAACGTTTCAGTGATGTGTATTTCATTGCTGTGGGGACACCAAAGATAAAGTAAGGTAGGCTGCTACGGTGTTAGGTGCTACAGTGTTTCATAAAACAAAGTTCCATGCAATCGAAGGTTTGCAGACATGCTGAAGTGAAAGATCAACCATCTCTCCTCTTACTATTTATTGGTAGGTTTTATATGTTCCATCACACTGTCTTTTCATACAGGAGTAGTGTTGTCTACCTGATATGGAAAAACTTTCTTTTTTTCCTTTTCTCTCAGTTGAAAATAACTTTGAAAACTTTTGTCTTTCGTTCCTCTGGCCAGTCAGAATGGGCTCATGCTGAGTGTTAATTTTTCTTCATTTTGACTGGTGGGTGTTGGTCCTGCTGAGACTATTGTATGGTGGCTAACTTTTGTGCTACATGTGCAGTCCTGCAGATTTTTTTGGGCTTAATCTGGTCGTGCAACTTTGCCTATGTAGGATGTTTGTGGGAAAATTCTGCATATAGCTCTTCAGCTTTGTTGGGTCAGGTGTTTTCTGCCCATCTTCGTGTAGAACATGTGATGTGCTCTGGGTAACTTGCAAATTTGCTAAACTGAAGTTCAGTTTTATTTTTACAGCTGTTTGTAGTTCGTCTGAAAAACACAGACCATAATGGTTAAAACCTGATGTCTATGGTGATACCCCTTGTCTTGCAGCAAGGGGAGCTGATGGTGAATGCAAGCTGTACTATGATAGCTAACTATTAAATGTTTGGTTTTAAAGACTTGATGGCATAGTCAGGTCACTGATCCTGGTGGCTGCACTGAGGAACACAAAAATGATGTAGCTAGTGGCCTCTCTAGTTGCCTTTTTGCATTGTGGATGACCTGTGCGGCTCTAATGTCTGCAGGTTTGTTTGGAGGATAGAGCATGCTCAAATTCGCTTCCTGCCTTCATCTGTAGGAAAATACTCTACCATTATGGACTAATGTGCATATACATTATTTAACCAGAATTGTGTTAAAAAAATAAAATGAAAAAAATCCAAGAACTGAACGGAACAGATTCATATATCTTCAGTGACATAGTTTTGATGCATGACTGCATAAACAAGCTTCTTGTTAGGTAAGAATAAACTTGTGCAAAGGGAAAAATGAAAAATCTGGTTGAATTCAGAAACTTGCAGCTACATATCATGCCAGTAAATCATATATGCACTCTAGTAGCAAGAAAATATTCTTTGTGCTAGCTGTACATTTGGGTTTTGTATGGTTTCTTAATTGCATTATTAATTGGTATCTCTATGTAGAGGCCTTAGAAAGGCTAATGAACAGCTCTGTTCTTTGTTCAGTGTCTTCAGGTCTGAACACAATGTAAAGATTAAGGAAGACAAGAAATCTATGAAATGATACTGTTATGCAAAAGTTTGAAGGAGGAAAATTTGCAAAATGTAGTGCCAGTTGTTAAGTGATCTGTTGTCTGTTGCAGGACTTCTGCGTTGCTTTTTTCCCTACCTAGATTTAGCACGGATTATCTGAAATCAGTGGGAGTTATAAAACACTGTTTTGTTCCGTATCAACGTGGCTGTATGAGCACTCGTTTGGCAGTAGGATTCTATGGGAGACCATATAGATGTATGCTGTGTTGTTTCTATGCAGTTTCATGGTACGTTCTGGGAAAAACGGTCTCTTAGCTGGCCCGTCTGTGTAATTGATCTTAGCCTAGAAAGTTGTGGATCCAAGTCAAGTTGCTGACCTGTTCCTCCTGCTTATTAATAAACCTTTGTGTTTCTACTGCAGTCAGAGTATGTAGAGTGAGACTGAGGAAGAGGGCATTTCGGCACAGGCTCATCCCCCTGAGAAATTGGCAGTGTGCCTGCTCAAATTGCACAGAGATCGTTTGGGCTGTGGGCAGGGGCTGTGCAGGTGTGTGGCTGTGGAGTCCAGACTGAACAGCAGCTTTGGAGCAAGGGCGTGAGTGGTGGAACTGCAGACCCACAAGAAAACCTGTGGATCTATTAAAAGAAAGAGAGCTCTAGGAAGATTCTGGTGCAGCTTATCACTTACCAAGACATTCACCCCAGAGGGACTGTACTAGACTTAGTGCTGCTTAAAATCTGGCTGTCTTTTTTAACTAAAGGATGGTTACTTATTTTGGCCTTGGTATGTCAGTTGCTGGTGTTGATGATGATGATGGAACTTTACAAGGGAATTAATTGCTGGGCCTGAGTCATGGGAAACTCTGCTTCCTGTTTTGGCCATGGAGATTCCAGCCTAATGATGAGTATCAGTAGGATATTTTGATGATGATATTTTTATTTAATAGTATAAATGAGGTATGGACACACTGTTTTTTCTTCCTTTTCTGTTTCCATGGTGAGGGACAGATGTGTGAAAACCGAGCTTCCCTGCCGTGGGCCATGGGATCTTGCAGAGACATAAGAGCACACGGAGAAGAATGGAATATTTTGAATTTCACAGTTTCAAAATGATGGTAGAATACCTTACTGAGTAGAACAGAAAATGGTTCTTAGTAGAAACTGTGAGTCGTGTCTTTGCTGAACCCTGCAGTTGGTACAGTAGAATAAAACTGAGTCTGGGTCCAGAACAGCAAGGGAAATAAAGGTGAACTAGTGCCCCCAGGTCTCTACTCTGCAGTAGGAATAACTACCATGTTTAATTCCCTGAATCTTGGTAGGGAAAATACTGCAATTTTTTCTTTGGGGTACAGTCTTGTCTTTTACTTGAACTGCTGCGTGAACTGTTTGCATTGGTCTGTTCTTCCTACCAAAAGGATGGACCAAGAGTTTGTTAAACAAAGCCACAACTGTTATTTGTATGGGGCAAGTGATGGCCTGGAGATCTCTGCTGCTATTGGGCATGCCTTTTAATGTTATTTCACCACTTCTTCCTGAAAATTCTGTTGGACCCTAAAACCTCAGTCAGATACACTATAATATGTCACCTTGCTTGTGCTTAAAGCATGACTAAATTTACATCAAAAGCTTTTCTACACGAACCACAGAAGGCATTAAACAGGCTGGCTTCATTTCAGGGAAGTCAGTGTCTATGTAGAATATAGAAGTATTTTTCTAAAAATTCTCTCTTTTAATGATACGATGTGCAGCCCTTTCCAGGCAAGTTCATTTTTCACTGTCTGCCACACGAAGTTGCAAGGAAGTGTTCCCCAGACCTTCCTTAATAGCAAGGAGAGTTTCATAGTCTGTCTTGACAGTGAAAGAGATGTGATGAAGCTTTAAGGTCTGATGCTAGAATGTATTGGATGGAGAACCTGAAATTAATGAAGGTTAAATAATGAAATTGAGGGTGAGCAGTCTCAAAGCACTTTTTAATGTTAATGGCTTCAGCTGTCAAATCTTGGCATCTTTTTACCTTTTCTGGCTCAAATAGGAGCTTGTATATCAAATAAGCAATCTACACAGGGAATTTACAGAGTAGGTAAAGAGGTCTGTTCCTTTCAGGAAATCCTGTGTTTATATTCAGGATTGTACTTGTAGGCCTTGCTTTCCATTTTCCTTGTTGATCTAGAAATCCCAGTCTTCCACAGCTCCCTTGACAGAAGCTTGCTTCTTCATGCTTAAGCAAAACATGTGAAGGTCTTTAAAATAGTCAGATACTTTGGTTTAGTGGTACTTTACTCTGGTGCCAAAGTTGGTTATCTTCCAATGTAACTGTGGGTACTGAAAGTCCAGAAGATGTTCCGGTCTTAAATCTGAGTCAATGTTATCGTTATTTTAAGGAAACTGAGTACTGGGAATGATAGTGTTGCTTGTGATAGAGTATATGCATGAGTTGAGGAAAATGAATCCTAATTGTGGTTCTGAGGCTGACAGGACCTTTGCCAAATTTAGATCATGAAAAAACAGTTTGAAGGAAGAGATTTCTAAGCATCGTAATATACTTGTATGGAGAGATGCTTTCTTTTAAGCTGGGGGTGGGGAACATTAAGTGAATTTTTTTTTTTTTTTCCCCCAGTTAAATGGAGAAGCGCTTCAAATGCGGTGTTTTCCAAGGTTGTAAACCTACATGTCGTTCTGTGTACTTTCACCTTTACCATGTGTGTCTAATATTTTACTGAATTTGTCCAGTTCCTCTTATTGCCCGATCCAGGGTTGCTTTTGATACTGTAGTAAAAAATTTCACTTCCAGAGAAAGTTTTCAGAGAAATTTCAGTCTACCAATTAAGTTGTAGAGTACACACAGGAAAAAAATCCTTGACATACAGGAATAAGGTTTGTCGAAGAACTGTTTCCCCTCACTGAAAGCTGGCTTGGTTGCTTGCCTGAGGCTGTTGGTATACTCAGAATGCTTTCTGACTGGGTGCTAAGATATGAATAAGTCATAAGGCATGCCGATAAGTGGGAAACTGAATTGACTGATCGCTAAGCGGGTCAGCTTGCCCAATCCACTTACAGTAGTTTTAGGTCTCCATCAACAGAGATTTACAATAGAGTGGGAGCTGGGAGGAGGAAGTTTGGTCAAGTGCTTTCTTACTGCCTGCGCTGTGACTCTGAGTAAGTGAAGTTTGATGTCCAGTACTATCTGTTGTGCATTTTGGAGAGTACATACACGCGTACAGGAATTTATTTGAGGACAACTTCAAGAAGCACCATGTTTAAGCACTATTGCAATTCTTTTCCAAAATAATTTTCTGAATTGCTTGGAACCATTTGATCCATCTGTATTGAGTGACTTCAGATTTTTATTTTTGTGGCCCTCTGGGAAAAGCCACAATGCTGGATTTCAGTTTCATTGCGTAATTAAGTAAGATAGTTTAGTCTGCAAATGAAGCAAAAACATAGCATGTCTTACATTTAATTTGCATTTTTACCCCTTAGCTTGTGCTCTTATGTAGCTCTTCCTTGTAAGGAGACTTTTTGTTTTGTTTCATTTTTGTTTAAAGACTGTATCACAGCGTTGCTCTTGCCATGTTCATGCTAATGCCCCTGGAATTTTCTAAAAACTCTGTTCCAAAATCTTTGCTAGTGTGACTTTGACTTTAATGGCACTAAGCCATGGATATTTGGCTCAGTTTCCTAGAATTCCACAGTCTGTTGTTAAGATAAACATTTCTAGGTTCCCAAGAACACAGACGCATGTATATGGTAATATACTGGGTATACAGAGTAACCTTTAAACAGCAAATTCTTATTTTCCTTTTTCATTCTCGATGTATACACACAAACTTCAGAAACAGAAAAATGACATGACAGAATAATTGTGCCATTTTTTTAAACTACATCGTAGCACTTTGAGAAGGGCTGTGGGATTTCTCTCTTCTGTTGTAACCATTAACTTCTATGGAAGCCAAAGGGAAGCAGTCCTGTGTTGGAATGGTATGTGTTGAGGTGCACCCTCGTTAGTCAGCAGCTCGTGTCTCAGCTGCTGGGAAGTCCATGTGACCAAGGCTTTGGTATGAGGCCCAGAATTGCTGGTTGTTTAGGAATTCGTTGTCTTGTTACGTCGCTCAACACTGGTACCTAAAGTGACTTGTAACGCCCAGGCATCCAAAAGTGTTGGAGGTCTGGCTTTCTTTTTGCTGAAAAGGGCTGTGATCTGTATTCCCCTAGCCCAAAGCTTTAGAGAGGGGCTATAGTTATAGAGTATGTGACAGAGCTGGGTTCAGTCCTCTCATCTCCTCTCCAACATAATAGTGTATGGTTGAAGGCATTTTTCCCATACGTAACTACTTAAAAATGACAAAAGAAAATGGATGTGAGGCCCAGGGATATTAACAGCCAGTTAAGAAATTGTGGGATAGATTCTGAGGAACTCTGTGCACGTTTTGGGTTGTAAGACAACCTTGAAGCGTGAGGGAGGTTCTCACTGGGTTGTGCTAGTTGCTGGAGCTCCTGGGGAGGCTTACTGCCAGGGAGTGAGGGCCAATGATGCTAGTGTGCCAAAGCAGATCTTAGCATCTTACTTGGAGCAGGAATTGGTGGTCTGACTGTCCTTTGAGGTAAGCTTCCTAATAGTCATCTTTAAAATTGCTTCTAGCAATAGTAGGAAACTTTGAGGTGTTATTTTCTGCAAAAAATGGGAAGTTCTTACTCAACAGATTTTTTTTTTATGTTTTGTTTTATTTTCTTTTTTTTTTCTTTATCATCTTCTTATATGATTATTCAACTTAGTCCAAAGCAATAAACTCAGTCTGAAAGTAAGTGTATCAGGACACAGCAGGTACGGTGCGTGGGATTTTTTTTAGGGCAGTTTGCAAAGAATCTTACTCCTTTTTTCTATCAGCTGGTCCTCTCACCCCTGCTCTCGCTGTCTCTGTGCAATAAGAAATAGTAAAGGAAAGCAGCAGTCTTAGTTCTCTTATGTGATATTTTGTGTAAATCCTTTCAGAAGGACAGCTATTAAAATTTGAAATAATGACACTTCTTCAATCCCATAAAACAGCATTTTTAAAAATTTAAATTATACCAACTCTATGTAGACTCTTAAAAGTTATTGTGGAGGGCGAGAAATTTAAAAAATCCTCCTGTAATAGGAGAAAACCAATACTAATGCAAAACAAGATTAAAATCCCACGCCCCACCCCCCCCCCCCCCACCCCCCCCCCCCCCCGGTTTTAAATCATGATAAATATCTGGTTTTAGTCAGTCTCTTCTTTTGTTTATGGTTACTTAACTAAAACTCTTGGCCCTAATTTGATGGCAATTAGGTTAATTGTATCTTTGTTTAAACAGTAGTAGTGGTGGGGGGAACCACCGTTCTAGCATGGTCTTTCAGCTATTTTCACTGCTTTCCCTTACTCTTTACTGTTGTCTACTGAGGAAGAAGGTATATCTTGGCTGGCTGATCAGGGATTTGGCTTGGAATGGTAACGTGTTTTAATTTAAATATCTTTGCCTGTTGCATGCTGTCTTAGGCCCAGGCACTGTTCAGTAGGTTGTTGGGGTGTTTTGTTTTGCTTTTCACTTTACTCATAGTTAGTTCATGTGTGTTTATTGCATTTGTGCCCCTTTTCTCTGTCCTGCTTCTGGTCAAGTGCTCTCACTGGTTCTTCTTATAGGAAATGAGCTCAGGACTCGAGCAGACGCAGTGGTGTTACCTTCTCTGCTGCATTTCAGAGAAATTGTGGTCCAACTAGTGGAAAAGCAGTATTGGGCACTTAATTATCTTTTGAAAGTCTTTGAGGCTTATGGGGAAGTAAAAAAGTGGGGAGTTTCATGCTTTTTTGGTCTATAAACAAGCAACACTTTTCAAGTTTCTATTATCACTGTTCCCATCCGTGCTATTTGATGTCCTGGTTTGCTGCTAGTGTAATAGTTTCCCCCATACCTGAACTGTTTGACAAGTCTTTGATACTTGCCTTTTTGTTTAGTGGTACGGGGAGATATGCTGGTAGGCAGCATACCTGCTAATGTACTTAAGCTGATGTTCGTGTAGTTTAGCTTGTGTATTGGCTGTGTATGAGGCAGGAGTTCATACATGCTAAATACAACAGCAGTCTAATCACAAATGATTTGATGGATTTTCTTGGGTCTTTTGGGTTGTTTTGTTAAGTCATTCGATCCTTTCCTTCTCTTCAGCAAGTATTGAACCATGCCAGTCTTGTATTGATCTACCTCAGTGAGCACCTTGCACGTGCATGGGTGTGAAGAGAAGTACATGTCTGAGGTGTTTATAGTTTGCATTGCTCTACCTCTGAGCTTTGTTTTGTTACCTGATGCATTCCTCCTTTGACTGCATGTACAGTTTCTCATACGCTCTGGACTAGTGATGGTGGTCAAACAGCTTTCCCTTTCCAAGACAGGTACGCAGCATGTCTAACGTAGATCTCTCAGCCTGTAGTGTGATGTATTGCAGGAAACGGAATGTGCTAATTTTTTAACTGTTTTCAGTTTTATTTGTTCATGGAGGAGGGCAAATTCAGTGGCTTACATCAAATAAAAGGAGAAGGAGCTGTAAAAAGCTGCCAGTGTAATGTGAGGCTTACACAAGGAAGAACTATTTATAGAACCTTGCAATATTTGCCTGAAGGAACTTCAGAGGGGAGAGGGGCAGCATTACATAAAGGCGCTCACAGCTGCGAAGGTCAAAGCCAGGGCTTGTCTTACAGTATGCTTCCACTCTCCCTTGGCCTGAGGGGAGAAGAGACTGATGGGCTCCTTTTGAAGGCCAAATCCTAGTGGGTGAGAAACTGGTTTGTGGAGAACAGTGGGGTGTTTTTCTTTCTTTTCTTTTATTTTCTTTTTTTTTTCTTTTATTGTGCTTTCTATTTGCGATGTTTTGATTTGCATTGCTTTTTGAGAAAACATGACTCTGGCTTGATTGATGAGTTAATGGTCAAACAAGGCCAAACAAGGTCACAGCAGCAGCTTTGGGGACCTTGAGAGTAAGGTTTTATGCTTTACATGTTTATACTCTCATTTAAGCATTTTTTTGGTTATTGCTGCAGCTATTCTGGCTTTTGTTCTCTGGTGGTGAATTTTTTAGTCTAAATGACTTTGCCATGCCATGGGCAACTAGCCAGGTATTGTTCTGGTTTTGGATGCTTTCATCTGCTTAATACTTGTTGGTGATGAGGCTTTGTAAAAAGTGATTCTAGAAACCCTTCAAATCTTTAGCTTGAAAATATTCTTTAATGGTCTCATAGGCAGAAAAGCCCCTTTTTTGAGAGGCATACCTGAGAAGGTCCTTCATAGCACGTGAAGTAACCACTGGGTGTTGATATTTCTCTGAAGATTGCATTTGGCCAAAGAGTTCTTAACCCCACTATGAAGGAAAAAAAACCAAAACAAAACATGGAATGTAGTTTAAATGTAACATAAGGCTTGAGTAAAAGGGTCTGTGTGATGTTGAGATAGCAGATGGCTTTGGTGTGACTGCCTGGGTCACGGGATACAAACGCACTGTTAAGAAGGTGAGGCAGTGTTTCCTCCAGGGTAATTAAAACTTTGGATAAGGGTCCAAGATGCCTGTCCCTTTAATTTGCTGGTAAAATAATGGATCTCTTAAAAACAAGTACAGCATTTCTCATGTTATATGTAAAGTGTTTGAAGGTAAATAAACGGCTTGTCACATTCTGTCGTTCATCTATTACACTTTGACTGTTTATGTCTCCCTAGCTAGAGATTTAACTAAGCAGCTAGCATTCTGCGTATTTAAAAGCCAGAACCCTATGGTTTACAAGAGGGTATACAATACAAGACAAGATTAAAACAACTCAGTAAATTATTTGGGATCAAATTCAGTCTTTATACTGAAGTCTTTATACAGTTTAGTGATAGTATATATGTGTGTGTGAGTAAAAGCCAGACCTGTTGCAAATGGTTGTTTTTTTTATGGTCTGACAAAGTGTTTAAATCTATGTAGGCATTTTGACTGGCTTTTGAGCCCACCCGCTCAGTGAACAAATTGGTTTTAAATTTAAAAAAAATGCAAACGTTTGTAGATGCAAAAGGTGAATTAGTAAAGAAATAAGCAAGTTGAATGCTTGAAGCAAGTCTTATTAAGTTGCTTTGGTCAATTCAGTGATGGTTTTGCAAAACACAGACTGAAGGCTGAAGTACCTGAATTACAGAGGGTAGGCCAGCATGTTAATCTGTTTCACAGATTAGACAGACATATAAACTGGCTTTGATTTGCTCCAGTGTCTACATGGGGCATTTTGCATCTGAAAAATGTTTTTTCATGTCAATATCAAAGCTTGAGGGCTCTTCTTAAAGAGCTTAGTAAAACTTAGCAGACTTAGTAAAACAGAGGTTAGTGGACTTACCAAGTAATGTACAAATCAGGGAAGAACATGTTTGGTGGGACTCTTGCAAGTACATTAAAGGAGGGAATTTGCGCACCCTGAAACCCTCTGAAGTATTTAACCATCAGTTAGTAAATGAGAATTAGTAAATCAGTAAATGAGAATACAGGATCAGAGCCCTGTAGCTCCAGGCAGATGCTAAGAGTGGAAAGTGCTCTCTGTCCCTTGGTACCCTGAGGTTCTGTCTAAATTAGCAAATAATTTGGTCAGTAGGGATGGATGAGTAGATCAAAGTTGTTGGCACTGAAGCTACTTAAATCTTCATTACTGGTTTGGGTGGGTCACTTTAGGTTAGATTTAGCTTGTCACCTTAGGCTGAATGTCCCACTTACCTGTGCAGTTTGAAGCTTTCTGAAGGAGAAAATGTCATAGGTATGTGCCAGATGACCTTGCAGTGATGAAGCCCACAGGGTTATTTGAGGTCTCATGTCCCTGTTTGGCAGCAGGTTGCATTTGAAGTGCATCTTGGAGAAGAGTTTTCAGGTTCTCTTACTCAAAGGGGAATTGATTGTTCATGGGCACCAAAGTTGTTCTGAAAAACCAGCTGTCTCACAGTAAATGGTTTTGCTTCAGAACTGTGCTGCTGGTCTAAACCAAATAGTTAAATTAAGTATGAGACTATGCCTAGCAAGAGGATGACGTGGAAGAAAGGGGAAGATTTTAGTTGGAAGCACTAGAAAGATATTTTTCTCCTCTTTTAAGGAAATATTTCTTTAAACTTGCAGGTGTTTGCAGCAGTCAAGCCGCCACTTTTGACTGCTGAATAAAAGTGTTATTTGAAGCACAAAATCTGAGCTAGATAAATAACTAAAAATTGTTCGAAGGTTAGTAATCACCATAGTGTGCAGCCTGTGACTCTGGGGTGGCAAGTTATTTGTAGGAGTCCCAGCCCTTTTGAGACTACAGTGAATTGCTGTTGCTGAAATCCAAGATGGTGATGGGAATAATGTTACAAGGTTACAAATGTATTTATTGTCATTGCTGGGCTCTGGGAAGGCACATGGCTGAATAGCTCCATGTCTCTTGCCGCTTTCGCGGAAGCGAGGATTACTTTAACTCATTCGTGTCTTTAGATTGAGAGTTAAACTGTGTTTAATCCTGAATGCAGAAGAACTTTGTCTCAAATGGTTGTGAAGCAGCAAGTGGTTTATTTTATTTGCATTTGTATGAAATATGCGGTGTATGAAACTCAACCCCCTTCCTCCAAAACACACTGCAAACAAACAATGAAGTCATTTTTTAACGGCCAGAACCCGGAAATGGCTGGCTGATGTGGAGATTTTTTTTTCTTTACCTCAAACCCCTCAAATCTTGGCTGTCGTCTGATGTAAATATGTGTTAGCCTTGAACTGCTTTGCCTGGGTACTTACAGCTGGATAACTTTTTTTTTTAAGGTGGAGTGCAGTGCTGGCTAACCACAGCTCAATTATAATTTGGCTTTTGGAATGTGGGCTGCCACAGGTACCCTGCAATTAATACCCATTGTACTTCTTAGTTAAGTCTTAGTTACACCACATAGTCTGAACAATTGTGTAGATGTACTATTAGATGACAATGGTGTTTGGTGTGTATATAGAATTTAAGCTCTTCGGATAGTAATCGTGCAGGCGCCATATTTTAAGCATTTATTGGGTTAGACCAAAATCTGGGTTTTGTACAGAGGAAGAGTGCAGGAGCAAGTCTTTGTACTTGTGTCATTGCTCTTATACAGTGAAAGTTTTGAATGAGTGCCTTTAACAAACAGTGTGCAAATAAGGGTGGGTTGTTTTTTTTTTTTTTGAGAAGAAAATGGCCTGGTTGAAAACCATTCCCTTAGATGATAAGGGAATTGTGCTTTTTCTGCAAAGAGTTTTACACTGAAAAATTAAGTTCAGACATTCCAAATTAAACAGACCTGGACCTAAAAAAAAGTATTTATTGGCCCCAAACTGTCATTGTATTTAGAGTGGTAGTAATGATGCAATACAGCTCACTGTGACAAAATCTGAGTTATGTCATATTAGGTAGAAGAGTTATTTAAATCCTGTGCACGGGCTGCTGTTGACATGCACAGTACAAAGAATGAAATGCATTGAATTTTCATTAAGAAAAGTCATAATCTGACTTACACATTGTGTATTTATTTGGATGTCAGAAGGAGTAAACATGAAACACTGCAATAACAATTTGTATCATTTTCTTGTTATGAATACTGTATCTATAGGTGTGACTGACTGAAGAATAATATTAATGTTTCATATTTCATGGGCATAGTAGCTACAACGTCTGTTTCTCTTCATGGCTGTTTTGGTGATCTGGTAAATATTGCTCAACTGTAATTTGTTTTTCTTTTCTGCAATAGGAAGATTGAGATGAAAGTTTAAAGGAAAAGTATGTGCCCCTGGATTAGGTGATAATATTTGCCGTGCAAACAGTGCCTCTATGGGTTTGATAGACAGAGTCTGAACAGCATTTTTCCACTGTGTTGAAATTGAGGATATTAAATAAGTCAAAGGGAGAGGGCATACACATTTATGCGTGCTTTGTTCCCTTCTTGATACAAGGTTTTAAGATTAAGGCAAATTCTCTTCCCTTATCCAGAACTTTATTTTCTCATGCAGATCTTACATGAGTTTCTGCAGCAGACCAGGCAAACTGACTACTGTGGATTTTGAGGGAAGTGGTTTTTGTTGCTTGTTTGCTTTTTCAAGCTCCGCTTGTTTATGGTTTCTGTAAGTGCCAACCCTAAAACAGCTTGTGTGAAAGAAGAGTGGGAATGACTTTTTGTTTCTGAATGTGTCTCTGTATTTACTTGTTCTTAACAGTGACAAGGCAGAAGCTGTTGGATCCAGGGTAGTTTATGAGGGGGAGAACTTGTTCCACGGTACCTCACTGGGGTGCATGTTGAACTGGGTGAAGGGGGAGAGGTGAAACTCATTCAACACAAACTTGTAATGCAACTTGCAATGTTATGGCCAAAAGTGTTTTTGGTGAGAAGCGTCTGGGAGATAAAGTGGTAAATGAGTAAAGGTGATCAGGTATGTCAGATGTTGAATGTCAGTGTGTCCAGAAAGGTTACCAGATCTCTGATTCCCAAAACTCACTTGAAGTTTTTTTACACACAAATCACACTTTGGTTATCAGTGCTGTTTCATTTGGCAGTGTTGTTATGTCGCTGGTTTCCTGTAGTTGCTAAGGCAGGGCATGGGGAGGAGGGCAAGAAGAGACGAGGAGTCCTGTTAATACTTTCAGTTACTTACTCCCAGACGTGCCCTTGTTCATAACAACAGACTTATCTAACAGTTTCCCAAAACAAATGTGATTCACAGATGCGCGGTAGCAACTAGGAAAAAATGGAGCCTTTTAATCAGCCAGTCTATGCGTTTCCAGTGTATTTTGTTGTTTATAACTTAAGGTGTTTCTAACCTCAATGCA
The DNA here is from genome assembly GCF_963924245.1 of Chroicocephalus ridibundus. NCBI lineage: Eukaryota > Metazoa > Chordata > Aves > Charadriiformes > Laridae > Chroicocephalus > Chroicocephalus ridibundus. The sequence goes on from NC_086285.1 coordinate 49,666,102, forward strand.
GAGGGGAAAGCAATGATTTGCATTTTGATTCCAACTTCATTTGAACAACTAATTTCTAATATCAGTAATCTCCCTCTTCTTATTCCTAAAGATCCACTTGAAAGGGGACCATTTTAAAAATAATCATTACAAGTGACCCCATTGTTCTTTTCAGTATGTACTGTGATAGCACAGGAATAATGGATGCTCTTTTGGGGGTAACCATAAGATTTTCTGTTTAAGCTCTCGAGTGAAACTTTCTGCAGCTGCCACAGTAGAGTACCATTTGTACGAGAGTATGGGTGTCATAAATTTATCATTTGATCTGTTCCTTTAGCTATTATGACTATTACAAAATACAGATTTTGAGCCTCTCAATATGAGAACTATTTCCAGGTTAGGTGATACCATGCATAAATTCAAGTGTATGGAATTGAGGTAGACTTGATGAAATGTCATTCTGCATATCAGGAGGTTTTTATTTCCCCAGAGTTAATATTGCCCATCCGTTTTCCGGTTGTGGTGTTCTGATTTCTGTGTAAACAAGTCCTCCTCTGAGAGGGGGAGATAATTTCTTTGCTGTTCTTATGCCTGTGGTGAAAGGGAAAAACAGGCTAAGAAAAGATGGTGCCGGTACAGTGTTACAACTTTGCAAGATTTCTCTGAAGTTTACTCCCAGAAGGTTGAGAAGGTCTAAATGAGCCAAGGTGGGTGGACTATGCTTACATCAAGTTGGGTTAGGCAAAAATCTGGATGTTTAATCAGCCATTAGTTAATAACACTGTACAAGGAATACCAGTTTCCTACGTGACGGTGCAAAGATAGGCAACTGCTTTGTGAAGACTGGTTTTTAGTATTTGCTGAATTCGTCACGTTTAAACTAATCTTTAAGGAAAAGAAGATCACCTATTCTGACTTAAGCCGTTTGGAATGGCTTGAATTGAAAGTTTGTTTCTTTTGTGTGTTGCAGACTTCCTGAAGCCAACTTTAGCAAAGAGAAAGAGTTCTGTTTCTGCCAGCCAGACCCAGTCTCCAGTGCTGGTCCCCCTGATGGCAGTTTGTACAACCCTGTGAAACCTGCCAAGCTGGACGCCACAGCTTTGCACGACTGCACTTTGGCCGCCACTGTGCCTCCTTCGGAGCTGTCGAATCATGCAGTCCTAGCCTGTGACACAGGCATTCATGAAGAGCACTATGTAAGTGAAGCAGTGGAAGATGATGTGCCAGACTGCAGAGAGTACAGAGATGCCTGCACCATTACTGGTAAGCAGTCAAATCTTTTATCTTGGGAAGAATATGGAAATGTATAGTTAAACTTCTGTTCTTAAGCTGTTGGTGGAGATACCTGGTTCACGGACAACGCTACTGCTGTTCTGTGCAATTTTTCTTGTTTAAGAAGTGATTTCACAAGCATCTGCGTTTTTCAATGAAAGCACTTTGTAAGGTTTAAGGTTCTTGCAAATAGGCTTGACTAAACAAGGATACTATACTTTTATGACTGGGAAATTGAACCATTTGAAGGTTGTTTGGAAAATAAACCAACTGAAAGTCAGGAACGAGGGGATGGAAATATTGCAGCTTAAAATTATGGAATGGTTGTCCTCATGTTCAACATAACTTAGATTTTTATGTTGATACAAGAAGTGCTTTGTGGAAGAAGGGGATGGGAGAAACAGTACATAACAAGTTTTGACTGTACATCTTTTTGCTTCTTAAAACCATTCCATTTTTGTCACATCAACTTTTATAGTTCCAGAACTAATGTGTAAGGAACAGCTTCTTCTGCATTCTTGCATGAAAGGTTAAATGACTTTTTATCATAGAGTTCATACAAATAAATGGAATATGTGTTTAAGTGTGGTATTTTAAATAGAATTAGATTTTTAGTGATGTGGTCAGCTGGCCCAATTTTTTTGTGTTTGAATAATCACTGTAACTCAGTTTAGTCATGGATATGGTTATGAAATGACAGACAGTTTCCATTTCAAATGCATGGTTTGTTGGCTGAGCTGTGAAGCTTCTTTTAGCTTGAAGTGACCTTGCCAGTTCCAAGGTCTTTTGGGAATGTTTGAGAAGTCAGCTGAGTTTTCGGGAGGGACAAATGAGAGGGCTGAGAAAAATATATCTAATTGACTGCCAGACACCTTTTATCCTCAGTTACTTCCAACCATTTCTAGAATTGTCTGTAGGTCAGAGAATTAGTTAATGGTGACCGTCAACAGATACTTTTGTAGTATGCCTTAACTTAGCTCAGCCCAACTGCTGTGTAGTTACTAAGGGTTGGTATTCTGAAAAAACAAGATAGAAAGAAGGGAAGAGATGGTCTGCATGTCTATCCCTATGCCCTTGAGAAGACAAGCAGCAGGATTAACACTGAAGTCAGTTTCAGTTGGGTATGCTTCTACATAAAATAAATGTTTTGTTAACAGAAACTAACCCCCCATCCCTCCTCCCTTGTATTCATGGGTTTAGAACTTGTTTATCAATGGGTTGCTCTTCTGACTGCCCTCTAGGTGTTTGCTTGGTAGGTAGACTGGAAACTTTTGTTATCTAGGTGCATTCCTGGTAGCATAACTGTTTTCCAGGCCCCTTGTAGAAGATCTTTCTTGCAAGTTGTTCTGTTATCTGTGTCCTTTCTCCCCACCCCTCCCTCCCCTGTTAACAGGAAGATATTATAGTTTTCTGTTTCTGACTCCAAGTCCAGACAACCAGCTTCCGTGAATCAAAATGCCTTCTTGATTTTGGTTCCTTAAAAGGCAAGACAAACTCTGTCTTACTTTTTTGATTTTTAAAAGTAGTTTTTGTTAAATGGAGGCCAGTGCATGTCTTTCTACCTTACATTCTTTCAAGCTTGATGTAGTTTCCAAATCTCTTTCTTCTTGCTTAGTTGTCAGCCAAGCGTGGTTTACTGATTGCTTCTATAATGCTTTTTTTATGAATTATCTGTTCTGGTGCAGGAAATCTGTGCTGTTTGTAGCCTAGAGACAACATGGTAAGACTTGCAGTAGAAATAGTGGTGGCTCTCTTTGCTGTGCTTTTTAAAGGTGTCAAAGGGCACAGACGGGGAGTTAGGAATTGGTCTCGTACTTCCTTTGTAAAATCTCTGCTTTGTGAGTGGTACTTGCTGGTATGCAGTGTATACTCTTGAAACAAGCAGAGGAATAAGGGTTGTAGGAGGCTTTAACATGAAGCCTTTGTGTAGGTCTGACTGACAGGTTAGCACTATTTACACTTGTAAGCTATTTAGTGGGAAAGAAATTGCTCTTATCAAGTCTGCATATACCATAATTATTCTTCTGATGCCAAGCCTTGACTCATCCTAAGGCAGACATGTTCAAATTCATCAATCAGAGTAATCTATTTTCTTTTAGTCTAAGACTAACACCTAGGGCTTATTGTAAAAGTCATCTGCAAAAGTTCTTGCAAATAAGGGTTTGAACAGTTAAGAAAAAACTGGGAAACTGAGTCACAGTGCTGTGTGGCGATGCCTTCTGAAACGTAACCACCTAATGGTAATGTAATTGGAGTTGACTCTGATACAACTTAAGCCTAAGAACAAATTATATGATGTGCACATTTTGCTTTTTAGCTTTCAAGAGGGACATTGGTGTTCAGAGAATTTAAAATTCTTACTGTTTTCTTCCCCCCCTTTCTATTTGCTGGAAGTAGAGGCACTCTGGTGTTCTGTCAGCAGCACAGTTTTTCCTATCTGGGACCTGAGAGCAGATGTAATGTAGACGAGGGTGGATTGCACATTCTGATTGTGCTGAGCATGTTTTCCTGGATACAGGGTTGGCTTAAACATTTCCTGTCCCCAAACCACCCCAGAATTGTGCTTGTGCAGATTTCTGTGGGAGTGCAACTGGAGGTATTTTAAGCAACTGGTCTGGATAGAATCCCTCCCTGGCTTTTGTGGCAGAGGGGAGATGAGGGTTATTTTTTTAGCTAAGTCGCACCTCTGATCTGTTCTACAGTGTGGCCTAAAAGCAGTTACGTTGGCATAACCAAGGGAATGAGCATTGCAGAAGTGGGCCTGGGTGACAAAAACCAGTGAGGTGAAAAGTTTCTTTAAGCCAGTGTTATCTCTGAGTGGGGGACAGCACCTTAAAAGACAACTACTTTCCCATTGAATTTAATAGTAAAGCAATCCAAAACTCATAGTTGCCACAACTGAAGTGCAACGCCTGTGCAAGTAGATGCTTCTGAATCGGTGCTAATTTGAGGATAGAAGGGCAAATGAAATAGGACAATCAATTTATTTAAAAAAAGAAAAAAAGTTATTTGTGAGTGTTTTAAGAGATGTAATTAAAAAAAAAAGTTACTGGTAGAGCATGTATTTTCTAAAAACTAATAGTAGTAAACCTGAAAATGGGTTCAGTAACTGCTGTAGTAGATTTTTTTTTTTGTAATTATTACTTAATTTTGGCTTTTATTAGTAAGATTTAATAGACAAATTCAATGTAGCCTGACTTAACAGAGTTTCTACAGCTGTCACTTGTGGAGCTCCTGCAGGTAAATGGGCAGGAGGAGACTTGGGTCCTGAGGTTGGTGGAGAGTGGGGCAGCACCGTGTGACATGGAGTGTCAAGCTGCCACTACATGTGTGGGGCACCATTTTGTCACGGTTGTTTTTTCCTTTGGACTTTTCTTTTTCTTTCTGCAACCATTCATCTGAGGAAGATAGGAATACGGATGTAGCACCATCTAGTGTCCCTCTTGCTAGAAAGGGAATCGAAGGGCTTTTCAAGGTGTCCATGTCTTTCCTGTTAATTGCAGTGCAGACCTGGCTACTTCCCGTCAGGCATTGATGGAAATGGCAACTGGGGTCTGGGGGCTTCCTTCTCTGTCGAACACCCACCATCTCATTTTTTTGTAGAGCAGGAAGGGCTGTCATCTTGACATGATGAAGCGTAGCATTACTAAGTTGCTCAATAGTCCAATTTTGTGAATTATAAAAGCCTCTTAGTCTGATTGCCTTTTTTCCTTGTCCATCAACTGCTGTCAGACAAATCCTGTCCTTCTGGAAATGGAGAGTACAGTGGGGATGGAAGTCTGAAACACCACTGAAGTTTAGATTTACTCTTGTGATGGATGTCTGCCTGCCAGAGGTTTTGGGGTTTGGTTTCTTTCTTTTTTCCCTTTGTTTCTCTTAAAACACGTGCAACACAGTATCGTTAGCCATCTTCAGTAAGTTAGCTTTCAGTCTGTTTTCTCATGTCTGAAGACTTGCTATTGGCAATCATTTTGGCATGATATATTTTGTAATTCAAGAGCTAACTGCTTAATATGCCACCTAGGTTTCCTTCATGCTTCTCTGAAAAATGAGAGAATGAATGGACTGTGATTTAAATTGCCTAGCTCCTTCATTAGTTTGCATGATTCACTTGTTCACTGTACCAATTACTCTTTCTGAATGCATGTAGGAATGTGTTTTCTGGCTGTCCTGTTCTGGGCAATTCCCTGAGGGTTTTTGGGAAATCTTTGTGGTGATAACGTGTTTTGTGTCTTATTTTGTTTGTAATTAACACAAAGGGTTTTTTTTGTTTTGTATTTTTTTTGTTTTACGTTTTGTGTTTTTTTGTTTGTTTGTTTGTTTTTTGTTTTTTTTTTGTTTTTTTTTTTTTTTTTTTTAAAGAAAACACAAAGTTACATCACTGGATGGGTCAAACCATGGAATTTTTTTTTCTCTCAGCTGGGAGGTATCTCTGAGAGGAACTGGTATTTTTTGACCTTGCAGATAGTGTAACTTCTACCTTACTGCAATGATGGGTAGTCATAACATCCAGAAAAAACAACTTTTTCTTGCTCTCAAGCCTCACATAATCTCCTAGAAACAAAGATATTCAGGTGCAGAAAGTTTTCTCTGTTTTTTTTTATCCCACCTCTATCTTTATTCAGGCTTTAATTATGTTCTTATATGAACCAGAACTACTGTTTTCTACCATCAAATGTTACCACTCTTTGTGCCAACCTCAGCCAATTTTGATGGCTGACTGATCCCACAGATAACCAGTGTAATTCTGACTATTTTTTCGTGCAGTCAATTTTAAAGGGTGTGCCTATGGCCTATAGAATTTCCATTCCAGTTCCACCATCCCATTCTAAGTTCATGTTTTTGTTTGAAAGGCTGAATTTCTTTTCTTTCTGTTCCAAGTCTGATGAAACGTGACTGTCCCAAGGTAACTCCTTAAGGATTTTGGTAATACAGGTTTTTGCTAGAATGCTTTACAGTAGAAAACACTGTAGTTGCGGCTGTCCTGCTTTGGGTGCATGAGATACCGCCACATCTTGCGTGCTTGGTATTCTGAGAATATTGAACAGATTGCTCTGGTTGTGCTTGATACCTGTTACAGGCTGGGTGGTTGTCCTCTAAGCACTAAATGGTTACAAAAGTATTGATAAAGTAATAACAGCTTTGAATGGCTTCCCTCTATTGGAACCTCTCTGAGTTCTGTTGTGGTTACCTTTCTCTTTTAGTGGTTGTTCCCTACATGGCATAAACTTGCTCTAGCACTTACTTCTTTTTCAGTTCCTTTTTTGGGGTGGTACTTCCATGTTTTTCTCAGTTTTGTTGGTATGAGAGAAGAGGTGTAAGATACTGCTTGGTGGAGCTGGAACTCAAATGAAGAACATGAGAAATGATCTCCTGGGTTGGACCAGCTGGCTCAGGACTGTGTTTCTGACTCCAGCAACAGCAGAGGCTGGATATGGAGAGCACGTGCGCAGCCACTCTCAGTAGTTTATTCTTAGCAGAAGTACCCCCGTAATGCAGGGATATAGAGGATACGTCCGTGCCTTGTTCTTTTAGTGTCTACTTAGTGTTGGACCTTGTCCGTGACTTTGTTGAAAACCTTTCTGAATCTGCTGATTGTGTTACCATGCAAGTTCATGGTTTTTGCTGGCTGTGTGCAGCGGTACTTAAACCAGTCTCCCACTGGTTTCTGCCAGTATTTGTTTTTATAGTTATGCAGGGTTTGGTGAAACTGTTCTTCATTCCCATTTTGAAAAACCTCCGTCATTTTCACATCCCAGCCTTCTCCTCTCCAAGCTTTTGCAGTCTTTTCTTTAAAAGCTTGAAAACATGGGCTCTTACCTCAGTCCATTTACTTTGCTATTACTGTCACCAGTTTCATCCAGTAAGCTTGATCTAACTGTGGTCTCTTCTCGCTCTTCTTTCCTGCCACTTCCAATAAGCAGCTATTGCTAAATTCTGAGCACTCTTTCTTTCTCTAAAGTATGCCAGAAATGCTAGTCCTATTAAAATGAGATAGCTCCCACAGCATGACTGGAACTATTCTATGAGTCTGACTTTAGTTCTGTACAGCGTACTCTAACAAAATGATCTTATTGTCCATGCCTGCTGCATCGTTGCCTCTGAATTTTCTGGATGGCTTTGGTGGATTCTCAGTCAACTTCACACAGCTGCTTCTTCCCCCCGCTGCTTCCCATCCATTATTTTCCAGTTCTTACCCTTTGCCAATAACTTAGTGTTTTTCCTGATTCCTCTCCTGTGACAGGTTGTTAATGCTACCTCTTAGTCTGTATCCCAGGCATACTTTTTTTTTTCTTTCAAATAATATATTTTTGTGTTTTGGTGGATTTTTTTTTGTTTGGTGGGGTGTTTTTGTGATTTATTTTTTTTTTTATTTTTTATTTCTCTAAGCAGAATTCTGCTGCTACTGCTATGCTTCTTATCCAGCCCTCTTGCTTACTTATATCGTACTAGGAAGAGGAGTGTATGGTTTTTAGTGTAAACTGTCAATTCTAGAATCACTGTAAAATCAACTGTGGGAATTGCTGAAGTTCAGTGGGACATCTTTTAAATTTGTTTCTAGATTTCCCTTGTCTAGGGAAACACTTGTCATTCCTAAATGTCTACTTTATTTGGGGTAGGACAGAATGAGAGCAGCAAGTATTCATCAGTGTTCTGGGTTTGTTCTTTGGAGAAGGAACTCCTGAAGGCAGATGGCTGGTGAATTTTTCAGGGTGTTTTTTCATTTTATGTTTTTTGTTTTCCTGTTGCGGTGCACTTTAGTACTGGAAGACTAAAAAGCTACGCTTGATTATTGATGTATTTAAATATGTACAAATACTTTTATTCCATAATTCACCTCCATAACATGCTAAATGAGTGCAGCTTTACCTTTCTCCCTCAATGTATGTGTCCATCACGAATCAACAAATTTTCCCTTTTAAAGTCAACATCTGTAAAGAGCAAGCTACATGAGAATTATGTTTTGCTTGTGATTCTAAAGATTCATTGACAGCCATTGTTTAGGGGCTGGCACATTTTGTAGTTGGGCTGAACAACAAGCAAAAGCAGGACAATTGCTTTTCAGGCTTTTCCGTACTCAGTGATCTATCAATGGATTTTTGAGACATTCTCAGTCTGTCTTGGCAGCTGGAAGATTCTAGTCATTAATGAATGTGTTTATTCTTACTGCTGTTGAACAGAGCGTTGCCAGCATGCATTTGATACATGAATAGCTTTTGTTCTTGCTCTAGAAGAATAGCTGTGGTGGTGGAGTTTCCTTTTATTTTCTGTTTAATGTAAAAATAAAAGCATGAATATGGCTACACTTATCTACAGGGAGAAACATTTCCCTAATGAAGCAAAATTCATTTAAATTTATGGCATAATGTACAGTAGGGACCTAATAGTTTAATGGCCTCTTATCACCAAGATCTGTCTCACCTTTTTATACTCAGCAGGAATGTGTATGTAGGATAAAACCAAAGCAAGGAGACTTTAACCTAATAAACAAGGACATTCCTCACATTGGAACTGCAGTTTCTAGTGGTTTTATCTTTGTTAGTTTAGACATTCCCAGCTTTGTCGGGATCTTTATTTGACGTGTTTGGCTAAGCCAGGTTTTCTCCCAGCTTACTTCTTCAATATGCTTTCAATTGCCAAATTTAAGTAGAATTTCCTACCAAGGAAGGTAATGTGCTGGAAATACTAGTGCTCTCTGTACCCAAAAATGCAGCTGTAGGCTGAGCCCAGTGACCTATCTGAGAAGACAGTTCTGTGGCTTGTCCACTCCACAGACAGGCTTGGCCAGTGTCTGCTGTGGCAGAACTGAAGGAACAGCATTTTTTCTTCCACTTCAGCTGGCAGCCTGGTCAATGTAATGATTTTTCCTGCACAACGTTATTCTTTTGGATAATATTGAACAATCTGATCCTTCGTACCAGTCCTCCTTTGTAGCAAAGGAAGAACTGTGATTACATTCTGTGCAGATTCTCCACCCTTGCACAAATCCTTTAAAATTTTTGGGGAGAAGGGAAACTTTCTTTTCCAGTTATGAAGCTGGATTTGTTTAGGGGAAAGAGGGTGTGAGAGGGGAAGAAAAGCAAACTCTTGGAAGTCTTTCTCCTTTCAGCTCCTATCCTTGCTCTTATAAGCAGATGTTTATATGAATTAAAATATGAAACGACAGATAACTGAAGTTAACACATGATATTATATAGAGATGATGATGAGAATCCCTGTTTGGGTGCGTCATTCTTCTCCATGGGCTGGACTTCTCATCCAGAATTCCTTTGCCATGATTGAATGTGCCCACTTGGCTACTATAAATACTGCCTTGCCTTTCCTGTGGTGCCCTGCCTACACAAGGTGTGAAGCCCAGTTGAGATCTATGTGTGGGAGAGAATAAGTGCTGTGGGCGGTACTGAGTTACAGGTCAGCTGAAGCCTCACTGTGACAGCCCAGAATGGGAATATCCGAGGTTGGCAGGGGTCTTTTATGTTCCCATGGAAGATTGGATTTTGTGCAGTATTTTCTGTGTTTAGAGGCAGAAGAACCACTGCTTAAATATAGGTTTGGTTAGAGGTGTGGCAGGACCTGCAATTCCAAAATCCTGTCATGCCAGTCAAGTCACAGAAGCTGCCATGGCTGTTTGAGGAGTCTTGAGTTTTAAAGGTATGGGACAGCTTTCTTGTTGAAGAGGTTTTCTTCCAGCAGTTTGACTTTGCAGCCAGCAGTGAAACTTCTGATGTGCAGGATGCTAAGGCTGTCTTTCCCTTTGGGCAAGTCAGTGAGTTGGGAGGACGGGGAATTTTCTTTTTATTAGAAGTAGTTTTCTTTGCCCTAGAAGCTAATCACACACTTTACATAAATACACGTGTATTGTGTGTGTGCAGTCCTGAGTTCAGCAGTAGTATTTGTAAGACTTCAGTATAATTAGCCATATTTTGGTCATCCTAGAACTGAAATTGAATAGGAATACGGCGAGTTCTGGGGTTTTGCCTACTATAGGTATATGTGTAGAGTAATTGTTAAATAATGTTGAAGAAATACTTGTAATTCTGGACCCCAGTTAGAACTTAATGCATGTGTCTGTGGAGCTCAAATAATGAATAACTACAGGCTATGTTTCCCTTTTCAGTAGACTAGCTAGCAGCCAAATTGCAGGGTTGAATTTTCTTATCTACCGTTCTGCTTTTCAGTTTTGTGTAAATCTGTTCACAATGGTAACGACTATTTTACTCCATTCCATGATTGTCTAAATGGACAGAAAGCATTGGGCAAATGAGGCTATCGGGCTGCCACAAGCAGCCAGGAAATATCTGCTGGAAAAGCATTTAGAGAAAGACCCATCTTTCTTGCTACCATCCCTGGAATATGATTAGGCTTTAGGCTTGTGGTCTGCTGAGAAAGGAGAATCCTGATGTAGTTTTGGCCTCTCTTGGTTGGTTGTCAAGCTAGATTATGTGACTTTTCTCAGAAGGAGTTTCCAGAATTTTCTCAGCTCAATGGCATGGGATGACTTTTTGCATTATGGAGTTGCACATTTCTTAATTTTAAAAATGGGGGAGGTACTGAATAATCTGAGAATTTTAAACAGGGCACTTCCTACTTAAATAGTAGAAAATGTAATGCTCTCTTGTGTGGTGGTACATGTACTATAGAATTTTATGCCATTTTACATACAGGGATAGAAAATTTGCCAAGTGCTTACTGATCCTTGGTTTCTGAGAAGGGATGCAGACTTTCAATTTGTGTTCTTTGTGTGTATATGCATCACATGAAGCAAAATCAGCACTCTAGATTCACTCGTATTTAGCATGAAATAGCCCCAAGTTGATGAACTTTAATTTCTTGTGTTACATGTGGCTGGACTTTAGCCTCCATGTGGTAGGCCTGTCCTCCAGAGAACCTACCTTTTACTTAACTAGTAAGGAGCCAGCACTGGAACCGACCCTTTTCAGGTATTGTGTGCTTTTTTCAAAAACTATTTATTGACCGGCCATTTTCAAAGATTTTTTTTTTTTTTTAAGTTTCTTTGTTTTAAACTTTAGAGAGCTAAGTATCAAGGGGGAGCGTAATACGTGTGTGGGAAATGGGACAGAATTGAAAACTAGGGAGAGGAGTAGGTGGCTCTGTGAATTAAAGTAGTAGACTTCTTCATTCTTCCTGCTTTCTCCAGGGAGTTTCCCTGTTTCTCTCATCTAATTTTGTTACTGTTCTCTTCTGTACTTCCCTTTCCTCACCTGCCTCAAAAGCTTGTGACAAGTTACCATGTTTTAATTCTGTTGTGGGCAGTGAAAGAATATGCCTGAGAGTGACTACTGAGGTCTGTTTAGTTTGTTTTTTTGTTTAAGAAGGAGATAATTAGCCATATTTTGGACATCCTAGAACTGAAATTGAATGGGAGTATGGTGAGTTCTGGGGTTTTGCCTATTACAGGTATATGTGTAGAGTAATTGTTAAATAATGTTGAAGAAATACTTGTAATTCTGGACCCCAGTTAGAACTGTCCCTTCTGACAGTCCCAGACTTTAGGGACTTTAGGCTGTCCCTTTCTGGCTGTGGGATGAGTACAAGCTGCTGGGTGGCAATGCAGCAGAGTCCCCTGGAAGATGTTCAGGGAGGGTGTATCATCAGGGATACAACCTGATGACCAGAGCTTGTGTTTTGAAAGGTGCCAAGCCAGATCAGCACTTCCCCTAGGTCACACCTGGAGTGTAGTTGTTCTGCTGGACACACCGCTTCTGTACAGCAATTGTTTCGGAGGAAGCACTTCAGGGTAGCACAGCTGCTTTGAGCTGTTTGCAAGGTGTTAGCCTCCATGAAGCCCACAACTCTGGAGCACAGTGCTCTGGGGATGATGCTGTCTCTGCGTAGTTTTGTTGTGGTCTTTCTTGTCTTGACTTGTGTGTTCTGGCTTCTCCCTTCTTGAGCACACCCCGACCCTAGCATGGTTCATGGCAAGGTTGTGTTTATGAGAAATTGTTTTACTTCATTTACAGCAATGGGCTGTAAATGAGAAACTGGCTGACAAAATGTCATTGGTGGTTTGGGGGTTTGGGTATTAAGGCACTTGTTAACACCAGGTGGCAGCATCTCCTGCCAGCAGGTTCTGTAGAGACCTGGAAGTCCTTTTAACCTTGAAAAGAGAGCCTCTGCTTGAAAACAAACCAATAAAACCATAAATATTGTGGCTGGTTTGCAAAAGAATTCAGACAGATCCAAACTAAATATTTTGTGTTCCATGCAGTGACTCTACTTATTAGCTATGTTATATTGTGTTTCTAAAAACTCCTGCAAATGACAGATTTTGAGATTTGTAGGGTTTGTCTTCTCTGTGCATGTGTTTTGTATATGTTTGAGGTTTTTTTTTGGTTGGTCCTGTGTCCCCCATCGTGTGTCTTGTCCTGTGTCCATCTGTGTCCTGTACCCCCCATCCCCATTTTCCCCCTCAACCCCTTTTCCCTTCTTTTTGTTTTGGGTTCTTTTCTCTGATTTTTATCACTACTTTTATGTGAAGTTGCTGCTGAAATAGGTGCTCCTTGTTTATCAGTCAAGCTCAGTTCCATTTCTACAGTAAGATATGACTATTCAGTCATGGCTGTAAACAAGTAAAACCCAAAAGCCTGGTAGGAAATGGAGTTTGACAGGTGAGCTGCTTTAGGTGACCATGTTCAGAATGAGATCTTAAAATCTGTCTGCCTGTGGTTCATGTTGAACTTAGCTTGGGTTGAAGTTAGCTCAACTGAGGTTGAATTGCTTGGTCATGAGGCGTTGGCATAGTTCCTCCGATCCACATAACACTGACAGCTAAATATATGTTTATCGCTGTATGGAAAGTGACCTAATGTATTGCATGGCTGAGTGAGTGCAAGATGAAAACGGCAGTGGGTGACAGCACCCTGCACAATGTCTCGTGATCTGGGTGATGTTATGTGCACAGAGGGGGAGTGTCAGTCCCTGAGGTGCTGTGCCTCTTCGATACAGTCAGCTCCCATTGTTTTAGACCTCACACCCACTGTCAGCAGAGGAGGGGTGTAAGTGTGCATCCCAAATTAACCAAGTGTACTCTTACCCTCACTTGGCTGCCCTAAAAATTGTGCTTCTTTCTTTCCCGGGTAATTTACCAAAAAACCGCCCAAACCCACCTTCAATTCAATCTCTACAAAGAAAAGTTAACTTACTGTGCTTTTCAAATAGATAGGGGTGTTGGCTACATGAGAGGGAATGGATGAAATAATCAAAGATATCCAGATCAGCAAGTCTAATAAAAATTCCTCTGAGGAAATGTAAACAACTTGAAACAACCAGGTGATCTTTTAGTGGCTGTTTTAAGATGGGAGGGAGGTGGTGGAGAGTTTTAAGATGCTCAGAGAAGGGGAAATACACCAGTGAGTCAAATGCCAATGTACGAAAAGATATGGAACGAGCTAACAAGTAATCAATTAATAATTACCCAAGAGGTACTGAAATAGGAAGAAAAAAATGCTGAAGAGAACTCAATGGGAGTGTTCTTCCCAGTTTTGCATCTTCTTTGTTGAAAGAGTGGATTAGAAAATGAGGCAAAAAAAATCATCAGAGGGAAAAAAAAAAAAAAGTCTCTGAAAGAATTTGGTTTAATCTCATTTAGAAAACATACAGAGGAATAATGTCAAAAACTCCTGTAAAGCAGACTGAGGAACTTAATCATCTGAGTAATAGGGTGTGGAAGAATATATTTTGCAGCAAAAAGAGGTGAGGGTGTTTGTACATGCACTGGAAATGCAAAGCACTGGAATGCGTTACTTGCAAAAATAGTGTGGAAAAGAATGAACAAATTTTCTTTGGTTATATCTAACTATTTCTAGAAAGTGCTGGAAGCTGCAGACTTCTACAGTATGCAAGAGCCTTAGAAAATCTTTCTTAACTTTTATTTCAAAAGCAGAGCCTGGAATGACCCACACTTTAGTAAGAACCATGAGCTCATAATTTGTTTAGCTATTTAAGTTTTTGTAATTTGCTTGTAGAAGTTTTTATTTGCCAAGGATGTCCAGAAAACTACAAGTTTAAAATGGCTTAGACAAAATCTGTAACAGAGCAACTTCTGAGGATATAGTTCAACTGTATTTTGTTATATCACTTTTATTAGTTATCAGCTAATTGTCTTAGGCTTATGGTGTTATATTTAACTCAGTAAAAAGAACGTACCTTTTAGGACAAGAGGAAGTGCAATAGCTTTATGTCTGCTGGACTTCAGTTAACTTGATCATAAAACATGAATGATGTCTTGGGTATTCTGAGTAGAGGACTTATTTAACTTATAGTATCTTTGCAGTTTAATCAGAAATATTCATAACAACTATCTGGAAGCACAGTCAGGGTCTTCTGTAAAATGTAGCTGATGTTTCAGGATAGTGGATGGTGTTAGTCAGCATACCTTCTCATAACAAGTGCCTGCACCTCAGAAAAGGGAGGGGAGGAAAAAGTGAAGGGGAAGACTGTAATTGTAGCAGTGACAATATTGCTCTGATTTAAATGGTGAACTAATATTTAGTCATCCACAAGTGTAATTACAGTGTCCTGTTTTTCTAATTAGGCAATTACATCAGAGCCTGCCTCTATTTCCTGCTGGTATACAGATTTTAAAATCGCAATAGAAGTTAATGACAATAGCATCATAATAAGTTGCCTTTCCAGTTACTTATTAATATATTTTCCAGTTGTTAGGCCTTTTGAATTGCTTAGAAACACTCAAGATTTGATATATGATAGAGCAGAGAAATTGTCTTGGTTGACTTGTATTCCACTATAATTCTTACTTATTTACTGTGTGTCCTTCACATTCTGGTGGATTTAATTTCCACAATAAAACTATGAGTTTCTTGTGTGTGTTCATGTGTGGGGTCTGTTTTTTTTGTCTGTTTGTTACCTCCTAAATTTTGTAGGTAACTTCTGTTGCATTCCATTTTCTGCTAGTTTTTATGACACAACAAACCATTTTACTTCTCTGCACTGAATTATTTGCCTGAAGCTTTCTTTTTCTACCTATAAAGTCAGCCAATTTCTTTTGAAATACTAGTTAAAAGGTTTGAATTTTTAAAACATTTTTATTTCCTTGTTCCCAAGACCACCACTTCAGTCAGGCTGTGCAGACTCTTACATTCTTCACAAGAGGCAAACTAACTTTTCAGCCAAACCCCGCCTCCCTAAAGAACACTAACAAAAAAAAAAAATTAATCCCATATTTTTGACAGTGAGAGCAATTAGATAATCTAATGATGTATATCTATATGTATATCTACTTATATGTGTAGTATATCTACATACCTATATGTAGTTATTCATATATTAAAAAATCCCTATGTGTATGCATGTACACACATCTTTGAATGTTTAGTTGAGATCAATGTGTTTTTTAGAAGGTTTTTCTGAACTCAAATGGCTGCAGGCACTAAGATGGATGTTGTCAGCAATTACAAAGGCAGTCAGGGAAGACGAAAGATTTGTAGTTACAGGTTACCTCTCAGCTTTGGAAACATGGGAAACAGGTCTTGTTTCTCTGTGCAAGTTACTAGTCCTCCAAGAGGGCTGCAAGGACCTCTTAAAGTGACGTGTGCAGGCTGACTCTCACATTGCATGGAACTCCACAAAAATAGCATTGCTACATATGTGGGTACCTAATCCTACCAACATTTGCACATACGCTTCTACAGTGAGGTTTGGAGAACGCTTACGTATGTACAACAGTTAGCAGAACAGCCTGGATGAACACAGAGGAGAATACCTCCTGGTCGATAATAGCAGGCTCCTTGAACCATAAGGTATAACGCGACTTTGCCAAATGGATTTTAGTTTTAATCAATAGGATCCCGTAAAGGATATAGGCAGGAGATTAGCACTCTGAGTTCATCTTTGTATCCTCTGCCCTGTTGTCTGATAGAATAGTAACATTCTTGCCATCCTTAGTGCTCGGGGTGATGCTTATGACAATGCAATTTCTGGATTAAAAGATTTTTAAAAAAAACCCAAAAGGTAACTGATGGCCTATAGAAAAGTATGTGTTACTCACCATCCCCCCTCCCCTCCTCTGACAGAGGTGAATTCCACTAGCTTGCAGTGGAATTGCAGGTCTGCATCAGTCCTGCACCTTATGAAAATAGGAATCTTTGTCAGGGAGCAGCAGCAAGAGCAGCTCTGCCAGCAGCTGAATGTGACCACAGGATGGGAAGGGCAGGATCCCTGTTGACAGAGCCCAGTCCCTTTGTTCCTGAGCAGGGCAAAGGTACTGGCAGTAACGCTTAAAATTGACTCTTCAGTGATCATCAGACAAACACCAGACACTGAGTGGACCTGTAGTCAATCCAGGAAGTTCAGGCAATGAGTCGGTGTCAGCAGGGGACAGAACTGGGCACAGACTTACCCTACAGAACTACACAGGGGGACTTGTCTTTAAATGGAGCTCCTGGGCCACTGGGCAGAGGGTGCTGGTCCTTGATGAGCTTGGTCAGGGCAATAAAGGCCTATGGGTGGACTCAGGGCCTTGACTGTCTTCATTATTTACTGTGGAGTGGTTCTGAGCAACAGTTGCAAGAGTTAGGGCACTGGTTAAAGATGGAGCTGCATTGCACAGCATGGGAGCAACCTTCCCTAGTGCTTGCTCTTCCAAAATAGGTTTAAATAGCTCTTTCTTATTCTGTATGTGTGGGGGTGGGGGTGATGGTGGTGGGCTGTGGTATTCTTTTCTTTTGGTCCTGGCACGGAAATGGGAATGCAGGTTGATGCACTAAGTATTTACAGGAAACATACCAGGCGTTGCTCTCTTTCTTAGTAATTATTTAGCAAGACATTGTAGTTAATTTTATATGGTAATTAAGATGTATATATTTGAAATATTCATGCCTGTTTTGGGTATTCACACGCACAGAAAATTCTTCATTATAGAATAATGTAGGTTTGAAGGTACTGCTGGAAGTCATCTGTTATGACTTCTACCCAAAGCAGGTCTTTTGAAGTGAGTGCTCATGGCCTTGTTTAGTCAAGTTGTCAATGTTTCCAAAGATGGGAGATTTCCCAGGCTCTCTGTGCCCCTGTTCTCATGTTTGACCATCCTTATGGTGAAAAAGTTTTTATGTCGAATTGGAATTTTCTGTGTTAAAACTTCTCAGCTCCCTCTTGTCCTAAATTTAAATCTCCAATTTAAATTGCAACATTTTTGCAGTTGTTGATGGCTGTCAGCATCCATTTTAAAACTGTGTGCAAACTTGATATATTTGTGAACATGAGGGACTGATAACACAGAATGCAGGTCGAGATAGTGTCAAAAGGTTCCCTAAAAGTTCTTTCAGCCAACTTTACCAGTGCATCTTAGGTGTGAACTCTGACACTGTTTCCTATTGCAATCCTGGATTTCTTTTTCTTGAGAAAAATCTGCCAGCAGCAAAGGCAAAAAAATGTAGTGGTACTGAACTGTGGTCAAAGACCAAACTAAGGAGATACGTAAAGCTTGCAAGCTAAAAATAATCTGTCAAGTAGAACATCAAAAATGTAAGTTCCTGTATGCACTAATCCTTTCTCCATATCCAGGTTATGAGTACCCTCTCTTGGTCAATGCTCGCTTGTTCTCTATTCCCCCACACCCCACCCCTACCTTATTCTTCAATAGATGAGTCACTGCTTCTAGAAGTTGGGCTTTTTGTCCCCAAAGCATGCCCTTGTGTTTTCTGCTAGTAAATATGCTATTTCGGGATCATTTATGCTAGTCATATCTTCTAAACCGACCAGTATCTAACTGTTTTCTACGTGCAGAAAAATTTTGCTGATGCCAAAACAAACTGACATCTTTGCTAGCTTGTATGTATAGTAGCTAACAGAAATTGTCCTCTTCTCTTACCAGATGTGTGCAATAGTACCAACCTTCCTGAAGTTGAAATCATCAGTCTACTGGAAGAGCAGCTGCCTCATTATAAGCTAAGAGCAGATACAATCTATGGTTATGACCACGACGACTGGCTTCATACACCTCTCATTTCTCCCGATGTGAATATTGACTTAACAACTGAGCAGATAGAAGAGACCTTGAAATACTTCCGTAAGTCAAAAATTCAGAAATTGTACTGATAAACAAATAAAATAGTGCTATTTTTGGTACTTTCTCTGAAGAATCTGTGCAATTCTTTTACAACTGTGGAAAGCATGAGAACTGTTCTCGACTTAGTGCTTTTGGTCTTCAAGTTTGCAGTAGATAGAAACAAAGGAAACATTTGATTAGAAACAGCAGTTGCATTTGTAATCTGTGCGTGCTCCCCTCCACGTTATCAAATATTGGTGAAAAAGAAATACTTCTTTTTGCTTATGATCTCTCTGGCAAGAGACTGAAATTTTCTTTACATATACAATGTAGAAAATTTAGACCTGTATCATGGTCTCTGACACTTTGCACTGTTGTCTGATGGCACTGTGTGCCAGCATCACAGCATGACATCAAATCGTTTTTCTGCAGCTTACGCTTCTAGTAAAGACTTGTGAAGAATCAAACTCTGAGCATTTGGTTGGGATGGTTTGTCCCTTCGTTCTTTCTTTTGTTCATATTTGTACTATTGGACAAAAAGGTACCTTTTGTGCCTGGAGGGAAAGTGTGTAGTGTTGTGACCTTGGTTTTTCATTCTTTTGTTTGAGCCTGTAAATGCTTTTATCATGGTGAATGGATTTATGACTGTCTGGGTTCTTCCACTGTTGATATTGACTTAGCTGTGCAAGTAGAGAAAACTTCTATGATTAATCCTCTAGTTGCTGATCGAGTAATGTATAATTAAATGATTGTTCCTTTTCCCCCTGTCCTCCATGGTTTCCCATGAACGTGCAATTTTTGTTGCACTTCTGCATGTATTGCATGTTAAAATAGTCTGTAGAGTATCAAGCCAAAAGGTTTTATTCTATAGCTGTGGTAGTTAGGCTTACATAGTGGATTTACATAGATTATAGTAGTAGGTAGATGTAGGTAGACTTACTGAGGCACTGTGGAGCTCAGAAGAGATGAATTACAGGGCTCAATACAAACCTTTGCAAAGATGGCTTAATTGCATTTTGAAGCACCTGAATTCACTTTGTAAGGAGCAAGGTTGGTAAAGAAAAGCATTAAGAATATGAAGAACTGAGTTTCTGACTGTAGTGCTTCAACAGAAGGCATTAAGTATTTCAGTAGTTAGCTTGCGTATGCTCTCCACTTGCCACCAATCAGACAAAAACAGGGGGAAGGGGGGAGAGGTGAGCTGAAGCTGATCTGTGGAGTCAGTTGTACTGCAACTCTTTGTTCTGTATCAGTCCATTAGTGTTGCTATAATGATGGCAGAAGTTGGCTTAAAGACATGTTTTGAAATGTCAGATTTCCAAAGTCTTTGGTAACCGGATTGGTCCTGTCTTGTGAATAAGATTGCCTATGCGGGTGGGCTGTTGCAATAACCATGGGAAAGATGTTTTGCTAGTGGGGCAAGGAAGGCAAAAATCCGTGTGGAAGCGTCCTAATTTTCCCAACTGAGATGCTGGTGGCCCATATCACATGTAATAGTGCATGACTGTTGGGGGTGGATACAAAATGAAGCTATGTACGACAGAGAAATCAGATAGGAGTAGCATCTTGTAACTTTGGGTACTTAAACAATTTTATCCAGCTTTTAGCTTACGAATATAATGACTGCAACTCTGTCATGTTGCTGTGATTGAAGATTTCACCCAGTCAGTTGGCTTGAATGAAAAAAAGTTACGAGTGTAGATCCTGCCACAGCGTATGTTTTCTTCTTTCATTGGGAAATAACTGTTTATAGAAGAAGAGCTGAGCAGGGGTAATTTCTGTAAATAAAAGGTTATTCCTTACTGCTTATATACAGACACTTGTGCATAAATAGTAGTTTAAGAAGTTTAAGCAAACTTGGATTGAGCCTTAGATACTCTGGAAACTGAGATCTTTGACTTTATCCTTGTTCAGTTATCATGAACAAGTCATATAATGCATTTATACGTGAGTGTGCAAGGTCATAAAACTTGGGCATGTTTGGAAATTGACATTGATTGTAAATGTTGGTTTATGGAAAAAATAACTAACAAAAA
Source organism: Chroicocephalus ridibundus (assembly GCF_963924245.1). Taxonomy (NCBI): domain Eukaryota; kingdom Metazoa; phylum Chordata; class Aves; order Charadriiformes; family Laridae; genus Chroicocephalus; species Chroicocephalus ridibundus. Next base: position 49,686,415 of record NC_086285.1, read on the forward strand.
TATTATTTTAAGTAAGTTCACAGAAAGTCCTGTGGATTATACCATCATCACTTTGGAGAGTGTTTTCCCGGGTGTGGCTGTGCTTGCACAATGATTAATTTTCAGTGCTGCAATTAAGGCACTCCTTCTGTACCTGTTTAGTTTGTTTTAAAAACCTTGACAAGGCAGTGAGCAAATACTGTAACTTGTCTATTGGAAAGTTTTAGTATAATCTTACATATTTCCACTGATTTCAAAACAGTATCCTTGTGATCTAAGAATTCTATGCATGTAGTTAACTTTAATAAATAATAAAAATGACATTTCCTAATCTGTCAGTTTTCCTTAACTGAAGGAAGAATTCATCGCTTTTGCTGCAACAGAAAAGGATTGGCTGCAAAATAAATACTTTTATCAGAATTAAACTGCACTACACATAGAGATTGTTGCTTTACCTTCTTCAAGCTTCTTAGGGACACGCAAAGATAATTCAAATAAAATTAATATTAAAAATTGAACTAGTGCAGAGTATTTTTAGGTATTGAGTTAAGCCTTTTGATTACTTATGGTTCCTGGTATGTTATAGTGTTGATCAGCCTCGAAACCAGGATTTAACAGGGAGGGAGGTATATGATGTTGCTTTATTCAGGAAATGTTCACAGACTGAGAAATACTGGAGATCAAAGGGGATGTTTGTGCATATTTTAATATATGTAAACATTGTGCATTATTAATATATGTAAATATTTATTTTGTAAGGCTTCCTGTTGTTTAGGGAGAGAACTTATCAGGAAGAGGAACATTTTACAACCTCTCACCACACCAGTTAAAATGTAACTACTTACCTTGGAAATAGTCTGTAGGGTAACACAATAGTGACAGCCTTGCACAGTAACTCATTGTTTTAATGATGCTCCGGTACCTACTGTGAACAACTGGAATGAGGGAAGGGGAACGTGTCTGTTTTTCCACTGGTTGTAATTGCATTCCCACCCCGCCATCCAAGGGCAGTGGAGGTTGATTTTGGGGATGGTAACTGAGAGCTGCCTTTTTTCCTTCCTTCTGCCGTAGACCAGTTACCATACTCAGTGGCTCTTTACCCTCTGTCTCGATTGTGATCCATATCTCCAGCTCTGTCCCCGCTCCTTTTGTAAGTTTTGAACAAGATAGATGTCTGAACCTTTGAACCTCAGTACTGGATTACTTAAAAATATTTAAAAGCCCACAGAAGTAGGAAAGTGGGGAGTTCTATATATAGAGAGAGATATAAAAATTTGTGTGTGTATGCCTATTCAATAAATATATATAGTATATGTGTATCAGTGTACAATTGCATTTGTAGTTATCCTTTTGAACAAAGTTTAAAATATAGTGACCAAATTTTAAATCTCCACTCGAAAATAATTCAAGTGCATTTTTGGTTAAGTCTTGTAAAGTGCCCTGAAGCGGATTTAAAAAATGTGGCTGGCTTAAGCCTAATAAATAAAATGATGTGTGGATGTGTGTGTGTTTATGGTGATTTCAGTAATTACTGAAACCCTGGGTTCTCTGTTGAGCACATTTCCGTTCTCTGTTAGTAAACCAAACTTATAAACTAGTCTTTCTTAGTATTTGGATGTTATGTTTTTGCTTAGTAGTACTGTTCTTGTAGGCTTATATAAATATTGTGTAAGTTGTAATACAAGATAAATCAAGGATAATAATGCTACAGATCTATAAAACGAGCTAAAATCTCTTCTCCAATGGCACCTTCAGATTACTTACATTCATTGTGATACTTGGATGGTATTTTAATCTTTATAATTGCAAAATGTTGATTTCTGAAAAAAAACCTGTTGCTTTCTTGGTATTTTGCAGTAACAAGGACTGTTCTTCTATTATTATTATTATTAGAACCTTGGGTACTTCCATACTCTTCACTGTGGAAGGCAAAATTTGTTTAAGTAAAAATGTCTCTCAAACGCTGCAACCTTTTCATGCCATTTCCAGCAAGGTTTTATACTGCTTAAACTCCCCTTAGTAGAAAGGAGGATGTGCATTGCAAGATACAACAACAGGAGTGGTGATCTTGCCTACTGTAAATTGAGTCAATTTCTCTGTAGCGGGCAAGGAAAATCTATGCCAAGGGAATGTTTGGATCCTCTGTCTTTAAATCTCCCTCCTACAGAGGGGAGCTACATCAGAGCTTATAGGCAAAATACTGATTGCAGTTGGCTATTTCATTCCTATGGGACTCCTTTTATACAACTCACTGGTTTTGATTGGAATTCAGATGACTTGACAACAAGTTATGCTTAGAATTTTAAAATCTAGCTTTTGACTTTTAATGGTATTCTGTTGAGCTTCATAACGCTTGCACACTGAATATTGTCATTGTAACTGTTCTGTATGAACATGATAGGTTTGAAATCCGAGCAATTAAACAAGAAGGGCATTTGATTTCTGAATGACTTATGAAAAATGTCCTTGCAGTTTTTGGACTGTATACTGAGATTGATGCTGCTTTATAACCTGGTGGTGGAAATGTGATGAATTTCTTGCTGTGTTAATCCATACAGGATAAGAGTCAAAAATGACACTTAGCGACACTGCTGTGTCTTGTTAGAGCAGATTTTTCTGCCTTCCTGTGGCTTTTTGTTTTTGAGATCATCAGTTCAGTCCCCAGCCACAAAGGCTGGCAGTCACAGAATCTGCTGGGCAGCGTCACTCAAGAGCGTGCGTGGACACAAGGCTACTTAGCCCTCCTTTTGAATTAATTTTTTAAGATATTGGTAGAAGATGAATATTTAAATATACAAGCATTTTAATTTATTAGCAACTTTTTGGAGGAACTTAAGCTGGAACTCAGGATAGGTGATGCAGGGAATTAGTTCTTAAAATTTAGTTGGCAATTGGGAAGTGGAGTCTTCACACTTGGATGATGATAGCTTTTGGGAGGCACTGAATGGCATATTAGGGCTGCAGCTGTTCTTTTACATTCTGGAACTCCAAAGCATATCTTTGTCATTATTTTCTTCATATGCTTCAGACTGAAGACTGAGACAGTCCCTACCAAATGAACAAAATAAAACTGATCTGAACTGAAAGTATAATCAAATAAATCAAACATCATCTCACCAGACACATTAAATTCTTGAGGCAGAATGCCTTTTAAGCCAGTCTAAAATGTGGTGTGTGAATGTGTGATAATAGCAAAGTGACATTCCATCTCCCTGCCTCCAGATTAGGGAATGTCAAGCACCCTGTTGGCTAGAGAGAGGTCTATACAAGAGCCAGATCTAGAGCACAGGTCTCTCAGTGCAGCTACCAGAGGCAGTGAACAGACACAGCACTTTGCACAAGAGTCTGGGTTTTGCCTTGGCAGCTTCTGGGGACAGGGCCCAGGCTCACCTGGCGATTCCTGAGAACCTTCTGAGAAACTGGTGGGTGTCTGCTGCTGCCAGGCAAGGGCAAGGTAAGGGGAGTCACAGGGTTGTGGGCCTGAGGAAGCTCTAGTGGCTTCTGAGAAGCTCTTAGCTGCCTTTGATCCAAGGGTGCTTGGAGCCTTCATTGCAGCTGATGCTGATTTAGGGATGGTCAAGCACCTCTTTAGCTGGTGCTTGGGAGATGTGTATGTAACAGCCAGGTCTGGAGCACAGCTCCCAGAGGCAGCCAACAGATGCAGCAGTTTATGTGGGAGGATGCAAAGAAAGGGTCCTCATCTGAGTTCAGAACAGCCTAAACCCTCAGATATGGCAGTGATGTGCCACGGGGTGCATTCCCCAGCTTTTGGAGCACCTGCCCTGCCAGGGCAGTGACTTTAAGCCCTGAAAGTCCCAGGCTGCTGGGAGTGCCTGGGACTTCTCCTTGAGGTAGGGAGAGATGGCCTTCTTTTATGCAGGAGGTGTGATGCTGTTGAAGAGCTGTCACCAAGCGGAGAAGTTAGGAGAGGAAGACAGCAGGCTGCGCAGCATCAGGGTGGATGAGAGACATAGACAGGATCTGGGAGGAGTGGCTGGGCGCACCAGAGGATTGTGCTCCCATTCAGAGGGACCTTGACAGGCTGGAGAGTTGAGTCAAGAGGAGCCTTGTGCAATTAAACAGAGGGAAGTGCTAAGTTCTGCATCTGGGGAGGAACAACCCCATGTACCAGTACATGCTGGGGTCTAACTGGCTGGAAGGCAGCCTTGCAGAAAAGGACCTGGGGAGTCCTGGTGGACACAAAGTTGAACATTAACCAGCACTGCGCCCCAGCTGCCAAGAAGGCTAATGGTGTCCTGGGCTGTGTTAGGAGGGGTGTTGCCAGCAGGTCAAGGGAGGTGATCCTTCCTCTCTACTCAGCACTGGTGAGGCCATGCCTGCAGTGCTGGGTGCAGTTCTGGGCTCCCTGATTCTATATTCCTTCAATGTAATGCAGCTTGTGTTCCTTTTCTCTCCCAGGAAGCTGCAGTCATGACTGTCAGTGGGTTTTCTCCTTCCTTGTTAGGAAAATAGGTCATAACCATGCCTACTGTAATATTTTTGTCTATCCAATCAAGCATGATGTTAAGCTCAACTTCATTTTACAGATGTTTTTGCTGTGTCTGGGAAAAACATAAACACAAAAAAAAAATAGAGGTGGTAGTTTCCACACAATTTCTGGGTGGTGAACAATTTACAAAATCTACTCTTCAAAGCTTTACCCTCCTTCATTTCTTTATGCTGGATAGGGGTAGTATTCTCTTACATGTCCAGCTCTTGCTATCATGATCTCATTTACAGTATTTAAGTATGCCTAGTGATATCTCAATTAAACTATGCAGGTAGGTTGTTGAAGAACACATCAATTTTTATTTTATACAAATGCAAATATAGTACTCTTCAGGAATAAGTTGGAGGAAGGGAGAAATAATCCTTTTAAATGGAAAATAGGGTTTTGTCCTTAAGTAATTTAATTTCATCTGTCTGCCACTGTCTCATGTTAAATCATTTTGTTTCACTGGGAGAACAGTTAGGCTCTTCTCTGCACCAGAAGAGTCTTTTTGTCTGTACCAGGTGAGGTCAGCATGCCCTTATGGTGTTCAGAAACGACCAGCTCTGCCCCATCTGTAGGAAGTACCTGTACCATTTTGAAGCCCTGGATAGTAATCCAATTTTGACAAAAGAGAGTCAATCAAATCCAAAGCACCCATTTTTCTAAATACCAATTCTGAAAGCTGCTGATACCATGCTTTCACTGCTCTAGTTCCACTCTTCTCAGGTTAAGCAAGACACAGTGACTTCTTGCTAAGTAAAATAGTACACTAGAAAGAGATCTCTGTCCTAAGTTGCAAAGTTGTTTGCTCTTACTAAATGTGCAGTCACAGGATGACTTCTCTTCAGTGTTCTTTTAGGTGAAACACCAGTAACTCTTCACTTCAGTAAATGAGATCCTAGTTTAGAAGTAACAGTCTGCCAGCCTGTCCTTGAAAATGACTTGGGCTTTTAAATATGCTTGCATTCCTTTTCAATGCTCTTTAATAACTTTATTTTTTTTAAAGTCAGTTAAAAAAATGTCAGTTCACAAAGTAAGTATTGTGGAAATGCCTGACCGTTAACAATATGCATTGCATAGTGGTGGGCTGTACAGCTGCTCTGATAAAAAGGACTCCAGATGACATTAATGGGATGGGCAACTTTATCCTGAGTGGTGGTGACGGTGTTGGCGACTGGAGAAAATAATTAAAGCATATGGTGTTTAATTATCTGAACACCCTGATGTGATGCTGTAGCCAATAAAAGAATTGTGACCTAGAGTTAATCAAATGGGAAGTAATTCACTGTTGCAGCTGCCATGGAAGTACTCCATCCAGCTCCGGTATTCAGTTTCAAAGGATCCTCCTGAAATTGAAAAAGGTTTGGAGAAGAAAGCTGAGAATGACTAAGCATGGGAACACATGATTTATAGGGACATACTGTGTAATGACATTCTTTGAATACTTTGCCAGCAGAGATGACCTGCTGCTGCTTTGCACCCTAGCAACATGCTTCACTGCATCCTTGCGTGTGCTGCTACAACTTTCTTGAGAGGCCACGTTTAGAAATGAGGTAGTTAAAACTATCTTTGTCAAAAATTCTCTTCAAACAAGGCAAAGGGTTTGGGTGATTTTGGTAACCTGTCTAATTTAGGCAGTTTAGTGTTGACCAGTAGTACGGATTTATTGCAGCAAAAGGGAAAAAGGAGAAGGCTCGTGAGCTTTTCAAATCAACTTTTTTTTTGCCTAATAAAACCCCTTTGTAACCACAAACTTAAGGAGTGCTCAGTCTAGCTGATCAGAGCTGCCTGTTAGAGTTCTTCAGCAGTCTGTATATTTTGCTCTGTGGAGAACAAATGGAAGTGATTTTTTTGTTTGTTTGTTTGCTTTAAAACTATACATAGAAAAATAGAACAAAATCCAGGAGCTGGAAGGGAATGCCGAATGAATCTGTATAACTGTATTTAGTGTTGGAATTGGAAAAAGCAAGTCCCTTATAATCACAGATCCATTACCTGAAATCTTTCTTAAACTCAAATTTTATATGAACTTTTAGGCAACTAACAAAGTAATACCCCAGCCAAATGCAGTGTTGTAACATGGATATTGAAATACACAGAAGTTTAATGTTTGCAGAAGCAGTCCGCCAGAAAAACGTACTGTTCTGATAAGTTGAATTCAATGTGTAGCTGTAGGAAGGAACAGTAGGGCTGCAGAGGTAGAAAGAGGGTTCTGCAAGTATGCAGCTGCTTTGTCGGCCTGGTCAGGCTTTCATGTTCAACTTGACAACCTTTCCAGCCTGCCCTTTGTAGAACTACAATTTCTCATATAATTGAAGGGATGCTTGCATGTGGCTACCTGGATATATAGTATTCTGTCTGTCCAGGGTTTCTTTCTTCATGCTGGGAAGATCATACGCTTATCCCATATATCCAAGTCTCTTGAGGAGTTCTGAAATCATTTGACCACACAAGCGATTTTCTCCACAGAAAAATAATGCCTTTCTGGATTACACCAATATGTTTCCAGTCAGATCTGTAGAAAAATATCAGTAAAACAAACAATTCAAAAGCCCAAACCCCCCACCTTGAACAATTTTTACCCTGTCTCATTGAAAGGGGGGGTGCGTGCATGCAGGGGAGAGGACAGTGAGAAGAAAATTCTAGCATGTTGAAGATTTTCCTTTGTTTAAAATGTCAGGAAATATAAAGGAGAGAGTCCCTGCAGCAATTTAAACGAGTAGCCAGTGTTCATTCTTTATATTTTAAATGCCTGTTTAATAGCATTACGAGACTGAAATTACCCTTTGGACAAAAATAATACAAGTGGAACAAATAGCTTATATGCAGAGCAATTGAGTTAATGTTGCCATAGGAACCTTTATATTTCTCTGACAGTATTTTAACAGTGTAGCCTTAATTGCATTTAATAGCATGTGCCTTTCTTGCCTTGTGAGCATGCACAGCTGAAATTCTGCAAGACCGAGCTAGGGCTGGAGTGCTTTGTCACATTCCTCCGTTTCAAGATGGCACAGTGTGAGGGCAGAATGATCACATTTGGCAAAAATGTTTGCGCTATTCAAAATATGGTATTTTTTTTTTAAGGTAATTGTATGACCTTTGCATGTCCAAAGGCTTTTAGTGGCTTTTATATAATCTGTTGTGATTTACTAACCTGAAGGTCAAGTACGCTTATTATATTGCTTTCACATTAATATTGAGCATACTAAAAATCTAATCAGAAGAAAGAAGCCAAAAATAACGTGATCTCTAACAAAATGAGAGTAAATGTTGCTTTTTGCACCCTTGTTATCTCAGTGTACCTCTTGATTTCAAGAAGATTAAGATTACCTTGATGCAAAAGTAACAAACAGGGGTAAATGCCAGTAAATGTGGTGGTTCCTTGATTAAGGCTGTGCTTGTTTGCTTTGAGTTAACCTCCCAAGAATGACAGTGCTTCCAGCCTAGAGGAGGTTGACTAACTTTGCTTGGGTATTACATCAACTCAGTTTTCCACCAGCAATAACTGAAGTACAAGCGTTGGATCTCTTCACCCGGAGACTGACTGATTGCCACCCCTGCAGGAGAGCTGCAGGCCTCAGCCCCAGGTGTTAAGGCTGGCTTGGGGAGCACGGACAGAGACTTAAGAGTAAAGTCAAACAAAACAGTAGTTTAGAGGCATGGATTGCAGTTTGCTTCCTGGCCCAGGAGCATCTCACAGGGTAATGGCGTAACTGTATTTGAGGAGGAGCTCTAGCACTTCAGTCTCTGTGAACCTTTAAAGTTCACAGTGGTCTGAAATCATGTCCTTGTTCCTACTGCCTAGGAAGTATTTTGTGTAATGAAAGAAATTGAATCTTAGTCTGTGGCAATTAAACAAATGAAGTAAATGGGTGAAGGCCCTTGAACTACAAAATCATAGAATAGCAGAATGGTTGAGTTTGGAAGGGACCTCTGCAACTCATCTGGTCCAACCCCTCTGATTGAGCGGGGTTCCCTAGAGCAGGCTGTGTCAGTCATCAGTCACCCTCACATTACAAAAAAAAAAAATAATTTCTTACGTTCAGAGTGAACCTCCTGTGTTTCAGTTGGTGCCTATCACCTCTGGTCCTGTCACTGGGCACCACTGAAAAGAGCCTGGCTCCATCCTCTGTGTGCCCTCCCTTCAGGTATTTATATACATTGATGAGATCTGTCCTGAGCCTTCTCTTCTCCAGGCTGAACAGTCTCAGCTCTCTTGGCCTTTCTTCTTAGGGGCAATGCTCTGGTCCTTTCACCTCCATTGGCCCTTTGCTTGACTCTCTCCAATGTGTCCATGTCTCTCTGACACTGGGGAGCCCAGAACTGGACACAGTACCCCGGGTGTGGCCTCACCAGTGCTGAGTAGAGGGCAATCCTGTGCATATTGCCAAATAGTTTAGTATATTGTGGGATGACCACAGTGATTTATGTTTTTTCCTTATTTTCATTTGCAGACTTAGAAGCATGTTGGGTTTTTTCCAGTGAAATAATGTACTTGTAGGGAAAGGTGTATTTGAGTTTGACCCTGGACTAGAACTTTGGAGTTGAGTGAGTAACATGGCCAACTGCCACTGACAAACGTGTGGCAGATGTGTGAACGGAACCGGTAATCTGTGCTTCAGCTGTCAATATATGTAAAAGGGAAGTGGCAATTCCCAAGCTCAAAGTTACTGCAGTGATAATTTTTTATACCAATAAAGCTGAAATACTCAGTCATGAAACCGATGTATTTTCCTTTGTATACCTTGACTTTGCCTTGCCTGTTTCTGTTACAGTAAAGCAAAGTGGTACCAGTCAGGGAACAGAGTAAGTGGTAACAACCTAGACATGAGCGAGGGAGACCTTAATAGAAATCTGCAAAATCATGAGTGATTTTCTCAAGAAAAGACAGGATAAGTCCTTCAAGAATTGCTAAAAGTAGAAACTGTATCTGTCTCAGGCTGTCTCTGAAGAGGGGAAAAAACCTGGCAGTTGAGGGAAGTATTGGCTAGTTCTTCCTTACCTGTTCATGGCTAGACAGACACCTCCTTGGTCAGGCCCAATACAGCCTCCTACCTTCTGTTATTAACATGTGTTGCAACTTAATCTATCCCAATGCAAAGAAATATAGTTTCCTAGAAAAGGGAGAGAAAGGGGTGAGGAATATGTGACGGTTATGAACAAAATGGATGTCAGTCCCTTTGGTAACCATACCTGCACAGATTCAGACGTCCTTTTTGCTGTGGATGATGATGATTTAATGCCATCTGTTTCTCAGACAGATTCTCTTCTAACAGCTAAACCACAATTTTATTGGGTGCTGCAAAAGTTAAGTCTTTTCTTTCATTTCCAAAATGTTGAACATGAACGTGATGCTATTCAGTGTGACAACCTTCAGCATTTTTAGGAATAGAGTAGTGAAAGTTTGTCCTAACCCCTTGCTTTTGGCTATGAAGCTTAGATGCTTGGGGAAAAAAGAAAAAAAAAAAAAAAAAAAAAAAGTCAGTGGTTCATGGAGAGGTCAAAAGTAGAAGCAGATGAGTTTTACTGCAAGGGGAAATGTATTACTGTCCTGATTTTTCTGATTCCCCCATTTTTTGTTTGCCACTTTTGCAATAACAGGATGCATAAAGGATTTTATTATATCAGCCCAGAATAGTGTAACAGAGCATTAATGTAGTTTAATTTTCCATGGGGAAGGCAGGCTTTTATCAAACTGTGTGGAGGAGAGTAGTAATGGACTAGATTTTCATTATTAATGTAGTGCATGTACCTAGTGAATTGCGATGGCATGATGATGCTGTTCATCAGAGAGATGTATCGTCTTTCTGAGCAAGAATTTTCATTTCCAGTATGGAGGGGTACTTCTAATATGCAAAGCCAGAAACAGCAAAATGCATTTTCTTCATCTCTGCATCTCTTTTAGAGCCAGCTCGTCTCCATGGCAACATGTTAGACAGAAAGAGATGTGGAGACTAGGGAGGAAAGGAATGAGTTAGAAACAGCCAGGCGGTGGTGTGTGTCCCCCACGTCAGCGCATCAGCCTTTTGATAGGATGATTTTGTTAACACCCATCCAAGGCTCCTGTGCAGAGCTTCTTTATTAGAGCAGCTGCCAGGGCATCTGCTTCTCTCTTCTGCATCCTTTTTCTATTTTTTGTTATTTTATTTTTTTTTTCCCCCTAGATACACCCTCCACACCCCCCTTTGATTTTATTTGCAGCTTCATTGAAGATGTGCAGCTCTTTTCCAGCTTTCTGTGAGCTTCCTTGTGATACGGTATTTTGCAAAGGCAGGAAGGCATGGCTGCATTTCACTTGACCTTAGCAGCGAAGTGAAATCTCGTCTATGTTGCTGAAGGATACTGACTATGCAGAAATTTATTGAAGCAGATTATTATGAACTGGACTGGTATTATGAAGAATGCACAGATGGTAAATATATCTTTCTAGTCTCCTGTTGCAGAATTTGGAGCCTGTGAGACTGAACCATCGTTACTCAATGGTTTTAAAAATGAAGTACCTTGAAAAAGGCAGCATTCTGGTGTAGTGGAGATGCCCGCATCTCTGTTCCACCTCAGCATCTCTTGTGAGCATGCTACAAGAGACTGCCGTATAGCTTTCCCTTTTTGAAAGGGAGTGGCAGACGAGCATATGCACTATATGAGCAATCTTTGGGCAGGGGAGAAATATTTGAAATGCTGACCGTATGTATAATAATTTAGCTGAATTACACTTACTGTAAGATTGTGTATTGGTTTGAGTTTTAAGTCTTTGTATTTTTTCTGCCTTACCAATATGCTGTAATATGTATATATTTAATGTGTTAATAGGCAGTACATATTTTCTCTCTGGTTATTTGTCTGTGAAAGATATTTAAAACTCTAGTTCCTTAGAAGCAAGCAGGTTAACTTTTTGAATTGAAAAAATTACAAGATCTGGCAAGCACTATCTTCTGGGCCTCTTGTGATTTTTCTAATGTTTGCTTGGGCGATTATTTCTTTATCAGAGCATTGGATGTTTTCATCAGTCTTCTGATAGAAGGCACTTGAGGAAGGATAAGGAATGGCTAAAACTGTACTCTCAGCAGAGTGGAAAAATCAAGATTCCTCATTGATGGTACTCAGTGGTAACCTCTAAAACAAATGCAGCCTTTGGAAAAGCAGTATTTGTATATGGATTTTATTGTGGTTGTAGAGCTTGCCTTAAATGAGGCAAGTCCAAGATCACAGTGAAGCAAAGAACAGAAAGGAGTAAGGAGTGTAGGCCCAGGGGTTGTTGTATGTATGTAGTACATCAAGATATTTCATACTGCTTCAATAACAGTATCAGAGGGGATGTGAAGGGTAAAGATGTGTGATAAAATTTTATTGGGTTTTTATGGTCTTTTGAGTGGCATATGCCTACGTTTCTTGCTCTGTACTGGATTTTCAAATGGAATGCAATTTCAGAAACTTGTAAACTTAACCTTCTCTTATGTTTAATTGATTATTCCTGTCCAGGTGTTCAAAGAGGAAAGGTGCATATTTATTTGAAAGATCTGACCACTTTAAGTTGGACTGAATCCATTATGTAACCTTTATCCCCTAGGTTTAACCCTAGTAAATACTGTAGCATCTGATTAATCCACATGATGTAACAGGCTGAGTTGGCCTGGTTTTAGAAGCTTAAAAATAGAACAGTTGTGCTGTCATTAAAAGCTGTAGCTGATTTTTATAATTTATTTTTTTTTCCCCCGGGTTAAATACAGATAGCCTTCTTTTCATTGTTCTTTTTTATGGTCCTTTGTCTGTCAGGTCAAAGTGTCATTATGCAGAAGCATGGCATGGCTGAATGTCTGAGCTAGGAGCTCATCTGCTCCTCAGTTTTGTCTTAAGGTGTGTACTGCACTGGAGAACCTATGGGAATTCCACAGTAATGGAATAAGCAACAGGTGTTGGGCAAGCATTTAAATACCTTGTGGGATCAGGGCCTCAGTAGCACGGTAGTCGTTGGTCTGATTCTGGGCTGACAAGTTTTCTTGGGAGCACTGAGCCCCCGCCCAGCGTTCTTCTTCCATGAGCTGAGGTCTACGGAGAGTCAGATAGTTTGTGCTAGCTGGAAGTATTTGGGGAGCTCTGCCCTAAGAGAAAGCAGGGTTTGATGCCCGATAATGAAAAAATCTCCCCAGTAGGTAAGACATAGTGCTTTATTTATTTATTTATTTTTAAATTAAAATACTACTAAAATACTACATGATGGAAGAATAGCGCTGTCAGTCCTGTCTGGGTCTCACAAGTGATTGGTAGTCTCATAAGGTTTAATGGAACTTTATGGGGTTTAGCTTTCTTTTGCTTCTCCCAGTTGAAGTGTGTGAGAAAGAGAAGGATTTGAGAGGTGCAGTGGAAGGCATAGTCTTTGGCCTTTGATACTGGCATATTAATTTGGATTTAAAATAGTATTAATACTTCCTCTTGATGGAGGAAGGTTATTCTGATTGTAGTGGGTGACAAAAGGCATCTTTAAAATGCAGTAGAAAACTGAGCTTTTTTAAAAACCTAGAGCAGATGACATATTATAAGAGATGCTTGTCTCTTGATGCTTGTTTGGTTTTTTTTTTTCCCCCTACCATGTATTTGTCGATACCAGAGTCTTTTGCCTGAAATGCTTTTTATGTTCAGTAGAGAGTGATAGGCAGTTGCAGCTCATACAACCTGTTTTGAATATCTATTTTAAGACAAAATGAAGCATAGTTAGCGAGCTTCTTTCTCTGCTGTACATGGACTCCCAGGAACTCAGATGTATGTGTGCATTCAATTGTGAATCCTACCCAGTTCACCCTTTTTGGCAAATAGAACATTGGAGGATGGTTGGTGGTACATTGAAACTAATAGAAAACCTTGCAATCTGTTATCCTACAGAATTATTTTTCTGATTAAACTGTTCGTGCATCCTTTGTCAAAGCTGCTGAGACTCAAGATTTCCATTTAAAAGGTGTGGCTTTAATTGTTTTACTTTTTTTAGTAATTATTTTAGCAGTGTATGGTTTCTTGTTCTTCAAGGGCAATCCAAAGAGCACTCCAAAATTACACCAGGATATAAGGTTTTAATGCTGTTATTTAATAGGTAAAGAAGTGACTCTCACTTTTACCTCAGATTTAATGAATTTCTGTATGGACCAAAATCGTAATGATGTCTTCGACTTGCATTTGATGATGGTAATTTTTTTAATGCCTTGCAAAAGCAAATGAAAAAACTATCAAAACTTACAATGTACAAATCTATACAAAAACTTTCTAGGGTTGGAATTAATCCCTTTACGTAAAGTCCTTTACAGAGTATTTTTGGTAGATGAAACTGGACAATAAAATGTCATGCTATTTATCTGAAGGTTGAATCACTGGTGTTAACTGACATTACAATCAATTGAAACTTCTATAAATAAGAACTATTACACTGTGCTTTTTAGGTACATTTTCAAGTATAATATTTTATAATATGAGTGACAGTTGTCACCTTATTTGGTATTAATGAAATATATTGTGTAGGTGGAATGGGGAGGGGGAAAGAGTGTGGACTTGAGTAGGAAAGTAGTTATTGTCATAGCAGACAGACATTGACAGAATCAATGATAAAAGACGAAAAGATGAAACCTTTGCAGACTCTTATTTTGAAAGATAATAGTATAAAAGTCTGAGTTCATCTGGGAGTTGTTTTTTTTTTTTTTTTAAGAGAAAAAAAAAAAGGTTCTTAAAAAATGCGTACAACACAACTTTGGTGAAAAAAATAATGCAAAAAAACCTCCCACAAACTCCCAAACAGGTAAATAAACAGATAAGTACCATAGAATCGTTTGGGTTGGAAGGGACCTTTAAAGATCATCTAGTTCCAACGCCCCTGCCATGGGCAGGGACACCTCCCACTAGGCCAGGTTGCTCAGGTAGATACCCAGAGAAATCTTTATGAATAGCTTCTTCCTCAGCCTCTTTCTTAGGCCATTATTTTTCATCCTCTCAATGAACAATGCTTTCTAGAGAAATACAGATTAACTTTGGATCAAATTGCTTTTCCTGTGGTTTCTTCCATTACTTGTTTACTAGTAGCTGAACAACTCCACAGTAATGCCTGAGAGTTCATTGCCTGCAACTCCAGATGACTTTGTGTGTGTGGAGTTGGCTCTTTCCTCCTTCCTTTGTTGGTCATGAGTTTCATCAATTTCTTGCGGAGAAAATAGTGTCTTTTCCATTTTTCCCTCACCAATCACACTGTGTGCCCTGTTTGTCATGTGCTGAAGCTTCTAACCCCCTTACCTTTGCCTGAGCAACTTCATCTCACTTTCTCGGTTGTTCCAGCACACCTTATCTTGCCTCTGCTCTTCTTTATAACTTTCAACCCCTACCTGGATCGCACTGAAATGTTTTCATCCTTTGCTCTGTTTGCAGTTTAGAGCTCCTCACCTCTGTTCTATTTTCTAGTCCACTGAAATGATTATTAGCAAACTTTCTTTTTAGCTGAACAGCATTTAGCAATGTTAAAGCCTGCTCTCCTTGACCTCTCAGCCACTTTAAGCATGATTACTTATCATTGCCTTGCTTCCTTTGAAGATGTTTTTTTAAATCACTCCTTTAAGGTAGCATTAGAATAACATTTTATATTCCCTGCTGCAGCTCTTTAAGAGTTCTTGGTTGTCCGTGTTTCTTCTCTGTGTACCTTAGTTACAGGCAACCTCTCAAGCACACATCTGCCAGCTCTGTGGATCGCGCAGTCAACCTTTTTACTACAAATATGCTTTCCTTGACGCTTCCTCCCTTAGAGTAGGATCTTGGCTGATGGTTGGGCATTTATGATGAGTCATCACCTCCCTGCTACATTAGCCCCTTTTGTTTCCATCCCTGTAGGCAGAGTAACCCTGGTGTTACTCTGGATGTTGAGTGGATGAGAATCTTACGAATGCTTGCAATTCTCTGAAACAGCCCTTGCTCTATAGGTATGCAGCTAGAATTCTTATTCAAGTTGTTCTTGTTTTGCTCCTATGTCCTTTATCTCCGTATTTGCTAAATGCGATTGAACCTTGCTTATATTCATGTAATCATTGATAAAATTTTCCTAGTTTTCTGCTTTTTTTTTCCTTTTTCTTTATTCCTCCATCGACTTTCTAGTCTTTTTCCAGTCAGACCTAAGCTACATCTGCTTGTGTGTTGTCTTAACATGGCTTATTTTTCAGTGTGAGGTCGTCTTCCTCTTTATTCTGCTCAGCTGCTGAATTTCCAGATAAGTGTTTTCCCAGTTCATCCCATTTCATTCCTTTTCTGCTAAAGTAGCATGCTGGCCTTTTGATTGAGCTGACAGAAAATAATTTGTGTGGGCTTTTGAAAGTGTGGGGAACACACAAAACCTGTAAACATTTGAACAAGCTAACTTGTTTGACTGTACGTCTTAATAGAGAGCACATTCAATTCAATGACCAATTTATCAACGTATTTTTAAATGTGGATGCTATTTTAGTTGCTGGTTTTAGGACTTGTTAGCTTACAGAGAATCTCTTTGTTCTAAATGCAGCATTGTTGTTATTAGTTAATAGTGGTCAAAATGAATGTGGTTAATTGTGCAAAAGTCTAGATGTTTTTATTGATAAAGGAAGGTTAAAATGATTTGAATGCATTGGAGTTCCTTGGAAATAGTGAGTCAGGATAAAAGGGTTTATTTGTTCTGTACCCAGCCTCACCCTTCTTCAGCCTAGCTCCTGGTTTGTGTTTCCTGCTTGGTTGCAAAGTTACTGAAGGCGTTTTGTACCTTAGTGCAAGCATCGCCTGAGGAATGTGCATCTGTGTGCTTTAAGCATTGTAACTCACTTAGCAAGCTTCCTGAGAGGAGTTAAATGTCTTTAGCCACTAATTCAGAGTGGTGATTGCAGCAAATACGCCAAATTTACTTTGCAGTGGCAACCCATAAAAATGAATGTTCATTCTGGTATGTTCTTTAAGTCCCTGAGTATGCCTTTACAGGAAATATTAAAAATGTCTTTAAATCTTTCCTGATTAGAATGTATATTTTCAGAACCGTAAACAATTTAGCTTTTTTTTTTTTCATAGCTGCCTATTGTTTGGTATCTGTTGGAAACCTGGCTCTTAATATTTAGCAAGTAAATATTCCTGCACTAGTGAAAGGGCTTAATCCAGAATAACTCTAAAAAATGAGTTGATAGTGTGAGGGTGCGGTACACATTCCTTCTCCACCCATTATGAATTTGCATCAGCAAGTATCATACGCTGATATCAATATAGGCATTGCAACAATTATCTCATTCGCTCGGCTTTTGAATGTCAGAGTCCTGTGCGGCATGAGCTGACGTGAGTCACGGTTCAGAAGTCAGCTTGTGGGAATATTCATTCACTCTCCTTATATTGTCATGTGTATTGGCCAGCAACGTGTGTGTTTTCAGTGTGTCGCCCACTGCCATGCTCTCCTTCATAAGCTATAGTTGAACACTTGTCAGCAGTGTTAAAACCAACAGAGTTTAAAATCAACAGGGTTGCCAGGGCTTGACTTATTTGTCCTAAGCTAAATTTAAAAGGTGCTTCTTGCATTCTTTTAAAGATATCTGAGGCTTATTGGTTTGGTTGCTCTCTGAATTTCCATTCTCCTGCTGTTACCAAAATGTGTTAGATTGACACTGGGCAGCAAGTAGGTACTTAAGACTCTTACTCTCTGATATTTTTAAAGAGTTTTGATTCACTGTTACAGGGAAGAAATGAAGATAAAGAAAAGCTCTAAAGAATCAGAAACTAGAAGCAATCCTCATTATATTATTATTAAAATTCCATCTGTTAACCTCATTATATAGGGAGAAGGGGACAATCCTATTTTTCCCCAGCTGAGTTCTTGAGGCTATTGTTGCTGCTGAATATTGCAGTGGATTTTGGCAGTCAAAGGTCAAGTTGTTAAGTTTGAGTAGTAGGATCTTCCTTTATTCAGAAATGAGTGTTCCTTTCCTCAGCAAGCATTTATGTGTATTTCATATCCTTTGGCTATTGTTTATATAAACATTGTTACATTGTTTGTATATAAATATCAAGAGTTTAAAACCAAAACAGAATAATTCATTGTGATTGTATAAAATGAGTTACTTCCCATCTCATGCTACTTCATACTTTCACACCACTAGAGAAGTGCTAATAGAGAAATTGTTCTTGCGTGACCCAAACTGTTACGTTCTGCTGCCTTGTCATGTTTGTCTGTCTCCCTCCCCAGCAGTGATGTCCCCTCAGAGGGTGATGAACTGCCTTTGCCTTCCTGTGCCCCCACTTTGCCTGCAACTGCTTTGCCTTGTGACGCAGATAGGAATGCTTTCTGTAAGCAGCAAAGGGCACCTCTTTGCCATTGAAAGCAAGGGAGGCAACCTGGCAAACATTAAATATCTAGAGCTGCAAAAAGTTAAATAAGAAAGTGAACCTGTCCTATGTGTGCAGTCAAGTTTAGCAAACACAACCTGTTGTAAACCAAGAGGTCTGGGGACAAGAAGTTTTGTTTTTGAACGGAGAAGAGATATGTATGCCCTTGGAAATACACTAGGGTACCATATGTGGACTTGAGGTATTTCATTTCCCACAGCAGACAGAAGAGTAAAGATGACTGTAGAAAACGTGGTATTTGACAGCTGATGTGATATGTCATTTAAATGCTTCGTGCAAGTAATCTGTATTATGAAAGCAATAAAAAGAAGCCCCAAACATCCACTCCCTTCCCCCCAGCCCAGTTCTCCAGGTGGTGTTTTCAGTATGTGGTGGATGCTGTAGTCAGACCATACTGTACTATACCATACCTGCAGCTTTCACCATCTCTCTGCTGGGTGGGATTAGCGTGTGCATGTGTACAGGCTTTGGCTGTTCACTCCTCCTGTGAAATCTGTTACTTGCAGCATTAGGCAACATGAGAGGCGATTTAACTCCGTGAAGGTGCACACCCTTCGTCAGGTGTGACAGTCGGAGGCTGGGTCGGACTTCCGTGTTGCTGAGACACTCATGGGAAGCTACCACTTCACCTGGAGGAGCAGGGGCAGAGGAGAGAGCATCTTGTCGGCACGAGGAGTGACAGGGAGGGGGCTTTTCAGCCCACTTCCTCTGTCTGAAATATGCTGGTGGAGCTGTTGAGCAAAAACTGGCTACCTTCAGAGCTGATATGAGGAACAACATAAATCTTCTAGTAATTATTAGACAGATGGTCTCCTCCCTCCTCCACCCCATCTGTACAACACAAAGCTGTTGTGCTAAGGACAAATTCTCAGTCACTCAGGAGCTCCCTGGCTGAGCATGTGAGTGAGGAAAGATGGTATCCTGCTTTGTGGAGACCTTGCCTTGCTCTCCCCAAAAATACAGCCTCCGAGGGAATGACTTCCCATCTCCTGTGAGACTAGGGCATCGTAGTGTGTCTATCTGGGATAACTTCAGCAATGTCACTAAACGACGAGGAAAGCTTTGAATATGACTGTGAAAAGGAAAATAAGAGAGAACGCAGATTTAACAGGCAGAGCCTTGATATCTTGGAAGAAGGTACTATTCACCTTGTTGTTTTAAACTTCTATGGTAGTAGCACATGGTAACATGTAAGTGATTTGAGTGATGTGTGTGGATTTAAATTACTAAATTTGACCTTTTCTTTCTGTGTATCCAGTATATTCAGATGAAATATGAAGAAAATACTCTTATATGAATAGGATGAGTCTTAATTTATGGACACTTCTTTAAAAAAGAAATACATGATCAACAGATGTAGGCTACGCAGTACCTTTTTTATGATGAAACTGTTTTGGGGAAATTATCTTTCTTTAGAAATGTAATATATTTTTTATATGTAGAGCTCATGTGTATTATGAGACTGTGTCTGATAGGTTATTATTCCCTACAGGTACTTCTAAAATGAGCAAAAGAACAGGGCAAGAATTTTGTGCTTATCCATGAACTTGAAAGCACTTAGACAGAAATAATACAAGTTGTGGGTTTTGTGACTTAACCTTTCCACAAAACAAATGACCCAAAATCTTGTCATACTTTGTGGAAATAACAGACATCTATGGTATTGCAGGCGACTGGGTGGGAATATGAATCTATGTACATTGAAAATTCTCCTATGCACCTGCTGCATAGAGACTGTACTCATTCAAGGGCTGCTTCCAACAAATCTGGCAATTTTTTCAGGGCTTCAGGTGCTAACAGTTAAATGCACCATTTATTTATCTTATTTCGTGTGCTGTAAATTTCACTCCAAAATAGTGGAAGAGAACTGTGGTAGAGAACTGGTACTTCCAAATACACAATCATAAAGGTGGTGTGAGGATGCTTTGAAAGATCATTAGCACAGAGAATGTGACCTGCTGTGAATTTACACCTTTATTCACCTCCTGTCTCCAAAGCCTCAGTGGATGTAACGTGCTCTTTGAATCCCATGACAGCGGTCTTTCACGTAAAGACTTCCTCAGAATCAAATATTCCGCCTGGATTTCATTCGTACTCAGTCAATAAACTGTGCATCTCTCCTGTTGTGGGTCCCCGACGGAAGCTGAGATAATTTGTGTGTGTGTGCAAAATAGAAAGGTGCTGGAGACAGTACTGGTGAAAGGAAACTTTAAAACTGGTGATTGGAGTGGGGAGGAAACTTAGTGAGAGAGGCCAGCCGCCGTTGTTTTATGCTTGATTCTTTTTTTAATGATTAGATGTTTGCTGAAACCTACATCATGCAGTTATTCTTCCTGCTGACTTTACATTTCATGCAGATCTGAGTACAGTCTGAAGCTGTTCTCGTTGATTTTGAGAGGGGGGGAAAAAATGTTGGGTTCCATCTGGGATAAAATTAGCCCTGTCTTTCTACGGTACCTTCCCCTCAACAGCTCAGTATGTATTTGAAATGCCTTTTAAAGATGCTCTCTCTTCTCAACCTATACCTTCAGGTCACCTACACACTGGTAGTAGTAGTGATAGTTGCACAAAAATGATACATGGTATTTCCGTGTATCTGCATGTGGGCGCACTTATGAATGGTAGTATTCCTCTTGGGGATGAGTCAATTCATTCTATAAGTAAAGCAGATGGAAACACCAGCATGTAGCCTTTTCAAGCTGAACAAAAGAAACAGTTTAGCCATATCTGGCTATAAATTTGGTGTCAGAAATGTAAAGTCTTGAGTATATGCTTCACTTTAACCATTTATAGTGGTTGAAAAGAAGGTGGTAAAAATTGTGTAATTAAGACTCCTTAACTGTTCGGCCTATTCCATGAGCAGAATGTGTCCTTACTACTTGTCTGTTATTTACACGGTTGTTTTGGTTTTTGTTGTAGTGAGGTTTTTCCCTGTCCTGACACTTAGATCCCGTGACTGCCCTCAGTCCTGTTTCTAGAGCCTCTGTCACAGAACAAACAGTACACTTGGCGGCGTTACAGAGTCGGTTCTCTTGAGTAGGGGAGGCACCTTCGTAAAGGTCTAGGCAGAACAGTCAGAGAGTCAGTGCTTTGCTTTGGAGTTGTAAATTTTCCTGATAGCAACATATTTACTCATCGTTTGATGAGCTGGTCTTTGAGATGACTGCAGTGAAACTTTGTGCAGGGATATCTGTTGATAGTGACTATTCAGTTTTTGTTGATAATAAAACCTGAGCTATAAAGGGACAGCTTGTCAGTTTTCTTTGGTTAGTGATTTGTTGGGTCAGCTAATTCTAAAACTGGTCTGTGTTTTCATTCTTGCTGATGTGGGTAGGACAGGAAAAGACTTTTACCTGGTTAGGACCTGTGGTGGCAGCCATTCATTACTATTTCAGTTTACTAATGTAACAGATGAAATATCCTCCTTTTCTAAAGTATTGGGTAAATGCAGGCTAAAAATCTAGCCCAAGTTTAATTTAAAAAAGAAAAAAAAGGCTCGTGATCACTGTTAAAATCTCAAGTTCAGGCACTCCAAGGGTCTGACTTACAGAAAATGAAAAATACCTGGTTTATCCTACAAAGACATTGACCAGACTGGAGGCTGTACAAGGGCTCTGGAATCTTCAAACACTAAAGCAAAGAAAAATGGAGACTAGTAATTCTTGAAAGCTTTGGCGCAGCCAATCCCTCCTGGGGTTGGAATAGGAAAAGATACCGTATTTAAGAGAGGGAGACATCTGACAATGTGTGGCTTTTAATACAGGCTTGTGACTTCATTTTTGGATTTTTGAAAGATTTACAGTCTAGATGCCTGATTTAAGCCCTACGCTCATTTATTAGTTGCAAGGACTGCAGTCCAGACATTTCTTGAGAAGAAATGGATGGAGGGGAATGTCAAGACAGTAATTCAATGACTGGGAATCGAAAATCCTGCAAGAAAAGTTTTAACAGAAGAGCTATGCTGAACTCTATCACTAAATGGTGTGTGCACTATGATGATGTAAAGTTGTGGGGTCCAAACATGGAGATGACAATAAAGTCAAGCCTTTGGTCCTTTCCAGGTGTTTTTCCTTATCTCCTTAGTTTTGCTTTGTGGTTGTGTTTTAGAAGTTACCACATTTGATCTGTGTTTGTGCTAACAGAAGGAATAAGCGTGTGATGCTCTTTTTTAAATTTCCTTTAACCTGGTTCTTCATTCACCACAAGAAAATTTGTCGCAGTCTATGCCCTGTTTGTCTATTTGTTTCTCTATGCCCTGCTTAGAGAAAGTACTTTGAAATGGCTACCAGCCTGAGTGTTTGGGCATTAAGCTTTAGAAAAGAAATAACGGTGGAGTGTTTTCCCAAACCTGAGATTAAGTAATAACATAGGTTTTTATGTGTGGCTTTAATTTGGGATATACTAAGCTATTTGAGTACTGTATGAGAGAAATGGCAGTAAACAAACACTCTCCAAACCATAGCTTAAAAGGCAAGATAAAATCTCTTCTTCTAGAAGAATCAGTAACTGCACCTTAATATTAAAAGACTAATTTGCAAACTACGCCCTTGAAATCACAGTAAACTAGGCTGTAACAGTTTAAAAAAAAAAAAAAAAAAGAAAAAAAAAAGAATCTATTGGCATTGTCTATTGAACTTACAGTAGTTAACTTTAATGGCAGTAATATGTGCTTGCTGAGTGAGTGTTTATCACTCGCTACATTGTGTTCTTCCAGACTCCTCCATGGAGCTCGCCCACGGTGTGACTTGACAGCTGTGGAGCAGTTGGCGCACTGTGACCGCTCTTTATCCCTCTCGCCGGAGTCGCAGCCACCCGCTGAACTCCCTGTTTGCCTTCTGGAGTGTTCCACCCGCTCCTGTGCTGGGGAGCCGGGGGTAGGCTGGAGGAACTGCTGGCGTGTTGCGTTAAAATTTGGGCTTATAGCAAGTCGTGCCTCAAAGCACATTTTAAGAGAGTTCTGTCACAGGAGCTTGAAAAAAATTCTTAAGCTCTTTAAGTGAACCTGTTCTCTCGGGGCCGTTTTAAATGTGACACCCTGAAGCCTCTGCCCCAGTTTAGCCAGGTCTTCCAAAACCTTCTCTTTAGTGGAGGAGAAGCTACCATGTTTACCTTTAAACATGTAAAATCGTTCTAGTCTGGGTCAGTAACAGAGCTGATGGCACATTTTAGGTATAATTTTCCTGAGTTTATTTGAATAGGTTGTATGGCACAGTTTCAGAATTCCTCATGTGCTTGGCTCAAGTCGATGTAGTGCTCGCAGTAACCAGTGCCAGAGGATAACTATCGGTGGCTAAAAATCACAGCTTCGGTTCTAGAGCAAGTGCTTTATTCTTGGAGTGCAAAAATAGCCTTTCAGAAATGAAACCAACGTGAGTTGAGAAGTCCGAGTCTGCCAGGGGCTCTGACTGCTTGTGTTTGCCAAGGGGCATCCAGCAGTAAGGAGGGTGGCTGGTCCCTCGGTGTTTAGTATTTAGGATGCAATGAACTTGCCGCTGTATCATACGTCAGTGTTTAGGGAGAGCCCTGAGCAGAAGCCTCTGAGAAGGGAGGGAGACAGAAGCCATTTGCAAGGCAGGGCTTCTCGTGACCAATCAAGAATATAGTGGGCCTTGCCATGGTTAAAGGCGTTGAGTAGGGAACTGTTATGCAAAAAAAAAAAGCAGTAAGTTTGTCCTCTGCTGCCACCTGGACAACAAGGAGCATCAGTATTAAAATTGCCAGAGATCTGTTCTCCCCGAACAGTATTCCCTTATCCTGATGTAGTTTCCGAGGAAATAAGCTATGGTAATAGGGAAATCCCTATGCACTAGGGCCTTCCCTGTTAGACTCGATAATTATAATTATATGTCATTATTATCTGCGCCAAAAGTGAAACTTTACCATAACATCTTATTTCCCTTTTGTTTCCCAGTAGTTGTAAATACATGAGAAGAGGAGCAGTGGGGAGCTGGGATTTCCTCTACAGCCATGGCTGCTCTCTTTTAGTTCTTTAATTTGTCCGTGATTGATAGGTCTCAAAAATGAAGAGGGGGTATGCCTCAAGGAGGGATGCAGGGAGCAGGGGCTGAGGATATCTGTGACTGCTAGCTCTTGTGGTTATTTTTTTTTTCTTCTTTTTTTCTTCCATCTGAATCCCCTGTTTGGTGGGTGGTGTCTCATTGCAGCAGCTTCCAGTAGTGGTATTCTTGCTCTGCTTCCCTTCCGTGGCTGTTTCCTGTTCCCAGAAACACACTTTTCCTCTAAGCAGCGTGCTAGATGGCTGTGTGACTTTCAGGGAGCAATCCAGGAAGGTAGGTACGTTCCTCCCTTCTCCCTGAGCATCTTCAGCTTGTGGAGTTCAGAGCTTGAAAGAAGCTTCCAGTAAGATGCTGCATTAAATAGATGATGAGAAATAAATGCAGAGTACAACCTTTCAGCTGTACTCACTTAGGGAAACACAGGAATGCGGGTACCTAAAAATTTGCAAGCTTTAAGAGGGTATGGAGGTGGTGCTAGGTACTTTAAGGCAGAGGAAATACTTGATCTGTGTAGCATTTGTCCATTTGTGTGTTTGGCTTTTAAAAAGCCCAAATACTTTGAACCTCAGATACGTCCCTGGTAGCATGTATTTAATGCTGTCATGGAAATAATGTGATAGAAGCTTTCTCTGTTCTTCGTTTCCTGTCTTGGATTTGTGACATTTGTTTCAAAGCAGTTACCAAATCACATTTTCTAGCTCTGCGTTTCTGGAATTCTATGGTCCCTCCACTTGCTTGTAGACAATTTTTTGTTTAATTTATTCTTTTTTTCTTTATTGTCTAACAGCCTTGTCCGTAAACTGAGAGGTGCAAAGTGTATTTGATTTGAATATTTGCATGCATCCATCCATTTAGACACTGCGCTTCCTTTCACCCTCAAGCAAAAATACTACTGATTTGCAAGTGAGCAAAAAGGTCAGTAAAGGGGCACTGTAGGTTTTGTGTTACAGAGTGTTGACCTTCATTTACTCTTGCTTTATCTTTATGGTAGCATTATGAAGCTCTCATATTCATCAGAACCTCCAGCAGTCTAGAAACCTGCTATGCAGAATCCATTAGAGCTGTGGAGTTTGTGGTGTTTGGTTTGGTTTTTTTTTTTTGTCATGTGTCACCTCCCCCCGCCCTAATCAGAGCTTAAAATTATCATTCAAAATAGTGTGTCTTTTTCACTTGGTAGTCTTTTTGGACACCAAGGAAATCAAAATTGCCACCGTAGCAGTTGACCAAATCTTGTAATCTGTGGAGGCTGACTAACTGCATACTGAGACGCTGAGTTTTTGAAATGTTTCTTCTGAATTGCTTTCCCTCACCTCACTTTTCACCTTCTCTTCCCCACCAGCTTTGGCTTCTGAGGGATGGAGAGCACCACCTCTTTGCAAGTTTGCCCTTCTTCTAAAAGGGAAGCTTTCCATTCAGTTAGTAGCTCTGTGCTTCTGCTGTGTTGCAGGTTGAGTGCCGATAGGAGGTGGTTGGCCGGAGGAGGCATTTTGTTATATGCAGTCTATTGTTTGTTTCCACTTGGACGTTGAAGGGGGTGCATGAGATAATAATTTCTGTTTTGAAACCCTTCCATGTTGGCAGAGTTCTGTATTAAGGCACCTGTTTTAACAGTGACCAACAGAAGTCTGATGGAAATTTTGAGATATAAAAGCTATTGGTGATGAGGTCGCTAATTCTTTGCTAGTAATAAGTTTGTTGTGATAAGTCTATAGTGTTACCCTTCTGCGTTAAAGATAAAATGGCAAGTTCTGAAGGAATAGCAAATTGGGCAGCCACACGAATCAACCTTTATCACTCTTTCTCCCAGCTGAGTGACTTTATTCTGTCTGTGGGAGCACCGTCTTTTTATCAGCTTGGATGTTAGGAAGGTTATACATTCACCTGAATTAGGATGGTGTGAGGTTGCCATAGTCATAATCAGTGGTGATTACTAGTGCTAGGTACAGAGTTAAAACGAGCTTGCTAATGACAATCTCAAACATTATTTTATAGTAGCAAGGGAATGTTGTAGCCAAGGGAACTATTTAGTGTACAGTTGTTTTGGAAAATAAACTGCTGGCATCAGGGTTTCTGATAGATGTTTTACTGCATGAGTTATGAACTTACTATGTTTAAAAAAAATTCGGTTTACAGTGGTGATAATTTTTTTTTTTTAATTGTGAATAGTCTTCTGGACATGACACCATCTGTGGAATCTGATTTTCTGTGGAATCCTGATTAGTCTGCTTTTGACTAATATAGCTTGTATCTTACAGATGCAGTGGTATAGTTATTCTTTATATTTGCTATGTAATTTTTGTGAAATTACTACTTTGAAGCTTAAACTTTTTACTGTTACCACTTTCAGACTCAATTATTTGGATAAGGGTAATTATCTTTTTAATACTTTTGAATGGCATTTTTTGAGTCCACTGGAACTACCGATGTCACTCAATATGCTCAAAAATAGCAAATAAAAAACAGGCAAATAAACAGAAACAAATTGTATTTCTTGCTGTAGTTCAAGCATGAAGTTCTGATGTTTAGCTGTGGAACCCTCCAATATTCCAACAGATGCTGAAGTACTGTTCTACTTGGTGTATTATTAATGTGCCTTAGTACTGATCACCTGTATATTTATTTATATGTAGATTGTATATTTATAGATTGGGTACTGTCGTTTCCTTAGGGTGACAAGCAGTCTCCTGGCAATGTTACTGCACTCAATACACTTTTTCTTTGGTGTTTTTATTTTTTTTTGTTGTGTTTTAAATTTAAATTTTATTAGGCCTTATCTGTCTCTTCCCCCCCCGCCCCCGCCTTAATGCGCGCTAGAGCAACGTTAGCCAATTTGTCAGACTGAGCTTTAACTGACATTGTCAAGGGTAAATCCCCTGAAGAACAATTTGTGCTACAGCAGCCTGATAACCAATAGTCCATATCATCAACTCAACTTCATTAACAATCCCTCTTTTCCAGAATTGCGGAGTTTGAGGAATAGGTGTAGCTGAATACAAAAAGAATATAAGGACAGAGAAGAAAGGGCTGTTTCCTCAGGTTGTTGGTGGATTTTTAGAAAACTCGCAGACTTCTAGATAAATCAGTGTAACTTTTTAAAGGATCATCTGTAGTGGTAGACTAAACTTCCACATACTTTCTTCGATCTAACAAGACTCCTGGTTCCGCCTTAGTGATTAATCATCTCATACTGTCTAAGTAAATATTTTTTATGAGTGATACTGTGGTCACCATGGTGTGGTCTGGGTATTATGAGAATCATTTATTATTTTGCATGCATTTTGTATTTACTTTGCTGTCTCATACCATAGAACCCAGTTCTTAACAACTTAATATGACACAGTACATTTCTGTTGAATGGTGTTACTAACAGTATTGGAGTTGCCTGTTCACGGAGTAATTCTGCTACACGTAATACAATGACTAGGTGACATGATAGAATCCTAATTATGGATCTAAGAACATCTGTTTTCACTCTTCTTGATTATTTTTTTCATAAGCTCAAGACATACCTCTTCAGAGGAGAAAATTTGAACATTTTAACGGTTTGCTCTGCCATTGACAAAAACAAATACTCATTGCAGAAGAGAAACACTTGTATTCTCAGTTTAACTTGAAGCTTTGATATTTATTTTTTTGACTTTTTATATACTTACCCAAGAGTATACATAAGTAGTTTTAAGATGAAAACATATGCAAACCTTAACTCTTTAAAGGATGTTTTTTCCCTAATAGTATTGCCAATATGATTAATGTTTTGTTTTATTTTATTTCCTCGCAGTTTTATGTGCTGAAAGAGTGGGCCAGATGACTAAAACATACAATGATATAGATGCTGTTACACGTCTTCTTGAAGAGGCAAGTATTACATCTCTTTAAGGACCCATACACAGTATGAGAAAGTAGTACAGAAATTATAGCATACCACTTCTAAAGACCGTTGGTAGACTGTCCTCAAATGAGGAGGAATAAGTACTCTGAGTGTTTGTACACTTTATTACATTGGTAAGGTAAATATTCTTTCTAGGGAGAGGTAATTTGTTTACCTCAGTCATATAGATTCATTACTTGTGCTTAGTTTTCGTTTGAGGCCATTTAACTTCATTTAACTTGCTCTTGGCCAAATATTTGCCATAACGAATGCAGGGGGTGGGAATCATCCTAAAATTACACATATTTTTACAGTACATGTAAAGCTCATAATATCTTACTGATTAATTTATTATCTTTTAAAATTTTTTAAAAAAGTAGTTCACAAATAGTCTTGTATTCGTGATTACTATCTTAAATAACATCTTTTGAGAGAAGTGCATAGACATAAAATTGGAAAATATCTAATACTCGGTTTGTCTCCAAGCCTTTTCTTCTTTGCTTTTTCTTTGGTTGGTTCGTTTGGGATATTTTATTTTAATACCATTAATACATAAATTGTCATTACTGTAATCTTTGGCACTCAAGATATGGTAAAAAAGCAATTGTCTTATGTTCAGTAAATATGAGACATTTGTTGAATGAGATTAGCTGCTTTTCTGTAGTAAGCTTGAGCAATGATTTTTCCAAATAATGTTTATGAAGAGTTTTTCAGGTGACAACTGTTACAATTGAATTAGTTCATGGCTGAGTGTAATTTAGTCCTTCATATTTATTTGCTTGCTTATTGCAATAGCAATGTCAAAAATGGGGTCTGTCTAACCAAGATACATGGGGTGGTCTGTTCTTCCTCTTAATTTCGCAAGGAAACAAGCATGGGAATGCTCACATCTCCCACCTATGCTAGATGCATCTGACTTCAGTACAAAGTCCTGCATTTTGTGCTTTAAGCTGAACTCTTAAACAACTTTCTATGAAATACGAGTTAAAACCGATGCTTTACCTAAAAGGCTTGTCCTGGAATAATCCATTAACTTGTACAGTCTGTTACCTGTTTGTGTCCTGTTCCCTTTGTCTTGTTTGGCTGAGATTTACTTGCATTTGTTTCCATGGCTCCTTCTAGTAACGATGCAGCATTCTGCCAAACTGTTTCCTCCCCTGAGTCCGTGTAGCCAAATGTCTATAGATCCAGAAATCACACTCATGGGAGCAATGCTAGAAGGACTTGCTGAGCCAATGTTTGAAAGCTTCTGTGTACCTCCCTGCCTGGATGATAGCAAAGGAAAAATGGGGAAATGTGTAATAGATGAACCTTTAATAAAACACTTTCACTGAGCTTTTTTGTTTTATTTATCTCTCTTTACCTAGGCAGACATGCACTTACAGCTCCTTTCTCTGTTCTCCAAATGATGGTTATCACAAGAGATTAACTTCTGCAAACAGATATAAGGTCTAACTCCTGCAACCTTCACACACACAAGCGAAAAACAACCCCAAAAGCTACTCCTTGTCTGTCCTTCTTGTTGGCGAGCTTCAAATGAATGTATTACAAAGTTGGCAGGGTGAAAGATGTAGCATTTTGGGGCAGAGAGGGAGACAGGAAAGAGAAGATCTCAAAAAAACACGCATCCAGATATTTAGAAAATCTGTGCCTATTGCCCTGAAACTAAGCGAAGCGAGTGACACCAGACCTGCCTGGGTGCGTGATAAGAATAGGAGCCAGCTTCCTCTGTGAACCTGCTTTCTCATCCCTTTCCAATAATAGTGTAAATGTGTCTGGCTTCAGTATTTTCTTGCATATTGCTGTAATGCATCAGTTCCTTATCACTATGAGTAAGAGACCTGACCCCAAACTGAGGTTTAGAGCTGAATTGCTAAAAACTGTGTAGGAAGTCTAGGGAGGTTAATTAAAGAGCCTGGAAATACGCTTACATTCCTCAACTTTGAGGTTAGAAACCTTGCTGCTAGTAGCTCTTCCTTTCTGGAGTCAAAGCTGCAGCAGTATGGCTTTTTTTCCACTTCGTATTTATGAAGTGAGCCAATTTACTAAACAATAAGTTGGCTCAATACGTAAACCAAACATTTTTTTGATAACTTTGTGGAACCTATTGTTCTGAAAGATTGAACATAAGATTATATAAAGATTTTATGACTAGATAATGCCGGTAGCTTTCAATGCAAATATCAGCCTGACCTTCAGAAACCATTTGGAAAATGCTATTTGTAGGTATAGCAGTGATCAATAACCTCTCTTTTTATTTACTGATTATTACATAACTGCCTTTGTTTCCACTGTGAAAGCCTCTTCATTCAAATTCATTGACTTCAAATCCATGTGGTCGTTAGCTGTGGGTTTTGTAGGCTTTGTCATTAATGTATACATGACACAAGGTAGCTTTTAGTCATACAATCTGGATGGCTGTCGGGGTGGTAAATAAGCCTCAAACATGGAGAAAACTCTTCTTTCAATTGGTGCTGAACTAAAAGTAAGCGGGGGTGTTAACCTTAGCACCATGTTCTCCACTATTGTAAAGATCTAGTAATTGAATAAGAAAATGATAAATAGACATGCTTAATGAATGGTGCGAAGTTTTGAGCAGGTAATCATCCTGTCGCAGGTGGATTACAACCCGGTGTCTCGGCCTTTGCAGAAGCTGAGACATATATAGGCACATGTCATCAAGAGGATAAGCTCCTAGGTTTTATTGGTGCATGTGGTGAACTGTCTAGATCAGTTATTTCCAGTTCTGTGCACACAGGGGGGGGAAGAAGGGAGCAAGCATGGCATGAAAGTAATGACTTAATGTAGATTTGGGCACCTGCAAAAAGGAAAGGGATAAGACTTGTTTTTATATGAAAGCACTAATGGATCTATGTACACCAAGAATGTAAGAGCTGAACGTTCATTGTGGTGGAATTGGCTTCTGCTCCTGCACAGCTTACTGCCTTTTATTTCAAGGTAGAGCAAGTGGAAACTGAAGAATGCTTTGAAATGCCTAAGTTTGTTGCTGTTTTTACTGTGCTGCTTTAAAATTCTTTAAAATGTAACCTCTAAAGTTCTGTGATTGCATTCTGCAGATGGTATAACAAGGTGATGGAATAGTTTCCCTCAGTAGTTTCTCAAACAAAGCTGTAATAGAGAACCAGGTCTGGTTTTACTTGCGTTGTTTTACATTAGACCTTGAAGCTGTGCTTTCCTGTGTATGGTTCAATAACTCTGTGTGGGTGAGTCTTTTCTGAATAATATGGGTATAACATAAGCAGGAATAAATAAAGAAAACTAGCAAAAAAACCCCAACCAAACAAACCCTCACAGAAGGAGGAAGTCTCTTTATTGTTCAAGTACTTGTTCTTTCCCTTTCATGACAATTTTACCCTCCCTCTGATCTTTTGATGAATAAAAAATTTGAAATTGGCTTTCTTTTCTTAATGCTTCACAGAAAGAACGGGACTTAGAATTAGCTGCTCGGATTGGCCAGTCACTCTTAAAGAAGAATAAATCACTGACAGAAAGAAATGACTTCCTGGAGGAGCAAGTAGAACACATCAGGGAAGAGGTAAGATTTTTACACCTTAGTGCTGTTTCTGCAGTGGTGGGGAGAATTTTCCTTCTAGCTTCACCTTGTCCGTACTTAATTTTCTTGGGCATCGTTTCCATAGCTGGTCAATCTGTGTTGCTGCAGTTCGGTCAGCCATTTTTATAGCATGTACACTTTCAGAAATGTGACCCAAAAAGTAATTTGACCTGTTGGCTCAGATCAGGTGATTTGAGGAAAAAAAACAAACAGCCTCAAGCCATTGAATTTTGCTCTGCCTCAGATTTCATTTTCCTCAGAAACCAGCTGCTCTTTTAGTCTTGAGTCGCTGCACCCGCTGTTTTCTTCTATCTGTTTCGTCCGTGTTCCCCTGCTTTATGCATAATTCCCCTCTGTTTTGATTAACCCACTCATCACTCTTTCCCTTCTCCTGCCTCCCTTTGTGTGCAGCTCTTTCTTCTTCTTGTTTCTCCCCTGAATCTTTCTCAGTCCTCAGTTGTTTATTCCTCTCCAACTGATGTTTAATTGCTTTTTCGCAAATGCTTTTCTATTCATACCTGAGCTGAATTTTGGCTCTTAGAACATAGCATTTGAATTCTGGGAGTGCTTTCCTTTGCTTCTTAAACTGAATGTGATATAAGTATCACATATAAGGGAAATCACTTTTTGTATTTATGGAGATTTCCGGGGCGCGTGCCCACTGAGCTCTTGCGCATTCTGCCTTTTTCAGTATGCTCTGAATGTATGAACTTGTCAATGTTAGGAAGCAAATGGTTATAGGTTGAGACTTGCTACCTTCTATCTAGATTACTAAAATCTTACAGGTTCTTGTGATTTTGCTGTATTTATTTCCAGGGAACCATACTATAATCTGTTGAAGCATGGGTCGGTATCCTGCTGCAGTACTTACTCAGATTTATCTCAGTTTGACTGCAGTAATAATGTTTTAGACATTTGATGAACATGTTTAGAATATAATATGGTGGTCCATGTGTTTTCTGAATTGGTATGCTCTATAAAACATACCTGAAAACTTACATTGTTTCAAGTAACACCTTGTTTTCCACCTACCATTGAATTTTTAATCAAGTATTTATATGGTTGCTATTTCTTATCTGTATTCCTCTGAATGAGGAGTTGGATGCTATAAGAACTGGCAGATTCTTGATGCATGTATCTTGGATGGAACTGTACAGGGTGCTTTAAAAGAGCTTTTTATCTGTATTGAAAGTGTCACTAAACTCTACTGACTTAACTAACGGAGCTGGAGGCAAATATTGTTTCTTTTATTCTGGGACAGTGACCTTAGTTTGAATCTCGTCCATATGTAGCTTTGAGCAAGAGAGAGAGAAATCTCACAGTTGCCAGGCGAGCAGGAGAACAATGAACTATAGTAGATTAAAAACTTTTAAAAAAAAAAGGCTGTTAATAAAACTGCCCAGGGCTGCAAGATGTTGAATTGTATCCAAGATGGACTGGTAAATAAAGCATGGATGGAGGGATCCCAGTTGTGCGATAAATGGTGTTGAAGCACACACATAGAAATAATATCCTTTGGTGTGGCCTGCCCATTTTGGCAAGGAAAACTAATTCTCTTATGTCCCAGAGGAGTGCTGTTGTTTGCTGCCGGAGTCCCATCATGTGGCAGACCAATTTATTTGTGCATTGGTCAACATGGCATTTACTAGGCACATGCATACTGACTGGGCAGGGCAGCACATTCGTACCATACATCCAGAATGGAAGGTTTGATTGAGGAAAATGGGAAGCCGGGGATGGACTGCCTCTGACAGGTCTGTTTTTATTTAGAGGGAGTCAGGAGCAGCACTGGGAGAAGTGCCACCAGAAATAAGCTTCTTACCAGGTGGCTTGATATGCTGGGTCATATGTTCTATCAACACCCATTTTTCGTGTTGTCATTCTGACTCCTTCAGAAACGGATGCTTTTGAGGCAGAGCTCATCAGACTTTAAAGTCATGACACTTTTGTATGTTGAAAATCTTTCCTTAGTAGGTTTCAGATCTTCCATTAATGCTGAATATTGAGTATTTGACTAGAATGGTAACTAAGACAACTGTCTCTAAGGGCAAGGTGTAAGATAAGAGAATTGAATTGGTACTTTTAAAATTCTGTAAAAACTGCCTAAAATTTTTTTTTCTGGGGGTTCTGTGCTTTCTGTAATATATAGACTTTTTTTTTCTGGTGTGTGGTATAATGTTAAGGTTTTCTTGGAATATGTGTCATGGCATGAATAATTTAGCTTTATGTCTCTGACCTACCAAACTTGTCCTGACAAAATCTACTGACCATCCTGTTAAGTAGCTCAAGTTTTTCCTGTGTCCTTGTAATGTGCTGCATTCATAGGTACATATGAAAGTAATACACACCTGTGCAAAATGCATTAGATTCTTGGGTTTGTATTTTGAGTTTGTATTGTCAGGTGCTGCTTACGTTTAGGCTGTGGTCATGTTCAATAAAAACTGATGGAACTGAGACTTTTCTTGTAGTGCACTAGAGAACAAAAGGTGAGTGCACTCGAAGCAAATACTGTACTGCATGCATGGACACTTTGGTCTCAGCTTGCTGTTCCAGAATTATAGACTGAAAGCATAAGCATTATATTGAGGAGACATCCTTAAGTGTAAGTTGTTTTGGTTAGAGAGACGGGTGTCTGCCTTTTCAGCAACAGAAGTGCAGTTCACAGGTACAGTGTGTCTGTCTGCTGTTGTATTGCCATGTTCAGTAAGAATGCTGCAGTTCCAATCTCAAGATGTGTCCCTTCTCACTGAGATGGTGCTACCTACAATTTAATATTGCCTCCTTTGAAATTAGAGCTTGGTATCAAAGCAATGTAAACCGTCACAATGTGAACTGTGTTTGAAACGGAGTAGGTCATTAGGTTTTAGCTTCTCCTAATCTTTCTAAATTTCACAGTTTACGCTGCTTTTTCCACTTCAGATTTTTGGCATGTGTTTCTGAAGCTAAAAAGGCAGCTTCAAACCTCAAATCTGCGGTGACATCTGAGTAATACAGTGCTGCTGTTCTAGTTTCAGGCCACATATCAGCATTTGGTTTTTGGTGATAGCTGGTTTTAAAGTCTTTTCCAGGTTTGATTTTGTTCTGTGTAAAGTGAGAGGAAAGGAAAAGTATAATCTAGAATGGTGGCTTAAAAAAGGGTACATTGGTTTTGGTCTATTAGAGCAGAAGGTAATGTTGGAAAGACAGAAATGCACGTTGGCTTGGTACTTGCATGGATGTTATTTACACACAGTGTAACTGGTAACTGGGTGTCTTTGTTTTAAGTGAGTAATTCCAACCTGTTAAGCATTTAGCTGCTGTCAGTTAGCAATCAGCTGGACTCCTAAAACGGTCATTCGTGGTTCAGTAAGGATTGTTCCTGCAAGCTAGGTCTCATGTTTCTAAACAGTTGTGCTCTATATGAGGATCCTCTTATCTTCTGCCTTAAATTATTTCCAAGGTAGTTCATGACATAGTTCTGAAGCTGAATGAAGCTTTCAGGGCGATGGAGTGACTTAGAAGCTTGAACAGATGAAGTCTTGGGAACCAACCATGGTGACAGCTCATGGGCCTTTTCCCTGTGGGATGAGGGCTCAGTCCCTATTGCTTGGTAACAATACGTTGTGCAGGGGTAGTGTGGTAGTGTTTGCTCCAAAGGGTGCATGTGTAGTGGCTTGTGAAAACGTAGAAGAGGTCCTTTCTCTTCATAAAACGAATCTTGTGGTTTGCAATGTAAAAATGTGTAGCGGGTCTGGTTGGGATGGAGCTAATATTCTTTATGGCAGGCTGTACGGTGCTGTGTTTTGGATTTGTGACTAAAATGGTGTTAGTAACAACCAGTGTTTTGACTATTGCTGATCAGTGGTTGCACAGCATCAGGACACTCTTTTTTTTTTTTTTTCCTTTTTTTTTTCTGTTTTTTTTTTCTTTCTTTCTTTCTCCCCTCTCCTCCTTCTGGCCCCATCTGTGCAAGATGTTGGCGGGGGGGGCACAGCTAGGATAGCTGATCTGAACTGACCAAAGGGATATTCTATACCTTATGTTGTTACGCTCAACAGTAAAAGCTCAGGGAAGGGAGGAAGAAGCTGGGACATTCATGATTATGGTGTATGTCTTCACAAGTAACCATTGTGTGTGCTAAGGCCCTACCTTCCACGAAGTGGCTGAATGTCTGCCTGCTGATAGAAAATAATGAATAATTCCTTATTTTGCTTTGCTTACACAAGCAACTTTGCTTTACTTATTAAATTATCATTATCTCAGCCCATGAGTTTTTCTGGCTTTTGTGCTTCTGATCCTTTCCTCCATCCTGTGGGGGTTGTGGGGGCAGACTGCAGAGAGGTGGTGTGTTTGGGGTTTTTTGGTGCGTTTCACGGCATGGTTGAGGTTGGAAGTGACCTCTGGAGGCCATCATGCCTGAACCCCACTGCTCAAACAGGGCCACCTACAGCCAGTTGCCCAGGCCCATGTCCAGACCGTGTTTGAATATCTCCAAGGATGGAGACTCCACAACCTCTCTGGGCAACCTGTGCCAGTGCTTGGTCACCCTCACAATCAGAAAATTGTTCCTGATGTTCAGGGGGAACCTCCTGTGTTTCGGTTTGTGCCCATTGCTTCTGGTCCTTTTCCCATAAAAGGTCACCCTTTCTGGCTGTTCACCCTCCTTTGGAAAATTGGAATGCTTGGAAATGGCAGTGAAAATAGGATCTTCAGTCTTCTAATTCATAGAGAAAAAAGTGTAGCAAAAACTGGAGATGATCTAGTGCTCACCCACTGACAGTATCTGAATCCTTGCTGCTTAAAGAGGCTGAGACATAATGTGCTAGAGGGAAGTAAATTGTTGTTTTTGGCTCAGCTTTTTGCTCTTCCTGAAATGAGGAAAGTGAATCTCACAAAATTAATGCATGGATTTTATTTCATGGTTTTCTGAAATGTAGTTGGTTGGGGCTTTTTTTTCTCCCTTTCTTTTTAGAACTAATGTCTCAGGAGGACTTAGTGCCTTAGCGCATCTGACTATAAAGAAGAGCCTTAGTAAAGTAAATGACCTTGTTTTGCTTAAAATTCTGCACAGTTTAAGTGCTTTATTGCATTGAGTCTGCTTTTTGTTTGATGAAAATGCATCTTAAATCTATTTTATTGATATTCTCTGCGTTTTTTTGCCAGTAATAACTACAAATATAAATATACCTACAATAAAAAAAGCAGAAGTCTAATAAAAACAAATGTGCTTTGCAATTTGTGCATTGGAAAGTGCAAACTGGAGGCCAGGTCTTGCAGTGCAAGTGGAAGGGAACATCTCTCTGATCAGTTACGCTATTTATAACTATGCAAGTAAAATAAAAATTAGTCTCTTGCTGTTGGGGTCTTAAATTGCAGCTGTGAAGTGGTGTAAGTGCTACTGTGTAATTGGGCTTTTAACTCTTTTCTTGGAGAATCACAATATGAATTAACCAAGATTAAGTTTGTGGAGCTCACTATTTCAGGGTCTCTTAACCACCAAATTTTGCTGTTTTGTTCATTTTTGATACATGTGTGTACTGATTATGGGACTCCCACATACTACTTTACTAGACTTATGTTTCAGAGTCATCAAAAGCCCAGATTACACCCAGAAACTGACTGCAGCTTCCACCATTGCAGCAACCTCAGAACGGCAGCCTGCCACTGTGTGGTTGCATTCTGCAGTTCAATAGGTAGTCGAGTCCCAAATGCAACCTTACTACACATCCACTTGAGTAATTTTATCTAAAGTCTTTTGGTGAGGAAGAAATGTCTATATCTGAGGTCTGCAAGGTCTGTATCCAAGCCAGATGGTGACAGTTATCGCGTAAAATAGATAAGAAAGTGATATTTGACTTGATTGTGCCACATTAATTTCCTGCAGTACCATGGCGATTATCTGTTTCTGTGGATATGAATCTACGCTAATGCAATAGTGAATCAGGATTGCTCATCTGAAAGAAGGTGAAAGAGAAACATGTCTAATAGCAGTGAATAATTGCATTTTTGAACTTCCAAAAAATAGCATTTAATAGATTATTTAAAAGGTACCCTTTTCATTCTTTCTAAGAAATAAAAGAACTGGTTCTAGTCTGTTCCAGTCTTGGCCTCTTGATTTAGTCAGAAGGTGATGCTTGGAGGATGAATGACTGATTTATAGTGGGTTTACTTAAGGATGCGCCTAGAAAAGCAACTTACTGATCTGCAAGCGGCATCTTTGTGCAGGTTTCTCAGTTGCGGCATGAGCTCTCCATGAAAGATGAGCTGCTACAGTTCTATACCAGTGCTGCTGAAGAAAGTGAGCCGGAGTCTGTCTGTTCCACCCCGTAAGTTATCAATCTACAACATTGAACCTTCATCTGGTACTCAACAGGGGTAGTTTGGACAATTTGATAGCTTTGAAAAGTAGTAAAATGATCTCTTTACTGGCTGGAACTATAAATTGGACTCTGAACTTGGTTCATGGCACCAGCTGGCTAGACTGGTGCCAACAAGAGTCAGGAGGGGAAAGTACATAGGGAGGCTGCTGACGGAGCACCATGACTTTCACAGGAGCTAGGTCACTGTGGTGGTGAGGCAGACATTTGCAGTACCCCACTACACCACCTACCTTTGCACACCGTGCTAGAACATGCTGCGTGTGTGACCTTTGTGCTTGACGGACCCAAGAGTACCGTGAAAAATTCTAGAGCAGAAGGCAAGAAATAAAGCATGGATTATTGTGTGGGTTCCAGGCAATTAGCTGGCTGAATGGCATCGCAGGCTCCGAGGGGCTGTCTGCCCTTGCTCGCAGAGCTATGGCTGCGTTGTGGTGAAGTATGTGCAGTGTTAATCAGGAAGCTGTTGGGTTGCTCCCTGTAGTAACTTGGTTTCCTTTCTCATAGTGTTGGCTGAATAACTTTTCCATAGGAAGCATGGAGAATAATAAATTTAAAAAAATGTTCTTTTTTTAAAAAATCACTGCAAATACATTGGTGCCCAAACATACTGGCATGAAAAAAGCTGTATTTCATGGGGCTCTGACTGTTTTTGAGACCTCTGTTCAGTCTGTTCTCCTGTGAGATTGGCCCTAATACAGGTAAAAACAAGTTAAAACTCTTGTTTTCATTACAAGGCTGAAGAGGAATGAATCTTCCTCCTCCGTCCAGAACTACTTTCATTTGGATTCTCTTCAAAAGAAGCTCAAGGACCTTGAAGAGGAGAATGTTGTGCTTAGATCTGAGGTGAAATTGCTCCCTTTGTGTTTTGTTAATACAGTTATTCATTTGAATGCTGTAACACAGGTATTGAGAAGCGTGTATTAAAAGTCGAGAGAGTCTAAATAAGAGTATATAATTCCACATGACACATTTCTTTGTAGTTGTTTAATCACCATCCTTAATGCTTCTAAATGAAGGAAAGGCTGAAACATGGAAGCTTACATGAAGCTACATGCAAAGCAGCTTCCTTGCCAAAAGAATGTGCAGGAGTGTGGGCAGGTTTTGGAGGCCAAAACTGCGTTTTGAAACAGGTGTTAAAGAGCTGACCAGGTAGATATGGGCGACTTGAGCTGCAGATCAGAAGTTTGTAAGCTGGCATGATCTCTCTGGTACAAATTCAGTGTTTGTCACAATAAAAATTGCCAGCCTAAATTTGCATTAAATATCTTCAATTTGTGTTTCAAGTCAGGCTGGTGGTATTTTAAGTTGAATGTGTTTTTCTTGCCTTTTATTTCTGACAACATTCTGTTTGTTTCACAGACAACACAGTTTTTAAATGTTTATTTACTGTTCCCTGTCCTTCAGAGATAACACTTAATAATTGAATATCATACGAATAATTTTATATTAATTTTCAATGCAACTTTTAAACTTTGGGAGCGTGTTGCCATTTTGCAAGCAGAGTATAGCAGAAGAAATACTTTTGAGCTAAGAATGAATGTAGGAAAACAGCATCATTGCCATTTTCTACTGCAAATGCAGGAACCATTGCAAATAGGTAGTGTCACATCTTTGGACAAGACACTGTGTAATGGAGAATGCTGTACGCTTCATTGAGAGGTTGTGCAAGGAAAATGAGCAGTAGATAGTTTGAGAATAATGAAGGTAGGGTTAGAACCGAGACGGACATTGCCATCAGTTCTTCTGATGTACCACTGACATCCCTTCCAGAGAGATGCAGTTTGTGGCAGCGAGGCACAGCATGGAGCCGAACCTGAAACCTCCGAGCTACGCATATCTCTACAGATGCAGCCCGTGGGTGTCTGCCTGCCCTCAGCATTGGGAATAGGTTATGGACCCACCGAGGTGGTGCCAGACAGAACCAGCTGGGTGTAGCTGTGCTCTTCTTGGCACTCCTAGAATTGGAACGGAAAAGACAAAGGAAGGCAGGAGGTAGCGCTAAGGTTTTATGCGGGATATATGGTTACAGTGCCAGCCAGAGCTTTTCAAATGTTTTTTAAATACTTGGATGCTTAATTTGGTTATTTAAACCAAGTATTTACTTTGTGATGATACCTAGCTTTGTTCAGGTGACCAGATCAAGATCTGCATACCAGTCTTTAGAATGTTCAGGGCTTTTTTTTATTTCAAGTGCAAAATACTCAAGTGCCATCTAGTGGGGATGTGGTGATAATGATACACGTTTCTCCATGCTGAGAATGTCTCTGCTGAATGTTCACCTGGCCCCTTTTTCTAGAACATGAGGGAGGGCAGGCAAAAACTGTAGTTTCTCGCTGTCTTCCTGGAGTGATTAGAAAAGCTTGTCTTTCTGAAGCAGATGGAAATGCAGCAACAGACTGGCAAAGAACAAATGTGCTAATGTAGCATATTTGATGTGGATTTCTTGAATAGGCCTGTCAGCTGAAGACTGAAACAATTACTTACGAAGAGAAAGAACAACAACTTGTTAATGACTGCGTAAAAGAGCTAAGTATGTCCTTATTTCTTTTCCCTTCTCATTGAGATTATTCAGTTTAAAAAAGAAAAAAAAGACAACTGAGTCAGATCAGTCAGTCATGGTTTTTCTGTGGCGCTTATTTTCCTTATATAAATGGTGGGGAGGAGAAAATTTCTGGTTGAAATTTCACAGCAGAAAATTCCGTCTGTAAGCTAAATCTTTCTCAGTTGCAAAATAGTTTTGCACAGAAAATGTTATTGTTAAGGGGAAGTGCAGTCTCCTTTGCTGCACAAGAACTTTGTGTCTTTCTGGTTTTGCATCCTGCTGCTGTTTTTCAAAAATACATTGCTGTGTATTGGGGAAGGATTCTGCTGAATCAAGTGGTGTTCCGAAAGAACATCTTTCTGCTTACTTTTCTGCTTTTGGGTTTGTAATGTTAATTGTAATTGCTTATCTTAAAGGGGATGCAAACATCCAGATTGCCAATATCTCCGAAGAGTTAGCAAAGAAAACCGAAGATGCTGCCCGGCAGCAGGAAGAAATCACCCATCTTCTCTCTCAGATAGTCGATCTGCAGAAAAAGGCAAAAGCTGTAAGGAATCCAGTTGCAAGATTATTGTTTTGATTTGCTACTATTGTGTCTGGAAGACAAGTTATAATCCTTTGTATACTAGAGCCTAAAGGAAATTTTACACTCTTGTTATCTGGGTGACCTTGTTTGACGTTTAATATCTAGCATACTTTGCTAGAAAGCATCAATTTATCAAAAGATGCATATATGAGTTATCAAATACAATAGTTACATTTATTTTAAATATTAGATGTGAAATTCTGCACTGAGCTGAGTGACTTTGGTAAGACAAGAATGTCAGTACAAGTATTTCAGTGGGCACATACTCATTGGTTT
The DNA here is from genome assembly GCF_963924245.1 of Chroicocephalus ridibundus. NCBI lineage: Eukaryota > Metazoa > Chordata > Aves > Charadriiformes > Laridae > Chroicocephalus > Chroicocephalus ridibundus. The sequence goes on from NC_086285.1 coordinate 49,727,476, forward strand.
TATGGTCTTGGGGGATCATTTAGCAGTACACAGACTGATGCTGGGTGTTCTTGTGTTAACATTTTAAAATGTTGTTTAAATGTTTTAAAACTAACATGTGTGGACTAATATTGCTGCAGAGAGGGTCCTGAGAAAAGTTAGAATCCTTCTATTTACCCGTAGCATAGGATACGAACATGATCACAGGACAAATTGTCACAGTATTTCTAACGTTTCTTGGCATATTTTAGTGTGCTGTTGAAAATGAAGAACTTGTCCAGCATTTGGGAGCAGCTAAAGATGCCCAGAGACAGCTCACAGCAGAGGTTAGTACATTACTTAACATTACAACAATTTAGTACTACGGCAATGGCTGTTCAGTTTACCATGGGAGTTTTAGCCAGTTCAGAAGTATTAAATAATTTTGCCTATGTATATGGAATGAAGGAACGTTTATGTTCCTGGTAGAGTTTAAAACCTTTTCCTTCCTGTTCTTTTCTCCTTCAACTGTCACACATTTTGAAAAACTGAGGCTTATGGGCTATATAGGAACCCCTTTAGAAGTTTACTTTTCTAGGCTCGTAGTTTAAGCCTATTTTGAATAGTGAGATAACATGGAAGAGTCATTTGTGCTGTATTTGTTCAACAAATAAACGGAAGACAGTCTAGGATTGCTGTCTGTCTTCTGGGTACTACATTCACCTGATCAAAATGGTCAAAATAGAATGAATAAAGCTTAATTACCCTTATGATGTGTCTTGCATTTGAAATACTTGGTGTAAAAGGTGGGAATGCCCATAGAAACTTTTCCTGCTGATAAGCCTGGTTGTATCTGTGCTGCTTCGTAAAGATTGAGATCATGCTTCTCCATCATGTTGTTGGGAAAGACATTAACAGGATGTCTGTTTCTATGCCAAGTAGTTTATTTTTATGAAACTTGTAGGAGTGTGGTATTTCAGACTTCTATGCCTTTGCCAAACTTGGTTGAAATGGCCGATGAACTCAAAAACTATGAGGGTACACAGATATCTGCAGACAGAGTGATAAGATGTGCTCCCTGAGAAAGTCAGACTGAAAATAAGTCATGGTCTTGGGCTGTCAGAGGTTATATGTATATATATGTATGTATGTAAGTCTTGGTTTTAAATTCCTAAGTTTTTTGGAACGCTGTGAAATACCTTATCCTTTTCCTGTGCTGTTTGCCACTGTGGTCATCATGGCAGTAATTAGGCACTACACCTGTTCAGACTAAAGATACTTTTAGCTCTGTATCTTCTCCTTGATAGTGGCTTCATGGAGATGCACAGGATAGGAAATGGAGCAAGCAGTTCCTCCCGTGCAGCCCTTTTGTTACTAATCCATGTTATCTATTATTTTCAGTGATACTCACTCTTTGGAGTTCTTTTCCTTTGAAGTGGGATATTCTTCCCTACACCATTATCTTTTACCAGCATGGTAAGAATTTGCAGTCTTTCTGTGATGATAGTGCAGCCCAAAAGGTCTTGGACTGTTTTCTGTATGTTACAGTTGCGGGAGCTGGAAGACAAGTATGCAGAGTGCATGGAAATGCTTCATGAGGCTCAAGAAGAGCTGAAAAACCTTAGGAACAAGACGATGCCAAACGCCATATCACGTCGGTACCACTCTCTCGGTCTCTTCCCTATGGTAAGCAGATTTAAGAAAAAAAAAAAATGCACAAACCAGAAAACAACCAACCAAAGGAAATGTGTTTGCATCTGACTTACAGCCTCAGGGGTAGGATGCTAGGCCAGCCATGAGCATGGGTGAAATGTGTATTTATATAGTGTTAAAGGATACCTGAGTGATCAATTTTGCATACCTGGTTCTGAAACAGTGGTCCTATGCAGGTACTTGGTTTTGCTGCAGTATACTACACAACCTGCAGCTGGCTTTGCTTATGCTGTGAATCATGGGTAGCATTCATAGATTGTTACACTATTCTATACATCTTTTTTATGCATCTCCTGAACTGTGGTGGCTGATTTTCAGTAGGACTTTCCTGCATTTCTTCAATATCATTGGTGGTGTAACTTCCTGATAACATAACTAAAGGTTTCTGGACATGGCATCCTTCTAGTTGCTTATGATATACCTTCAGTACGTGAATAGGTTACACATATATTCTTGTTTTAGCATCACTGAAAATTCCGTTGTTCATTAAAAGAACGCTTGTTGCTAATATGTATTACGGCAACATCAATTGTGGCAGTGTCACTGGTCTTACCAACTTTGTTTATCTAGTTTCATTTGGTTATGGCATTGTAAATTTAAAGCATGGGGAATAGGCAGTACCCTCAACCAAATGAGAAAAAAAGAGCGGATAAGAACGTCTAGGTAAGGTCAGTACCTGGCTCTGCTTGCCTGTGTATCTCTGGAATAATTCCATTACTTCTGAGGGCAATGGTATCAGTGAAGTTTTTTTTGAGTTACATTAATGTAATCTAGCAGCAGAATCTGGCCCTCATTATTTTTAGCCATGTCTCACCTTAACTGCTGAGGAAGAACACAGATGATATTTGTGCTCACAAGAAGTAAATTGTCGACAAAGGCTTAGCTTCCCTTTTTGTGTTCCCTTCTGAGTCTGAACACAGACCAATTTAAAGTGCAGACATTTAATAATAAAAGAGTTGTACTTGCACAAATACAAGCTGAGATAGGTTTATGCATTTTGTACAAAAATGTTTGTCAAATGCTGAATCATGGGACCAGAAGCCATTTAGGTTTGTGAACGTTTGACACTTAGACCCTGCACTTAGTTACGTTTAGGCAGTAAAATTTACTGACCAGCAGTGGAGAACTGAGAGCCTGTCACCTTTAACCCTATAGGGGAGGTGTATAATGCTTTATGCCAAGAACCGTGTCTTTTTTGTGGGTGAGCGGGTAATGTTGTGAAAGGGAAGAGTGTTTTCTGTTTGTTTTAAATGAAAACAAATTAAGCAAAACTTCGTACATGAAAGGAGCATGTTACGGAGTAGGGAATTTAGTCTGGCAAGTTGGTGTGCCTGGATTCTTTTGTTCCCCATGATGGTTTTTTTAGGATCTTGGTGTTGCGTGTCCTTGGATTTTAAGTACTGTAGCAGTATGAAGCTAAACCATAATTCATCAGTGACTTAGATATGTTCATTAGTCTTCCAGCTTTCCAGTCAATTTTCGTTGTTAAACCTGTATTTGGTTTTTTTTCTGGAATGACACCTTATTAGTTATTACTTATTTTATTTAAATAATTATTTTATGCAATGACAACCTATTAATACTTTAATATTTGTTTTTCTTTTGTGCTTGTTTTCAACAGGATTCTTTGGCAGCAGAGATAGAAGGGTCAATGAGGAAAGAACTGCATTTAGATGAACCTGACTCTCCTGACTTGGCGTACGCATGAAAAGAATTGGTTCCTAATTGGTTGATTATATCTGAAGTTAATGAGTATTTGATAAGAAAGGAAAAGACAGGAAATAACTGAGCTAAGGGTTTTAGAAAGAAATATTTCTGTCAGAGTGTGATTGATAGAGAGAAGGGTAAATATATTGTCTGGTTATTGAGGTGGTTATATTCTCTGCTAAAACTACCAAAAGAAAATGCCTATATATAGGTTTTCTCTTGTTTTATGAACTCTTTAGCCTCATTCTTGAGTGCTGAGGATGAGAAAAGTTGGTTTTCTTGTGTGTTACCATGCTAGGTTTCTTCACTTAATGATTAAAGGATGAGTTCAGTCCCCTGGGTTCTCTCTTCAGGCATTATAACAGAAGTTATCAGGTAATTATTGATCTAATCCAGTTTTTACAGGGTGAACATCTGTGCAGAAAGGGATCCAGAGTGGTTGGGTACTTACAATGTGGTGCCCATTACACCTGTGCAAAGTAGTTGGCACCCATTTTGCTGAAGTTCTCTTCAATTAAACAAGAGTGGTTTGAAACAAGTTAAGTACTTGTGATGGTCCAAAAGCTAAGGATAGATACAGCTTGGCACAAACAGCCTTACCGACGTCAGTTGCACGTATTCTCCAATAGGTTTATCTCACCTGTTTGTACAATGCATGGACTGGTTAATTTGAAACAAATTAATCCTATTTAGAGGGTCTGTTAGAGCTTTTATGTGTTTTGACCTGACCTTTACAAAGAAAGGACACTCAGGGAAGGTACAGTAGCCACTTGCCAGAAACCTAAGTTTATTTACAAAGTTTGACACATTAAACCACTTAAGTTAAATCAGTTAAACGTTCTTTGAGCAGGAGCCAAGGACTGTAAATGAGACTTTGACAGAGTGCAATTTTGATTAGAAACATATAAGATCAGAAAGATGTGAGCATGCTCAAACCCTATAGGATCTTTTTGTCCTTCCAGAGTAATCTAACCTAAGGATAGTTTAACTTCTTTAGAATGTGTTTTGTATTGCTATGCAGGTACCAAAGAAGGGTACGTTGTTTTGGTTTCATGGCTCATTTGGTTTTATCAATTTACTCAGCAGGGCTAACTGGAACATCTGTGGGACTATTTATTGATAGATGCTGTTAGATTCAGCCTTTTAAAGATACGCACCTACAGAATTGGAGCCTACACACAAACATTGAGACTGTTGTGCGCTTATGGACAGAGGGAAGGAAATTTGAATGACATTAAATAGCTTGAGGCATGCTGTCGTTGTTATACCCCGGCAGTATTTAGGCTGGAAGGGATGCGCCGTTCTTGTGTTCAGCCATTGTTGAACTGTAAAACAAAGCAGCAATGGCACTTCCGTAGCATGATGTAGGGCAAGTTTATTTTGTCAAGAAATTTCTGTTGAAGTGTCATCTGATCTTAATCTTGAAGCAGATGAACAAAGTTTATTATGATATCAGGACAAAGGTGATAAAGAACGAACTGTAGGAGTAGGTAAAAAATGAGCTTTCCAGCCTTGACAGTCTCCCTTTAGAATCTTGATCCATAATATTTCCAATTCTTCTTTTTTTTAAAAATGGTGTTTAAGAGGGTAGGAAATTGGTTTCAGAAAGGAAAGATACAAGACTTGCTTGCATAGAGATATTCAGTAAATTCAAATTCTCTTTTAAAATCCGTTAGCTGGTTCATAGTTAAGAATTGAATGGAGATCAGTTTTGCTTTTTTAAAATTCATTTCCACACAATGGCTTCAAGGCATTTTTTAGCTGGTGTACTAAAATGCGCTTTCACTTAATTTTTATTAGTGTTTGAGAGGGTCCATGCACATAATTCTCAAATGTTCTGTCTAAAATACTCTAGGATGGTGGAAGTGTGTTGATGGATTGCATGTAATGGCTGCACTGTAGCAAGTATGGGACCCTATGTATACTTCACAGAAACAATACAGACAAGGTGGTCAGTGGAGCTGTGATAGGAGGGTTGTTAACAAGCTGTTACCTGTTCCTTCTTAAGGTAAGAAGGCACTGTGTGATTATTAACTGTGTGTATGTCTTACCAGTCATCAGAAGCGGGTCTTCGAGACTGTGAGAAATGTTAACCAAGTTGTCAAGCAGAGATCCATGACTCCGTCGCCGATGAATATCCCAGGCTCTAACCAGTCCTCTGCTATGAACTCGGTTATTTCTAGCTGTGTCAGCACTCCACGTTCCAGTTTCTATGGGGGAGACATCGCTAACATTATGATAGACAACAAGACCAATAGCATCATCCTTGAGACCGAATCCTCTGACAATGGGTCAGTACTGTAGCACTGGGCTGTGGTTTTGCTTTGTTTATGACATAAAGGCAAAGCATTTCTGCTTTCCTCTTTTTGTCTGGCATTGTGCAGTTAACACAGTGACTTACATCTTCAAAAGTTACTTTATTTTGTGCTTACAGTTCTTGAGACATAGTAATTTAAAGGTATCAGTGAATGTCTCAAAACTGTCACGTGGAAGTTTTAACCTTCTCTAAGAATCTTTTTTTTCTCCCTCCCTGTCTTTTTTTTTTTTTTTTTTTGGTGTGTGTGTGTCCCCCTTGTTATGCTTTAGAAATGAAGATAGGATGAAGAAGCCTGGGACTCCAGGGACTCCAGGCTCCAGTGACCTAGAGACTGCCCTTCGTAGGCTGTCCCTCAGGCGGGAGAATTACCTCTCGGAGCGGAAATTCTTTGAAGAAGAGCAGGAAAGGAAGTTGCGGGAACTGGCGGAAAAGGGTGAACTCCATAGTGGTTCTGTTACCCCCACAGAGAGCATCATGTCACTGGGAACTCACTCCAGATTTTCAGAATTCACTGGATATTCAGGAATGTCCATCAGCAGTCGCTCCTACCTGCCAGAAAAGCTTCAGATTGTGAAACCACTAGAAGGTGATAACAAAGGGCCTCGGCCTTTATCTGTTCTTCTTAGTGACTCTTTGTGGTCTCTTATCCATCACCAGAAAGCAGGAAATCTTTGCAATACATATTCTTTCTACTTTAGAGACAGTAATCCGCGCTGTTGGTTTGAAATCTTTTAACTACTATATTTTTCCTCAAGCCTTAAAAGCATTAGGAAACATTTCCAGCCACGGCAGTAAAATAAATGTTGCAGGCCACACATGCATCAGCAGTGCAGCCTTACGTCTAACCTAAATCCCAGGGTTGCCATTTCATATTTAGAAAAGGAAGGTGGTTGAGTATCTGAAATCTAAGCAACTAGAGTATTAGTTCATCCAGTCTCAGTTCTGCAAATCAGCACCTGGAAAGAGCTTTACCTACTTCAAATAGTCCAATTGGTCTAACAGGACTATTTTTGTGATTAAAAATGATCTCTAGACTTTAATTTGCTGTTTGAGTGCCACACATGAGTCTCCATGGCTTTCGTTTCATGTGTGAAATGAGGTAGGGTTTTTTTAAGTCAAATTTCCTCCATTTATTGTCTCAGAAGAAGGCAAGATATAGGTAGATGGTAGTCAGGGCTAAAGCTTTATTTCAGAGTTAAGTGGATTTCTGTAGTCTGTCTAACAAAGCTGACAGAGCACATATAGTGTAGTCTGCCTGGCTTTCTTCAGTCCTTTCAGGTTGCTGCTGAAAGTTAAAATTGAGTCAATTCCTTTAGGTTTCAAACAAAATGAAGCTGTTTTCCTATAGTACTTCATGGTTATGCTAGTTACGCAATTTAGCTTTGGTTTCTCTCTTTCTTTTCCTTTAACAGAACTCTGGTGTTACATTACATTGTCTATTTGTGTTTTAATTGCAAAAGTTCCCTTTTTCATCTTTTTAGAACAATTTTATTTCATCTGTAAGGAGCATTTAGCATGACACACATTCAGAAGCAGAATTAATCCTTCTTGTGTCCTGAAGAAAGTGATGTGCTGTATCTGCCTATTGAAATGAAACTATAGCCATAGTGCACAAGTCCATGCTGTTTAGCAGATTTTAGTAGTTTGTTTTCATGACTGCTTTTAAATGGTCATAAAAATTCTTGTACCACACAAGGGAAGGGATGATCCAGCTTTGTTTCAGTTACTGGTTGCTACCACTGTAATAGATTTCTGTCACCATCCCATTATATCTGCTTTTTTCTTCCAATAAACTCTTAAAGTCTTTATCATCTTACTATCTGTCTGGGTTTTTTTTCCTGGTTTTGTTCATGGTTCTCACTGGGTCATTTTTTCCCTTAATATTATTGCACCTTTTAAAGTATTTCTCATGTTTGGTTTTACATCTCATTTGTACTATCTTCATGTCTGCCTGTTTCATAAGTTCAGTGTTTGTTATCTTTTATTAAATATATGTTTATGATTCTGTTCCTTACTTCAGCTTAGTTTCTTTCCTGCGTATTTTTCATGAGATTTAACACTTTCAACTTCACGGATACTTTCAAACTACTGGAGCAAAATAGTCTGCAGTACCTGCAGACTGTTATTGCTAGTTGTGCCTTCGGTTTTTACTACTGTTTTCCTAAGAGTGCTCATGCCATAAAATTGGGAAAGAAAAAAAAAATTCTATAATACATTTCAGGTTAGTGGCTTCTATTCCTTTAAAGAAATCTTTTAAATCCTACACTAAAATAAATAGGGTGATAGAAGCACTAAGAAATTAATCTTTTGCACTTTAAAAAAAAAAAAAAAAAAAAGAAAAAACAACAAGCCAAAAAACCCTACTTTCTTTATCATTGAATAGAATGCTTGATTTGACTTGCTTTAATTACAGTCTGGTAGGTTGTTTGGTTTGGTTTGGTTTTGGTTTTTAAACTGTGGATCTGTAGCTTGTTGTGCCATAAGCATGAAATAGCTCTCCCGGTGTCCTGTAGGAAAACTAGAACCTTGGACTGATTATGTCTTCGCTCTCACTCTGTTGCAATTCTGGCAGCACCGCATCATGAATTTCCAAGCTTTCTCTGACACCCATATTCTACACGTGATGACGCAGATATCAGGAATAGAAAAACAATCTCTATTCATAAATTTTATTTTGCTTTTAAATTTCTTTTTATTTCAGCCTGGCAGTCCCACTGTTGCACACCAATTCCCTCATACCAGCTTTTTACGACAGCATAATTTACAAAACTGTCTAGTAGGACCCTGGGACTAGATATAGGTTAAGGTGTTGTATTCCCCCCTTCAATTCGGCATCTTTTTGTTTTTATTCCCTTAAATCCTAAGGTAGTTGACAACTATTGCATTGCTTTCTGCATTAGTGTTAATTTTCTGTATGGAAAAGTTAAAGCTCCCTCTCACATATTTTATGAGATCAAGGTTACAGTAGCAGAGATGGGAAAAAACTCTGGTATCCTCCTTTTTGTGGTGAAGTTTAGGCCACTTTGATGTCCCGTTTCCAAAAGAAACTAATAACATATAGTGTCAATAGAAATGTTAAAGCTCAAAACACAGATATTCTGGTGATACAAAATGTTATCAATGTAATGCTTGTACCCTGCAGAGTTTTTCGGAGTATAAATTTTGGTGAGCTTTAAGGTGAAAAAGATTACTACTTCAGAAGGTTGCATATAGAGGGTAATTAGCAACAAGATTTTATACTTGCATCTGTGCAGAAAGAAATTTTGATTTCCAGTGTTTTTCTTTGAGTGTATTGTCATACTGCAAAGCTCTATTATTTGCTTATGACTTGACAATATCTGGCACTTCTCCATGTTCTGGAGTATTTCTTTTATGTGGGAGCAAAAAAAACTTGACCTTTTTGACAATTCAGGAATAAATATGTGTTATATGGATTTTTTTCTTCATTAGTTATTTATTTTGGGGTTCTAATAGTTACTACTTCTTGAGCCTCAAGAGTACCAATCAGTCTAAATCTACTCTTTAGTCCCTCAAAATTAATTGTTAAAAAAATTGTTAAAAAAAATTAAAATAGCAACATTATGCAGAGTAATCTAGCAGATCCAATTATTCTGAGCTAAAAATTACACATTTTAAAAAGCGAGATAGACTTAATTAAAATGCTACTCACTGATCCCAGTCACTCTATAGAAGGACCTTTTCCCTATTAACTTCCTATTTACAATAAGCTTCCTGTAATGCAGTATCGTTATTGTGAAATGACAATTTTTCTTATTCCATAGGATTTTTCTCAGATGCAAAATAACGTGTATAAGAGCCATCCCTTCCCTAGTTATTACAGTGGCTTATTATTACTGACTGAGTCAGTATTCTGCTTTGGGAAGAAGGGACAGGAACAAGACAACAAAAACTGCTCTGATTTGAGCTGGCAGAGATGAAAATAAAGATGTTTTGTTTCTGTAACAGGACCTGGAATGAATAGTTTTAAGTCACACATTACAGCACAGTAATGATTGGTGGACACACAGGAAAACTTAGACCCTTACAAGCACTGTTTAATCACTACTTGAGGAATCAGCTAAATCCTTCCTGATTTAAGTGGGCTCGTATTAGCGTACATATCAATTTAACCTGATACATTGCTGCTTCTGACTCCTTGCCTCCTATTGAATGCTGAATATTGAATGCTTTTTTCTGTAAAATGCATCTTTTTCCTCACTCAAAACATTTTTCTGCCAAGGACGAAGCAACAGGTACAGTAGCATTTAGTTGTGTAGTAGTTGAGTTCCTGTAGCGTAGGGGCTCAGATAGAGGCCGTACAAGTATTTAGACTTGATGTCTAGATCGGAGGCATTATCTGCTTACACATGCCTGGAGTTGATGTGGCTTCCAAACGTGTGGTAGAAAGCTGAAATTGTTGTGCAATCTGGGTAACTACTGTCCTCCTGTTAGCCACCAGCAGTAAATTCTGCCATGTTTTCAGTGCCTTCCTTAGTGTGAGCATAATGTGGGCATATGTGGTATATGTTCCTCTTAGAGCTTTCTGTGATGGTACTCAAATCGACTATTAAATATAAATTCTTTCTACTCCTGCTTAATCTTGCAAATTTAGGGATATTGATGGGGAGGGGATGTGCATATGCACAGGTATGCCACGTTTTACCACCAGATTTTGCCTAAGTGCTGGTCTGATCAGTTTATTTCATATTGACCTGGAGATGATGAGGAGTAGGTGAAGCAGTTTTGCCTTGTAGCGTGTCTTCCTAGAAATGTTAAACCCAGAAACATTAAAGGTTTGGAGCTCCCAAACCTTTGGTCTTCTGGATAAATGAAGTGGGATTTTCTGCCTTTTAGGTCCTGGATTTATTTTGTTTGTCTCTGTGTTCCCTTTCTAGGTTCTGCCACTTTGCACCACTGGCAGCAGCTGGCTCAGCCTCACCTGGGTGGGATCCTGGACCCGAGGCCCGGGGTTGTCACTAAGGGCTTCAGGACCCTCGACCTGGACCTGGATGAAGTGTACTGCCTTAATGACTATGAGGAAGATGAGACAGGTGACATTTCTTACAAGGGCCTAACTACCTCGACGCCAGTTCAGCACACAGAGACCTCAGGTGAGAGGTCACAAGCACAAGTGACTGTTTCAGACAACAAGAATAACCCCCGCCAATCTCAGGCTTTCACAGAGGAGATGCAGGAGTCCGCGACTGACGATGATGAGGGGTCTGGTGAGGGAAACTCATTAAGTCCAGTAAAACTGACATCTTTACAGGATTTTGATTACTGGGCCATTCTCGCATCTCTCCAGAACAGCATCCATAGTATTGCTTTGTGTGTAGCATCTGCACGTTAATGCGTGCAGTGGTTAGAACATAACCATTCTAACATTGGCTCAAAAATCCTTTCTTTAATAATCTTTTAATTTGACTTCTTTTGTTTTTCAGTAACAGCATCTGTGGTCAATTTTTTTACTCTATTTTGATAAGAGAAGGCTGCTAAAAGGAAGTGGTTCATTCACAAACCTTTGTGTGGCATGTATGCGACTTGTATGTGTATTGAGTGCACGCTTTTCCGTGTGTATAATGTATAGACCATATATATTTTGTATACTTATAGCAGAGATATTTTTCTGACTGTTCATAAGAGGTGATGCCATGCTTTAGATTTTGTACTTTGCGGGGGAAAAAAAAAGATTAAATGATGACAACAGGTGCATCTAAGTTGCCTTTGCTGAAACAAAAGGAAGTGCCTTGAAAATCAAGCAAAGAAATTCTGCAAGTTTAATTCACTTACCTCAGATACTGTTTTTATATTCTCTTTGAGATAAAGAATTAAGAGGATGTTTTTATACAGAGAATAATGACATTTGCCTCATTCCCTCTCCACTGCACTATTAAGTTCTATCCTTCCTATTTATACCGTATTAAGACTTAAACATTTTTAAATGATGCAGTACTGCATGAGTCATTAGATACTCTGAATTGACATTTGCAGTCTGTTATTGCACAAGGCTACGGGTTCTCAGACTATAGTGTGTTTTGAGTTTGTGTGGTTTATTTTTTTTTTTGTTGGTTTGGAGGAGGGAGAGGTGTTTTGTTTTATTAAGCTGTATAGGAGCGTTAGTCTTCATTAAGATTTGCTATTGGGAAAGAACTATATTTAGTTCAGAATCAGAAAACTACCAGAACTCCTTTTTCTTCACGCTTCTTCTTTTTACACAGCTACTTTTAATGAGGACACTTCCTTCCCGCTCCTTTTTCTGGAATAAATAGTAATTTATTATTTGACTGGTCTTTGGAAGATTAGATTGTCACAGGGCTAGACAATGATATTTCTGTTACTTTTATGAAGTGCAGAGTATCCTCAGCTCTCACTGAAATGGCAGTTCAGTCCTTTCAGCTATTGAATATAAGCTACTTTTTGCAGACACTTGTATTAAGATTAAACCTAGAATCGTAGAATCATTTAGGTTGGAAAAAACCCTTAAGATCATCGAGTCCAACTGTTAACCCTGCCAAGTCCGCAACTAAACCATGTCCCTAAGCACCACGTTTACAGGTCTATGGAAACACCTCCTGGGGTGGTGACTCAACCACTTCCCTGGGCAGCCCGTTCCAATGCTTGAACATTCAAACCCTTCAGCTTCCTTTTCCATTGGCAAAAACTGTTTTTATTGGGCGAAATCTAATCATAGAATCATAGAACCATATGGTTGGAAGGGAATAATGATTATATTAACTTTTTATACTAATATGGAAATAAATAATGCCTCCAGGGGAGTTGTGCAGAGTTTTGGATATTATCCAGGTGTTTTTCATTTTGAAGAGTCTAAATAACAACAGCAAGAAAAGTTAAAGATCTAGGAAACACGGACTGAAATAATCAAAGAAATAGCTGGCATTCTTTTAGGATCTACAGAATAAAAGATTCCAGAAAAGATACGATTCATTTTAAAATGTGTTGCTGCAGAGAGGAAGGGAACAAGCAGTTCTTCATGTACTCAGGATACAATAATTGGGGGGGGGGGGTGGGAAGCTATATGGGTTACACTTTGGGTGAACAATTTTCTAATTGTAAGAATATTCAACACAGGAATATGTTGAAAATTTGGAAACCTTACTGTCATGGACGATATGTAGACAAAGATATAGATATATTTTAGTTCTTTGTGTTTTTTAAGAACAGATTAGTAAAACATCTGTGGGTAATGATTTGGAAGAGTTGTTTGTTTGTATTAGAAAAATAAACATAGACCTGCTCTATGATTACAAACTGGCAAGAAAGACTAGTATTTCCCTCCATTTCTTTTCTCCATTACAATTTGAATACGTGTATGTCGCTGCTGTTAACAGGTTATTGCCTAGTTAATGCTGATTTTGCCTGGGAGAACTCTAGTTACCTCAGACAAGTTTTTTAAGCGTATTCCCTACCTTACAAATTGGCAAGTAGATAAAATCTATGAAATAGTCCTAGTAATCTTATTTCATCGCCTATGGTTTGCTGAGTAATTTTGATACACTACAGAAACAGAAAAATTGGTCAATGTGAATAACTTTGTGTAGAATAAATGAATGCCCTGAAAACTTCAATTTCCCATTCTCTATCCTTCCTCCAGATTGCCCGGCTGCTTAGGATTTAGGTGTATCAGTGAGCCACCACATCATTATTGGTTGCATTGCTCAAACGAAGTAAAGATAACTGCTGTATCTGCTTTTTGTTGAAGCAATTTGTCAGGCAGTATACAAGGAGAATTGTGAGTGTTTTCAGAGTAGGCACTTACGAAGGTGACAGTGCTTCTTAGGATCACAGTCTGCCCACTGAAGAATACTGTTGGGGAGCAGAGAGAGATGTGTGCTTAGCTTATGAATCTATTTTGTATTTAAATATTGTGCAGCCGTTGACTCTCTTGAGAAAACCTCCTCAGCATTCTTTCTGCCTTTCCTAGATTCCTCTGTACGAAATGCAGTGCAGGTAGGGGTGTGTATGGACATGCGGTTCTTTAGAGCGCTGTCACGAGCGCAAGGTTGTGACATCATTGCTTGCGTGATTCCAGGGGAGATTCCAGGCAGCAATGCGCAGAATAAGCTCTTGCTAGAGAATGTGGAAGTAAAATAAAAAGCAAAGGAGAGAAATATCTTGGATACAATCTTTAGTCCTTTTTCTTGTAATCCAGGATAGTTCCGTTGTGGAAAATCTAGTTCAAGTGGTATTTCAGAAAGTATTTCCCTACAGTTGCCATTGGCAGGCCGTAGAGTGTGCCAGTCTAGGGCTACAGGTCTTCTAACCTGAGAACAAAATGTCTTTGGCAACACAGTGCCCACAAGGACTATTCCCAGCAGGTGTAAGTCATCTTAGTCTTTGTGTATGTGTCCGATTCATTTGATACGTATGCTTTGAGGGTTGTATCTTGCTGTTTTTTCCACTGGAGGCGTTCCCTGGCAGAGTACTATGAGGTCCTACTTTTACTGCCGTTTCGTGGGCATGTAGAGTGCCGCTTGAGATAAGCCCTAGGAGAAACTATTTAATGTCAAGGCTCAGGAGGACAAACATCGCTGGTAGTGCCAAAGATGCCTTGAAGCCCAAATAAATGTGTTCAGAACAGAGTATCAGATGTTTCTTGTTGAGTGATGGATAGAGTCAGAATTCATTGTGACTAAATAAGAAGGTACAATCCTTGAATTTCCCTGTCCCTTTGTCCCTGTAGTATCCACTGATATGTAAAATAACTTCCTCACCATATGTACAGATTATATGCTAATTAGGGCTCTGAACATTTCAGAAGAAATTAACACACATGTAATTTATGATCGGCAGTTGGTCTGTCAGACCTACATACTGTGTGTGGGCTCAGAAAATTTGTGGAGGATTTTAAAGTCTGGAATCGCATAATTAGAATGATAGTTAATACCATATGGAATAAGTAACTTTTGCAGCACAAATTTTTAATAACCTCAATATATTTTTTATTATTATTAAGAAACTGTAGTATATTCTAAAACTGTACAGAGTCTGTTTTGCGGGGAGGGGTTGTTTTGTTGGTTTTTTTTAAAATCCTTTGCCTTTCAGATTTCTGTTAAACAAAAAAACCCCAAGCCATTCAAAGCACTTAATAATGTGGTGAACGTTCTCATTTTGAAGTTGGAAGAGCTACACTTGGTTCAGCGTGTGCTTAATTGCATGCTAGTTTTGGGTGCATGAACTGGTCTTTCAGTACTTGTGTTTGTTAGTTGCACTGATTGATTGCTTTGAACAGACACGCGTGCAGCATTACGGGATCAGCACGCTGGTATTTCATGTTTAGACTTTAACAATAGCATGGAGATCTTTCCAAATAGATGCCTTAAATCACAAAAACACATAATGAATGTCTTACGTTTGAGTTGTTTTTAGCAGGATTACTATACATGCTTACAAGTGGTTACCATTGTGCAGAAAAGCAATATATTTTGTAACTTTTCTTAGAACTAAGGTATTGGTGCATATTTAAATATATTTTTATTTTCAAATGGCATGAATATTTCACAGTAATTATTTCTTTAAGAAAAATCTGTCAGCATTTGCTGTCTGTGCTGTTAAAATGCTAGAATTTTAATTTGGGATCCTAGCCTGCATAAAATCATGTTGAAGCGACATTAAATACACTGAAGTCTTTTTACACCTGTGCTCCATGGTTATATACATGTGAGGAGGAGACCTCAGCCAGAAGAAAGCTAAGAAAATACTGTCCAAAGAATGCCTGTGTTGGTTCAGTTTCTCATCTCTTGCTGTTTCTAAAGGCAAAATAAATGCAGATATTCAGAAAATAATTTTATTGTCAATTGTTTAAGAAACGTAACAGGAGTAATGTTCCTAGCATAGATATATGGATTCTTGGAGGTTTTGAGCATTCATGGTTATCCCTGAAACCAGTGTTTTCTGAAAGCACCTATACACTTTTAGGGGAGCACCATACTCACATTTTACAGCTGTGTTTATCACCCATCTCCATTTTGTTTTAGTAGTTAACCCAGGCATCAGCTCCAGCATACCCTATATTGTCCCTGTTCTGTCAATCAGGAGTTTTCAGCACATGTAGCACTGGGTATCAGAGCTTTCGCCTTCAAACACCCGGAGGGGATGAACTCTGCTGAATTCAGAGTGTACAAGAGGCAGCTGTCTTGTCCTGTGGATCCTAAAGGAGTTTTGTGGCCTGGTTTTCAGGAATTTCACCTTAGCAAAGAATGGAGTTGGTGGCATAGACTAGCAAAAGTGAAGTCCATAACTTGTATTTCGAATTTTGACACTGGAGGAAAAAAGTGCCTTTTAATGGTCCTTTGTTGTTTATCCTATTCCAAAGCAGGCAGAGCTTTTTTTTTTTTCCTATTCAGCAATAAAATAAACTTCTAATGCTTTAAAACACCATCTCCATCTGTTACTTTAAGGACTCCCCAATGTGATTGTCATTCCATCCCTGTCTCGCCAGCTTGTGCTAAAGAGATGTCCAAATTCCATTGCGCGCTCTGCTGAAAGAGCAGGGAACCAGGTTTCCTCCTTTTGTTAAAACAAGCCAAAGAAATGATGTTTGAGGTGGCTTGCTTCAGAGTGGGCTAAAACTTTACCTTTGTGCCAGTCTGGATCAAGCCGTATTCTGAAGATTTCTGATTATTTTTTTTTTTAAAGTTCATTTTTGCCAGAATAGGTATTAATATAAAATGCTAGGTTTACTGGATGCTGTGAGCTCTCTGCCACCTCACTATTCATCTAGCATAGCAGCGAATTTGAGTTTGGAACTACTGGTACAAAAGTCAAGGGTGGTTTAGGATAACTGCCTCATGCAAATCTTCCTCAAACTCAGTTTGTCTGCCTTTTTGTGGATGGGGCAGGCCACTAGTTTACCTACTGTAACTTTGTACCTTTCTCTGCACAAGGTGGTTGAAAATCCAGATTAAACGGTCTTTTGAGGGTTCCCTGAGCAGATGATCCTGCCCTAAACTCATCTGTTTTACTGTTTGCACCGAGCAGAATGGCCCATAAGCTCTGAGTACAGAAGCTGGATCCGAAACAGCTCTGAGCTCTATAAAATCAGCTTTGTGTTTTGCGTGGGGAAAGCTCTGTTTTACCAGGAGATGGAGCTCTCTGCAGTCAGTTTGACTAGTACCTGCCTTTTTTTTTTTTTTTTGCAGTATTTTAAAATACGTTTTTACAACAGTGTTTATGGTTACAGGAGAGTTTCTTTCAGCTACTATGTTTTGCGTTTTTTCCAAAATGCCTAAGAATTGTTTGAGAAAGCTTAATAAGGTAGAGAATCATTAATTACTGAGAGACCAAACACAATCCAGCAGCAATCCGAGGTTTAGCTTGAATTTTAATTTAGGGGAAAAATGCACATACAGTTTAGTTTATGGTTTCCTGAGGGATGAAATTACATGATGTTTCTGTAAATTTTTTAAACATTCAATTACGTACAGATTCTTTTTCATACAAATATGAAGCCTCACTGTTAATCATTTACTACTTTGAATAAGAGGGTATAAATAAAACGTTTGGTTTCAGACACAGTCATACGGAGTTTATATTTAAATAATACTTTGCTGTATGTACATGTGAAGATTGTCTGTCTTACTATGAACTTGTGTATTACTTCCTCATAAACTTACACCAACTCAGGAAATGGTCGTTCTTATGTAAAATCACTAGGTTAGGAATGAATCATTTTGCTTCTATTTTATAAACTTTGTTCATTTACAGCAACAGGTTCTCACTCCCTTTGTATTGTGTCCAAAGGATGGAAAATGCTACAGCAATATGATACACCCCATTGTTGACTGATGGAGGATGAAGCTGGTACAGGACTTTCTTAGTGGTATTTGAGGGTGGAATACATCCTTGGAAATTGATTATTTTTTTAAAAATAATTTCAATTGTTTCCTCTTATTAGAGCCAGTGATTTCTCTACTTTTAGCAGCCTTCTCCTATCTCTGACTCATTAACAGCAATGAGTCTTGCTTTTGCTAATGCAGCTATCTTCAATGTGCCTGTTTCCAATCTGAGGGGATGCCCAGTGGATGTTACAAATGGGGAAAATGCACTTATTGTATTACAGCTATGTGCTTTGGGTTGAGCTTGCAATCTTAAACCAGCATTGCTTTATTCTGTTCTCTATTCATCATCCAGGGATAATTGCTGTGTTTCTCCTTGATTTATGTTGAAGTCCTTTGTTTTCTCTAAATAACCAATTTTTTCATGTCCAGTTATTTGAGCTCTTTCTCCAGATTTTCTTTTAACTCTCTACAATATGGAGAGAATCATGATTGCTAGGCTGTGCTCCCTTGTAATAGCTTTTGTAGTGCTCACACTAATCTCTAAAGCAACTGGATTCCTGAAGCATCATAATTACCGTCTCTGGAGGTGAAGTAGAGCTTGTTGTTATGTCATGCTGTGCTAACATTTGAGTGTGTTAACATGACACTCCAGTGGGTTTTTGGAAATATCCTTCTTCAATGTACAGCAGTACATCCCAGCGCTAACTAGAAGTTACCTCACGTTGTTTGCTTAGCCACTTCTGCTTCCACTGCTCACACTCCCCGTGCTCAAGCCTTCACACACTGCTTATATGTGTTCTTAAAGGACTACCCAACTGCACACACCGTTTTGGAGCTGTGATACTTTATTTATGCAAAAAGGGAACACAGCCACGATTAAGACTTGCCTTGCTTCTGCTAAGCATCTCTGGAAGTTCAGAATGGTGTCTGGTTTAGTTGGTCTATCTGTCTGTCCTTTGCAATGTGTTGAATAGTTGTGTACTGTGGTATTAAAATGTGGCTTAATCAGGGAATGGCTCAGAGGGTTGGGTAGGACCGAGAGGGAGGGAGCCGCACACGGTTTTTATTGTGCATGTTTTGACCACTGCTAAGTTCGGTTACTGAGTAAGAGAACCTATGCAATCATGATATCTTTGATGTAATATTTAACTCTGGGTGTTTTTCAATCAGCTTTTCAGATGCATGGCTCATAAATTTTGTAGTTATTTTGCAATGGCCACAGCTGCATTATACAGCAGGTTAGTATATCCACAGGAGTAGCCCTGCTGAGAAGAAAGAAATTGGCCTACGTCCTTCATTTTTTAAATTCTGAGCTGTATTGCTTCTTTTCCAAATTACAGAGTGGCATCTTTACAGCCGCATTTGTGGGGAAAATGCTTTACTACAGTGTTTACAAATATTAAAAAAACCCTGCTATGTTGTGCAGCTGAGGGCATACATTCTTAAAGAACCTAAACACACACACAAGAGAAATGTCACAGATGTACAGTAGTGGATCCAAAAAAACCTACCACCTTCCTTACTGTGAGTGTGGAAAGTCAGAGAGAGAGAGAAATAGTAGTATGTGTCCGTCCCCTCCCCAACTTTTCAGTCTGTGTTCCTGTAGCCAGCTGGATCCATTACTGAGAAGTAATGAGGGTACCTTTTCGTGGATCAATCTAAAAGCTGAAATGCACAAGAATTCAGAAAATCTTAGTGCTCCTGAGCTGGTACTAGAAAATGCTGCTTGTAATTTCCACTGATGCGAGTTCCTCGTTTAGATGAGGACTAACATTTCAAGCGCAGCTTTGTCTAAATTTGTTTTGAGCAAGACTTATCTACAGTGTTAGTGGTCATGGGGAAGTTTCAGCAGAACCTTTTAGCACTGGCCTTGGAGTCCTAGATGTGTTTGAAGAACAAGTGTTTGTTGGAACACTGGAGCACTTGTGTATTCCACTTTTCTCCCATTGATCCGCTCTGAGGTACCTCATCACTTTTTGCATCTGTCTTATCAGCGCACAGAAGTTTGGTTTTCCCCTTTTCTGTGTAAAATGCAAAGAATTTGCTTTTTTTTAATTTAGTACCTCATCCTGGGAAGTGCATGTCACAAACCAACTCCACCTTCACCTTCACCACCTGCCGCATTCTGCACCCTTCCGATGAACTCACACGAGTCACACCAAGGTAAGGGTTTCCCATGATGGCAAAGCCTTCAGCTCTGTCAGAGTTTTCCCTGTAAGGAAATGCAAAGTTATGGCATAAGCAAAAGCTTTAGCCACATTAGTGAATTACAACATACCCCCAAATTATTCCCCCCATTTTTAGTTACCTCAGCCTGATTTTTATCAGAGGCATGTGTAACGTTTTAGAAAGCCAATGAAAATATCTTAGTTTTTGTTGTCTCTAGTTAAAATATTGCAGGATCAGACATAACTCAGTTGGCTTCCAGTATCCAAACGTGACTACCCTTGATCCCAAACTGGTTGTAGTCCTTTTGTGTGAATGCACAGAAAGTAATACCTCACACAAAATATGAGAGATTTTTCCAGGGAGGAAAAATCTAAATCTTTGGTGCAGAAGAAAAAGGGATGCACGTGTAAAGAAATCTAGGAAATACATGAGGAATGGAAGAGGAAATATGCCTTCACAAAAAACAGGGAGCTGTCTACTTTGTTCCTTGGTGTAATTGTTGGAAATGAATTCATAGTAGCCAAACTGACACTAATGAGCTAGCTTAATAATAGCAATTGGCAGGCATAGGCAATACATGCTGATAAAAAGCAATCCTGTAGCCTTATAGAAAGTGAAGATCTGAGAACCAGGGAGGGTGAGTGAATTTCAAACCTAAAGAGAGAATTTTCCTTCTTAGCAAATCAGTATTTAAAGAATGCTTTTTCTCTTTAGAAGGACAATGCCTCATGACTTTCTCTGCCCCTTTCAGCTCCTGTGTGGGACGTGCCGTTGTGCAGGTCCCCATTCAGAGATGGTGTGTCTAGACTTGTTTAGACATGAGATGGGCACTGATTACCTAAGGAACGCATGAAAAGTAAGGGTATTAAATATGAAAACCTGCGAGGTGGAAAGGAAATGGATGATGATTAAATGTAACTTTTCTGCTTCCCTTTCTGAACTAAGTTAATCATGGCCTGGCTGGTTTTTCTTTACTCTTTTCTGTCTTCCTCTCCCCTCAACACTTACTGAAGAGATCCTTTTATATGGCTGAAGTTCTATTTTAATTTTCTTATTACTGTTCAATTGCTGTTAATTGTGGTCATCATAAACTCCTTGATTACGTTGGTTACTAAATCTAATGAGTCAGCCACAACTGACAGGTAAATTCAGTACACTTTCAGGTATGTGCCAAAGTTCATCATTCATTCAGGAGGAAAAAAAAAAAAGGCAAAATAACAAATGTGTTGTTTTCAGCAAATGTGTTTGAGGAGCTCCTCCTTACCAACTATAAACGATTCTTCACAGGTCATGTGAGGAGGACGAGGAAACAGCATTGTGTCTCGTTATGCTGAGAGGAGGTATAGGGCAGACACTATGACCCAGCGTGGCAGGGGGTGAGCAACACTGCCAGCAGCGTCTCTGTTGGCAGGGTCATCTACAAGGAATGCTAGCGTGTGTGGCACCAGCTAACCCAAAGAGTTTTGGTATTTACCTACCTGGTTGCGTTTTAACCTCGCCTCTAACCCAGGCGACGCTCTAACCAGACTAAAGCTCATCTAGCTAAATGAGGTGCTCATTTATTTCTTTCTTTTCTCAATCTAACCCTGCGACTGTCACTGGGCTGAGTTGCTGAGGCCAGTTTTGAGTTTGTTTCTGTGGTTGTGTCCGGGCTGCTCTGCAGTGTTGGTCAGTTTGATGGGGAAAACATTTCCCAGTTAAAGCAATACCAAAATGATCAAACAAACAAACAAAGCAATGCCTACATGACAACCGCTTTCTTGCAGGGATGTCCTTTTTTTATATTTTTTTTTTTAAATTGCACTGTCATGTGTACCTGTGCTGACAAATTAGTAGAAATACTAATTAAATATCTGTGCAACTGAAATCGTGAGCTGGAAAGAACGAAGCTCTTGGAGTTAATAAGCCACTGGAGTGCTGTAGTTTTCATGTTGTGATTAGGACATCTTCAAAGTCTGGTAACTAACAGTGTATGTCTGCGTTTCCAAAATGTACTTGGCTGTGCCCTGTAGAAAGTCAGTTCCTGCAGTAAGTTCTCTTTCTCATTCTTTTTCCTCCCTCATGCTTTTCAAGATTTCTTCTGTACTTGTGTGTTTAGCCGGTGTGGGAGATGCATCACAGTGGCTGTCGCTGCTCTTTAGTTTCACCATGAATTGGTATCAGACCTATGATGATGCAGCTTTAATCAATGCTTAAGAGAAGAATTGTGAACTAACTTCTCCTTTCCTCTCAGCCTTGCCTTCAAAGTGTGTGTGTGTGCTGCTGCAGCGGGTATGGGTGGCTTCCTTAGTTCTGCTGTCGGGAGTCCTTCTGCCCTGCCGCTAATTCAGTCCGGGCAGAATGAAGGGGACCTAGGGAGAGCCTGAGCTTGCCTTAGCACATCTGCCACATGCGCTGCCAGCCACAGCACGCTGCGGGGTGCAAGAAGACCAATTCCAGAGCCGCTTAGCAAGGCTGCTTTTCAAATTGCACCACTCTTAATACTTGTTTTCTCAAACGCATATTTCACTGCAGTTTTAGTGGATGAGATTGCTCTTGTTGAACTGCAACTGCAGGGTGAAAATCCTTTGGCAGTTGCATTTGCTTTCAGTAGGAGTTGGTACAGTTCTAAATTACTGTAGAGATCATGTTGGTCAGATCCTGTTTAGCCACAGAAAGAAGACATGACTTGAGACTTCATAGCATCAGGCTAATATTTCCTTAATTAAGGGGTGCCTTAAAGATGTTAAAGTTCTGCTGATTTTTAGGAGATCACTGGACAAAAGTTTGTAGCCTTGTATTAACTCATGTCAGCTGATTGCTATATACCATTAGACGAAGTTCTAAGCTTACCAGAAACTGGCTCAGGACAAAACATTCCAGGATGTTGGCATTCTTGGCTTCCCAGAGTTCATTAATGTAAGGTGAAGTGAGACTGCAAATTCCAGTCAAGACATCATCTAGGCTCTTGTGTCTATATGGGGAAAAAGGATGCAATTCATTCATTCGTCTGAGGCTTCTCTATACCTGGAAATCCAACCAGATTGTCTCAGTGTGGCTTTTGATTCATTTCTTGGTACAGAGAACCCAACTTAAGTTGAAGTTGCATGTTACAGCTGAGCCGATCCAACAGCGTGGCTCTGCTGAAAAGGGAAGCTCACGCTCTTCCCCCTGTTTCCCCTCCCCTCTCCCAGATACTTAGTTTTCCATCTTTCTTGCATTTGCTATCGTTTTTGTCTGACTCTGCTGAGTGTCTTCTACTTGCTAACCTGGCAAGGTGAAGGGGAAAATTTCCTTCTTTGAACAGTGGTGAGCTCTCAGGTCAGGGAATTCTCTGTTAGCATCAAGTTTGCATTGTTTAAGATGCTTAAAAGGCTGTTAGAGTAGATGAATCCATCCCTAGGAAATACTGTCATGGAATCAACTTTTTCATGTATGTGGCAAAAATCATCATTTCAGTATGGTTAGGAATAGTTGGAAAGCTTTTTATATTAAAGATGCATGGAACCCTTGTGATTCTCCCAAGTAGACATGAATTTGGAATGTCATGGATGTCCCATATGCCTTGCTTCTGGAATAATTAAGTACACCATGCCTTATTCAGTGAATGGTGTACCTTGGACTGCCATAAACTTAGAGTGGGAATTATGCATAGATAAACACGCTGTGGCTAGCCTGATCTATAAGGAACAAGTTTTTTAAGGATGACACCATAGTGCCAGACACCGTCAAACCTCAGTGTCCATGAGATCTCCTACTGTGGCACAAAGGATTTGGATCGTCTCCTTTGTGTTGGTAATTCTTTGGAAATAGGCGCTTCGTTGAGTCTCTGTTCTTTCAAATGGTCAGCTTATGGGGAGAGGATGGTCTGCCAGAATGAATGTTATTTGATATGCCTCAAGAAATCCCAAGCCCTAATAACTAGCAGTGGTGTGCTTAAGAAAAAAAAAATGCAGAGAGATAGCACTAAACCTAAGTATGTAACGTCTGCCACCTGTTCTAAATGTGCAGATTATTGCACATGTAACACTTTCTTGTTAACTGCCTGCAGATAGTTTATTTTGAGAAGAAAGAACTGGAATTGTGGAGCAATTTAGACATGTTTCAAACTATAGAAATTAACGTTTTACCAAATTAACAGTAGAATGGCTCTTTGTCATGTTTGGTTTGCTGTTATCAGTTACCTGTTGACCAGTTGACAACCAAAAGCTTGACTGTATTTTTTTTTTTTCTCATCTCTTTTGATCTGTCAAAAGTCAGATCCCCCATCCTATTCCCCATAAATGAAATCAAATTCAACAGAAGAAGGGTTTGACCTTAGAGAAGTGCATGTTGGTGACAATGCCAGCTTCCAGCAGCTTTGCTACAAACGCTTCTGTAGCAAATACGTTCCCCTCCTCCCTTGCCGCTCTCTCTGCTATGACCCAGCAGTACTAGAAGGACTAGCAGTTCTGTGTGCTCACAAGTGATACTAAAAAGTAAATATGTCTTGTTTATACCATTGGTCAAGTTCTCCCAGTTTCCTTGTCCCATGGAAGCAACTAGGAGTTGTGACAGCCGGTAGACGGAGAAGAAAAACCGAAGGTGTTGATCACAAACCTGTCAATTTAGTAGTTTACCGGAAGAAATGTGGTGGTGGTGGGGAATGCATTAATCCCGTGAGACTAGGTGGTGAAGTGTGCAAAGTGGAGAGATGCGTTTTGTAAGAGATGATATTTTAGCACTTGTCATCACATTTGTGAGGAGCTGGGAACTGTCAGTTCCCCCGTGCACTCTCAAAATGGATAAAAGGCCCTGTTCAGGGTTAAAAATCTTGCTTGCAGTGTTTTAATTCCTTAGTGGAGAGAATAACTTGCCTGCTCTTTTGCTTTCAGCCTTAACGCAGCACCTACTCCAGCTTGTGGCAGCATTAGCAATTTGAAAGGCACCCCAGTGGCTACTCCCTGTACTCCTCGGCGTCTGAGTTTGGCCGAATCCTTCACTAACCTCCGGGAATCCACGACGACGATGAGCACGTCTCTGGGGCTGGTGTGGCTGCTGAAGGAAAGGGGCATCTCGGCAGCAGTGTACAATCCGCAGAGCTGGGACAGAGCCAGCAAAGGCACGCTCCTGAACACGTACCCCCCTAAAATGGCGATCATTCCTTCCACTCCACCAAACTCACCTATGCAGACACCTTCTTCATCCCCTCCATCTTTTGAGTTCAAGTGCACCAGCCCACCTTATGACAACTTCTTGGCTTCGAAGCCTGCTAGTTCAATCTTGAAAGAGGTGAGGAATAAAAAGAACATCAGGAACAGTGAGAGTCAGACTGACGTGTCTGTTTCCAACCTTAATCTCGTGGACAAAGTCAAGAGGTTTGGTATCGCCAAAGTTGTGAGTTCAGGGCAAACGTCAGCTCCTCCTTTAACTGATGACCAGGGACCTCTTCTCTGTGGGGCACAAGGACCGGTGAGGGCCCTTGTTCCTGGAGGCCTGGCACCAGATGGTCTCCCATTGGGCTGCCCTGCCGTGACCAGTGCCATCGGGGGCATCCAGCTCAACACTGGCATCCGAAGGAATCGGAGCTTCCCCACCATGGTGGGTTCCAGCATGCAGATGAAAGGCCCAACGTCTCTCACTTCGGGGATCCTCATGGGAACCAAGCTCCCGAAGCAAACTAGCTTACGATGAAGGACTCTATTTTTACAGCTAGTCTTTTTAAATAAAAATACTCAAATGCTTTCTCCGATCCTCTCTTCCTTTCCCCACCACCCCTTCATTGCCTCTTGAGTTTGACAAATCAACTTCGTGCCTAATGGGAGAAATGTGTATAAAACTGTATAAAATATGTAAATATGTACCAGATCTATTGTAACTAATTGGATTATTTTACTGTTCAATTGAGTGCAAAAGGCTCTACGTTATGATTGCTGTATTAAGGTTGACTTGCTAACCTTTTGAAAAGGTTTGGTTTTTTTTAAGATGCACTGAAAAAAACACAAAAGAACAAAACCAACAAAAAATAACTTGACTAGGAAAACATGAATTCTGTAGCTAGCCTAACTTGAGTTGAAGGTGCATGGGAAGCTATTGAATGTGTTTTGTGAGACCTCGCATTACATCACTTGAAGCATGGGAGCGTTTGTGCTTTGTTAAACGCTAAAAAAAAAAAAAAAAAAAAAGGCACTTGGTTTAACATATGGTAGTTTTGATTTTGCTTCTGTAGATGAGTTGAGCTGAGTTATTGGAGTGCCTGGCTATTATGCCTGAATGGATGAAACTGTTTTTGTTTTGGTTTGGGGTTTTTTTGTTTTCCCTGTTCTGTATCCTCCTCCTCCTGGAGGTGCTAAACTTGAACTAAAACTGTGTTGAGGTCAGCAGGCTTAAGTCGGTACCTGGAATATTGACATATTCCTACCACCGCTGTTTCATTTGGCACGCTTACACTCTGTGTGACTTTTTTGTTTTGTTTTGTTTCGTTTTTCAATGCTGCACTGGATTGTGAAAGGGAAAATGCTTTACTATGTGTTGCTGCCACTGAAACATGCTTTGTCAGTGCCCCCGAAGAAAACAGTTTTCACAACTTGTGAGGTAAACATGGCGGTGACTTCCTGGAAATCAAAGTTGCGGAACAGATTGACAGATAAGAATGTTATAAAAGAACATGTAGCAAAAACAGTATTTGAAAAGGTGAGTCCTTGAAACCTCATCAGAGAACCACAAAAAACATTTAGTAACAGAATGGTACAAGCTGGAAAGAGCAGCTTGCAACCCTCATGCTGATCTTCAGGTTTCATGCATGTGGGGGACCATGGCCTTGTAAGCAGGGTGAGAATTTTCCCCACTCGTTTTCTGTTTCCTTTTTTTCCGAGAAACCTTTTTCATCCAAAGCGGGACCTTAGCAGAGGTAAAAATACGGGAAACGCTTTATTCCAGTGTGTTTTTAGACTGAAAAAACACCTCCCAGAACCAAACATATAACCCCTGCTTTTTCAGAAAAGAAACAAAAGACGTCGCACAACCGTTAGTTACATCCAGGCCATCCTAATTCATATTCGATTTTCTCTGTTTCTCCCAAACTTCTGCTGGGTGCTTGTAGAAAGGATTGAAATATCCTGGAACTGGAACAGGCTGGGGGGAGCTGAGCTGGCTCCTAGAGCTGAGCTGAGACCTGTGTTTTTTTGGAAGGGGGGATGGAGAGGAGCGAAGGAGGGAGGGTTTAACATCTGCTTTTTTTTTCCTTGCACTTCTTGTGGCATCGAAATGAAGCTCCCCGTTTGTTACCGTAATCACACTACACGTAATTGCCGTGGGTTGCCGTTTGTACCAGACTGTTACTAAATCATTAGCACTGTTAACTTCTTGTATAAATGAAACTGTCTTTTAGTCTTTGTGACGAGAGATAGGTGGGTGGGTTTGGGTTTTCTTTTTTCTGAATGAAGTAGTTATTGCGGTAGTGCTATGGACACTAAGGATATTTTTTGAGAAAGGAAAAAAAAACACATCGGTCAGTTACTGCATGTGTTTGAAGACTTCTATTTATTCTATGAACTTAAAATGTTTTAGTAAAATGTCATCAGCTCTCTTTGCCGTTGTATGTGTGCACTTATTGCAAGTAAATTTAAGTATCTTTTTATTTGAATGTATCTTAAAACAGTAGATAGAATAACAGTTGATTCTGAAAAAAATCATGGACTTAATGGACCATTTTATATACCCAGAGGAAGAAAGCAATACCATATGAGAACTTAAAAGTGTAGAAGTTAATCATGCAATCAGGAAGTATTATTTAGCCTTTAAATAAGCCGTAGGAGTTGTCCACCCACCGGAGAAAGCAATTGTAACACATCAGAAAGATGAAATTTAAAATTTTCTTCACTAATATAAATAAAATAACAGAAAAGTTGCATTGTTGTGTATTATTAAACATTTTTCCTCTTCTTTTACTGTGATAAATATTATACCTTGATCCCTTGCTTTCACCTTTCAGTCAAAGCGAAAGAGGAGGCCAGCACCGGGTTTGGGTTTTTAAATTCTTAGGCGTAGAAGTGGTTGAAGAGTTTTGAGGTTTTAAGATTGCTGGAACTGGTGAAATTTGGGTCAAAACAAAAAATACAAAAGCAAATGCAGGGGTTTTTTTGAGTTCTGAGAAAGAAGAATTGGACATGGTGTGGTTTGTGTATTTTGAGCAGGAGAGGGGTGTGAACTCTCCTGCCTAACATGATGCAAAAACTATAGTGACAAAATGTGAAAGTACAGAGTAAGGAGGAAACATCCTGTCTTTTCCAACAGAGACAGAAGTGAGGTCTGCTGTTAGCTAGTATCTTCGTTACTGAGGGAAGAAACAGACCACTGATTAAATCCCAGGTCATGAGAAACTCCCAAAATCCTGGACATGTGGGGAAGGCTAAGTCGTGACAGAAGAGGGGGTGGTCAGGCAATAAATCATACCAAGATTAGACAGCCTCATACATTGAGGAGAGGGATGTGTGTGAGGTTAGGAGGGAAATAATATCATTTAAATCACCTGCTTGCTACGGAGAGAAAACTGGAGCGCAGTAATGCCAAAAGAAACTCTTGGAGGGCTTGCATTAGTATGCTGCAGTGCCATACGATAGCTGATGCTGCGCCGCCCTGGGCACATCTAGGTACCGTGTCAGTGAGTACAGAGACTCATCCTCCCCATCTGCCCCGCTCCCAGCCTGTGAGAGGCTCCTCACTGGAAGGTTAATGGTTAACAGGAGAGATCCAGGGAGGATGAGCACAAGCATGGTGCATCCAGCCCTCCGGGCCTGAGGACAGGCTGAGTTAAACAAGTGCCATGTCAGGGAAGAGGGAGCTGAGGCTGGTCCACAAGGTGCCTACGGCTTTAGGATGAGTAGAATTTGGGATTCAGTTAACTCATGGGAGGGTGTGTACGTATAAAATGGGAAGGAAATCTGGAAACCATCGCAGATGTGTGCAGAAGAGTGGAATGGGGGAAGCCCTGACACCTACTTGTAGCGGGAGCTATTAATGAAAGTCGATGCTTAAGGTTTAAAAAGAGAAAAGTTCTGCTTGGAGAAAACTGCGTTCTGTTAGCAATAAACACCATATCAGGATATTGTTTGGTCCATCTGTCCTGCCCCCCTTTAAAAAGCAAATGTTCACAGAAATGTGACCCTAGAAGGACTCCCACTGGAATTGGAGAGTTTTGACATCATGGGCTCTACCTGCATGTATGTTATTGCAAGACTGTAGTATTAAGCTGTGAACATTTTGAGGAAGATATTTTCTCCTATTATAGCTAACAAATAAGCTTTTAAATAGTAATTCAGACTAGAGAAGTCCTTTTTTACAGGCTTATATGTTTTATCTGGATATTGCAGTGGACAAAGTCAGGCGCCGGTGGCCTCATGCGGTACTTTCCTGCGCCTTTGGGAGCGAGGACCCAGCCCTGCAAGTCCAGTTCCTGAATCCCTTTGGCTGTCGCCTTGGTGAGAAGCTTCAACCCCTGAGCTCATTGGCAGTGCCACCAGGGGATGAGCGACAGTGACGTATGAGCCAGGGAAGGCAAAAGAAATGAGTGTGCAGCAGAAAATGGGAAGGTAAAATTATGTGATTGCACCCAGGAAGACTTGCAAGGCAGTACAAGTGATGAAAATTAAGCGTAACACAGTTCCCTGCATGGTCCTACACCAACCCAGCTGCGGGGTAGTCCTGCAGAAACCCACCTCCTGGGGGCCCACCTGCTTCTAAAGGCAGCTGTTGGTTGTATAGATGCTTTCAAATGATCTTTCACAGCTTACGTAAACTAATTGTAAGCCCTCACAAACTGCAAAACAAAAGTTTGCTTGTTGCCTTATGCCAGGTAGCCTGCTGTCCTCCGCTTGGTGAGCTCTGCCTGTGGTGGGATTTCTCCTGTCCTGGCAGTTCTTGCTGTACCTGCAGTAGCTGCTGGCTTCTCTCGCCTCCTCCGAACAGGGTACCCCAGTGCTCCCGGGCACTTTCCACGGCCCGCAGAGAGCTCTCGGAAACCACTCGCCCGCAGGGGGTGGGAGCTGCTGTGATGCAGCACGGGGCTGCGTTCTTCACCGAGAAAGGAAAGGTACGTGCTGAAGTGAAATACGCCATCAGCCCCCAGCCTGGGTAGCCAAGGATCAGCCCTAATCTGTGACACCGTACGAGCTTCTACCTGTGTTTCTGTGCTGCTACATGGCTCTGACACAGGGGGCTGAAAAATCCTGCTGTGGCACTGCCAGCGTTGCAGTTCTGCAATGCTCTGCTCGCTTCTTGCCCCGTTCTCTCCCCGTAGCAGCCACCACCTCTGTGTGCACCTGGCCTGGGTTTGCCTCTCTCCTCTGCTCCTCATCACGCGAGAGCGCTGGCTGTCGTCGGCACAGCCCTCTCAGCTGCTGCCACTGGGTGCTGTGGCACTGGGGTGGCACTCAGGGTCCTGGGTGAGTTTTGTATTAAAAGGAAACTCTTCTTTTCCGGGTATCCCCATTTTAAATCCTTTCCCCTTCCCAAATTAATAGCTTTCCCCCCCTCTCCCCCAACTCATCCCTGCTGGTGTGCATGAATGCTCCAGCAGTGATCTAAATCTTTGGCTTTGGAAAGAATGGGGGTTTGTTCTTCATATTGTATTGTTATTTTCTGACTTTTAAAAAAGTATCCAGAAGGATGTATGCGACGCTGGGTTTGTCCACTTTGTTCGGAGATGCGCATCTTCTGTGCCAGCCAAGTGAAGAGCAACGGTGTTTAGTAAGCAAGCGCATGTGGATATACTGACTTTCAGGCCATCATGTGTCTGAAGGTAAATTATAAACCGAGCTTTGCCCAAAGGCCTGGAACTCCAGGGGAAACTTGGGTTTTATACAACCATGAAAATCCAGAGGTTTAGTATTCACTGAAGGTCCTACAGAAGAACTGGGCTTCAAGGTTGCGTTCCTGGGAAAGGAAAACTGATCAAATACCCACGTTGACAAAGGTGGCCACAGGGAAACCAAAGAGGGAATAAGCGCAGCCCACTGAGGTCAAGGGAAATCAAAGCAGAGTCAGGCAAAACACCTCAAGGTACAAAAGGAGCTACGTGGAGACTGTGCAAGGGTAGGAAGTCTCTGGGGGTGCAGGACCACTCTTCTCTGTGAGATGCTTCACCTTAGTGATTTCAGCGGATTTTGGACAAAACACACAGTTTCTGCTTCTGGAAACAATGCTGGTATTTGGAGAGTGTCCTCATTTCTCCTTCAGGACAGTAAATTATGCCACAGGGTAACAGACTGCCGAAGCCATCTAGACATGTTTAATACTCTTGGATGATTTCAAAGCAGAACAGAACTACTGCATAAACTAAACCTTAAAAAACCCAATGTTTGATGAATTGGTGCTTCTGCTCTGAAATGGTCCTCCATCCTTGCAATATCCAAGTATCTCAGAAACTTCACTGGATGCATCTTCACCATCCCACAGCAGGGAATGTGGTCATCCACCTCTGAAAGCTGGGTTGCAGGCGAGAGGAGGGTGAGGTGCTGAGAACGGTGTGTCTAAGACTGGGCTTCAGACACATCAGATGTTCCTTGGAGAGCCAAGACTGGTATTTCAGCCTTTTGAGACTCTTCCCTCCTTTCTTTTGCATCTCTCCAAAGCTCTGGACGGCCCCATAACATAACGCTGTAGCGCACAGAGATCTAACAGTTGCTCCCAACTTCCTGAGCACACTTGTTGGCAACTCCCCACATCGAATTGAAAAGTCCAGCAGCGTCGGCGAGATGCGTCCTGCCTTCCTCTGGTGTAGACAGGGTCTGCAGCCTTGTAGCTTGTATTTGCGTTGAAGAATTAGCATTGTTCAGCTGTGCTACGGCATCTCGCTGGGCGCCATTCAGACCTACTTTAGTTCAGTTAACAAGCCAATTGAGACCACAGAATGGCAGGAAAAATAATAAAGGGCCTAAAGTTATTGGTGTTTAGCAATGTCCTTAGCTGTAATGTAGGCAGCGGGCTTTCATGTGAGAATGGCATATACTCAAGAAGTTGATAATGTCTGTATTTAAAAGATTATAGAGATTTTTGTCCTGCTGAAATAGGCTTCAAGCTGCGCTGAACCCAATCGCTGTTCAATTGACACAGGCACTTAGGAATGATTAAAGCTTTAACAAGCCCACAGACAGAATTTTTTTTTTTTTTTTTCTTTCTTTAAGAGAATTTTAATGAACTGAGGGGGTACAAAAATATAGAAAAGCCTTTCACTGCTCTGCTAGGACATAATAACATTCACACTTTGTCTGACTTGCAAATTCCTCCGCTCGGGCCGTGGAGAGGGACCGCCTGCTTTGGGGCACTGGAGCTCGCTGGAGCGCGCAGAGCTGGGCTGCAGCTGGGAACATCTGGCTGCAGGGCGACCCCAGCACATGCCGGCTGCTGCCCCATGTGCGGCGAGGATGGAGGGGCCGGCGACACAGCAAAGCCTGGGAGAGCAGAGCAGGACCCACACGTGCTCCTATACGAAATCCCAGGGCAAATGAGACCGTTGGGGATGCACAAGCTGCCCCAGCTCCTGGGGAGAGCTGCCCCTTCTCGCTTTTGGGGGGCTGCCTGGGTTTCCTCTCACTTTCAGGGGGAGAACTTGCTGCTTCCACCCTCTTTTCATGGCTGCCGTATGCATGGCCCTGCAAGGGCAGAGCTACGGGCTCTTCCCCGCTCATTTCCCTGGAGTTTGCAGTGAGCTGCTCTGTTCCGGGGGATTTGCCCAGCACCTGTTTTGAAATGAAGTTAACAAAGCCAGAACAGAGCTAATTTAATCAGGCGCACGGAGAAAACAAACTGCCTTTAATTGCAAAAAGGTATCGATTTGCTATTTTGTCAGTGTTAATTTAGCCCCTAGGCACACGCTTCCATAAAGATGCATCCGAGTAGAGCTAAATTAAATGTCAGAGAGTTGGCAGGGCTGGGAAGGTCCCCTCCCAGACAAGCACCAGGAGGTTGTGCCAACGCGCTGCCGTGTGTGCCGAAATCTGCAGGGCACTCAGCCCAAAGCCTTTGCTGGACCCGAGGGGCTCATACCCAGCTGCAGGGGCTCCATCCCCTGGGTTCCCCTGTTTCCCCTGGGTTAAAGCAGAGCAGCCTGGAGGGTCACTAATACCCTGGGATGAGCAGTCGCAGGGTTGCTTGGCTTTCCCGAATTTGCTGGCCCCCCTGTTTAGTTCTGATTAATGCCTCCAGGTCAGCCGGGAGCTGAAGGGTGTCTCAGCAGCCTTTACAACCTTTTCCTAGCTTGGGAATTTCTTGTGCTCCCAGAGGAGACTGATGTTTTGAGGAGGAGGAGGAGGACTTGGCTGGGCTGCTTACAGCCACCTCCCTCTCACCTCCAGGAACAGCGCTACGTCCACCCTGGAGCAGCAGTTCCTCTTAGCTTGATGATTCCTGCAATTGTCCCCAAACCAGTTCTCCTGAGTGTCAAGAACAAAGAAGAGGTGTCCCCTGCAGCTACAAGTTTGTGTCTTAGTGAGACCTGAAAAAACGTGTCAGTCCTGGGCTGGGTTTTAGGTGGTAAAATAGAGCTCTTTAGGCAGAACTGAGGCCTGTAGGTCCTGACTTGGGGTCCTGAATGGGTCCCTGCCTGGTGCTCCGGCTCCACACGGGTGCCTGACCCGAGCAGGGCTGTGGATGTGCGGCGTCGCCTTGCCTCGGGCTGCGTCTCCATGCCGGTCTGTCAGGGCTGGGCAGCTCAACACCTGCCCGAAATCCAGGTGAGATTCAGTAAGAAGCTCCTTTCTGCTAAAAGACTGAGGGACGGGTGAACCCAAAAAACGTCCGCAAACACAACAAATGTACCACGAGAGGATCAGGGCATCGGCAAAGCACATGTTCTTTTGACAGTTATTTCAATGCCTGGTCAGAAGAGAGCCCCCATTTATCCAAACAGTCCAGAGAGATTAAATGATGTACGTCTTAAATCCTCATTTGGATGCCAGGTACGTCACTGCAAGTCTGTTTGTTCCCCTGGTCTGTTTTACAGCACTGTTACAGCTTAAATATTAAAACTGGCATGTGCAGTGACTGTAAAAAAAAAAAAGAGACCAAGTTTTGTCTGAAGCTCTCCGGCACCCAGGAAAGGTGACAGATGAGATTACTTACAAATGTCACGCTGGCGGTGGGCTAGCAAAGAAAAATAGTCCTTTCTCTTAATTGCTCTCAAAACCAGACAAACTTTGCTTTCAATAGTATCACAAGGAGAAAGCAGATTTCACAGGAGAAACTACTTTTCCTGTAATTGGCATTTTTGTGATTTAAAAGGAGCAGATGTTCGGTCAAAGGCAATGGTGGTGGTGGCTTGGCAGGGGTGGAAGCGTTATTTTGTGCCTGGGAACGGTGTCTTGGACGTTACTCACCTGTTGGGGAAAAGTTCATGCAGAAAAGCAGCTCCACGTTGTCAAGAGGAGATCCACAAAAAGAGAGGTTTGGTGTTACTAGAGAAGAAAATTCCCCATCGCCATTTGCTGGAGCCTCCCTTCCCTCGCAGATTTCTGCGGCGCTGTCTCTCTCTCCCAGCCGCTGCTGGGAACAACTCAAAATGTTTCTGTGTTCAGCCCTCGGCATAACCATTTTGTTTTGTTTCCCAGTCTTCTTGGTTTTGGTAGAATTTTGGTTTAGTACAAATATTTTGTGTATTGGTTTCTATGCCTTGCTTTTGCCTATTAGCTGCTGTAGAAATTGCTACAGAGATACTCACCTGCCTCTCTCCTTTGGCAAGCGCCTGCTTTTCAGCATGTGAAAAATGCATTCCTTTTCAGGTTTGGGAATTCCATAGCTGTGAGAACCAGCTGCTGGGGCAGACCCAGGAGGGGTTACTTTGGGGGGGAAGGAGGAGAGCGCAAGTAAAGCACCTTTTGCAGGCAGGACTGACAGTCCCCAAGGCCCTGTCCCTCCTCCTTCCCACGCTGGCGGGCAATAGCCAACTCGGGCTGGCCCTGTGACACTTGGGAGCGAACCGTTTCTTTTTAGCACACTGTGACCAGACTGATCTGGTGCCTTCTCCCCTTCCACCTCTTTCCCTTTGACAAGCGGAAAAACTTCTTTCCTTTGAGGGTGGCAGAGCACTGGAACAGGCTGCCCAGAGAGGTGGTGGAGTCTCCTTCTCTGGAGACCTTCAAACCCTGCCTGGACGCGTTCCTGTGCAACCTGCTGTAGGTGACCCTGCTTCGGTGGGGGGGTTGGACTAGATGATCTCCAGAGGTCCCTTCCAATCCCTACCATTCTGTGATTCCCTATGGATCATCTGCTCTGTTCAGGGAACTTTCCTCACCCCCTCCCCGAATGAACGCTTGGCTAACTACACAGCAGGGAATGCTCTGTTTATTCCGTGATTCGCAGCCGTCAGCAGAACTTTCACATTTAGTTGACAACATGAAATAAATAAGCCAGGAAGGTGAAACACGTTGGTGTCATTCCTCTGTTTCTTTCAGTTTTAGCAGTGTTGACTACTCATGACAAACACGAGGGTGTGGTGTATAACTCAGTCCCTTACAAATGGGGTCACCATGAAGATAGCTGGCTTTTTCTGGCAGTACTGTGCCGTTGTGTTTTTATTCGGACAAATCCCTCAGAGCTCACAGCTATTGGGACTGTCACAAGATTCTCCAAGAAGCATCTCCTTTGTCTGACTACTCAGCACATTTGCATTGCAGGATGAAGGCACTTCCCTGCCTCTCTTTGCAGTAAGACACCCAGCAACATGCGGTGACAGGACAAGAAGGGATAAGTGAAATCATTTTAATATCAGTGTATGAGAAACCACAAAAGAAAGAAAACATTTTCTGGAAAATTCTGCATATGTATATATTGCATTGAATAGTCTTACAGACAAATTTACATCCAATACATGATATATTTTAAAACACTGATTTGAAGAGGACAACAAATTAATTTTTCTCTTTCTGTACAGACATGGGAGTGTGATTTTTTATTTTTTTCCTGTTGCTATAGTTTGCTGTTCTTTAGGAGGAGTACTCGTATTCTTCAGCACTGCGGCGTCCAAAATCCATCCAGCCCATGTAGTCTCTGTCATTTATCCTGTGCGTAGGATCAATGCTCTGTACCCTGTTTCCCATAACTGAGACCCTTCCAGTGGGACCTAAAGAAAAGCAGTTGGGAGAGCAGAGAGTAAGTAGACACGTTTTTCAGCTTCATCCATTTTCTGATCTCTTTTGTACTCATTAGCAGATATCTGCAATAGTTCAAGTTGTTTGACTTAATACAGACCGTGTAACACCACTGTCATGTCACCGATGAACACGTCATAGAAACATTATGGGTAACGTTCTGAAAGTGGCTTGGGTTTTTATTGTAAAATAAACAGATATTTTTCTCCCTCCTGGCTGCTAGGAAGGAATATGGGTGCTTTTCTCCTTTTCCCTTCCTATTTCACTGGAAAGAGAAATTCCAAACCAGCTCTCAGTCTTCCTGTCAGACCACCCCCTTGCTTGCTGGTATCGGGAGAGTTGCTCTAGAGGCAAAATCACTCTGCTTGAGAGCAGACTGGGACCTGAGACCGGACTCCGCCACAGTCCCACGTGGCTTTAAGAGACATAAGTACAGGAGCTCTTGCAGTGCAAATTCAGTAACAAGCAAGGTAGAGTTATGAATCCCAGCTTTTGTGGGGAAGTGGGAATAGATCTGAAATGGAGAAAGTTGTGTCTGGAATTTACAGCTAGAGATGTGTGTTGCCGGAATTATACAGGGCTTATCACTACGTCGGTGGTATTTTCATTGCTTAGCCAAAGCTTTCATAATTCCTACCACAGCAGGGCGGGATGCTGATCTCTGATCTTGCCTTAGCTTTTCTGTCATCCTTGCTTAGGGCATCAAAGAAATGCAAATTGTTTGCAAGGAGAATTTATGCTTTAAAAAAGTAGGACGTCATCCTCTGCTT
This sequence comes from Chroicocephalus ridibundus, assembly GCF_963924245.1. NCBI lineage: Eukaryota > Metazoa > Chordata > Aves > Charadriiformes > Laridae > Chroicocephalus > Chroicocephalus ridibundus. Next base: position 49,764,008 of record NC_086285.1, read on the forward strand.
TGGCATCATCGCATTATGCAACTAAAAATGCAGAGAAAGGTAAATTACTTCTCTTTGTGCTCCCTGAAAACAGCCAAAATTGACATATGCCAGTAATTAGATTGAGCCCAAGCTTTGAGTGAGGAAGGAACCGATTCAATATACACACACACACATATATATATGTATATATGTTTTTTATATATATATATCAATATTCAATGCAGACTAAGGCTTGAGGAATACTTGAACTGATCAAAAAGGAAAAGCAGCCCAAATCAAACCCCACAAATCCAAATCTACAATTTCTTGTGTTTTGAAGAAACCTTTGGTGACTCTGTGCTTTTATATTTCAAGGTTTTCCTCACGTAATGATTTATAGTGAACATAATCCATTAAAACCAAAAACAACTGCTTTGTTTTGTTGGTGGTTGCAGAGAGGCAGGAGAGTTAAAGGCACCAAGAAAAAAACCCCAGACATTTTTTAGATATTTACCTAAAACAAAACAGCAAAAAATTTCATTATCTCTAGAAAAAAATATTTGGCTACTGTTATGAAACTCCATGAAATTCACATTCATCATTCAAAATATGTAATTAAGTTGACAAGAATGGCTTCTTGGTACTATAATCAGGCAAGGCTAGGACAGCGCAGAACCATCTCTCAGATGTTGGTATTTAAGAGACTTCTCAGCCTGCAGTGACCTGTTGGCTGTAGTGGCTCCCCTGGTGGCATTATGGTCTGGCCTGGCAAGGGCTCCTTAGAGGACAGTAAATGTGTGTGTCACTCACTTAACAGCTACATTGTCTCATCTACACGGTGCCAGATTCATGCTGAAAGCCTAGAGATGAAGTTAATTGAAAGCCAGGGGTCAAACCCAGTAAAATAAATTTCTTAAGAGCACCACAGTTACCTTTCCTCAAACCACCAGAGGTGTCCTGCAGAACCAATGTACAGGAAATGTAATCAAAGTTGTGGCAGTTTGGCTACGACGCTGCCATCTAGCCCTTAAACTCCTCAGAGAATTTAACTCTCTCACTGTTTTAACTGGAAATATTGTCCAAAAATCAGCCTTTCTATTAATCACAAGGGCAAATGTCATCAATGATGACTGTTAACACCAGCAAATGCCCAGACTCTCTTTCTCCCTAGATGGAATTTTCTAGTGAGTCTCATGGTTTAGAGAGGTTACAAGTGACTAATACAGTAAAGTGAGTGTTCTGCAGCAATTGCTTTAATACTGCCTAGAACCTTTAGGTTAAATGAGACTGCAATGTTTTGATGGGAACACTGTAGGTATTATAAATTAAGTAAACACTGTTTGTCCCCGTGAATCTTCTGTAACTAGCAAGCACATCTACAAATCAGAGTCCAAATAGCCTAGTCACGTCACAAGAATCCCATCATCTGCTAACAGTCACTTTGTAGAGTTAATTATATGTGTAAATTAACAAATATGCAGGAAATTCTCCCTCATATTAATACTTACCAAAAAGACATCTTAAATCTGATGTGTTTTTTCCACTGCCTCTGACTAAGCTATTTGGAAATGTCAGCCAGATATTTAAGAGAATATAATGGCTACATAAACTAGAATGAGGAGTTCGGTTTCCATGTAGGTGAGTGACAATGACTACACTGGGGAAAGGTAATGAGGATTCTGTTTTGTAGAGTCCTTCAATAAGATTCTTATTCAGTAACAGCTTTAAATGTAGCACTGAATTGTGGAATTTCATATCTGAATTCTTTTTCCACTAGATCATGTGAACTGCTAAAAGAAGTTCCTTAATAGATATCGTGCAAATTGGTAACACAAGATGAAGTCTCTCAGATTATGTTAAAAGTGTCTCTGTTTCTGTTGTTTCTGATTTGTCCCTATTCTATGTACATGGATGAATGTGTATAGCTGCATATGTAATGCATAAAATACACGTGGCATCTATTAATTGCAGACCGCCATCAAAAATAAGAATAGGATTATGCCTAACATAGAGGTCAGCAGTGAGGCTCAAAAGGGAAGGGTTAAATGATCTGTGTAAGGTTGTGTGGAGTGACAGAAGAGGAGAAAGTTCTTACTTACATGAAGTGAACTTTATCCTAAGCACATTCTGGGACTGGGAGTTAATTAATTTCTTAATGTCTAAATGCCCGGGTAATCCTCATTACTGCCTTCCCATCGGCCCTCTTTGCTTCTCAGCTGTCCTGTTTCCCTGCACTACAGTGGACAGACTGGAGTGAAGCTATCCCAAGTAAACAAGACTTGTGTAGTGGCTTTGGTTGAGGTTCGGAGTCAAAAGGCCACAGCAATTAGGCTGCCCATGGTGTTACTCTACTGAGATACAAAGCAATACAGAGATGAGACAGTTCAAACGGAAAAATGCTTTCTTGTGTGTAATACAATTGTTTCCTCCAGTGACGAATAAATCACATGATAAGAATGAAGCCCTTTAATTCCAGTACTCTACTGGTGCTTCACACCCTTGTTACAAACGCAGTGCCATGGAGGTTTTAATTAACTGCAAGACTGTGCTCCAAGGCTGCCTGGGACCGAAAACCTAACAGGAATCGATGTTTTGAAGCATATGCACTTTTACTTATCGCTGCTTTTAGTTATCGTGTTCATAAATGCGAGTGCTGATCTTTCAAAAGCTTTCCCGCTTTTGTAACTTCCTCTGGGAACAAACTCATGGAAAATCCAATACTCAGAAGATTTCCTTGGTACAGGTATTTCTGTCTGAGATGAGGTTAGCCATTTGGTCTGTATCTAGCCTCAGAAAAAAGTTTTACTGCTCTTCTAACTTCTAAAAAGGGAGGAAGGAGGTTAGCTAAACTTAAAAATTTGAAGAAAATGCAATTACTATATTTTATCTGAGATACAACATGCTGAAAATAATACCAAAATAATTACAAGGCTATGAAAATAGTAAGTTAAAAATAAAAGCTGAACTATGACCTGACAGGTAGGTTACATTTTCTTCAGTTACCGGTACGCAGCTGTCAGTCAGTAGCTGCTATGTACAGATCTTTTTGGGTGGAGTTTCCCAGCAGATAAGAGAATGTTCTCTACTTCAGGAACAACCAAGCAAAATCTACATCCTGTCTTTTTTAGGAATTCATGCTAGATGGTAACAGGGTTATCTTAACATCTAGGTATCCCTGCAGGAAATTCCACTGACACAGAGGTGGCACAGTAAGTAAGATATAACCAGTACCTTTTCTGGCTTGCTGGAGATACTTGGCCAACAAAGCGCCGATGTTAGCTCTCTGGTCAACGCTTCCATCCAGACGCGGCACAGATTTCAGCGGGCCAGTAGACGAAGGGGCACGGATGTGCCGTTGATGTTCTGTCAAGGTCTGCTCGAGCTCAGCAGCCAGTGGATTCCCATTGTGCGAGCCCACAGTTTGCTGTCCGAAAGAGCTCACTGAGAGCACAGCAAGGAACACGCAGATGCATATACCACTGTACATTGCTGGAGCGAAAAGGAATGATAGGTTGTTAAAATGACCAGATTTACAACGTCATATGTTGTCCCTACCCCCATCTTCCATTGGGGCTGCTAGTTTCTGAGCAAACCAGGGTTGTGTGGGTCTTTTTTTTGAATGCAGGTTACTGTGGGATCTGTCTTACGTTGGAAAACATGTACGTAAATAGTTAAATATTCCTTGATAAGAAGAAGATATACTGGAAGGAATAAAATTAATTCATTGTAGTATGTGCAATGTCTCCTTGATCTACTCAATTCTTCTTTGTTTTTCTTTTTTGGAAGCTGTAGATCATTAAAACTTAAGGGAGATGAATCCAGCTCTGTGAAAAATCTCAGGATTCAAACACTCCACTGTTTTGCTGTTGTACTAAAAACTGCTGGTTTTAGTACGCTACTCAGTCTTGTGTAATTTGGTTTAGTATAATACTCAGTTTTGACAAGTTCTATGAAAAGCCTTTACTCTATCAACCCTTCATTGATTTGAACTTTAGTGTTCAAAAGGTTTCACCTCATCATACACAGAAAGGAAAAACAAAAATTTATCCTAAGGAAAGAAAAAACAAAGTCTCAAAATCTAACACCACCCCCCCCCTCCCCATTTGATCTAAAATCTTGTGGTAAAAGCTGCTCAGTTAAAAGCTATAAGAAATTATGTGCAACTTAACAATATTCTTCTTCATATAAAACAGAGAATTCAAGGGTAACAGATTTTTTTACTGCTTTCTTAAACAAGTATTAGACGAAATTATGTAATTTTACTAGATTGTTTGATCATATAAGCTGAAATAGTATTTTTCTGGAAACACAGAAATTACTCTCAGTTTTCAGGAAAAACAAGGTACTTCATACTTGATGCTATAGAGGTAATTTCCCATTATAAATATACATTAATTATCTCAACTATGTGAGAATCTTTGAATCGGTTAAGTTTTTGAGCAGTATACCGAACATAATCTTTTCATTTTAAAAGAGAAAACTAAGTTTATTTGCCCCCCACATTCCCTAGAAAGAAAACATTTGCAATGCATAAAAAAATGTTCTTTTTGTATTGTTAGGCGATGAATGAAAAGTGTCAAAATGTCGCTCCTGCACGGTTATTAGCGGTGTACCCGCGTAGGTTTTGATACTTTGAAACCAAAGGTGCGTTACATCCTTTCCACAGAGATATCTTTTCGACCGACCTGTATTTTTTACGCATATATATATATATATGTATATGTATTCATGAACTTACTAAAGACTCCAAACACAAAACCTCATCGTCCCCGGTAGTTTCTTTCGCAGCGCGCTCGTTCAGGGCCCCCCCTCCCCGGGCAGCCCCGCCGCTCCCCGCAAACCTTCGCCCCGCGCTGGGCACCGACGGACCCTCCGCCCGCTGGGGAGCAGCCGGAATTCCTCTCCCCCGCCGGCCCCGGGTGCGTTTCCTCCAGCAGACGGGGGGAGATGCCTTCAGACCCGCCGCACAGGTAAGCGCCAGACACCCCCATTTCCCTCCCCCGCCCGCCCCGCACCCCCCAGCAGAGATGCAGTCGGAGCAGGGGTGACGGGGGCTTCCTACCTTTCCGCTGCGCCTTCCCGAGGAGGGAGCGAAGCCCGTTGTGTGCCCAGGCAGGGAGGGAACTTGGGGGCGACTCAGCCTCGTCCCCTTAAATAGCGGCGGGCGCCGCCGCGGTGTTTGCACAGCTCTGACGCAGGCCGGGGCCGCCGCCCGCTCAGCCCCCCCCCCCCCCCCCCCGCCGGGGGTGGATAACCACCCCCCACACCCCCCCGCCTTCGCCCAAATGCCACGGCGAGAGGCTGCTGGTGGGGCTCCCGCCCGCAGCAGCAGCGGCACCGGCGGCCGGAGCCGCCCCCCCCGCCCCGGGTTGCGGCAGGCGGGGCGGGCTCACCCCGACCGCGCCGTCGGGGGCGGTGGGAGCTGCGGGGGTTCTGGGGGCTCGGGGTCCGGCGACCTGAGCCCGGGGGGCACAAGCCTCTCCTCCCCGGCGCCCTCCCGTTCGCCTCTTCTCGGGAAGATGGGGAGTTTTATTGCTAAATAACACAAAGGAAAGGATGTCCGGCAGAAAGCCGGGGATGGGGACGCCTTCGACCTGGTTCTCCCTCACCGACCCCCCGCCCCAGAGCGACACGTCTCCCCCAGCCGCTGCGGGGGGACCGTTGCCCCGTCCCGCTGCCCAGCAGCCATGCCCGACAGGTCCCCGCAGCCCCCGACGCCCTCCCTCCCTTCGTCCCGCCTCCTCCTTTTCGGGGAGGGGAGGAAACCTCCATCCCGGACGGCCCGGGATGCCGCGGCGAGGCCGGGCTGGGCGCTTGGCACGCCCGGGGGAGGGGGTTCGCTGAGGGAGCCCAGCCTGCAGCCGGCAAATAACCCGCCCGCAGCTTCCCCGAGCCCGCCTTCAGGAGCACCCGTTTCTCGGGACACGGCTCTGGGCTCCGGCGTGACCGTGCCGAGTTTGCGTCTTAATTTTTTAAGTTTACAACTTGGAGGCAAGCCAGCCCCCCAGGTCGCTTTTCCCTCCCCGGGAAGGCAGCCGGGCAGGCCGGCTTTCTTGTAAGACACCGAGGCTCTCCCGGGAGCCCCGCCGTGCTGTGCGGGACCGTGCGGCGGGTGCGGGAGCCGGAGGGGGCCGGGGCCGTGTCGAAACGGCAGCCGAAGGGGGCTCCAGCCCTCCGAGGCGGGGCGCGGGGATGCGTGTGCGGGTCCTCAAGTCACAGAATAAAGGTGTCCCGGGGAAGGAGCTGCGCTTCTTCCCCATCTCACCCCCCGCCCCGGTGCTCCGTTGCACCCCGGCCCGGGCTCCGTCCCCGGGCTGGGCTCGGCCCCGCGGCCCGGCTCTTCCCGCGGCGACCGGCAGAGGGCGACAAGGCCCCGCGCCGGGCGCCGCCTCAGTGGACTCCCTCCCGCAACACTTCTCCCGCCTACCCCAGGGCGGCTCGGCCCGACGCCGGGCGGCTCGACGGGAGTGATAAATTCCCCGAAAAGCCATGAAATCCCGTGGCAAGAGGGTGCCACGCGGCGTAGCAGTAGGGAAAAAAAGCTGACCTGCCGGCACCTCCTCGGCGCAGGGGGGCCACGGCCCAGGGACGCGGCCAGCGGCTCCTCAGGCCCAATGGCTCCTCACGCCCAACGGTTCCTCACGCCCAACATCTCCTCACGCCCAATGCTTTGTCATGCCCAAACGTTCCTCACACCCAATGTCTCCTCATGCCCAATGGTTCCTCACACTCTATGGCTCCTCGTGCCCCACAGCTCCTGAACTGAGGGCCTGGCTGTGGGGAAAGCCGCACCACAAAGCGCTGCTGGCATGGACTGGAGCTTTACTGGCGTGTGAGGGGTGTTGTGGCCTCCTGCGCCCCGCTGCCTTGGTGGGGTGAGGCTGGCAGGTGACAGGGGTGGCCATGCACGAGGTTTGTCACCACCTCTCAGCGGCTGACCAGGGTGTCAGTTGCCAAACGGGATGCGCTGACTGGAGTGAGGGCTGCTCTTCAGCTCCCACATCGACGCCAATGTCAGGCAAAGTTGCCATCCCAAGGCAATTAAAAAAAGAAAGCAAAATCAAAACCTACTTTGAAAACAGAAAAGTAAGTTGAAGCCGGCTGCCGGGGGAAAGAACAATGCTGAAACTGTTCCAGCAGAACCCATCCAAATGCTAGTTTAATGGCTCTGTCTGCCTCTGAAGAAAAAAACCCAGTAATATTCCTGATAATTCAATTTCACTCTTTTGGCTTGGTGGGAAAAATGCTCACTGCTATTAGACAATTAAATAGGCAACGTTGAATTGAACTGTAGGTGTCTGGGAAAAGTATCACAATCTTTCTGGGAAGGTACAATACAATAACAATTCTGATAGAGTCACATCAAGCCCTTGTGAAACTCACTGTAGATAATGAGTTCCCAAGGGACCAGCCCAAACCTTAATAGAAGAGAAAGACAGAGAACTTACTAATATGCATATGCATAATTCATATCGCAGAGGTATAAATATAAATGCATGCATTTAAGGCTGATATATTTGCCTGGTTGAACACAGACATGCTACAGGAGTTCATTAACGTTGAGCTGATTAGGAATACCAGTTCATTTATAAATATGGCCAGGAATGCACAAATGGAGTGAGAGAGAGAGTGTGTGTGTGCACGTGCATACGCGTGGCAACCAAACTTACTATTTGGGTTCATGAACACACAGAAAGGCAAAAACATAGAAAAATCAAATAGACAAGACAGGTATGTTTGCTGGATAGTTACGTGCATAAATTTCTGAGAGATCTCTGTGCTTTTGTAAGATCATAAAATATCTTTTTCACTGTACCTCTGAATTGGTCAAATCACTATGTTTGCAGTGAGGGGGTCAACAGTGCCAGCACAGCGTGAAGTTTCCTACTTCATTCTACCTACCTGTTCTTCACATTGACTGCAAATACCTATTTGTTTTTCCTATTTAGCCATCATAGTGTATGAAGAAAGTGAGGCTACGGCATCATGTCAAGTTCTTAAAGTCAGCAGTACCGCATCATCTATAACTTTGGTTATAGACTTCTGAACATTGGATTTTCCTCACTGAATTCCTTAATGCTAGTATGTACAGTCCTTGGAGATAGTTTTCTGACTTACTGATGTTTTCTTCGGTGAAAGTTTGAGGTTGTGCGCAAGTTCCAGTCCTCGGTAAATATATGTTAATTAATGGCATTTTAGAATTGTTTTGGGCAGAGATAAAAGACCAGAAAGCCTGTTCAGCTTGAGCAGTATGATAGCAGGACTCTGAGGCGAGTTGCCTGTGGAAACTTAGGCTACGCGTTACTAACTGATGGGGCACAAAGAGAAAAGAATCAGGGTTTGATTTGCAGTGACCTGGTTAGGTTCCAGGACCAGTGTTTTCACCAGTTGCTGGGCCTAGACGTGTACCATGGACGTGTAGAGTGTTAACCACAGGAGGGCCTTGTGCCACCATCACAGGTAGGCTGAGACAGATGCTGTTCTACTGCATGTCTTCCACCTAAATTCACCAGGAAGGGAAGTGCTTTGACTACACCAGAGCTTCAGCAATATTGCAAGAATCCAAGTATATGTGCAAAACAAACTGAAAGCTAAAATGAACCCTGCAATGCAGTAAATGCCAATATAGATGCATCCCTAAGGTAGAAGCTGGATGGTACCATAGTTTAGAGGCTACAGGCTTTTTAAAATTGGTTTTCTGGCAAGTGTCTGTTACAAGATTTGAGTTTCTCTAAGTTTTTACCCATGAAAATCAAGATAACGCTATTCTCAACTGCTTCCTCTGTTTATCTGCTAAAGGTTTTCTACTGTGTAGCAGAGGTGGCAAAAGTGCATACATTTTGTGCTGTTCCAGCACAAAGCTTGGAGTTGGATTTGGAGCAAGAAGGCAGTGTGAGAACAGAGGGATGGAGATATTTTCTTATATCTGTTCTGCAATGGCGGTGGCCCGTGCCAATAGCACCCCAGCAGGGCACTGTGCTGACGTCTGTCTCTCTCTGTTGTGAGATGGAGCAGAGCTTGTCTGTAAGTGTCAGAGTGGCAACAAGCTTGGAAATGCCCTGCTCCTTCCTACAGCGGTAAGCAGGCAAGTGCTGTGAAATGTGCTTTCTGCCCATATGACTTTTGTCTCTACAGTATATATTTTTCTTGGCAACATCCCATGTGGTTTGTAATGTGGATGGCATAGCAACTTATAATGCCTATGTGTGATGCCTTTTTAGCCAAAAATAGAACGTACGGATATTACTCAGCGTTATTGCATGGCTTTGGATTCCGAGACATTTAGGCTGAACATTAAATATGGAGCGGTATACTGCCAAGGATAAGTATGTTGAAATTTTAGACCATGAAGGAAGGTCTAGGGGGGGACCCATGGGCGTCCCCATGCTCATGTTCAAGAGAGTTACAAGAAATACATTCTTTTTTTTTCCTAAGTATTACATCCTTTTCTGATTATCACTATTTTTTTTTACTTTCTTCTGGACCCTGATACTTAAGGGTAACTTTCTTTGCAAAGTTGGGGAAAATTAATGTTTTTTTCTGTGAAACTAATGGAGTAGGAGTGTGGCGGATTACAATGAATTAGGAATAACTGGCAGAGCATAACAGGGAAAGGAACGGTGTAGTTTTCTCGAACTAATGGACAAATTGGAGAATATATTATTTGGACCAACTGCATGGATTGTAGATGTAAAACAGTGTCTTGAATATATTTTAAGACCACACATTGTTCTGCTGCTATTTCTGTGGGTGTTGATTCAGACTTTAGATTTTTGGTATTTTTTTTTTTCAAATATTTTGAATTTTAATTCAGTAATTACTATCAGATGACCTAAGTGCTTTCACTGTCGTCTGTTTTCACTGAATTTACATCCCACTTCACAGGAAGATAAACGCCTTTTGGAGTCAACCCAGAAAGTGAGGGAGAAATTTTGGTCCTGGGCAAGTGAACAGCAGTGTTGCTTGGAATTATGAGGAATTTGGGTCTTCTGCCTGAAGAGTGCTGACCTCCTTTCACAGAGCAGTGCCTCAAACTCTAATATATTAGTCCTGAAGAGATACCAGACTAATATATCAGACCTAAAGAAAGGTCCAGTAGAAGCAGATCAGCGGAGCTGGTGCTGAGGATGATTGGGCATTAACAGACTGCTCTGCAATGGAAACCAACGGGCGATGGGTGGGTGGGAATGATCAGGAAGTCTGTTTCAAAAGCATAGTCCTGGTATAAACTATGTGCACTAAGGTAAATTCGCTCATTGTCTTAGAATTACACATTATCCTGCAGTTGTGTGAAGAAGGAAAATAAGAGGAAAAATCTCATTTCCTGGGAGTAGAGTTGGACTGTTTAGAAAATCAGATTTCAGCCTGTATCCCATGAAATTCAGGCAGTTGGTATGTAAGCTCCCTAGAGACGAACTAGGAAATATACTTTTATGATGTCTTCAGATTTGGTTCTCCATGGTTTCAAGAAGATATGGCAAAGTGGAACAGAGTGGATCCAGACTCACTTTGGAGGAGACCACTCAATCCCAAATCAGTTGCTTTTTTGTATGGTTTTTGTTTGAGGGTTTTCTTCTCTCTGAAAGACCACATTGATTTTCTGTGGAAATTTGCTACATATTTTCCAAATTGACCACAGGTTAGAGGTTTTTGTGCAAGTTGAAAACTGGAAAAGGAAATCAAAGTACTAGAAAAAAATGACAAAGACATGTCAAGTGTTTGTTCCTAGCAAATTCTCTGTGATTTCAACAGTAATTTGAGAGCTATAGTAGAGTTTGAAAAAGTAGGAAAATAAAGGCCTATGTTGGCAAGCACAAAATACAAGTACAGTGACTACTCTCTCATGAAGAACAGGAAGTTTGTTTAGTGCCTGCTTTGTGGAATGTTTTGGCATTTAGGACTCATCTTCCCTTTTCTTTATTGGCTGTGACATACTAAGTTACTTTGCCACGTACATTTAAACTAAAAATGGATGAAAACAAATAGTAAATAAAGAATAAGTGTTATGTATCAAAGTAGAAGGAAGGAGAACATGATAACTTGTGCTGGCTGTACCTAAAGCATGTGAATTTATTCCTAGCAGTGTGCTTCTAATCCCTGCTCCTGTGAGGTACTTAAGCATGTGCATAGGCACCTGCACATGTGGTTTGTTAGCCACAGAGGGATGACACACCTTTAAATATGTCCCTAAATGTTCTGTCGTGACACCCATAAAGACCGCCTGTTCTTTGAGCTTGTTCTTTGCTGTTTTGAGACCTTAGGGCTGTGATCTCCCAGATTTTGTCATATTTTACTGTCTAAAATTCAAAATTTCATTCAGCTTCTCTTGCTTGCTGTTACCTTAGATACATGTCATGCACCTCAGGAGAGTCCTTGCCCTTCTTCAGAGGAGAGGTTTTGAACAGACCTTGTGTTGCCTACCATGCAGACTTGAAGCACTTGTTTCATCAGATACTTCTTTGAGAAAGCAGCTGTGGTAGCACTCTTGTCGATGAAACTAAAATACATATTCACAAATACTGGAATCCATTTTACATTGATGGGATTATTTATTATTTTAAATAATTGTATTTTATTCCGTAATTAATATTTCCTTTTATGTAGGAGAAACCAGTCCAACACACTTTCAGTGTGTATATTAATTCACTTATTATAAAAATAGCCTAGTTCAGAAAGAAAAAAACATTGTACCTTTCAATATCCTTTGTACTTTTCAGATGTGCTCTCCACCTTGCTGCCTAGACCCAGACAAAAAGTCTGTTTTCCACTGTGTGGCAATAACAGAATACTGTAGGAGATACCATTTGCTCCACAGTTCTTGATTGTGAAAGGGGAACATCTGACTAATCAACATTTGTCAAACAATTTAAAATCCCAAAAAGGAAATTCTATGAATGGCAAGTACAATGTATTAGCCTCTTGTCTTCCAAACATTTGCATGTCTTCATCTATGCTAAAACTATAATCAGAATTTAAGAATAGCAAAGTAATTTGACACTGGACAGACTGGACAGCCAATTAAGGCATTTTAGTGTCCTTTAGAGGAGACAGGGGCTTTCTGCTTGAGACATAAGTGGATAGGACAGCTGGAGTCTTGTTATTTCACATCTACTGTTAAATTACACTTCATAATATGGAAGGAAATTGAATTAACCTGGGTGCAAAATATGAATTGTTATTCTGACAATTCCTATTTAAATGGAAATGCCTGAAATGTCCATGGAATGTGTAGATGCTACATAGCTGTTTTGAATTGTTAGAATGGAATGAAAAAATAATGGTCATCTTTGGACAACAATGCTGACTGCATTGCAGTAAGCTGACGGAAAGACTTTGGTATAAGAGTGTTGTAAAGAAGATACTTGGATGTCCTAGGGATTGCCCACTGGATGAAGTTGATATTCCCACTTTAGACAAGGCTGCTCCTTTACTGATTGCTCAGCAATATCTCTTGGATGTGCTGGAGGAGGGTTAACTGCCACGTGGCACTAAAAAAAGTGCTAGCCAGGAGGCTCCACAGTCTAACAGTTAACTTTTTGTGGCCTGGTATTTCCACACGCAGAAACACCTACCTCTGTGACCACCATGACTGAATTACAGCCTCCAGGAGGTCAAATTGATTCAACCTGTTCAGCTCATTCAAAGGCCGAGGAAACAGACAGTTATTTCAGAGCTCTACTTTAAATATCTCTCAGCTGCCCCTTACTGAGTGAACCTTCCCTTAAAAAAGCAGAAGGAAGACTTCTAAATTAAGATATTTTACTGAATTATTAGGTATAAATGTATTTTGAAAGCACTGGAAGCTAAGAACGCACATGATAGAAAAGAATTATCACCAAGACAGAATAACTAAATCTAAGGGGAATAATTCTTTGGAAGCAGACGAACCTTGATATATGCTGCTCACTTTTTATTGTTTCTAGCTGCCTGTCTCTAAATTAGGATTTTCTAAATAAAAAGATTTACTGTATTCAGAGTATAGCCTGGAGTTACTTAAATTCAGCTCTTCTACGCAATGCTGTGTGGCATGAAAAACACAACTTTATGAGGCATTTAAATAAGTATGTTTTCAGGTTGACTTCCTAAAATTAACAGAGACTAATTAGTGGGATTGTTCTGTATGGTAACAGTATTTTAGGTTCACTGTTTCATAATACAAATGTATTATTTTTAACCCCTTACCAATGTTGTATTTTCTTTCGCATGTTCTTAAGCCAAGTAAATGAGTTCTATCAAAAGGCTCCTTGGGGTAAGAGCTGCTCTCAGGACTACCTAATTAGTATTTACTAGTGGAAACAAGAATAAAATGGTTGGAATGGAATAGCTCTGAGTTCTCTGGCTCAAATTTTCTCTTGAAATAAAAGAATTACTGATGACTTCACCAGTGTAACACGGTGGCTTGTTTATTTACAGGCTACTGGGGAGCTGGTGCAGTAGCGAAAGGGTACTGTGCAGTGTGCAAGTCTGTAAAATAGAGGAACTACAGTGACTGCATTTTCTTTTCCTTTGTCTATTTCTACTCAAAGTATTATTATGGAAATGCACACTGCTTCTTTTTGTTTTCTTATGATTTCCCTCCTTCCTTTACTTCATCATAGTCTGAAATATGGCATCCAAGCTGAAAGAGTCGTTTGTATGCTGTCAATAAAATAGCTCTGTCATCGAGTCAGTGGGTTATGCTTTTGGTATAACCTGGGTCAGGGAAGAGGCCAAGGACAGTGTGGTCCTGCCCACACCAGGCGCTGGTCAGGGCAGGTGAGAAGTTCCAGCTCAAAGCTTAAGCAGAGCGTGAGGGTGAAGGAATGATGAGGCTGGAGAGGTATCTCCAGGGAAAGGGTAAGCACTGTGGGGAGCAGGCAGCTGGAGGTGTGCTGAGCTAAGAATGTTAGGAACCTGCTGTGATTTGTATTTAAGAGAAGAAGACTGAGTGTTCTGTAGCCTAGCGGTAGCACCTGCATCCCCACCTGACTGACAGTGCTGGTTGCCTGCATGGTGACTTACTTCGATTTTTGGGTTTCAGTGATGTGCCCCATGCACAGCTGTTCCCAAGGATGCTGGGGTTCCCAGTGTGTCTCGGGAGGGGGGACAGGCATACAAGCATGTTCTTCGGGAGATAAAGCCAGTGGGAGGACAGCAAAAAAATACATTATAATTGTCAACTTTATAAAAGCTGTACACATTGTCCTCTTGTTCCAGCACTATAATAGAACGTCCACTGTTTGGATGTACGTAGGCTCTGCTAAGTGGTTGTTGGCTACTTGATCAGGATAATCCATACCTGAAATATGCATCAGTGTCTGTGTAGTGTTGGATCTGACGATGCTCTTGTTGAACATACCACTGATTTCAGTAAATGGGTTGGCATTCTGTGACATTCTTCTCATAGAAAAGTTCAGATCATGAACAACACACTCTCAAATCCTTATTTGCATCCAGTAAAATTGTGTTAAATCTCTTCAGGTTTGGTGAGGGGCAAAGGTTCCAAATTGGTTACTAGTATATCAGAAAACATGCTATCATTTCCAGCTATAAATAATATGATGATTAACTATTTGATCAAAACATTTTGAAGTGGAACCAGCCACAAAATCCTTGGACACTACTGAATATAGGGTCCACACTGCAGATTACTCAGTATTTAATACCTCAAACATATTTTAACGTAATAGAAAGATAAATTCAGGTTAGTTTGCTGGTTTTGTCTTAAAAACTCTTCCCTCTTATGAGTTTGAATCACTATCTTGAATTTATTCAAAACAAATCCTTTCATTTTTTAAATAATGCTATTAAGATAGTTACTAGAAGTGCACAATTAAATTGAAATGTAGATCTTAATGTATTTATTTTTTGTATTTGTGAGAGAGAATAACTCCTGAATATTGATTTATCTGGTGAATATTCACATCTTTATAGCTTCATTACGTACCAAAACAAAAATCAAAGAACCTTTCATACCACTAAAAAATTTTAATTAGAATCACATTATCTTGCTAGAAATACAAAATTAAGTTTTTTTTTGTAGAAATTAATTATTTAAGTTTTACCTTGATTTTCATTATTTTTCTGTTGCTTTCCTTTATTATGATATGCTTGATTCGTTACTGTTACTCAGCAGTGAACAGTGTTTCAGCCCAAGCCCTCAAGCATGGATCAAACATATTACAATACTTCATCAATGTTATAGTTTGGGTGAGTTGTACTTCTGCTTTTCCCTGTGGAATATGTAATTTTTTGAACTCCCTTGATGGCTTCTCTCCTTGGAGAGAAAAAGTGGTTCGTCATATGTATCCCAGCTGTATTTTGTCCTAGGTGAGGACTCTGAAGCTCATAAGGAGAGTGTAAGTCTGAAACAACTGAACTACAGATTCAGTGAAAGCATTATTTGCTTATTATATGCTCTGTAAATGTGAGTATTTCACTTTTGGCTGAACTGAATTGTTGCTCAGACATTTGTGTGTTTGGCCAGATTCACCTATTTCAGCAGTTTGGTAGCTTTTTTAATCCCTGTGATGTATCAGTTAGCAGTAGTGGGACAATATACCAGTCATTGTGGATAATATCCAAGAGCATCTTTGATAAAAGAAACAATGCCTGAGTGCAGAGAGCCAAGATTTGCACCTGAAGACAGAAACAGATTGCATTTCTCTGATTTTTGAAGCTTTCCACCAAGAAAGGAAAAAGAGACTGGCAACAGTCTGTGTGATGTTCCTCAGCGGAGTTAATGGCTGAGCAGGGTGACTGACGCCTTCTGTAGTACCTGTCTTGTCAGGATAGCAGCAACCACAGTGTTACAGATCCTTCCAAACTGCTCTGTGGAGTAGCAAACTATGTACCATTTTATGCTAGCTATTTCTATTTATTTATTTATTTATTACATAATTTGCATATAAGATTTGGCCATAATTTGATTAAGGGCCAAATCCTGCTCCTTTAAAATACTGGCAAATAGAAATTTCCTAGGCTAAGCAACGGTGTGCACATACGTGTGGGTGTGCAGGAAGGCGGTTACTGAGCTTTCCTTGGCACCATGGGTTCTTTCCAGTCCATGAGAGTGCTCATGGGACTGATTCTTTCCTCATCCTTTTCTTTCTTCATCTTAAGCAGAACATCTGTATGTATCTTTTTTCCATGCCAAAATAGATTTTCATTTATACAGACAGTACAAGATGTATCACATTAAAATGGACTGGAAAGGTTTATAGAAATGAGAGCTTTGCAAGTAGGTTGCTGTTTCACAGACTTTGCAGTGTTTGGTATTAAATATTTTGTTCAAAACAAAAGGGAAGGAAAAATCCTCAAGCGGGCTTTATTGCTATTATTATTTTGCCCAGTTGAGGCCTGCTACTACGTGACTAGAGTAAGTTATTTTTAAGAATGCCCCAGTGAATTAGGGGCCTACAAGCCGCTTACTGCAGTGATGTAGACATGTTGGGAGCTTTTACGCTGATGGTTAAGTAAAGATGGATCTGAGGCACCTGAATCTTCAAGTTCTTAAACATTTTTGCCTGATTTGGTTTATCATACTGTTAAAAATTACAAATAGGTCTAATCTAAAACCCTACCTCGGTAGGTGTTCTTAAATTTGGAGGTGTTTTAAATGGTGACAAGGTTCCAACATGCTTTATGAGAGGCTGCACACAAACCTTGAGTATGAATAACAGATATTCTAAAAGGGAATAAGATTTTTGCAGTGTGACTACATTGTCTCTGAAGTGGTTTACACAGTGGAATAATAGTTTTAGTGTTGAAAATAGTGAAAAAGAGGTGTTGGCTGTGCTTTATGCCTTAGGCAGAAAACCACAATACTAGAAGTGTAGGACATTAATAACCTTGTGTATACTGATGTTAGAGATAATACTGCAGTTCATCCTTGTTTGCTGTTGTAAAAGTTTTTCCGAGCTTTTGCCTGTATCTGTTCTTCCGTACTCCTGAGGACACTTACTGTGGAGACAGATTAAGGATGTTCTTTTCTAAGTACAAAATTGTACAAGAAAAACGAACGTTGAGTATTCAAAAGACAGACGTATAGACACATGAAACTGAAAAACAGTCTCCTAGCAGTCATAATTCCCGGGGAAGATACAGTGTAAATAGTATCATACATTATGCGTTTGGTCTAATATCCTGCTCAATAATGAGGTAGGAAATCGATAGGGTGTTTCATTACGGCATTTTAGGAACAAAATTAAGCATATGTCCTAGTCAACTAGTTATCTGTAAGACCTTACAATGCAAGGCGTATCCATGCATATGCATTCTTCAGAAGGTCACTAAAAGCTGTAGATGTTGCAGATGTCCTTGGAAAGATTCGAGCACCTTTGGGTCATGAGCCACAGGAGAAAATCTCTGTGCCTCTGAATTGTCTGTGCTCACAGTGGCTTTAGTGCATTTTCCTACAGCTCTTTGTTGCAGAGCTTGCATTTTCCCTTTGCTTTTGCAACAACTCTGGTGTTACCCCTGAACCTTTTCTGAAATTGAATGTCATGTTTTTTTCACCTTCTTCTTGCTTCTTTGACTTGCTAGTTAACTTTATTAAAAGCAGGCTAATTAGAGGGAAAATAAATAGTTTGATATAATTACCTAACACAGTGAACTGTATTAAGTGGGAGAGAAATGGGAAGATGATTTCATAGATCAGTTTGATTTTGCTTGCTAGCCCAAGGATGACGAAGCCAGCTAGGGCTCATCTTTTTCTCCCAGAAAAGCAGTAAATTATCTTCTTTTAGTCTTGCATATTTATTTTCTGTCAATGAAAAGTATTTTGCTTTGTTCCTGGTACAGGCTACAAAACATAACACTTGACTGTGCTCTCCATCCTTAGCTTAATGTATCTGGAATTATTTGCTAGTAAAAGTTTAAGAAGAATGGGTACTACTGCCACATCCAGACTATATACAACCTCTGCACATACGAATTTTTAGAACCTCTACCTTTGACATTTCCCTGTCTTACTGGGCTTCCAAATGTGAACATTGCTTCATGGCTTTGAGAGGAAGTCCATACGCAGGAGCAGGGTAAGGACTCTAGATGCCACGCTGCAGAAGACATCTGTCTGCCAAGTCTGAGAAGGAGAAAATTTAAAAGGCATCCTTGTCCTTTTGTATTGCATTGTTTATATGCTCAAAACAACACAATGCTGACTTCAGATGGGTTTCTCCACTTTCTGGTTGCTGCAGGCCACTTTCTTTGCGAGCTCTACGTGCAAGATAGTTGTCTTGCTGAAAATTTAAGATTCTGCTCCAGGAACCAGTAAACTTTTAGTCAAAGAATATTATGAAGCATAATTTTTAGTTACCTGAGTCAGTTGTTAACTGGGTCAGGCCCGCTGTACCAGGCTGGAGTCAACAGATGATGCCAGGGCAAATCTGAAGTTTGGCTAATAGAAGATTTATTACTCTCACATCCACACAGGCACTTTACTTTGTTTAATTTGTGATAGTGCCTGGACTAGATAGTAAAAATTTCATTTTTTTTCTGTAACAGGATATGAATGACTGGACATGATAAATAATGGAATGTCTTGTAATTGTATCTACATGAATATTTCATATTCTTAGAGCTGTGAAATTATCCCATGCCTGAGAATGTTCTGAAGTATCTGACAGAGCTTAATTGTTTGCTTTTGCTCCATCCCTCTCATACTGATGACACAAGTCCGTGGCTACTTAAGATCACACCATTTTGCTAAAGTTCAGTGTGCCTACACGTGCATGGAAAACCAAGGAGCAGACTCTGAATCTTCACTCTTTTGTTGCAAAGTCTATAACAGTGGAAGGAAGCAAGTTAAATTGGTCTTGTCTTTCTCTTTGGAAGTCTGCTTTCCTCTTGTACAGTATAGATACAGGGATTGGCTGCAACAGTTAATACAAGTTTCAAAGATCTCTCAGAAGCTAAATATGAGTGCTAGCTGGCAAGCCACATACAAGGCATTTCTCAGTGCAGGCGTAGTCTGAGAGTGAGAGAGAAGGCGTTCAATAGTACTAGGTATGTTTCAAAACCAAAATGGGCAAAAGTTTTTTTTTTTTTCAGCAGTTACTTTTTGAGTAACTGGAAATTAACACATATGTCAAATGTATGGATTTGTTCATGAGATGACAGTATTTCTCATCCTCTAGGAAGGGACAACAATGGTCTTTGAGAGTTCATAGGATGTTTTGTGAGAGCTGGATCTGAAGTCAAGAAGAGATTAAGATAGCTCAGAATTATTCGATGAAATAATATTAAGGATACAGTGGAAAGACAAGTGTAGAAAGAAACCAGCTTGGCTAAATTGTAAGTTCTCAATTGACCTTTAACACATGGAAGAAGAATATAGAAGTTGGAGTGTGGATCAGGCAGCTGGGACAAGTCTCAAGTGCAACGTGGGTAGGCAGAGAAAAAAATCAGAAGGGTCAGTGAACAAATGAGGGACATCAAAAGTAACTGGAAATCACTTGAAAAGTACATTAGTGATAAGACAAAGAAGAAGAAAAGTTTGTCCACTACTGACTCAAAGAATCATAGAATTGTTAGGGTTGGAAGGGACCTTAAAGATCATCTAGTTCCAACCCCCCTGCCATGGGCAGGGACACCTCCCACTAGATCAGGTTGCTCAAAGCCCCATCCAGCTTGGCCTTAAAAACTTCCAGGGACGGGGCTTCCACCACCACTCTGGGCAATCTGTTGCAGTGTTTCACCACCCTCATGGTGAAGAACTTCTTCCTAACGTCCAGTCTGAATCGTCCCATCTCTAGTTTTAATCCATTCCCTCTAGTCCTACCATTACCTGACATCCTAAAAAGTCCGTCACCAGCTTTCTTGTAGGCCCCCTTAAGATACTGGTAGGCCACTATAAGGTCTCTGAGGATAAATATGTTAAAAGCTGTTTCTTTTGTATCAGTTCACTTAAAGCTCAATGGCAATCTTTCACAACTAATACTAATGACAAATGAAGACAATCTCAGCCTTTAGGGGGTACACCAGGCCAAACAGTACTTAGATGTATCTGATATTTTAAGATTGATGACAACTTCTCTCTCTGTTGAACAACTGACCAAAGCTATTTGAGTTATCTTGAAGATTCATGAATGACAGAGGATGTACCAGCAGACTGAAATAAAACTAAATTTAGTGCTTCTTTTGTTGGAGGATAAGAAGAGTTGGGGATTTATAGTGTAATTTTAATCCCCAAAACAAGTACTGATTCTGATAAAATTTTGTAAAAACCTCAACGGTAATGAGATGAGTAAAAGCATCTCCCCTCTTGCCATCCTCTTGCCTCCCTTCAAACGCAAGAAAAATGAGTGTAATTTAAAATGGCAAGACAGGATCTGACTCTGCACAAGTCAATACTTAGTCATAGCAACCCGTGTAATTCAGCTTTCTAGCATTGTTCCTCATATGCATCAAGAAATGTTCCTATAATTACAGATGTAGAAATTACTGGCATATTAGCCAACAAGAATACCCAGCTAGCACTTTAAACAAGCTTTCTGCACTGTCTTCTGTAGGACTAAGGTATTAGGTTGTCACTGAAGAATTTCTTTGATTTTGTGTCTATTTCATATTAAGTATTGCCAGCTTAGTTTTAAATGCAGAGAGAGTTTAGCCAGTCACGTTCAGTAGCACACATTCAGTTTTCCATGGTAGTGCGGGTCCAAAGAATACCAAAGTGTATATAAAGGGGAAGTCTGCATTCACATATTATCTGATATTGAACAGAGGATGTGCCACCAAGCCTATAATCAATGTTTATTAAAGGAAGGAATAAATATTGCATGATCTTCCAATCCTAGATGTAGCTGTCTCATTCTATTTAATAAGCAGAGGAGGTTTATAGTGTTTGCCCAACCATTTCTCAAGATACCTTTTTTTACTAGGCTTTGTCACGATGTGACTTTATTACTTCTTGCTGCATTAAGATCCTACATTGTCTTGTCTATTCTCTGACTGAGATACATTTGTCAGATCAACTGCTATGAATCAGTGGACCTCCAGTGAAACTGTTGCAGTGGTATTGATTTAAAACAGCTGAATGTTGTCTCTTATTCTTCACAAATTGTTGATGTCATTAACTGTCTAGAAGCCAAGTTTAAAAAAATGTATCCAGCACAGACCAGAAAATCACAGTAATTCCATTTCGTAGAAAATGTAAAAAAAATAAATGTTTAGCATGAAATGAAGCCAAGACATATAAATGGAGAGAAGCTAGTTATCCTAGGAGAGTGAGTATTCTGAATTATAAGAACAGCGAACAATGCCATGATTTGTTCATCTGCCTGAGATTTGAGACCTGTGTTTTTCAGCCTGTGCTTCAAATCAAGTACAACAGGGACTGGAACCTACTTTCTATCCATTCTCGCTGAATTACCTAGCTGCCAAGTTACTTCATCCCACTCCAGATTCCATCCCGGATCTGATATGCTTTAATTAAAATCAATGTTTCCAGAAATGTCATTCTTTAAATTCATTTTTGACAGAACAGCATTCATCAGTGGGAAGTATGTAACGTTGTAGGTGGGAAGTAATTATCTATACAGTATAGTCATTGTTTTTTCTGTGAGCTCTAACTGTGTCCAAATCACAGCTAGTGTGAGAATGGTTTCTTTTGCACATAACTTTTCAAAGCAAGCCAGCATGGTGTCACTTCAGAAGAAGAAAGGAAAAAGATTTTTAAAAAATGTGCATCCATGGTACATAATATAGGCAGTGTGCAAATGGTCACATGAGGGAGATGCCCCCCTCCTGGGGATTTGTAACTATACAGTTCATTTACGATTTGCTCATACAGTTCTTGATGAATGCATCGAAGTCTCTAAATACTGTTATGGCCTCATAAAATCTAATTCACATGCAATTTTATCTGCACTGCATTGCAGCAATTGCTTAAATCACTTTTGAAAGTCTTCATACTAGTACCATTCTGGCCAGATTGTGATTGTTCAAATCACTTGGCTGAATGGAATGAAAATACACTCACATTTCATGGAAAAAGGAAAAAACAGAACAAACTTAACACATACAATGAATAAACAACCAGTGAAAACTGTACAGAATAGAATCCCATTATTAGATGCCATTGAATTTCTAACAAGTTGTATACAATTGTTATTGCTAGGCAATAAGCGATTAGCAGCAGATCATTTATATGACTATTCAGCTCTGTAGAAATTGTCTTTAAACGGAAGATATAGTAATACTATAGAAATGCAGTGGAGAAATGTCTTGTTTAAACTAAAGGTAGAACATTACTGGGGAAATGCAGCCAAGAAAGATCGTATTTTACCCTTTTCCTCCTGTATGGCTCTTATCTTCATTCATGCTAATTTTCTCACTCTTCTGTCTTTTCTTTATCATTTATGTATTTTTGTTACTTACGTTTTCTAAGCATGCTGCATATTTCTGCCAAAGCTGAGCACTGTGATTTGTACTCAGATGGATGCCTATATGAAGTCTATACTAGTAGAATTTTAAGGCAATCTGTTCCTTGTTGTTGTTAATCTGAATGAATGTACTGTGCTGCAGGGCAATGATATTCCTCGTTACAAGAGTCACAGGGGGCGTGTGGCAGTCTTTAAGACTGAGGAGCTACCATCTTCTCAATACGAGATGACATTTGTCAAGGTTGATACAGGGGCATGGGTGTACAGAAACGGAACCAATGCCACACACAAACCTGGGACTATGTGGCTGTATTGCTTCTATATTAATTTGGGTGAAATTGGTACTTCATGATTCGTGTAAAGTATGTGGAGATAGAGAGAGGGTTCTCTCCAAGTAGGAACTTGAGGTTATGACCACAAAAGGCTGACTTTACACATAAAGAAAAACATGGATAGAAGTTTAAATCTAATTAAAATTATTTTTATGATTTTATGTGCACATTTATACACTCTTTAAAATACATTATTTTTAGCTTTTGCTTCAGGTATCAGAATTCTCTGTAGTAGCTGGATGTTGATCCTTGAGCAATTTAGTAATCTGAGACTTTTCAAGACTGCTAGGGTGTGGTTTCTACCTCCTCTAACGTCAACTGAGAGACGAGATTGGAAAGGTATGAGTTTTTGAGTTTTCCAGCTGTTGTTTTTTAAGGATATGGTTATAGAACATATAGTATTTATATAAAAGTTATATTTATATAATAGCTATATTTATATAATAATTACATTTATGTAAGTATACGATCATGTTTTATACATCAGAAGTATCCCCGAGTTTCAGCAGTTTGCCCAACAATCACACAGTCTGATCATGAACAGACTATTGCTTGAGAACACAGGGTTAAACTTATCGGAGTGAATCAACTATTTATTAAAATGAAAATTACAAAAAATACTTGTATCTCTACCTCTGTAGAGGGACTTTGTCCTTCCTATAATTTGCTGATAATGCAGTGCTTTTCACAGGAGCATGAGGCAGTTCTCCCAACTAACAGATAATCTTCAGTTGTCTTTACTACAGATTCAGAGAAACTGATTCAGCAATCATATGGTATGAATATCCACATAGGCAAATCAGCTTATGCCTTGAAAAGTGTTTTTAGAGAGAACTCAGTGACTGATCTGTGATAAAGTAGGTTAAACTCATGTAAATCTGGTTTGTGGTTGTATATTTTCTGCTCCAAAGCAAGGGAAGATCATTCACTCAAATCACCAGAACTCCTCATTAGACTCCAGTCTCTTACCCAAATAGAAAGGTTAATTTTAAAAGGTTTGATTATGTCTTTGTGCACTTTTCATCTGCCATTGAAATGTAAAGAAAGATTTGTATCCTTCCTGTTTTCATATGAATGCGGATCTTTCCCTAGCCTAGTTGAATAAATCCATGTATGCAAAGAAGTTTTCAGGGACAAAATAAATCTTTCTAGTTTGTGTTTCAACTCAGTAATATTCTTCCCTCTTTTTTTTGCAAGTGAAATTAATGGTAACTTGAAAATTTATGTTTCATTTCATTTGTAGGTGAGAAGATGCCATTTGGGTACCAGACAAGAGAATGACAATGGGAAGGAGGCATCTGATGTTCCCTAACGGCTGTGATTTGTGGGCAATTTTCACAGGACTGCTACTGTGCAGAAATGGGAATGCATTCCCATTTACCTGTAATGAGAGGTAAGTGGAACTTGCTTTCTCAATCTCCTTTTAAGAGGGAAGCTGTTTAGCTTATCGCTCCTGATCTAAAGCACCAGGCTTTGCCTATTGTATTCATTTCTTGTTTGTTTTTCAATTCATTCACAATCAAGATAAAAGTCAGGATCAGACAAAATGCAGACCTGTCCTTTTCAAAGGTTTCTGATTGTTTTAAATCTGCTGACACACGCTTCTAGTCTTTCTTTCCTTGAGAAGTTATAAATTGGTATCTAGTTAGGTAATCAAGAAAAGCATCTCTGTTTTTTTTTTTTTTTTTTTTTTTTTTTTTTTCTTGTGTTATGTTTGGTTTTTTAATAAAGACATTAAGAATTGGGGGTATTTAGCAGAAAAATCAGTGTCGTGCAGAGGAGACCTCCCTTTCTTAGCCAGCAATAAAATGCTCCTGAATCTTACAGTCCTGTTACATGTTTTAGGGTTGAATGTGGAACCAATATGTTTGTTAGCAAGAACTTACACATGCACACAGAGGACTTAATTTGAAATAAAATGAGGTGATGAAGGTGTAGAAGTTGGGAATCACATAGAAAGGCATTCATAGCTCGGCCTTTTTGATGAGGGGAATGAACTCTGGTTTTGTTCAAATGCGGATGGTTTAGTCTATTTGCCCAATAAAATGATGATGGTATTATGGGGATAGTTACAAGACACCTTACTGAGATCACAGTGCTATTTTGTTAAGTTCCGTAAAAACACATGGAGGACAGGTAATGAACGGTCTAGGGAGCTCACAGCAAGACTCTGAAGACAGTCTGTGTTACTTCAGAGGTCAGGAATTGAACAGAGATCTGAATAATACATGGAGTTCACGTTCTGAATGAGTTAGCTTGTATGAGATTAAACAAAAACCAATCAATAAGCAGACAAAGGACAATTGTTTTAAAACTATTTAAAAAGGATCAGAAAAAGAAAACAAATCTATTGATAGTGAAAACAAATCTCTTAAGAGCATGAAAAGAGCTGGAGAAAAAGAAAAGAAGCTTGTTAACTCAAACTCTACCTTTAGCCATAACTGCAAATACTTGAGCCTTTCTTTTTTCCCTACCACTTCTCTGCCCTTGTGATAGTGGTGACTATGTAAGTCTAAAGACCTCCATTGAAAATCAAGTTTTAGCAAGAAAGACGGAGGATTGTTTCAATCTCTTAAAACAAGGCAGAAGTTAGAAACAGAGCTCCTGGCAAAACTTCCACTGGGGCAGTTTCTATCTCATTGCTGTTTGTTTTATTTCTCCACCTGGGAGAAATGACTGGAGAAATGAAAAAACGACAAATTTGCTGCCATTGAAAGGCATGACTATATTTATTACAGGGCTGACTGTCCTCACATGCTAGTCTGTGTATATCGTTATTTTGCCTCATTTCAACATTAATACTCCACTGTGCTGTAGATTGCAGACCACAATGGGACAATTCCCGAGTAATTCTGAAAGCCAAGTGTTTTCTTGGAGAAGTGGATCTACCTTACATATATCTGCATCATGCTGCTCTGTAGGAGTGATTTTCACAAAGAGGTTGAGTCAGGCTGGCACACTGTCTGCCAACACTTTGAAATGTTATTGAGCCATTCAAAAATAGTGGAAGATGAATTGGTAGTAACTATCATGAGATAAAGAAGAAAACAGTATTCAATAAAGTAAAGATAGTTTACCATCATTGTAAGTGTAATCTGGAACAGAAACCAATTTGTCTGATCCTCAGCAGCATTTTTTATCAGGGTACTTAGCTAGCTCTTTAAGCAGGTGGATCACAGCATAGTTCTTCCCAGAATCCCGGGAAATCTGTAGCTAGAGATCTACAAAATCAATAGTGTTATGGAAAGAATAACTAGAGAACAAACTACTAACTTTTTTCCACTGTAAAAATTCAAGACATGACTGAAAGTATCACACTGCCTGTTTGAAATCCTAAAACCAAAGTGGCTCTCTACCATCATGACATGTAGCTACACTACGGAACTTGTTGCCGCGGGATGCAGTGGATGCTAAGAGTTTACTTGGATTTGAAGAGCAAATGGAGAAATTTGCAGAAGAGCTATCTGCCCAGGTCTATTAAATACAAAGCCTCCACTCTGACTTTGGAAATCCCTGGTTCCCCAGTTATTTAAGGCTGTGAGACATAGCATGAACGTGTTTGCCCTGTTCTTTCTTGTGTCACAGATACAGTATTACTAGATACAGAGTACTAGACTGGGTGGACCTTTATTCTGATACAGAACAACACAGCGGTTGTAATGTTGTCTGATTCTGGATTTTTGCTTAATTCTATGTACTAAATGTATCCTGTTCCTTTCTGTTTCTTTACGTTTCTCTATTTGACAAGTAGCCAGGTACCAACACTGGGTCTGTTTTGGGAAGATTGTCTACCATTCTGGGGCAGATAAGTCAGTATCTTTCTTGCTGTACAATTCTAATTTTAAAATTGTAGTTTTAAAAAATATCAGAGTTGTTACGTGAACGCAATTATTGGATATCCAAAACTTGACACCAGATCTACTTCAAATTAGTATCTATAGGTAGTAGATAGAACATAAAACTCTTCTACTAATTTTGAGCCAAAGCCTGAGTCTTTCTCTTGGCTGGCTGTAGTTCTGTATCAGGACATTCCTGGGTTTCGCATATAGGATGATCCCAGTTTACCAACTAAGAGTGTAATTTACTGTAGTACTAATCCTGCTATCACTATTTCTGGAACACTGAAGTAGCTCTGTTCCTGAAATCATTCTGGGTATAATTAATTCCATTATGTAGTAAGTATACTTCAGTTACTGTGTACCATACTGCACCAAAGAAAGATACAAAAGCATTTTTGAAATGTAGTATACATAAAATGGAGAATATAAAACTGTTATTTATCATGTTTTCTTCATAAACTACACTGTATATTTGATATTTCGTACTCTAAGTATAAAGGCATGCAAATAAGCCAGATGCTGATTTCCGCATCTATAACCTGATCCAACACCTATTGGAATGAGGAGAAGGTTAGTTTTCAGTGCTTCTTTGCTGTAACATTGGTGTGAGTTTTACATTCTATCTGTCTTTAAGGAGAAAGGCTGGTTGCCACAGTGGGGTCTATGTGGGGTCTATGTACTTGATCACCTGCTCCTCATCGTTCCTACACTAGTTTTGGCTCCCTGACTGCAGATGCAGGACCAGAACACAGGAAGAGATCTCTTCTTCTTATGCTGCATGCAGTATGATATCATCCACTTTTTATCACTCTAAATTTATTGTCGTCTTCTTCTGAGTCAGAAACTTCAAAGTGTTTGGCTTTAACTATCTTTTCTTTTTATTTCCCTCTGGATTTTGTGTTTTAGTATTCTACACGTTCTGCTTTCAAAGTTGTCATCTTAGCAGCATGTTTTGGTGTAGCTGATTCTGTTTCCCAGGAAATTCTGACTTTCATTCTGATTCTGAATGATATTTTTTTCCTCTTAGACATTCTGGAATTTCCTAGGAAAAGATGCTTCTGGAATTTCCAGTCTTAGCACATAGGTACAGTGTCATATCCTAAGGCTGGGACATCAGGGGCAGCTGAACTGCAGCGGTGCCTGCTGAGTGGTAGCAACACTGCATTGGTGTGAAGACTGCTGAAAAACCTTACCCCCCTCTTCGGAAGGTAACGGGTTGGGGTGCCTGCAGGAGCCAGTGCCATTATACTGTCTTGGGTCCTCACTTGCACACCTCTGCTGGCCCAGCCGACTGCAAAATGGTTTCCAAGGACACCAGGGTTGTATACTGGTGAAAAACTGCTCCTGGAGTTCCCCTCACATGAATTTGCTGAGCCTTGGCCTTGAGGATCTTTGCTGACTGAAGAGTTTGATTAGTGGCCTGTAGTATTACAAAGGTTGTTTATCTCTCACTGAAACAGATTCAGACAGAACTCTGTCTGAATTCTGAACAAGGATCCTGAAAAAAGATTTGGAAGGTTCCTTCTTTGGGTCCATTTCTGATCCTCCATGAGTGAAGTTGTCCTAGGTGATCTCCCCCGTCACCATCCTGGCTTCCCTTTTGTTTCTGTATAGGCCCTGGGAGGAGGAAAAAATTCTTCATTAATATTCTCAGTGAGGAATAAACAGGAAGAAACAATAACCTCTAATAGTTTATAAAGGTTCATATAATAAAAGCATTAAAGAACAATGAAAGAAATGTCTGCCTTGACAGAGAACTGTATAGTGGTACAGTTTTCTATTAGTTAACAGCTCCTAACACTAACTGCCTTAAATCAGCTTTTAAAGTAGCAAACAGTTGAGTGCATTGTAAAATTGAACTTTTATCACTGGGTCTTGGCTCTATTCCCAGTAAAGAAACACACAAAATAACTTGTTTATGGGCTCTGAAAAAATTCAGGTTTGCTTTCTGATGCTTTATTTCTACTTGGGGAAAAAAATAATTCCTCAAGCCGTCAGTTTCATTCTGAGATTAAATGGAATAAGGAGCCTGAGGAATCCAAATAAACATGCCCAGAATTGCACATCAAAGCAGAGGGGCTGCTACCTGGTGGGGGGACAGGACTGCTGTCTTCCTTTGGCTTCCTCTAACTCTCCCATCCGTCATCTATGGCTGTATGCATGTCAGAAAGCACCTGACTCTGAGTCCTTTCTGGGCATGATGGGATGCTTCTGTGGCCTTGCTGTTCCTTGTTTTCTTCAGAGTGTGCGGATATGGCAGCTGTGAGAAGCACTCACAGTTGTGCTTCTGAACATGAAACTTAGGATCTGTTTTACATGGTCTGCAATGTAGCGCAAGGACTGAGGATGGTGGATAGTAGGATAGTCTTGGAGGATTGGGTAGGGTACAAGGCCAGCCTGGTGCAATCTTGTCCCTAGTGCCCACTGGGTGGACTAAGGAATGAAGAAATTTAAATGCTTTCTGCTATATATATCCACGCACCATTACCTGCTGGCGGAGTCCCAGCTGGAAAGCAGCTTGGCAGAAAAGGACCTGGGGGTCCTGATGGACACTGTGTTGAATATGAGCCAGCTATGTGCCCTTCCTGCAAAGAAGGTGAATGTTATCCTGGGCTGCATTAGATAAAATATTGCTAGCAGGTCAAGGGAGGTGATCCTTCCCCTCTGGTCAGCACTGGTGAAGCCACACCTGGAGTGCTGTGTCCAGTTATGGGCTCTCCAGTACAAGAGAGACATGGACGTACTGGAGAGAGTCCAGTGAAGGGCCACTAAGACAATAGGGGACCAGAGCATCTCTCTTATGAATAAGGGCTGAGAGAACTGGAATGGCTCAGCCTGGAGAAGAGATGGCTCGATGGGATCTTATTGATGTATATAAATACCTGAAGGGAGGGCGCACAGAGGATGGAGCCAGGCTCTTTTCAGTAGTGCCCAGTGATAGGACCAGAGGCGATGGGCACAAACTGAAACACAGGAGATTCCTCCTGATCATCAGAAAACACTTGGTTTTGCTGTGGGGGTGACCGAGCACTGGCACACATTGCCCAGAATGGTTGTGGAGTCTCCCTTCTTGGAGATAATCAAAAGACATCCGGACATGGTTGTTGGCAATGGGCTGTAGGTGGCCCTGCTTGGGCAGGGGTTTTGGACCAAATAACGTCCCAAAGTCCCTTTCAACCTCAGCCATTCTGTGATTCTGTGATTTATACTAGTAAATAAAACTATCCATCGCTAGTTCTCAGGCTCTAAGGCAAATGGTATGGCACGGGTCACGTCCATATCAGCTAAATTGTCTTCCTCCTCCTGAACACAATGGCTTCATCTGTGCTGCGTACTGGGAGCAATCTCTGGTGTATGCTCCCTTCTTAGAGGTCAGAGTGGCTGCTAGTTGGCCTGAGGCAAAACCGTATCAATGACTCTGAGACTGTGCTTGAGCCTATGTTTCGTTTGCTAATAAAACTGTAGACTATCAAACCTATTCTCCATGTTCCAACAATATTAGAGGAAATCAGCATAGTTACCAAGAGATTTTTAGATACAGGTTTCTTCCCTCTGCAGTTTTTCTTCAGTCAGAGTCATAAAAAGCGTCCTGCCTTGCTTCACAACTCTTCTGGCTCCCCCACATAGCCTGGGCTTCCTGGTGTTTTCCTGATCCTGTCCTGTTTTGCCTGTGCTTTCAGAAATTGTCACTCAGTTCAAGGGATTTTACTGGCAGGCTGGTGCCGAGGCACCTTTTCCTTTCCTTAACAGGTAGCTGAGGCTGTGCAGCACTGCTCTGGGACTCACCAGTTGGTTTTTGCTGTGTGGGGAATTGACTGCAAAGGTGTGAAACAAGTCGGTTACGTTCTTAATGGGTGTCCCAGTGTGGAGGCTAACACTGGCACAGCTTCCCAGCTGCTGACTTGACTGCAGGGAGAGGGGAGGGGAGAAATTCAGGAAGAGAGAGGGTATAAAAAGAAACCATGGAAAAACAAGACAAATGCAAAACCAGAAAGAACACAAGAACAAATAAAAAGAAGAAGGAAATACTCTCGAAAGAAAATAGTGCTGGAAAGGAGTCAGGGCCTAGCAGAACAGAGAAAGGAAACAGGAGAATGTGGTGGAATAAACGTATAAAACAGAAAAGAAAGGGGAAAAGGAAAATATATTCCTTATGTTCTTTCTTTACATGTCTCTTTCCTACTAATGCATGCTTTAAGCACTGTGTAATGAGCTACATCCCTAGATTTGTATTTTGCAGTAGATCTGCCACACGCATTTTATAGCTTTCAACAGGATTCTAGCTGAAGCAGAAGGAACTTGTAGCATTTTTCTTCCTTTCTGTCCCCCAGTGCCCTCTCAACATTTGCTATGTTCTGCTGACAGTAGGCAGAAGGGTTATTTGGCACCATTCGCCCACTAGATTGAGTGCAAATTCATTTTGGCAGTGATTCCTGGTAAACTGCATATGCTTTGCACATGTCCCCTTCCCTGTAAAGTTTTGGGTAATATTCCACTAGATTTCTCTCTCATTTATGTTTTCTTCCCCTGTGTAGCCAGACTGTATGAGAACGAGCGTTGGTATAGCGCTTACCTTTTGCTAGTTTACTCTGTGTTTAAAGCTCACTCACACTGATGTATGTTTTTGCCTCCCTCTTCTTTGCCTTGTCTGTAGAAATTTTCTTCCTGTCTTACCTGCAGATGGGATAGAAGCTTCTGCACAAGGCAACGTGTTTCACCAGGCACCAACAAGACACTGACAAAATGACAATAACTGAGTGTACAAATTCTGCAGTATTTTCACTCAAGCTGTGTACCCCTTTCTTCATTTTTTCAAGAGTGTGCAAGGTTCTGTTTCTTTGAAGAAAAGAGAAAACATGGAAACAATGTATTTGCTTACAGTTCCAAACCTCTCACTTGGCTTGTCCAAAAGCTCTTTTCTCGGTGCTGATCCAGGCTATTTCTGGAGCTTGCTTTTCAGTCTGTTTCTGTGGTGTCCCCTTCTTTCTCTCTCGTTCACTGCTCACTTGGTCAAAGAACAATCAGCTCAACCCCTTTGTCCACATAGTTCAAATCTGGAGGATCCAGAGATAAGTAGTGCCTTCAGAGAATGTTTTCCTTGTATCATTTCAAACACTGTTACAGTGGTGAAAAACTGATACATACAAGCTGCAAAATGGTGACCTTTGGTCATGAGAGATGTAGGCAGGGCATTCTGACTGATATTCTCTGTCCCTTAAACAAACAGTTCTTCTCTATGTATCATCTCACTTTTAGTACAAAGATTTTAGAAATCTGTGTTTTGATAAGGTGCTTCGCTCTTACCACCTTTATTGTTCATTTGAACTTTATTTGAGTGATACAGCAGCCTAAAAATCAATTAAAGCTTCCCACTTCCCAAGACAGCTATTCTTTGCGTAACATTTAAGAGTACTGAATGAATATCGGGTAGCTCATCATATTTTAGCTTTTGTTGAAGGTAGAGGACTATTTCATTACTCACCTATCTCTAAGATTTGTTGCTAGCATTGTTAAACCAGAACTTTTGCATGGTTAAGCTACATCTTCCGTATATTATGATGTTGTTCTTCCTGAAGAATCTCCAGTCACTTAATTGGATTATTTTTTGTGTGCGTGCTTGTTTTGAAAGGATTGCTGACTGTCCTGGAAATGGAGTTACCTCTAGTGTGGTGATGAGCAATACACAGGTTTGTACTGTTTTTCTGTCCTACTTTTGTTAATTGGGTAAACGTAAAAACAGCATGGAAGTGCAGTAAGTCTGTGTCACCAGCCTGAGCTGCAAATGTGCTCATTTTAGCATGGCCTGAAAGTATGTTTGCGGTAACATTCATGTGTTGCATAGTTCTTTTTGTCCAAGTAGTCTGAAGGGATTGAACTGGCTGTGCCACCTCTGGTTTTACTTGTATAGCTGTAGATGCCATGGCCCTTTCTGCTCAAGTAGCCAAGGGCAATGTGGGATGTACTTGGCATGCAAAAGCACACTCCAGACCTGCTGCAAGAGATGCTGAGATGTAGTTAGAGAGTCACAAATGCCACAGAGTACATTTAAGAGTCTGGGTTTCATTTGTCTTTGGAGAAAATTATATTTATTGGCTTTATTACATAAAGAATTGCATAATGGAAAAATATATGTATTTGGCTAGGAAGGGGCTTGCAAAAGCACATGAGCATTCTAACCTCACTCCCTTTGAGT
Organism: Chroicocephalus ridibundus; assembly: GCF_963924245.1. Taxonomy (NCBI): domain Eukaryota; kingdom Metazoa; phylum Chordata; class Aves; order Charadriiformes; family Laridae; genus Chroicocephalus; species Chroicocephalus ridibundus. The sequence continues at coordinate 49,796,694 of NC_086285.1, forward strand.
TAAAGTTGGACCCTTAACTTCTGCATTTTTAACTATCCTCCTCCAAACCTGATGAAGTGTCTGTTCCGACTATGTTTAGATATGGAGGAATGTTCATGAGAATTTATATAAATACAGTCATGGCTGTCCATAATTTCCCTTGATTCTTTCAATTGATCTCAGCAGGCATTATACTAGGCCTTTGCCAGGCACATAGCAGACTGTGGTGCCTATCACACCTGATATTTGGACTTGATTTGTTTCTATCAAGTATGTCTGTTGCTATGAAAAACTATCTGTGAATTGCGTCCTTCCAAGAAAAAGAAGTTCTGATGAGGCATGTACACGGTTCTTGGATGTATTACTTCCCAAGTCAACACTTTTTTCAGAAATAACACCTTCTCTGAAGATTTACAGTAAATAGATATGCTAGACAAAGGTTGAAGGAAATTAGAAATGTGGTGATGTGACCAGCCAAGAATGTTCTGTAGATGAGTGGGTGAATTTGGTATTACAGTCTGGTTGCAGCACCTATATCACCTGGTTTTCAGTTGAGAGTCCTGATTTGTACTGTTGTTTTTTTTGGTTGGAGTTTTTGAGGGGGGGGCAGGAGGGGAGGATTGTGGGTGTGGGGTGGTGTGTTATTTTTTTAACAGAAGTAATTCACTTTACTAGTGTATTGAAAATGACTTGGAGTAAGTAACAAGAATATTGTGGTTTCTTTTTTTTTGTGTGTGCTTGTATTTACTTTCACAGCATTAACAATATAAGGACATGACTGAATAATTCATGTATGTTTTACCGAGGCATTCTCCTAAGCAAGCAAAAGCTTTCCTAATGGTTTGCCTAGACAGTGATTCCTGTCTCTGCTTGGAATGTTTGATTTGCAGTGCCCCACCACTGTGCTAATGGGGTTTTCTTTCATAGCTGTCTCAGTCATATAAAATTGTTGCCCTACCTATAGACTGATAAATACTTCCCCTTCTTTGGCTCTGTCAATTCATATGAATACTTCATGCTGCTACAAGTTGATCTGGATGTTTGCATTAATGAACATCCTTTTCTCTTGGACTTTACCACTCTGATATTCAGTCAGTTCTACCATTTTTAAAGAAAAACACTAGTCAACTTGCATGCATTTTTTTCTGCTGTAGACAAGCCATATAAATATGATCCTATGTACCCTATTTTGGCTATATCTTCTTACCTCCACTGTCATCTACCTTATTATACTGCATTTATGTGGCAAGGTTTTGGTAGCGGGGTGGCTACAGGGGTGACTTCTCTGAGAAAGACCAGGGGCTGCCCCCATGTGAGACAGAGCCAGTTCCAGGTGGCCCTAAAATGGGCCTGCTGCTGGCCAGAGCTGACCCCATCAGCAACACTGGTAGCACCTCTGTGATAATATATTTAAGAAAGGGTAAAACACATTGTGCAGCAGCTGTGAGAGATGAGCGAGAAAAATGGAAGAGAAACAGCCCCGCAGTGCCAAGGCCGGAGAAGGAGGAGAAGAAAAAGGTGGTCCAGGCACCAGAGCACAAATATCCCTGCAGCCCATGAAGAAGACCGTGGTGAAGCATATTGTCCCTCTGCAGCCCACAGAGCAGGTGGATGTGCCCTGAAGGAAGCTGAAGCCCATGGAGAACCCATGCTGGAGCAGTCTCCTGGCAGATACTGCAGCCCATGGAGAGGAGCCCACACAGAAGTAGGTTTTCTGGCAGGACCTGTGGCCCATGGGGGACCCATGCTGGAACAGTCTGTTCCAGAAGGACTGTACCGCATGGAAAGGACCCATGATGGAGCAGTTCTTGACAAGGACCCACATCGGAGCAGTTAGTGAAAGACTGTATCTTGTGGGAGCAATCCCATGCTGGAGCAGGGGAACAGTGTGAAGAGGAAAGGGTGGCAGAGACAAAGCATTACAAACTGACCACAACCCCCATTCCCCATCCCCCTGCTGCTGCTCAGGGCAGAGGGAGGAGGTAGAAGTGGAAGTGGAAGCAGGGACAGGTATCCTGGGATGACTATAGGGATGATACCTGGTTGTGTAGTCATGGGATCAGGAAGGCCAAGGTGCAGCTGGAGCTGCACTTGGCAAGGGACACAATGAATAATAAGAAGGGCTTCTACAGGTATGTCAGTCAGAAAAAGAAGGTCAAAGAAAGCATACTCCCCTGAAGAACAAGGCTGGCAAACTGGTAACAACGGACAAGGAGAAGGCTGAGGTACTCTGCAACATTTTTGCCTCAGTCTTTTCTGGCAACCTCTCTTCCCACACCTTTTGAGTGGATGAACCACAAGGCAGGGACTGAGGGAGCAAAGTCCCTCCCACTGTAAGAGAAGATCAGGTTCGTGACCACCTGAGGAACACGAACATAGAGAAGTCTATGGGACCTGAGGAGATGCATCCCAGAGTCCTGAGGGAATTGGCTGATGTAGTTACCAAGCTACTCTCTGTGATATTTGAAAAGTCATGTCAGTAAGGTGAAGTCCCTGGTGTCTGGAAAAAGGGAAACATTGCACCCGTTTTTAAAAAGGATAGAAAGGAGGACCCTGGGAAGTACTGGCCTGTCAGTCTTACTTCTGCGCCTGGGGAGATCATGGAACAGATCCTCCTCAAAGCTATGCTAAGGCACATGGAGGACAGGGAGGTGATTCGAGACAGCCATCATGGCTTCACCAAGGGCAAGTCCTGCCCTTGACCTGGACAAGCTTGGGAAGTGGACCTGTGTGAACCTCATGAGGTTCATCAAGGCCAAGTGCAGGGTGCTGCATCTGGGCTGGGGCAACCCCTGCTATCAATACAGGCCAGGCGATGAAGGGATTGAGAGCAGCCCTGTGGAGAAGGACTTGGGGGTACTGGTGGATGAAAAGCTGGACATGAGCTGGTGATGTGCATTCACAGCCCAGAAAGCCAAGCATGTCCTGGGCTGCATCAAAAGAAGTATGGCCAGCAGGTCAAGGGAGGTGCTTCTGCCCCTCTACTCTGCTCTGGTGAGACCCCACCTGGAGTACTGCATCCAGCTCTGGAGCCCTCAGCACAGGAAAGACATCGACCTGTTGGAGCAGGTCTGGAGGAGGGCCCTAAAAATGATCAGAGGGCTGGAACACATCTCCTGTGAGCACAGGCTGAGTGAATTGGGGTTGTTCAGCCTGGAGAAGAGAAGGCTCTGGGGAGACCTTATTGCGGCCTTTCAGTGTTTAAAGGGGACCTACGAGAAAGATGGGGACAAACATTTCAGCAGGGCCTGTTGTGATAGGATGAGGGGTCATGGTTTTAAACTAAAAGGTGATAGATTTAGACTAGATAGAAGGAAGAAATTTTTTACAATGAGGGTGGTGAAACACTGTCGCAGGTTGCCCAGAGAGGTGGTAGATGCGCCATCCCTGGAAACATTCAAGGTCAGGTTGGACAGGGTTCTGAACAACCTGATCTAGTTGAAGATGTCCCTCCTTATTGCAGGGGGGTTAGACTAGATGACCTTTAAAGATCCCTTCCAACCCAAAATTCTATGATTCTATGATTCTGTTCTATGATTCTAAGAGTCAGGGAGTGAAGTTGAGCCTGGGAAGACAGGGGTGGGAGGAAGGTAGGGTGGCTTTAGTTTTGATTTCTTTGGTGTTTGTTTCTCACTATCCTACTCTGTTTTTAATTGGCAATGAATTAAATTAATCTTCCCCAAGCCAAGTCTGTTTAGCCCGTGACAGTAATAGATGAGTAATCTCGCTGTCCTTATTTCAACCCATGAGCTTTTTCATCTTACTTTCTCCCCCTGTCATGCTAAGGAAGGGGAGTCAGAGAGTAGCTTGGTGGGCACTTGGCAGCCAACCAAGGTTAACCCACCACACTTACCTAAAACAGTCCCTTGTAGTCTTTTAGGCAGACCATATTTATAGATTTACTTTACTGAGTATTTACCAAGAGATGTAATTGGCTGTCAAGGGAAGATGAATGCTTTCTCACTCACTTGTTTGTACTCTGTATTTGAATGCACAGAAAAGATGAACAGAAACTCATGGGCTCAGGCACCTGATTTGAGCTTCTGTAAAATCTGAAAATCCCCTCCTACCTTTCAGCTGTTTTCTTGTCCTATCGACCTCTGAGCAACAAGCAGAAAAATCTGGCTGTGGAAAGGCTTGTTTCTAGAGCATTTGTATCTATTACAGCCAGAAGTCTACCTTTGCAACACTGGAACTAATTATCTGGGGTGAAATCTCTACCTATTCTGATGCATCTCTCAAATCCCCCATCTCAGGCACGAAATGAATGCTGTCCTTTTCACTTTTTTTGACATTCTCTTACAGGGCAATGAGCAGTGGTACTGCGATGCTTGCTGACACATTAACTACTAATATTAACATCAGTCTACTTTTAGCTGAGACAGCCATGTAATTTCTTAGATGAGATGGAAACCATCTCTTGAAAGGGGTCTCTGTTCCCAATATATTTGCTTGCAGAAAAGGTGGTGTGCCGAAATATTGTCTGAAATATTCTGGTATTGGTTGGTGTAGGGAGAGGAGGTATTCCAGGCAAACAAATTGCTTATGTTAAGCATCTGAATCCCAGGCTTTTCCTGCTGAAAAATAAGCTTTGTAGATGTATGAAACCTAACGTAGATGTAATGAGGCCTGCGAAGTCTGCTTCTTCCCTTGCAAGTCTTGGAACAGAATGGGAGAATACCCACTGCCTTTCTCCTGTTCCCATCAGCTCAAACTAGACTGCGGGTCTGTAAAGCTAAAAGTCTCTCCATTTGCCACCCAAATTACAGAGCAAGGGATTCCATCCAATGGACCGGCTGAGCTGCAAAGAAATCTGTGTGTGTATGTCCCTTTTTTGGTGTGAATTCTCAAGTGCCCAGCAGAGGCTGAGCCAAACGATGATTCAGGTAGGAAGAGGTAAAAATCAAGCTCGAATGACTCTTCTGAGCAGGTCTGCACCTGGCTTGTAGATCCTCTCCTTTGCAGTGAAAGCCAGTCCCTCAATGATATGTCCATGGTCTTCAAACACTACCAGGGTAGAATGAGGTGCCTAAGATGGGACCACTTGTTGCTGTGCTGTGATTCACCCTAGCTGGCCATTGCCTTTTGTCAAATGCTGAAAACAGAGGGTTTTTTGGCATGGAACTGCCTTATCCTTGTTTACCAGCAAGTATCTCCAGCTCTGGCCAGAAAGAGATGATGAATGGAGTGTGAGCGTATGAGGGGTGAAGCAGTTTGTTTTGCGGTTCTGCCTAATTTACTTCCACAACTGCAAGCAAGAATAAAGCCTTAAATCTGAGGCTCTAAAATCATCAGAGAACTTCCACTTGTGGCATCTGTGTAGAGATAATGGCTTCAGTTGCTTGAAACTGAGCACAGTTTGATTGCAAGGGAAGGAATGAGGGGAAGGTAAAGTGAGCCTTCTTGCATGAAAGCACTAATATGCTGCAGAAGTTCTGGTAGAGACTTTTAAATCTCCAGTTCACTCCCAAGTGACTTGATTTTAATAGTCTGTCCAAACCCATTTGACATTCCTTTCAAGTCCTTCAGGGCATTCAGATTCCAGAAGCATTTGTTGTGCTACCTAATTAATTTGAAAGACTGCTTAATCCCAAGAATAAATTGATGAAGTTTTACAAAGGTTGATCTTTGATAACAAAGCTGAAGGTGCTTCAAATAAATCAAGTATGGAAAGTCACTAATACATTACTTTTCTAAGAGAATCAGTGCGAAAGAAATAAGCTATGTAGTGCCCTTTGTTGGAATTGTCTGAGGCAGTGCTCAGTGACCTTTTATATTACATCAGACTATTGTTTATAGTAGAAGCTGTTTGAATTTATTTATTCTGAATATAGTGCAGCCGCTGGCCTCCTTACTCTCTCAGGCAAATGTTCCAGAGGAGCAAGAGAGCTGTATTTCCTTTTCCAATTAGTACTACCCTATGCAGCATGAGAAGGCTCCCCACACCCCTTTCTGTCTTGAGCAGCATATATTTTAGCTTCAACTATGTCTGGAGCCTTTCCTCTAGATATTTGTTTGGACATTTTGCTAATCGAATTAGCTTTGAGCATTCACAGCGAGTTGCCTCAGTGGTCATACCTCAGCTGTGGAGTGGGTACGTGCCATGGTATTTGCTGGGGTGTTGTTCTTGCCACACAGATGAGAGACATGGTGGAGTGCATCACACAGCTCCCTTCTGCCTGTCTGCTTCTGTAAATCATGAATACAGAAAAGGAAGGGGGTATGGTGCCTGCTTAGGTCTCATCCCTTACAGGGCCAAGCCCTACTTGAATGCTGAAGATGGGAGGCACGGCTATGCTCTGAAATTTAGCCATAATCTGTGAGAGCTATATATATTCCAGTGCAACACTCTACAGATCCTATGGCACAATGTCTATGCCACTTACTGGGAAACTCAGTACAACAGCCAAGAACTGAGTTGTTCTTGAGTTGGTCCCAGGACATGCTCATGATAGACTGAGATTCCTGCCCACAAGGAGCAATGTGTCCCTGGAGCAGCAGGGGCTGCTCCTTCCCCACAAGAGAGAAAAAGATGGGAGTGAGCACAACAGCAAGGCAGGAGCCTTGAGATGGGGCATGGAGGGGAGCCTCTGCTGAAACTCCTTGCAGCTGAGCTCCAAAGCTCACCAAGGCTTCTCAAACAGCTCTCTCTTCTCAGAAAGCTGGCCTTAAGTGCAGGCAGCTCAACTGCCAGGGTAAGTAAGGTGTGTGCTCCAGACACAGCACTGTGCAAGCAGATGTTCACAACCTCACACTGGAGTAATATTGTTGCCCTGAGGGACTACTACACCTTAACTGCTCTGGATAGATGTGCTGAGGGTGCATTTTGTGCTATCATTTAAGTTGTTGGGAAAGATACTGAGTATTGGCACCAGTGATAACCTGACATTGAGCCATTGAATATGGCTGGGATGTGAGGGCACTAATAGTCCTTAATGTCCCTGATCAGCCTCACCTGGGGCCTCCTCCAATTACGCCTTCTGCCTATGATCCCAGGAGCTCCATTTAAGCTCTGGCTTGGGCCTTCAGTCCTGTCTCTGGCCTTGCTTCCTTGGTGGATCTTAGGCCATTATTTTAGCCAGCTTGTCCCTAGCCCTTTCTCTTGGGTGGATATTGGATCCATATTGCAGCATTATCTCCAGCCCTGTCTCTGGCCTCATCTCCTGCATGGGTCCCCAGGTTGGACCCTGGACCTGGTTCATTACCTTGCCTTGTCTGGGACTGTGAATTATTACCACCGTGCTGCCTGCCATGTTCAAACCCCTGGGAAATGTGCCCTGGTGAGTTAGGGTGCTTCCAGTGTTGTGATCACTTTTGGTTCCTGGCTCGTTATCCCTTGTGGAACTGCTCTGCTTTTGCTGCTCTCCTACTGGTAAAATTGAACTTCAGGGCTGTCGGTTTTATTCTTTCTTCTTTTAATGAGTACAAAATTCAAACAAATTAGGATGTCCTTTTATATAAAAAGAACAAGAAAATCTACAGTGAATCTAAATGAAGAATAAAGGATAATACTAAAAGAGAGGAATAAACAATTGCAATTGTTAAGTACTTAATCGCTCTCAATCTGAGCTAGCTTTTATGTGCCTGTGCAAACTGTCTTTGGTGGTAAGTTTTTGCAAGCACTGTGTACTCCAACTATCCTGCTCACACACTGTGTTTTCTGCTGTTATTCTCCTCATCTGTGAAGATTTTTCCCACAAGGAGCATTTCTGAGAAGATCTGTAGCTATGGTGAAGAGCCCAGAGGAAAAAAGAGCTCTGCAAGAATAAAAAAAAAAGTGATGAGGAACTTCAGTCTACTTCTGTGAAAGGTAATGATGTTTCTGATAAACAGAAATTGTGCTGTATTGGAGGTTATTTTGGTTTTTTTTTAGTAAAAAAAAAGGCTAAACCTGGTCATTCCTGCAAAGTAAGGAGGATGAGTCTGTGGTATATGGTCACAGGGAAGGCTTAACTTGCTTAACTTGCAGTAAATCATACTGTGAACACACAGTACACCCATCGTGTTTTTTAGTTGTTTGTTTCAGAGTTGTGTTTTTTTCTTTTTCAAGTCTCAGTGCTGGCAAATTTGCCATGATTTTTCAAATGGTTTCCTTCAGTGCGGAACTTGTCTATTCCTCAGTCTTTCAAACCCATAGCCTGCTCTACTGCATGCAGCAGCCCGATTTGTGCCTTCAGCTTTCCCTTTTTGACCATAACCTGTGATGGACAGTAATGGTAATAGTAAAAGCTTATTTCTGAGCTTATTTCTGAAGTAGCCTCTAGTCTTTGAGTGCTAAAAGAGAAACATGGATGTTGCAAAGATTCTTGACTGCTGTATTCATGACACTAAGCTCAAGGTCTAAAAGGAAAATGGTCACAAGAATATGCCCAGAAGGGCCAGTACTTTGTACCAAAAACTGCCCTGAGAGGTTTCCAAAGATAATTAGTGTTAGCCTAATTGCTCCCATTGAAGTCAAGGGGGAAGGCAGAGTTTGGCTAGGTACAATTTATGGCACATAAGAATTTGTAATGATACAGGAATACTGTTATTTCCTACTAGCAAAAGGCTTTAACTGGAGTCTGAGTTTCTGACAATGACTGTACTATGCATCAGTATAGCAAAGGCTCCTCAACCCGGTCACTGTGACTTTTGGTAGTAAAAGTGACGTTACGTGAGGAGGTTCCGCAGCGCATCATGTCTCTAGACTAAAGTCTTCATTAGATTCTCTACTACAAATTTTCAGAGAGTGACTGGTGTGCGATAAATTGGCTTTACAGAAAGAGGGACATTTAAGAGGCAGTGGAGGACCCAGCTGTCTTCTATGCATTTGCTTCAGCAGCCTCAAAGACGCCTTAGCTCTACAGAGAGGCAAGGGCTGGGGAATCCACAGAAAGCGGAACCATAGCTTAAAGTATATGACAGAAAATCCTTGGTGAGGCTGGGTATGGAGTCCTCGTAGGGCCTGCTTATGGGCAGGAAAAGGAGACACCTTGTAAGGAGTGCAAAGGAAAAGGACATAAAAACCAGTAGAGCAAAGTTGGGTTTGAGGAACGCTGGGTGGCTTTGGTGTGAGAAGCTCACAAAGTTGTAGGGGTGTGAGCTGTACGTGGGAAAGATTTAGAGGGTTGCTGAGAGAGACTTAGGGGCATAACTGGGTAAAAGGTATATAGCAAGTGGGATCCCACATGGGCATGCCTCCACAAGAGGTGGGAGGGAAGATAAGGGAACTTTGATGGGGAGAGGTATAAAAAGGCATGTTATAGGAGAGGAGTGGGGCACAAACAGGGCTCTTCCTGGGAAGGTTAGTGGGAACAAATTCCCCCTCCAGCAGGAGGGGAAAAAAAAAAAAAAAAAGATTGTGATGGGAAGTGCATGAGCACAGGGACTCTTAATTTAGGAAACTGGATTTTGAAACTCAAGTCTGGGTAAATGAGAACGATAGAGCACTGGTGTAAGGGCAAACACCACAGTGAGTCTAAGACATGGGATGGTGAAAAGGAAAGTGTGGTAGAGGAGGTGTGGAAAAAGAAGAAAGCAGCCCCTGTATGCACATACAAGCACAAGGCAGGGGGTGAATCCTTGTTAAGTAGTCACGTTCAGAGAGATATGGATGTTTTGACAGTGGTGGACTGTAGTTTTGCTCCTGTTAATGCTATGTGATTGAGAGGTTGTCAGTTCTGGTACTTGCATAAACGTGTATGGCTTCAGTGTCAGATTATCTCCACTGTTCTTTGTTGAAGTTCTTAGTGGATGTGATTTCCAAAAGTTCCTGGCAATTGTGGAAATGAGTTGTAAATAATGTCCTCCTGGATCTGTTGAGGCAGAAAGGATCATCAGTAGTGCATTTTAAGTATTAGTAAAAAGAACACTTGGGGAAGAAAAAAGTGTTTAACTTTGTTTTAAACTGTCAGCATTTGTCTTCATGCTGTTTTCTGTCGTAGTACTTAATGTAATGATCAACCTGTATTTCAGACATGCCTATGTGGCAGTTTCAGAACTGTGAACTTAACAGTCATCCAGTTCTTTTTATTTTAGATCTATCTTATTTGGGTGCACAGGAGAAACTGTTGTTGTTGAGCAATTAGAAGCACACTTACTCATTGTGGGGTTAGCAAAGAAAGATGTGTGGGTGGAATTATCAAGAGCACTTAGGAACCAAAGTCCTGTGGTCTTAAAATATTCTGTAATACTGAAACTGTTTTATGAAATTAGTTTAGTGGAATTACTGTAATGTTTGGGGCAAGGGGACTAAGCAAGCTGTCATGGGAAAAGGTGGGCTGTTAGTAATGGTTGTGGCTGGAGAGCTCACACAGCTGTGCATTTCTAGGGCTCTGAATACCTAGCTAAACTTGCCCCAAGATTCAGCAGTGGGAGCTGTGGCTGGGTACAGCAATATTTAACTTTCTGAAGAGAGTGGCCAAAAATAGTCAGGCAGGCACTCTGGCACAATATTTATTCTCTAAATTAAATACCCTCATTGTTAGGCATCTGTATTTTTAATTCTGTTCTCTATTTAAACATCTGTTAGAAAACTTCATGCCTTCTTATTTCTGTTTGCACTGGTTCCTAGCTCCAGATGTTCCCAGTGAAATGGGCATAAGCCTGGATAACCAAACAGTCCTGCTGATGGTGTTGTGATAGTTTGGCTCTATGGCCATTTAAGTATTAAAACACACTGGAGTCAATTACCCACAAATTACACTGAAGCATTTAGGAACTTGATTTCATTTTAAAACTGAAGCAAATAAGGATGAATGTTCCTCTTCCTCTGACCTTGTTATTGTATTCTTTGAATGGTACCCTTGTTGCTTTCTGGCTAAGGACTGTCAGCTGTGAAACTAAGTCAGGGGGTAATGGGGAATCCTTGGAATTGTTGTTCTGGGAAAATATTTTCATATGTCAATAGATCTTTGCATAGATCTATTATGGAAGATGGAAGACAGTATGCCTGATTTATTAGCACCAGCAACTCAGGCTAGTGCATGAACTTGCCAAGTAAACATTACCATGCAGATACGCTTATGATCATATAGACAGCCTTACTACTTCAAATCAAAATTAACTGTACAATAAAAATTACTCAGGCTCATTGTGTTCTTTTATCTGTAGCTATACTAGGCTTTTTAAAAGCATTTTCACTGGCTTAGTTCACATGGAAGTTTTTGGCCATTTTGAGGCTAAAGAGTGCTACAGGTAATGCAGATCAAAAACAGATGAGACATTTATTGGCACTTACCTTTCAAGACAGAAATTTGGAATATGAAATCAAAAGAAAATGTGATGGTGAAAAGGACCTAGGGGGTCCTGGTGGGCAAGAAGCCAGAAATGCACCCTTGTGGCTAGAATGCCAACATCCTGGGCTGCATTAGAAACAGAGTTGTCAGGCTGAGGGAGATGATCCTTCTCTTACGCTCAGCACTGGTGAGGCCACATCAGGAGTGCTATGCCCTAGTCCTGGATTCCGTGGCCCAAGAGACAAATGGACATATTGGAGCAAGTCCAGTGAAAGACCATGAAGATGAATAAGGGCCTGGAGCACCTGTTATACAAAGAGAGGCTGAGAACTGTGACTGTTTAGCGTGGAGAAGAGAAGGCTCGGGGGTAACTTATCAAGGTGTATAAACATCTAATGGGAGAAGGAAAGATGGAGCTAGACTCTTCCAGGTAGTTCCCAGGGCAAGAGAACAAGACAAGAGGAAATGGCTGCAAACCAAATTACAGGAAATGCACTTAAACTTAAGAACAGTCTGCTTTGCTTTTGAATTGTGGTCAGACACTGTAATAAGTTCCTTGGAGGTTGTGGAGCCTCTGTCCTTAGAGATTCTCAAAACCTGAGCAACCTGCTGTAGTCCACCTTGCTTTGAGTAGAGTGGTTGGATCTGGTGGCCTTCCGACCTTGGCAATTCTCTGACTTTGCAAGTGTGTTCTCCAAATCTGTTCTCTATGCTTGAACATTTTAAAGGCTTTTGGGAAGTACCTAGTCAAAATACAATGAACAAGACAAACTCAAAGCTTTATAAACATGAATGGGAGCTTTCCTGCTGAATGAATACATTTATTTCCTACATTAATAAAATCATACTTAAATTATAGATAAACAAATGATAACATCAAACCCTGCTAGAGAATGGAAAGTGATTCAGGAAATGGATATTACTCTGTTTTTATAAATCCCTTATTCCCCTAGGTGACTTTGTGAGCGATAGTCCCATTAAATTGCCTATGAGCAAAATTGATACACTTAAGTCAATGTCTGCAGAATCTGGGCCCTAGTAGACACATTCCTGTCTTTGATATTTTTTTTTCATCAGCCTGCCTTGGGCTTAGCAGAAGTGGCATTTCAGTCATGATTTTCTGACCAATAGTACAGTTTAAGGGATACATTGGACAAATTGATGACATCAGACAGAAGTAATACAAAAGAGGATAGATGCTCAGTCATTTGTTGGGTGGTAGCCCTACCTGCATAGAATATATAACCTCTGACTTAGAAATTCAAGCTTGGCTTTTAGTGATTTCAGGAAACCAAGGAACTTTTTTTTTTTGCCTTTCAAAAAAAGAGGTGCCTAAAGTAACATAAGGGAGAGGTCGATAAGGTCCTTAATTTTTCAGGCTAAGGAGGACACTAAAGCATCTGTTTGGCTGAGAATGGTCTGAGGAGATTTCTGTATTGCAGGCATTGCTGATACCAGAGTCAACTTTACATGATCTGGGGTTGATGCCATATGAAATGCCAAGCACACAGCCTTAGCTTAGTGCTATTCTTCTCTTTACAGTGTCCCATACTTGCAGTGTTTGGGTGAGTGACTTCCTAACTGCATCACTGTGAGATTTATTTTTTTTTTTAATGTGAAGGTAAAATGAGGATCGCTGTGTTTTGTCAGTGTGTTTCTTGGTGTTGCATTCTTTTGAAAGAGCTAACTAATAAAATGTCTGCTCTGAATAAATTGTATGCTGGAACTATGCTGTCCCTTTGAATAAATAACGAATGCAACAAATTCTTCTTTGCCATGTCAAAATACAAGTAGTATTACAGTTTTCACTGAAGCATGAAGAGCTTTTTCAGTTCTCTCTTCTGAATAATGAAATGGCAATTAAGACATGAGAATATTTATATGGTGAGGCCCGTATTAAGACAGCTGAATATTCTTTCCGATTAACTGAAGCAGTAAGAGGTGGATGAAATGAAAGTGCTAAAAGAGAACAGTCAACAGGAATTGTAAGAGAAATATGAAGCATAGTGTGAGTGTACTCTGCTGTGTATGTCTTGCATCTCAGTTGGGATGGGATACCAGTAGCTGGAATGGGTGTGACACCAATGTCAAAAATCAGTCTTATTTCCTGTTGGTTTATAGGCATTAGCTCAGCAAGTCTGGAGTCTGCTCACAACACTCTGCAGCAGCAGCACTAAGCACTGGTACCTTGCTCTAAGGCCAGGTTGCTCTGCTTCTACCCCAGCCAGGCAGCCTCCCCCTGAGGCCTCTTCTATTTTCACTAACAGATTATTAAGTGTAAGGAGATCACCTCTTCTGGTACACCCCCTTGAGCCGTCTCCTTCTCTGTGTAGGTGGCACTTGACTCTGTTGACACAGGTGTCATAGAAGCATTCTGCACCAGATGTTCCTCTTGATTCTCCTGTGATGGTTTCAATAGTCTTGCTTTCGTTGCCTGTCTAACTATCCCTCCGACTCCCTACTGCGCCAAAAAAGGGCCATTACTTTCCTAAATGGGAAGATCACATGGAGAGATGGAACCTGCAAGTTGATTCTGATTTCTTTCTTGCCTTGTTCTGTAGGGAGATTCATATTGTCAAATGCTAAATACCCTCTGAAACACTACGCTGTCTTCTGGCTCCACACGGCACCTAAAGCCCTTCATCAGCCTGGCTGTGATACAGCAAAGTCCAAAGACTTTCCTTCTTTATGGTGCTTTAAAACACCCTTGCCTTGGTGGAACAGTTGATTCAGGGTGTGAAAGAAGGAGCAGGAAAAATTTAGCATGGGGACAATCTCTGCCTTCTTTGGAATGGTCCCTGTGTGGAGGGCTGGGTGCTGCAGATTTTACCACTTTTGGCTAATCTTTTCCAGCTTCGCTGGCAAATTTCCAGTGGTAGCAGTAGATTTGTTCACTTGAATTTTATGTTCACTAAGAAATCAAAGCTAGATTCAGATAAACATGGAAGATTCATTCCCTTGTAGGAGAAAGATGAGAACTTTCTGTTAAGGAATTGATCTGTACCACACTTGTGAACATCAAGGAACTGCTGAAAATACAGGAATTAAGAGTGATGCCATGGCGGATTAGATTACAGGTGAGGCCTTTCAGTGGGACAGCTCAGATGAGAGCATCACTGACAAAAGGAAGGACTTATGCAAATTTTAAATCAGTCCAGTATACTCTGAGCCCTAAAGTTTGCGTGATTGATTTGAGCAGAGTGTAATTGCTTGGGATTTTTTAGTTTCTTCTTTAACTGTTCAGCTGTCTACAGGTCCTGCTTTAATATTTTATAACTAGAATTGCACATGGCATGAATAAAATGAGTTCTTACAAAGTCTGTATGTCACTGCTTAAGAATCCTGATGAGCTGTAGCAAGCCAGCTTTAGATGGATGGCAGTTGTAGTGAAAGAGAACTAAATAGAAATATAGAGAAATTCTTTAGCAAAACTAGTGGCAATTAAAATTAAACTTCAGCAGGGATCTTTAGTTTTTTTCTTTGTATGAAAACATAAACATTGAGGTTCTTCAACAAACAAATACTTAAGTGGACTTGTTTCTGATTAACTCCAGGGACTTCTTTTCTGGATATAATTTGAAAGTTTCCTATAATGATTATTAAAACTCCTGAAAAATCCTGACAGAAACTTGGAAAAAAGGTCAAATTTCTCAGCTCTGTCTTTTTTCTATTGAGTAGCAAAAAAGGACTTTAGTTTTAAAATTACTTATTTTAGATTAGAGCTGCAAGAAAAGCTGAAGCTGTTTTTTCCAGGAGAAGGCAAAAGCATGTCATCTTTGAATGTGGGTGCAGCTATGCTGAGAATGCAAATGCTTGTAAAATATTGCTTAGCGATATTTAAAAAAAAAAATCAAGTGCCAATAGATAGAGTATGAAATTGCCAGAGAGCTATGCACCCCAGATGGTAAATATGGCAGCTTAGAATTGAGAAGTAAGACTTATCCTCTGAATGTGAACAACATTTAATGAGGCTCACTGTAAATAACATTCCTATAGAAGTATGCTCTCCTGGATAAACTCTGTACCAAGTTTCTTACCAGTGTCTCATTCAGTGTGAATGTACTAGCAAACTCTTCTTCAGTACTGTCAATTTGTGTGGGTTGCTCCTCTTTTGGAGTTGATTATGAGAATTCAAAATTGATATTTTATGCCTGTGCATAAAGTGGTTACATGAATAAGTTGGACATATTAATTAAAAAATATTTGTTGGTTCCTGCAATCCTGCAAGTTAATGCTGAGTGTGAACCAACCCATTCTGCATATTTCTGCAAGCCTCAGAATGTATTGACCCTTCATAAAAGGAAAAAAAGAATCTTATTTATGAACACAAAGTAGTTTTTTCTAAACAAAACTTATATTATATCTCTCTCTCCCAGTTAAGCTGTGCAGAGCTAACTGCACAGTGCAGGAAAAGCAAACGGCTCGGCATTCAGGAGTACTGGTTCTGCTCTCATCTGCCACCTGCATGTGTCTGTTCTTTGTGCTATAAACTGACTACAGCAACCCACAGTGTGTGAAGTGCTTTTGGACCTAGAATAATGAATGTATTGATATCATCAGTTACTACCACATCAGGTTGGAAGTAAAGATTGCTAGAAGATAAAAGCATGTAAGAGAGAAATGTTTGCCATATTTTTGTACTTTTCACTAAGCATCCTGTTGTAGCTACTGGCAACAAAAGGTTGCTGGAATAGATACTGGGGTATATGACTCCAGTACAGCTGTTCTTCAGTAAGATTAGGTTCAGGAAACAATCTGGAAAAGCTGTGTGTCATGTTCCTCAACCTAGATATCAAGAGAGCAGATTTAGATCATGACGTCTATTCGGTTCCTGGCCCTTTTGCCAGAGTAAGTTGTCATTTTGATTCACATACTGAGCAGCACGGAGAGGATGAAGAGGGATCAGTTATTTGGTACCTTCTCCAGTAAAAGAACTAGAGGAGCATGAAATGAAACTAACAGTTGCCAGGTTCAAAGTGAAAGGAGGTGATTCTTTATCCAACGTGAAGCTAAGCTGTGGAACTGGGAGACCGGAGAAGTCCAGTGAGCCAAAAAGCACTGATAGGAGCTCAATATTTAAAAAAGACCTTTGGCTCAAGAGGTGTTCAAGCTACAGACTGTGACAGTTGGGGAAATTATTCCGAAGCCCTGTTCTTATATTCTTTAGGCATTAAATTTTGTCCCCTGTCAGGATACTAACAAGATACTGAACTAGTCTTTGGCTGGAGTTGTTCTTAGGACTGTGAATAAGTGTCTGGCAATGTATACAGGAGTCCCTCAATGGCAAAGGCATCCATAACACCTAGCTTGCTTTAAAAAAAAAAAAGGCAGGGGAAAATGAGTGTGTGTTTATATAGATACATGTGGTTTGTATTGTATATGGTTTATATCATTATTATTGCTGCATATAAACCTTTAAAACTGTTCATTAACAGTAAACTGTCTAGTATATAACACTTTCCCATAAGATTCCCAAATACTCAACTTATATGAATATCATCCAAAGATAAGAATGGCAGATGTGAAGTCCAGGCAGTATTTCTAAAGCTCCAATGTTTTTCTATTAAAACCTACCTAACTTTGATATACTAATTTGTGAATCAATGATTCCATGCTTTCCAGATGTGCAGCTTTTCATAAAAGCTCTGTTTAGCCTCTGTATCAGTGACAGCTTGTGGCTTGATGTGAGAGTTGCTGAATTTTTCAGGATTCTGTGATCCTCACCATATGTAGCAGGCAGATTTGGCAGAGGGGACGGTGAACACAACACTGAGCATGCAGTGTAAAGGGCTAGAGCAAGGGGAATTGATGTCTTTAGAAACATCCGTCTGGAAGAAGACACTTAAATAGCGGCCGTTGTCTTTCATAACACTCCTGGACTATTTCGCGAAAGGAACTGAAGGAGAAAAGCCTGATCCTCCTGACCTTGAGAGGTAATGCCTCACACAAAGTTACAAGCATGGCAAAAATCTCTGTAGGGTGTTCAAAGTCTTACTGTTATGCAAGCTTTAGTCACGGCATTTGACCTAACCTTAAACTATGAGTTTTGAAAGAGTGAATCTGTGAGCTCCTATAGGACCTCAGTCTTTAAGCATTTTAATGTTACTTTAATATCCATCTGATTCTGCTGCTGTGTGAATAAGGGATGCGAAGAATGCACTACAAGAAGACTGAAGTACTTTTTTAAAAATTAGATTACTGTATTAGATTAACGTGTTTTCTGTGGTTCACTTGTCCTGATTACTTTTGTTCCACTTAAAGATTGATGTGAGCATGGAGCTGACATCTACCTGCATTCCAACCCACAAATACTCAGCATTTCAGAAAGATCAAGAAACTTTCAATGTCATACATTAAAGAACTACAATGAAGGCTGGAAATCAACAGTTTTTAAATCAAAACTGTAGAGGAGCTGATAAGAATAATCAGAGATAATAGTCCTCAGACATTTAAAGTGACTAAACAAGAACACTAATGCTTTTTCATTTGATTTCCAATAGAAGTCTCTCGTTTTGATATTTCTGGATATTGCTATCTCCTCCTTGCCATCTCTCCTTTTTTGTTTGCTTTGTTTTGTTTACATCAGGGGAAAGGGATAGAAATTTTTACTGAAGTAATTTAAGAAATACTTTTGTGCTTTTTTCCTCCCAACTTTTTTACCTAGGAAGTGGGAAATTGAGGGAAGACAAAGCAGAAAAGGAAAAACTGAACTTTGAGTCTCAGAAGTATCTCAAGAACAGATTATGGGTTTGAGATTCTTGTATGCTATAGTTAACAGAAAATCTGGTAGCCCCAGTTATATTCAGTCATGGATGTTTTGAATCGTCTGTGAACAGGTAGATGTGGTACATAGATGTAGACTATATCTTGCTGTTCTCTGCTCCTTCAGGGAGTGCATATGTGATCTGTGTATGTTTTACTCTTGTGTGTATACATGCACAGCCTTATTGAGGCAATGCTGGCTTTGCTCTGCTTTTGTATATTTCTCTATAAAATTTTGAATATCTTAATTTACAGGTATCATTCTACAATGGGAAAAGGGAACCTCAAACTAGCTCGTAAGTTACTTTGGTATTTAATATAAGCTTGAGGCTTAAAATTGCTTTTATAAGGAAAGTAGTTATATTTATGGCAAGTAAAGGAAAAGATCAATGTTCTAAACACCTCACTGAAGAGGGTAAGTGGTAATTATACGCTTAGTGAACTGTCAGTGCCTCTGACTTGTCAGAACAACCTAAAGATCATTGTAAGAGGAAAATCTGACACCTTTGCGAATTAAACTGTGGCTCAATGGGCGAGCACTAGGCTAAGTGCTTGTCTTAGCCATTGTATTAGTGTAAAAAAACAAAAAAGTCTTTGGTATACTGCCTTGTTTATTTGACAACAGGGAGTGATTATTTATTTGTTTTCTGTAATTATAACTGCCAGGAAAACATTCTCTTAATCTAACGTGGGTTTCAGTCATTAGCGTGCTCTAAATGGTAAGAAATCTCATAAAAGGCTCTAATAGGATCCATGACTGTATCTTCAACTTGGTTTCAAGAGCTTCAGAAATGTGGCTTTTGGAAACTTTACAGAGCACTGTTGCTGAAATTTGGATATTTGGACTGGGTCCTCAGGTTTCAGTGCTGTGCACTGTGTGTCTTTCAGAGTTGTGAGGGACATTCAGCACATCACAGCATGGAGA
This sequence comes from Chroicocephalus ridibundus, assembly GCF_963924245.1. NCBI lineage: Eukaryota > Metazoa > Chordata > Aves > Charadriiformes > Laridae > Chroicocephalus > Chroicocephalus ridibundus. The sequence goes on from NC_086285.1 coordinate 49,815,576, forward strand.
TCTAGGAATGTGAGGACACAGTCCGTAACTATATAGAGCACCTGAAGTGGGAGGTAGCGTGTTTAGTTTGTAAAGGCACAACCCTCAGAAGGGAAAATGCATCAGTCAGTCTGCTGCAGCCTTTTGCACGACTGCCTTTTTGAAGGGTGTTTTCTTGCCTTGAGCCCAAATGTCCTCTTCCATTAATGAGGAGAAGATTACAGCTTCCTGTGACTGTCCTCATTCAGCCTTGCACAAGAGGGGAAGAAAGCTGGAAGACTTTTTTCTGCTTTTCTGTTCTTTTGCTTATAGCAAGACACAGGCAGCTTATTCCTCTATCAGATTAAGATTTATTGCAGCTATGAGGAGTTAGAGATCAGTCTGATCCTCACAAAATCCTATTAGACAATACCTCCATTGGAGGCTGGCTTTACTTTTTTATGTTTCTCCATTAGCAAGAGATGATAGTGTTATAAGGACAGGGCTTTTACTTTGTTATGGATTTCCACACAGGTAAAAGTGATAAGGACCAGATTGAGCAGGAAACAATACAAATTTCTCTATTAATGGTCTTTAAGATTTGCAGGAGAGAAAGTGAATAACGTCTCATTGAAAGACAAAATGCTGCACTGAAACACTCTCTCCTAATGGGGGAGAGAGTAAAGTGGCAATATGAGGCATGAAATGGTAGGACTTTGATACTAGTATATTAAAGACGTGGCGAAGGAAGATCTGTAGAGTAGAACACATTCTCAGTTTTAATATATTGATGTTTCATTTCTAAATGCTTTACCAATGACAAATATGCAAATAATAGATGTTACAAACCTGAGCACTATAAATTGTATCGGTTGTGGGTATAGCAGAACAAAGCTATAACAAAGCTATAGACTTTGTGGACTCTAAAAAAATCTATGAATTTATTAATCATTAAATTGTGTGTTAAACATTTATTAATCCTTTTGAAGTATTTATAACTAGGACATTAATATGGAGCTACTATGCTGCAGCACTGCGTGGCTGTGGTAGAAGGCATATTGATTTAATGAATTATTTATTCTTTCAATACATCCATTGAGCCTGATATGATGGACTTCCTGAAGTGACAGCATAGTAGTATGATATGATCTTGGTACAAAGCACTGATCTAAAGTTCCTTTAAATCTAAGGATGTCCCAGTCTAGAGTCAGATACAGATAAACCTTTGTCAAGCACAGGTGGAAATAAACTGAGTTCTGAGATGGCAGCAGTGCTGGTAGTGAAGTCCAATTCTTTCCCACAGTGAAGATGAGAGGGTGGAAAATTATTCTGTATACACCTTTCCGTAACTCCTGACTCTTTTTGTCCCAGAATAAAAATTGCTTGATCCACAGGTAGACACTGACCTCAGCACAGATGGAAAAGGAGACATGCAGCAGCACTTGGTGAAGACAAGGCTCCGGTGCATCTCCTTTACAGCAAATTTTCTGTCAAACAAACGTAATTGCTACCATTAAAATACAAATAACACCTGACATCATTTGAGTCCTAAACACCTCATTAGAAATTTCAAGCATAAATGCTGCTTACTGTCAAGGTTCAAAGGCAGAGACAAATCCTAAAAAGCAGAGCACTTGCTGTATTTTGAAGTGCAGGGATCCTTGTTCACGTAGCTTTACTAAAGCAGAAAAAAAAGCTAAAACCAAAAGACTGTAGTTAATTTAATGGTAGGGCAGATGCTTTGTACTTTTGTAATTGCTCTGTAAGGGAGACGAGATAGAGTGTATAATTAGAATATGGTAGTTTTCTAAAGAGAAAATAGCACCAGTAATGACCACCCAACTAATGTGGTGGACTGCAATTGCATGCCTGTTTGCTCTATCATCTTGTCCTCTTTATCTCAGCTATCTGTGGGTATTCTGGAGATTTCACAGTCTGTCCTTCCCTGCTGTTTTGACTGGTTTCCTGTCCCATGTAGCCAATTTGATAATGGAAAGAGGATGCTATGTGTTTCCAAGACCTGTGGTCCCTAATAAATGGAGAAGCAGCTACAGCAGGCAGGCTTCTTGACCACAAAAAAAAAAAAATCCAGAAAAAAAAGAAAAGAGATGTCTAAGAGATGTTATAATTCTTGGTCCCTGTAGTGATAAATAAAGTCCTGATGCCCTAACCTTTTGTAGAGCAGACTGTCCTATGAAACAGCTGGTCAAAATGGAGCTTGCTGGAAGAGTGCAACTAAGGAATTTTTGTGCTGTGTCTATCATAAAATGCTCCCTGCTGGTCCTAGGAATGTAAGAGTTGGCAGATTGAAACATCCTTCATTGCACTGAAAGGAGCAGCAGGGGGGAGGAGGCACCTTTGCCCTGCCAGGTTACCACTGCCAACCTTCTTTTATAGGTCTGACTGTGTGCAAACTAGGTTGACCGTGATATTACCTAAAGGGAAATGCAGTACATGCTGTAGATCCTTTTCTTAGTCAAAAGAGACAACTTCCAAGGGTGAGATTTTGTAGAATCTCTTTATGAAGCTGCACGTGAAATGAACACTACTGAATGTGTTTAACACTCCTAGTTCTTCTGTGTGAATTTGAACAAAAAGAGACTAAAATCTCCCCTGTTAAAAGATAAGAAAAGACCTCCAGGAAGCCATTTGCTGCCGCTGTAATAAACATTCATTATTAACACTACATTGTGAACTAAGAACAAAGCTATTTTGCTGGTAGGACAGACCTGCTGTGTGTAGCTCAATAATGAAGCACATTAGTGACATGCTGCAGCAACATTGATATTCAGCAAGAAAGTTGTTGCTACTCCTTCAAATTTACCTTTGTTAGGAATAGAAATAATCACTTTTTATATTATTTGTTTGAAGATAGAGAGTGAGTTATTTGGCCTAGGAAGAGCACTACAAAGAGTGTTTTATTGCCTGTCCAGTTCAGACCACTTCACGGCCCCAAGCAGGTTTATTTAATATCTGTGTAGCAGCCCAGTGAGAATACTGATATACTTAATAGAACTGCTCAATAGCTAACATATGGGTGGCAAGGGCATCATGAACAATCAAGCTGATTTATGAAGGGCTTCATCTATTTATGTGAATCATTTTACTGCTATGTGAGTTCACATGAGTTTGTATTAGTCCCCACTGAGCCCTTCCTGTGTATCTGGAAAGTGCATTCAGTTGATGCTGGAGACTCAGGAGGTGAGAACATGCACTCTGAGTCTCTGTTGGCAGTTAACATCAGGTTCTTCAGTAAATTACCTGGAAAATGTCAAAAAAATAGCCATCTTACTGGGACTTATGTTGCAGCAGCATTGACTATGTAATGGATAAATCAAGTAGTGGGCTCCAAATCAGAGAAGCAATTTTTTGAGCAGGGGGATGGAGGAAACCTGGTTTCTTGTGGATGCTTTATCTGTGTGGGAGTATGGGCTATGTAGCTGAGGTTAGGTTCTCGGATCTCTAATAAAAAGGAAACCCATGCTACCTTCTTTCTCACAATGAGGACTCTAATGATTTTTATTTTTTCTCCCTTTGGCTGCCCCTCCTCGTGAGGTGATGAATGTTGAGGTTTGCACTACCCTGCCAGTTTTGATCACAACCAGTACAAAATTCAGGCAGGGAGAGAAATGAACGCAGAGAATTCATGAAACTAAGTAGTGTGAGTATTAGTTACCTTTAAATTCATTTTGCTCGAAGAGAATCTCATTCTCCTTCAGCTAAAAAAGTTGTAATGCCATGAGAGAATGCATGTTGCTGGTCCAGGATCCCGTCTTTCAGAAGTAAAGCCTGTTGGATACTATCTGTTCAATTCAGCACTCAGGTTCTTCAATGAAACTGGAATTCTTGTCTTAGAAGGTACCTCTCCTGTTTCTGTTGCCTGACATGCCTTGTGTCTTTGTTTCTTTCTGAGAAACAGAGAAGCATTGGTATCTATGTGCTTTTTACTCTACACTGACGAGAACCACTCTTGTTTTATATGGGATGTGCTTGTTCATGTGGAATTTTGCTTCCTTGGTCCTAGTTATGAAGTATAAAATATCACAAGATCTGGTAGGGAATTAGGTGATTTTTCTTCTCTCCATACCTAATATTTCTTGATTTAAATATCCATAAAATTCCTTATTCAGCTAGTCCTGGCTTAAGTCTCACTTCACAATGTAAGACATTGCAGTAAGCTTTATCAAATACATATCCAAACAATAACAAGCACGTGTTCTCCCTTTCATGTCTCTGAGTGACACACAGTGACTCTATGGCATATCTAAGCATGACAAAATATGGATTTTTGTTGGGATGCCCTGAATCCATTTCACAACTTCTTTTACCTAAGGGAATCCCTTTTGTGACCTTATGTCACTGTTTCACTGACCTGAAACACTGTTTCCTCCTCAATGTTTGTATCAGCACTCTGTACCTCTTTCTCAGAATAATGTTGCAGACAGAACAGTAAAAGCATAGAGAGGATTCAGCTTTTTTTGAAAGATTTCTAGCAAATGACTATAGGAAGGGTAATCAATAAATTCACTTCTCTTTCATGAACCAGCCCTTGACGCAGAAGGTAACTCATCTTGAAAATTTTGTGTTACCTTTCAAGGCTTATTATGTGAAAGAGTCTTGGAGTATATTAAAAAGACCCCCACTTTACTGGCCCACAGTGGCAATCATTTGAGTGATTTGACAAAAATGCTTATAATACAGTGTTTATATTGCTCAAAGTTAATGAGATAATGTAAGTTTAGTGGAAAATGAAGCAGCATGTCTTAACACCCTTTTAATTAGTGAGTGGGAAAAAAAGCATATGGTCTTTTCTGTAGGGTATATGATGAATTATTAAGACAAAAAGATGAAGATGTATCATACATGAAGACATCAGGAAACTTTCCTGGAGGATCAGCTTGCATATATACAAAAGGTGCTGAGGCAGAGGCCTAGGCAACAAACTGCCTTTTCCCTGCCCAGACTTGCTAACATGCCTTTAGGAAGCCCATGAGGAGAGGAGGTGAGAATGAGCTATGAATCTCATGACTGTTTGCAGGTAGTGTTTATGGATGAGCATTGTGGTCCCATCAAAGATAATGAGAACTTTTCTACTGACTACTTTGGGAAGTCAGGTCCTATTTGTTTTCACAGTTCTTCATAGAATACAGCTTTGATCTGGTTTCTGAAGTCTCTTTTTTTTTTTTTTTTTCCTGGGTTTCACTGTCAGCAGGTTCTAAAAAGGTGTTGGTATGGGAAGTTTTGCTGGATTTGCCTTTCTATGTTCTTTCTAGAAGATACAAGATGACATAGTCATTGCTTACGATGTGTTTGATTTCTACTTTTTATGCCTACCTCATCATTTTAAGTCAGGAGCTTCATAACCTAGCTGCTCTGGAGTTGGTTTTGGTAGTTCCTAGCTGACAACTCAAGACAAAAGGGCTGTGATATTCCATTGCCACTCATCAGAAATGTATTCATTCTGTCACATAAGTTGTGCTCTGGATTGGTTAAAATCCCATTATTTAACTTCAATGTGGGCTTGTATCTGTTATGATAACACTGGGTCTGTTTTGGCTTGATATAAGGCCACTGACTTCTGTAAAGGTACTCCTGATCTTAGTCTTCCAGCAGTACACTGTTCTGCCCTTCACCTTGAAGAGCCTTTCCGCAGGGTTTTTTACCTCCATATGAGGGCTAACAGCCTTCTTGGATGTTGGTGGAAGGGAATCAGAATGCAGTCTCAGGAAAAATACAGCCAGGCTACCAGCAGCAGAGCAACATGCAGCAATATAAGCTTTTCTGTCTTGTCCTGCTTGTCTCTGCCAACTGTGGGCAGTCCTGTTCAGCTTCAACCCTCTCAGAAACGCATGTATATATTTTGCAGACATAAATAGATGGATGGCAGTTGGATGAGCTATTCTGCTTCCTGGATATCTGGTCATGCCACCTAGCAACACTGAAATGAATGCGTCTTTTATGGCTCTCCAAGCTGTATTTAAACTTAACTGTGTTAACAAGAATAGTCTGAAATTTAATATGTATGCAAAAGTGCCGGAACTGTACTGAAACTTGTTTCTATGGTGTTCTCCTTCCTGGCTTCATTTATAACTTGTCTGAAAGGCATATCAACATGTCACAAACCATGCAAGAAGCTGATCTTGCAGAACTTGCTTTTGTTGTGGCTGAACTTTCATTAATTTCTGAGATAGGTAATTTTAAAGCTACCTGAGTGTTTAAACTTAGAGCAGCTAAGTAGCCATTGCAGTATTGACAACTTGTTTAGATATGAGGGATACTGTGACTGTCAAACATGGAAGTACTGTTGATGGATGACTCCAAGTAATAGTGAAAAAAAATTGAAATCCTAAAAGCTCAAACCTCCTTCTGTCCAACACTTGCATAACTTTGTTTACAGTTGCCTTTTGCGTGCAAGTGTAGTTCAATGATTCCTAACTTATGAAAATAAATAGTTGCAGCTATTTCTAGTTCTCTCTGTTTATTTTAGTTCTCTCTTCTGATCTGCAGTTGTTAGTAGCGGAATTTTCTACGGGAACTGTTATAATGGAGAGAAACTTCCTCTACTCATCAACAAACACTTCCTCTGATTTTCTTAAATGTATTTGTCTATGAGAATAGTAGGAAAAATCTGGGCATGGGTTTATATATACTAGAAATGCCTTTGTTTCATTCTGCCTTATGAGACCTTCACTCTTATTGTTCATAAAACTTACTATACCTCTGCATGGACAATGTCACAAACCATCCCTGTGCAAAGCCTAACACTGTGGGAGAGCTTCTGTGAGGTTTGGCTTTAAAAAATGTTCTTGTGAACGTATTTTTGTCTTTGAGTCTTCCCAAGTAACTAAAATATACTGCAGATAATGAGAACAACGAGTCTTTATGACAAAAATGAGCTCTTGCTGTTAAAACAAAAAAATCCCGGGGCACTGTTAGATATCAGGACCAACCTGAAAACCCCCTATGGTGAGAGAGATAACTAGCTGGGTTATAAGGGGGGACCAGTGGGTGTTCTTTGTCTAAATTTTAGTAAGCCTTTCAATACTATCTCCCATAGCATCCTCATACACAAGCTGATGAAATATGGACTCGATAAGTGGACAACAAGATGGACTGGAAAAAGGGTGAACTGCCAGGCATAGAAGGTTGTGATCCTGAGGCACAAAGTCTAGCTGGAGGCTGGTCACTAGTGGAGTACCCCAAGGGTCAATACTGGGTCCAATAGTATTTAATCTCTTCATTGATGACCTGGACAGAGTGTACCCTCAGCAAGTTTGCTGATGATACAAAATTGGGAGGAGTGGCCAATACAGCAAATGGTCCCACTGGTATTCAGAGGGACCTTGGCTGGCTGGAGCAATGGGTCGATGTGAGCTTCATGAAATTCAACAAAGGGAATTGTAAATTTCTGTAACCAGAGAGGAGTAATCCCATGCACCGGTACAGGCTGGGGCCCTAGTGGCTGGAAGTGAGCTTTGCAGAGAAGGACAACTGAAAAGAAACAACTGATAATTCTCTGTAATTGTCTCAGATGTTACAGTGGCGTTCTAAAGAATCATGGACTTTTACCTGTGGCTTTATTCTGCAGCATAAAAGAGACAATAAATGAAATAGCTTTAATTAAATCAATCAAGCTTGCATTTCACTTGGTATCTGCCTGGATTCAATGGCAATGTAAAGCACCCTATATAAGAGTGTACTATAGACTATTCAGGATTAAATGTGATTTCCTCATATTAGGCTGCAATAAGCAGTTCCTTAAACTACTACGAAGACAGCGTTGTTGGTGCTTTCAAAAGAGCAAGTACCTGTCCCATAATTAGCACTGTAACTGGCTTCTACAACTTAAACCACAAAATGCGATGGAGATGTCTTTTCCCTTTAAAGTTTGAGTAGAAGGATAGGGTGGCTGGCAGGGCCTGTTCTTGTCCTGGTTTAGCTAAAATATCCCATTAGCAGCCACTGTTGAAGAGTTCAGTAACTAAAAAGGACACTGAGATATTTTTCTAACTTTCTGAAGAAATGTTCTAAAAATAAGAATGTATTCACCGTCTTTCTGCCTATTTCATTTCAAATGCATCAAAGAGCTGGGAGTTCATATCTGCATCCGTTGGCTTCAAAGGCAAAGTTTTGGTACAGGACACAGACGATGAACAGAATTAAGAACTGGTTTCTCCTTGAAAGACTGTGTATCCCACCAGTCCATCTTTCAACTAGGATTAATTCTCCCCATACTTTTTAAACACATTGTTTGTTGTGGGAATACTTGTTCCAGAAGAAGATAGAACCGGACAGCCTTATTAGCTGACCACCATTAGATATCAGATAAATCTTTTCTACCTTTGTCTGTGCCAATCAATATAGCAAAAGTTCCTCTGGATAGAATTTTGTCATGAAAGAGTCTTTGTTTTGAGTACTTAGAGAGCTGAGCAAATCTGTAACTATGTGTAGGTGTTTGTGGAAAGCACAGTTTGAGTGTCTGACAGACTGTCTCACTGCGATGCAGTGAGTAGCAATTGACTTTGCTTTTTATTGATCAAGGCAGGCCAGCTTCTCACTCAAAATGTCAAGGGCCAATTTTTCCCTGGGATTTATCATTGCCATTCCCACTCCCTTTTACAGAGGTTCCCATTTGCACTGTGTTCTAATCAGATTCCTCCATCCTTGTGATCCCTGAACAGCTTTAATGCTGAAGTCTATGCTAGAAGCAATGGGAAGGCACCCATTGAAAGTATGATCCTAGCACTATGATGCCCTATTCCGAACAGAGAAACAACTTACCAACTTACCAAGGCATAGACATACATTCACTCAGATGTAAGATGTAATCCTCATCAAAATTTGTTTGTGGTTGTCCCTTTACTGGAATTTATCACCTCTTTTGGCCCATCAGCAGAAGGGAATTTCCAAGTTTTCCTTGTCTGATTCAGTGCAAACTTCACCAGCTTAGTTTAAACTGGGAGAGATGATTTGAGTTAAGCTGTGATACTTGTGTGGCCTAAGTTGCTGCAACTATCTGCTGATCAAATGTCTGCCTGCATCTAAACTGAGTGACGCTTAAGAAGATGAGTTGTGCCAATCAGAACCTCTTCTAAGGCACCCTGGGTTTAAATAACAAAGTTAGGCCTCAAACCATCCTGAAAGTGTATTTATCCTGCAAGAAACTTCGGCTTGAACTCTCTGTTCATCTATTCTTAACATTCCTTTCCAGAATGTTGAAAAATTGATTTCTTGAATGTAGTTCAGGTGAGAGCAAAATGTCATGTAGGAAACAGACTGAGAGGAGAAAGAGTCTTTTTATTCCACATGGTCCTTTAAAATAAAAAGAATTTTTTAAAAAGAGGCTGTTTGAGGAAGTTCTGGAGACATTTGGTGCTTCAAGCACTATAAGTACATAAAGAATAATTTTATGTTATTGAAAATATTTTTTTCCTATCTCTAAACAAATTTCTGCACATTATTATTATTGAGGTATTGAAATTTAAACCTCTCTAAGAGCTTATAGAAGTGTTTAGCCTAGCTGAATTTCTGTTATAATAATTAAGGCAAGATTGTCAAAAATTGGAGCATGTAGTTGGATAAATGCTTTCAGTGTTTAGCATCCCGCAGCTTCCGTGGAAGAAAACGGAAGCAAGCACTTGCTTATAATTTAGAAAATCACTTATGTGTATGTCTGAGTTGAGAGCAAGCATTGCGTAAAAATGTCATGCTTTTTAGAGTCTTGATCTAACTGTTGAAGCCCTGCTCTTGTCCCTTATTTTGTGGATGTCTCCACAAACTGTCTTGAGTTTTTCCCGGCATATAGACATAATCTCAGAGAAGTAATCTGTATTGGTTTTACATAGTCACTAATAACCATGTAAAAGTGCGCATAAAGTCCAACTGAAGCATAATAAAACCTATCTGTATTCAAAATGTGAGTGTGCATGACAGAAGGAAACCAATACAGTAACATATTGCTGGCTGTTGATTCTAACACTCTTCCCACACAGTGATTTAATGAGAAGAGCTACCTTATAAGACTGTGTCACTATCAATCTGGCCACCCTGTGGAAAAGCAAGTAACCAATCCTAAAGGGTCTAAGGCAGAGTCGTTTATCATCTCCAAAGCAAGTAAATGTCATGACAAGAGGTGTAGAACTTCCCAGTAAATTAAAATGAACAAACATGCACCTCAGTATACAATGTAGAGCAAACCCCAAGAGAGGGGAGGAATCATTCTCACCAGTGCTGACGGTGCTTGGAAATATAATCAAGGAAGACTTTTAAACTTTGGTTGTAGCCATTTTTGTCCAATATTATTGACTGGTCACACAAGCAAAGGCCAAGAGTCTCTGTGTTTTAACAAAACACAAAAATGTTAATCGATGTTGTCTGAACGCTGACCTTATCAGATGTTAATTGAATTTTTTTTATCTATTTCAAGCACAAAATTTAAAGTCATATGACTTGCAATCTTTGGAAAATAAAGATAGCCAGAAAAAGTAGTTCAGTTCCATGGAAACAGAGAAATCCACATATTTTGTTTCATCTTATTATAGAATGAAATGAAATTTTTTCAAAACATTTCTCTCTCTTGTGTTTTTCTGAGACTCCACATATGCAGTAGTCCCAGTGATTTGGATAAATATCTGTGTGTGGACAATTCATGTTCTCTGAGGTTCAGTAAGTGCTCTGCAAACAAGACTGTCTAGTCTATTCTCTTTTCTTGGCAAGGTGGAGGGAAAGTTGGGGCTGCTTGGCTGTTACTCAGCCAAATTCCTCAAGTCTGCGGTAAGCCATCTGTGGCGCAGTGGTCAGAGGTCCTGCACTGTGGGAGGAAGGCTGCTGTTGAACAGAAATCCTACCATGGACCACAGAAACCATCCTAACAACACTATCAGTGACACAAGCAAGTCTCTGAAGCATTTCTGTTTCAAGGCGTAAATGTGTCAGGGGCATTTTTTGTTTTTGACTTGATGGAGAATTATGCTGTAGCTTAAATTTTTCTCTCACTTATATGTCTTAGTGGTTCTGAATGATAAAAAATGGAAACTAGAAGTAGCACCCTGTACTTGCCTATGCCTTCCATATGCAGAAGAAGTTACAATCGCTTCTGATCCTGTGTTTAAAAAGAGAGTTTAGAGGATGATCTGTGCAGCTCCAGAATGCGAGTTTGGCTAAGTACAGATGCATGTCTGAAGTGTCTTTGCAAGGATGAGGTCAATGCTGATTAGGAAAACCAGAGTGAGACTGATAATCACCTCTGTTAAGGACTTGTTTTATTCTAGTGCTATAACTTGTTCCTATCAATCATTTGTCAGGTTCAAATTTGCCTATTGCCAGGTTCAAAAGCAAAGTGTAATACAACTGTTTATATTGTTCATGCAACTTTCTTTTACAAAGGAGGAGTTCGTATAAAACAGCCAAAACTCTGGAAGGCAAAATATAGGCCTATGAAATAACAATCCCTGTGTCTTCAGTGAAACCAGCATTCGACACATGTTTTACCAGATGATGGTTTTGCCAGCTCTTTAGGTATGGGTCAGTCTGTCTTTCTCTGTGTAACACTGTCTGCAACTTGTACTAGTGATAGCGTCATGTTCTCTTGTGCCATGCTGTATGAAATACCCATCTTTCCAGTGTTACAGCTATACAAATTAGGTCAAACTGCTTTTATTACCTTTACTGTGCCTGCTTCTTACTCCCTTGATAGTGAATGTAAAATACCCGTTTTTAATGGTCTGGGTATACTGTCATAAAAAAGTTGTTTATAGTTCTCATTGGAAACAAATGTTAAAATTAATTGGCTGTGCTTAATCCATTTCTTAGTATGATTAAACTGCTGGTGACACTAAAACCAAGACTGAAGGGTGTGATATTGAGAAATGGCATATCCTTCATTGTCTCTGTTAATGACCTAAATCCTGATCTGATATCGCACTTGATTCAGGAAATGCTTAGCGGAAATTTCAGACAACATGTCACTTAATTACAGATGGTTGAGGATGAAAAGGACCTCTAGAGGTCATCTGGTCCAACCCCACTGGTCAAGTAGGGGCACCAGTCAAGACAGTTGCTAAGGACCAACCGTGTCCAGACTGGCTTATGAATGTCTCTAAGGTGGGAGATTCCAACATCTCTCTGGGCAACTTGTGCCAGTGCTCAGTGACCCTTACAGTGAAAAAGTGTTTCCTGGTGTTCAGGAGGAACCTCCTGTGTTTCAGTTGATGCCCACTGCCTCTTGTCCTGTCAGGACAGGCCTGTCAGTGGACTGAAAAGAGCCTGTCTCTGTCTTCTTTGCACCCTCCCTTCATGTATTTATACACACTGATAAGGTACCCCCGAGTCTTCTCTTCTCCTGGCTGAACAGTCCCAGCTCTCTCAGCCTTTCTTCATAGGAGACATTCTCCAGCCTCTATTGATCCTCAGTCTCCCTTAATAACAGTGGCCTTCCACTGGGGTCTCTCCAGTATATCTGTCTCTCTCTTGTACTGAGGAGCCCAGAACTGGACCCAGCACTCCAGGTGTGGCCTCACCAGTGCTGAGTAGAGATCAACTCCTTTGACCTGCTGGCAATACTTTGCCTAATGCAGCCCAGGAGACTCTTTGTTGCCGTTGCAGCAAGGGCGCATTGCTGGTTGTGTTCAACCTGGTGTCCACCAGGACCCCCAAGTCCTTTTCTGTAAAGCTGCATCTGATAGAAGAAAAAGGCCACCTGTATTTGAATTGTGTTTTGCTGCTGTTCTCTTTTGTTGCTTTGATGTGAGGCTGTCAGCTATAATATCTGGGGCCTTGTTTTGATTAGTAAAAAAAACAGTTTCTTTTTTTACCTCTTAGTTATTACATGAACTACCCTGAAAGAAAAAGCCCAGTTGCAAGGCCAGCACTATATTCATTCTATGGAAGGAGATACCATAAGGTTTACTTAATGGATAAACTTAGGTGCTTTGGTGTTGTTTGATATCATCAGCCCTCCCCTGGTTTCTCTTAATAATGCTTTTGCTATTGATGAAAAAATCTTTGTCTCCGTTTCCTATTTCTCCCAGGGCTCTGGGGAAAAAAAGCACCGTAGCAGAGGGAATCACCTCAGTTCAAAGATGGTGTCCAAACTCAGACAGGAAGGAAAGAATAAAAGATGTGGGGGGATGACAAATTTCTGTCTTTCAGCTTTGGGTAAATAAAGCTTGCGGAGTGCTGAAGAAATGTTTGAATTTGGTTTCTTTCTTTTTAGTGTGAGTTCTACAGAACTACATAGTGGTGAGGTAGAAATAGGGGAATTAGAAACTGGTTTTGGTTGAACAACAAAAAGGGTCACTATCGTGGACATCTGATGAGCTGGTGACAGGGAAATGCATGTAGGATGAATATGGGAGACAGGGTGCAGAGGAAATGCTAAAAAACCCCACTGGATTTAAGGTCATAAATGAAGCACTAATTTGAGGTTACAGGGATTTCTCTGTGTGTTCAGCTGGAACATGTGCAGGAATTCAGAAGAGCCTGACATGCAGAAAGATGATACCTTCCTAGTGGCAGTTGAGAGATCAATTATACACAGAGAAAATGCTTAATTTTGAGTGAAAATAAACCGATGAAGTGCTACTCGTAACTTAACATAGTCCTGTGTGATGTTGCAAGTGAAAAGCTCTATTTGAGTCCAATTTGCCGAGGTTATTTGTGTGAAAGGCAATTGCTTTATTTATGCCAATGAAGCATTTATAGAACCAGCTGCTTGGATTATGTTTTAATGCTAAGTGGGAAGTATGAAGATGCTACTATTTATATACTCAGGTTTTGTAATCTATTAAGGTCAATACAAGTTGCAGTGACCTTAGCTGTTCCCAAGATTGGGTCTTTACCTATTAGAATCAAACAGTCAACATATTTGTTTAAATTCTGCCCCAGTGCAGGTGTTTATACTAGATCATACTTGAAGGTTGTTCCAGTGCAACATTTCTGTGAAAACTTACCGTTCCTAAAGGAATGAATTGCATAAAGGATAAAAGCGACAGGCTGAGTCACATCCTTTCATAGAATGTGCTTTCCTAAAATTTGCAGACAGATAAAGAAAAAAAAGAGTGGAAATAAGATAATTGTCCTAAGGGGCATACTAAAAATGTTAAAATATAGTCACTCTGGTGTAAGCACAGCAAATGAATGGTGGCTTGTTGCCAATATTTTATTTGCTCTGTGATTAAATCAGAGCAAGTATGAAGTTATTCTAATTCTCTTATGCAATCAGAATCCAGCCCTTCTAAATTTTTTTTTTCATAATTTCAGTGTATGATAACACATAGTTCAAACTAAACACTTCCCTGTTCTTTGCAAGACTACGAATATGTCAGGCAGGGTTCTAAGTGTCTAATTCATTTTCTGGATCATTGAGAGAGAGTCTGACAAAGTAGATGCACTAGACTGTTTATGAAGCATCAGCCAAGTTTTAGGGCTACCCTGCAACACCTGACCTACATACTACTGGTGTTCCGTGCCACGGGAGTTGCACAACTTTCCTATTTTATCTATGTGATACTATTTTCTTTAAAGTCCAAGTGACCCCAAAGTTTTGTCACTCTTGTGCATGGGAACAATATACCTCAGAAATAAGGGGGTTTTTTAAGTGCTGCAGGGCTGTATTACTAAGTATTAAAGTTATGATTGTTAAAATATTAGAAATTAATTCTTATGGCCTGGAGGACAACCAGTGCATCACATCAACCAGGGAAAATGTCCACTCATCATAGCCAAAAGGAGAAAAAAACCCCAATAATGCACAGCTCTGAAGTAAATCAAATTCTATTTAGCTTATTCCTGGAGGGTTTTTTTCAGCAAGTCTTTGAGGATCCTGTTTTCTGGGAAGTCTTTACCTTTTAACTCTATGTAATTCCATTTATTGTTCAAAAAATTAAAACCTTGTAGGAAGCCTGTAGAATCAAACTCAGGCTCTGTGTGTGTGTGAGGAGAGAAAAGATAGTAGTGGATAGAATGGGCCCAATTCTCATTTATTGCAAAGAAAGAAGCCTCAGGGTAGAAATAAGGTCAAGTTACATTTGCTTTAAGGTCCCTTTAAGCCATCAGAGTAGAGTACAATGATAATGGTGAGCAGTATGAAGCTGACTGATTCAGTAAATGAGGCCATGGCACCAGGAGGTTCAACCTTATAAAAGGACACTCTTTTAGCTAGCAGAAATGGAATGCATTGCCATCCAGGGAAATGTACGTGTGGGCTAAGCTTTGGTAAATCAGTTTTAGAATGGGTTGAAATTAGTTTATTTTTGCAACAGGAAAGAAGCCATACAGTATACATATCTAGACCGCGAAGGAGTGTGAAATAGTGTTATGTTGTCCCAGTGTATTACGAGAAAGATGTTACTGACTTTATATGAAATTGCATAAGAGTCAGACTGGGACAGATTTAAAGCGAGTTAAAACTTTTGGGGAGGGGTAGTTGGTGGTGGGAGAGGCTGTACAAACTTCATTCTCATAGCAAGACACATCACTGTATAAGAGTCCTTGCTAAAGTCCTCATGGGTTGAGGTACTGCCTACAGCAGTAGGCAACTGTATCACAGTGTAGTTGTTTGACTGTAGAAGCAGAAATAGCACACATCACAAGAGGAAAACTTACTGTGTGCAGTAAAGAAAAATTCAGCTTAGCTTGTAGCCCCAGGAGTGAGAATTTGGAAATGTCCTGCACAGAAACTCCATCTTATGTACCATCTTGTGATTATTTCACATAGATGAATGGTATTTGATGAATCATCGATGCTTGTGCCAGCCAAATAATGATCAGAGAGGTATTGGAATTTACTCTGGGCAAGAGCTTATTCTTCCTATTCTTTCTCTTGAAAAAACTATAATTTACTGCACATAAAAATAGTTTTCACTTCTTTTAAATAAGGTTACTCTCCTGCTGCTCACACTCATACTCTTTGTTGAGAAACACCTCAGAAATTATGCACAACTCATAATGTTGCGCTATAGCCATATCACATATTTGTTTGTACTGCGTAAGCCTCCTGTAAAGTAATGTTGTTTTCTATGAATGAGCAGTACAAACACTAATCTGATGTAAAGGCAAAAGATGCACCTGCAACGTTATGATATGATCTGTAATGGATGTGAAGGGGTCCTAGAACTAACAGCGTCTATGTGACTTCAAATTCAGCTTAAACTATTTGAGAACAGATATTAATCTAAAGTTTTAGTCATTTGTGTCTATAAGCCAGGCTATTATCTTCTATGGTTAGCTCTATTGGTGCCATCAGAAAACCTGATCCTATTGAAATCAGCAGGAGTCTGTAATTAGCTTGGACAGAGTCAGAGAATAGGCGGCACATTGAATCTTTTCACTTCTGATTTTCCCCAAGTTTCAACCTTTGTTTGATCAAGAGATATTTCAGTGTGTCCTGCTGTGTTTCATTTGCTTTCCATTTCTCTTTAGTTATAAAATCTAAAACTCCTTTCAATACTGTTCTTGGTGTGGATATCAATTGAGCAAGCAAATGTTTCATCCCCTGTGTAGCCTATTTGTTTCTGGAAAGTTCCAGCCTGCAGGGCTTTCCCTGGCCTACTATGACGCTTTTCTAGTAACAGCCCATCACATATAATAAAGAAACATTGTGGGTTTCTTAAACCTGTATGAGGTGGAGGTGCTGTGATTCATTAATCTAGGTCCTCTCTGGCTGTAACGTGGGTTTGTCCGAGCGCAGTACAAACTATAATTGTCTGGCTTTTTTTAATGTAACATAGCTCATTTTTCATTTGCTTGGAATATGTCTTTGAAACACACACACAACTACCCAAACCCATGCACGCAGAATTGGTCATTGGCCAATGTCATCTTTGTCTCAAGCAGTTTGAAGACTGAGGCAGAGACAAAGTTCTGTCCCAGTTGTACTGGTAAAGATCTGTTCTTCTGGTAAAAGTGAGCTGTCAAAGCCAAAAAACACTGAAGAAACACAGTTGACTGCTATCAGCTTTTGGTATAGTATCAGTGGGCTTTGTCTCATGAGAGGATTAAAGGCTGTTTGGTAATGATGTACTGATGAGCTTAAGAAGAAAACAGTGTAAATACTTTTGGCAACTGATCAATAGTACTGACTGCAGGATACTAAGCGAGCTGCATGGAGCAGGCAGATCATGAATAGTAGGCACATCATCATATACAAATTTGTCTTTGCAATTTAAAAACCGTGAGTAACTTAAGATCCCTTTGCTTTGACTTGAAGTGAGAGTACTTTTGACCTATTTGTCTGTTTTGATCTAATTTGTCTGTTGATGATGCAGGAGAATTGAAAAATTTTCATCTCAGTCTGGAAGAGGCTTTAGTGGAAACACATTCAAAAGCTAAAACATGCCAATGGTATGCTTAGTGCAAAGAGGAGAAGAAAATGCCACACTTCCTTTCCAACCCTTCTCTTGGTAAGGACCAAAGCTGACCAGAAGTTTTGATAATGTTATAATTCATTTAACTGGGCATCTGAATGGGGAAGTAACCAAGAAAAACTGCTTAAGTCGGTCCCCATACAATACTCTTTAGATGTAGCATGCCTCCAAACTTGGTCCTCAGGAAACAGCTGCATGAAAGTCACTTGTTGGTTTTAGGGTGAATACTCCCACTTACTGTAAATTGAGATCACCTCTACATAAATTGCTTATATGGTAATACCAGATAAAGACTCTTGCTGTTTGCACAGCATGATGTCTGTTTGCTATGTCTGTGGTCATTAATGGAAAGCTACAATTACAGCCATTTCCGCTGAAGTGTTTTACATAAAGCCCTCACGCTGACTTTGTAAGGCTTGTACAACATGTTTGCCAATAAACAGCAGGACCAAATGTAACTGTAATATGTTTTTTTTCCATGATACAATATTTAAATTATTGATCAGAGAGATAGTGATGAGTTAAAAGGCAAAGGCACTGTACAGCGGATCAAATTTAAACACGAGACTAACCATATCTAGGAAGTTACTTTCATGTCCCTTTAGATGGCAGGGATACCACTAGTGTGTTTGTGCACTTCAAAATCTTTAAATATTGAAAGAACAGCTGATTGATACTTGGTAGTAGTAAGAAATCTGAATTTCCATGGGTTTATCTCATTTGTTAGAGCCTTTTGTTGGACACTCATAATTTCTGCAACATTTGCCCACTGTTTGTGTTCATATATCTAATGTCTATGAAGAAATTTAATCTTTACCTTGGAGGATCTCGAAGTCACAAAATTCGTGTCATATACCATGACCTTGTAAGCATAATTTTCTAGATTATACCCTCACCTCAAACCAAATAAGAAATTTCTTTGTGTTTTATTAGAAATACCCACAAAATCATTTGCCAGGAGTCTCTGTGTTTACCTCTGCTCCTGGAGTTACCTGAGAACAGTAAAAGTTTGTCATCTCTAGCAAGGGATGAAGTATATGTTTTCTTTGATCTCAGAGTTTCTTGCAAGGACTCCCAGAGCTGTTGTCTCTACCCGACCTCTCATTCGTTCTTAATCTCATGTCCTCTGAAGCCTGATGCAGGGCCTTTTGATAGTCCAGGATCAATATTGCTTCTGTTTCTCATGTCTTCTGTCTCTCTGTTATTTCTGTTCTCTCTTTTTCCACAGGTCTGTTTTCAGGTAGTCCTCCTTACCTGTTTCTTCCCGTTTCCCTCCTTCCCTGTTCTCTTAGATCACTGAAAAGGGAAGGAGTTGTATGTCAGAACAAAAAGACCTCAGGGTGGTGAAGATAAAGGGAGAAGAAGTGTTCAAGAAGGTGGACCAACACTCTACTCACTGACTTAGATACCATCTGTGTATGTCCTAAGCATGTTTATTGCACTGTTACTATTTACTAAATGGTCTGAACTAAAACTCCTTTACTTATGGAATTTGGAGGTTCTTATAGAGTGAATCACTAATGAAGCTCAGGATCAGTCAGGCAGAGATCATGGCAGCGTGTGTTGGTTTAAGTGGGAGGTCTGTTCTGCAGCTTTTCTGGGAACAAAAGAGGCAACTGCTGTGGTTCTTTGTGTTTGTATCCCTACTGTAGATCTTGTGTTTTCTTAAAGGAACTGTAGCTATATATATAATGCTTGGGGGATGGAGAGTTGAACAACAAGGGCACGGCATTGACAAAAGGGGCAGAAATGTCCATAGCTGCTGGGAACATGCTGGGAGTACATGCAGGTTGTGAGAGATGTTAAGGGAAAAATGAGAGACAGAGGCCTGGAAATTTACTCTTCCTTTTGGTTTTCACAGTGCAAATCCAGCGTCAGTCAGAAGCTCATGGCTGCAGGCTAATCATTAGTGATGTCCACATCTTTCCAGAATAGTACTGTCCACTGGCAACTGCTGCTGCTTCTCTTCCTTTGGGGTTCCTTCTACTGTGCTGTTTCCTCTGCTCCTTCCAGTTCCAACTTACTCCAACTTTTGTTTTATCCTTGCAATCTGTGTGAGTGTCAAATGGCTTGGGATGAAATCCAGGATGTAAAAAATAAGGGAAATAATAGTGACAGTAGGATCTCTCAGGTTATGGAACTTCGCCCATAAAAAGGAGGGAATGCCTGTCACAAGATCATGAGAAACTGTTGTAGAGGAAAACGCTACGGGGAATAGTACTGCACCGCTATCAGAATAGATTAGATCAGGGCCAGCAATGACAAAGATTTCAGATGTTAGTTTTCTTTGCCATACTAGAAGTGCAGATGCCAGTAGAGTATCATCAAGAGATGTTGCTTGCCAGATAGGCAAGGCGCAGTTTGCCAACTGGGAACTTCTGTCTCTCCCAGGTGCCTCTTACAGGTTGATGTGGCACCCAGCACAGAGTTTTGTGTGCTTTGGTTGGCACAAAGGAAATCTCGTCTCACACAGGTGCTGAGAGTTTGCGTCTCCCATTCACTCACTATTTATAAGGCTCACAAAATTCCAAGGACCTGTAGGAATTTGATTGATTGATAGATGCCATTAGCCCCAAAGCTTTTCCTCTAGCCAACTCAAGTATCACTACACAATTGCTTTCTATCCACACTACTGGAATAGAGCATTCCTAAAAGCTGTAACATGAGGTGATGTATCTGCTGCAGCATCTCTAGCTGTTTCCTTTATGATACAGTGCTGCACTCGTTGACATGTTCTTAAGGGACGTTCAGAAGCAGTAAAAGGAAATATTTCACATCTCCATTACTAAAGCTGGATTATTAACTGAACAGTCTCTTGTAGTGTTCTCCCTCAGCTTATTTGATCATACAACAGACAGGGATGTTTCTCTTTTGGATGATAATCTTTCAATGAGCCTAGTGGGAAAGAGAAAATTGTTCTCCAAAGCAAACCCTTTAATGGCCCAAAGAACTGACAACAACCATATTTAAATCTATATATATTGATTAAAGATAGTTCCAAAACTCAAAAAAAAAAAAAAAAGCAGTGATGTGTAGCGTGATGATCTCCAATTGGTTCTCAGACTTGGGATTGAATCAGGGGCATCAAAAGCGGAAATGCACTTTTTTTAGCACATCTGAGCTAGAAGGCTGTTGTTTAGTAGTGGGAAATGTATTATTTCACATTCTCTACATCCCTTGTGCTGTAGAGAACATTATAAAAAGCAGTCTGTGCTTTTTAAAATAAAGTATTAGTATCCTATATACTATGCATAGTGGGGGGAAAAGAGTATTCACTCTTTTATTTACAGTTCACTGTTTTATTTCAGTGTTGCCCACATTGTTTCATATTTTATTCAGAGTACCAAAACCTCTTCATAAGAGAGAACACCACAACGTTACCTAATTTTAAAGTAGGGATAAGTGTCTTTGTCCGGTTTTGTCTGCTTTCTTATGAGGTGAAATGAAGTTTTGACTTGCCTCAAGTAAAGGAGGTGATTCTTGGGCAAGAGCTCTAATCACTAGAGTGTAAAGGAGCTGGCCCATTCTCAGATGCAGTCTGGATGTGATTTACATTAGGAACTTGGGCACCTGATAATTACCACTTGAAAATACATACCTAAATGCCCTGTTAATGCGGAATGTTGCCATCTGTGGAATCGAGCCATAGTTTATATTTCCCTATAGAAATTATAGTTTTAAATGCCAAAACTGACCAAAGGGAGTTACAGTTTCCCCCTTTTCTCCTTACACCTTTCCACCTCCACTGACACGCATTTGTTCTTTTCCAGTCAGCTCTATTGATGATGGATGTGCCTTTTCCTTGCAGTTACACACCAGGTGCCTAATTTGAATCAAGGCTCCTACCCAAAATATTCTTGGGTATATTTGTTTGATAGGTTGGCAAGTATTAGAAAGCAACATGAAGACTTCTATTCTCCACTGTGCAGGACCAAAAGATTCAAGTATTCACTCCTCTTTGGTAGTCTCCACTGGTCTGTGAATGAGTGATCAAAGGAGCAAATTGAAATATTTCTTTTTTGCAAAACCAGTAGCCCAAATTAAGGTAGGATCTGTTGAAGCTCAGACCTTTGCTTGTTGCCACTGCTGTCCTCTGCATTCCTTGTGTTATCTGTATGTCCTGTTGTATGTGACCATACAATAGAATAGGAATGATCTTTGAAGAATGGCCACCTGTCTGAAAAACAAGTCATTTCGTGGTTACTGGATTGCACAGTTTGGTTTTGTAGGGAGTAATAGTCTTTGAAGCTGAGTCAAAATGAGGCATCTACTGCAAGGACAGTATTTCTTTAATTATATTTAATTTGATTTTCTGATTTAAGTTAATTTGATTTTCTGATTTAAACACTGTGTTTTTCATAAACCTTCAGGGCTGGTATACTCACTGGAGACTGAATTCTCCATTAACTCAGTCATTCTAATGACCAGAGGATAGGATTGAGAGAAAAAGCAGCAAATAACGATGTTAGGTACCTGTTCTGTGAGAGCACCTAGAAAAGATGTTCTCAAATTCAAGGTCACAAAACCAGAATCATAGGTGATGTCATGATGCCATGCATTAGGGGAAGGTAGCCCTTCCTTCAACACTGCAGTTTTCAAGCTAGTCAAAATCACAGTGGTAGACTAATGCAGAAACTGCTGGAAATGATCTTGTATACTTGCCTGGTTCTTGTGTTTCTCCCTGGGTGTTCAAAGTTGGCCAGTGTTGGAGACAGTACATTAGGCTCAGGCTTTGAACAAATCTGAAGTGGCTGTTCTTGGATTCTTTTCTTCTGGACATTTATTTTGCTGTGTGGTCAATCATTCAGTTTACTTATAAAGTTCCCTTTGGCCTTTCAGTCTCTGAGTCCTACAGTGCTGACGCACATGTCACCCCTAGTGAAGAGAGCAATTCTATCAACTGTCATGTTACTGTTTTGATGTTTATGAATAAGAGCTTGTGTATAGAAGGTGAAGAAGAGCTGAAGCTATCTGAGTAAGATGTCAGAGAGACGGTCAGCAAGAAATGACAGTTTGCAATGTGAGACAGATAAAAATGTCAATTAATAATCCAAGTGTAAATGAGGTTTTTTAACTCATGAAGCGTTCATGAAGGAGGCTGAAGGCAGATGCCCACAACTTAAATAGAGTTTGCAAATATGGCAGCAGATGGTGGTAACCTGCTATAGAATATCAGGCACAGAGTAGAGATGATGATCAAGAGATATGAATATATGAAGACTGAACTGCTTTAAATAGAAATTGTTCCAAAAGATGAAAGATCATCTTTTGAAGATCTATTTAACGTCTCTTTTCAAGTATAAAAGACTGTGAAGAAACTTATGCAGGAGAGTTTTTTTAGTAAGAGATATAGAAATGATCCAAGAAGTTGTACAGTGAAGAAGTTAGCTTTATGGTTAGAAAAATAGTAATGACAGAAATGAAGCATAGAATTTGGAGGTAAAAAAAGTGGTCATTTTTTTAAACTCCTGGACTCAAACCTTAATGTCTGACAATTTACAGGCTTCACTCCTTCCACTTTCAAACCAGCAGAATTGTCTAAGCTCTTGTCCTATCCATCAATCTCCATCTTGTCAATCATCCATCAGGGCAACATGAAACTTCGTCAGAGTCCATCCAGCCCTGTGGTGTCCAGCTGATACTGTGAATCAACCCTGTGGTGGTGGTATTAATGGCAGAGTAAAGGTACTTCATATGTTTCCTGCAATCCTGAGTCTCAGGCTAGCTCCTTGTAAGGCTTGCTTCCCTCATCCCTATCCTGGTGGTTTGGAAATCACCTGTAGGGTGGGTGACTGACATTTTATTTCTTACTCTTCCCAGTTTCTTCCTGATTTATATAACCACTGTGCCCAGTAGCTAAACACATTCCTTTGTTTGGCCTGACTGGGAACAAATCTTATCATGACAGTGGTAAACACACATACTTATTAACAGATTAACTCCATGACTTTTTTTGTTTTGTAAGAGCTGCTTAGATTTTTAAGGATGGGAAGTACAAGAAAGAAGAGACCTAAGGCTGGGAGGGTGCCTTTAACTATGTAATAGTACATTACGCTTTGATTTAGGGGAACCCTTCAGGAGATACTATTACAAACATATGATGAATTTCCTTCAAGATCTCCCATGCTGTTTATTCTCTGATCAGGATGTCAGCTTCCCTATGAGACAGCAGCACTGTTGCGTAGAATAAGAGTGCCTGGGGTTCTTTTCTGTTTAAATTGACTTGCTTGTTCATTTATCTGCCTCTTTTCAGAGTGGTCCCGATCGTTTTTCTTTGTTTTAAATTCATGTCTTTGAAGGGGAATGAATCAGTTTGGCTTCTATGATGCTCAGCTCATTCATTTAGGAAAATCATTTGTTTCTCTCCTCAGCTGACTTGTTTTGTTAACATGAATAATTCATTTAATCTTATGACCTGCTGATCTGCAGGATGCCATCAAACTGAAAGGTTATCCTCTTAGATAGTAACAATCTAATTGGCCCTTTTAATATTGCATTATAAATAGTGTAAGTAATTATTCCATTTGATTAGCAGTGCAGGGATCTGCTCCATTACCACAGGGACCACTTCTATTTTTCCTAAGGGGGGTCAAGAAGGGGCAAAGAAGGCAGAAGAAAGTGACAAGAAAAACTTAAAAGAAATATACAACGTTCAGATGGGATTCCCCTGCCTGAATTAAATTAACTTTTTAATAAGATTTTTTTTTTTAAACCAGTGGCAATTAAAACAAATGACTCAGTGCTTGCCTTGATGTTCAGTAGAGTATGGTAATTCAACTGTAACCTACTTGGATGGTAACAGGAAGAGAGGAAAGAAGGAGATGAGAAAACACAGCAGTACTTTGCTGCCATTGGCACAAAAAGGCTAGAAAGCAAGGAGTTGCAATTGCTTTGGAACTAGAAGTTAGAAGAGTTGCTGAAAAACTTTCCTAAGTGAAATGTCATGAAATTATACCACATGTGGCAAGTAGAAGAAAAAGCCCAGTGGGAAAATTATATAAAGGAGGAGTGAAAAGAACCTGATTTTCAAAGTAGCTGTTCAGCTTGTAAAACAAGAACCCACCACAGATTACATCCTGTTCTTTCCTCTTGCTCTGTTCAATACCTAATATCAACAGGTGTTTTGCAGCTCAGTCAAGGGGAAAGAATCCTGAAATCATCTTAATTAGTGGGATTGCAAACACTGGGCATTTTAGCGCAGGGAGACTCAGAGTAAACAAATTGGAAGAATGCTTTATAGTAAGTTACGAGGAATTGATAAGATAAAGGGGCTATATTTTTAAAGCTTTAAAAATATTGAACATATTTGATAGGAACAAGTCAATT
This sequence comes from Chroicocephalus ridibundus, assembly GCF_963924245.1. Taxonomy (NCBI): domain Eukaryota; kingdom Metazoa; phylum Chordata; class Aves; order Charadriiformes; family Laridae; genus Chroicocephalus; species Chroicocephalus ridibundus. The sequence goes on from NC_086285.1 coordinate 49,840,223, forward strand.
AGTTATAATGTTAATGCATCCTGTTTATTTTTTAATTTCTCCTGTACAGATTTCACACCAGTATCCATTACAAGATAATTGTATTAACTTTACTAGGAACTCTATGGAAGCTTTTGTACGCGTGAACTTAAAACCCGCCTTCTGCAGCTGCCTAGGGCTATGAAATTCCACTTCACATATCACATCAGGAAAGTAGCTCTATGGCTGCTTAGAGAAGTTTGAGCTGATAACTCTTAATACCACTTAGTTGAAATCCAATCTGGTTCAAACGAGTTTAATATTGTTGCAGCTGGTGTTTCTTGATGAGGGGGAAGTAGAATACACATCTTCACCACCTTTAAATGTGACTCTTAACCTGTGTCTGTAACAATCAATAGAAAAGGGGGCATGTCCATTGATTTTACTAAGAGATAAACCAGGCCTTGCAGCAAGACTGCTGAACTTAGCAAAACCTGAGAGTAAAGAGGCATTAGCAAAATGCCCCCTCCCTCCCCTGGCTTCTGGAAGAGGAGGAAAAAACGTAACTGTAACTAGACAAAATCATAATAAAAATAGCAACAAAGTGAGTTGTGATTTTTGCAGACACTTTCAGAAAGACAAGATGGTAAGCTCTCTGTCATGATGCTGTCAATGTGGAATGCAAATCAAAATTCATTGCTCCTTATGGCAGGACAGTGTGACCTGACAAACCATTAGGCTGGTATTCAATTTGCAATAAGGTACATATGAGGGGGAAAAAAAAGGAAACACTATTTCAGGTAGGAATCCAGCCAGTATGTTTTAGTTAGCATCCTCAAGGCCTACTAAACCACCTCTAAGTGTATGAAAAATGGCCTACCAATTTACTGATGCTGTTAATCATAGTTGTGTTAAATATAGCATGACCCAAAAAGAAAGCTTTCAACTGCCAATGTCATCAAGTGGTGTAACTTCCTCTGGGTGCAGTTTTTAAAGTGAAAAGAAATAGGACTTCTTGCCACAATTTCAGCTCCTTCTTATGGGCCTGTGTGCTCATGCAGATCACCTCTTGATGGGACTACTGGTGAGGGAAAGGCAGCCTGTGTTTCCATTTTTGCAGCAGGGAAACTATGCTTGGCTGTGTTCTTCATGTTCTTTTTCTACACTCTCTCTAATGAACTGCTGTTCATTAGTGCTACCCAGTGCATCACTGGAAAAGTAGCACAACGTGGTACAAGCTAGACGCTGTAGGCAAAAAAATACAACCCAAGGAGGGACACAGGTAAAGATGTATGTGTCTCTTTTCAGGCAGAACATGCTGATGGCCTTATGGTTTGTTCATTCTTCACATTGACCAAGGTAACCACACAAATTGGTTTGGGATGGAGGGTAAGTTACTAACGACACCAAATGAAAAAGTAAAGGCAAACATAATTAAAGTGTCCTGAGGACTGATGGATGTGAGAAAGAGAAGCTTCTTTTTCTCCTTCCTGTATAAATATTAGAAAACACCTCTACAGATTTGTTCAGTCAGCTAAACAACGGGTTATATAATCTAGTAAAACTAGTTCTGGTACTACTGGGGTTCTCTGGTGTGTCTTCCAACAGGGATGCAGCTGCTAAGATGAAATGCAAGTTAGAATGGAAACAGATTTGATTTGTTTTGTTTTTTATTTCAAGCTTTACTTTATGGCTATTTCAAATGTTTCTGTTCTTTCATAGTACTGACTCCGAAGTTAATCATTAGTGATCAAGTGATTTGGAGAGCGCGGAAGTATTTTGTTGCTAAATCCCAGGGCTCAAAATAGTCTTAGCTCTCCACCAGAGTACTTGTTCAGGCTGGGAGGGAGTCAATGCACTATGGTATGGTATGATACCAAAGTTAATGAAGAGCTGTTCAGGTGTAGCACTGGTTCAGTTTTAATATAATAAAACAGCTCTCCATTGCTTATCTTCAAGCCTTTTTTCTTCATCTCTTCTGTCGTGAAATCTTTTTATTCTCTTGACAGAGAAAACCAGAGAGGACTCCTTCCAGGTGGCGGGAACAGCAAGCAATTTTTATGCTGTTTGCCTTCTCGTAGAGATTCTGCTTGGAGAAGGTGGCTTCAGGTTCTGCTGTTATAGTATGAACGTTGCTGAGCATAGCTAGTAAGGGCGCACATGGTGAAGATGGAAAAAGGCCTGGGCCTCAGGCTTCAAATTTACTAAGGAGCCAAGAATGAAGCACGTGTGTGAAAAATTACTGCATTCACAGGTGCTCTCCCAGTGATTGCGTCCTTGACGTGGGCAGCAGTACACACTGTGCCAGTGCTCTGTATGGCCCATTGAGCAGGGAAGGTTGTGAGCTGATAATGTTGCACTTGTGTCAAGAAGAATTTCCATCATTTGAACATCTCTGCACTATCTGCAGTGTTTTTCAAGTAGCCATTTACCAAAATAAATTCAGATCTTGCCATCTTAGCTGAAACAAGTTGCAGATATTTTGGCCTCTTCATTCTCAGACTCCTCACCATGACAGGCCTTCATAAGCAGAGGGGTTAGACTTGTATTATCATCTGCAGTAAATGACTGGATTGTTATTGAGTTTTCTATTATATTGTTTAGAATTCAACAGTCTCTGCTGGTGTTAATGGGTGAAGGATGAGCCACGAGTGTCCCCTTATAGCAGCCACCTTTGGACTAAGTATCTTAAAGGCAAGGCAGTGCTTAATAATTCTCATATTTGCAAAGGTTTACATGTCAGTGAGCTCTGAAAGTGGGTTGTTAGAAAACAACAGCAAAATTGTGTCTCTCCCTCTGAAAGACAAGTGAGAAAGTTCTGTTCGATCTATTTATGCAGTCACTGTACTTTATCAAAACTAATTTTTAATTAATTTCATTGGGAATTGTACATCTATAGGCTAGAACCTATGTGGAAAGGCACGTAGGAGGCGCTTATTTGGAGTAATAAAATCAGACATATGATGATGATTCTGAGACTTCACCAATGAATTAATGTCCAAAGAGAAGACCCTCTGTTTTTCATGATGGAGGAGAGATGAATGGCCCAGTTGCCTGCACTACAGAATACATTGACTCTTGTACCCATTTCTCTTTGACACCTAATATTCCAGACTCAGTTGTGAGGCATGCTTGACTAGTACCATACAGGCAAGTGAGGAGTGCAAGGTGACTTTGCTGACCCTCCCTGCACTGTTCAACTTCAGGGCAATAAGCCAGGGGTTACTTTTTTTCAGATGGGCGAGCGTAGGAGTTTATCTATCCCTCTGCTCGCCAGAACTGAATTGAAAGCACCTCTTAGGAAAGTATACTGAAATGTGTGACTAACCACCTGCAGAATTTAGACTTTCCTGCAAGGTACAGATGTTCTTTAATAAAGTTGTAGTCACCCTTTAACAACTTTTTCATCTTGCTATTCAGCTGGCTGCACCATGGCTCCTCTGGCTGCTCCTTCAGGTCATGTGGTGATGTGCGAGGACAGCCAGTTAGCATCTCAGGCAGCGCTGATTTTCCTCCTGCCTCTGAATCCTGATTATATTGTGGTTCTGCCTGAGGAATTTGTCTTTGCCTTTTGATGGTAGGAAGAAATAGGTATTTTTACAGAGGGCATGGGATTTGGAAACTCAGGCGCAGACCTTCGAAAGCAACCTGCTAGCTCCTGGGATTTTCAGACCTGGAACTGGCAGGTCTTTTCTTCACAGTGCCCTTAGGAAGTAAGCTGTGGAGAAAGGGAGATTTGGAGGCAAGGTGTTACTAGAGCTGTCAGACAGTGCAAGATGAGGTACAGAGGTGCTAAATGATCAGTTTTGTGTGCTTAGTGACAATACTTCTCCCTTGGCTTGTGCAATAATTAGGCTTTTATTAGCGAGCTGTGGAAGAATCCCGTTTTCCAGTAGTCAGATCTCTCTTTCGCCCCTCTTGGTGCAGTTGTTTTTTGTGTGGTGGCCAGCTGCCCACTCTCAACACTTCTGCAGTGAGATCTGACTGGTGTCAGGACTGAGGTATCCTCAGAAGAAGGCTGGTGGAATTGGATCCCCTTGACAAGGTGGGCATTGCCTCCTCCCATCCTTGACTCGTTCATAATCTTGATTTGAGGCCTCTGAAGGTTCATTTTGTCTCAGGGTTTCTGGGACTTCGGCCAGAGCTGCAAGTTTTGGAGCAATTCATTAGCTATAGAGTGGCAATATTTACTAGGCTTGTAATATGAGTGGTGTCCATGTTGTGAACTTGGCCGCCTACCTGTGCTTAAATCTCTTTGAAAGCTAATCTTTCACTCTTTCTTTTTTTTTTTTTTTTTTTTTTAAATGGGGTTGGAATTCCAACTTCATTTAATTTGTTTTGAAAAATTCAGTGATAGTTTTACCAGGTGACTTATGAAAATCCATCTGTCCATCTGCTCATTGGGCCACCCATCATACTTGTTAAATAAAGTATAAATAAAATAAGAATGTAAATAAATAAAAATAAATATATAATATAAATAAAATAATAATGTAAATAAAAAGTTATAAAATAAATAAAAATACATAGGAAGTAAGCCTTTATATTACTACTAGTACTACTAGTGCTGCTTCTTACATGGATAAACATGAGAAAAAAGCTGTAAATCGATCCAAATGCAGTCCCAACTGCTTCATTAACGCTTCTAGGATACATGAAAGCACAGTGCTTCAGGAAAACGTGCTAAGAGGGAATCTAATCTATGTAGTAGAAAACGTAAGGAGTGAATGGAAATTAAAGAACAGCTATCAACTTTCTACTTTTGGCAAGCTCCTCAGAGGAAAGTGACATGTTTACTGTGCCGGCTGAAACTTTGCTGCATCCCAAAGCAATTAAAAGAATCTCAAAGTCCAAAACATGAGCCTGCCTAATTAAGATAGCATCATTAAATAAGTGGATACATTATGATTTGCTGCAGCTCAGAGCCTGGCCCTGCCTGTTATCTTGCATGCCATAACCAGGCTTTAGTTTCCTTTCTGGAAGCAGAGAGATGGTGACGCGGGAGGAATGAATAGCCAAGGTGCAGCTGTGTTTTTCCTGTTGTGGCCTCAGGAGACCTTTTGGATGAAGTGAGAGGCTGTTTACCCTGGGGAATTGCCTTGTCTTTAATTGATTTATCACTTATACAGAAATCAGATTCCTTAATATGAATACTGCTTAATTTTGAATGGAGATATCACTTTTGTGATATTTTTGTGATCACCTTTCAGTTTATTTTTAAATGACCCTTCTTTTGCACTCATTTCACAGATCTCCTGTACCCTACTTGACAGCCAAAGAACGTACATTTAATATTAAAAAAATGTTTCGCAGAAAACAAATGACCATATATTGAAGCTTAACTCAAGACTCTGTGGTAGTTAGTACAGAGGTAGCAGGGAGGCCCTCAGGACTTCAGCACTTCCTTATACACGGTTCCGACTTCAGGATTTTCCTATATAGCAGAACTAAAACAAAAAAACAAGGGACAAGGAAGAGAGTAAGCTCACCTTTTACAAAAGTATTAAATCAGCTCACTCTGTACTCCTGTTCTCCATTTCATATTTCATGTTTTGTCATTTATGATTCACGACCACTGAAATGGAAAAATAATTCCAGCAGCACCTTTCTGATCTGTGTCTCCTCTGTAGAGCTAAGAATTAAGTAAGTGACAGTACTTTCACTTTATAATTACCCAAAAGACAGCTAAGAGGCACATGGAGTGAGTCAGTGGCAGAGCTTAGAAAAGACCCCACAGCATCTAATTCTAAGGTTGCAGACCTAGATTGAATCATGTCATTTCACAGACTGGTTTGTCATGGGTATGAGGCACCATTAGCTGATTGGAGTGTAAATTACAAGGTTTCGTTATTTTCAGTTTTCCTTTCCCTTACCGTAGCACCTAAAAAAACTATCCTGCTTATAATCCCCATCTATTATACTGGGACTGGATAAGTCATTAATAGAAAGGCAGTTTTTACTTAGAACTTGCAAATCAGCATTCTTATGCTGTGACATGCTCTTTCATAAAGCGTATGGAGCAAAACACCTCTGTGAAATTTTTTTTTGTCTCATTTTGCATCTAAGGCCAGAACTCAGATTCACAGAACAGCTGTTCTCAAGGCTCTCTGCAGCTGCAATGTACCTCATGGGGAAGCAAATTCTGTAAAATCTGCCTTAATTTTCCCTCCACAATGGACAAAAACTGGCCTCCATGACCACAGCATTTTGCAGGCAGTTCTGTCACACAATTTAAAAGCTACATAAGATTAAAAAGTAATAATAAAAAATTACTGAACTTCAGTGATTTACCATTAAATTCTGAATCATTGAAGCATATAAACACGTCTTGAAAATACTAACACATGCACAAAAATAATATTTCTGTAATCCAAACTGTCTGATCTGGGGACTTATTCCTCTGGCAGCGCTGACGATCCATCCAGCGGGTTTCTCCTAGGTGTTTGCCAGTTTAACCTGTTTGTTCAGGTGAAAACTTAGCCCTCTGCAATGTTGTATTCTTTGTTCTGTTTTTGTAAGGTAGCTTTGGATCGCTCTGCCTAGGTGTAAAAAACATTGGTCTGCTTTTAACATTCCCCGGTCTCAGCTTCGGCATTTAGCAGAAAAGCTGTATGAAAACATTACATTTTTCTCCTCGGTGAGAGCTGTTGCCCCGGAGAACAAGGCAGGTCAGTTACCCAGGGCAGCGCTATGGCTGAAGCTATTGCCATAGAGCTAACTGAATTGTTGGCAGCCTTTTTGCTTTCATTCATAACCTTTGTTTCTGTAGTATTTTTAGCTCATCTAATTTCTGTATTTAGATCTATTTAGGTGGAGATTTAACGTGATAAACATTAGAAACAGTACTGTCATCTGCCTGGTAATCGGTCGCTAGGGAGTATCAAATCTGTAACTGACCTTCAGTCTAATTGCAGCTGTCAGGCTTGCAACCCATGGAAAGTGCTTGGAGGAGGATTTAAACTTTATTATGCTTTTTCCTTTTCTGTGCTCAGTTTTGTCTTTTCTTGGACCTCCCCCAAAATGCTATGACTGGAGTTGGGGACCAGATGGGAATGGGGTTTGGATATCATGGGAGGGAATAGTGGTGAAGAAAACCAGGGTCTTTTCCCGTGATTTCTTAAATCTGTGGTGACTAGGCTTTCCGAGCAAGCAAAAGCTTTATATACTCTTAAAGAGGCACCTGAAGGCCAAACAGCACAGCTTTAGAAAGTGGTCAGTGTGACCTACTGGTTAGACTGGGCAGTTTTGTTCATCAACATTTATACACAGAGAGCGGGTGACCTCCTCCCACCCTTTCCTAGCTTTGAGGATGTCATGAAACATTAGGACTAATGACCTCCAAGTCTGAAACTTGTGCAGATGAAGAATGTCAGCAATACTTTCTGCACTCAGCCACCAGCTCCTCTTCAGTCCGTAGTACATCTGTTAGAAAGACAGCTGGACACAGCTTAAGGAAATCCCTAGATCCCTAAGTAAATGAATCCAATGCATAATTACCATCACAGCTCATAATTACCAATCCACTTCTGCTCTGATGTGACATCAATGTGCAAACAGTAGATCTTTTTATATCTTTTTTTTTTTTTTCTGACCCCGCTCTACATTCAAAAATCTCTTCTATGGGTAGGTAGCTTAGACCATGGTAGTGTTGTCTTTTTATGTTCCAATTGAGATTTTAAAACTTTCTGTAGTTTTCTGGACTTCTTAGTTGCCAATCACTTAATTTTCCACCACCTGCATAGTGACCATTGGACCTTTGGAATTATTAACACTTTTAAATTAAAAAATTCAAGTGCATAAAACCCACTTAGACTATACTTTAGCTATCTGACTGCTTTTCGAGTGTCTCTAAGCCAGCAACTTGCAAAAAGATTGAGAAACAAAAATATCTACTACATCTGGTTCTGTTTCCAGGTCTTTCAAGTAAGAGTAACGTTCTCAGGAAGGTTCTTTACTGCAAATTACACAAGATATCCTTCATGCTCTGCTGTCTACTTCTAATTCTGCTGCTTGCATCTTGCTTTCTCTTTGCCTGACTCCACACTTGTATGGTGCCACTGTGAAATAGAAATTTTGTTTATTTGCCTCAGACTCTCATAGATCACAGTGAATTCTGCGGAAGCTAGGGAAATGACACGAAGGATAAATCTGACCTGTGAAGAAAATTGTAATCTGTTTCCTTTCGCTTTTCCCCCCGCCTCTTAATTTTAGCTATGGTTCAACGTCTTTCACTTTACAGATGCAAAAGATCCTGCTCCTTATTGATACTGCAGTAAGAATTCATTCAGTTAATGCACTGAGTTAGCAAACCTTTATTTTGTTTGGTTTTAAGTGTGCAGTAAGTATGTGGCACTGAGACCCATGCGTGCGTGCTCTGCAGCGATCACAGACCAAGGCAGCAATGGGAGACTTGAAGAACCTTAGACTGGTTTCCCAGGCTGATCACACACCTCTCTCAAACACAGCAGGGCGGGAAGCAGTTGGGCTCATGGGTGCAGGAGGTCAGTGGTGACTGTCCCAGATGAGGGACGTGTGGAGCGCACTGCATGAAGGGGTTGTGCAGAATACTTAGGGCAACACACCAAAAAAAGCAACAGCATGGAAACAGGCAAAGACGGTGCTCTGACATGGCAGAAAATGGTGGTTGGAAGAAGATGAACTGTATGGCTATGATTCACACGACTTTTTTTCACTTATCTTAGCTCTAGCTGCTTCAAGGATGAAGGATATCATTTCTCTCTTTGGGTCAGATAGATCTCAGCTTAACAATTAAAGGCGATTGATTTTTTCCATGCAGTCAGGGCTATAATGTGTCAAATTAATAGGGAATTGATCCGAACTAGAAAATAGCCATTCAAAGATTAGCATTAGCTGCTAATAAATGTAAGCAATTTAGAAATGTGTTACACTGTGACAATGAGGGAGGCTGGCTGGTCAGCCAGCATAATTTCATTCAGGAATATCATAAAGATTTGGCTCAAGATACTTAAACTGTCAGCATAAGTACTCAGCTCTCCAGCATGTCTGACTTATCACTGTGTAAGATCTATAGAAAACTGTTTTTTAAAAAAAGTGCTTTTGGAGCTGTCTGCTCATCCTGAAATGGGAAGACTGCTTCTCTCCACAGGAACTTTACAGAAATGTCTATCATCTGATGTTAGAAATCAAGAGGCACAGTAGCTGAGATGAAAATAGTAAAATTGTATGACAAAATGTATATGAGAGAGAGAGAGGTAGAATCTGCATGAGACTGAGTCTTGCTGGTAGCCTTATATCCAGGGGGACACACAGGTGGTGTCGTGCTGAATGTGGCTCTTTTACAGCAAGCTTAAGACAAGATGGCTGGAGGGTGCTTTTTTATCGTAGCTTATCAGAAGGCCTCTGGCTATAGCAGTGTGTCAAATATGACTTTCTGGAAAAGGCAATGTTGTACCCTTGTTCGGCAAAGACATACTGTCTCCAATGATGCATGTTAAAAAAGGGCAAAACCGAGTGTTACTTCCAACGCACAGCCGCTTGCACCCACATTGTTTGTGGTTCTGTTGTCTTGCAGCTGATATTATTGCTGGTAGATGGTGTTAGAGATTTAAATGTCATCCTCTGGACCATGTTAACGAGGACCCAGCAGTCCTTTCTGACTACAGGTCTCTGGAGATACAAGAATATATAGTGATGGTAAATACTTCCCAAGGCCTTAGTTGAGTCACCTGAAAGCAAGCGTGGGAGCTATCTCTGCTTTTTCTCACTTCCCCCACGCCCAAACAATTTTAGGTACCATACAACAACCAGCCAACCAGAAGGGTAAAAAAATAGATAATTAAGCTAAAACAGTAGTAGTTAATGGGTGATACTCGGTGGCTGGGAGCAAATGAAGTACCATATTGGGACATTTCCCCTTTAACATTGTCAGTGACCCAAAGGAGGCAAGTCAAGTTTTCTGATGACACCAAGTTGGGGGGATCAATCGTACTATGGACAACAGGGCTGCTGTCAAGCGGGTCCTAGACAGGCTCGGGGATTGGGCAGACAAACTTTACGAAATTCATCAAGGACAAACACAAAATCGGGCACCGGGGTAGGAATAATCCCTTGCAGCAATAGAAGGAAGGAACTGACAGGCTGGGGGAGCAGCTCTGCTGAAAAGGCTGTGGGGTCTTGTTCGTCAGTGAGCTGAGCATGAGCCCACGATGTGTCCTGGCAGCGAAGGTGGCCAAGCAGCATCCCGGGCTGTATGAACAACAGCATAACCAGTAGGTCAACAGAGGGATTATCCTCTTCTACACACAATTTGTTATCCACATCTAGAATATTGTGTTCAGTTTTGGGCCCCCCAGTAAAATGACAAACTGAAGCAAGTTCAGTGAAGGGCCACCAAGGTGGCTGGGGGTGAGAGCACAGGCCCTCTGAGGAGGGGCTGAGTCAACTACATTTTTTCAGCCTGCAGAAGAGATAATTTTGGGGTAACCTGACAGCAGCTTGCCATTACTGATGAGTTTATCCAGAAGGTGGAGCTAGGCCTTCATGGTGGCTGCATGGTGGGAGACAAAGGACATAGATTGAAATGACCTCTCATTAGGACTGTTATAAGGCAAAACTTTCAGTGTAAGGACAGAGGTTGTGCACTCTCCTTCCTTGGCAATTTTCAAGACCCAGCTGGATAAAGCGCTAAGTAACCTGGCCTGACCTCATGGCTGACCCTACTTTGAGCAGGAGGTTGGACTAGATGACCTACAGAGGTCCCTCATTCTTGTCTCTTCAGCATCCCAAAGGATGTTGGGTAATCTGACAGAATATGCTTTCTACCCTTTTTTGCTCCTTTGTTACTTGAGCAATGCCATATGGTCTAGGGATAGACAAATCTGCTGACCTTACAAGCTATGTACCAAAACCTGCATGAATCTGATTGATTGCCACAGAGACTTTCCTTATGAACTGGAAAAGACAAAGAGCAGTTCATAGGTAAGGGAAGACAGTGGTCCCTGAGGATCATCCAGGAGCCTGAATGTCAGCACGGAGCATGAGTCTGCTCCCAGTCCTTTGCATATGGCTCAGGATGGTGCACGATGGAGGAAATGACCACATATAAACTAAATAATTATCAAAACTACTGGGAGCTCCACAGGTGTGGTGACAGGAAGAAGCCATGTGTAAAAGAGACATGTGGCTAAATTACCTGGGTTGGATACAAGAAGTGAAGAAATAGAGTGCTGGACTTTCAAAGGCTTTGAAGAGAGTAAAGAACCGGACTATGCTTGCACTGCATAGTGCAGAGACATCAGAAATGCTTCCAAATGACCAAATAATAATAATGAAAGCATCATAGCTGTACTGATGTAGCTGTGCCCAAAGGGCCATCTCTGCACAACAAGTTATTGTGCAGTGTTCACATCCCAGTTTCTTTGGAGCTGGTTTAGAGATGTCCCACATAATGCTCTGTTGTTCTGTAGGAACTCGGTCTTAGGCAAAAGACTGGGACTTTGAGAAACACGTTTATTCAAAACTTGGTGCCATCATGTCTTTTAAAATCAAGAGGCTCAAGAGGACCATCTTCCATATAACATGTAGTAACAGACTTTCAGATGTTGTTCAGACTATTGTCAATTTATCCTTATGTGTGCTCAGACCCTATCTGAGTAGAATACTTCAAGAATACAGTTAGTCGTGTAGATGGCAGTCCTTCAGAAAAAAGGACTGTATTTTCCCCAGTTGGCCAATGTCATGGGGCCTCCATCGCAGCTGGCCATAGTAAATAGTAATTGTAGTAGTAGTAATAATAATAATAATACCTCCAGTTGCCATTAGGATATTCACCTAATCTAATTTCCTTCATTTATTTTGTTTTTAGCCTAACTCACCATGATGTTTATGGATTTAAGGATTAATTGTCAAAGTTTGTAGGTTCCTAAACAACAGTTCAGTGCAGAGGTCTCACTTGAGTTCGCTGGGAGCTGGGTTCCTAATTGTCCGTATGGCCTTCAAAGACCATGATACTTCTTGACTGCTCTGTGCAAGTAGTGACTGCACCATGCGAACGTTTATTATAAGACACTATTTCATGCTCTCTTTGGAACTGAAAGGGAAGAAATTAAGGTGCAGGATATATACTTTGAGCAAGTAGGATACTCCTAGGGGACTGCATTCTTGTGTCACAAGAAGCGTTCTCAGCATGTGGCACAGTCAGCAGGGGCAAGACAGAGGGTGGAAATCTTTGCCTCTCTACCAGGTAACAAGACAAACAGTCTTTTGGTAGCTGGTGCTTAATTACTCCAACAAATATACTTGTTGCCAGTGGTGCTATAAAAATCATACAGTACCTGGGGACTGCTGAAATAGAAATCCTGAGGCTCAGCTTATTCCTGATAGGATTTTGCCCACAAGTGGGTAATGGAAGGAAGATATTCATCCTTTTTTACTGTTGTAGTAGTTCAGAGAGAACAAAAGGCTGACTGTTTATTCAAAATGCTGGAAAAAGAGTTATGATCGCTGTTGGGGAGGATAAGCTCTTCTATGTCTCAATGACTTCCAAATCTGATTGGTGGGAATTTAGTGATGTGGCTTATGGCGCACAGGAAAAAATATAATCATAACAATTGTGATAGTAATAGAACTGATCCTAAGATGTAGACAGCGGGAGTGCAAGCAGATTTTAAACCACTTCTGTTGATTTATATGCTGCAATGCAGTTGTATAAAGAGTGCAGAGCAGATGGGCCAGTGGCCTGAAACAAGTGTGCATTTGCTCAACTGCTTCATGAAAAATGGCACTTGAGTTAAGCCTTCGTGTAACCCATTTGAACGAATGCAAGTAGCAAAGGCAGGACTGTGGCATCTAGTGAACTTGCCAGAAGGAACGTAGGAAACACTATTTATTTTCTCCTCAGGCAGAGAAGCCGTGGTTTCTTTCCTCTGACTGGCTTTCTGTGCTGCCAACTGAAGCCCATTGATTTCAGCATCTTGGATCTGAAGATTTTCTGTTGTATGTGTAATCTCATGTTAGGAAAAAAAAAAAAAAAGCAGGGTGATTCCTCTGTATTGTGGTGGGCACCACATACAATACACAGGCTTAGGGTAGAAAGCTGATAAAAAATGTGATACTCAATTGCCTGGAGATCTCTGCCCTGATTATCAGGGAAAGCTACTATCTGAAAAGTACTCTTAGCATATTCCTGCTGTAGGTACCTTCCTGTAGGCAAGAGACAGCATGTGGTACCAGCATTCTAGCCATTAATGCAGATCTGATGAGGATTTTTGTGATGGTTTGTGATGGGAAAATCCTCCCTGACACAAGTTCCTTCCTATGACATTTCCAACAGAAAAAGACCATCACTCAGCCCTTATGGTACTTCCTGGTTGCATTACTTTGTTCTGAGGAGACCATGTACTGGCATACCTGAACTGTCTAAGATACTAAAGATGAAAAACCAAAGAGCAGCTGCTCTAGAACAGTTTTGAATAAGCAGCTGTGAATAAAATCATAGAATCATAGAATGTGTTGGGTTGGAAGGGACCTTTAAAGTTCATCTAGTCCAACCCCCCTGCAGTAAGCATGGACATCTTTAGATGACCAATGAACCAACCAACACCAAAATCCATGTAATCTCTAAGTATTTGAAGACTGTGGTGGGCTGGCCCAAGCTGGCAGACAAACCCCCATCCAGCGACTCGCTCCTCCCCACACCCAGCAGGACAAGGGGGTAAAAATAGGAGCGAGAAAGCTTGTAGGTCAAGATAAAGACAGGGAGATCACTTACCCATTACTGTTGTGGGCAAAACAGACTCAGCTTGGGGAATTTAACTTAATTCATTGATGATTAAAATAAATATTTAATTACTGATTCAGGTAGCAGGAAATAAAAAGACAAACATTAAAACACATAGGGAAAACACCTTTCCTCTGCCCTTTCCCAGGCTCAATTTCACTCCAGGCTCCTCTCCTTCCCCCTTCTTACTACTGCAGATTACACTCAGTCCTTTCAGCCAGGTCACAAGCCGTGAAAGGGGGAGTGTTGGATACAATCAGCAGATAGCAATTTCTCTCCACTGTTTCTTTCTTCTCACATTTTTCCTCTGCTTCCAGTGTGGGCTATCCACAGGATGCAGTTCCTTCAGGAATATCCGTCTGTACAGGTTGTCCATGGGCAATACCAGCTCCTCCATGGAGCACCTTCTCCTCTGACCTTGGTGTTCCTTCTGCTGTTTCTCACTCTTTTTTCCCTCCTCCTCTGCCTGTCTGGAATTTTGTGCCCTTTCTTAAATAGGTTTTCACAGAGGTGCCACCCGCTTCACTGATGGGCTCAGCTGTGTCCTGTGATGGGTCCATTGGGTCTGGTAGAAATGGCTGTGCCCAGCACGGGGTATCTACGGGTCTCTTCTCAAAGAAGCCACCCCTGTAGCTATCCTGCTGCTGGCACCTGGCCACCTATAATGATTACATAGGCAAAAGCAAAGAGAAAAATCAACAGGGCCTCAAAGTCTAGTGCCCGGATAGATATTGGTCAGGCCTCATTGTGATAGCAGGTTCACTACTGAAAAGTCACCTTGACATCACTTGAACTTCTCACGGTAGTAAACAGCAGGTACGGTTCTGTTTGTAGCGTTGGGCCCCAGGTTATTCTAATGTGCGCGTCCTCTTAGCCAAGAGAAAGACAACAAAATGCTAAAACTGAAAAATCTTAAGTGTAGATCATACTGTTAATCCTTGTTTTATGTTCTCTCTTTGCCATAAAAACTTCTAATGTCCATCTGTTCTGTTGCCCCAAGACAGAATTTATTCATGATATAAAAAATGTACATTCAACTATGGGTAGTGCAGGAAGCTCCATCCTCAAGGTGGCTTTTAACTAGAGAGGCTGCCTTTGGCCTTTCATTCTTCAGGATTTGTTGGAAAAGTGCATGGGGAGAAGGGAAAGATCAGTTGTGATGTATCAGGCTACTTTGCCAGAGTGTTTGGCAGAATATTTAGCTAAGAAACATTCACCATCTGTTTAGCTTTGGAAGGAAGGTGGAGAAAAGTAACCTCTTGAAGTTTTTGCCCTTGTAAATATTTTAAAGTGCCCTTCAAACAGTCTTCACCCAACCATATACTAAGTGTCTAGCTGATACCAGCTACCATGTAGCATCAAGGAAAAGGACAGGGATGGTAAGCACTTTGTGTCCTCTGAGCTCTTGTAGTAGTTTGGATGCTCTGTTATGCTTACCATATATACCCTTCCCAAGTGACATTCTCCAAAGTGTTTGATGCCTTTGTTTCACCAATGTGAACCACTTTGCTAAATGGGCTTCTTTTGGGTTCCAGTTGTCTATAAGAGAACTTTCTTTTGCAGTTATGAACAATCTCTTCTAAGGGATTCAGTGTCTCTGAGTTTTGACTCTTGTTCTTTTACCAAATTTTTCTCCAATTCCAGTTCTGTATGTCGGGCTAAAATGCAGAACTTTTCTAATACCTTTCACAGTTACTTTTGTCTACATGAGTTAACTGAGTATCCCAGATACAGCTGTTGCTAAAAATATAGCTAAATTCCAATTTTCTTCTTTTAGGTGGTTTCCCCTTGATTACAGATAGAAATAAAATGCAGTTTACACCTTTTGGAGATGTATTTAATTGGTGGAATTTTAAACTGACCCATCTGTCGTCTTCCATTTTACGGCTATTACTATGTGGTGCTCAGCAGTCAATCAGCTGTCAGCAAGAGAACTGCTTCAGTTTCTCTTTTTTTGCTTAGAACTATGCAAAGCAACAAGAGCTTCTCAGTGTCAAACTTAGGCAGCTTGAGAATTCATCTCAGCTATATTTACTCACAGATTAGGTAGTAGTAGTGGCATTGTGCAGAAGGCGATTCATTAGAAGTCTTTTTAATGATAGGAGAAATCACTCATTAGAAGCACTCATTTCTCTTCTATGAATGACAAATGGATTTCTAAAAGTACCATCAGTTACAGGCTCAGCTCTTCAATACCTGAAGTTGGGTGAAATGAATCCCACATTTAGGAAATTTCTCTTTTCTCACCTTTGAGAAGTTAAATCCGAAAGTGCACAAGCTACAATTGCACAGCAGGTTGGTAGCAGAATGTGAAGGGAGAAACACTGGAGGCAGAATGATGGGGAGGCAGAATGGGGTAATGAAATGAGAAGCCATAATGGGAGCACAGGAAGAAAACAAGCAAACCAAAACTGAAGGTGATTTTGTGCTATATTTAGGAAAATAGAAAAAAGGGAAAAATTACAAGAACAGAATTGAATAGTTCATTTGTTCTAGAAACTCCTGATCTGCAATAATTACTTCCAAACTATAGCACTGGAGGAAAACAAAATTAAAAACTATAGAGCCTTAGAAACCTGTGTCTTAATCCTGAACTTTCAAAGTGGCTGCTTGTCATCGTTTAACCCCAGACAGCAATGGGGACAATGCAGCCGCTCGCTCAGTCCCCCCACAGCGGGACCGGGGAGAGAAATCAGAAGATTAAAAGTGAGAAAACATGTTGGTTGAGATAAAGACAGTTTAATAAGCAAAGCAAAAGCCACAGATGCAAGCAGAGCAAAACAAGGAGTTCATTCACTGCTTCCCATTGGCAGGCAGGTGTTCAGCCTTCCCCAAGAAAGCAGGGCTCCATCACGCATAATGGTTACTTGGGAAGACAAAACATCATAAGTCTGAACATCCTCCCTCCCTTCTTCTTCCCTGAGCTTTATATACTGAGCATGACCTCACATGGTATGGAATATCCCTTTGGTCAGTTGGGGACAGCTGTCCTGGCCGTGTCTCCTCCCAACTTTTTGTGTACTCCCAGCCTACTTGCCGGAGGGGTGGTGTGAGGAGCAGAAAAGACCTTGACTGCCTAGCAACAACCAAAAACATCAGCGTGCTAGTGACACCGCTCTCATCCCAAACACAAAACACAGCACTATACCAGCTGCCAGCAAGAAAGCCAACTCTGTCCCAGCTGAAACTATGACACTAATTTACAGGAACTTGTTGTTCCATATTAGTCAACCTAATGAGATTGCACCAAGTGTAACTTGAAGTAGAATTTGGTTTATTATTTCCCTAGTTATTGGCTAAGAAAATTGAATGTGGGGAAAGAATCCCATCTATCATTATTCTTGTGACTTATATCGCAAATTGCCAATTAAAAGAGAGGCAGGGGAGCAAAACATGTTTCCTTTCATTCCCAAACATGTCCATTCCACTTATGCTCAGAGACACAAATTAAACAATACAAGAAAGAATAGAAGGCAATTTCTTTTTCTTGGTGACACTGCATAGAATTTAAATCAATATGGATTTTGGTTTTTACTAATCTTCTACTTCTGTCACAGGCTATAGCTAGTGTGCATACATGCAGCATGGCTTAAAAGTGGCTGGCTTGGTACAGACAGCTGTGGAGTTGTGGCAGCATGACGTTCCACGCAGCCTAACCACGTGAGTATTTGCTCATCTTCTCTGATGACTTTTGCAGTCTGTGAGCTTTGTGCTGCTGCTATTGCACTGCTAATGATCCTCCAAGCAAAAACTAATTCATGTGTGAGATGAGGTCGCAGCAATGACAAGTTGCTGCCGACATCCACTAGGGGAAGGCAAAAAAAGGATCTGTTTAAAAGAGCAGTGGAGAAACAAATGATGATTTCACTTCAAAGCCTCCCTTGTAAAGCTCAGTAACACTATTGCTTCCAAGATGAAGCGTATTTTTTAATCAGCTAGTATCCAGACTGATTGTATATTTACCTCCTTACCCCTCACAGTCATGAACATATTTTTTCCTCCTATATCTCTCTGTGAGTTACCTTAGTACTAGCATTCCTGTACTAAATATGGGGAAAATGGAGCAGAGAGACACTGTTTCCAAGGCCACGTGAGGAAGAGGAATACGTGATTTAATTCAACTTTCCCAGAGTGTGACCCAGGACAGAAAACCACAGTCATGTGTCATTTGTTAGAAATGTGAAAGGCAGCATGGAGTTTCTCAACAAGAATGTAAGACAGAAAACATTTCTTTTATCACCTGGAGTCATGGAGAGAGCTAACTTGAGTATCTTCATCTTGAACAGTATAAAAATAAACCTTAGTGACTCCAATCACAGTTTTTCCTCATTAAAAGAGTAGCCTGTGTTAAGAGTCTTGTATCTGGACATAATTTTCCCTTTATAGTGAGAAGCCATTTTTAATTTCCTTTTTTTGTGTGACCCACTATTGTGGTTTAAACAAGCCAATAGCTGTTTAACCAGGGTTCTCCCTCTCTTTCCAGACAGATGATAGAACCCTGGTCCCACAGGTCCACAGACATCCCCTGTCCCAGGGGACCTATTCTGGTTGATAATGGCATATCATATTTTATCATAGAGCTCCCCTCTTGTCAAGACCTCTTGATAAGGTGTTTTCAGCCCTACAGTGGCAGGGGAAGTAGTAGATAAGGTGTCTGTCATCCTTGTGTTCTCTCAGGACTCTCCTGTTTGCCAAGCAGCCAGTTTACAGCTGCAACATTAACACTGAAAATATGAAAGTCCCTTTTTCATACATACCAGAAGACATACAGTTTGAAGTCTATCAGGTTCAGCCATGGTTTACACCTGGCATACTTAGCCCTCTACCCCACCACAAAAATTTTTTCTTCCTCAAGTGCCTGCAGAAGAGATCAGCAAAATGGGATCTGTACCTGTCAGTTCTTTCTTTCTACCCAGACTTGAGTGACATCAAAACCTGACCAATATTTAATGTTATACTGTGTCTGCACTGATAGTCTTTAAAAGCTGTATTTTGGATTTTGGTCCACTACCTTAAGGGCTACAATCCTGTATCTGTTCCATTCACAGGTAAGAATGCGTTTTCTAATTTCTAATCAAGCCTCTCCCCAACAAAAATAATATATCTGTATATATGATTATCCAGAGAGAGATGAGCCTTGCAGCTGAAAAGGCACAAGAGGATTGCTTATACCCTTGAGGTTGTGAAATAAATTATGTTCAGTGGAATGGTTTTTCATACCTCTGTTGCAGAGAGTAATACAGTGCAGCAGGAATTTGTTTAAAGTTGTGCTTTCTTGCTCAGCAAAACCATTCTGTTTGCCGGAGTGCTGTTATCTTTGTAGAAGAGATAGGGGCAGGAGAGCCTTACTTTTCAGAAACAGTGTGACTGTGGTAGTTAATAATCCCTTTCCTGTATAGATTATTACAAGTTATATGAGCTCCGTACATCCTGGTGGGCTGCCTTTCTAAACAAATTTTACTGGTTCATGACATGAAAACAGGAAGGTTTGATTTTACATGTGTGTGGCACTGACTTCATTAGGTTTCTGTAGGTCTGTATATTGCATCAAGAAAAAGCACGACGACCTCACCAAGCCTCACGAATGGGATTGTCTGTGTAGTCATCGTCTTGTATTTCCAAGTTCCTGTCCAGAAAACATATGACTTGTGAGCTGCTGACAGATTAATTTACCATGTAGCACCATTCTCTTCCTATTTACTAATTACACACAGTCAGTTATTTTTCCAGTGTGTTCTTCACGGAGCATTGGCACCCTGGAACCTTTATGAGGGAAGTAATTCTTGTTTCTTGAATTATCCTCAGGGAATTTACATGCCAGTATAATGAGAAGGAATAGCAAGCTGTTGTTCATTGACAGAGATATTTTAGGTCTTTCATGGAGAAACAAACAGTTCTGAAAGCAGATAACCTTTTCATCTTTTGTTCAAGTTTCAATAGGTAAGCAAGGAAAAACAAATTATGAGTAGATGTAAGGCTACAGATTGGCAGGTCAAAAAGAGCATCCAAGAGCCCAGTGGGAAATTTGGATCACTTATAAGAAGGTCAAGGCAGGTGTATGTCTCTGTGTGTGTGAGGAATTGAGTGGAACGGTTTTGCAGAAGTTTGGCACTCGGGATCGACTTTCATATTAGGACAACAGGATTAAGCGACATTTTTGCTCAGCACTTGAGTCATGGTAGCTTTTTATGACCGTGGGGCATTGTGGAGTATGCCATAGCTCAGTATTCATAATGGGTTAGTGTTCCAGCTGGAAACAGTTATGAATATGAGGTGCGTCATGGCATTCCTTTGAGTGCAAAGCTACGTTAAGCTATTGAATTAAATGCAATGGCATATAGTAGGAGGGTGTTCTGTAGAATAGCTGGAAAAACTATCTTTAAGGAATGAGTATTGCCATCGTATCACTTTAAGGAACTCATAACCCAGACGTTTCCACGAAAATACACCTAGATCTAAAAGGATTCCCATGCATCTGCAGACAGCTTCATAGAGGCACATTCTACCTCATGCTTCAAAGCCGTAAGTCTGAAGCAAAGCAGGACAATAACATATGAATAATGCTCACAATGCAGCTAGCCAGTCTGTATGTCTGTGAATGAAGTTGGTTTTGAAGTATAACTGTCAAGTCTGGTATTTTCTACAACAGTCTAATTCCCTTAAAACTCTTTTTCAAATTATGAGGAAGGGAGAAACCTTTTTAAAAGCACTGATGTCTGCTTACTTTAATATGATCCAAAAATCTCTAGTTCCCGAATGTTCAGTTTATTTTTTGTGTGATTAATCTTTGGCAGCACTTCTTGGAGTGAGCATTGGAATAGCTGTGTAACATATGCAAGTTTATTTTATTTCATTTCCAATTTTTGACATACGTGTTCGTATTTAGTTATGTTAGTTATGAGTTAGTATCTACTTCCTCTGATGACAGGGAGTGTATCGAATCACTTTAAATTAGCTCAGCCTCTTAGAGTTCAGTGCCACTTTATTCTTGATGAGAGTCTGCCCATGAATTTTAGTACTATTCTCCCCAATGTTAATCCATGCAATCTCATCTAATCCAGATCCCTATTAGATTAGATGTCCTGGTTTCAGCTGGGAAAGAGTTAACTTTCTTTCTAGCGATTGCTGTGAAAGGAATGTCAACAATGCATATTGTTTTAGTTGTTGCTAAGCGATGTTTATGCTGTTCAAAGGCTCTTTTCAGTTTCCCATAGAAGCTGAGAGGGAGCATAGACAGAATAATGGAATGGCCAAGGCATAGTCGGTTCCATAGACATCATGCTCTGTATATAAATGAGGGTTGGCCAGGGCGGGGCGGGGGGCAGGAATCCTCCATCACTGCTCCGGAGGGTACCGATTCACCAGGTGGTGAGAGTGACTTGTGTCATCAATATTATTGTTATTTCCCTTTTCTGTTATTCTTCTATTAAACTGTCTTTATCTCAACCCATTCTCCTGAGAATGAAATCCTCTGCAGGGAAAATAGACATAAAGAAGGAAGCTGGGGCAGCAGCAGATTTGGAGTGGGTTTTGTTTTGTTATTTTTTTCTTCCCGAGAACAACTTTGTTTTTTTACTTTAAAAGTAAATGGAAGGATTCTGTCCAGTTGAGAGTGTGTTAATTATCTTTCTCCATTAAATATTCCTTCCAAAACAACGCCTTTATTTTTTAGGATGACATACACTGAGTATCAAACATTCCATGTAATGTCCATCTGCTGTGGAATCAGTGATATGTTCTCGACTATATCCAGTTAGTATCTAATATTTGCTTACAGATATTGCATTGATAGCTTTGTGAGTTGTTTAATAGTTTCTATACATAAGCATGGGCATAGTTTACTTATGGGCAGTGGCCAATTTCTAAATCAGTACATTGTCAATGGCGGGGAATTTACTGTTTTCTGCGGGTGAAGGATGTTATTAATCGGGTAGACAGTGTAAGGTGTTTTTCTTCAGCTGTAAGACATACTTTGGGCAGTCTGAATTCTCTCTGAACAAGCTTTGCCTCTATTTCCTGCACTGAATTTTTTTTCTGTAAATTGAATAACCTATGTAGGGTCATGAAATCTGCTAATGCCATTTTTCAATATATGCTGCTACAGCAATGGCTACTATCTGTGATCTGTAGCCTCTGGAGGCTTGTGGGCAACTTCTAAATTGCGACTATGGTTTGTTTAAATTGTGGACTAATCCATACCGACTTCAAGAACTTTTTCTGAGGTGACATAGCCAATTTAGAGACCATCATTGTGTACGTATCACTGAGGTTTCTTTTTAAATGATTTTAATTTGCTGAGGGATCACCAGCCACTCAGTATCATGAGCTACTCTTCTGCAGTCAGTTTCACTATCCTGGATAATTTTGTCTCACTAGGAAATGATCCTATCTCACTATTTGTTTCAGGACTGCTTAATAATAGGTTGAACATCAGAGATGAGAGCTTGGGTGCCATTGATGACCTCCTTCATTTTGAAAATTGATCGTGTATTTTTATCGTTACTCAAAGGTTATGATTATTGTTTAATAAACTCTTAATGTAGGGAGGACTATCTTACTTATCCCATGCAAACATAGTGTCTTTAAGAGCACTCAGTGAAGGACCTTCTCAAAGCATTACAGAATTGCTTATAAACCACACCAACCCAACCATCTTTATTTGGACACATGTTGACTCCTTCATAGAACTCTAGCTATTTCTGATATAAAGCTACATTCCATAAAGGATTTTGCTTTTCCCCAATGTATCACCCTTGTGTCTACTGAACTTATTCTTCATTATCATTTCCATCAACTTGCCTAATGCAAGTTGCATCCAAGATTTCCTGGATGGACTGGTTTCCCAGAGCATACGCCCAGCTCTTCTTCAAGATGGTTGTTCATCTGTGAACGGCTCCTTCCCTTTCAGTTAATTAAACTGGTTCATGGTTAACAAAGTGTGGTTAATCTTATCCACAAATCAGTTTATCTTACTATTGAGCAGTGTACAGGGAAACAAGAGCTCGGCAGGCTGATTAGCATTAGAGGAGGAACTTATAATATATTCTGGTTCAGTTCTATAGTCCTGTCATATTTCCCCTTGGAATAAATCAGAAGTGTATGCAGCCACTTTTGCCCAGATGCTGCCCTTTGTTATTAATTTATTTTGCAATCTGTTTTTCATTATTTTGGCAGCGATAACACACTATTCTCAGCTGCCTATTTAGGAATCCTTCATGCAAACTCTAACAAGTCTCTGGTGCATTTTTCTTTTTCCCTGCCTCCTTATTGATCCCTCAGGTCTTCCACTGTTTCAGTGGCTCATACTTTTGTGTGTCTGTATTCCCAGAAATGGAAAAATGCATGTAATGCCTGAGAATACAAGTATCCCTTTTGCTCTCTTCTCTGCTTTTGTTTGTTTAGACCAAGGAACAGCTTGGAAATGAATACATTTGAGAGTCCCTACCAGTCTCTAAGACTCAAACCTGACTACTAAAATGGGCCCTAAGCAAAAATTCAGGCTAGAACTTCAAAGTTGATTTGTCATTGGGCCAAAATACAGCTGCAACCTAAACCTCACACAGATATGAGGAAGTTAAGGAAGAGATTTTCATGTCAAGGGTTTATACCTGCAGGTTCAAAGCAAGGTGCAAGTGTGTTACTGTGCTCTTTCAAATGGCTAGTGTTTCATCTCACGGTCATTATTTTCCTCCCATATTCCCTTATACCTGAGTAAGTTTAGTTGAGTTGTTCTTCTCATGGCAAATCTACTAGTTGTGAGTCAGAAGTAGCCAACTTTTTCCTTGATATTGTGTGCCAACTGGTGAGTGCGAGGAATTCAGGGTCATTGCTGCCTGCTTCAACGCACTACCGTTACCCTATGTCTAAATGAGTTAGCAAATGGCTAACTGAAACATCTTTGAGCATCTGATTGAAATCATCACCCTGCATATGCAAGAAACTCTCTGCAGTAACCCCAGTCATTTATTTGCAGAAGTTATTAATTCCAAAGTAGACTGCCATTGCTTTCAGTGGTTTGAGCTCATCTGGTAATTTTGCGCAGAGGCAAGAAGCTGTGCGTGTTCTGTCATTCCAGCTGAGCCATGGGAGTGAAAACACTCAGCTGGGAAAGCTGAGTGGGGCTGAGCACATGCCAAAGGTACTAAAGGCATCAGCTGGATCTAGGAGATGTCTAGCTCTACCCTCAGCTACACACTGTTCAAAGCTGAGGGCTCGTCTCGGCTCTCACTTGCATCCGTGTGAACTGGCAGAGCTTTCACTAAAGACAGTGCAAAACTGGGGCAGCCATAAAAGAGGCAGGCCCTGAGGAAGTGTGCACTGTACACAGCAGCCACCAAGGAGAGCCAGTCCTCTCCAGTCTGTTTCAGCCCAACAACAGCAAACTTAACAGGCAGAAAAAGTCTGCATAAAATGTTAGCAGGAAAAATAACTATTATTGTAAAGTCTAGAGTTTTTACGTTGCTTGCACAGGTGCAAACCCCCATTTTTCCCTATGCATTAGTGCTATTTTATGTATGTAATAATACCGCTTTCATGACAGCAGTTCATCTATTTTATGCAATAAACTGCCCTCCTAATGTGATGCAATCACAACTGATTACTTTTCCACGGGATACAATCAATATTTGCACGTCAGTACTGCTAAATCATTCCTCCCACAAATGGTAATCGTGAAGCAGATCATAAAACGGAGAATCCTTCCTCAAGAGAAAATAAAGCTTTGTGAAAAACAGAACATTTTCTTCTAGTCTGTAGAGAATGATAATCGTGAGGTGAAAATAGACTGCAGGCTGGGCCACTTTAGGGTTTAGATACAACATATTCCTCAAGAATCGATGCGTTTCAAGTAACATCCTGATTCCGGAAGGCAAGACATGGTAAACTATTTAAAACAGGCCAGCACCTTTGAAGATCATGTATCACTTTTGAAAACTTATGGCCTTGTTTTTAAACTTTGGAAAAAAAAAACCAATAACAGAGGAATCTGCAGACTTGTTTCCCAGAAAGATTGCTCAAAGACTAATGCACACAAGACATCACTATTCACTGGACAGCCTTTTGCCAGAAGCACCTAAAAGATTCTAGATCTCTAAGAAGTGATGATTCTGCCTACTGTGCTCCGGTGAGCTTCCCCTCAAGCCTCTCCTGCACCCCTGCAAGTGCATCTATACACAGAACATCAGACACAAAGAAAATCTCTTTTCGGACATTTATCTTCTCAGGAAACAACTAGATGTACACTGCAGAGAGGAGGCCTTAGACACACTGATTTTTAGTAGTCTTCAAAGAAAATGAAAGTACGTAATACAGCTCGTGATAGGTGTAGTACAGATATCATTGCCCAGTGTTTGAGAGACTGAAACCTGCTTCGGTATGGGCAGTCACGTTGCATTTTGTACCTTCTGTCTCATGGAGAATGAGGCCTTATTCTGTAGCAGCTAAGAGAGATTCTCCTCTAGGTTCAGGGAACAAAAGCCATGTTCATTTGACTAGTACCCTGAGCTTTGTTACCAGTGAAAAACTAAATGGAATCAATAAAGCTTCCTTAGTTCGTTCTAATGTTATAAAGGGCTATAGGAAGATTATAAGGCATTACTACATACAGCACAGTTTATTGTAAAATGCATCATCTCTCCATTTCCCTTTTGAAAAAGAGATGCACTAAATTGTTTCATAATAGCATATCTTAATCCTGCAGTGGGTATAATCAATCAGAAAGTATACAGAAAACAAATTTGTGCCAGCCTATTTAAAAAATGTACCAGGGACAATATTGAAAAAAGTATTTAATTGAATCCTGAACTTCCCGTATCAATAGTGATAGCTACAATGCAGTACCATTGATCAACCTGTAATCCAGAATGAGGAAGAAATTACTACATTTACATCTCTTCCCGGCCCATTAATTTCACAAACTATCATCAACTGTTTATGACAGCCTAATGTCAACGTGCAACTTGAGCAAGACAACAAAGCAAATGGTCAAATATCAATGAAGATTAGGGCAAGGACATGCACTGCTTAGTGTTTACAAACATCTCATCAAGACATGTTTAAAAAAACCACATTATCAAAGAACACACCGATACAGATGTAGGCAGCATCGTGGCTCTTGATGTCAATGATCCCTTCACAATTTAAAACCTCAACTTTAAACACCTCATTAAAAACAAACAGTGTCATTCAGGGGAGTTGAAGAGGATTGAGCCAAGCTGCCCAAAGCCATTAAGCAATAAACGCTGGCATATATTGTCTTTCATTTTCAGATGCTATGATCTACATACTAAATCTTTTTGTTTTGGCATTAGCTTTCATATCTTCAAATCCACCTGTGTAAAAGGGGACTGGATTTTCTATGGATTTTCTAGTCTTCTATTTGGTCCTGACTATCTTAGATCAGCTGTTTAGAGATAAGCCAGAAAAAAAATTGACTTCTCCGTGGAACAAATCTATGGGTGTGTGGTCATAATGACCTGCTATAAAGCTAGGCACTGACCTTGCTAGAGTGTGTCTGTATGTGTGTTGGTGTGCAAGTGTGCACAAGATGGCATTGTTATACAGAGCTTACTGTAAAATTGAGGCCTAAGGTCCAAGTTCTCCTCTCTGATGCATCATACATTTGTACTCCATTAATGAGCATGTGTAGGCATAAATAACGATAGAAGTCAGGGTAATATTATTATATTTAAAATGAAAAATGTTAAAACGAGGGATGGTAGTCCTTTCAGTAGAGAAAAATATTGGAGAAATCTAAAGCACACACAGTATCAACCTATCCCCAAAGCAGAAAGTTTCTTAACAAATTCTGTAGCGGTTCTTTCTGATCTTTGTTACTCAGGGTCCTCTAAATACTTTGTAGAAGTGGTGTGGGTTTCTTTACGTTTCCTATGTGTAACTTACTTTAATAAACCTGGGAGAGTTGGCTTTTCTTTTCTCTTCACAGCTTACCTTTGGTAATCTTTGTCTGCCATATCTGTAATTCTCTATTTTTTGACTGACTCTTTTTTGGGAGTGGGTAATCAAAACTTAATATTGTATTAAAATACGGGGACAACACAGATTTACACTATGGTATGTAATGCTGTTTTCTTTTTGGTTCCTTTCTAATAACTCCTCATATTCTACTTGCTTTTTGAACACGAAAGAGAGTGTTTAAGCAGATTAGTGTTTTTCACCATTTCTTCAACAGAGGTAGAGCTCAGCCAGTGGAATTTTAAAAGCATTAAATCTAAAACAAATCAGAGAAAGAAGTTTTTAATATATCGAGTAGTTACCCTGTGTAACTCGATGTTCCAAGATGTCAGAGAAGCTATAAATACAAACAGATTCTCATAGAGATCAAAACTATGGTGATTATTGAAGAATATAGGATGAAAATTTGCCTCAGAAAGTTCCTGAATTTCTGATTGCTGAGAACTGGCAGGATGTTACAGGTGAAAGACTTGTACTTATTCCCAAGCAGCTGCTACCAGCCACGATCAGAGAAAGGATATGGAACTCACCAGATCTGTCTCCCAATCTAGTGTACCTGTTCTTATAGACAGCACATTATGCAATTTTCAAGGGCTGGGATTTTTTTGTTGTTGTTGTTTTTTGATTTTTGTTTTTTTTTTTTTTTGGATTGGGGATTGGGAGTTTCTCTCTCAAAAATTGGGAATTTGAGAGAATTAAAACAAACGGTTCAAGGCGATGAAAATGGGAAGACAATGTCCTTAACCATGCAACATGGTATAAAACTTCTGGGATGTGTTAAACAATTTGCATAAATACAATAACAACATATTAAAATGTACGCAGGTAATTGCAAGCCAAGACCTAAAATTTTGCTCCATTGGTTTGGATAGACTTTGCAACAACAAAAGAACAGAACCTGCATTTGCTTACAGGTAAAAGGCTATGGGCTGTTCCCAAGGGAGAAAGCACTGGCACTGCGACCTTTTCTTCTGTTCATGAGGGAGGGAGAAGCTGCAGTCCTGACTGAATAATTGATGGCCTTGTCCACAGTGTGCCTAAGCTAACTGAGGACAGAATCAACGCCTTACTTTCTTTCAGCAAGCCCCACCACCTGTGGGCTCACCATACCTCACCTGTAAGTTATAGCAGTTGTCTCTGGTGGGAATCCAAATGGAAACATGGCAGTTGTGGCATAAAATACCCTCCAGGAGAGAGGAGTTCAGACTAGGACAAAGTACTTCTTTCTTCAAAGTTTAAGCTAGGATAAAATTTACTTCTTTGATTAGGTGATTGTTCAAAGTGCAAAAAGAGAAAAGAATATCTAGATAAGAAATAACTTTAATGTAAAAAAAAAAAAAAAAGGAAGGCCAAGCATGAATTTGTTACAATGAAATTTCCCCTAAAAAGGAAATTCCCCCAAAGGCACAGCACCCTATGACTTCTTAAGTTCTGCGGAATAAGATCCCTTCTATTTCTGCCATCCAGATTTCCTGGAATTAAGGGTTATCTTTGTGTCAGCAGGGGTTTCACTGGAGGTGAAGTGATGTAAAAGAGCAAAGTGTGAATGCTGATAAGCGTTTTCCATTTCATTCCCTTTCAGTAGAAAACCACCTGTGAAATCTGGAGGTCAAGTCAAAATAACAAGAGGTTCCTGAAAGAAGCACTGGGGATATTTGCAGCAAACCCTACCAATCTGTTCTCTAATCCAATTTATCATGGGGAAATAGTGTAGATAGTGGAGAAAGCGGTAAAATACAGTACAGACAGTTCAATAAATAGAGTTTGTACGGCAACTCACAGCCATTATACAGCTCTTAATTTTTAAAGCCTGCGTAACTTACAAAAAGATCCTTCCCAAGGCCAAGACTTTCTGTGGTCCAGAGGCTTATTTTGTGTGGAATGTGCGAACTAGAACCTACACCCATAAGGAGGTTGTTTTCCGAGGGTTCTCAGCAGAGTCAATGAGAGCTGAAATGAGCCATAAGCCACCAAACACGCACTGGAGTTTGACTTGTGTTAAGGCACTAGGGAAAACTCATCATCTTCCTCCAGCTGACAAAAGGTCCCTGCAGGCTGGAGTAGGGAATGAGGCGAGGGTGCTGGCAGGGGATGAGCAGGGAAACTGCAGGCAGCACAGGATCATTTCATCCTTGCAGTTTTACCCGCCGTGCTGTGTTCTTTTTGTCAACAGCATGAATTCCTGCCTAGAAAAACCCACCGGACTAACGCCTACACATGGTCACTCAGGTTTTTGGTGGGCTGGATCGCTTCCTGAGGTGACCATCTTGCTCACTGACTGTGGAGTGCCTATCAAGTTACTCATCTGTTGTCTCAGGTGCTTCAGTCACATGTTCCTCTGTAGATGAGATGAATCTAGCTGTACACAGCCGTGCTTTCAATATGCTTATAGATTAGAATGAACAATCAAAAATCTGTAGCAAAATAAATGGATTGTAGTAAAAGTACGCAGGCCTTGCAGAAATCTCATTGCAGTTTGTTTAGAAATTGCTTCTATTTCAAAGCATATTCTCAACTGATTCATTTTTATTATATGTTCCCACCTGCTTGGTTTGTTCAGCTTAAAATAAAATAAAAAAGGAGCAGAAAGAAATAACGTTAGCAACACTGTAGATATTTCTGTTGGGTAGGTCTAATAAGAATCATGTTTGCAGTTTTCCCCAAAGCCAAAGCAATCTGTTTGTCAGTGGTACTATCAGCAGTTAGGGAGAGTGATATCTCTGCCAAATGCCTGTGTTTTTTTAACATTTAAACTGACTTTGGATTTCAAAGAAATGAAGTTTGAACTGCATCTGCACCCAGGGTACGTACACATGTACTGGGCCTGGCACTCAATCTGTGTGGAATATCTGCACTTTCACAAGGATTTGGGCTTGGCCATGAATGTCACTTGCCAGGCACATGGGTGTAAATGAAAAAGAAAGGAGTTCTTTGCTCTATTTGCAGGGCCAGCACAAGATCTGCCACGCTAAAGCAATTTTTTTTTCTCAAGTTGGTTCTTTTTGTGGAAGTTTGGAAACCTGCAGTGTTTCAGCAGTGTCTGTTTCCTATCAAGAGGCTGCTAACAAACTACCCAAAGTAGGAACGGTTAGAATTCCTGAGGCGTTTCTGCTGTTCTGGACAGATGCTGAAGTGGGCCTAATCCCACGTGCATTGTTGGTACAAGCAGTCCCCTTGATGCAAAGAGCAGGGGTGAGCAGAGGTTGGAACCTGTGGTACGTGTATGAGGGAGACTTCAAGTCAGAGAAGGAAAGCAGAAATTTCAGGGGTATGAGAATTTATAAAAGCATATAGGGATGGCAAGAACACAGTCATGTGTCAAAGATTGTGGCTTAGTATACCCTACCTCTTCCCTGTCCCTGGGCTTGGTATCGTGCCTTCAAGGAATCTGCTTTAGTAAGGATTGAAACAAGGCTGTTGCCTGTTTGATGATAATGCATGGAAATTAACACCTTCTTAGCACCTACAGAATTTGCTGGAGTCAGACCATCTTTATAAACTTTTCTGTATTTTCTTAAAGAATTCTGGAGAGGAGCTGCCACAGCCCTGCTGAGTCCCAACGTCACATACAAATCCAGAATGAAAGTATTCTTGTGACATATTCTAGAGCTTTCCTCAATGGATTACTTTTCTCCCTTTTTCTATTCTTGCTTTTATATTTTTCTGGACTCTCAGGTTCAGATTTGAGGGACCATCTCTTTTCCCATCATATCTCACTTCCCTTGAAGAGTTCCTTTTGTCACTATTTATTCCAACCAGCAACAAAACCAGGTATCTGCTCCCATCTCATGGGTCACATTACCTGAGTGAGAACCTCTAAATCCTGCCTGTGGTCTCCATTGTGTAGACCAAGAAACATTCTCTGCTAGGGCCTCTGAAATTCCCTCACGTTGAAGCGGAAGCTCTGTCCTGAGAAATTCAAGCTTACAGAAGAATGTTAGTGTCTATCATGCCAGATAACAGGCTGGCTAGTGATCGAAGCTGGAGAGTTATTTAGGTTGTAGGCTCTTTCCTTGCCAATTTTGTTTTCTTTTTTCAGTTTGTTTGACAGAAGAGCAAACACATGGACTGCTTCTGATGACAGTCCAAAAATATGAGACAGGATACAGAGGGAGTTTTTGTTCTTCCAAAATGTCTGACAAAGGTGTAGGCAATCTCTCCAGCAAGATAATTTAATCACTAGTTGATTGCTGTTATTAATCTCCATTAACATCATCATTTTTTAACGGATCAATTGGTGATAAATCTCCACTGACTTCAACGACAGCAGAGTGCTTGTTCTCTTGAAAAGCTTGACTTAACCTAGGAGATTCAAAATGGTTAAATTAGTAGTCTGATGCTGTCTTTTCTGAAAAGCTAATTTCAGTAAGATTAAACTATTGCTCCAGAAGAAATCTCCATTATGACAGGACGTATCTTCACACACAGATATACATGTGTGTGCTCTACATTCCCAAGCTGTAATTGTGTACAAAACAGGAATGGCTCCAGTAAGACAGTGCAGTCCAGGCAGTAGACCTAGGGAGTAATGGTGCTGTGTCCTCATATGGAGAAGGCCACCAGAGAAGTAGGACAAGAAAAGCTACAGGAAGAGAAACACGGAGAAAAGAAAAGATGTGGTAGAAAACATCTCAGAGAAACTGCGAAGGCAGTAAGGAACAGCTAGTTCATATGAGGTCCCAAAGCTGGAGGCCAAGGCAGAAATTGCTGTGGATTCCCCTGTGGTTTTGGTTTGGTTTGTGGTTTTTTTTTCCTTCAGAGAAAAAAGGGCGAAAATCTTGTAAGTTTTAGATTAAAGAAAATTCCAAGATTCAACCTGTAGGTTCTGAGATGTACCCTAGAGAGAGAAATTTTCTTCACTGAAGTTGTCAGAGATCTCCGAAACTCATCCAGTTCAACACTCCTGCTCAAACCAGGGTCAACTAGAGCATGTTGCTCAGAGCCATAACCAGTCAGATTTTGAATATCTCAAACTATGGAGACTCTACAACTTCTATGGGCAACCTGTGACAGGGCTTGATGACTCTCACAGTAAAAAAGTTTTTTTCTGATGTTTAAGTTGAATTTCCTGTCCATTTCAATGAGATGGGAGCCTCACTGGACCGATTTGTTGCTAAAGTTAAACAGATTCCTGGCCAGTGAAAAAGACCAAGGTAAATAATACCTGCCTATCAAATGACAAACTCTGTCTGAGACAGTGCAAGAAAGGGAAAAGCCATTTTTCCTCAAGGGTGCATGCTCTCATGACAGGCTTGACAAATATAAATATTTTATAATAAATGAGCTGTCCCTTCTCATTCAATTGAATGCTATGTGGCACTTGTGAATTTAATAATTTTCACCTGGTGTTTAATGGTTTTCACCTTGCGGAAGATCTAATTTCGCTATGCTGTTGTTGAAATCATGGTGTAAACAAAGCAAATTAGTCACTGTACAATAACTGTTCTGCTCTAAGATGGACATGGATCTCTAAATGGCATGTGAATTGAAAGATTTACAGTCAGATTGGTTTTCAGTGGTTTGTAAATAACTAAGGTAGCATTAAGTCAGTTCTCTGAGCCTGTGGATGCTATCTTTGTGAATTAATTATCCTTACTACCAATTGATTAACATTTGATATCTCAGTGATCAGTTTCACTCAGCATCTTCCTAAGCAGGAGGTGAAAGGAGGAGATGAACACAGAACGAGATGAAAGTCTAGCTGTCATTTCTGGTAGCGGAAGTAAGGAAATATTTAAAATATAATTAGTAACTGATTTTTTTCTTTATTCATAATTTATTGCTTATGATTTGGGTTTGGGGTTTTTTTCCATTTGCTTCTCTGCCTTGTTAAATCTAATTTCTTAAGCTACAGTTCCGTGTTTTCTGTGGTCTGGAGCTGAGTTAATGCAATTGCAGTATTTTGACATTTTCTGATTTTATTTCTTTTCAGATTGGACAGAAAAAAAATGGGTAATACACTAGTAGTAAACACTAGCTTAAGATGGCCCAGCTGATCAAATATGTTTGTTAAACTACTGAGACTGAATTAACTGGAACCTATAGCAACTACCTTCTCTTAACAGGTGGAAAATACCACAATTTCAATCAGGGAAAAGAGCATCTATGGCTTTCCATGGAGTGATGAATCTGGGAATCTCCGGAGTATAAAAGTTGGTAGAAAACTTGTCCAAACTTCCTGTAGTCTTAGAAGTGGGACCTGACATGTGACTAGGGACCAAGTTCCAGCACTCACATGTCTTGACACCTTCTTGCAAACCTCACAAGAGTTCATCTTTTGTCTTAACTGATAATTAATTCAGCATTCATTTAAAATGCCTTAAAGATCTCTAAGCTCTGGGATGGTGGAGAAGAGCTAAAGAAATGTGGGTGGCATAAGGATATCCTGAAAGCTCAGGAGCACAATACAAATAGATTTCACAACAGCATGAACGAATATGTGCTGGTTTGGATTTCAGTTGTGTCATTATTTTGTCTCAGATTTGATACACAATTTTTTTTAATGACTGCATTGCCATAGCACTATCTCTTGCAATGTTTCTAGCATTTTTCCATACCAGAGGAGTCTGGCTTTGGGGTTGCATGCCATTCCCATTTTAGACTTACTGTGGACCTCAGTGGGCATTGAATCAAATCCTTTCCTTCCAAATCCAGAAAGGGGGTGGGGAGGCTTGTCAGGTGTGTAATAGCTAACCCCTAACTGATATCAATGGGAAGCGAATGCAGCCGTATCATGATTTGTATCAATAGACACACCATTGAAGGAAAAAGGACGTTTCTGTCTCAGTTTCATTTTCTGTCACTGGGCAATTCAGGGTGCAAGTTAATTTACTCAAACTATTTTTCTGGTTCTTTCAGTTCAGAGTTTGGGATCGACCTTGCCATGAATAATGGTGGAGTTGCATTGTCCCGTGGAAGCAGGAGTAGCTGTGCTGCCTCTGGTCTCCTGGGTACGCAGAGAAGGCAAACAGTGTTCCCTCGTTGTCCTGGCCTATGGCTGCAAGGCGGCAAAGGCAGAACTTTTCTTTCTTGAGATTCTCTTAAGGCACTCTTAAGAATGCCTTTCTTAAAGTGTTGTACAGAACTCATGCTTTTGCACACTGCTTAAAGGAAGAGAAGGCTGCACATGCCTAATTAGTGTGTACACATAAGACCTTACTGCATTTTTTTAATTTGTAATATCTTTGACCAACCCAGCTGCTACAAGTAAAATACGATAATTACATTTTACATTTCTGCCTCGAGGTCTTTTGCTAGGTAATTAAGCTAAATAACTCTGAGCTAGTGTAAAATCTACTCAATTCTGTTTGGTAATAGTAACAAGGGATTATATTCAATGAAAAGATAAGCAATCGTGGCTAGAAACGTATCTTGTGAATGGTCTGGCCCTTTTCTTTATACTGTTTATGCTGCCATCCTTAAAATGATTCCAGGTCAGTCCTGGAAATGTGGTATCTCTTAGTTTTAAATGCTTGCTAAGACAGTCATTCGTTTTCTTGTGCCTGTGGTACACCAGCTCCTCGTTTCACCTGTGAATCTGAGATTGCTCGCATTGCAAGTTGCTGTTTAAAGGTAAGTGAGTGCAGCAGGCGTTAGACCTAAATGACCAAACAGGAAACCAGGACAACTGATTTGCAACCCCTGACTGCTGTCAGTCACAGCATGCAGAAAGCTCTCAGCCATAGCACGCAGGAAACCACAAGACTGGCTGCATTGGGCGAAAGCAGGATATCTACACAAACACTTTGCTGGTGAGAAAAATGTAAGACAGAATGAAGGGAGGAGAACAAATCAAGCTATCATAAATCTGCACCCTTTGGTCATTTAAGGAGTTATTGTATGCCCTGTGCAACATCTTGCTGCACAGCATTGAGCAATCATTTGCCCTTTGAATGTATTGAGTAACTGTCCATGCTTTGTAATGCTATTAGGGTAATTGCCTGCCTGTGTAACAGTTTATTGAACATCTACCTAGTGATATTTTATTGACTGATTGCTTGATGGATGTATTGTTTTACTCAGTAGTTGGTTATTTTGCTTGATATTTTTTAGAACTATTTCTAGGTCTGAATGGGGCAAGCTTTTTCAGGAGTGGGCAGTCTCTCGAGCCAGATTTCTTCAGGTTTGCTCATTTGTTCTTCCAGAGACTTCTTTATCTCAAAGCAAACTTCATGGCCCTGCTTCTGACACCACTGCTATTGTATTTTTCTTTGACGTCTGAGTATTTTTCGTGATTCTTCCCCCATTCACATGAAAAGGCTGGGACTACTTCTTACAAAGTTACAAAGAAATTGCACTCATCAGGAAGCAGCTTCATTATTCTTCTTCTACACTGTTTTAGCACCTGGACTCTTGACTTTTCAGTCCAGTGCTTTATGGTGTAAAGCACTGACCACAGGTACAACTGATGTATTTTGTCAGAACTGAGGAAAATTCAGAGCTTTTTCCATCATGCTCCAGCTCTGGGGCAGGTAGCAGACCATGAAGCTTAGCAAGCGTTGCTGTTGCTGCTGCCGGGCTAGGGGCATCATTCATCACTTCCCGTTGATTTAAGGCAGGGAACATTTCAAAGGCAAAGTGTTATAGAGAATACATTTTTCAAGATTACCTTTTGAAGCACGGTCTTTTCTAAAATATGCCAACCATCAGCAATGCAGACCCATATTGCTAAGTCCTCCTTACTCTTCTTTTCTCATTCTTAGCATATCAGCCGGTGAACCTGATTCATCAATACGTCAAGCCTTACTCTGCAAGACTAGAATACAAAGGAATTATGCAAGGCTATTATTCAGGATTGTTAAAAACAGCTAGATACGATACAAGGCGACAGTGGACTGGCAATTTTGTATTTGGGATCAGCAGTTTAGATACAGGTTTTGCTTGTTCTCTGAGCACTGAACAAGAGACTTGGAGAAAAGGCAAGAGATGGATGACTCTTGGTCATCCAGTGAAGTCATATGTTGGATGTTTAGGAGGTCTGATATCCTCAGTGCTCTGAGTAAAACCCAACTTGGTATATTCATGTGTTATTTGCCTAGACAAATGCTCTCTTCAGTTTCACTTGTATGTATTCCTCTTTGTCGCTCCCTCTCTTTTCTGTTGCCTTTTGGTTGGATGTGGTGATTCAGTTAAGGGACAGCTCTGTTCGAGAGGTGAGAAATATACAGAGATGCTTATATATTTCTGGCAAAACAAGGGCTGTAATAAACAGCATCATGCTAAAGAGAAAATAGCTAATAATGTATTATGAGTGATGATGAAGATAAGCAGGCTGTCTGTTGTCTGAAAAGTTACGTGCAGAAGTGTCCTATGTTAAACCTATTGTAAAGTTGGAGCACATGCTATTCCAAACCTGAATGGCTATGTGGAGCAGAAAGAACAAAGTCTCTGCCTTGTTCAAGGTTGTTGGTTATCCACCACTCTTCAGGGAGAAGAGCTGATGCTGTTTCCTGTTCAGATGGTCTAAGCAGGACCAATTTCACCTACATAAGTCCTCTTAAGAGCTGTAGGTCCACTATTGCCATGGTAACACTGCAAATATTTTACTTGGCCCAAGGCTTGGTGGCCCATGATGATGAAAGAGAGCTAGGGCAAGCACTCAAGCTTGGCTGGACAGGGCTGTGCCTCTTCCCCTGCTTAAGGGCAGTCATAGCATGTATTGCTTTGTCTGTGTCCTACACTAAAGAGAATGGAGGTAACCATTAAAAATAATTAAATAAGATCCCTTTGTGGCAGAAAGTAGTCAGACTACCTGTTAAAAAAAACTATAGATACACACACCTGTAGCCAGGTAACCTAAAGGAAACTAATATACTGTCAACCAGATACATTGATCTATCCCAAGAATATCATAGCTAAAGGCAGGGGTCAGTTCTTTTGTGAACTGAAATGGTTTATTTTATCTCTACTGGAGTCAAGAAAACTATCAGGGATGGCATCAACCAAGTCCAAAAGTTGCTGAAGGCCTGAAGGCAGAGAAAGGAGATGAAGCACAGGTGATGTACATTTCCTGTGAGACAGTGCCAGACAATTCCATCTTTCTTTCTCACCTGGAAAAACCTCTCCAATTAATGTTTTAAAAGTCCCACTGAAAATCTACTGAATATTTTAGCAGATGAGGTGATTCTCTTTTATGTTTTCCTGGTAAATATTTTATTTTGCTCACATGGACTTTTCAAGTGAGAGAGGTTCCTATATTTCTTGCACCTGTCTTAGTGCTTGTATAAGCTGCCTCAGCTTTAGCTGTTTTGTCAGCAGTGTGAAGGAGAAAATTCTCCAGAGCTCCTCTTCACAGCACCATTGAAATGAGAGCTGGGAAACTCCACCAGATCTCTAAGGCTTGTTCCTCCAAACATCAGCTTTAGAAACATCTCTGCTCATGGGACTTCAGCCACCACCCATGGAACATTACTGCCAACATAACATAGTCCTTTATCCTGACCTTATCAGGAAGGGAAGGAATCAACAGAGTACCAGAAAGTCCCTCTGACAAAATCCCATCATATCTTTTCAGATGAAATCCAACTTGTTTCTCCCATAAAATTTCAATTAACTTCTGTAGATTCTATTTAATCTAAGATACTCAAACTGGATCTCCAGGGAGCAGATGTAGACACAGACTGAAGAGATTAATGCTGGTCATGTCTCCTGGTAATGTTTTCCTGTGCCTCCATGCCAGTTCTCACTTTGGGAGAGCTTTGATGCAGTTACTAGTCGCCATGTCAAGGTTTCTCTGATCTTGACCATGCATGTCCATACAGCACTTTGTTTCTGCATCCTTCCCTTTTTAATCTTGATAGATATTCCCCAGTAACAGCTAGCCCTATGAAACAGAGGAAGTATTGCAATGGTGAATGTTTAAGCACGAGGTGTCTGCTGCCTACAGGAATCCACAGACCCAAGTCAGTCCCTTGAGTGCTTCTATTTCATGTATGGAAGATTAGGCACAAAAAAAGGTAGTCTGCTTGAGCTGCTAAATGTGCCATCTGACCTACCCACTGGTGAGAGGAGTATGGCTTTGAGCAAAATAATCACTATTCCAGGGTCCTGGTCGAATCAAGAAACCTGAGAGAGTTGCCTTCAGGCAGTGTCAGACTTCAGAATGGGATCCTAAACAGACAGCTGAGGAGCAAACGAGGAGCAAAACCAAGCATAAATATCCTATTCCTCTCCCCTAAACATCTGTTCTGGCTTTAAGAGGGACCTGTTCAGCTACTCTGGATACCTGTCTCTGAACCCTCTGCTGTAGCTTGGGCCCCCACTGTGTACAGTACTCACGCAGGAGGGGACTCAGCTGAGTTTCTTAGGATTCAAGCCCATATTTCTCATCATCAGGGGTCTGCTTTGCCTAAGTGACCC
Source organism: Chroicocephalus ridibundus (assembly GCF_963924245.1). Lineage (NCBI taxonomy): Eukaryota > Metazoa > Chordata > Aves > Charadriiformes > Laridae > Chroicocephalus > Chroicocephalus ridibundus. Next base: position 49,878,270 of record NC_086285.1, read on the forward strand.
TTGGCACATGTTCTGGTCTTTCTGCATAGTCTGTGCCATCCCAGCAGAAAAAATCCTCAAAAACCAAGGAAACAAAAGCAAAAGCCCTAAAAGATTTACTCAACCAGAAGGCAAAACAAGATGCTTTTGATCTAAGACTAAGTCCCTGTTTAAACTAGCAACTGCTTCATGTTAAAAAACTGCTCTTGTTATAAAAGGAGGCAGGGACTCCTTTCACTTCATTTGAGTATAGATTGATGCTTCCTCTTGTGCTGTCTGGCCAGCTCATTATCTTGAAACGTGCATTTGAATTCCCTCAGGCAGGAGAAGGAATGAAATCTATGTCTCTCAGGCTAGGGGGGATTATAGGCTCTTCCAAAAGGGGATGCTTCTTCATGTCCACCCCTCCTCCAATATCTTAATAGGAAGTGGTGAGGAATGTCTTGCAGGAAGGTCCCGCCTTACTGTGCATTGGACGTGCTCCAAAGCTTTCTGCCCCATCAGGGTATTTAGGTAGGGAAACATCCAGTTTCTTCCTCTGAGTGGCCTAGGTATGGGAATGTTCAGGCCTGATACAACCACGGTGTCTCCACACCTGGGCAGGAGAAGATCACGTTGTGGCCCGTGATAGGAAATCCCAGTGGAGCTCATGCCAGCTTCACTGGCAACAAGGTGGGAGAGGGGATCTCAGCTACGCTGTAGGAATTGAGTTAAAGCTAATGTTCAGGCAGGATTTGGGGATGTATTCCACAGCTGACAGGAGAGTAGACAGTTGAAAAGTTTTATTTACCTGTATGTTTTGTGTGTGGTAAATGTTAAATTCAAGAAAAAAAAAGAAAACAGAAAATGGATTAATATTTTGACACATTCCTCTGCCTAGGTCCCCCTCAGCATCATCAGATGCTGAGCACTATTGGTGAGGCAACTGCAAAGAGGCCTTGCAAATGCCATAATATATACAGTTTGTCCAAGTCTGATGCCCAATTATCTTCTAATGATGTGAGCTAAATTTCTCTCTCAAATCCCAAACGAAGAAAAAATTGGTTTAGAGCTTATGGATTTTAAAAATGGTTTCATTTTGAAAAGACTTTCATTTTCATAAAAAATGCAATTTTGGACAATTTTTTAATACATTTTTTTTTAGTCAGAACTACAGAAAGCAATGAAACTCTGATGTGCCATCCCAGCAGAAAAAATCCTCAAAAACCAAGGAAACAAAAGCAAAAGCCTAAAAGATTTACTCAGCCAGAAGGCTGAGTGAATTTTTTTTTCTTTTCCACAGGTCCCTGTAGGAAAATAGTCTTATATCAAAAATGCAGGGTTTGTTCTATTGATTGTGTTATAGTGTAGTGTTAATTGTCATCTAGTGGAGGGTGAAAAAAACCCTTCTGCTATTTGTTACTTATCTCTATGAAAAGTTTGACTACATTTATTTATTATTTAGATTGCATTTATTCAGAAAATGCAAATATAGTTAAATAAAATGTACGGAATATATGAAAAACCAGCCCAACTATACTATAAAAGAAAGACTTTTCCCTGTTTTAGAGCAGGGTCAATCAACAGAAATTATTCCTATTCCTGCTTGATTGGCGGAACTCTGCACAATAAATGCTACAGTGCAAAAAGACAGCTAATTCCCCCAAGTTATGATAGGAATAACGCTAGCAGATTCCTTTTCTTCTTTCTATTTTTTTAAACAGGGATTAATGCAAACAATCGGTGTGTCATCTTAGATTCTGTTATGCATTAGTTCCTTTGCTTTCCTTACCTCATATCTTCTGATGGTCCCTGTTGATAAATGTACAGTATTTCAGATCTGTTTGTTCACAGCTTTTCTAGCAGCATGTTTCCTACCTTCCCTTATTTTTCAGAAACCGTACGCCACGTAATGTCATAAATGGAGCTTGTGAGAAAGAAGCCATCCAGTCCAACAACATTTATTTTTTATGGTGGTGTGGGACTAAGGGATCATTTTTATGTCACTTATAAAGGTTCCTTACTCCAAGTTCCCACCCTCATATGTCCTGATTGTGAAAATCATGATGCCAGTGAAGCTTTAGTGAAGACCGGCTCAAAAGCAGAGCATGGCAAGAAATGGCTCAGCAAGATTTATGTCCTTTATTTAGGAAATAAAAACATTGGAAGCATTAACTAAAAATTAAAGCTTTAGTGTAAAAAGATGTCAGAAAACAACAAAGATAAATTTTTGGTTCTCCTGAAGCTAATATGAAGTGCTGAAATATTCCATCCCCTTGACATCTTCAGTCTGTTGTACAAAACTGTACAGAAAAGAGCTATCACGGAATCACGGAATTTTTCAGAGTTGGAAGGGACCTCTAGAGATCACCTAGTCCAACTCCCCTGCTAAAGCAGGATTGCCTAGAGCACATTACTCAGGACTGCATCCAGGCGAGTCTTGAAAGTCTCCAGAGAAGGGGACTCCACAACCTCCCTGGGCAGCCTGTTCAGTGCTCTGTCACCCTCACCGTAAAGAAGTTTTTTCTCATATTTGTTCAGAACTTCCTGTGTTCCAGCTTGTCCCGTTACCCCTCGTCCTGTTACTGGGAACCACTGAGAAGAGTCTGGCTCCACCCTCCTTAAACCCACCCTTTAGATACTTGTAAACATTAATAAGGTCTCCCCTCAGCCTTCTCTTCTCCAGGCTAAAGAGTCCCAGCTCTCTCAGCCTTTCCTCATAAGGGAGATGCTCCAATCCCTCAATCATCTTTGTTGCCCTACACTGGACTCTCTCCAGTAGTTCCCTGTCTCTCTTGAACTGGGGAGCCCAGAACTGGACACAGTATTCCTGTTGTGGCCTCACCAGTGCAGAGTAGAGGGGGAGAATGACCTCCCTTGACCTGCTGGCCACACTCTTCCCTATGCAGCCCAGAATTCTGTTGGCCTTCTTGGCGACCAGGGCACATTGCTTGCTCATGGATAATTTACTGTCTACCAAGACTCCTCAGATCCTTTTCTTCAGAGCTGTCTTCCAGCAGGTCCACCCCTAACCTATACTGGTGCCTGACATTCTTCCTCCCCAGGTGCAGGACCCTACACTTGTCCTTGTTTAACCTCATTAGGTTCTTCTCTGCCCAGCTCTCCACCCTGTTTAGGTCATGCTGGATGGCAGCACGGCCCTCTGGGGTGTCAGCCACCCCACCCAGTTTGGTATCATCAGTGAACTTGCTGAGCATACACTCTGTTCCTTCATCCAGGTCGTTGATGAATATGTTAAACAATACTGGTCCAAGTATTGACCCCTGGGGGACACCACTGGTTACAGGCCTCCAACTCGACCCTGCTCCATTAATCACAACCCTCTGAGTCCTGTCACACAGCCAGCTCCCGATCCACCTGACTGTCCCCTTGTCTAGTCCACACTTCCTCAGTTTCCTAAGGAGGATGTTATGAGAGACAGTGTCAAAAGCCTCGCTGAAGTCAAGGTAGATGACATCTGCTGCTCTGCCCTCATCCAGCCAACCAGGTATAACATCATAGAAGGCTATAAGATTGGTCAAGTATGATTTACCCTTGGTAAATCCATGTTGACCACTTCCAGTAACTTCCTGCACTTGAACGTTCTTGGATATGACATCCAGAACGAGTTGCTCCATTACCTTCCCAGGGAGGGAGGTGAGATTAACAGGTCTGTAGTTCCCTGGGTCCTCCTTCCTGCCCTTTTTGAAGACTGGAGTGATATTGGCCTTCCTCCAGCCCTCAGGCACCTCTCCTGTCCTCCATGACCTTTCAAAGATGATGGAGAGTGGCCAAGCAATAACATCTGCCAGCTCTCTGACCACTCGCGGGTGCATCTCGTCAGGGCCCATGGACTTATGGATGTCCAGTTTGGCCAAGTGGTCTCTAACCCAATCTTGCTCTACTGGGAAAAACTCCTCCTCTCACCAGACCTTCCCCCTTGCCTCCAGGGCCTGGGATTCATGAGGGACAGCTTTAACAGTGAAGACTGAAGCAAAGAAAGCATTCAGTAGCTCTGCCTTCTCTGTGTCTTCCACCACTAAGGCGCCCATCTCATTTGTTAGTGGGCCTACATTTTCCCTAGTCTTCATTTTTCTATTGATATACCGAAGGAACCTCTTCTTGTTATCCTTAACTGTAGTGGCCAAGATGAGTTCTTGCTTGAGATTTGGCCCTTCTAATTTTTGCCCTGCATAGCTTCACTACATCTTGGTATTTTTCATAAGTAGCCAACACCCTTTTCCAAAGATCATAAACTTTCTTCTTTTTCCTGAGGTCCAGCCAAAGCTCTCTATTTAGCCAGGCTGGTCTTCTTCCCTGTCTGCTTGTTTTCTGGGACTTAGGGATGGCCTTCTCCTGAGCTTTTCAGAGTTCCTCCTTGAAGTAAAGCCAGACTTCCTGGGCACCTTTGTCCCCCGAGGGACACTCTCAACCATGCTCCTAAGCAGGCCAAAGTTCGCCCTTCAGAAATCTAAGGTGGCAGTTCTGCTGGCTCCCCACCTTGCTTCACCAAGAATCAAAAATTCTATCATTCCATGATCACTCTGCCCAAGACGACCTCCAATCTTTACATCCCCTACAAGACCTTCTCTGTTAACATGCAGCAGGTCCAGTAGGGCACTTTCCCTAGTTGGCTCCCTCACCAGCTGTGGCAGGAAGTTGTCTTCCACACACTCCAGGAACCTCCGGGACTGTTCCCTCTCTGCTGTGTTATATTTCCAGCAGACATCTGGGAAATTGAAGTCCCCCAGAAGAACAAGGCCGAGTGATCACAAGACCTCTGCCAGCTGCTTATAGAATATTTCTTTGGCCTCTACATCCTGGTTGGGGGGGTCTATAACAAACTCCCACCACGATGTCCAGCTTATTGGCCTTCCCCTTGATTCTTATCCGTAAACACTCAGCAAAGTCGTCATGCACATCGTTAAGTTCTTGGCATTCTAAACTGCCCCTGACATAGAGGGCCATCCCACCACCTCTCCTTCCTTGCCTATCCCTTCTGAAGAGTTGGTAGCTGTCAATCACTGCACTCCAGTTGTGCGTATCTTCCCACCACGTTTCTGTGATGGCAACTATATCATAGTTTCCCTGCTGTACAATGGCCTCCAACTCTTCCTGTTTGTTGCCCATGCTGCGTGCGTTCGTGTAGATGCACTTCAGCTGGGCTAATTGCCTGGCCACTTTACCGGGGGGACAAGCCCTTATTCCCACCTGTCCGCGCTCAGACATTTCTGCAGTTGCCAACCCATCACTACTCCTCATGTCTTTGCTAGCACATGGGTCATTATCTCCCACCTCCACTGCAACAACAGGCTGCAAGACCTTGCCAGCGCTTTTACCCACCAGGACTGGCACGCTGCTCCCAGGCACTGCTTTAGTCACTCTGGTTACATCCCTGTCACCCTTCAAACCTAATTTAAAGCCCTTTCAATGAGTCCTGCTAACTCCTGTCCCAGAATCCTTCTTCCCCTTTTGGTTAGGCTTTCCCCACCTGTTGCCAGCATGCCTGGTGTCCTGTATATCAATCCATGATCAAAGTAACCAAAGTTCTGCTCGTTGCACCAGTGTCTGAGCCAGGAGTTAATCTGCTGACTCTTCCTGTTTATCCCCTCATCAATCCCTGCAACTGGTGGGATAGAGGAGAACACTACTTGTGCTCCTTATCCCTTAACCAGCCGTCCCAAGGCTCTGAAGTCTCTCTTCATTGCCCTTAGACTTCTGGTAGCTATCTCATCATTACCTACTTGAAATATCAGTAGTGGATAATAATCTGAGGGCCAAACCAGGGTAGGGAGTTTCCTCCATATGTCCTTGATCCTGGTCCCAGGGAGGCAGCTGACTTCTCTGTGGGATGGGTCTGGTCGACAGATAGGGCCCTCTGTTCCCCTCAGAAGGGAGTCACCTACTACAATTACCTTCCTTTTTTTCTTGGTTGAGGAGGTCCTGAGTCGTGGGGGTGAGTGATTAGCCGTGAGACGCAGTGTTGCATAGAGTTACCACTTAAAAACCTAATTTAAAAACGTGAGTGAATGCAAGTCCCTTTATCTATATGAAAATAGATGGAAATATATTCACTGCATTTATGGCATATGAAAGGTTATATTTAATGTTATCTGGACTTGAACTTTAGACTGAAATTTGCATTTGATTTTCAATGCCTCTGTGAACGTTTTACTTCCTGCTCAAAACCCTTTCTAAACTGCGAAGACTGCACACCCTGTTGCAATATTGATCATTTTGCACTGATGCTGGTATCTTTTCATGGCTTTATAAAGTTAACTATTATTTTGAAGTGAAATTCTGAATTTTGGATCCAGTGGGATTGCACTGGGAATAGACTTGTTCAAAGCTGAGACAATCCTTGTGCTCTAATCTATCTGCGGGGTGTGCGACTGCTCTTTGAGAAGGTTTATCATTATGTCCTAGCTTTGCTTGAGTTCACACCAAGACATAGCATGAAAAATAAAGGCTTACACTAAGACATAGCCTTACACTAAGACATAGCCTTAGACTATTATAGGATGCTTGAAATTTCATTTTATAATCCCTTTTATAAAGTCAATCACTTAGACTTAGTAGTGTTACTCATTTTAGGTCACACTACATTTTCCTATGCCACGAATGTCTGTGCACAATTTCATATTTCACAAGTATCCACTCATTCTTTTTTTTTTTTATGTTTCTGTCCCCTCTCTCTTCTGTAGAGTATAATAAACTTACTATCAACTTCATCTTAACACCACCACCTCACTCGACTGGTCTAACATACTCAAATTCAGAACAATGATTCTCCACTCTTATTTAACATTAAACCCAGCAAACTCTACTTCATATCTCAAGAGAGACTTGTGCTTCTGAAATCCTGTCTGCTTTTTCCCCCCAGTCATATCAGTAGCAATATCTTTTTTTAAAAAATATTGTTTCTGTTATTAATTGTTTTCATTAAAAAGTGACACTTGAGGATCAGGCCCTCACAATGAGAGAAGGCAGTCCATCTGCTCACACACAAAATTAGCATTATGTATAACTTGATATTCTCATGTCTTTTACGTTTCCTGTATTTTTGGACCAATTTGTGTAGAATAGTGTCCTCGAGGTAACCAGACATATGCTTGTGAACACACTACACAGTAGTCCCAACAAGTCTCCCCCAGGACTGGTCCCTGTCCTCATCTTTATGCCATCTTTTTTGCCTTCTTCATGTTTGTGCCAGAGCAAATCAAAAGAAAGCTCTAGCACTTAAAAACCAATGGCTGAATTATCTCCCAAAGGAAGGAGTGATGCATAATTCTGCAGCAGTGATTTCAAGAATTATAGGATATGCATTTTTTAAAGCATTTTGAAGTATCTTTTTCTATTCAACTGTGAGCAAGATACACCACTCAATTAAATAATGATCCTCTGTCCACTCTAGAATTAGCAATCTGATGACCAGCGTCATTAGTACAATGAGGTTAGCAGGCTGCTGCATTAGACAATAGACTGCATCATCTACATTACACTTGGGTTCACTTGCAGCTTGTGAAAGGAAGAGGGGTGTTCTTGGAGGCTTGTGTGGAGGTGTTAATTCAGACCAGATCTCAGTTCACAATGCACCAGAAATTAAAAAATAATGTATCGAAATATTTGAAATGAGATATTGTGCTGATAAGCTCAACAGAGTAGTGTCCAGACAATTGCATAATGACTAATGCAGGTCAAGCAACAAGGGGAAATGACCTGTATTTAATAAATTTAATTTGTGATTACACAGTATTGATAGCCCTAATTGAATAACTTATTCAATATATATTCCTAGTACTCATCAGATGGATTCTTTCAAGAACGCTAGCAGTATAGACTTCATAAATTAAATCCAGAAAAGCTATTTACAGTAAGTATTACTTGTCAGGGCAGTTGTATTTGCTGAGTGATGTAACTATAATATAACATAATAACATAACCATCCCAAGCAGGAAAAAGCAATCTGGTTGAAAAAAATTACACCACCTTTATTTAGAGGCATAGTAACATCCAGACTTGTCATTAATGTCATCAACAGAAACTTGACTGAGAAGCCAGATTTAAATTGCAATGTTTGAGGCTCCCCTTTTGCCACTGTGCAGTTCCAAGACTGCCCCATGGAAGCATGACATAATGCAGTGCTAGTTACAAAACAAGACCTAGGGTTTTTTTCTCATTTTGGAAATTGTTTCCTACCCTGCCTTTTACTTAGAATAAGTAAAAGGGACTGTATGGAATCTGACCTTGAAAGATGTTACAGTGATCAGCATCGCAGTAACCAGGAAGCAGTTGTCGCTCTTAGGAGATAGGATTTACAAAGCCGAGAGAGGTGTTGAAGTTCTCTGCCTGGGGAAGATACAGGTGTCAGGATGTTCTTGATAAGACGTGATGCACAAATACACTGGGGCGGCCACACAAACAAATCAGAAAAAAACAAGGAGAAGGTGTGTCATATGGTGGGACACCTGCTTTTTACATTACTCCCACCCCAGGTTAGACCCCTTTCCCAGGAAGCAAGGAAGATGGGTTCCCATCCTGCTTGTCCAGAGAGGTTTTGGCTGTGCAGTCTCCTATCCAAGGAAGTGCCTGACCTACCTGACTATAGGTACTGGGCTGGAACTGGGCTAACAGGGCCAAAGGAGAAGGGGTGGCAGTGTCATGGCTGTGTCCCTCAAATGGATGGGAGGAGATCTGGGGAGTGGTGTCCCTGGATTATTTTTGGATTGTATCCTATGGCTGTCTCATACATAAACAGATCAAGGAGCTGGAACAGATCCCAGTGCATCTTTCTTCTAGTAGATACTTCATTGCCCCAGCCACGTTTACTATACCACGTTACTATTTTGCTGCAGTCTAACATATGAGAACCTGGCATGGAGTGTCTCCTCACCTTGTATGTCCCATTTATGTTTTACTTTCAATTGAGACACCCTCCTTTTGAGAGTTTTCTTTCCCCAGACAGTCCCTGTTATAGTAAGTGCAGCCATAATGAACTCCCTAAAAATCTGCACTGCACCAGTCTAGAAAGCAGCCTGTACCTTCCTCATCCCAAGTTTTTGGTTTTCTTCTGAAAAAAAACTCACAACCCAACCCAGCCACAAGTCCTTGACAAATCCCCAAATAACTGCTTTTCCTCTGAGCCCTTCAGCACCCCACTCCACTTTTGATTGTTCCAGTGCAGCATCTTTCTCCACTCAGGTGAGGGATTATCAGGCCTTATCTTCCCTCTTCCCTCAGTTTTGCATCCCTTCTCCTGGCAGGGATTGCTACATTCTGGGCCCCATATTCTCTGGCAATTGACCTGTGAGTTCCTCCTTTTCTGGTGTGAATCTTCTCATGTCTTTTCTGCTTTCTGCTCTCTGTCATGGTTTGTTCTGTATTTTTTTTTTTTTGCTTATCCCTGTTTCTGCGTAGCCTTCTCTCCTCTGCTATCTCTTCTTTCCACCATCAAGCTACTTTCAGCTGATGCTTTGAGGCTAACGACCTCTCACCATCTTCTGCACAGTCTCTGTTACCACTTTTCTCCTTTGGATCTCTGCTGTTGAGCTGCAACATTTTTTCTTTGTTGCTTTTGTGCTACAGAAAAACAAAACAACAAACCTAGAAAAATACAAACCAATCAAAAAAACTCCAAGCAACCTCCCATGAAAATTCCTACTGGCAGCCCTTTGTTCACTGCCTTCCTTTCACTGATCTTCAGCATATAGACACCACTGACATGAATTTTTATTGCAACTGATTGCACACTTGCCTGATTCTATGCGTCTTGTCTCTCTGACATGCCCCTCCTTGCCCACAGATGCTACAGGCTCTGTAACATCAAACATAAATTAGCAGAGGGAAAGTGTTATTGCTTCCATATCTGCTGTTCCTTTTTCTGCTGTTCAGTATATGTCAGAATAACACCTCCTGAAGAGTCGCATGCTGCTGGTGTTGGTTACCAAACTGGAAAACTACTCATTTTAATTATCTATGTTCTGCTGTTTGACAAGCAGGAATGTTCCTGTTGGGTGAGACCGTGTTATGGTTTGTGGAGGTTTGGCAGGATTAGAGCTAGGCCCGCTTGTAGATCAGAGTTGTGGGCAAAAATTGCTTGAAAATGGAGTGAAAAACCCCAAACAATCCCCTCTTCCCACACCAGCACATTTTTTTCCTCTTCCTCAGAAGAGCTCTTCTAGTCATGGCACTATTTCACAAGATAAGGTGGCCTTCTTAATGAATGAAACCTGACTGTTCCGCTGGGTTAAGCAGATGGTTGCGACCCAGTACTAATGTTTAATTCCCCAAAGGGAATGGAGGCTAATTTATAACTACAAAGCATATGCATGCTTCCAAAAAACGGTGAATTCTGACACCGATCTCTGACGATAGGAAACATTTTCACAGGCTGAAAGTTCTTATAAGAAAAAGAGCTAAAGAAATTTGGTACGTGTTACAATAAGAGACAGGATACTGTTAAAAACATGTGCCTCATTCACTCTTCATTCATTTGTCCCTCATTTAGAGCCACTGCAGTATAGACAACTGGCTAGTGACTCATTTGCAGGGGGGAGTGTGGTTAGTTTGTCTAACATATTCAGGAAAAGATGTGTGAATCAAGAATATCAATTATTTTCACGTGCTCATTTGATCTCTTCCCAACCTTCCGCTTCCTCAGGACTCTGACTGCTACAAATCCTTTAAAATTGTATGGATGTTTTTCTAATGCCAGCAAAGTATAGGCTTTGCCATTGCTGATCCATGCAGTAGCAGAGCATTAGTGGAGTCCCCTTCTCTGGAGATTTTCAAGACCCACCTGGATGCAGCCCTGAGGGATGTGCTTTAGGCAATCCTGCTCTAGCAGGGGAGTTGGACTAGATGATCTCTAGAGGTCTCTTCCAACTCCGAAGATTCCGTGATTCCGTGATTACTTACAGAGAGGAAAATCACAGCAGTAATAAAAGGTCTTCACACTTTCTCTCTATTAGTTTATGTTCCTCTCCCTCTGTATCATTCCTTCCTTCTTTCTTTTTATGTTGGTGTAGTGTGTTTATTGATAAAGAAGTACTTCAGAGCCAAAAGGAATCCAAAGATGAATGGATCTTGGTCACCAAAGATGGGCTTTTCTACAGCCCCTCAGTTTTTAACAGGGTCATTGTTAGGACTGCCTGGCTCTTTTCCCCTTCATATCACCAAAAGCACGTAACTTCTTCAAACTGGTCATTATCTGCTACTCTGACTACTGGAGAGAAAGTAGGAAACACGTTTTCTGGATCCTGAAGCTCATTGTCTGAGATAAGAAAGAGCGGAACCATCTAAGGTGTTACACGGAGCAGAATCATGAATGTCCTCCAGGAGACCTGGGCTTTCTGTAATAATCTCATACTGTGGAGAGAGTGGGCTGTGTCTGCACTTATTTTGCCAATCAGGATGGCTGTTAATCAAGAAACCCGTCATCCTTTCACTGGCAATGATATTGAGGTAAATTCCTGCTTCCTCAAATGCTCTCGTTTTCACAGTTTTGGAATGAGTACGTAGTAAAAATATATTCATTATGAAAAAGGCACTTAGGGCACTGTCTGCACAGAATGGGATAATGACATAGTGTCAAGGATCAGTATTGCATTGGCGTTTAAATGCTGCCATCACTCTGTCAAAAATGTCTGCATTGGTCAGGACTATAAAACCTAAAGAGAATCACAAGTCTCTATGACAAAGTCCATTTTTGCTGCAACCTGTTAACATCTGTGGTACCGCAGCATTGCGGCATGGTCAAGGGGTGGATTTATGCAGGCACTCTACTATTTAAGAATGGTAGGCTTATTTTCTAAGCACTGAAAAGCAGAGCCAATGTTGCTTGTGAACAAATTCACCTTCCTTCCTCTTGCTGCCTCTCTGAATTCGTATCCCTGCTTTTGGGGAAAACACTTGCTGGAGAGCCACCTTCTTTCCAACCATAGCAAAGGAGGTGGCAACATCTGGGTCCTGCTCAGAGGCAGATGGCAGCTAATGCCTGGCTGGAGGGGGCCCAGGGAGTGGGGGCTGCTGGCAACATGGCCAGAACTGTGTTTGTGCTGGCGACAGTCATGGTGCCATTTGCTGGTGCCTAGTGTCTCTGGCTGATTCCCAACACAAACGTGACAGCAGCTCGTCCTCGTTTGAAAGAGCCGAGCCTGTTTGAACAGGGCTTCCCTGCTTTTTCCTACCTTCACCTGCTGTAGATTTGCTTTGAAGAACCCGTGTGATTGCTGTGATTGTGGCAGTAAGTTTTGAAAGGACTCCTTGAAAGCACGTGGCCTGTAGGAGCCATAATTATTGCCCTGAACTTTCCCATTTCCCGGTGGCGTTGCCATTGCTGGTTCTTATTGCAGAATTTGGAAGATTTCCTTCCAGTGCCGATGAGGACTGAGACCTACAGCACTTGGAGTATGTTGCCAAGTGTTTCCTCTTACTAAGCAAACCGCAAACCATCTGTCAAGGCCTTTTCAATGGCTAATTTAAAGGACAGATGCGTCACCACTAAAATAGCTCCAGCTAATTGAACTTGACAAATAAAACTGTCCAAACCCTACCAGGACTTGCTTGAAAATATGCTTTAAACGATTCCTGAAAAAATAGTCTTTGAAATAGCTCAGATGTTTAAAAACAAATAAAAGCTATCATCCCATGTGAAATCAGAGAATGCAAGACCTCTCTCCACAAATCTCAGGTAAAACCACTCTGTTGGTCTTGGAGCCTTCACAAACTGTGAAAAGGGAACCCTTTTGAATCTTGATGGTGCCTTGTTCATATCCTGGCATCCAGGATGGAATTGTTGTCTTACGTCCAAATGAGATGTTTCCTGCAGAGCCAAAGCACGCCGTGAAGGAAACGGCAATCAGGTATTGAAGCCCACAACAGCAATAGCTGCATGTGAAAGTTAGTCATACAGTCGCAGTGAGAATTGTTTACTTACTAAATTTCAAAATATGACCTTAGTGTTACTGTTACCATAATCTTGTAAATATTAAGAAAACTTAATTTGCTGTAAATTATTATAGTTTTTGTGTGGAGCAACGATTTATACATGCATAAATATGTGCATATCATTATCACTACCCATGTGTCACCTCATAGTCAGACGTACCCAGGGATGTATCGGAGGTTCTCTTTTGTCAGTTTGCCTGGTTTACAAATAGTATAATGGATACCGAATCAAAAGAATTACGGGAATCAATTACCCACGAGAGTATATGTACTTCAAGTCCTGCTCTCTTAAATAGATCACTTCCTACTTTATCTCCTTTGACCACTAACTGCAGAGGGCAGATCTGAGTTAAATAACCTGCAGGGCAAGAATTATTTATAAAAGATTACACGCATAGGACTCTGATAAATTTTTTAATGCTGTATAGACCAGAACACTAAACCCTGGAGGAGACTGTTGCATTTGTAATCGGAGCTTGAAATGCATTTACTGTAACAGGTGACACCGTGTATCACAAATATCAAATGTGCAACATTCCTTTTGTACTTGGCTGAAACGAATGAAATCCTTAAAATGCTGTGAGGCATATCCATGTAGAAATATATTTCCCCTGAAACTGCAAGTCTGTAGAGCTTTCATACGCACGTCTCATGTCAAGTCCTTCTGTCATGAAAAGCGGGTACCGGCGTCTGTGCGTAAGCATAAACGTGTGTGTGTGCATATACTGGAGGGAAACGTCAGTTCAGACTTTTTCTTAGTTTTTGTATGACTGAGATAAACTCTCATGATCTCCTGCTGTTTCCTGTTAGTAGACTGTCAGAGGAAAGATATTGATTCAATGCCAAATATAATTTCATTTTTATGCCTTAAGGATGTGTTTGTTGTTAAATTTAAGGAGGAGTTTTAATCATCCACCAGAGCTAGAATTTTAGCTAGTATAAATTAGCTTAGAGCTTCTGAGATCTGTGGAGGTGCAGTGCAACAGATCCTCAGCTCTTTTGTGTGCGGATGCAGTGACGGAAAACTTACGTTATGCGGCATAAAAAGAGAAAGAGCAAGAGAGGGGCAGAGAAAAGAGTGAGAGAGAGGAGGGTTTTTTCCTAAGAAGCAAAAACTGATTTCTCCAGCGTTCAAGATTTTGGGGAATAAGGAAATATTTGCATAATACTGACTACCTCATAAAAAAAAAAAAAAAACAGTTGAGGGAGTGTATCCTCATTCAGTAACTGGCTGAGAAGAACAGAAGCACAGCATCTGGAGCTGATAACTGAGAGGGCCGTTCTGGGAAGCTTCCCTTCAGATTAGCCAGAGCGGAAACGTGGCTCAGCCTCCGGCCGCACCATCAGCTGTGGAGCTTGTTAGGATCTCCCTCACACTGAAAAACCTGTCACTCAGAAACCAGAGAAAGCCCAGTTTTGCTACCGGGCGCAGAGGTAGGCACCATGCATCTGCTTCACTGAAGTTGAGTATTCCCCTGGCTTACCTGAAATACAGTTTTCAGGTGGATCTAAAAAAATTTAGATGTTTTAGAAGAGTTATGCAAAACTTATAGCTCAATGTTGCTTCCTCTTACAACTAGGTACTTGTGATGAGTCCGTTTTGAGATTGTTAGTAGAGCTGAGAAATGTTTTATTTGGAAGGGCCAATCTGTAGTAACCAAAACCTACAATAAGGAGACATCAACTGAAATAACTTTCCTGTTAAAGTTTCAAAAAACCAATGTGATTCAACACCTTTGAATGTTTCATTGCGTCATTGCTAAACTGTAAAAATTGCTGGTTTTCCAAATCAAAAATATTTCATCTTGAAATACAGGGTACTTCAAAAAGTGGCTAGAACTTGAAACTTGCAAAATCAATATTTTTTCAGTTGCCCTATACTGTAATTTTATTTGGGTTTTAAGTTCATTAACAACTTTTAAGAGTTTTAAGTTTCAGCTGATTTGTGTCAGGAACATTTATGTTCACTTAGAAGCTCGTGTAGAATGGGCTTACTTCTTCCTCTAGTGCTGTAATGATTAGCTCATCTCTTCAAGTGAAACTCGGGGCTCGCCTCATGATTCGGAAGCTTATGACTTGACAAAACTCTCCTAGTACTGCTTATGCATCTATCTTCCCTTCCAGTGGATTAGAGAAAAGGGAGAACACTCCGTTATAAACACATCCAACTCGTCTCCTAAGCGTTAAAGAAAAGCGACAAAATTCACTCCTAGCTTACCCCCTCAACCCTGTCTATTGGCAGGTCCTCTGAGTAGCAGGTGGCACTGGTAAAATACGCTCTCCATATGTTTTCCTGTAAACTGGACCCAGCAGAGTGATAGCTACATTTCTGAGCATTTAGCCTTGACCTGTCCCACATCCATTCCCAATTATGTAATTTCATAAGTAATTGCAAGGAGATGGTATTTAGCCTTGAGTTCATTTTAGAGGGAGCAGCCTCCTTGTTCCTGTGATGATGTTTCCATATTTATGTGGCCAGTATTCGTACCCTTGGTTTGAAGCAATTGCCTTGTTACCATGCCCTGATGAGCCTTTCCTGATGCCATTGTAGCCTTGAAAGCTGGAAATTGCCAGTGCTGCAGGTGGTGAGCAGCAGGGTTTGATTAATCCAAATTCCATTTTCGCATTATTGAAAAAGGATGGGGCAAAAGGAATGCTCTGCAGCTGAGTGTCAAACATAGTTAGAAATATTGCAGCTATGGGGATGACGATATGGGTCATGCAGTAATTATTTTGAGCCAGGAATATATAGTGAGACCATATCAGAAATTTGTCAGAGCGCGTTGCTTTAACTCATGGTTATATAAGAGCTCAGTGAGAAGGCCAGACTACAAGGCAAGTGGCTTTTTGTCCATTGTTATATCAAAAATGCGATTTTCACCAAAACTATGCTGAGCTACAGGCTGTTAACACAATACATAGAAGTGACATGAATTTGGTGCACAGCTCTGTATCAGAAGACCATGCAGTCTTCATGCAAACAGAAAAACACTCAACTGCTGGCCATGAAGTACAGCCTTGGAGTGAAAATAAGAATAATGCCCAGAAAGAATGATGACCTTGAGAAATAATAATGGCAGCCTCATCCCTTTCCTTATTCCCATTTGCTACAATCCACCGGTGTTCGGGTTTGGGTTTGTGTTTCTTTGCTACACCGGTTTAATCCTGGATTTCATGTTCTTCTTGATCCTTCTCTTGTTGCTGGCATTGTAGCCTCACGCTTCCCTGCTGGGCTCATGAGAAGTGAGGAGGTTTTGTAACTGCCGTTTCACAGGTGGCTGTGAGGAGGGCGTGCTGCTATTTCAAGAGGAAGCAAGATATTAAATGTGTATATGAAATAGAGAACAAGGTTTTATTTCTCTGATGTATAAATTCCATGAATTCTGTCATTTCCATGGGTAGGAAGAAACTGGTAGAAATAAACTCCAAACGACAACGTTAATTTCTGCACGGTTCTGTCCAGAAATTGATGGGACTGCAAAATGCTTCAGTTCAGTCTTAAAACTCACATATTAGCTGTGAAAACACCTGTAGATTTGGGACCTGTAGCATTGGCCCAGAATTTTGTCTAAATGTTGAAACCTCAAAATTGTTTTAAAATATGCTCTTTTATAAAACCTTTTCCCATTTACCGTTTGCAGGGTAATTCTCTGAGCATAAGCAGACCAAGACGGAATCCTTGTTGCAAACTTGTACCAAGGCATGCAAACAAAAGTTTCCGAAGTGTCCTACACTGGCAGAGCAGCTCTTTGAAGAGATGGCCATTTGATGCAGTACTTTAAAGCACCGCTTAAGTCAAGCACAAGCCAGGTGAAGTGTAACCTCCATTGCCAAGCCCTGGGTGTGATCTTTGGCCTCTGCCAAGCAGGGTCTCGCAGAAAATGGGAGTGCGAGGGGCAGGGCAAGATGTGTTTGAGGGGCTGTTCCTAGAGGAGGAAGGAGGAGCAGGTCACCCTCTTTGAGGGTGGGGATGGGGTTGGTGTCATGGGTGCGAGCCCTGCTGTTCCTCGGGGCCAGAAGAGAGGACACGTCTCATTTTGCACACAGGTGAGACTCAGTTGCCGCCATCTTCCCCCTCGTGGCCAGTGCTGTGATTCTTCCCGTGGCATTTTTCTTGCGATGAACAAGTAGATTAGACAAGTATATTGTGCAAGTAAATGCAAAGAGGCTTGGGAACGCTGGGCAGCTTTGGGCTTCATCACAGCAGGGGAGAGAGGGGAAGAAGCTGTTTTTCAGGGATGTTTTCTCTGGGTTGCTCTGGGTCTCCTTGTGTTTCCTGGCAGTATGCTTGGCAAAGGCACCACACGCTGCTAATTGGCTCCTCTTCTCTAAGCTGCCCAGCTTCCAATAACAGATTCCCCTCGTGCCCATACATTACTACGCTACCATCTGCATTGACTGGGGCGTGGAACGGCATTGGTTGAGAACAGTTATTTCCTTCAGGGTTTACGTTCAGTTGCAGCTGCCCATCAACTGAGTCAGGCATCAGTTTGCATGCTCGTGTGTAATCACAGCACAGATCAGCAGCCAGCTTGTGTCTCTCTTACGGTATGATTTTTAAGCAGCTTATTTTCATACTGTTGGTAGCTCCTTTTACCATTAACTCGTTTTAGGGGCATATACTTTGCTTGGATCTGTACTGCAAGAAGGAGCATGAAGCAGCTTTTAAAAGGCACTGCTATGCTTACTGTGTTGTGTATTCTACAGACTTGCAATCCTTTCCTCTTATTCTTCAGCCGGGATTCGGTATTAAAGCAGCTGCTTATGTAGGGCAGGAATCCTGCAGGGTGATCGCCAGCAATCAGAACATTCAAGCTCACATTGCTGTGCATGTGAACAGAAAGATCATGTCACACTTCTGCAGACTAACATAACGTCAGTATTTCTAGCAGTCTGCACGTACGTCTCAGCCACCTTAATGTTCCTCTAATTCAGGATTCATTTGCTGCCTTTTTTCTCCCCAGCTGCGGAACTTCTTCAAGTCTTTAAAATAAAAGCCGAAGCAATGTCAGCTACGCGGGGGCAGCAAGCACACGCCTGCATCCATGAGTGCTCAAGAGCTCAGTCTCCCTGTGACGGGGCCGGTAGGGCATGATGCCTGTCCATCCTGGCTGTTCTGCATCACCATCACTGCCACAGTGCATCCCTTCCTCAGGGATCTGATGAGCCCGAGCTGCTCCCTTTCCAGCCAAACCGCTCATTTTTATCTGTCAGCGTTTGGTGGCTTACAATGACGCCCATGGGTCAGGGTGTGATCATACGAATTGTTACTGGCAGGGAGAATGGGATAAGCAAGTAAAAGAGGGCAGGGGGTAATCTCTTGCTGGGTACAGTTGTAACTGAGAGAGGAAGTTAAATCAGACCTCGGACAGTAGGTGTCAAGGAACACACCAGGGCTCGTAATTCATAAACATGGACATATATCGAATGGGAGTCCTGCCCGCCTTCACGCACACCTTTCCCACGGAATATGGAAGGAGGGCAGGAATCAGTGAATGATGAATGCACTCCACAACCTACACACCTGCTGTATTAAAAGTGAATATTTTTACTTCCCTGTCCTGCTGAAGCTGATATAAGCCTGGAAC
This sequence comes from Chroicocephalus ridibundus, assembly GCF_963924245.1. Lineage (NCBI taxonomy): Eukaryota > Metazoa > Chordata > Aves > Charadriiformes > Laridae > Chroicocephalus > Chroicocephalus ridibundus. The sequence goes on from NC_086285.1 coordinate 49,896,764, forward strand.
AGTGCTGTGAGAGCTCCTGTTCAGTGGAATTTTCCACCCAGTTTATATACTTATGCATGCTGTGTGCTGCTGGGGTGCTGGCAGAGTGGATGCAGGTATTACAGAACAAGTGGCTTCCTCAATGCTTTAAAATACAGTGGAAAAATAAGGGGACAATGATAAGAAATGGCCTATAAAACCTGGCTATTGAAAATGCTGTAAAATAGCATTTAGTCTGGGAGTGAATGGCAGGGTTTCACAAAAGACTACTTATTGGAGACCCCACACATCAAGCTGATATGGTGATTTTTTTTGTATTTCTATTTATTTCAAATTTTGCAACTGTTAGAATTGATGTAATATTATTTAAAAAAAACCTCCCACCATTTCTGACACTGTCAGCAAAGAGTGGCCCTTGAATCTTTCATATTTGAATATATTGGGGCACAATGTGCATTCTGGGGGCAACTGCTCCCAGGTTCCCCACTAACTTACTTGAACTGTCTCTCTTGAAACTCAGGGCTGCTAGGGAAAAAGTGGTCACCACGGCTCCTCCTTACTGTTTTGGTTGTGCTTTATGAGAACTGGCTTTAGGTTCCTGCCCCCATGGAGGTGTTGAGCTGTGAAAGCCGGGTAGTCAAGTATCTCCTTACAGATTAATGCACATGTACACGAGACTGGGGAAGATGGACGGTACGATCCCTGTCCTTGCTTTTTGCCTGAAGAAATAGCTCCCTAGTTAACATGCTGGCTCTGATAATCTCCCTTTAAATTTTTTTTTCTCAGGCATTGTATGGCAAACCCGGGCCCACCACCTGGGCCATAAATTCCACTGGGCAGATAGGCACAACTTGCAGCAGCTGTGTAATTTCTCCAGGCCTAGCGCTTACAGAATAAGAAGGGAAGTTGGGATGAATGAAGAAACTACTTTTATGAGCTTATGGTACATATACCTCTTTGCACTTTTTTTCCAGGTCCATGTAATATACCCACGTATCTGCTTTATCATTAGGGTGTCACATACAGAGCCTCACCATTATACAGCTGGATAACTATTTAGTAGGAGCATTCAGGCTCCTCTAGGACCCTGCTTACATATTGCTCTGTAAGCCAGTGTCCAGTTTGACTCTAGTCATAAGCAGTAGAAAAAAAAGTGATGCTCGTGAAGTGATGCATCGACTTTCTTCTGTTCAAAATTTGGCACAGGAAGGCAATTTAAAACGCGCGTTTCTTAAGAGAAACCTCTAAAGCTACCTCGCACACAGAAAAGAAAGCTGACAGAAGGGAGCTCAATCTTCCTATCTCCTATTGATGCCAGCTTCATGTCTGAAGAAAGCCTTACCTTCCTTCCAAAGGTCAGATTAACTAGGAAAAGTGAAGTTTTAGTTCCTTAAAGGAAGTTTCCTAGCAGGGTGCTTCAAACAGTATATTTTTCTGTTCTAGTTTGTGTCTCTGAGCCCTGGTTTCCCCTTCCACTTTGCTGTAGATAAAAAAAAAGGCATGTTACGCTTTTTCCTTTTTAATTACTGTTGCAGTTATCAGCATTATAATGCTTAAGAGTTCATTTTTGCTGGGTTCCTTGCTAGAAGATGAAGAGATGACACGTTGTAAACAACAAAAATCTCTGCTGCTAAGAGCTAGTTTTGCATACTGAGTTTTGCATGTGCAAAGATTGAAAAAAAAAAAAAGTGAGCTTGATCTACGGATTATGAGGTATGAAAAGAAAAAGAAGAAAATTTCATTCTTTTATTTGTATTCCATTTCCCTTTTTTTTATTTTTTGTGGGCAGAGAAAGAGTGTCTGGGTTCTTTTCCCGACCTCAAGTGCCAGGAACTTTTTTAATAAGAAAACCGTAATGTTCATACCATTCTCAGACACCAAAGTAGGGCTTTAATTAATATCTATATCTACGCATATTTTTGTGAGGTTTTTATATAATCCATATAGCTATCTCACACATTATAGATAGATGTATTTTGTTATGCAGCTATCTATCTATATATGTAGATCATAAGACAGGCTGTGAAAATGTTATGAATTGGCAACGCTTGATATTCGTGCTGTGCTTAGAAATGTAAAACAAAAAACCCTCCGATATTGTTCTGGTCTACCAGAATCAGTCTGTTGTTAATGCAGGACATTCAATCATTTTGAAGAGGCTCTTAAACCATTTCTTTCAGCAGTTCTTTAATTAATCCCTTTGTATAATGAATGGCAATAGAGCCTTCTACCCTCCTACGAAGGACCTGTAATTCTAATGCCACTTTCAAGGTCCACAGCTTGCAGAGTTAATATGTGTTAGGCAAGTATAATATATAATACTACAGATATGTAAGTAAATCTGCAGGTCTTTTAGAAGCACAGATGAGCCAAAGGAAGATCAATGGAGTTTGACAACATGACAGAAATGCCATGGCACAAGTATATCCATCTCTAGGCTTTTTGTTATGCATTACTGTGAGTAATGCATAACAATCAGTGGAGTAAAATACCCCTTTGATGAGTCTAATTTGGTAACAATTTGCAAACATGATAATAAGCCTCCTTAATTCAAAGGCATTTGACAGAGATATCTTGACACTTTCATTACAGGAGCTGTCAGGAACAATCTGGAAGAGGAGAAGGGTTTTATTGGAAAGTGCCTACTTATCTTTGGTAATCTAATAATCTATAGTAGTAGGATCAAGTAATTTTTTATGATACGGCCCTTAACCATCTATCAAATAGTACTTTTAATTACAGCTGAGCTGCTGAGGTGTATAGAGATCTTTCTTGGGACAAAATGAACAACTATAGCTCTGCTCTGAGTAGTGCGCTATTGCCAAAGAGACAGCAATTCCCTTTCTCCACCACTGCCTTCCTGTGAACGAAATGGCTGTACAAAAGAAAGGGTTCTGAGCCCATTACACATAGTGCCAAAGATTTGGTTATGTTATAACACATATCCATGGCAAAATGACTGAAGATTAAAACAGAAGTTTTTGCGACTTTTTCTAATTTACAGCTACTTGACCTTGCCCTTCAGCATTTCTAACTAGCTAGCTACACCAGCAGCTGTAGATATACTTTCTAGATAATTGTGAACATCTATATGGGTCAGGGATTTTTTTTTAATACCAATCTCTCTGACACTGTTTGAGTCTCTGCCCCAGGAGAAGGCAACGCCTTGCCTGGGAGCCATGAAAGTCTGCCCAGAGCAGGGCAATGTCCGTGCTGAGCACGACCTCTCAGCAGCACGGTCCAGGTTGTTAGATGCATGTTAATCACTTGAACTGTTCTGGGTAGATAAATAAAAGTACACAACACTAATACCCTTAAAGTAAAAACTTCATAGCCCCTCAGACACCCTGAAAGCTGCAGTTCTCCCTTGGTTTCATACAAGAAATTTTGCCATGTTCCCTGAAGGCCGCTGTGTCTTGCCCCTCCTTGGTGGCCCTGTTTTCCCGTGGGTGAGATAGCTTCAGAGGCCTTATCTGTTAATAGGACAGCAATAGCTTTACTGATTCTGCAGGCTAGTGCTGCAAGAGTCCAGCTGTTTATAAAAAGCAAGTAAATCAAAACCCAGTGTACTTCACACCAAATTAAACCTCCTTTTTTTTATCCCTTTCTCTATGCGTAGGACTCTTCAGTCTAAAACTAAGATGCATGAAATGACCCTGCAAATGAGATCAGTGTAATTCAGAGAATGAAATTAATCTGTCAAGCTCTGGCTTTGTTTGTCACTTACCATCACTGTAGTTTCTTTTCATCTTCAATTTTTGCTCCCCTTCATTATTTTCTATAAAGAGTTTTATTTAGAGGAAGAAATAGAAGGAGGATTTTATGCATCCATTATTTAATGATGGACTTTTGTCCCAGGGGAAAATGGACAAGAAGGATTCTGATGGCATAGTGAAGTGAATTAAAGATCAAAAAATTTCTTAAATTTGGCTGAGAGTTTATGACCTAATTTGCATAACTCTGGTTCTAATGTCAGTGACTTCTTTCCTGGTCGATTGTTGGGATTTTTTTGTCTTCAAATTCAATTGCTAGTGTATTAATTTTCACAATTCTGGAGCCAGCATACCTATGAGATCTAATTTAAGGGCTGTGTTTCCTCTTTGGAAAATAAGAGACTATTTCACAAAGAGAAGGAAAAATCAAGAACAATGGCATCTTTGAAATAACATACATTATTTCTTATCAGAACAGCATTTCTTTTCTAGGGCTTCTTACGAGGGGGTATTGTCTTTACAGGAGATTTGCCTGAATACAATTTTTGGGCTCTCGCCAGGCTGCACAAAAGGCCAGAAGAGGCACCAACAGCATTGCTCAAACTTGCTGAAGTGGACCTGATGCACAAGTTGTACCACTGCGATTAGGCTGGGCAGAGGGAATTTTACCCTGCTCCACCACCTCACTGGCTGATGTTTCATGGAAAGAGCGGGATAGCCTGCGCATAGCTCTGGTGTAGTAGCAACTAAATTATAGAATCATAGAATGGTTCGGGTTAAAAGGGACCTTAAAAATCATCTAGTTCCAATCCCACTTCCCCAGGCAGGGACACCTCCCACTAGACCAGGTTGTTCAAAGCCCCATCCAGCCTGGCCTTGGACACTTCCAGGGATGGACCATCCACAGCTTCCCTGGGCAACCTCTTCCAGTGCCTCACCACCCTCACAGTAAAGGATTTCTTCCTAATATCCAATCTAAATCTCCCCTCTTCCAGTTTAAAACTATTACCCCTCATCCTATCCCTCATAAAGACTCCCTCCCCATCCCTCTTGTAGGCCCCCTTTAAGTACTGGAAGGCCGCTATAAGGTCTCCCTGGAGCCTTCTCTTCTCCAGGCTGAATAACCCCAACTATCTCAGCCTGTCCTTATAGGAGAGGTGCTCCAGCCCTCGGATCATCTTTGTGGCCCTCCACTGGACCTGTTCGAACAGGCCCATGTCCTTTTTGTGCTGAGGACTCCAGAGCTGCACACAGTACTCCAGGTGGGGTCTCACCAGAGCGGAGTAGAGGTAGATCAGAGATGTCTTAATATATTGTATACACAGAACTTTATTTTTCAAACAGAAATCATGTTAGGCATAATAGTCAGGTGCCAAAAGTTTTCTAACCCGCTTTTGGCAGTGTATTTTGGGTGCTCGGCATTGCTGTGCTGATACAAAAGAGTCCTACAGCTGGCATAATGGGCCACCTACACCGGTGTGGCCCTACAAAAGCTGCACCTTCAGCAAAGCTGCTGAGCACCATGTGGCTGTGAGGCTGGGGGACTACAGGACCACATGAGGGAGCTGCTTTAATTCACCTCTGAAGCAACGTGGGCATCAACTACTGGTGAGCAGCAGGGTTTGGGGCAAACCCCGAGGCTGGTGCACTTGTTGCCAAGCCTTTACCTCTCCACTGCAGGATGGTGAGTGGGGTGAACCAGCTGGAGGGGGCTCAGCTGAAGGATAGGCAGCTTCTTTTCACCAGGGACAAGACAACAGTATTTACATCATATTTGACACCATTTCCAAGGTATGTCTCAACAATGCTCTTCCCATCTTCCTCTTTATTTCTCCCCATTTTTACTAATAAAATTGTGCAAAACTTCCCTCCTAAACAACTCCTGTGTATGTCTGTCTTAATTTTCTTGCCTTCTTTCATATCATTACAGCTCCCAGCCTTCCTTCCCTCTTCCAGAAAAAATAAAAGGCAAAAAATCACAGAAATCTTCCAAAAGCAAGTATTTAAAAAAACTGATTACTATAGAATGACGCACAGGGTAGAACAAACAAAGAATTGTAGGAAATGCACTTTGCTGCCTGAAGATGCCTTTAATGAAAAGACAGGGCACCTTATGGATGTTGGAGTGCTGGACCCTTCTGGTTGCCTAGGACATGCCAGAAAATACACAGAAGTGCTTGAAAAGACAGCAGGACTTTTGCGTGATGAAGACCCCTCAAGGAGTTGCAAACATGGTAGAGCTGATAAAACAGAGTCTGCAATCTTCTGGTTTCCTGCTTACCTTCAGCTGGTAAGAGCAGAATTCCCCCATGTAAACAGAGTTCAAAACCCAACTGTGTTATGGGCACAACAGGAGTGATTACCTCCCCCTCCTCTTTTCCTAAGGCTGCTTTCTCCTTGGTTCCTAATTTTTTTACTGGTGTAAAACAACGTGGTTCCACCACAGTTAACAAAGTGGTGCCCATTTGTACTGCAGCAGGCAATTTCCTTTAGCCTGAAACCAGTATTTTTTTGTACAGGGACACTTGCCTCCTTCCCCAGGACTACTGGTAGTTTTGTGGTGCTGCACACCCGAAGCACAAGGTGTTTTCACAGCCTGTTGCAGCACCATGGGAAAGCCTCCAAGTACAGAAAGAGCAGAACAGGCCCCAGGACATGAAGGCATAAAATATGTTGCACCTGAGTCAAAGGAGAAAAAAAAAAATCATGATTCACGTTCCTAATTTTGACTAGTGGGTCCTCTTCTGCTCTGCTGAAAAGAAGCCTCAGAGAAAGCTCTTCTATGTACCATTTGAAATGAAATTCAAAGGTTGTCCTCAAATGGACAAAGGTATGTTTCTGATAAGTGAAAACACTACATGTCTGGAAAGAGAATGAAAGCAAATGACCTTTTGGTCATTCGGCCTCTGTGGGATTTAGAGGAGTTCCTGTTCTGCCCTCTAAAAATGTCTCTGGGTGATTCTGGATTAAGGCTACTCCTTAATCCAGACAGGAAAATATTGTTTTGTCAAAACAGTAGAGAAACCCCCTTCACAGCCAGATACTCACAAGCAGCTCCTTTCTGGCAACCAACAGAGGCTTTTCTGAGCTTCATGGACACATTAGACTTTGGATGCTGCTGCTTCCATTTCTACCTCTATTTAGTCCTGCTGGTTGGCCTAAAAGCCCTGCGGATCTTGGCTCTGCTGTGTCACAGTTCTTCTTGCAGTATCACAAATGCCAGCAAGACGTAGGAGACTGCAGACCATATGTGTTCGTGGGGATAGGTTGAGAGATGGCTTATTTTAAGGCCAATGCATTATTTTCTGACAGTAACTGAGGGGAGACTTCACACTCAAAAGTTATTCTTGAAAGGATGATTTTTGCAGAGCTGGGAACACTGACTCACTCCTGCCATCCTCACAGTCTCCAGTGCGTGATGCAGAGGTGAGGTAGGAGAAAGAAGCAAGTGATGTCTTGCTTTTGCTGTGATAGAAATAAGGCTGGTTTGTGACTTGGCTCTTTTCCCAAAAATTTTCAGCATGAGAGGGGAGACTGCGAATCACAAATAGCTGGCTTCTGGTGCACAGAACAGAAAGGCTAAGTTTTATTCCTCTTACTTTCAGATAATTGCCTAAAATTCATCGAGACCATACAGACCACAAGGAAGAGAAAGAAAGATGAGATTAACTGACTTTCACAAGGTCTTCTCATACTAAATCTAGCATAGGTAGGGTTACAAACATCACCGTGAGACAAATTTAGTCAAGGCACGTATACAGAGATACACCTTCTCCAAAGGAGAACTCTTTTTCTTTCTTTAACTTTCCTGTAAATGCCACGTCTCAGCTCTGCTGCCAAATAAGTGCATTTGCTGGTGGAAATGCTCCCAGTTTTTTTTCCTCATACCTCACAGTGCAAGTGCTGTCCCAACATTGGGACACCACATTGAAGTAACGCAGCTGAGATGAATGCAGTTACATTGGGATGCAGCTGTGTTTACAGCAATGAAAATGTGAGGAACTGCATTATTCAGTCAATGGAGGCAGGAAAAACAATTTAAAAGATCTATTTGGAATGGTTAGTGCCTTTCTTTTGCTTAGGTAAGTTATTATATTTACATCTGCATACCAAAAATTCAATTTTAATCTGTCTATGGCTACAGGAAGACAATTTGCTCATGATATTTGGGAATACTGCAGATAATATTGGATACAGAGAAAGAGCATTCTAACACAGATGCAAATGGTGTCAAATATGTAATGGTAATGAATTCCTCAAAAAATACCCTCACTAATGCTTTGCAAATGAAAACTGGGACCCTCTGAAAAATTTTCATCAAAAAAAAAAGTTTGGTTTAAAGTACAATCCAATTATTCACAAAGGTTATTACGCAGTGCAAAGTTTTCATAAAGTGTATTCTGTCAATATTTATGACCTCTCATTGAAAAACAAAATCCAGGTGGAATATACTTTTGTGTATGTTTCTGAAAACTAAGAAGTTGCATTTGGAAACATGACCCCTGGTAGCTGTACATTTAAGGCCACAAATTCCATTTTTGTGTTCTGAGTTGAGTTACAGCACCAGAATAAATCTTACATTTAGTAAGATTTAGAGATAAAATGGGAAGGCAGGGGAACCTTAACAAATCGGCACCAGAAAAAACAACTACAGTGTTTCAAGGATGCCTTTCTTTTCATTAGCAATTAAACGAGTCGTTAGCACGTAAACAGTAAGTGAAGAAGAAGAGAGCAACACAAGAGATGATACACAAAGACAAGTGATTGTATCTTCTAGTACTTCACATTATAAACTCCACAAAAGGCCACCTCAACCTTTACTAAAGAGTCACCAGCCTAGCTGGACTTCTCCAGCTTCAAAAGGCAAGCTTCAAAGATTTGGGTGCATCTCCAGACGGGAACCTCAGTGTAAACGAACACTTGTTTCTCCGATGCTTGGAGTGAAGGCAACACAGAGGGATCTGTTATAGGAAAGTTTCACCCAGGCAGTAAAATATTGCTCAGTGTAGAATAATGCAAGCTCATACATTTCAGGGAGGGAAAATGCCAGCTATATTCCAATGGGAGGGAGAATCACTAAAAGCAAGTGATACTAGAAATAAATCAGGTGTAAACTGCAGTTGCGGACTTCAAGAGAAGAAAATAATAGACATGAGGAATTCAGTTTTTCTGCTGCTGCAAGGCTCTAGGAAGATAACACCTAGGTTTTTAGGACATTTCACTAGTTTCAGCTCTTAAACCCTAGCTTGGAGTGGCTGAAAAATGTGACAAAGGACTAGTGATGAGTAAGAAATCATAAGAAAAGAGGGCTGAACAATTCTGAAACTGTAAAAACCTAACAAAAAAAAAAAATTAAAAGAAAAAATCAGTGGCAGACCTGTGGAGAAAATGACGATATCCTCAGGATTTCCCCTTTGCCATCAGATACCTCCAAGTAGGCAAAGGCCTCCAACTTCTCTCCGGTGCTGGTAGGTCATCTGAGCCCTACAGCTGTAGGCGACCTGGGCAGCTGGTGCAAGGGTTGCTCTGGGTTTAGCATCTAGGCTGTTTGACTGGGCTGTGGAGCAGACCCTTATTGCCTCCTGAAAAAATAGATTTTTTGGTTTTTTAATGGTATTACAACACCTTTGCCTTCACATCATACATTCTTGCGCTCAGCTCAGCCATGTCTGATTATGTCTCATTTGTCCAAAGAGTATTTAAAGAGAGGTTTCAAAATGCCGGCAGAATTTAATAAATTCTAATATCCCAGCAGTGAAAGGATGCTCTTGAAAGGCATTTCAATGGTGTGGCCTAAAAAGAAGTTGAACAAGAGGGAGACCCCGTGGTCAGTGAGGAAATACTGGGAAAAATACAGTCCGCATTACACGTTTAATCAAATGTTGATAATGTTACTGTATGATACAATCCTGAGTGGGAAAAGAGGTAAGAGCCCTCAGTCTCTTCCTTCACTATCTCACAGTGCCAAGCTGTCTGCTGCCGCAGTAGAATAAAAGTGAGAAATAGATGCAAAAGAAGTGGAGAAAAAACAATCAGGCAGCGTTCCTGTTAATACTGTACAGTCTTCCCAAAATGTCTGAGCAAATGGCTTGAATGAAATTAATAATCAGTTTTGATCAGAGGATATTGCTGTATTGTCTGTCTGTTTATTTAGGTATTTGTGCACACCCACAGCCAGCAATGGGGTAATAGTCAATGTCTTTATTCCTGATGTGGCTTACTTTTTCCAGGCTATGAAAGGCAGGTTAATATTTGATCTTATATCAATAAATCTCCCTATACTAAATATGTAAAGGTTATTCTGGAAAATGCATCCTGGCACGACCATGAACTTACTGTGATATTTTATAGGAGAAGAAGTTCACTATGTATCTGAAGAATTTCACTGCAATTATGTAAATATGTGAATATACCTATGCCAATCCCTGTTACAGTTATTGTCATAGGTGATGTTACAGACTGGTATTTGAAATATGTGACTTAAGAATGTAATATGATTGCTTATGGACTCTGTTTCGCCATCATAGTAGCTGGATGGCATTGATTTCTTCCGTCTCCCCCTGCTTATCTCAAGCTCTTTCATTTTGCTTGGCTTATTGATTTTCATGTTCACTTCATACATTATCTCACTGGAAGCTGGTAATGAATCAATGTAGCCTCCTAAATTTATGTTCTGTTATAACCCTTCAGAAAGAGCCACTTACAGCTATCTATATGAAAATGCACTGAGTAGCTATTGTACACATCTCTTTGTCCCACCCCTATGCCTGGATGGAAGGCCTGTGCAGCCTTTCTATCAAGTGTACGTATTTTTAAACGCCTGCCATGATAACATTGACTTAAAAGGAAAACACCGGAGCAAGCTAAGGAGAACTCAATGTGAGTCTTTCATCTTAAGTAGTTCCATTTTTAGTGGCTCATTTACCAACCTTCTGCCTATAAGTTGTGTACCTTCCTCTCAGCTCCTTTTTTTCCTATATACAATAATACCAGAAAGCCTTCAGAGCAGGGACTACCTCTTATTGTCTGCTTACATTGCCCACAGTGTGCAGTTGTTATCAGAAAGAGTCCCATTAGCACAAAAGGGACACCTGAAGTATAGATAACAGTAATACCAATTATGCAAAACAACTCCAGGACAGCTATGATGACAAATTGTGATTATTTTTGCTTCCTGCTGTTCTTAACATCTTTAGGTAACATTACAATTTAACGGTTAATTCATTCCCATAGGCGCATTCTTATTTTTCCTAGCTGGCCTGCTGCAGTACGCCAGGATATTGATAGAGCTTTCTGCTCTACAGAGACAGGTCCAGCTGAGAAAGGAAGACTCGTACTTGAAACTGCTGCTTGAAACTAGTCAGAGTAATAACACAGGAATCTAGTTTCCCCTTGAGGATGTTTTAAATGGGTTCTTGAGGGAAACATAATAACATCACAAACACCCTAAATTAACCAGCACCTCAGCGATGGAAAACAGTATGTTAAATTCAGGGATTTCTCCTAAGAGATACCACGTAAGTTAAAAACCTACTTGGCTGAAGGAAAGTAGAAGATGCATATGTTCATTTTGGAACTCTCCAGCATGAGAACCAACACTGAATTTTTAAGATCTGTATATATAATGTAGAGTGATTACTGACAACAGTCGTGTGCCTCCTTTATTTGTAGGCTCACACAAACCTCATTCTGTTCCACACTGAAATTGGTCTTGAGCAGAGATTTGTCACAGAGGCCCCCAGGGCCCCACGGCACAGGCCAGTGGAGCCTGCAGGTCCCTGCTTTGTGTCAACCACCTGTGTTTCCCAAGGGACATCGTGCCAACCATTTCTGGACACCCTGGTGGGATTAAAAGTGGGTTTCTGCGACTGTGTTGCCTGAGCAGCCTCCTGTGACAAGCCAGGCTCAGAGTATTTGGAAAGACTTCAAGGCTTGATTTGCAAAGGTTGAGAGCTCTCTGATTCCTGTCTGACTCCCTGAGGGCCAGACAGCAAAAGACTCTTCTCAACCCTAGACAAATCATAAATGCATTGGTAAAAACTTGCAGGGCTTGCTTTGCTAGAAAACAGCAGCATCTTAGCGTTCCTCTGACTCTTTCTGCTTGTGCTCTTTTTCAGCAAATGCTGTCCTAAACGTGGACAGAAAGATTAAAATTCGTGCTGAAGTATACAGAAAACAAACTGCCAGAGCCGAGCGAACACAAGAAACCTGTATGCAGACCCTTTGGAAACAAAGAGCTGTGCAACCCTTCTTCCCGGGGATGCTTTTAGCACAGAAAGGGGTTCAATTATGTGAGGCGCCTCTAAATTTCCTAACTCCTACAACAAACCTTAAAGTAGGCTGCCTTGAGACCCTCATCAGGCACTTTGGAGGCTTGATTACGTCGTCTGGGCTGAGCAAAACCTTCCCACTCACAACAACCACCTGGAAACCCTTGCCCGACGGGACCTCTCCAATGGGCTCTGCTGGGCTCTTGGGCAAGGAATTTAAAATCATTCAAGAATTCATTCATTCAAGCAGGACTAAACCACTTATTTGAAAGCAAAAAAACAGGTTAAAGAAAAGAATCAAAATCTCCTATAATTGTTTGCCTTTGCAAGCTGTTTTGACATAAAAAAGAAAACAAACCCAAAAAAAAACCACAAAAAAAACCAACCCAAGAGGCACCACAAGGCTTACCAGAATTGCAATTAAACTGAGCTGACAACATTTGGTTTTGTTAGCTCTGCTGTGGCTAAGTGAACAAATGGCTTATATGATATTAAAAGATTTTTTTTTATCTCAGGGCTCAGAAGCCTTTCCTCATTTACAAGGCAGAGCATGTGATGCATTTGCCCTCCTCTTGTTTGAGTGTTTCTATTTTTCTAAGTCTCAGCAAAGCCTCGACCGGCGGATCCTACAGTAACGTCTCTGGACCAGCTATCATCATGCTAGTATCCTTCTATGAGAGCAATCCAGTAAGCATCTCTTTTATAGGTGCTACAGGGACATTTCAAAGCCCCTACAGCTCCCGAGGTGCCTGCACCAGGATCCCTGCTGTGTGAAGTCTGAGGACGTTCACAAGCCACACCTTGCATCTGCAGCAAATTACCACCGGCAGACAGTGACCACTTTAAAATATCCTTACAGTTCTCCCAAACAGTTTTATGAGAGGCCTAATTAAAATGATCTTGGTTGAGGAATCAGTCCGTGAAGGTCTGTCTCTTAGGTAATTGCTTTGGTGAGCTTACAGTTTCCAGTTGCACAAGGTGCTTCATGGTGACCTGCGAGCAGTGGCAGGTCCGTGAGATAACTCCTCCTCCCTAAACACGTTCCTCCACTGTGCTCTGGCTTAATCCCATTTCTACCTGAATAAAAGTGGAGTTTTTACTGACATCTAATGTCTACCCGACCTGCATAATATCCTGCTGGTACGGTGTATTAGACTAATTCCATTAAACCATTTGATTCTCTTGAACTTACTTATCTGCAGCAGGACACCTGGTTCATTGCAAGTTGCCTGCCCCGTCGCAGGACCTTCCCAGCTAAATCCCGCTCGGCTCTTCGCAGCGTCACCCTGCAGCCCGTGGGTCCCACAAACGCCAGTGTCGCGTGTGACCGCCGGCTAGTGCAGCTGGGGCAAATGCACCAACTGCATTTGCTGAGGCACCGGAGTCTGGAGCTCATTTTTGGTACTTTCTGGATCCAGCAGTGGATGTTTCTTGCAGCACCGAGGAGCATCCAGGAGAGGAGCTGGGAGAGGCTCAGTTCTAGGCTAGAGTGTGGGTGGCTATTTTAGGGAGTCCAGCTGGCATTAGCCCCTGCTACTGACCCTGCTGCCCTGTCCCAGCCGCCGGGAGAGGTCTCATGCCTGAAGATCCCATGGGATGACGTTGGAGGGTATCGCCATAGCCATGTGGCAGCCACCCCTTGCTGGGCTGGGCTGTCCAGTGGGCAGCGGGTTACACAATCCATGGGGCAACACCAGGGAGAAACCCCAGCCTCTGCTCACCAGGCAGATTTGGAGAGGCAGAAGAAAATTTCATCTGGCACAGCCCCCAAGGATGGTGGACCACAAAACCCTCAGCTTTGGCAAAGAGAAGAAATAGGCTCAGGTACCCCACATCCTGGCAAATGGCAGGGAGGTCATATGCCCATCTCACACACGCCAGATTTCAACTGCCTGGATGGAACTGCACAGGCACAGCAGCATCCTTTAACTAGAGCCTCCAAGTGCTTATTTCAGGATTGTTTTCTACCGTAACCGATTTGCACGGCACTTAATCTCATTCTAATTGACCAGAACTGCTGATTGTGTTATAATTAAATTGCAGTCTAATTTTACTTAGCTATAACTGATAGAACACAAAGCTACAGTACTAAACACTGGCATGAATATTAGGCGGAATTAGGCGGAAGAAATGTGGCGACAGACCACCATCACAGCGACCACTATCGATAGAAATGAATATTTAGTGGCCAAGGGAATCTAAAATAGCTTTTTAATATGTTTTAATGTGTTTTTTCTACATCCATCATTCTAAAATAGAATTTGGATTTCAGTTAAATGGACAAAAACTGAGATTTTTGGATGACTGCCATTGTGGGCTTATCTTGTCCAGACATGTTGACTGGATATTTACCAGTTGTTGGTTTTACTGGTGGGGGTGAAGCCCGTGCTGCTAATGCCCATTTTTCTACCATCATATTTCTTCCCTCTTGCCAGACCAACTACTTTATTTAGTGTATTGTAGAAAAGTGAGCTCATCGTGCAGATAAAACATCAAAGGTGTTCATTGTGCAAGCCCTAGAACTAGGTCATTCAGTTCCCTTTCCAGATTCAATCTTCTCTTGCTTTTGTATTAATGAACCTGCAATGGAGGTGGCTTTTTACATTCCTGGGTCGTTGAAATGAAAGCCACCATCACTTCAGCCCATGCAAAAGCATGAGAAAAAGCTCTATTTAATGCTGGAGAGCAAACTGCTGGAGGTCCAAGTTTCATGCCATGCTTTCTCTATAGAATGTACGCTTTACTAAAATAATTGTACATGCGTATTTCCAAAAGCTACTTTTCATGGGGAGCTGAAAAACTATATCAACCCCTCTCCATACATAACAGGGACCACAGGCTGCACCAGCAGTGTTAACGCTGGGGAATTCTCCCTTTACGTCCATCCTTTCTGCCTTCTCTCTCCCCCACCAGCCAGTAAATCCAAGCCGATGTGGAGACAGAAGCTTTAACTTATGCCAATACCTGATATTATTCTCCCTGTGGCACTGCAGTGGTGACAAGGCACCTACAGCTTTTACCTGGAAATAACCCCACACGGGCACCTTCATCAGCTTCAGCCATTGCTGAGTTTATCTTGTGGTAAAATGTACTCTTCTGGTCTCCTCCAGGATTTTGTTTTTAAGGGCAGGGTAGCGCACAAGCACTTGTTTTGCCATTGATAAAACATACCGTTTTCAATAATGAAGCTAAAAATCCCAAGTACGCAGTGACTTAGGTGGCTTGGTCTTCTCAGGAGAGGTAAAAAGTAGAGCGATGCTTTGTCGCTCAGGCAGAAAAAAACACCAAGAAGAAACCTGGTTTGGTCATTAGCCTGCCAGACTTTGTTGATGTTCCTCTGAGAGCCAGACTATGGCGGGAGTGACTTCAGCCTGAGAGCTGAAGACCGAAAGCAGCAGGCCCATGCCGTAAAATATTTTCTCTTTCCACTAACCAACCCACATGAGGTTAATGTGCAAAGCGCTATTAATCCTTCTACAAACAGAACATTTTTCAGTTCATTAAACATTATTGCTAAACCACCAGTAGCTCTTCCTCAATTACTCACCTCTGAGAAAAGTGGCTCACAACTAAGTAGGAGCAGAAATAGGTATTAAACTGATTGTTCCAATGATAGCTCGTGCTGTGCAGGATAATTTCTGTTATTATTTGGTTTCTTTGGTGGGGCTGGACAGAGAGACTGGATTTGTCTACACCGAAGTATTTTGCTAATGCTGAAGACACACGTATTTATTCAGTCCAGCAAGCATTCATTTTATGTTTCCAGTGTGATGGGCAGAACTGACCAACCTCTTCCATCACCTCACTTGACTCTCTCCCTCCAGCAATATAAAAACGCCAAGCCTGTGCCTTTTCACCCAGCTCCATGCTTCCTTAGGAGAGGTCTCCTGCAGACATGTGGGGCCATCCCTTTGCCTGAAGCCAAAACTCTGAATTTCAGCCCCTGGCAGAGCACCGTGGCACTCGCAGGAGGTCAATTCTGCTCTCTGCTTTTGCTGCTGGAGAGGGGCTGGAGGGACAGGGTCAAGGTTTGGAGGAGGCAGCAAGGAAGAAGGTGAACAGGTGAACGCTGTATTTCAGCAGATCCTTTCCAACCCTACCACTAAAGGAAGGAGGAAAAATACCCCCCAAAAAAATCCCCAATAAGGCTGCTGTTTGCGGTAAGAGGAGAGGATATTGGGAACAATTTGGGGACGGAGGGCTGCTGCTGGTTAAGAACGGACAGGAGTCTTAGAAATTTGATAAAATGCAAAGCTACCTTTGAAATCATTTTAGGCCCTGCCAATCTGGGTTACTAAATGCATCCAGTTTCACTTGTAAAAGGTATTTGCTCTAAAATATGATCAATTTATGACTTTCAGGTCTAGCTCATGGATACAATCCCCAGAAGAACTCCATTTCATACCTCCGCAACAGCTATCAGTGTGATGAATCGTCAGTTTTTCATCAAAACCAACAGCTGGCAGACCTAATTTCTTTACTTACAAAAGAGCTGAATTAATTTCCAGCTAGGTCTCAATCATCCATACTTATTTAAAAGCAATGCCACAGTCCTCAGAGTAACCCTTCTGTTATGCAATTCAAATCGGTCCAGTTCTTCAGCTGGGAGCAAACTTTTCCCCAGCCGTCAAAATTGTTGTACGACTGCCATTTTGGGGAAAGGAATAACATTGATTTAGATTTGTCTTCCAAGTTATGGAACCGATTTTGAAACCTTTACTCTGCACTCTGCTTTCAAGAGGGAAGACCGTAAAATGATGGAGAGATGGCATCTTCCTGAATTCAATGGAGAGATTCCAAAAGACCAACTGACCCTGGTTTCTATGCTTTCCAGCATTCTAGCTTTTCTGAAAGGACAGACTCCTTTTCAGGGTACCTTTTCACCAGGTCTGTTGGTCTCAAGGTCGGCCACAGACTGTGCTCCATCATGCAACAGGAAGCTCCTGACCTCAGGAAAGCTGCAGAGCCCAGATTACAGCTGGTCTCTCTGGTGGGAAACTCTGTTAACCAAGTTGAAACCTGCCAGATCTTACCCAGCTAACCAGCAGGTAAGAGATCCGCACTTCCAGTGAGTGACCAGGCTCACCTGTTATAGGAAGCATTAAAGCACCTACCTGTTTTCAGAAATGAGAGAGGGAGCTTACACAAAATGTTTAGATTGCTAAATTAGCTGAAATTGAGCCCACCCAACATGTAAAATGACAGTACTTCCATTAAACTGACCCAAGCTAACCCATATAAATGTAATTCCAAATGGTTTTCTTACTGATATCTTAGACTCATGGGCTTGATCCCTAAGTCTATGAGAAGTCTTTGCTTGCAGGAGTGCACAATGCTTGTGGTATATTTACAGCTTTAATATAGACCAGGAAAGAAATTGGTAAGGATTCCACTCTAATCTATCATCTGACCTACAAACTATTTGGCTTGAGATTCTGTATCTTGTAATCAATAAATTCCAGAATTAAGTGACACATCTGCATGTCTGTGGTTCCTAGGGAACCTTTATGCTTCCCAAACAAACAAGCTGGATCCACTCGTTTGATTTCCTGAAAGGGAAGGCAAGGAGAGGATTAGGAGAGCTTTGGGTCAAATAGAGAAACGTATTTAGGTGCTTACAGTCCCACAGCAATCAATAGGCACTGAGGCACTTAACAGACTTGCCGGAGCCTGTCCTTAAGCAATATTGGCAGTTTCCAAAAGGTGATCTGGCAGCAGCTGGCTGGCCATATGGTCTGCATCAGCGGCCAGTGAAGCCAGTGGGAGAGGACAGAGTCAGGATTTTGCCCGTGCTCACCTTGCCACCGCTTACGTCGCACTTGGAGACAGACAGGGACGATCTAAGGCCAATGCCATCAAACCCGGTAGTTCTGAAATTCTGTTCCTAAACCCACATCTAATGCCGACTTTCAAGTTGTTTGGAGAGGAGCAGGCACTATCTTGTGATGTTGTATGGTGTCTACCAGCAGGGGCTCCTGGTCTGTGGGGTGATTCCTAGCACTGTAACTAGTATGTTAGTCTTGAGCAGAAGTGGCTCATAGTTTAATTTCAGTGGCACCACATCATTAGTAGATCTGCCTCTGTCACGAAATCATAGCTTCAGTTTCCTGGCTTTATCAATAGGCCACTTTTTTCTTTCTGAGGTAGCACAACCAAACTCTTCCTCACACATACATCTTTGTGGGGAACAGCTAAATCTAAAGTTTTGCTTCATGTGTTTTTCTTACACGAAATTAAGAGAACTTCTTTAGGCTTCATCCGAGCTCTGCACAAGCAAGAGTGGCCTCAGCAATGGATCACTGATCACTTTGCAGCACTTAGATCCAGTTACAAGCCTGAGTTAGCCTGCCATGCCTATGCAGGAAGGCATGTGTACTGGACTGTCAATGATCACATAAGACTCTTAAATCTCTATTAAACATGACACACTTCAAATAATTTATATGAAGGTTAAATCCTATTATAAAGCCACTTACCTGAAGTTACTACTGTTTCTCAAGACCACCCTCAATGCAACCAGGATCGGTGTCTGAGTTACCAATGTGAGCTCAGTGACATTTCTCTGCGCTTGGTTGCTTTTCTCTCCTTTTCCTTTTTCTCAAGTTACCATTTTTAGCGCCTTGTTCCAGAAGAGGTCAGTGCTCCTGCCCCAGGAACAATTAACTGCTGCCTGCTGGCCATGGCAAGGCAGACATCGTTATTCCTCAGAAGTGTCCATGGCGTAGCAGCACGCAGTAGGCTACAATTGCCACATCGGAGAGTGATGTTACCCAGAATGACCTGAACCACTATATGAACTCACAAGCCCCAAAAGGAAGAGGCAATAAGACATCTCCGCCAGAAGAGTAAGTCCCTTTTCTTCAGGGTTAACATTTCCATCGGCAGCTGAACCTAGTTAACCTTAATGGAACTGATATGCTCACAATATCAGCAAAATAAAATCATTCAGTACCTTCCTACATTGCAGGAAATGATATTGATTTATTCATTTGAAAGATTCCCCACGGGGTATCAGTAGGTCCCTCCACGTGTGAGTTAAAGACGTTGGGCTCCATTTTGGATTAGAGCTTGTTCTGCAATACAGCTGCATGGATGGCAGCAGGGAGGGTGCTGGACCCAAGCTATTTGTGCCTGCTGGCTGTGGTTTGAGATCTTACCAACGGTGGGATCCGTCAGGGCCTTCAGCAGGAAAGAGCCCTTACAGCTGTAGGGTAGGACATTATTCTCATGGAGCATACTCTCAGGTCTATGGGGCCTGAACCAAGCAAGTTTCTCCGGCAGGTGCTGGAGAACAGACAATTTGTTTTCTTCCATCACCGAGTGATGCTCCTGTATACCAGCCTCAGCAAAGAGAAGAAACACGTTTGTGCCTCTTCAGGGTCTCATTCAAAGTCCCTCAGCCCAAAACAGGTGCCAAGTCATAAAAGGTGTGTCAGAGAGAGAGGTTCAACGAGCCTCATGTTGAGCTGGCCCAACAGTCGGCAGCAAAAGCCGTGGCTGCTTGCCCAAGTGAGGAAGAGGCAGTGAACAGCCAAGTCCCTTCCTGCATGTCATGGACCCCAAAATACAGGCAGGGTCTCTGTATCAGCCCGGAGGGGCTAACTTCTCCCCACACTCCCAAACATGGTCTTCCACTGATGTCATTGCAGCTGTATCTGTCTGGTTTTGTAAAAGTGTGTCTGGTCGAAAAGAGCTACAAAATCACGGTGCGTACCACCACCAGCCCTGGAGCATCAGACACTGGCACCAGCAATACCTGCTGAGAGAGTCCACAAGCACCTAAAATTCCCGAGTGGAGGGGTCAGTGCCCCCTGCTTTGACCAGAAAGACATACAAGCATTATGTTAGGAAAACAGGTTTTAAACTACCAACACATTTCTCTGGAGCCGTATGGTGGCACGTGTCTGTGCTATCTTCCAGCATGGCACTGATTGCAATCAAATGCCCATGAACCAGGCTCTCACTTGGTGCATGTCATCTACCTGGTGGATATAACTGGCTCCGGAGTTTCAGAAACTCCAATCTCATGGACACAGGGTACCTTCTAATCTTGTAATCTCATAAATCATTGTACTGTTGCTGATGCTTCACTCTTGGGGGAAAAACAAAAAAAAAGAAAAAGGTTAATACACAAAAGGGAGGTTTCAGTTTTAAAAAGCTCCCTTTATTCACCTGAATCCCACTAAGGTCAAGAGAAAGGCTGCTACTGACTCATAACAGCATTTGAATCGAGGGCTGAATTAGAAATTACACTTTGTACAATTTCAGCTCAGGAAAGAACTAGCTTCCTAAAAGATCACATGGTGGCAACTTTCATCCTTTCTTAGCAAAAGTCCTAGAAATACTTTCCAACACTTACTCACCAAATCAGACCCTTTTTCTCTCCTATGACAGTTTTAATAAAAGCTAGTTATAGTTTTGATCCTATAGATGTTAAAAATGTGTTTCAGACACCTTTTATGAACAAAATACTCACTGAAATCCAAAGTGTTGTGAGTGTTCGAGGAGCTCATCTCTAATGGGCTGCTTCTAACTCTTAGAGTCTTGGAAGAGGAACGGGCCCCCAGGGCATTTAGTCTGGAGAAAAGGAGGCTGAGGGCAGACCTTATCGCTCCCTACAACTACCTGAAAGGAGGGTGTAGCGAGGCTGGGGTTGGTCTCTTCTCCCGGGTAACCAACGATAGGACAAGAGGGAATAGCCTCAAGTTGTGCCAGGGGAGGTTTAGGATATTGGATATTAGGAAAAATTTTTCACTGAAAGGGTTATCAAACATTGGAAGAGACTGCCCAGGGAAGAGGTATTTAAAAGCCGGGCAGATGTGGTGCTTAGGAACATGGTTTAGCGGTGGTTTTGGTAGTGTTACGTTGACGGTTGCACTTGATGATCTTAAAGGTCCCTTCCAACCTAGGCAATTCTATGATTCTAAGATTCAATACCCAGATCTACCCAAATACCCTTTTGGGCCCAGCCAGCCTGGGGTGGCACTGGAGAGGACCATCAGCCATTGAAACTTCTGATCCCTAAAGGGGCCTCCTCTGACTTCTGCCATGGTTTTGAACAGCTTCTTCAACACCGGTTTTACTAGTCTTCCCTGCAGGCAGCTGGCTCTGGTGTGCAGTCACTCCCATCGCCCCACGCAGACGTGCACCAAGCTCCTCTCCTCCACCTCCCTCCAGTAGACCCAACACCAGCACGTCTTTGAGCCTGCAAACTCAGAGAACCAAGCAGATGAGAAGCAACTCCTCAACACCCCAAAGCAAATAATTTCCTTCAGATTCACCTCCCAGAACTGGCTCGCTGTCAGAGGAGGGGCAGCGCACAGTGGAAACTGTGGAGATGCACATAGGAGGGTCCGACTCTTTCCGTGGCACTTTGCCATGGGCTGACTTGCGCCTGCTACGAAGCCATAGCTGTCATCTCCTGCCTCTCCCAGTAGATGTCTGAAGTGGTGCACCGGGACTGTCTCCCTCACATCTCTTGCACAGGGCTCTGCATGCAGTAAGCGCACGCGGAGCTACGAGTCGTTGGTGATGTGCAGCCGCCATAGGGAAGGGACACATCTAAGGACAGATTTCAGATCCTCTCCCTCTCAGGCAGAGGAAATTTGGGGCACAGTTTCACACGGCTCATGCCTGCAACCACCCGGGAATTTTACCAAAGTTTCCCCTCTGCATTCCCCCATCTCAACTCTACAGTCATTTTTCCTGGCTTTGGTGTCACTGTTTTCAGCATGTGCTGTCTTCCAGTGACACCTAGGGACAGAGACTGGAAATAGCAAGCTGGCCATCTTACATAAGCGTTGTGTAAAATGTATTTCAGGGTGATGTTTTTTTTGACAGAGACGGATTATTTAATTGCTTTTGCAAAAAAAGCCCAGGAGTCTCTTATCTCCTCTGAGAAACCTAAAATAACGCTTATGGCAGAATTTGTATTTTTAAAAATCTTTTGTTGTTATCTCCCAATAACTACTTGTAAAACTTCAATCGCACAATGGACACAAACCTATAAATCTTAAATAAGCCAATGGCTGAAGGGACAGTTGTGATTAAGATCTGGAGAAAAGCATCTTGCGTGTTTTGCCAGATTGACATACCATACTCCCCAAGGCCCACTCCTCAGCTCATGTGCGTTAGCATTAATTTCAGAAAGCGACACCAGACAAACGGCACTGATTAACATAGCATTTCACTCTGGTCCAAAAAGTGCAAGCAAGATGAAGACATTTCATTACTGGAAACAAAGCACATGGAAAGGAATATTGTCATCATGAGGACAGAAACACTTCAGAGTCAAAAGAACAAGCAAGTTGCTTCGTGTAGCTGTATCTACTATTTACCCATTGCTACTGCTGCTACTACTACTAATTTACTCATTACATTTGCACTTCAGTTCTCTGGTCATGAATCAGAGTCACCACGCGTGGTGTTTTGCCTACGCAGGACAACGATATGGGCCCTGACCTGGAGATCTTACCTGCAGGGCAGGACACAACTGCAGGAGCAGAGCAGAGGAACGGTGGCTCCATCTAGGCTGCTTTGTAGCCTGGCTTGATGTCACGCTTGAGCCTGCAGTGTGGAAGAGCTTGTTCCTGGAGGAACAAAGCTGAAGCAGCGGCAAATCTTCACACTGTGCCTCCATTTCTTTACCAGAGGAGCAGGCCAGCTTCCTCCAGAGCATCACCGGGAACAGCCAAACATGTTTAAATAGAAAACGCGCTATGTGCCTGTGTAATGCATCACATCAACCACGCAGAAACATACAGGCTAGCTCTTAAACCAGGCTTTGTGCGACAGTACAGTCTACATCTGCTCTGGATTTACCCCTGTAAATTTAGACTTCCTAATTCTACATGACCCGCAAGAACGAAAGAATCCTGTGCTAAGTCATGCCTGGACCTTTGGAGAATCCCCCCAAAATACCACGTGTCTTTGATGGCAGGAAGAAATGTGGAACATATTCTCAGAGGGAGAAGACATCAAGAGAAGTGCTCATACACATACCAAGAGCTTGTATGTCCAAACCCAAAGTATTTAAATCTGCTCACGTGGAAAAACAGTGTGGAGAAGGTGGGGACAGGGGGAAACCTGGTGGTTTTTTCTAGATCTTTTGGTCCGATCAGATAGAGCTGCACCAGCTGAGGCCCAAATTCAGTGAACAGAGAAAAACTCCGTCCAAAAGTAAAGGTCAAGTAAACTTTTGAAAAATAAAAGCCAGTGGATGCTTCGCCAGTGTCAGCACTACAAGACGTGATCCTGAAAATACAGTCTGTCCAATTCTATTAACTTCAGGGCAATGTCTCTTGACACGTACCTGTGAAGGAACCAGAAAAAAGTCCATCCCTTTGCTCCCAGCAGCCACTTTGCCAGACCACTACAGACAATGGAAACTGCAAGCCAAACCTTTTGTTTCTTTTTGCCACCTCTGCTGTTTCCGTCACACAGCAGCGCTGCCCGGCAGCCAGAGCCAGCAGCCCCTCCCGAGGCATGTTCCCGGCGCTCATGAGGGCAGGACCAGTTGCAGCAGGATTTCCCAAAGCTCACACAACCCTTGCTGTGTCTTCCAGATGGGGAGCTGGGAGAAAGCACCTCTTTGGGGCTCATTTAGGGCACTGAAATAAACCGAGCAAGAACTCTTCTGGGCAGGAAATGCCTCTTAAGGTAACATAAGAGAAGCTTCAACTTTAAGAGCTTCTTTGCAGAAATGTAACACCCAAATCATATATTTGGAAGATTCTCACGTTGTTTCCTCGTATTCAGTTATTCCAGCTAAACTTTCCTGTTAAAGCATCTCTAATGCCTGCCTTCTGAAAACATACCTTAACAAGGTATTAGCAGCCTGAAATCAAATTGAGACAGCTAATAAGATACTAGAAACTAACAGGAGATTAGAGATCACCTCCTATTATTTAGGTGATTGGGGAGAGGGGGTGCGCTGAGTAAACAGCTAAGAATACAGCCTGGGCACCGAAATTTCCAAGTGACACCACCACCACGTTCTTTGCAAAACAGCCTTTGGAGCCTCGAGACAGCTACATAAGGGCTATTACCACTTTAAGCACATTCCCTTTGCGCTCCCGCTTGCCTGTAGCTTCATCCAGCAACATGCAGCTGCTGCCGACGGGGTGCTTTTGTATATAAAATCATGTCCTCAGAAGTTCGTTTGTTGTTCTGAATGTTGGCCTTGATGATTTCTACAACTTCATGTTTGTTTGGGTTTTTTTTCCCCCTGTAAATCTCCACACCACAGTGGATAACTGCCGATTTTCCTTGTTGGGAGGGTACTGCCCTGAAAGTGTCAAGATACTACTTTTGTCAGACAAAGCAATTAAAAGACTGCAGGGACAGACCCACAGTAGATGCCATTTCTGTGCAGTCAGATCACGGCCCATGACCAGAGCGCTCTGATACTTTGAATTTATGGCCAGAGACCCAGCTGCCGATGCGGCTGAAGTGCTATGAGAACCAGCTAAGACATGGAAATTGCAGAGCTGCTTCTGTGCAGGGCAAACCACAAGGCAGCAGATGCTGCCGCGTTCAGACTGGCTTCAGGCAGAGGCAACTTGAAGGGCTCTGCATTGCTCTACAAGGTGCGGACACCTCCTTCCCTCGCATCCTCTGCAGAAACCCTTTTTATCTTCCACAGCATTGCTGAAGGATGATCCAGTTTCAGTGTGACTTAAGCCAGCACTGGAATGCACTTCTACGACCAGGAGAAATTAAGCCATTTGATGAACCAAAGAGATGTTCCTCTCCTCGGCGCCCTTTAAAAACAGCTTTGCATGCAAGGCAAGCGAGGCAGCGACGGATGAGGACTCCAGGCCCAGTTACTTTCAAACTGAACGCTGTTCACCATATTTTTTTTTTTTATGAAGTAAACCCACTACTGGAAAATCAGAAAGTTTCTCCATGCTACTGCAGAATTTTACCTAAAGGAAAGATAAGTAAGGGAGGAAAATAATCTTCTTTCAATCTTCTTTCAATATTCCCTAGAAGGACCTTTTTTATACTGAATTCTCACTTGTATAAATTATCTTGAATAATGCATGGATTAATTTACAGGTTACTATTTATTAAAGGAACCCGGACAGTGGTTGTGTTCTGTATCTTCAAGTCCTAATCCAGATCTGGCCTTTGAGTTACAGGCGTAACTCAACAATATCGGATACTGACAAGTATCATGCAGATACTGCTAATATCAGCTTGCAGGAGCATCTTTTTTTACCAGTGTTACCGAGTGTAGATGTGTTGATACCACCCACATATCTGGCACTTACTGAGGTGCAGCCCATCATTCATCAGGAGGTACTCCCATCACACGAGCATCTAACATTGTGTGAGAACAGGCTGCTTCCTCTACAACAGGGCCTGCCCTTCAGTAGACCATTTTTAACCTTTCTTACCCCAGACAATTCTCTGATTACATATCAATGCATTTGTCATTTGCTGGGTCCACCTAAAAGAGCAAACTTCTAGTTGATTTGAGGGACAGGCTACCAAAACTACTGCTGTGCCACTTCTTTCACAGCGTATCCCATCAAGACACCCAGGGCTTGTCCGCCTGCACTGTAGGAACAGTGCTGTTTCCCTCTCCCACTGTGAGAGGGACCACAAACACAGCTGGCAGCTAAATCCTGCCTTTGACGAGCATGACCAGTCTACTTGCAACCATGTCTGCAGAATTCAGCTACTCATAACTTAGAGAACTAAGTCTGGATCATGGTATTCTGCTGCATAATCATAGCAAAGATGGAAAAAAGCATTTATTATACACACAGGTACTTTTAATCAGACCCCAAATTAATTTCAGGAATGGGCTGTCACATTTCACAGATGCAAGCCATTCTAAAATAGCCAAGACCAAAACTTGAGCACACATCACTGGCTTCATCTTAAAACACTGTGCATTTTGCGTATTCAAGAAATTAAGATGATCCACTTCTACCCAAAACCTTAGACTTTGAGCCAATACCATCCCCTTGTTTTAGAGCCATGATATCCCAGTACAAGTCACAATATTTTTAAGTTGGTTAGTACAGATTATGATAGAAACTTAAAAGAGGAAAGGTAACATTTCTTGAAGAAATCAAAGCTGATTACAAGAGGATCAAATACATCGCTATTAAATTACACTACTTCTATCTTCCACCAAAAAAACCCCAATCCTCCTTAATAACAGCATAAAATTCCATTTGTTTTAGAAAAGCATACATAAAATAACACTGGTACATTTTATTTCAAAAGACTTTGTTGTCTCAACTCTAGCAATACTCCAACACAGGTTAAGATTTGTTCATAAAGAGCTCAATCACAGGCATGTAGCAAACATTAGAAAGGCATGCCAAGTACAAATTCTCTTTCGAAATTTTTTTTTTTAATGTAAACTGAAAAAAGTAGGCATGAAGCATCTGTACAGCAAACATAAAAAAACTATATCATTTTTCCCTTATTCACCTCAAGAGCTTTTGATCTTGGGATCTTACTAGAAAGTAACCTTCATACTGCTGTGCACGAGGGACATGTTCCTAACTAAACTGAGTATGGAAGTATGGAGAGTTGTAGGAGGAAGGCAGATTCTTAGTACTTAAATACACATGACCCTCCAAGACCACTTCCATTTCCCTAGTGGCAGTATCACACTAACTAGAGGAACACTCAGTGACACTAATCAACACTGACAACACCAAGAGTGACAGCAGCCCCTACTGTATCCCAAAGTAATCTATAAAAAGGCCTCCTCCATCCTTTAACTGGCTAAATACCAATCTTGGACATATCTCACACAGTAAGAGGAACTACTGAGCCACTTCAACCAAGGGTGTAACACATGGATCCTGTACACCTGAGCCTTCCAGGAGGATTAAGGAAAAGATAATTACTGACTGGAACTCAAGCTACATCTGTCCTATACTGTAAAATTCGAGTGGTACAGCCTGTAACAGTGCAGCACATTAGATAAGATCTTACAAAAACTACAAATAGGGTATTGCACTACAGCAGGGGTATCTGCTTACCGGCAGATCTGTAAATAGACACGCATCTTTAGGGCAACTGCATACTGATGAGCAGGATGGCCAAACAGGACAAAATGAAGACTCTGCTTAACCATTATTTTCTCAAATATTTAAAACTTAAGTTTCAATGACTCTTCACATTTTTAAGTTTTATAATGGCTTTAGTTATACTTAGAACCTTAAATGCCAAGCTCTCAAGGTTTAATTAGGATTTTTAAAGATACAGATGTAACAATGTTGTAGAATTCTTGCAGTCCAGGTTAATCTAAGGTAATGAAAGCAGACTTAAGATATAAAATTATTTCCTAAGGTGTCGTTTTTTTGTGTGATTCCCCCCTCCCTCCCCAAAAAATTTTTCCAGAACAAAATGCTTTTCATGTAGGCTGTGCAAGAATGTAGTGCAGGAAGTAAGGTTTAAGAGAAGCCGTTGAACCAATGAATGTATGCACACACAGTCTAGGCACTATTTTTTCAAAAGTTCTTTCATTGAGAAAATTGCTGCTTATCTGCCCAGTTGTGCTCTTCATGCTCATCTCAAACACATGGTCAGATTTAGCAGGCCACAGGTGAAGGTCAAAGGTCTGATAATTCATACAAGAGGAAGCAGGCACCCTACAGACTTAGATCACTAAATCTCATCTTCTACAAACAAGGACTGCTACCACCATTTAGGAAGTGATGGTTTCATTGTTCACAGCTGCATTAAGCAGATGTAGGCTCTGAACAGCCAATTCAATGAATTTATTTATGCAACACCTTACTCCAGTGTTATCAGTTGAAAGAATCAAGTTACAACAGCCTAATGTAACTATGCACAGCAAGGCTGTGAATTTGAAACAGCAGTTCCTACACCCAATTGCAGCCTGTGGTTAAGTCCAGATATTTGGAGACCTGAAAGACACAGACTTCACAATATTCCAACAAAAAGAAGCCACCACTCTTTGCAGTCTGAGCTTGCCCAGTCTTAAGTCCTACTAATGTCCTAGTAGTTTTAAAAGCAATTTTTATTATTAGCTCCCCTTTTACTGCCTTGACAATTATGGGACACATCCTTTACCATTTTTTAACCTACTCTGGAATAGACAGAAAGACTGAAACGTGCCTTCGCTATGCAAACATGTTTACACTGCAGTCACTTAAACAGTTCTTTCCCAAAGTCTTTCAGTTTTTCAGCATTCTTGAAACATGCATGCATATTCCAAACAGACTGAGCTTTGACAGAGAAGTTTAAGCTTAAGATGATAAAACAAGAAATTGTTGAAGCCTTTCCTCTAGAACACACAAAGAGGCTTGGGCTTCTAACAAGGATAGTTAGAGACACTGCTCTAGTTTAAAACACTTCCTGAACAAAAATTTCTGCTTTCCCTCTAGAAACATTAAATTGTTTGTGGCCACAACAATTCTCATCTATTTAAACTTCAAATGTGTTACTTCTTATACCTTCTTTTTAATTTTGCCCTTCGAAGGTCAAAACCCAAGCCACCCATCAACTGCAAGGTTCTTCCTATCAGAAAGGACTTTTAAATTAGGAGGAAGAACACAAAAGTTTTTCTTATTTATTCCAAGCAGAATGACTACGAAGAAATGACTCAAGCTTAGGCAGTATAAGTTAATGGAATGCCATCTGAAATGAGGACTGACTCAGTAACACATGAGACTTGCTAATCATTTGTTAATCTACAATTCAAAAAACCCACTAGAAGTACTCACGTAATACCACTGAAATAGGAGAAGATACTGCTTGGTTTTCCTCTTGGTCAGGAGAACAAGCTTTGAATGAGAACGTCAGTTTTTCTGATATCTGATAAAATGAAAATCATTAACTGCTATGTACCCCCAAAGGATTAATTATTTTAACATCTATGAATCAAAACGAGGTAAACTTGCAGGACAATGACTTTATTTTGCTAATGGGCAAGACTTGCGTAAGACTTATTCTTTAGATTTCCCTTCTGTGTGCTGGTATTTCATGTTTTGCAGCAGGCTTTCCTTCCTCCTGAACACACTATACCTTAAGAGTTTGCAATCTTCTGAACAGTTAAGATCCGTAACACCAGGCAGAATTTGTGGAGATTGAGAGACTGGACACTGGATTTTTACAGGTGGAATTGTCCAGATCAGACAGAGAAAGAACTTGTCATAAGAATGCTCTATAATGCTCCCCTAATTGTTGTTAGTGCCATAAAGGTTCATATCTGAATTCAGAAATCATAAAAAAAAAAAAAGCTCAACTGAGTTAAAATTCAGCATTTCTGTTTAGAAAGGCAAGCCTGAACAGGAAACACAGTATAGGCACAGGTGATATTAAGTAATAGAGTTTTGCCTGTTCTTGATGTTTATATAGGTAGTCATCAGCTATTTTTTTTTCCTGAACAAGTTTTATTAGTAAGCCTTAGCAGCAAAGAAATGTCTCTTCTTTTTCAGACAATACATGATTTTACAAGAAGTTGTTTTGTTTTTTTTTTTTTAATTTTTCCCCCACTATTCCTATTGTTTCCCAGCTCAGCATGTTTTGAATGTTTCAGAGAAAATTTCCACGTCTATCTCACAAGGAAGATAAGATCTGCATGTTTCAACAAATGAAGTCATTTCATTCCATAAAGAAACATCTCCTAAAAGCAAAACACCAAAATGCCTATAGCTAACTAAGACTAGATGAAAAGCATGGTGGAACAAACCTATTATAACTTTAGATCACAGTGAATGAATTGCCTGCTAGAGAAGTAGACTAAATCAGCTTTCTGTAGTTAACACCCAAACCCCATTACAAACCTCTCCCTATTAACCATTAGTCACAGCAAAACTTTTCACACCAGGGGGAAAAAAAAAAAAAAAAAGGTTAGCGTAGAACCTGTTCCCTTCCTTACTTCCGTAGCTAACACTACCAGCTAATCCAAGCACTCTGCTTGCCAACATTAAATGCACAGTCATGGCAAAAGCCAACTCAATGTCTTTCCTGTTCACTCAGTGAAAGAAGAGATACAAAATCCCATGCACTTCCTTCAAATGTTTTGGGAGTACTATGTAAGACCTAGATGTTTCATGTGTTCTCAATAACAGCAGCCTTAAGGAGTGCAGCTTATTTTAGTCCTACTATGCTTAACACTCATGTTTCATAGTCACTGCAGTAAATTTTAGAGAATATCCAGTTACTTAGAAAACAATTTATGTCTTATCACACTGCTACTAAGATACACCTACACAAGAGACTTTAAAGCTCTAGTCTTACAGTTACAGGATAAGATCACATCAAGCTAATGTACCGATTAATTAGCTAATACTGTATCATGTAGACCATCCAATTTATTCAATGAGCAGTGAGCTATACTTGCCACAAAACATTTTATCTATTCTTTAGTAAGACTGCTGTGCTACTTTAAAACTTAAGCTAAAGCATTTCAGATGTCCCAGAAAATATATGAATAAACTTTTATTTCTAAGCAACAACACACACTATTTTAATACAAGCCACACATTTAAGTCAGGTGGAGAGTAGTAAACTGAACAATCATCGCTAAAACATTTCCATTGGAATTGTGTTAAAGTTCACAAGTGTCATCATTACCACCTTACTGAAGTTTTCTTATGTGTTTCTAGTCTACACACCACATGTTTCACACAGTCATGCAAATCTGAATCAAATTTTAAATGGTCAGGTAACAGGGAAGTCCATTCACTGTAAAGATTCATTTTTCACAGGAGAGCCAGGCTAGGTAAGACCAAATACTGCAGGGTTCTTCATCAGAGTACCAGTATTTTAGAAACCATGAACTTTCAGTTGTTCTTCCTTGACAATGCCAATCTAAAGGAGAAAAGCAACATATTTCAGTAAAGCTTAAACGCTTAGGATATTACAGTGATATCAAGTTACCACAATCTTATACTCTGATTAAAGAAACTGCAACATAGTATATACTCAATAAAGGTGTCTTCTAGTTTCTGGGCCATGAGAAGAATTGACTTCACAAAAAAAAGAAAATCTTATCAGACATCTGACTTGTTCTGTAGTTCTAGCACTTACTCTTTGACAGCATAACATCTCTACATCATGATTTGCATCAGTAATCTAGTGGTGAAAGACTCTTTCCTCTATAGTGTTTTCAGACTCAAAATAATGGTTTGCATCAAACACTTGATTTTACAAATGAAGAACTCAAGTTGCACTGCCAGAGAACAAGTGATATGTTGTTGCAGGGTAAATGCATTCTACAGTGCTTTGATTCTTACTCTCATTCTGCAAGTGTAATTTTACTTTTTGGCTGAAAATACAAAGGAACAATAGTGGACATCTTTAGTTGGTTAATTAACATCAGTGCCACCTGTCACTCTACTGCTTCCACAGAGGTTTAGATATTTATCTGCAGTCCCTTACCTCCAAGAGAAATTGGCATATGTTCTTCCTCTGGTCACCTTGAAGCTGGATAACTTCACCGTATTCAGGATGTTCAATCACAGTACCATTACAAGCAAATTTCTAGAGAGAAACATTCATATTGTAAGGCACCTGACGTACATTATGATTTTTCTTAGTAAGTCTTTTCAGCAGGATTTTGTCATAGAAGCTGCTTAATAAATTCTGATGACAAAGGAAAGGCTAGATCTACTCTGCACTAGTTTTGAGAGCAAATGGAATTTATCTGCTGATGCATACAAACAAGAATTAAGCTGTTGATGGTAAATTCAGGCAAAGACAGGATTAGATACTGTGCAGGAGGAACTAGACAAACACTCATTGCAAGAATGGAAAACAAAGTCACAAGATATGGCCTTTCAATTCCAAACTATTTTAAAATAAATGTTTACATACTGGTGAAACTGGAGATCTCTATTTCAAGAGCAACACAGCTATGACAGAAGCAGGAATGCAAAAACAGTTCTACTTTAAACTGACTTTATTCTTGGCATCAACAAAGCCAGGTATGTGGGAAGTTGAGAATATACTTTATTTACTACTTCTTCATAAGAAAGAAACCTTTAACTGTCTAGCAAAAATTGGCATCACTGGACAATGACAGGGGTTTTGAGAAAGACACATAAAGGGATCAACCTGAATATGAAAGTGATGTGCACTGGCAGGAATGAAATAAAACAAATATTCTGTTACTTTGTATTAAAAGCTATCATACACCTTTACATAATATCTTTACTATTAAATCAAATCAGCAACTTCACCTTTTTGAAAGCTTTCACAAGTTTCTTCTTGTCATAATCATCTGCAATTCCCTGAACAGTTGTTAGCGTCTTTCTTCCGTTTCGTTGCTGGATCCTTATATGAATGTAATCCTCAGTCCCTGCTGGGAGTAAGTCGTCACCCTTTGTTGCATCAGCAAAGGGGTCTGCAGGATGAAAATGATTCATGTAATTCCCACAAAGGAAAACACCCAAGTTCAAAAACTAACAGGTAAATTTCTCATTTCACAAAGAGCTTTATTTAGGGGATAATCTTGCCTTCTTCTCCCTGTTTAAAAACACACTGTTAAAATCAGAGTACTTTTTTCTACAGCTGTATTAAGTCTCACTAGCCTACTAACTCAGCATAGAGCTCTCAACTACCATGCATCCAGTTTCTACAATGCCTTCCTGGATATAAGTAATTTTCAGCTATAGTATTAACTTACTTCACTATCTCTTACAAACTGTAAACCCTGAAGCTCTGAACCTGAAACAGGGTTCTGACAGAATATCAAGTGTACATCGGTTTTAGACAGCCACATGCATTTTAAGTGAAATATGGAAGTTATATCTTTTATCAGATCAGCTGTTAAAGACAGAAAAATCAAAAAGCTCTTGTACACACACCCCTTTACAGGTCCAGAGCAGAAGCCTTATACTGTGACGACTAGCACACTTCCAGCATTTTAAGACATACATGTAATTCTTGGCTACTAATGTAAACAAAACACTGTAACAGACACTAACAGATGTCAGGGGCTGTCTGTAAACCAGGACCCCTCTGCCAGTCAGTAGTTTTAGGCAAGAATTATAACAAAATTCATTTAGGCTTTGACTACAGAAAGGTCAGTCCTCAAATTCTTCCAAGCTTATATTTATCTAGCCCAGGTGAGATAAAAAGGCATTTAGGAAGAAGGGTTTCTGCGTTATACTTCTTATTCTCTGCTCTCCACAAAAACATATTTAACACGCACTCTATCAAGAAATTTGATAGTCCTACAAGTTTCCTAATCAGTAGCTCCAAATAAATCTTGAAGCATGAAGTACTGTAAGTTTTGTTGGTTTTTTTTCTTTAAAAAGACCAATCACCAGTTATTTTTGGGTACTAATCAGAATCATATTGAAGAGTCCGATCTTCGGAAAACGTAGGTTCAACAGCCACGCAAGCTACAATTTCCCAAACTTCCATCCAAAACTCAAACCTAACACACTGACCAAGTTTTGCCACCCACTCAAAGCAAATGCCCCAAAAAAGTTAGTTCAGCTGTAGACAGACTGACCCTTGTAAAAACAAGAATGAAAAGGGCATTAAAGGCACTGAATGCATCATGAGGATGAAAGCACCCCAGCAAAGAAGTACAGCACTGGGAAACTTGAGTGCCTTAACTAAGGCACCAGTAAGGCTTTCGTTAAAACATGCTGAATTTTCACTGTCCCCCACAGCTCGCAGTGCTAACACTAATAGAAAATTTGAAAGAAAAGGTGAAAGAAAAAGGGGTCTCAGACATGAAATTCACTTGGCAGAGTTTCGGATTCTAGGCTGGAGATAAACCAGCACCATGGGTGTTAACATTGGATTACTTCAAACGAATCCTTTGGGCAGCACCTTCCTAAACACAGGATCAGCTCCCAGATCGAGATTAACATGTGGCTTACACGTGCAGAAGAATAGAGACAAAACTGAGCCCAAAAGCCTGACAACATTATCTTCTAAAGTGTTAACTTGCTCACTTCTGTTGTCTGTAGATAAGGAAGGTGGAGAATCACGGCCCAGCACGGTAAACTTCCCTGCTAAAACAAGAGAAATGACCTACCTACCGTATAGCTCAATCTATAGAAACAATACTCTTTGCAGAGCATATATCAGCTTTTGCGACGTTGGTAAGCACAAAATGAGGCAGCAAATCAACAAGCAATCGGAACCGAGGAGATTATTTCCTTCCTTAGCAGAGGATATGAACTCTAGACTCCCTCTGCCCACAAAGACTACAACTTTGAAACTGCAGAATTGACAGAAACGCCCAGTATGAGGTGCAACCAGACATTCAGGCAAACAGCGCAGTATGGGGTGTCAGAGCACGGTACGTGGCGGCATCTCCTACGGGAGCGGAGAGAGAGCAAACAAGAGAGGGAGACGAGCCTCCCAGCCCACGTCTCTCCGCTGCACACACAGGGCAGGACCCGAGGCCGGGGCGGACAAGGACGAGCCGCCGGAACAAGGCGGGCAGCGCGGGGGACGGCAACACCCACTCGGCAACGGCCTCAATGTCACCCCGGGGGGCTGGGGGACACCGACCCCCCGGGGGGCCTCGGGAAAGGCGGTGGCAGCAAGGACGGCGGGGGGACAGCCACAGCCCCGGGGGGTGGTGGTGCGTGACTGTGGGGGCTTCCCGCGGCACAAAGAGGGATGGCGGGGTGACGCTCGGCCGGCGGTGGCCCTTACCGAAGGATTGGAGGTTCTGGATAGATGACATGCGACTCTGCGGCGAGAGGCTGGAGCAGCGGGGAAAAGGCCGCGGCTGGGTCCGCTCGGGTCACGTCTCCGGCTCCGCAGTGCCGGCGGGGGCGGGGACCAGGGAGGGGAGGGAGGGAGGAGAGGAAGCGAGGGGAGGGATAACAGAAGCGGAGGGAGGGAATCTGAGAGGGAGGGAAGGGGGAGGGGGGGAGAGAGAGAGAGAGAGGAGGGGGGAAAAAAAAAAAAGGAGTAAAAGGAGGAAAAAGCGCAAAGGGAAATAAAGAGGGGTAGGAGCCCCTCGCCTCCGGCACACCGCCCCACGCTACCGCTAACGGACGGCGGCCGCCGTTTTTACTCATAAAATGGCGGCTCGCCCGCGCCGCGCCGGGCACGTGATGGGCGCCACCCTCCCCCCCCTTCCCCGTGCTGCCTCACGGGAAGGCGAGTCCCCGCCCATGGAGCAGGGCGTGGCCCGGCGGCCCGAAGGACTACAGTACCCAGAGTGCACCGCGCCGGGGCGGCCGGAGGAGCTGTGGGGGAGCGTCCTGGCTTTCCCTGAGGAGGCAGCGGGCAACTAGAAGTCATAGAATTGTAGAATGGTTTGCGTTGGAAAGGACCTTCAAGATCATCTTGTTCCAACCCCCCTGCCATGGGCAGGGACACCTCCCACTAGACTACGTTGTTCAAAGCTCCATCGAGCCTGGCCATGAACCCTTCCAGAGAAGGGGCATCCACAACTTCCCTGGGCAACTTTTTTCAGTGTGTCAGCACCCTCACAGTAAAGAATTTCTTCCAAATATCTAATCTAAATCTCCCCTCTTTCAGTTTAAAACCACTAACCCTCGTCCTATAGCTCCACTCCCTGATAAAGAGCCCCTCCCCATCCTTCCTGTAGGTCCCCTTCAGGTACTGGAAGGCTGCTATAAGGTCTCCCTGGAGCCTTCTCTTCTCCAGGCTGAACAAGCCATCTCTCTCAGACTGTCTTCATAGGAGAGGTGCTCCAGCCCTTTGATCATTTTTGTGGCCCTCCTCTGGACCTGCTCCAACAGGTCCATGTCTTTCCTGCACTGAGGCCCCCAGAGCTGGATGCAGTACTCCAGGTGGGGTCTCACCAGAGCGGAGTAGAGGGGCAGAATCACCTCCCTTGACCTGCTGGCCACACTTCTTTTGAAGTCACCAGCTCGGGATCGCAGCTCCGTACAGGAAGGGCCCCAAAAGCCCTGCGCGTAGGTCGCTGAAGCCCCTTGTATCCCAGGCTGCCCACCTGGCACGGCTGCCTGCCCCAGCCCTCAGGGACAGCACAGGCCCCGGTGGGGTGACACCCCACTTGCCTGCCTTTGTTTTGAATGGTGCCATTTCCTGGTATCCACGCGTGTTCCCAAGCTCACTGGAATTCCAAGCTAACTCCCAAGAAACTGGGAGAGGGCTTCCCCCTTCCCTACTGAGAACACATTGGAGAAAATAACCCTCCCTCAGGCTTGCCTTGCTGGACTAAAACACTGTTCAACATGCACGAATGCGCTGGGGGATGGTCAGCACCTCACAACCCACCCAAGTCTCTCTCCCGCTTCGTTTGTTCACCCTTCCATTTAGGTGGGTGCTGCTGGCAAGGCAGAGCTGCGGCCTTCCTGTTCCTAAGGCACCAGCTGCTGTTCCTGAGGCACCAGATGCCGCCATGGCTGGCCAGCTGTGTGGGGACTCCCTGTTTGACAGCTGCCCACTGACTGACTGCTAACCATTTACGTGTGGGGAGGTCATAAGCGTTTAGGGGGCTGCAATGGTAAAAGTTTGCCTTTAAAAAAGTGCGCTTGTGTTACAAAGCTTGCCAGTCCCCAGAAGATGATTAATGGCTTTGCAGATGTACAATAACCTAGTTGCATTGGCACAACTGCCAGAACCTATATTTCTTTCTTT
The DNA here is from genome assembly GCF_963924245.1 of Chroicocephalus ridibundus. NCBI lineage: Eukaryota > Metazoa > Chordata > Aves > Charadriiformes > Laridae > Chroicocephalus > Chroicocephalus ridibundus. The sequence continues at coordinate 49,933,278 of NC_086285.1, forward strand.
CTTTTTTTTTTTTTTGGCTTTTATACTAAACTTCAGTCCACTTAAATCAAAGGGTTATTTCTCTTCTGTGATCCAAGGCCTGGTTCAGCACTGCAGTAGTTTTAGGAATGTCAGTGTGCATTGAACTAAGAAAGTTTCTGGTCCTGGCAGTTTGCAAGGAAGCTTTTCTTTTTCCCTTGGGGAGAGCAGGGCCATTTGCCATGGTACAAAACCTCTGCTTACCCTTTGCTACCATTGCTGATGAAGTCTTTCACTGCAGTATGGACTGTGGAGAAGGGCTGTCTAATTCTTTGCCAAGCAGCTGCAAAATGCACTGTTAGGACAGTAACAGGAGGATGGGGGGATGCTAATCACAGAACCTGAGGCACCTGCTTCAGTCACAGAGGCATGCCACAGTTTGGACAATGTCTGTGGGTTGTGGACAAAAGAGCTAGACAGTGAGAGACCTTCTGGGCAGGTTGACCATCCTCAGAGACATGTCCCTAGGATGTCTCCAGCACCTCTTTCAGGGAACTTGGGAAATTTTTGGCTCTGATGCGTTTTTGCAAACTCAACATCTCTGTGCAAAATCTTGTTGTCTCTTTTGCTCTCCCATCATCACCTCATGAAACTTCTTCCCTAGCAGCAAAGCAGGCCTGTCATCCCTTTTTTCACCCCAGCCACTGGTTTTTGTTACCTTGGCTGGGCCAGTGCTGCTGTCTGTGGGGCATTGTGATAAGCTAGAGCAGCAAACTGATTTGAGTTAAAAAATAAACTCAAAGGTTTATTTGATAAATACCAGATCCACTCCACTTGCATAATCCCGCAACAGTTGGGCTGGGACAGCCGAAGTGGACAGAGGCTGGGGACAGGCCTGGCCATGGATGAGAGAGCAGTGGGTCTTCAGACACAAAACCCAGGTCCAAGTCTGCAGGTTTAGGCGAGAGCCCTGCTCACTGTGCTGGTTCTTGTGCTTACCTTGAATCCATGTGCTTTTAAAATAGCTTTGTACTTCTAGTTCTCACTGCAGGGTTAACCTGGGCCCGTGGGCTCATTGGGCATGAGGGCATTCATCGTACAGTTTACAAACGAATGAGATTTGGTGCCTGGGAAACAAAAATGCTCCTTTATAAGCCAAGAAGATGTGACTTTGTTGTCCTTCAAATGAAACCACAATGAACAGTTCTTTAGTACAAACCTTGACAACTGCAGAGGGAATGGAAAAAAGAAAATCCTAATTGCACAGCTTGGCATGCACTGGGCAGCAATTAAAACAAAGGTGGTGGCCAGCATGCTTATTGTTCCCCGGGCAGCCTGCCCCAGTGGCCACGTGCGTTGGCTTGGGGTCTCTGTGGGGCTGTGGCACTGCAAAGAGCTCTCCCTCTGCTGTCCTCCTCAGAGGGAGCTGCAGGTCTCCGTGTCACCTCTGTCACTTGGGTCTGAAACAAACATCATCTGTGCCAGCACCTTGCACCAAATTTTGGTCACTGTGGGCAGAGAGAGGTGACATCCTGCTGGAGATGTTTTTCTCCTGCTTTTGCCCCTTGTCAGCCGTCCTGAGGTCCTTTGTTCTGACTGAGTCCTTCCCAGTGGGCAACAGACCCGAGAAAGTCCTGGTTGCGAGGGCTTCCAGCTGCACTGGACTGCGGAAAGGTGGGCCAAGCAGACATGGCACAGCAGAAAACCAAAGAGGTAGAAGCAGTAAAAATAGGTTTAAAACCTAAGTGGAAGTAAGAAGTGTTGTTGCTTAGGCTATTAAATTTCAGGTTATGGCTAATAGTCCTAGAGCCAAGGCTGGAGTTAATCTTATTCATTAATATCTATTAGACATCAGGGTGTAAGCAATGGATTGGGAATGAGGCTCTTGCCTTTCCATGACTAATGTATAACCTGGCAACTATTGTGTAGGAAAAGAACATCATCTCTAATTATCTTGATCTTGGCTTCAAGCTATTTAAGTGTGATAGTTGCAAAACCTGGTTATGAATAGCAATTAGAGATCCTCTTGCTTGCCTTTTACTGTATTTCAGTTCATCTGTCAAGCTGTATGTGAATCATTAGAGGTTAGTTATGACTGGATAAGCTGCAGGCATTAAAACCAGGCACTCATTGGCATACAGATGAAAAATATGACATAATGAAGCCATAAAATACACTTTTGTAAAAATTGTCAGCCTAGTACAGAACCACACCTTCACTGGGTACCCTCAGAAGTACTTCAGCAGCCGTTCAGGAGCAGCGAGTAACCCAGAGCAGTGGGAGAAACTTTGTTCTTCCAGAGAACTGCTGCGTTGGAAACATGGGCCTGGAATACCATGAGAAGGCCTTGCGTCAGGGAAAAAATCAAATCACCCGCATGGTAGGGGCTAAAGCTCTGCTTTAATTTGGGACTCCGTATTACATCTGTCCTTGCATGTTTGCTCACACAAGGCTGCTGTTACCTTCAGCTGCCTTCAGTCTCCTCTGTAATCATGGAATCATAGAATCATTTAGGTTGGAAAAGACCCTTGGAATCATCGAGTCCAACCATCAGCTCCACTCTACAAAGTTCTCCCTTACACCATATCCCCCAACACCACATCTAAACGACTCTTAAACACATTCAGGGATGGTGACTCCACCACCTCCCTGGGCAGCCTATTCCAGTGTCTGACCGCTCTTTCTGTGAAGAATTTTTTCCTAATGTCCAGCCTAAACCTACCCTGCTGCAGCTTGAAGCCATTCCCTCTTGTTCTATCGCTAATTACCTGTGAGAAGACACCAGCACCAACCTCTCTACAATGTCCTTTCAAGTAGTTGTAGAGAGTGATGAAGTCTCCCCTCATCCTGGTAATAACCAGAATGAACAACATTGTTTTTAATTTCCTATAGACACTGTTCTAATATATACTACTACTATTTTTGTGTGCAGCAGTATAATATTGCAAGTTTTATTCCTTTACAAAACCAACAGGTCTGTTAATTTGATTAAGAATTGCTCCTGTAGGCAGATCCCCTGGACATGGTCTTGTGGTCTGCCGTACCAGAACATGGCAGGCTTTTGTGCTGAACTGTCCTCCACAACAGACTGGAAACCCAGACAGTTATTGATTGAAGCCCGCAGTGTTCAAAGAGCAGTTTAAGTTGCCTGAGAAAGTGATTATGCATGAAATGTGCAAACGGCACTTAGCAGCACTGATTTCCATCCTGTATTCCAGCAATGCAATTACTCTTTACACAAATTCTGCCTCACCCCAGTGCCAGAGGCGTACCTGTGCTGGCCTAATGTTGGCATCCTGAAAATCATATCTAAGTGCTGCCTGCTTGAGAGATAGGCAAAAATATTTCCATCCCTGTTTTTTTTTTCCTTGAACTGAAATCTTTCCTGCTCCTGCTACATGACTCTACCAACACTATCCAGCTGCGTTTGGAAGCTGTGCATCCCAAACCACTATGCAGAAGGCTGTCCAGTGGCTGTCTAGCAGGGAGGAAGAACCACACCAGTTTGAGAAGAAATCTTCCCTCTGTCTGCACTGCCAGCAGAACAGTTTTGCAGGTGGCTGTAACCATGCCAAGCTTGACTCGTATTTTTCCATCCAAGCTCTAATTCTGGTGCAAAGCCTCCACAGTGTGCTGAGGAAGGGTTTGGGGAGACTGGCTGATGTCTTGAGCTGTATCCCGTGCCTGAGCCGCCCAGCTGCTAAAAAGTTGTTCCAGTAAGCATGTGCTAACTGGGAGAACTGCGCAAACCAGGAACTGTGCTGGCAGTAAACATCTGGATATCCAGTCTAACTTGTCAGAATCTGGGTTACATGCAGTTTAGTTTAGCTTCAGTACATGGTCAGATTTCAAGATACGCATGCTTTCGTTTAAAACCTGTGGGGGTTCATTCCTTTGTCAGTAATGATTGAAAGCAAGAAGATAATTTTTGTGTTAACCACTAGATGGTCCTCTTTCTCAAAGAGAAAAATAGCTCCAAAATAAAGCCAGTCCTGAATGTTAGTACAGAACAGCTTCAATGGAAACCTACATGTAATTAACAGTCTCATCTAGTTGCTTAAATTGACATGTTTTTTCTGAATAGATTTGAATAAAACTTTTCATCAATCCTCCAAACTCAAGTAGTGCAACTGGGCCTCTTATCAACCAGCAAATGCTTCCTAGTTAATATCAGTTAAGAATGTCCAGCTCAAGTGTCGGTGTTATCCCTCCCTCTCATTCCAGGCTAAGCAAAATCAAACCAGCAAAGTTTTATTTCATTTCACACACAGAAGTCGTACAGAAGGCTGGGCAGATTCATGGCTCAGGCATGGGTTCATGGCATTTTCAAACAATTCACAAGCTGGCATGTGAAAAAAATGAGAGTGGTGGGCTGGAAAAAAATATTTATGTTCCTCCATCCAATGCTTCAAATGTCTTTGGTGATTTTCATCTTCTCTTTGTGGATGGCTCCTACCAGGAAAAGAAGTAGAAAGAAAATAAGTTTCGGATTACTTCTTTGAGCAGACTAGATGGTAGGGTTTGGCATCAAAACTGTAGTTCACCATTGGCCTCTGGTGCTGTCTTCCCAAAGAATATTCCTCCATGGCAGTCCTCCTGGACTTCAGGTTGGTCACTCCAACCTCTAGGTGATACCTTCCCGTTGCCATCATTCCTTCCCCTCACCATTTCCTGCCCAGGAACCTGACCTCCCCTTGGGTGTTGCTTTCCTTCCCACAGCCCTTCACACCTGTGTATCATCTGCTGCCTTTCAAAGAAGTTGTATCCCACAGTGTCTCCCTGGTCAGCCGTCCTGCTGAGACACTGAGACACTCCAGCTAACAGTGGGCTCAGCCCCACTCCTTGTTCCTATAACATACGCAGGAATTTTACATGCAGGAGTCCTTGGTTGTGTGGGGGGCAGGGTAGTGATGGAGGCCTGAGTCCTTCCCAGGGATCACCTACCAAGAAGAGAGCACATGACCAGCCTCTCACTCAAACACAGAAAAAGGATGGAGGTTTTACCATGCAAACGTCTGCCTCTTCACTGCAGAGGAAGCTGTTGTCTAGATGATCTTCCTGGTTTACTCATGAAAATGACCCCCTTTCCCGAGACAACTCTTTCTCAGTTCCTCCTAAGTCTGAATGGTTTTCACATTTCTGTGCTGCATGAGTGGCCTTGCTTTCCGCAGTCAAAGCGTAAGCCTTGCTATGAACGGGATATCAAATTAAAATAAAAGCACAACTGCCGGAAAAAACCCTGAGAGGTCAGGATGATTTACGTGAAGCTTCTGAGTACTATACAGAGCGCTGTGGGGGTTCAGCTGTGGTCTGGTGGAAAGAAAATGATAACTTACAGTCAATGAGGATGGAGTAAAAGAGTACTTTGGTAAGAGAAATGCCTGATGAAGCTCATTTAAACAGACTGTCACATAGTTTATTAGTCATTGCTTAGAAAGTTTTATAGTAGCCTTTCATGAAGGCAGAATGACTGTAAGCAAAACTAAAAAAAATAAGTACTTGAAACTGGAAAGTGGTATGTCCAGAACAGAGGCATGGACATGATCCTTCTTGTAGCAGGGAGAGAGCTGTGAAGTCCTTGGCACGTGATTTTGTGGATGCTGAGAATTTACATGGGTTCAAGAAGCAATCGTGAAAGAAAAGTACTCCATTAAGGGCTACCTACCACAAAGAAACATTTGGCTTGGGAAGCCTCTGGACCACAAATATCAGGGGCCTGGGAGAATAGTCTAGTGGGTAATGTCAAAATAAGCTGCCCTTTTTTTAGACTCTTCCCGAGGTGTTTTCTGCTGGCCACCATCAAAACCAAGATAGTGCAGTAGATGGACCTCAGGCTTGAAGGAAGGCAGCTGATCATATTAGAGCATTTTAAGTGCTGGCTCTCCTAGTAATGATTGTTCTTTGTACGGCATATTATTTTGCAGACAACATTTACCAATAGGCAAACCATGTTAACATGAAGACATCACACAGTTTTGTTTAACATGGTAACTTCCACGTAGGTGTCAATTAGTGAAAATGGTCTGTGCTATTGAAAGGCTCACACTGCAGTGCCAGCAAGACTAGAAAGAGTAAATGGGATGAGAATGGCTTCTACTTCTGTTTTAAAATGATAAGATCACTTTTAGAGAAACAGCAAAACAAGAGAGTATCCTACATATCCTGAAGAGAAAAAGCCCTCACTCCAGTGATTGCCACTGGAGATCAAGAAAGGATACCCACATTTTCTGGTCAAAATCAATGTGGAGAGCAGTAAGGGAAAATATCTACGATGCAAAACCATGAAGGGCTTTACTTACTTAGAAGATACCCTCTCCACACAGCGGAAGCACAGCCACTGCCTGGTTCTTGGATGCAGATTGATTTTTAGGTAGGGAGTGTTTGCAAGGTTCAAAGGGAACACACTAAAAGGAAGGTGCCGAAGAAAGCATGTACATACGTTATTGATTGTCTTAGCTGTAGCAAGACCTTTTGTGCTATCATGGACTGGAAGTGCTCTTCATATTTTGCAATTGTAATCCTGAGTAGTCTGAGTAAACTCTTGAAAACTTGGATGAGGAAGGCACTTCTTTTAGCTGTTATTAGGTGGAAATTGGAGAATAGAAGAGTATTTCTCATTTGTGTTCATACACGTGCCCATAGAACAAACTATTACACATAAATGAGAAATTTATTTTAATCCCCACAATTAGCGATCATGCCCTCCCCAGTAGTGGTGATGGGGTCATCCGCTTGATGCATGGATACTGAGCAAGGGCAGGGGCAGGCAAAATTGCAATTGTGCATCCCCACAAATTTTAGAATCATAGAACTGTTTGGGTTGGAAGAGACCTTAAAGATCACCTAGTTCAAACCCCAGTTCCCCAGGCAGGGACACCTCCCACTAGACCAGGCTGCTCAAAGCCCCATCCAGCCTGGCCTTGAACACTTCCAGGGATGGGGCATCCACAGCTTCCCTGGGCAACCTGTTCCAGTGTGTGACCACCCTCACAGTAAAGGATTTCTTCCTGATATCCAATGTAAATCTCCCCTCTTTCAGTTTAAAACCATTACCCCTCATCCTATCACTCCTCTCCCTGATAAAGAGTCCCTCCTCATCTTTCCTGTAGGCTCCCTTCAGGTACTGGAAGACCACTATAAGGTCTCCTTGGAGCCTTCTCTTCTCCAGGCTGAACAAGCCCAGCTCTCTCAGCCTGTCCTCACAGGAGAGGTGCTCCAGCCCTCGGATCATCTTCATGGCCCTAAAAAAAAAATAATCTAATTTCTTTTGGGAGGTGGTAGGAGTGGAATAGTGCCATTTGTACTTTGAGATTTTCTCAACTGGAAGCAGCTTTATATAAAAACTAAACAACAGATTTGCTATTGAACTTCCACTTCATCCAAATGGGATTGCAGCATTTCCTATCCAGTCTCAGCTTATGGACCGGCTCATGCCGCAGAGCCCTGTCTACTAAGCAGAGGCTTAAAAATTGTTTGTTCAGGTAGTCAGTCTCACCAGGAGCAGAGCACAACCCTGGTGTCTGCAAACATCTCTGCAAGAGAGCCTGCGGTCCCTGGGCTCCACATCCCGACCTCTCTGCAGGAGGAGTGAAACACCTGCCAGCCCAACTGCTGCTCCTCCGCAAAACTTCCCACTAAACATGGTCTTAGCTATTGAAGCAGCGAGGTCTGTAGCAGCAAGACTGTGCTGACACATTAGTCAAGAAATAGTGTTAGAAATAGCCACACAGAAGAGCTGCCTATTGTAGAAATACAATATTGCTCGAGGTATTAGCCTCATGCAGAAGTTTGCTTTGCCACAAAACTGTAAGCACCTGCCTAAGCGCTGATCACAAACGATTTCATCAGCTGCTTGGGTGCTGTGTTGCAGTATGGCCTAAAATATACGCGTGGGTGAGTTCACCCCAGACACAGGTTCAGGGCTTAGTGGGACGTGAGCTGCAGTCAAGTAAGATCCCCCCAAAAAAAGATGCCAAAAAGCAAAGACAGGACAACAGCAAGAGGAGCAAGGGCTGGGAAGGGGCATGTGGCCTGGCTACTCCAGCTTGCTGTCCCTGATTGCTTCCCACTGTCCATCTCCTCTTTCTCCCCATACCTCATCCCCAGCTACAAGTGTTTTCCCCCCACAGAGACATGCTTCAGACAGAGCATCTCAGCTGGGCAGTGCGGAGAGCTGGGCTCTCCTGTGCGGCGAGCGTGGCAGCCAGTGCTGCTCTGATTTGCCTGTGTCCCCCCATCCACAGGGACATGGCAGCAGCCCCCTCCCCTCCGCTTTCCTCCTGGTGGGACCGGGGAGGTCCTCAGCCAGGTGTCCTGCCAGGACCCCCCTGCAGTCCCCTGGCGCCGCCCTCGGCTCCTGCTCCCTGCTCTGATCAATGGCTTTCTAATAGAGCCACAGTTCCGTTCCCCTCCCTTTGTAAATTTGAATTTTGCTCACTAGTACTGCTGACGTTCTCCTGGCCCACCTCTTGACTCCCCCTCCTCCTTCAAGCCCACTTCTCTCCAGTATAAAAGGCACAAGCCCCCAGCAGCTGCCCTGCTTCTGCTTGGAGCAGCGGCAACCTGAGGAGCAGCTTTGGTGCAAACAGGTGAGTGCCTCCCTCCAGCTGCTTCAGCGCTTGTCCTGGCTCTTTCTTGCTGGATTTCCTTTTTTCTTTTTGGCTTTAGCATACCTACAGTAATGTACACAGCCGTGCTCTGCGCCCAGTAACTTTTCTACAGTATTTGCAGTGAAGGAGACCGTGCTGAGGCAACACGGCAGAACCCGCCGGCAGTGCTGCGTCCCTGCAGGGAGAGCACAGGCAGGAGTGCCTGCCCCTCAGCCCTGAAACGAGCCGTGGGCCCAGGCCTGGCTTCGCCCAGGCTTTGAGCTCTTGTGCGAATTTCTAACACTGCTTTCAAACGTGAAAGCCATTCCTGTTTGTGTTGGAGCCGGGGCACGTAGCCACTGATCTCAGTAAGATGCTGTCTTGGGGTTTAAAGAGTTAATAGCCTGCCTCTGAGGACATCCACGGTAGGTTTAGACCTGATGGATCTGCAGCAGAGCTGGAGTTTGGCATGCTGAGGGTTCCCCTGTGCCCAGAGGGAGAGCCAGGCTGGTCTCCCACTGCTCGTGTGAGGCAGACCCACGGCAAGCTGTGACACCGCTGCTGCTTCACTGTAACTTTAATAGTGGCTCCCGTGAGCTGTAACTCTCTCCTCTCATGTTGACAGAAGTTGCCGGACTGCTGTCACAGATGTTGCTCAGCCAAAATGTAAAGGCTCTTTCTGCTCAGGGACCAAGCAGAAATGGCAAGTTGACGAAATGGCAGCGGTGCTGACTTTTGCTGAGCTCCAGGAGCGAAATTATTCCTGAAGCTTTTGATTGTGTCTTGTTGAAACTAGTAAGTTTTTAAAGCTTTTGGTGGTCATTTAATGGTTGGAAATGGAGGGTACACACAGAGTGACTGTATGAGGTCTTGTTTTTTCAGTTTTCCCTGTGGAAGAAAGCTGTAGGTCTGTGGGCTAAGGCAGTTCTGGAGATCACAGACCATCTCCCAGCCCCGTTACTCGTGAAGGGACTGTGAGTGGATAACTAGGATTTTGTGCTTATCCTCGAAGCCTAGCGACAAGGTGGAGCTGGGGTTAGAAACGCTCAGCATCATGCAGGGTCAAGTTTGTGGCATTATTTCTGCCTCGGTTTCTCCCCATACAAACAGGGGTGGGACAATTAGGAGGTGGAAAAATTAGGGAGGATTGGAGGTGTTGACCCCCCTGATTATTTGTGTGTGACGCTACTTACTGAGGAGCAGTGGAAGCCACATGCTTCACAGAAATCCTAGCCAGGTCAAGGCTATAAGCAAAATGCTCAATAAATAATGGCACTCTAGAAGGTAATCAGAATGGCTGATTCGGGCACAGGACCAGCTGGTGGAGAATGGGACACAGCATTGCTTAGGAGAAAGCTTGCACTAAAAGCTTTTCCCTGTATTTTCATCAACGAGATCAAAGCGAGCTCTTCCTTTCTGTCACTCAGTTCCCAGAAAAACAAGACACAAATCCAGACAGCAAGTAATCTGGAAAACCTGTCAGCAACCCTGTAAGCACATTGGAGAGATTCCTCAAAATTTCTTATTTTTGTCTAACTGAATTTCAGGTTTTGCTAAACATGGAGCAACGAGAGAGATACAGCAGCTGAAACTGGAGGCAGAATTCCTCCCATATGGTTTTAAATGCTAAGATCATTTAGCCCTGATTGTTATGAGACATCCAAGTTAGAAAAAGCTAATTCACAGTTCTGTTGCAATTACAGGTTAAAATCACTTCCCTCTAAGCTGTCTGCTAAGTGACGGTCAGTGTGACAAAAAAAAAAAGACAGAACTTCACTGAATGCTAGGGGTTAAGGAGCTTTTGACTTTGCATTTTAATGAAAGACACAACCAGATTCTGCGGGAGGTTTTGTTGTGTTGCCTGTGCGGTGTGCTTGGGAGCATCTTGCATCAGAAGATTTTCATTCCTGCTCTGTCCCTACCGAAGCACAGCGCCTAGGAAGCAAGCGGGGAAAAATCCCACCCTTACGTGGGGAGAGGCCTCTGTTTAGGCATATCTGAGAGTTTCCTATAGCTCTGTAACTGTGTAGCTACCATAAGTGATGCTTAAGCAAACGGGGCTCCTGTAGGCAGAGGCTCCAGGCTGTCAAATTCAGAGGCAGACCTCACGTGTTAGAAGCATGACAGCTGGGAGAGCTGCTGCGAGGAAACTTGTCCAAAATGCCAGAGACAGGGTGCAGTGGTAACTTGAGCCCGGGATCCTTCAGCTCCTGGATGCGATTTTCCCGACTCAGAACCTTCTGGTCTGCACAGTCCTTCTCTCGGCGGGGATTTCTCATGCGTTTGCATCTGGATGCATTTACAGGATCAGGACATCTAACAGTGGAAACCGTAACTAGAAATCTTACTTTTGCCTGCTGGCCGTGAAAGGGTGAGCTGACATGGGAGGAGCATTCCCTTTCAGTAAACCTTTCTAATGCATTTAGTTGTAAAGAGCTTGCGTAAAATGCAAATGTTAGACATATTTTACAAGTGAGAAAAGGATGATGGAGATAGTGGCTAAAACACACGTTGGTGGCCAGTGCCCATGGTCACATAGAAAGTCAGCGGCAAGCTCAGGGCCAGGACTCACATGTCCTGTGAAGTGCCAGGGGCTTTCACTGATGATGAGAAAACGCTCAAGTTGCAAGACCTACCTCAGCAGATGGCTCACTGGGTATTTGCCTTCCAACAGAAATACACAGGACATCCCCAGCATCAGTGTTTCACAAAACTTAGGCATAAAATGGCTCTGATAGATAGGAATACGCTGTTACAGTTTACACCTTCCTTCACCTTGACAGCTCTGACTCATATGTGTTCCCCATGTTCACTTTTCTCCTCGCAGCCTTCCCACCACCGCTCCATCATGTGGCATCCGATCTCGTGGACACCACGCACCCAGTGGTCACCAAAGCACTTAAAACTGGTCACTGTGTATGTGCTGGTGCTCTTGATATCGCTCAGCTTTGCTTCAGGACAGAGCAGGCCGTTTAAACATCAGATAGACAACAGAAGTAAGTACCAGTCTCACCCGGTGTAATGCGATGGACTCCCATGTGGTGACCCCACACTCTTTGGCGTATCGAGGGATCAGGGTCGGGCTGTTCAGCAGCAAATCCATGTGGGTGTTTCTGTGGTAAAATGGGGGCATGGGGTCCTGTACTTCCATTTACACTTGTAAAAGCATATACAGATTAGCCAAGGGAAACGGTGTAAGTTTTGGTAAATACTGGAGGAGACACTAATGTACAAAATAAAACGTAAGGCAGTATACATTCAATAATTAAGGATCAAATTTTCATCTGCATTCTGTAGACCTGTGGTAGTCCACAACTACTTCTGCAGAGTAACAAGAAAGCAATGGCCAGGAGCTTAAGTTCACTTTACAGACACCTTCGTTTCTGTCTGCAACCACAACTTGTCTGAAAGGCAAAGTACAAGTGGCTGAAGTGTCTCCAGAGACACTGTGAGGAACCGAGGCTGGCCAGGTAAGGGACAATACTGTACGTCCCAAGTAAAAGCTAACGCATGGTGCAAAAGATTTTTGAGAAAATCTTTATCAGGAAACCTCATCTTCCCTCAGGGAGCAAAGGCTGACAATTGTATGAGGAGTGGGAAAGAGGTGGGTGTGGGGAGCAAGGCACATGGGCTCTCAGTGGCATGCCTTTCCCCTTTCAGAGAGAACTAGGCATGTGGGGACCCTCAGGTTTTAGGTACCCAGGTGAAAAAAATGAAATTATTTGGGTTTTGCTGGGCAGGAGGGGTGTTAAAATACTGTGCGGAAAGTCTTACAAGATGTATTTATGGAGAAATTCACAGCCAAAGTGGATTTTTTATTTCCTCTGTTCAAGCATCAAAATGCACAGGGGAAAAACCTGCTGCCTTGCCCAAGACTTTCACGTGACTTTAATGATATATAACGCACTTAAATTGAAATTTATTCCTGTTCCTGACATTCAACCAGCTTTAGAATGATTTGGTATTTCTTTGGGGTGGCATCATCTCCAGCACTTTGCAGATTTTCCCTGTTGCTGTATCTTAGTCTTTTAATATAACTCTACCCCTCTCCACACCTGCTCTAAAACTAAACTAGACTCTAAAAATAAGTCAAGTATACTTCAGATACATTAAAAGAAAAAAAAGTCATCCGTGAAAACAACTTCCTAAGTGAACAAGAATTAGCTTTCTATGTTTACCTCTCACGTAGGAACCCCCTCTGCAACCCAGTGGATTTGTTGGCCTGTAGAGATACCGTACCTGGTGCACACACAGCAGAAATGGAGGCTGGACAGTAGGACCTTCAGGACTTTAGCTAAGAGAGGACAGTTTTAAAGCGGTGGTACAGGGAGCTATTATGGTCTTTCTGGGTGTAGGCTTCATTGTAACCTCTCCCAGGGTTCTGGTCGGTTTTTAAGCACGCTGTGCGCTCCTGAATTAACGGGTACTTCGGCTTATGGTCAAATTGCAGGTTGCAGCCCAGGTGGATGAAAATTAATTTTGCATCTGAACCCTCTTCCTTTGGGCTCCACATATGGCAGGTGACCCTCAAAGGCACCAGGAAGTTGTGTTTCTGGCTGCAGCCTTTCCCCTTGTGTTTTTTTTTCTTTCCTTTTTTCTCCGCTACAAATAAGCCATCAAACACCCTCAAGGTGTTCAGGAAATGCTGTCTTTAAATGCAGTGGTAGATGCTTCACTGACTGCTTTGAATTCCAGGTCCTGAGATTGATCCTTTTTGGTATGTGGGCCGTGGTGTTCGCCCCATCGGTCGGTTTGGGAAGAGGCAGCTGAGAAGCAGCCGTGGCAGCCTGAGGCCCGTAAACAGGCACCTGGATTTCATCTTGAACGCTTTGTGGGAGCAAAAAGTGTCGGACACAGAAGACAATGACTGGTGATCCCTGTTCCCTGAGGTGGTGACCCAACCTCTGCTCTTTGAATTGTGCCCTCCTCTGCACCTCAGACCTCCACTTCTGCTTTTGCCTAGCAATCCCATGCTGCTCTTCCTCCTGCTCCTTGTGCAAATTCCTTCAAAAAGAAACATATTCAGAGTGCAGGTAAAAGACAATGCATGGACACTAGCACCAAGTGCAACCATAGCTTATAAAAATGCTTCTTTGCCTGACATCCCCACCAATCTCCTGATGCTGTTCACTGTAACGTTAGGTTTATCCAAAAAAACCCACACAGCTTTTGTGCTGTGATTTAAACTCTGCAGTGTTAAGCGTATCATGAAGCCTTCCTGTCACGTTTCGAAGTCAATGGCTGTTGATATGTAAAAATAAAAAGCAATGGTTGGAAGAAAGAAAAAAGGCTCACACTAATTTTTAATGTACTTGTGTTAATGGCATGAAACGCTGGTGCTCTGAGTGCAGTTTTTATGTAGATTGTTAACATCCACTCGTAGGAAGGCAGCCCTGAACTGCCCACTGCCTCTTTATGATCCTGCCTGGACTGCTGGAGAGATATATTAATGAACGAAAAGGAGCTCCTATCCAAGGTAAGCATTTTCTCTCTGCTGAAGAAAAAACCCAATACAATTGGCTAATTGAACTCTTCAGAGTAGTTTTGTGCCTACTGCACGTAATCATGCACCATCATCCAAAAGGGCTAAGGGCCTAAACTAGCTGATTCCCTTTAAAACAATGTAGTTGTTTCTAAGTACGTTACCTGACCAAGCTGAAGTCGCTCTTTGAGGATCACAAGCACTGTGCTATCTACTACATTAGTCCACATCAATAAGCCTGGCGTTGTGGCTCAATACCCATGTTTGCCATGGTAATTAACTTTGTTATATTCATTTTATAAGAAGTTTTATTTACAATATACTTAACCTTGATTAATAACTATTGCCAGCAATCATATTTGAATGGAGTTTAATCTACGGCTTATATCCAAAAAAACATAGTTTACAATTTAGCTCATGACTGAAAGTTAAATCCAAGCCACAAATCATTCTGCAAAAGACAAATTAGAATGAACGTGCATTTCTAGTTGTGCTTTGTTAGAGCTACTACTAAAATATAGTAGTGGTTGAGTTAATCATTGCGGATAATTTAACCGCTTTTTTCCTCTTTGCGAATGGTCTGTCAGTAAGGAGTGGATTTTTATTATAATAAGGTAGTTACTCCTATTTATAATACAACATTTAACACCCGAAGTGTTACTTAAAACACGCTAGTTTAAATGAATGCCCTCATGGTGGAGAAAATACGCTGATAAAGAAATATTTTGATAAGCATTCACGAGCAGGGTTCTTGCTCATTTTGTCATTTTGTCGCGATGCCAGTGAGCGTTACAGAAACTCTGCTCGAGATGGTCTTTCGCCCAACAGACTCGAGAGTTTGCAGAAGACTAGCCATCAAACGTTCCTAACAGGATCCCTCCCACCCCAGCGGAAAAAATCTGAACCGGGTGCGTTAACGTGTATTCCTCCCCGCAGCTCTGCAAGGTGATTCTGCGGAGTTGGAATCTCCTGGGTTTGACGAGGGACGGGTCGTTTGTGGACAGGCAGGACCTGAGCTCTGCGTGCGGCAGCCCGTTCTGCACGCTTCCTGGCCAAAGTGCACATAAATCCAAACAACAGAGAAGAACTTTTGTTTTTTCTTTATGAATCAAGTCCTTGAAAAGGCATTCTTTTCATAAATCGCTTTTACTCTTTTATAATTTCTCTTGACAATAATTCTCGGCGAGTATGCAGATAACAACAACAAAGGCAAGCTTAATATTCACTCAGACTTAATCAAATAGATCATATAGTCTTCATTTTACCCATTAAAATATTTTCATTTATAAAAATTAATCTAAATATAAATATTAACACTAAAGATTGAAATCACTTGATGACAAAATAATTCTTTGTGTGCTATAACATATGCTTTTATGATTTTTTTTTTTAAAACAGTAAATTATATCTCTGCACATATTTGGCACAATAAACATTTGTAAAAATTCAAATGCCTTATAGCAGATGGGATTTTTTTTTTCTTTTTTTTGTTGTTTTTTTTTGCAATGCCTACACAGTACACATTTTTCTGTCAAAGAAGACTGAATATTTTAACATTGTAACACGATAATAATTGCTTTTCATGCCTCTTAAGGAAAACAACCTATTCCAAACTTTGTTGGCTTGTTTAAATCACACTAACAGAACAAAAGCCAAAGAGTTATTCTATTAAAATTAGTAGTTTCTGTATTGATATTACATACACAATATTAGTTATTATTTATTAGACGAATATGTAGACCAACCACCATTAATGACATTTCATAACACGCATACCTGCATAAACCAGAACCTGGGAATGTATCGTATACATACACGAGAACAGTCAAGGAAGGAGCAGGAGGAGACTGGATAACAAAAAAAAAAATTACTAGGCATCCTACTCTGTTTAATCTCCTTTACTGGATTGCATATATAAATAAAATCTATTTGTTTTATATATATATTTATATATTAAACAGAGTGGGCCAAATTCTGCTCTCACATCTGTGCAAACCAATTCCAGAGAACTCGTGTGAGAGTAAAAAAAGGCATAATTTCACCCAGAATGAACACATCCGGTCAAATCTTGGGCAGGTGGAAATTCCTTGAAGGGATGGAGCGACGCTTATGTATTCTAGGTGGGGAGACGGTTGTATTTATCCTGTGCGTTCCTTACAAGAATCTGGACATCACAGTACCGACAAGCTAGATGTCAAACGTGGGTGTCAGATTTGCAACTGGCACTGTTCTTCCAACCGTCTCATCCAGCCATTCCTCACCTTCCCCACCTGCCCCCCCTAATTTCAGCCTAGCCAGGAAATTTGCCCAGTTTTCCTCGTATTTGCCCAACCATAGACATTTCATAGCCTGGTGTCCCAAGGGACTGCTTTCCTGCTGTGTGGCAGGTCATATGCGGCATTCTCCTAGTGGGGTTGTCTGGGAGCAGGGAAAGGAGCAGCTCTCCTCCTCCCCAGGTATCCACTGCCCTCAGGAGACCTCACCATTCCTTAGTCCTGAGGAGGAACTTGCCAGCCCACAGCACGTTTCCCCTCAATCCAATCTGCATTTGGGTACTTGCTCTGCACTTTGTGTGGAAGATACGGGATTCACTGGCTTATCACCTCCTCTAACGACCTCCTTTGTATTCTTCAGAGCAAAAAGTACCGCAAATTGGCCATGTCCTCCCCAAAAAGGGTGAGAGGGACACCCTGTAAGCAGCATCTTCCCTCCTGGGCATCTGCTCAAGGGCTTTCTAGATTCGTCCACCTTTCAAAGGTCTCAAGAACTCTATGAAAGAAAGTTTACTATTCCCAATCCAGTTCAGAGTGGTCCAATGGTAGTGGAATGCACGTGGCACCCGTGACAGGCCCCGGCTACTATGTCGGCTACAGAGTAGTAAAGGAAGAGACACCTGGGCTACATTTGCCCCCTCCTGAGAAAAGCCAGGAAACTGCAGAAGGGAACCTCTTACAGGTTGCAGCCACCCTACGACCACCAGCCAGTCAGCAGAGATCTCATCCACAATGCTTCTACTTTCTTTCTCCAATCTTAAAGATTTGGTCAGAACTTATTCTGAACTAGCGTGTGGTTGGACACCACCAAGCAGACAATGCTACCAAGAAGAACGAGACATACAAAGGTGTGGGTTTCACAGCAGTATTCAGATATTTCCAGACGCCAGGATCATAACTCAGACACCGTGTCCACATGTGCTGCCACCAATTCACAGTTCAACGTGACATCCATGTTCCCCCCTGCCACCAAGAGCAAAACACCTGGCTCTGGAGCTAGAACATTAACTCTGCCAAACAGTGAACAGAGAAGCCTTTGCACATCGCATCTCCTCCTACAAACCCTGTCAAAAACTTCCACTGACTCGCTGGGAGCAGAGCTAGGTACGTTGATCCTCTGCTCCCACCACGCAGCTGAAAAGCAGCATATGCTGCACAGAGCTGTTCTTATTGCTCGACAAGATGGATGCCTACGTGAACAGCAAGAGGCCAGCAAATATGGATCACAGGTCTGCTGTGTTCATTCTTTTTGTACGAAATCTTGGCCTATAATTCTGATTGACCGAGTCTACAAAAACATACTGCAGTTTAAAGACGACATACTTCAGTACAATCAATGGGGAAAAAAAGTGCATCTTAAAATGTGGAGCCTTGCTTTTGAAACTCAGCATCCTTTCTAGAGTCTTGTGAGAACTTTAAGGCAGAGTTTCCTTTAGCAGACCACAATGCTGAAGACTTGGACAGCTTTCTCAGTGAGGTATCCAAACGAAGCCCTATAACTGAGGCATTGTGGGTTCTTGAGGGTCCATTTTCAGCTGGACATATGCAATGGCTGTTAAGTAAAGGCACTCTAGTGTACAGCCTTAGGCAGTGTGTTATTGGCAGTAGGGAAGTGTAAGTTTAGTACATCACAGCAGATCCTATAGCAGGTTCCTAGAACGGAGAGGGACAGGAAAGAAAACAAACATGAGCGAAACACAAAACAAGCTTGCTGAAGCTTCTAGGGAGAAGGTCCTTCCCCTTCTCACCTCCCCACCTATCTTCCATGTATCTAGTGGCAGACTGCTTTGGGACAGTCAGCTTTTTTTCTTATCCCGCTACAGCTGCTCTAGAAGAAATGACTGACAGCTGTCTGGTGAAGCCTGTTTGTTCAAACCCTGCAGAGCCAACGCGTGACCTATCTACCCCTGAAACTCCACTCCGGTAGCCTTTGAACATTTCTCAAAAATTAGTGAGATTCAAGGTGACTCTCACCCACTGAGTTACCAATGGCTGGTGTGTGAGGGCAAGCCTGAATTGCAGAGGACCACTGATTTACTTAATTTTCTTTAAAAAGAAGGGTAGGACATTCCTGGAGACCTCACAGACAGAATACATTCACGCAGGCTGGCATTCAGGAGCGCACAGCTGCTATAACTATGGCATACAGTTCAGACATCTTCCAAGGACACCCATCGTATTTGTTCAGAGCTGCCTCAGCAGTCTCTATTCTTTCTCCTCAAACTCTTAAGAGAAGTTTTGTAAAGATGCTGAAATATAGCTGCCTACACAGATACTGCTATCTCTCTCTCTACTGCTCTTAGCAGCAGTTTTAAAAACATCTGTTATGAATTTACCATTAAGTCCTTGGCAGTGCTTTTCCTCTCTTTAGTTCTTTGTGTTAGAGATCCTTGAAGCATGAAGTTTCTGTTAAATGTTCTGACAGTGGTAACTAGAGAACCATCTATTTTTTCACCTGGGAAAAATACAAAAAGAGAGATTTTTCACATAACAGATTGAAACAGATGTAACAATAGTCCTGAAGAGTCACGGCTTCTAGAGATAAAACCTCCCCTAAGTCGTATGAGGAAAGCTGGATTTAATTTAAATGAAAAGCAGTAGGCTGTGATACTCCAAATTTATTAAAGTTTGAGGCCATGTCAATCAGTGGAATTACACAAGAGTAAAACAAGAGTAATGCAAGGTGAAGTGGGCCCTAGAATTGTCAGAGATAATGCACTGGGGGGTTAAAAAAAAAAAAACAAGAGAAAACATGAAAGAAAAAAAGCACTTTATTTTATAAAGCCAATTCACAGCCATAGCCTGACATACCAGGAACATCTCTGAGCCACACCATGCTGGAACGTGTCCAGAGAAGGGCCACGAGGATGATCCGAGGGCTGGAGCACCTCTCCTATGAGGACAGACTGAGAGAATTGGGGCTGTTCAGTCTGGAGAAAAGAAGGCTCCGGGGAGACCTTATAGCAGCCTTCCAGTATCTTAAGGGGGCCTACAAGAAAGCTGGTGAGGGACTTTTTAGGATGTCGGGTAATGGTAGGACTAGAGGGAATGGATTAAAACTAGAGATGGGTCGATTCAGACTGGACGTTAGGAAGAAGTTCTTCACCATGAGGGTGGTGAGACACTGCAACAGGTTGCCCAGAGAGGTGGTGGAAGCAACATCCCTGGAAGTGTCCAAGGCCAGGCTGGATGGGGCTCTAAGCAACCTGATCTAGTGGGAGAAGTCCCTGCCCATGGCAGGGGGGTTGGAACTAGATGATCTTTAAGGTCCCTTCCAACCCGAACCATTCTGTGATTATGTGATTCATATGGACGGAAATCAGCAGACAAAGGCTTTCATAAAGCAATGGTGCCTTGTGGAGGGTGACAACTGGGTTTTGGTAATTAAGCACTGTGACTGCTTGGGCGTCACAGCCTAACCCCAGGCCTGCCAGAGTAGCAGCATCCCTGCTGCAAGACAGGTTTGCAGCATTTCTCATTTGCTTTTCCCAGCCTTCTGCTCCTATTAATTTGCCACCGTCACAGCTTCCACAGAAAGTCGCAATGCTTTTTAATGTGCCAAATGGGTGTTTTGTGTAAAGCAAGTACAATGGGAAATGAGGAAGGTGGACATATTTAGGCTTCCTCTGTTCATTTTATAACTTAATCTTTCCCCTTCTTTGCTGAACTGTACATTATATTGAACCTTATAAAGACAGACTCTATACAGAATGTGCAAAACAACTTCAGTGCACCTTTTATTGGCGGAGCTGGAAGTTTCCTCCTCTGCTGTCTTGATGTGTCTATTGTATGCATCTGTAAACAACACATACGTATTACTCAACTCCATTACAGAAAAAGAGGCAAGATTTCCCCAATGTATTTTTGAATACTACATAATGTTCTGGCACCTGGTTTGTTTGCTTTTGATCCCGTTTCCTTGTCAGGCGAACACATGGAGCCACGTTCAAGCCTGCAACAGTGAGAGCTGATATTCTGCTCTCAATATCTGAAATCTTCAAAGAAAATAAAAGAGAGAGACAGACAGATGGGGAGGGGGAAAAAGAAGTTTTAAAATTACTGCGGATGCCACTACTAAAGTATATCCCTCCCCCAGTCAAATTCTCTTTAATCAAAAAATATAAACAGATGGCTAACTTCTTCAGCAATTCTGACACTTTCCTGTATTCTTTAGTCCTGATGTTAAAAGAAGCTTAATTTGTTAGGAAAGATGGAGTAAAAGAACAATCCAACCTACCGTGTAACTCCAAGGAAGAAGCATTTTACTCCTTTTGAGCAAAAAACAAAAGGAGGAGAGAAAACCCCTGTCTGCCATCTCCCATTTACCTTTAGCTGCATAGTCCCAAAGTCATTCAAGCCGTGTTTTTTCAAAGGCCACATTTAAAGAATGACTTTGTGGGACACATTTCCTAATTCAAAAATTCATTCCATGCACACACCAAGTACATCCTCCATCACGAAATCTAAACATTTGAGCTTAAAGATTTATAATTTACGCATTAAACACAAACATGCATAAATTCAGGTACACACTATATAAAAACACTCAATGGAAAACAAATTGCTAGGAAAAAACAAAAGTCCAAGAAAGGAAACACCTGGGGGGGAAAGTAGGCTGATGTCGAAACTAGTGGAAACAAATGTTGCCAGAAGGGAAAGAAGTGTCAGAGAAGTCAGACATGTAACCCCACTCCTGATTCAGGATGGCTCCTGAAGCTATTGACTCTGCAGAAGACCTTCAGTTGGCCTTGGTCATCCTCCTTGCAGAGCTCAGGCCTCTCTCCTCCTCACCTCTCACTCCCATTAACATATTTACCGTAAAATAATGACTGAAGCCAACAAAACGTCACTGCCAGTTCACCATCTAGTGCAGCAGTGCCCTCTTGACACTGGCGAGATGTCAGATGCTCAGTCCTAAATTGAGCATGCTACTGCTGAGTAAAATACCCAGGTAGCTCCCATTAAAGCCTGGCACAGGCAGGCCAGTGAAATCACTGCCAGCGCTCTCTCCCCTTGAGGTCTGGCAGCGTCACCTCGTTCAGCTTTTAGCACGAGATCACCATGTTCTCTTCCGAGCCCCAGACTTTCTGGAGCCTGCCAGGGCGACACTAGATCGCAGCCCACAGGAGCGATTGCCTTTGGGCAGGGACGTGTGCTGCTTGGCGGCTAAATCCCCAGGCCGGCTTGCAAGTGCAAGTGTTTTTGTTGCTATTTTAATATAAATACATTTATATTATATATCAATTGAAATATAAAAATAAAATATTTATAATAAATATATAAAATAGAAAATAGCATACTTTATAATATAAATATATATTGAGATATATAATATAATGCAACAATACATAAACCAGAATAATTATAAAATATATAATATAATATATATTAATATATATAAATATATTAAAAATATATTATAAATAAATAAAAAAAATATAAATAAATTATTTTCTCTATGCTTGGCTTAGTGGCTGGCTGCCCTCGGCCTTTTTCAGTAGAACGGTACCGACACTGGCTTCTTTTATAAAGTACTTTATAACCTGGTGATTAGATAAACACCTAAGACTGCATTTGCAGTCTGACAACAGCCACCTGTGTGACACAGAGCGCACTGGGAACAAGGAGCAGGCTCAGTATTAGCATTGCAGTAAGAGGCTGTTGCACTCCCACGTCCGAAAACAAGCTGGGGGAAGAAACAAACAAATACAGTGTGTCTGGCTGGGCTGAGTTACGCATCTCAGCTAAGCTTTGCTCAGCTCCTAGGACGCAGTCAGCATCCTTGGGTCATGCACTACAAAAGAATATTGGAAGTAAGTGTGCGCGGACACGAGGTAAGCGCTAGGCAAGGCTGTGTGAAAGCGGCAGGTAGGGAGGATCTGCTGTCCTCACCTGAAGCTCTGCGTGATGAACCTGGGCGGCTGCGGTGGCCACCTGATCCTCCAGATCGGCCAGCTCAGATTCTGCCGTAACACTGTTGATCTTGCGTGCGGCATCCTCCAAGTTGGTCAGCTGCCCCTCCAGCCCATACACCGTGCCGGCTGTCAAGTACACCTGCAGGGACAAGGCAGGGAGAGGTGTCAGCGGTTTCTGCTCTGTGGAAACAGAGGTTTGAGCAGACCGCATCTTCCACGATGCCTTTGAGCTTCCCTCCTTGCTAACCCACTACAGGGAGACTCACCTGGCAGAGGAAAATCACGGGGGAATAATCTGAAAACACACATCACAGAATGGTAGGGATTGGAAGGGACCTCTGGAGATCACCTAGTCCAACCCCCCTGCCAGAGCAGGGTCACCTAGAGCAGGTTGCACAGGAACGCGTCCAGGTGGGTTTTGAATGTCTCCAGAGATGGAGACTCCACCACCTCTCTGGGCAGCCTGTTCCAGTGCTCTGCCACCCTCAAAGTAAAGAAGTTTTTCCTCATGTTTAGGTGGAACTTCCTATGCTCAAGTTTGTGGCCATTACCTCTTGTCCTGTTGCCGGGCACCACTGAAAAGAGCCTGGCCCCATCCTCCTGACACCCACCCTTTAAGTATTTAAGATCCCCGCTCAGCCGTCTTTTTTCCAGACTGAAGAGACCCAAATCCTTCAGCCTTTCTTCATAAGAGGGGTGTTCCAGTCCCCTAATCCTCTTGGTAGGGGAGAAGAGAAAGGAGGCGTGACAAAGAAAAGGGAGGGGGGAGGTGGCTGCACTCCAAATTTCATAGGTGCTACAATGGTATTCCAAAACAGATTTGTCCCAGATTCACCAGCAAAAAAAAAAAAAGAAAGCTGAGAAGTTTTCTTTTTTTTATTTTTTAATTGCATAACAAAACCCTGAAGTCTACAAGGGGAATTCAACAGATCACACCTCATATAAAGCTGTATTTACTGAAACACGCCTAATGCCTTCTGGCAATCAAAACTGTGCAGAAATAACTGTGCAGCAGCATATGGCTATTAGCTTCTTATAGAGTAACTGTGCTTACATGTACAACACAATTTTCCATCCCATCCTGCTCTCACCCAAACATACAGCAGCCAAAACCTTCCCGCCTCCGCCCTTTGGTATGAATCTGCGGAGGGTCAATAGACCTATCTGGACCACGTAAAAGAGCGAACAGACGTCATCATTTAGATTTTTTTTCATAAAACCAAACATTTTTTAATATTTTGACCCACCTATGGTAGTTCTGATAACTGCAGGTAAAGGTTTCATTTCCCATTCAGCTCCTCGGAGCAGTAATTCATGATACACTGTGTATTATGTGTTTCTTTTATTTCACAAAGAAATCTAAGGTACACGGCCCAATGGAGGTCTCTGGTTTATAGAAAAGTGTAATTTTCAAGCATTAGATTTTGACTTGTACTTAAAATTGTGCAGACCCATGCAAAAATACTGCACCTTCTGCCTATTTACTAGATAGTCAAGAGACTGTTTCCATGAGGCTGGTAACGAATGATTTTCCCCATTGGCAGCCTCACTCGCCCTAATAGCGGTAAAGACTGTGGAGCTACAAAACTAGCAGGAACTAAACATATTCTGTGGCTGACTTCATGGTTCACGGGGCAAGCAAACAGGATCTGAACCAGATCCTTGAGCAGATACCTTTACTTGATACCTGTTTTCCACTCAAATCATTGTATCTGCCTACAATTCCTACGTCATGCAGTCCTTTGACATAACAGGTATTTAAATAATTTCTGGCCATGCTGTGACTTCATGGATCAAACGTCATGGAGAATGACTAGATTAAGATTTAAGTGTTTAATTTTCCTTATTTTTTATTTTATTATTGTTTCCTAATTGCTTGCAATAGCTTTTTTTTTCCCCCTTTCTATCAGCTGTTTCAAAGCATAAACGTATACACATTTTTTCATGTATGTCACTTTGCTAAGAAACAAATTCACTACATCTTGTATGAACTGCATCTTGTAAGACCACAGTCTAACTGCAGCAATGAATTCTTTTGAAAAATGTACCTCGAACAGATAAGTGATCTGATTTAACATCTTTGCTGAAGTGCTTGGAGACACAGGTGGGCCATAAAGTTAACACGTTGACTTAAATAGAAATGCTTCGGCTTTCGTGGGTTTTAATTATTCTTTCCATTCATTTAAATGATACATCTTTGTGGTGCGACATACCACAGCCACTTCATATTAAAAAGTGATTTTTTTTTTAAATTTCCCTATCATGTCTAAAAGCTCAGAGAAAGAAGAAAAAGAACATTATTAACAGAAACATCTTTAGAAAAGTAAAGAAAAGGTACATTTAAATGCTGTGCCAGAATTCTCTGCACAATAATTTGTACTTTTCAAGAGGGGGAAAAAAAAACCTAAAGAAAATAGGACTGATTGATAGAAAAATCTCTTGGAGCTCAGGTGTCTCTGATGCCCCATGATGGAGGGCCGTAGATGCCAGCAATGAGGACAGCGTGTGTGAGTGAGGAGGAGCAGGAGCACCTCAGCTGGCACAGCAGGGTGCCTGGGAAGGCTGAGCAGAGGTGGGAAGGAGAAGTTTGGAGGTCAGGTTATGATTGGAAGCTGGTTGGAGAGAAGTCAAGGTGCTCTGGGGCGGGTTGGAGGGCATCCTGTTGGTGTGGGCAGGGGGAAAGGTCTGAGATGGAAAAGGTTTTGGAGCAGGTGAGGTTAGGAGGGGTAGGATCTAGTTTGGAAACCTCTGAACCAAAGTAAGGCTGGGAGATTTGAGCTCAGAGAAGGTGTAATGAGAGCTGGGGGACTGGTGGGAGGGCTCTGGAGTAGGACAGGTCCAGTGGCAGGAGTGGCTGGCATTGCCATGAATTACCTCCCCATGAGCCCCTCACCTGGGGCTGTTGTGGAAGTATGTTTCTGTGAAAGAAACTGATTTTATCCCCCAAGATGATCTTCTGTCTTTGAAAGTTTTCTGGGGGCGAAAGAAAACCAGGATCTATTTTCTTGAATTGATCAGCATGCTATAATGGGACAGCCCAGATTCCTACGAGGTCTTTAAAAGCTCCTAGTGAAGGGGAAAAATCACTGAAAAGTAATCAGTTAAGTGTGGGAAGAAGAAAAAAAATCGAAAGTTCCAAGTGTACCAACTCCATTAAGTGGACGCATAAAAATTTCCAATGAGTGGTGACTTCCCCCTATGATTCAGCATTACACTCTTCCTCACAGATGACAGGTAATCATGAAAAAGGACAGGTGATTCGGACGTGGCCGAACAGAAATGTTTGTTGGATTTGGCTTCTCCAGCCTGCTCTTTTTAACAGCGCAGCAGGCAGCTCCGGCTCCTTGGGCGCTCAGCGCAGTATGGTGGGCAAGCGTTGGTGGAGGAAGAGCTCCTCCGCTTTTTCTCTGTGTGACTGGGGACGTGTTTTCCATCCCTGTCCTTACAATAATGAGGCTGCGCTGGGACTTGGAGACGTGTGGTTCCAGCAAGGCATGGCCCAGCCGTGCAGCCGCAGAGGTTCGGAAGGCTTAAGTGAACTTTTGAGGTAGGGATTCTAAAATTACTTGTAAGACCCAATATATCCAACTCTCCCCCCTTGCCCAAATGTTTTAAAGCACACGTTAAAAAACCCCACACCCAACAACATAGCTGAGTACCCCTTTGAAAAAGAATTTCTTGTTCTGTTTGTGTATTTGTTTAATAACCCAAAATTAATTCTGAATATCCACTGGTGCTGCCTACATGCTTTTCCCTTTCCAGCTGGCACACACACAGAGGTACAGTCACTCGCAGACATGACACTTTCACATACTGATTCATGTTCTTACGTTTTCTTCCAGCGTGGTGAGCTGCTCATCGAGTCTGACGGGGTCCGTCCCCAGAGGGAACGTCCCTCTTCCTCTGTCCTGAACGTCAGCTGGGAAATCGCAGGGACCGGTGGATTCTGCTATCAGTTCTTCAGTGGCATTGATGACTTTCAGGACCTCTGTAGATATGTTGCAGAGAGAGACAGCAGAGTACTTCTGTTTTGTTACAAGAGCAGACAGAGAAAACAACAGCATTAAATTAGCACAGAGGGGTAACACGTAAAATCCCCTTGCTCATAGCTGTAGCTTTCTTTATCCATGCTAAAACACTATAACTGCCTAACTGCTACGAGCAGGCACAAGAACCGTGTGATGAAATTCGAATCTACTTCTCTTTTTCTCCCTCTCTTTTTCAGGTATGCACACTGGTACAGCATGCAAAATAACACAGACACGCAACCCTCCCACAACACAATTTCTGCTGGAGGGATGGTCCAAATCTTATCCCTAAGGAGCATCCGAAACATCCAGCTTTAAAATCCAAGATAAAGCTATTTTTGCAATGCCGTTTTAAACAGGTTTTAAAACACAATCTCCCTTTTTGGGTACAGATGTGGAATCATCTGTCTCCATATCCGCAGGAGTTATCGCATTGCAGCCGCAAACACGGCAGAGCAATCTTCAGCAGCCCTATTCAGGATGGCAGTTTACAAGGATGCTATGAATTATATGATAGCCCAAAAACCCAAAGGTTGAGCTATGAGCATGTAAACACTTCTATCCTAATTTTTTAAAATTTCAATTTACCTTTTTTTTTTTTTTTAATATTTATGAAATAAATTATGTCAAATACCCACGGAAAAGCATCCAGTTTGTTTTTTTTTTTTTTTTTAACAACTGTGCACCTTTTTATCAGTGGTCCTGATTTGTAATTATCTATCCTGATTCCCACAGGGCTTTACACAGAGCTTTAGGCTCCAGGACAACTTCTCTGATGGCTCTAAAATTTCACCTGATGTACCTTCAGGCATCACGCTCAACATCCAAAGTATACTGCTTGGAGACTGAGCCAAAGCTTGTTAAAGGCAATACAAATACTGTCACTGAATTTATGGGCAATACCTTTAGTGCTGCTTTGCCTAAAAGAAAGTGTGGGAAGTTTAAATCTATATTTATTTTCTCAAACCTGCAAATACTTATGCATGTGAATCAGGGGCCCGCCCATCTGTAAATTTTTCCATAAACAAAGTATCTGAGGATCAAAACTGAGGAAACAGTCAGTAGTCAGTCTTTGGATTCTACATAGTAAATTCTACAGCACAGAGAATTATAACTGATTAAAAATGTCTGCGTGTTCTGTAAATACTATATTTAACAACATGTCAGCTGGCCTCCTAGGCAGGATATAGGAGAAATAACGTTCCTTGGCTTCACACAAACTCTGGGGGGTTTTACTGGAAAACCTCTTTTATTATCTCTTGCCTGTAATTAGCTGTTCATTTTTACGCTAGACAAGACTTTTACTGAAAAAACTACTTTTTTAGCAGTGCGTGTTCAATCGTTGTGCATCAGTACATTAAGGCTGAGTAGCGCTGTTACTTCTCCGAATTACAAAAAATAATCAGATACGTGAGATTAAAGAGAAGGAGAACAAAGGGAAATACAGTATGTCACAGCACATGGATCTTTAGCTTGTTAGGACAGTAACAGAGCCCCGGACAAGCAGGCCTAGGACTCTCTGACTGAGAACAAATACTTGAACCCCATAAATAGCCTACTGTTTTTTCCATTTATTTTCACAAGTGCCAATTAGGTTAAAAACAGATCAATAATTTTATAGGACAGAAGAAGAAATCAATGTTACTTTGTTTTATTATTTGCTTTTACAAGTACCTAATTCTTATTCTGTGCTATGAGCAGTGAACAAAAAAAGGATAAAGGCCAGACACTACATTTTCTTCATCATCTTCACTGATGTATGCTCTCCATTTCAAGAACTGTAGCCTCACTTCAGTGTTCATTTTTTCTTAAACTTTTTATTATCCTTTGTAGCTAATGATGGATTTCCAAAAAAAGATTAAATTAAATTAGAAAACAGTGTTCTTATAGCAGAGTATGAGAATACATATTGGCATTTATTACAGAACAATTGCTGCAAAACAGGTTTTTTGGTTTTTGTTTCCCTGGAAAAGCGTGCTGTGATAGGAAGCTTTATGAAATCAAGATTTTGAGCAAAATACCCTACCTTCTCAATAGGTAATGGATAGGGGAAGAAAAGTTCAATGAGAAGGAAATGTGATCTTTAGCTTTTCTAGAATTTTGAGGTAAGTTCCTAGTGGCAGACACTGTTTGACTCCTAAAACCAAAGATTTGCTTCACATTAAATGTTGCACAAGGCAGCTAAATTAATGTTCATAAACTTTTTGCATCGATAAATGTATCTCAGTCCTACCCTGCAGGTATCTAGACACAGGAGTCACAACATCAACGCTTTTATTTAAGCTTGTGAAACATCTGCTTTTGTAGTATAACAAGGCTACAACACTAGAGTTTAAACACTGTAAATAAATATGTGGCAAGCAAAAGTGATTTTCCTTAGAGTATATCTGAAGAGTACATCTCCCAAAACTTCAGAGCACAAGCAATATTTCAATGTATTTAAATTTAAACATTGTGAAAGTTTTCTGCCAAAGGGTATTTAGAACTCAGTTTTGCCCTGGGCTGCATTTTACAGAGAAGTAAGAGATTACTGTCTGCCCAAGGGAGACATAAAATCAAAATGTGTGGAGTTCAGGAGTTCTCAAATTGGAAAAATTGGTTACTCAATTAATGGTTTTGCATACGTTATTACCTCTTTTTCGAACAACTGTCAAAAGCTGCTAAAACAGCTCACGTTCCAAAATGTCCACTTTGCAAATCTAGTGGGTTGCTCTAGATACAATTATTTAACATGTGTAGGGAAAAAAACATGACAGGGAAAAAAAAAAAGAAAGAGAAAAAGGAAAAAAAAAAGTAGAAAAAGTGTCCTGGAGTTCTAGTGCTTCACAATCCTGTCCCCTCCCCAACCACCCACGTCAAACTTAGGAGTTATGAGGTTCTATAAAAATCACCTAAAATTCACAGACACACGCACACCAAGCTCATCCTGGTAGGTGGACATTTCAAATTGCTACAAAGACCTCTTGGCTGTCTAATTTATCTTGCCCTTGCAGGAAAGGTCATTGTGAACACCTGTAAGGGAGTCAGAGAGACAGCTATCACGCCATGGTGAAGTCTCTCCCATCTGTCTTGTCAAGCAAGTCAAAGAACTAATATGGATGAGACAGACGCAGAAAGCAATCTCTGCTACAAATATCTAGCACAGAAAAGTTACACGCAGTCATTCTTCTCAAAACACTGGGATGCATTCTGATTTCAACTGTGCTTCCCTACTTCTGGATTCACACCACCCCTCCCAAATGAAACTGAAGCAGCTGATCCACATTTGAATTTTTGCACTGGTTATGAGAATCTCAGTTTTTACTGACTTTCAGATTAAGAGGAATGAAAAAACCATGCATTTACCCTTTTTATGATAAGTAATGTCCATGGTCGCAAATATGTTAAAGACACAGTCAAAAGAAGATGCTCAATTTCCCGAGTTCTTTGTGGAAGAGTTTTCAAACCATTGAAATACTAAAAAAGCGTGCGTGTGCGAGTACATATACAAGTATGTGTGCCTGTGTGTATTGAACATAACAAACAGCATCTTGTAAAACTTCTTTACTGTCATTTCTATGTGTGGTTGGACAGATGGAAAGGATTCCTTTTTGCTGAAGATAAAATTTCAGTGGTCTAAGCTAGCTCTTGCTGGCTGTTAGCCATTCCCCTCTCTTCTGCTGCCTCTTTCTTTTCCCTGCTGATGCTGCAGATACTTCCTTTGTTTTTTTTACTTAAGGATGCTACACTGGAAGGTGCTTTATACAACAGTATTTGCATCCTTGCACAAGGTAATGGAATTAAAGCAGGATGATAAAACTGAAGCAACATAAGTGTCCAAACTGCTGAGAGTAGGTGAGCGTTAAGTCCTTGTACGCATCTCTGCAGCTTATGACATCTCCACATGGTTTCCTTTGCATGAACATTATTGTTCGTTTTTATTTTTAATGGTCCTAAAGTAGTTAAGTTCTCCATCGCTTGAACTCATTTTTTCTCCACGACGTGCTCGGCCATTAGCATTTTCTCTTTTTTGCACCTCTGATGTTATGGCGTCATTAGGCTCTGTTAAACTGGTGTGGGAGGCAGTGACTTGCAGCTCAATAGAGAACAGTTGACATCAACAGTTGTTAACAACAAGAAATAGAACAAGTTCTGCTTTGCCACTGGTTGATTCCTCTTTTCAGAGTAGCCTGACTGAATCCAAACTTGACTAAAATAAAACCAAAACTCAAACCTGCCTCACCTCCTCACCCCATGGGAGTTCATTACACAGCCTTGAGAAGGCCCTGAAAGGCCCACCAAAAGTCCATCTCCTTTACAGGCAAGGAAGATCTGGGACACTGGCAAAGTCACAGTGCGGGAGGAAAATATGAATCAACGCCCAACCATCAACGGCAATCACCAACCCCAACCCTGAGAAGATCTTCTGGCCTAAAAGTGAGCCCTAACCACTCATTACCACAAAGAGTAGGAAAGAAAGCCAAAATTTGCCTTGAAATTTGAGGGAAGACAAGTATACTTGGATAAACTATGGTATTATGGAATTACTTTTCTGCGCAAGTTTAAGACTTCCTGCCTTGACTTTAACATCACTATCTTCATTTATGGGCACTCATTTAGAAAAAGAAAGCTAAATTATCTTACAGAGCGAGCTAATATTCTACTGACATTCTCTAAAGTATGACACAGAGAAATACAGTCTCTCTTTTTGGTTGTGGTAGGTAATTCTGAATATTAGATTTTTACTAATGAATTCAATCCACTGCTCTAATGTAGTTACAGGTATTACTCCTAATAATTTGTAATACCTCATTTCTAGAGACAAGTTGCCTATAATCATGACAAAGGAAGTTATTATCCGAGAGATGAATTATTATGATTGAAGTTGGAAATGGAAATATTTAAATCTTAAAATCCACAGAGGATTCTGTAAGAGTATCTACAATGGACACAGGCTGGTGACATTACACAAATGGAAAAATATTTTTTCTTTAAAATCATCCTTGACATTTTCACTGAAGAAAACCAAGATGATTAAAAGGTGATTAAAATTCATAGCGCAAGATTTAACTCTGAGAGTAAGGAAAAAAGAAAAAGTTGAGAGAAATGAGTGTTTTGCTGAAATAAACATCAACTTTTGACACAAGAAAGTGATTCCTATTTTAGGACTGAGAATACTACAGAATTAATTTCCTTACCCCTATAAACGACATACTAAAAATAGCATTTATTTTAAAATACAAGATAAGTATGTATTTGCTCAGGGAATAAAATGAAAATGTATATTAAATCTGATTTCTCATAAGCTGAGATTCAAATAGCACAGAATATGAAACCTCTCTCCATCTAGATGAATGATAAGCAATAGATACTAGCAGCAATGTGAGAAAGTGCCTACTCACTGCGTACAATCTCTACAATGAATTAAGGGTTTTGTTTATTTTTTAAATTGGGAGCTTAGAAAGGTTTTTCGAGACCACTATGGTCAGAAACTGCCAAAAATCTTATTGCTGAAATAAGATTTAATTTTTTTCCTTCCAAATGTATTAATTTAGGTGAGTACATGAGAATAGGAAGATCGTACACTTTGTCTTCTGTTCTTCTTTACCAGTAAAACCAAATCCTCATCACAAAGCCAAATAAGAGAGCCAGTCTGCTCCACATGTCTACTTCATACTCATCTCTCCCATCATAACAGAGGGCTAGCTGTGATTATAAAATAATTACAAAACAGTTTTCTGCAATGTCTATTGATTTTGGCCAAAAGATATGATTTTTCAGGCCTGATATTTCCAGGAAAACATTATGAGTTTGAAAATTTTGCTTGGGAAACGTGGAAACCCTCAATATCACTTTATAGCATCTCTTACTATGTAAGAGATGTAAGAAGACACAGACAAAACACAGCATTCTCACCTGCTGCAGTACAGTGGATAAAAACTGCAACTTTAAATGAAGATCAAAAGCCTTTTGTTTTTCCTAGATAGCGGGAAAGCAGTTAAATAAAAAGGCAGAAAAGTTATGTTAACAGCTACAGCGGTTAGTACTTCTATAGGTTCAGACTTACAGAGAACTTTAGGATGAACAGCAAGGATAAAGAAACTAGCAAATATAAATTACCATAAAATGTAGATTTTATATTTATTACTAAAATAAACAATGCCTAATTTATTTCTGTTTGTGGGATTTAGAATAACAGATCTCATTAAGACAGATACTGCAAATGACACATCATTTTTTATAAAATGAAGCAGATGGGAAACACTGATTTCCACCATCACAAAACAAAGCGGCACTAGCAATAGAAAAATACTCTTGCAGCAGTCTTAAGAAAAAGAAAAGCCAGCTATCTTCAATTCTTTTGGTCTACACGATTGCAATTTTGATACTGTGCGCGCTTCTAGTTACAAAAGGGTCTGCTGTACCTCACTTATGCCACAGTCAGATGGTCGTGTTGGGAACACCTGGGCTCAGTTAAGGCATCGTGTGCCAAATCACTTCCTACTGTTGGCTGCTGTCCTTCTCCTGGACTTCACTGTCCCAAAATGGATAAGTAAAACCCTTCATACTACCACTACCCAGTGGTAGTGTCGAGTCAGTAGGCTTACCTTAATCCCCCTAATTTACTTAGGTCTATTTAAACTAAACTGACTGCTTTTGCCTTGAAGTAATGACATAACCACAGTGACCCTGGTGGCTGTGCTGTGACAGAACTATCATCCAGCTGAGGAGCAGGGTTTGCTTGAAACTCTTCCAGCTAGACCTGAAAGAGCTCATCTGTCACTGCCAAAGTCTCTGGGCTGCTTACAAAAGACAACAAGAAAATAGTAACTTTTTTGTCACGGTCTGTTTTCCCCCTGTTTTGTTCTAACAGCTTACACTAATCTTCACTGATTTTTTTTGTAACTGTAAAAGCGCTTTTATGTTTTCTTCCTAAGTAAATAAATCTTTGGTGATCAGACAACTGAGGGAGACTCACATTGCACACACGCGGGACAGAGCTGGCTTGGGCATCCATGCACATAAGTATCAAATCTGAGACTATGAGTATCTTGTTTCCAAAGGTGCTGCATTCCCTGTGTGAAGCCAGCTGAAACGTCTCCTGTTCTGCACTTCTCCAGGCAGATTCCACAGGGCTTTGATTCGGTCGCTTTAACACAGGCAGACAAGGTGCAATTTTGAAACAGCTTGAAGTATGTGAGGATTTTCAAACAACGCTGTCAGATATGACATGGATCTGGGAGATGCTTCCTCTGGACTAGCAGTTTAAGGCCCTGTGGGATACCCGAGGGCATCTCAGATGGACTATCTATACCCATACTTACACAAGTGTATTGAGCCCAGAAAGTGTCAGAACCGGAGAAACACAAACATCACTGACAACTTTTGAAAACTTGTTAAAAAAATAAATGTTTATGGTCTCAAAGCAACTATTTTGCTTGAAACCGAAGACTCAGATTTTGACAAAATAAGCTTAGGATCAACTTGTTTTTCCATGCTAAAGACTAATAAATAATAGTAAATACACAGGAGAAATCTCTTGAATGGGATTTTTCTCTTAACCCTCAATTTAAAACTGAACATATACCTGACTGCTTTTCTGATTCGAGAAATTAAAACTTTGTAACCATTAGGCCAATGTGAAGATTAGTCTCATACCTCTTTTAGAAGAAAAAGACACTTTCTTAACCAAACCTTCCTAAGCCAAAATCTTTTATCTCTGCCGTCATCCAAAATCCTGTGCACAGATTATCTGTACTTCATAAACTTTAAAGATCACTTTTTACAATGCTGCCCACATTTGGTTTTCAATCCTGGACTTCGGAAGACTGCCCAGATGATTAACATCATAAGAAAAGCCATGATCCACCAAAAGACAAGAATTATTCTGAGCATCTTGCATACAAAAACGTGAAACAACAGACACACAAATATCTTCTGAGTTGGTAACCCAGGAAGACGTCTTTGTATTACACTGTTCAGTTTTATTAGCACAGCAGTAGCAATGTAGCAAAGCTACTGTACTTACACTATTACATTGTCTTGCTTAAGTGAGCCATGGGGTTCTGGCTCCTTCAGGAACTTTCACTCAGTCACTTCCAAAGTCTTCAGGTGTATGAAGCTGGATGGCAGTTTCCTATTAAGCCCTGCCTGGACCAACCCACCAACCAAAATCCCTGGGAGTTCCTCAGCAACTTTTTCAGTTTGGGGAGTTGCAAGATAACCATCACAGAAACTACCACATCATCTTCTGTGAGGACGGTGCATGCACCAGCACAAATGACTAACAGAAGCCCAGCCACCAGGAGACACAGGCTCTCTCTCCTTATTATAGCACTGCTGTTATAATAATTGTAACATCGCACCCATCCCTACCGCGATGCTTTAACAGGTCTGTGATACACAGGAGGGATTCACTGCCCTGTGCACGTCCAATGCCATTCTCCAGCTCCATCAAGGCCATGAGAATATTTCTCTCCAGCGACCAAGTCCCTTGCCTGACCCCCCTCCTTTATCTAAACAGAGGTGCCAGGCAGATTTTCCAACAAGTGTCAGTCTCATTATACCAGCAGTCAAAAAGTGCTAATTTTACCTGGTGAAAAATGTAAGATGTACTCTCCCGAAACAAAGAATATAGGCTCCTGGCACAAATACACATGAAGATGATGCTCGTGGTACATACTTTCCCCCAAATAAAGCTTTATAAAACCAAAGGTGAATAAGATGTTTCCAGAGAATGAAGGTGTAAATATTTTATGGAGAGAATATTTATGCTGTTATCCTGTCAAGGAATTTGGAGGTTTCACTTAGAGAACAGGATCTCACTGTGCTGCTTAACAAACTTGCTTGCAGGTTGTCATTCAGAGAAGAGCTATTGTGTGCCTGGCCGCGTAATAATGTCAACAGAAACCAGCAGGATTTAAACAAAGTTACCAAGCCTTGGTTGTAAGAGTCTCTGAGCAGAAGTAAATGCATAAAGGGATTAAAAGAAATTCCTTGAGCAGACAGCATGTCGCATCAAGCTAATGCAAAGAGGAGAGAAACTCCACGTTACTAGTGACGCTTAACTCACTTGCTCATTTGCATATATTAAGCAAGGAGGAGTACAAAGCAGAAGGAGACAAAAAGAGAAACACAACTAAGGTTTTAACAAGTACTTAAGTTCTTATGCTATGTGGGGCAATTCACAAAGACTGCAGGGGCTATTCTGTTTTTTAAACAGTATCTCTATAGTTTCTGATAAAGTGCTCACGGTGACGGACTGTGAGGCTGCGTTAGGCACTGCTGAAATTGCCTTCTAGAATGTAGTTCTGGGGTATACCACAAAATATGGACCCAGCCTGTTCATCTTCATGGAAGCATTAAAAGAGGGAGAGAGGACAGAGGAGCGCAAGAACTCAGTACCTCCCGTTTATCATGCTTGCCACTCTCAGGATCAGTGTCACTAAGATACTCCCAAAGGGATTTACATTTTGCTTTTTCCTTTAGGTATTTGGTTAGGGTTTGGGGGGTGAAGCAAAAAAACCAAACCAAACCAAAAAGAGCAAGGCAGAAAGAACTGTGCAAATCACTGCTAGTACAAGATGCTTCACTTACACAAAAGTTGCACAATGTGACTTTTTCTTTGTTCACACCTGAAGTCTAGAGGGGCTGGAAGCTAACTCTAGCCTGAGCACAGAAGATTTCACAGCCTTTCATTGCACTACGGAGATGATCAGGCTTTTCAGGGGTCTGCATAACCCCAGAAGACCATGCACTACTTCTGTAGCTTAATAAGTGCAAAACGTTGCCTATAAAAATAAGCCTGTTGTAGGATTATGTTTGTTTTAGAGAGCTGTGAACCTCCATAAGATCATTTTAGGTAACCACAAACTTAGAAATATTGAAAATGATTGTGCTGAAGGTCTAAGTGGATTTAAGTCTAAGGCATAAAATTAACTTGTGTTAATTAACACCCACCTAAATCCTCAAGTATCCCACATGAACTAAAAAATTAACTCAAAGTTCAGCATTTTCAAACTTGTATCTTAAAGGCACACATACGACTCGAGAGCTTAGCTTGAGCTGAGAACATGTAAATGTCCAACTTCAGCTAACTCTGCACTTAACGCGTGCCAATTCTTGCCAGTGCTACAGGTCTTAATATACTAAAACTCCTTTCTTAAAGCATCAGCTCAACATGTGATTATACGAGATTCCCAGCTTCCATTAAAAATGGACGTCCAGATTTTTAAAGGTGCAGACATGGGAAAGTCAGATTTTCATGACCACCAGGAACTTAATTTCCAGTGATTCAATAAACAATACATGTTTTTTGAAATGTTATTCTACGGTCAGGTGCACTGTAACTAGAAATCCCCTGTGATTTAAGGGGGGGAACACATTGGTAATGTGTTCCAGAACAAGCTTAAGAACAGAAGACTAAAGGCTAACAATGACAAGCAGCGTGGCCAAAATGTAAGCAAGATGGCTAAAATACAGTATTTAATTTGTGTTCAGGATTTCAAAGCAGATTGTAGGCACTTGAGTTCTCATTTTAATGGCCCAGAATTAGTGTTTCTGTATACCTAATTTGAAACTTGATGCCCACCCAGGTCAGAAGTCTGGGTCTCTGGGTAAGAACGTTAAATGCCAGCGTGAAAGCTCTGTAATTCCCTACATATGCATTCTCCAAAAATCAGGCTTCTTATAGAGACAGCATAATGAGACATCTGGCTTTTAAGGCATATAAAATTACCGGTTCCCTGAAAATACCATTTTCCATGCTTGTCTCCATTGAGACATGCCATCTACTCATCTTAAAGTTACTGCATGTTTTATCAGTTTAGCTAGGTCTTCGTATTTTAGGTTACCATAGCCACAACTGGTATTATACACTGTCATCTTCAGTATTTCATTGTAAGATGTTGGTCAGCCACCTTTCCAGAGAGAAGGCACGCGTCGGAAGATTTTAAATCACCTTTAAGGACAACTGTCAAGAATAAGAATGAAAGCAGCCTGCTTGTTTTTCTATAGCTGGAGCAAGTTCCGCTATCAATTCTGCTGAAGTCATGACCATGAATAGTACTGGGATATTTTGGTTTCTTTACTATAGACAGACAGAATATATACTGCGACCATGAATGACTAAGACTTCCTTTTAATCCAAAAACCAATGAAGTATTAGGAACTCCAAGCATTCCCTTTTTGCTGAACATGATATGTCTCTCTTTTTTTTAAACTTAATGAAATTTTCATACAAAAAATATTAATCTTTGCATTATTTTAAATAACTGACATACAAAGTTAAATAATAAAATAAGAGAAGGAAAAACCAACTAATATTATTTTGTAGGTGCAAGCAGAAGTACACCAGAAAACACAAATCTGCCATTTTCTGTGCTCAGTTCACCATACAGAAGCACTACAGAAAGTTCTATTCACAGCCTTTAATTCTGGACTTTAATTGCATCATGTTATACTCTAGCTAGCCTCTATATCCTGTTGAATAATTTGATATTGCTGGTTTGTCTTTGTAAACCAAAGACAAGCTAAACCGAGTGCTGCTAACAAGCACTGTTGATAAAGCTTTTATTTGATCTCCTTAGAAAGGTTGTGTGTACATCAAGGAGGTATTTGCATACATGATGATGAAGGTACATACATTGCTGCATAGTCCGTTGCTAAGTCAGTATTCTGTGACTCTGATTCAGAGTTAAGTTTGGAAAGGACCTTTGGAGATCACCTAGTCAAACCCTTCTGCTCAAAGCAGGGTCAACTAGATCAGGTTGCCCAGGGCTGTGCCCAGTCGAGTTTGATTAGCTCCAAGGACACAGGCACTACAATCTCTCTGGGAAACCTATTCCAGCATTTGACACTCTCGCAGTGAAAAAGCTTTTTATGTTTAGATGGAGTTTCTTGTATTTCAGTTTGTTCCCACTGCTTCTTGTCCTGTCACTAGACGCGGGTGAGAAGAGTCTGAATCCCACTTCTTTATTTCAACCTCTCCCCTGCCCCAGGTTTTTATACACATTGAAGAGATCATCCCTTAGCCTTGCCTTCTCTTCTCTTCTCTTGGCTAGACAATTCCAGCTCTCTCAGCCTCTCCTCATACAATAGATGCCCCAATCTTTCAACCATCTCTGTGGGCCTTCATTGGACACACTCCAGTATGTCCATGTGTCCCTTGTACTGGGGAGCCCGGAACAGGACATCACGCTCCAGAGCTGGCCTCACCAGCATTGAATACAGGGGAATAATCACCTCCCTTGGTCCACTGAATGCTGGTGGCCTTCTTTTATGCAAGGGCACATTGCTGGCCTATGTTCAACTTCATGTCCACCAGGACCCCTAAGCACCTTTTCTGCCAAGCTGTTTCCCAGACAGATGGCCTCCAGCCTGTGTTGGTGCATGGCATAATCGCTTTCCTGGTGCAGGATTTTCCATTTCCCTTTGTTGAACTTCATGAGGTTCTGTTGGCTCATTTATCCAGCCTGTCAAAGTCCTCTGAATGACAACAGAACCATCTCATGTATCAACTGCTCTTCCAAATTTAGGGTACACTCTGTCTCATTGTCTCTGTCGATAATGATGATGTTAAACAGTACTGGTCACAGAACTGACCACTGGGGTACACCACTGGGGAATGGGCTCCAGCTGGATTTCAAGCCTTTTGCAACTCTTTTGGCCCAGCTTCAGGCAATTTTCAGTCCACCTCACTGTCTACTTATCCAGTCCTTACTTGCTCAATTTGTCTGCGAGGACATTATGTGAGATAATGTTGAAAGCCTTGTTAAAGTCAAAACAAACAACATTCAGCGCTCTGAATGTCCCAGATCACCACAATCTTTCAAAGATGAAAAAGAGTGGCCTCACCATGACATGGGCCAGCTCCCTCAGC
This sequence comes from Chroicocephalus ridibundus, assembly GCF_963924245.1. Lineage (NCBI taxonomy): Eukaryota > Metazoa > Chordata > Aves > Charadriiformes > Laridae > Chroicocephalus > Chroicocephalus ridibundus. The sequence goes on from NC_086285.1 coordinate 49,972,381, forward strand.
TCTTGTGAGTGCATCCCCATTGGGTGCCATGCACGTGTGTACGGCCCATTTGTTGAAACGTTTGCTAATCTCATCCTCCTCTACCAAGGGTAAGTCTTCACTGCTTTAGACTTTTCCACAGGTCTCAGGGGCCTGGGATTCTTGAGGGCAAATCTCACGTGTAAACTGAGGTGAAAACAATGTTGTGTAATTTAGGTTTTTCCATAGCCTGTATTACCAGGTCACTGCAGTAGTGAGCCCCCCTTTCCCTCATCTGACTTTTGCTGCTGATATAACTGTAGAAGTCTTTCTTATTTCCCTTCATGTCCACCACCAGATTCAACTCCAGGCTTTCCTGGATTCAGATTCAACACTGGCTTTCCTGACACCATTCCTGCACACTTGGACAGCATCCTATCATCCACCTGAGTCAATCCTCCTTCCACCTCCTGATGTATTAGTTCTTTATAGCATTTGAACAAAACACCTTTCAAATGAAGAATAGATTTCCTGTAGAGCGTTGTCCAGAACCCCTGTCAAAGCTGAGCTACTGAGCAGAGAAGACCCCAAGAGGCAAGTTAAGACACACAGAAGACAAGAATGAGCCCAAGTGGATCTAAGGGATATGAGTGACTGGCAAGGGGGGCAGTGCTGGGCTTCTACAGCACCAAAATTCAAGCACACGACATGATCTGAAGAGAAGTTCAGAGGTAGGAAGGGAAGAGGGCAGGTGGTAAGTCCTGTGGAGTGACACTGCAATCAGACATCTCATTGTAAGGGTGAAATGGCACAAATGGAAGATCTCATACATTATCAGAACTGACACTGGATTTCAGTTTCACTAGAATATGTCACTACTCTCAGAGGCGTATTAGCTGACAGAGCAACAGGGTTGGAAACCTTTAAAGAAGCACAAAATATTCCAATAGAGAGGCAAAAGAATAATCTAGGACATCAGAATGAACTGCATGATACCAAAAAGAGGGGAGCAAATAAAAGGACTGAAAAAAACCCCACTTAAATCAGCTGGTTAGCAAGGAGGAAAAAAGAACTGGATATGTTTTTAAATAAAAAACATATAAGCCAATTCTCAGTCAGTATAAACTGACATAGTTCCATTAATATCAGTCGAAGGTTTATTACACAAGCGAAGTTCACTGCTTTGGGTTGATGCTATAGGCTCACAGGAAGGAACACAGACCTAAACTGAAGTTTTACACGCGCAAGCGTGCACAGACCCAGTGTAAAGGACCCTGGGCTTTTTCACGCAACTATGTGTCATTTTTTAACCAAAACTTTCTCTTTCTGCACTCTAACTTTTACAATATTAGCTCTGCTGCTCTACTATGACCACTTACCTTCTTTAACTCTTCCTGAATACTTCTGCCATTTTCCTCCGAGGACAAACTCTCCTTTTGGTTTTCAGGGTCTGTTCTAGGTTCTGGCTCTTGTTCTTCACCAGAAGATGTTTCCTTGTCACTCATTTTAGCAGCGAGCTGAAATAACCTGGATTTAAGCTCCTCTTCCATAAGGTCAGGCTTGATGTTCTGATGCTGATCCTCACTGCTTATGTCTGTTTCTGATAAATCATCGAAATCCTACAAGGAGATTAGAAGAGCAGTGTAATTACTGTATAGGTACAGCAAGGAAAACAAATAGCTTCCTGGAAAAGTATAGGTACGACCACTCTGCAGCAAAGCTAGAAAGAAAGTACACTAAGTGTGCTGATAAAAAAATACCATGTCTTTAGAGAGGAATGCCAGTAGACCCACACCTGCTGGATTACATTTATCATTCCTGCTCACTTTTAGATTATGTAAAAAGGAACTATCAAAATCATTACGTATCTGTGTGCAACTACTGAAAGAACAGCCTAAATGGCATTTCCCATTCCCAGCACCGCACGGCCATCACTCTCGGGCACGGTGCAGTTAAAGTGAAGTGTGGGAATGAATAGGCTTGTGACCTGTCAGTTGTGTCCAGCTGTCAGTTGAAAGCTGCGCTCGAGTCCCCTGACTGCTGGTCTTGAGCATTATCCGTGTTCTTTCTTAAAGACTATTGGAAACAAGTTTTGAAAAAAATCTCTCTTTTATTACATGATGGCGATTAAGATTTTCAGCTTTCCCAGTGATTATTTACACAGGTGGATCCTCTACAGTGATGATTATTTTCCAAATGCCAGCCTCCTTGGAACAAGTTCAATCTTTAGGAGCGCCTTCTTTTCTTACTCTTGGACCCTTAAAGGTGGGAAGTACTCAGAGGCTCAGTTAAGTACGCTGGGTGTTACAGACTCGACCATGACAAGTTTTTTACTCTGGAGGCTGAGCAGCAGAAAAACAAAATCCTTTTGCGAGTCTGTTTAGCAGGGTGCCAGCCCTACATTTAATAATGTGGAAAGGGGCCTTTTTTTTTTTGTCAGCCCTCGCAGGAAACTGGAAAATATCTAATGGTTATGCCAAAAACTAATGTCCAGGTACATACTAACATATTTTCTGGATCTGTGCTGTCTGATTAGGACCCGATTTCCCCTGGTTTCCGCTAGAGTCCATGGAGAGACAGGCATCTCCCAGAGCAACCCACTCCACCTATAGCATTAATGGCCTTCTGGAAATGCTCTTCTCTCCCCGCCGACTGCTAAGAGAGAGCTTTGAATAATTAGACACTTGGTTTAGTGCTTCAGTCAAGTGCATTAAGTAAGGTGGAATTAGGTGGTTTTAAAAATTACGAATTCTTTGAAATGGAGCACAATCACGACAAAACCGCCCGGACGGAGGCTATAAAGAACACAGCCTGGGACCCAGAAGCAGCAGGCACGCTGCAGCAGGTCTAAGAGGAGGATCTGGAGCAATTCTCAGACAGGAAATAATTCCTATTTGCCTTAAGCTCTCCTACCATGACAGGACACTGCCGGAGAGACTAAAAGCTGTGTTCGCTCTACCATTCATTTGGAAATACATAAACAGGAGATTTGCTTTGCACAGCTACTGTCTCTGCAGCCGCAGCAGCAGTATTTATGGACGGACCAATTACCTTCAGGGCTCACGGGAAACGTTAACTCTGACAACTCTCTTACAAAACTGCTCTTAATGGATTGACACACCATGTTCATAATGCCAGTCCTCATCTCTCATACAGTAAACCGTACTATGTGGTGTCTAGCACTTTCACAGCTTTCTGGACAATTTTTGTCTGCAGTTACCTGTGAATCAATTACGCAACTATGTTATTGCTTTATAGCTCACCTTCAGGATGCAGAAAGCCCTTTTAGAAAATCAGGATTTGAAAGTACATGATTAACTATAATAGACGGGGAACCACAGGCTTATACTGAAATTTATTCTTTTCCCAAACAATCAGCTTTTGCAGAGTAAAAAGACTTTTCTGCCAAATGAACTTCCAAGATGTTCTGAATAAGATCGTGAACAAGATTTCAAGTCAGTGTGTTTCCACTTTAGTTTTAGAATACGTTATACGCTCATATATACATTTAGAAGACTGGTATCATTTCACCTTTTTAATTAAAAATCTGTATTTATCATAACGGTACTTCCTCAAAACAAGAGATTTTTTTTCAGACATATCCTGCATGTAATTCAACAACTCATTACAACCCCTGACCCACAATCTGCTAATGAAAAATACTCACGTATTGCTAAACTTTTTGCTGGTGAAAGTCATGAGCTGCCTTGGCATCCCTAGGGTTTTATTCCACATTAGCTAAATTTGTGTTATGAATACACATCCTTTCTCAGGGCAGGATTCACCTTAAGGGTACTGATTTTATTACAGCTGGATTCAGGTATGTCTATTATCTATCTTTCAACCTCCTTACAATAAGCAGGTGGAGTACGTACATTTGCAAGATATCTGATATCCTATGATCTGATATCCTATAATGCTGCACTTTGTGGTTTCTGGTAGGCTGCTTGGCTTGTGTGTTGAGCTTTTCAGACGGTGACAGTGAACTATTTGCGAGGAGATGGCACCGCTTTCATGGATTAACAGATTAAAAAAATGCATTAGAAGCCATGACAACCATAAAAAATAATAAATACATTGAAAGGTGCTATTATTTATTTAATAGATGCTATCTTAAACTTCATTATTCCTTACTGTTCTCACTTCGGCTCTATCTGGTAAGTTTAATGACATCTTTGTCTTCATATAAATCATTGTGTAAATTCCCATTTGCATCTATCAGCAGCATGTAGTACTAACATCTGCAAACAAGAGTAAAGTGCTACTGCTGTATCTGAAAGCAGAGCTTCAGCGAGGGCCGGGCCGGCTATCACAGCCACAAACCCACTCTCACTAAAAGAAAATGAAGCGTTTCCAGTGCAAGCGTAAGTCCTTTAGCAGACAATGAACTAGGAAATACACCCTTCCTCACACACTCTATCCAAATCCTTGCATGCAAATGGCTGATAACACAATGTAATCCTAGCGAACAAAAAAAAAAATCCCCAAAATTAAGCAAGCAAGCAAAGCACTGGCTAGGAGGCTCCAGAACCGAATTCATGTTATACGATAAACTCCTGAGAGAAAGCTCCATTCATAGAGGAAACGAAAAATCAGAAGCTATGGTTTTTTAGGAAAAGACACAAATTGTGAGGTTTGCGGGCAGTTTCTCAGTGAGAGCCGGTGTAATTTCAGGCCAGCTGTTTTCAATAAATACATCCCAAGCGCCATCCCGTGGGGAGCGGCAGCCCGACAGTGCTCAACCTGTACCTGGCTGCAGGGCTGTAATTAACAGGTGGGGTCTCCTGATCAAAGGAGCAAACTCATCATGAGGGCACTTCCTTCACTGGAAGCAATTAAGCCACTCCGCTTTCCATCAGAAATATAAGAATTGCAGCTACACTAAGCAACACCTCCTCCTCTCAAAAAGATAATGCAAGCCAATACATCTATATTAATAATATCAATTATTAATAATAATGAAAGCCGACAGAGATCGGTGGTTTGAGTGGCAATTTCTTGTAAGAAGCTACAATTTGAAAAATAACTATCATTAAAAACGAGATGGCACTTCCCAATCTAGGTTCCCCAGGAATATAAATCTCCTGTGTTACATAAGTAATCAGGTTATCCGAAATTTATTATGGTAGGACATCAGTTTTATCAGGACAGTTTTCACATCCCTCTATACTTGCTTCATGACCACATTTGCAGCATTTCTACAGGCAACCCAGTAAAGCAGATTGTTCTTTTACCTATCATAAAGCAGCAAAAATTCTCCCCAAATACATCTTGATACCTGTTTACAGGTTTCCCTTTTAAAGTCACTCCAGACTTCATACAATAAATTCTCTCGCAGTCACAAAAGTCAGAATTCCGGTGTTGAGTCTAAAATCGGTTTTAAAAAACTGCCAGAGCAATACCCTAATCTAGGTACTGGAACTTGATTTAAAAATACCACAACACCAGCTTTTAGACTGCTAAACTAAAATCCGTTCTGCAATGCTGATGAAAACATAATGGTTAACAAATTGTCATGTTCTCATCAATGCTTATCAGTATCTAAAGGGTGGGTGTCAAGAGGATGGGGTCCGGCTCTTATCAGTGGTGCCCGGTGACAGGACAAGGGGCAACGGGCACAAACTGGAACACAGGAAATTCCATCTCAATATGAGGAAAAACTTCTTCATTCTGAGGGTGGCAGAGCACTGGAACAGGCTGCCCAGAGAGGTGGTGGAGTCTCCATCTCTGGAGATACTCAAAACCCGCCTGGACGCGTTCCTGTGCAACCTGCTCTAGGTGACCCTGCTTTGGTGGGGGGGTTGGACTAGATGATCTCCAGAGGTCCCTTCCAATCCCTACCGTTCTGTGATTCTGTTATTATTAAAACGCAGCAAAATAAGAAAAAAATGTGTTTCTTCACTGCAATTTACATACGATCCGTTGTTGAGTGTTTAATATCTAGATGCAGCACGGTTTAGAAGAGCATTTTGTATGGTTTCTGTAAATTCTGCATAACCTCAGCATGTGAAAATCTGACTGATTTAAGACCCCACAATGAAGCTTCCTTAAGTTTATGCTGACTGCAGTGCACCTACACTATCATTTTGTACAAACTATTTACATGTAGGGCTCTCTGCTGCAGCCTCAATCATTTTACCAAGATCAATACATTACTTTGGGGATTATACGAGGCCCTGACATGCCTTTAATCTCATTTTTCTAAGCTATATAAATGATGTCGGGCTAATTTATTATCATACCTCAAATCATATTCCTTACGCTCCTGATCATTTTAGTCGCTTCCTAGAACTGTTCAACCGTGCAACATCCTTGCTATAAACTGTAGTAGCCAGCCCCATCCCTGCTCCCAGCAGCGCTCACGTACTGGAGGCTGGAGTAACAGTTCTCCAAATGTGGGCACCAGCTGTCAAACCGGCCACCAGGGGGTGTGTGTCCAAAACCAAAATAAATAGATGCAAATCCATCCAGCCATGCATAAAGTTTCTCCTGAGAATCCCATTGCTTTGAGTACAGCAGTGTGATCCGGAGGCAGTGTGCCTCCACCTGCCCCACTGTGGCTGAGGGAGCAGGACAGCAGGAACCTCTTTTAGCTTCAGGGCTAAAAGGAAGGGGAGAAGGGGTCAGAATCCCAACCCTTGCATTTTTGAGCACAACAGAGAGGTATAAGCAGCACTTAAGATGCAAGGCAACTCACAGAAGAGTTTGAAAAACCAATCATTTTCTGCACCAGCTTGCACAATGAAGCACATTCTAGGTTGCTGCAGAATGCCATCATGTATGTCTGGAAGCACCTTGCCTTTTTGTTCTCCACTGGAGGAACATCTCTAGGACATCTTCCCCGTACGCTTTGCTCCTCTATGCTCTGCAGAGCAGTAGTAACTTGAAAGCCATGATATGAATATAGATACACATAGACACACAGAATAGGCACAAATACGCAAAGCCAGAAAGGGAAATGCAGGAGTCTTTGTACAAAATACGGTCTTTGTGCAGCCCCTGGAAAGTCCTGTAATGCTGCCTGACGTTCTAAGAAGTCATTAATGGCCACCGATGTGTTGTTACAGCACATTATCATACATAACTCCCCTTCAACAGCTGTACGTTTTAAACACATGAGGACATGAGTATAAATGAATCAGTACAAAACACCCACACCCATCTCCTAAAAGCAGATGGAATAGATACAGAATTAATAATAGCTTATCCAGCATTAAAAACCTGCTGAAATCCTAGAATCCTAATCTTGATTTACAATCAGCCGTACTGATGTCTTTCTACGGGAAATATAGGCTAGTAGGATAAGCAAAGAAAAACGATTCCAGGCATCCTAAAATTGCTCAGACGGCTTTAAAGACTGGATTGCTTTGCTTGTAGTCAGAGGCACAGGGAGAAGACAGCACTTAGCTCCTTACTTCAGGCTTACCATTATTCCGCTGCAGCAGTGATGCAGCTCCAGGATATGAGAGGGGTAGGACACGGGAAATGGAACTGGACAAGGGGTCGGTATTCTCCTCATCCAGCTGGGTAATTAGTTAGAAGTGTGCTTGTACTGCTAAAAAAGGTTTGGGGGACAACTGGGTCCCTTATATAATATCAGTCCCAGGCCTGTACAAACTCCAGACAGACTTTTCTTTGCTTTCTGGTTATCCCACACTTGTTGCTTAAAAGAAATGTTTGCGGAGTGCTTTGCTGCCTTCAAGTTGTGTGATCAGTTATTCTAAATTTGAGCTGTTATTTTCTGTTTGTTTTCTTGTGTTTTTTTTTTTTTTTTTAATCAAATGACAAATTATTTAAATGGAAGTAGTTTGTAAACACTTACCCTAACACACCAGAACTCATAATCAAGTGATCAATTAAAAGCAGACATCACTTGGACCATATTTCAAAACCAGCCCTTTCTGAAGGTCTGCTGCTCATTAGCTTTATCCCTTACCAGGACATCTGCAAACAGCACGCAGAAGATTCCCAGGCATGAGAGTTATTTCTTACTCCAAGAACAAAGGAGTTAAAAACCCCCATAATGCAACAGAACAGGTGATTAGTCAACATTTGTTAGCTGTTGGCAAATCCTGACTTTTTTTTTTTTTTATTTAGAGCACTGTATTTTACAGCATTTCCAATGTCATTGATCGGATGGAAGTGGCATGTTTGAGAAAGAGGCAAAGCCATGGTATATGTGACGCTTTACCTTTGCTTCTTCTCAATTATGAGGCATGAGGAGGATAAAGCTTGCAGAACATTCCACCTCCCACTCACAATTCACACGTTGTTCCTGGTATAGATTAATTAGTTTTGCCCAGCTCTTTTTGAGATTGCATTCGGTAAGCTCAAACACAATTACCTGACTTAAATTCATCTTGTTGGGTTTTGTGCGATTTTTTCCTTCACATAATTCTTCAGAAATCGCTTTGCTTTTCCTCCACCTTCTTGACCTCTTTTCTAAATCATAATTGACTTCTTCAGTCTCACTGCTGTCTGAATACTCCAAACTGGTTGCCTGTGGATTGAAATTTACATCCAGTTCTCCGTGGAAATGGTTTTTTTCCATTCTGGGCATATCACTTTGAGTTCTGCTTTGTAACCAGAGAAGTTTGCTAGGTCCTTTAGCTTCCTGGGAAGAATTTACTGAAGATGTTTCAGAATCTGAGAACACTGTCTCAGTATTGGTGTACAACCCAGAGGAAGGGGAGGTCACTGCCTGGTACTGATCATTGCCATAAACCCACTCAGTACCATACTGGGAATTGGTGTAATAGAAATCATCTGGTAACTGCCGAGGTCTCCGACGCAGCTTGTTCAAGGCCACATTCCAGTCGTAGTCATCCTCGCTGTCTGAGCCCATCTCGTCATAGGCAGAGACAACGCTGGATTCGTTCTCCAAAGCTTCGAATACTTGACTCTTTGGTTTGGCGAGCATTCGAGGGCGAGGCAAAGTGACATTCTGCAAAGCTACCCAGTTTCCATCAGTGCTTTGAAAAACAGAAGGCGGATCTACGAAAACGAAACAAGAACAATTATCGCTATGTGATCACAGGGTGAAAGGCTCATTTTACTTGCCAGTTTGCCATCAACTGGCCAAAAATTGGAGGGTTCAACAAAACCAATGAACAAACGCAAGTGTTGCTGCTACATAAGTTCTCTGACCTTGTGAGCCCTGCTGCCGTACTTCTTTTATCAGAAGCCACCACTTAAAGTCCTGGTGATGACTATTTAAAATGTGAGAGTACTTGGATCAAAGCTTTTTTCTAGAAGAATTATTAGGAAAGAACGAAGGAACATCAGTAGAGAGACATGTATAAATCCTGAGCTTTGCAAATGTCTTCGATTCTGTGTGCAGTTCTGGTCCCCCAGCTTGAAAAGGGAAGACAGAACAAGGATCAGAGAAGAGCAACAAAGGTTGCACCAGGTTCTGAAAGACCTTCCATCGAAGGAATGATTAAGTAAGCCAGAGCTCTGCCATCTGGAGGAGAGAAGACTGAGAGGACACATGCTAAAAGATTAGGGAGGAATGTCTTCCAACATATTAGAGGACATCAAGTGGAGCTAGTGAAAGCAAGGTTCAAAACAAACAAAAGAAAGAAGCGGGATGCAATGGGTACTAGACCTGTGGAGCTTCTTGCCTAATGGTGTTACGGATGCTAGAAATTAATCTGGGAGATGGCTATGGACAAGAAAGAGAAATCCACTGAGGTTTACTAAATAGAGAAAAACACTTCTAGCTCAGGTAGCCATTAAGATGAAAGTTCTGGAGGTTCAGAGCCTACTCAGAGGCAGCACGAAAAATACTTGCCTTCTCCTAATCTTTCCTAGGCTCCTGCTTATGGTTACTGTGGCTGCTGTTGCATCCCAGACTAAATGAGCTTTTTGTCTCACCCAAGCACGGCTGCTCTTACATTTTTTCAGAGTATGTTTTACAACTCTGACAGAAAAAAATAAATGCCACAAATATGGTCCAAAAGTGCTGTAATAACTCACAGAATTGCATTTCTTCCAAATTTAGATTCCATTTCCAATCAAACTTGAAAAGTCCCTTCATGGGAAATGTGAATGTGTGATGACCCTACCTCCCACAGCAGTTGAATAAATAGATAATCCCATGGATTTACACAGTAACCTCAGCCTATTGAATGAACTTTTGGGTCTTACAGCTTCCTTCCATGGGTTCAAATTTGCCATTTCCAGAAAATCGTAGAAATACTTATCCTAAACTAATAGTTTTCTAAAACTGTAAGCAGAACATCACTATTTAAAAATGGAAGTAGTAAAATCTTGATAGTGTTGTAGATGATACTCAAGCATCTTGCATTACATGATTACAAATACTTGGAGCTCAAGAGAATGACTTTTTCCCTGGAATTGTTCCTAACGAATGTAAGTATGCAGTAAGAAGGTGTGCTCAGTTTATCAAAAAAAAAAAAAAAAGTCTGTGGTGCACTACCGCCAGCAAAACACCCCCACAAAAATGAAACAATAATTAAATGGTAATTAAACTTAGGAGCTATGCAAGATTTAGAACAGGTTTTGTATTTGTTACTCATTTGAGTCCTTTTGGCTTGTTTTCACTTCCTAAATTTCATGCCAGTTCAGAGAACTGGAGAAAATACATCTCTGAGGTCAATTCCTACTCCTGTTTAAAAAGAAATCAAAATATTAATAGCTTTCTTCTTGCAGTGACCAGCTGAGGATATAACTGATGTCAGGTTTATAGGGAGCACTAATAATTCTTTATTGTAACAGCTGATGTTGGAGCAAAAAAAGAATACAAGCTATCAAGCATAAGGAACTTCTGCCTTCCAACTATGCTCACTAATCTAAGTATAGGATACTCTTGAGAGAAAAAGGACCTTTGATTAAAAACGTTGTTCCTTCAAATAAAGCAAAGAGCTCTGCAAGATATAAATCTCCAGGAGAAACTGAATTCAGCTGCCCCACATCACGCAAACGTAATGCAGTGGAGTGCCACATCATTATACTTTTTTCTCTTCCAAACCGTACCCCCTTATTTTGTTTAGCAACAACACATAAGAATTGGTCAAACATCCTCAGTTAACTGAAGAAAGGACAGGATAGTAGTTGATTACATCTTAGAAGGCAAGCAGGGTGGAAAGGAAAGTCACTGAGAACTTTATATTGAGAAAGCTGACTCAGTTTTCCCCAGCTTCAAGTAACAGCAAATGCTACCTTCCTGATTTTCCAAAGCAAAGTCACTTACTTGAAAGAATGGATTTTGCACACAATTCTATGGGTATGTGCTATGATTTATCCATGTGAAAACGAAATAGATTTAAGAAGTGTCATTGTGAAACTATCAGTAAATGGGAAAAAAGCACTAATTCATGATTCGGCAGCTCTTCAGTCATCATTTAAACCAGGGTAAACTGTAATCAAAATGAATTGTGAACTGCTGTTTGGCTACATGACTGAAAATCCCACTGATCTCAACACCCCAAACTCTTGGTTGAGATTTCTTTCATTTTCTGTGTCTTAGTACAGAGATGCACAGGAAAGACATAGACCTGTTGGAGCGGGTCCAGAGAAGGACCACAAAAATGATCGAAGGGCTGGAGCACCTTTCCTGTGAGGACAGGCTGAGAGAGCTGGGGTTGTTCAGCCTGGAGAAGAGAAGGCTCTGGGGAGACCTTATTGCAGCTTTTCAGTACTTAAAGGGGGTCTACAAGAAAGATGGGGACAAACTGCAGGGCCTGTTGCGATAGGACAAGGGGTAATGGTTTTATACTAAAAGAGAGTAAATTAAGACTAGATATAATTTTTTACAATGAGGGTGGTGAAACACTGGAACAGGTTTCCCAGAGAGGTGGCAGATACTCCATCCCTGGTAACGTTCAAGGTCAGTTTGAACGGAGCTCTGAGCAACATGATCTAGTTGAGGATGTCCCTGCTCATTGCAGGGGGGTTGGACTAGATGACCTTGAAAGATCCCTTCCAACCCAAACTATTCTATGAATCTATGCTTACTACTGCATAGGTGAGATCGTATTTACACAAATTAGCACAATCAGGTATTCACTATAAGCTCAACAGGCACCATCACAATTTCATCACAAATGTGGTTCTTAGATGAAAGAAGCAGAAAAAATCCTCTGAGCAGAGCACCTGAAAGGAAACTGGGTCAATTTGTCAGTCTGCTATGGTTAAGCAATTGTTAAGTACTAAATTGCTCAACAGTTGAATTCAATGGGATTGAAGTGGGTTCTTAAATCTAAGCACCTAATTAACTACTTTACTGGAAATAGGCCTTCCACTAAAATGCCCAGGAGAACAACAGTTCTGACAGGGGGATGAATAAGCAGTTCACAAAGTAATGCATACTTAGTTAAGTCAGGTTTTCGTACTAACACTTTCTTTTTGGGGGGAGGAGGGGTATTGACATGGTCCAATTCTCAGCCTCCCAGGTTATCAACTGGCATTACAGATAAATGAATCGAATTGATGGACAGCCCCCATCCCTGGTTCCCGCGACACCCAAACACATGCTGCTTCCGCTTGCCAGCGCCGAGTGAGCCAGCTGTGGGACATACAGCACCAGTAAACTCACCCTACAAAAGAGAAGTTTTCTGCTTGCTTAGCTTCATCAACCAGTTTGATAGAGAGCTCAGACAGGCTCTACAGCTGTTACAAGAGAAGAAGCAGGAACAAGCAGGCTCCACCATGGGAGGACAACAGCAGCTTTGCTGTTCCCCGTCACCTGGAGCCAGGGGCTGCAATTCAGCCCTTCCCCTTGTGCAGCTGTGGGGATGAAAACTAACCAACTCTTCTGTGCAGCAGTTGCCTGGTGCTATACTTTTGTGGCCCCACAAACACTACAGACAGAACAAGAGAGGCAATGGAAACGGGGCCCTCCCAAGAGCAGGAACCACCTTCTTCAATGACAGCCTGTACTTATGTCATCTTGAAGTAAGCAGGGAATCGCATTCTAGCACAGGGTGCTGACTCAGGAAAGGGGCTGACTTAGGAAGCTACTCACCATCCATCACCCATATTCACATCCATACCTAATGCGCAGAAAGAGAGAGGACATATATCTATAGGGAACCTGCTGGTCCGTGAAGTTCCAATTCATACAGCTTCCTCAAACTTGTGTGGAAGCAGCAGTTAGTAGGGCTGCACAGAACACTGCATTGGTGAATTCATCAGAGTTGAAAATAGAAGTGTTGGGGGAACCCTAAATGTGAATTATTTCACTGGTCCACCACGTAACCTCATGAACAGAAGGGAGGCTGTGAGCAGCTGCAAACTCGCTCAGCTGGAGGACAGATAACCAGGTGGCAAAGCAGGGCCCTGGGGCTCTTGTGTCTTAAAAGCTCCGAAATATATCCAAATTAGATGCCTAAAGTTTCCTAACAATCCAAAATCAACTCCCCAAAGGCCCAAACTTTGAATCTTTTCTTGGAAAAATACAATGGCAAGATAAGCAATGAAGTCATAACAGCATCACCAAACAGAAATCTTTACACGTGACCCCTGCAAGCACAGAGATCAGCAGAAATTTCCTGGAGATGGTCCTTGCTTTAAGACGTATTTATCCCATGTGTGAGTGAGTGTACCAAAAAGAGTCACATTCGTACTAGAAATATTTACTTGTTTCATTTAGCCTGTCCACGCTTTTCCAGCTGGGTAATGCAGAAAGCTTGTGCTCCTTCTGTTTCCTGAATTGTCCTTTTTGCTGCCTCCAAAGAGCCTCAGTCACAGACGATGCAGGGTCTAGTCCTTTACTGGGCATATCTTCACTAGCCAGGGAGAACGCCGACTGAGACCTCTGTGGGAATAAAAAATCAAAGAGCATAATTTAAAAATAGAAATACTTAATTATCAAACCCTTTACCATAATTAGTATGAGTATTCAGTTACCCGTGAAAGTGTGGGCTCTGCTAGCATCCAGAAATTGAACTTAATGTGTTCAAAAGAATTGTTTCAGCGCTAGATTGCTTATTTATGTGCATTTCTGATGCTATGCAAGGAGGCAGGAAATTGTTTATGCTACCACGGACCAGATGGAAAGAAATAATTAAGGTGAAGTTGTTAGGAATGTGCTTGGTGAGGACTGATATCTAACTGCTTCGACTCGAGCTAGCCAGAAAGAGATCCCATTGTGGTGAGACATGATGATCTATTGTTGGCTCAACAGGCCATCTGGTGTAACAATTTGCTGAAATTAAAAATTAAAAAAAAGCAAACAAACAGCCTGTTCCCCCAAAATAGATGTGCAACTCAACTGATTTTAACGCAGAGTTCTTTTGTTTGCTAGGACATACATATCCCACAATATGCTGGGCAGTTTTATGCAGTCTTCTTAATGAAGTCACCCTAGCCTACAATTCCACAACTATCTGTTTCTAGGAAGGTCACATTTCAAGTCAAAATGAGGTAAAATACTGTTGTGATTGTTAATGAGCCCTGACTACTACTAAGGGGAAGGCTCTTTCCTTTGGAACCAAATAAATAGATCACACATTTTAGTTTTGACTTCGGCACTGGGGTTAGTTACAGAAGTCACATTTAAATTTGGCCAGATGTTAAAAAAAACTGTGAAAGCTGGCGTGTCCTGCTGATTTCAGGAGAATTCACTCTTACATATCAAACCACATGTGTAATTTTAGGAACAAGGCTACAGCAGCTCAAGTCAAGTTTTAACATCTGTCCGACGCTATATGGCTGCAATACCTTTTTTTTTTTTAATTAATAACTTTGCTTTTGATGACAGTATGTGCTAAGGCAGCTTGAATGGCAAGAGAGGTCACTTTTTCAAACGCCAATTTGCTTTTTCCCCACAACTTTTTACCACTCAAAACCTCTGTCTTGGCCTTCGCAACGGAGTCAGTAAAAGCCTGCCTGTATATGCCAGGGTTTCATTAAGAAGTATGCTTTCAAGTGGCTCAGCCTCTTTAGGCAGGCCAAGTTGGCACTCTTAAATTTTTGTACATTTGAACTGATGTTCAAATTACAAATAATTTAACTAAAACCGATAATCTCAAAAGGGCCAGTCTTTGCCTGTATCAGAGCTCCGCTTTGCACCAGTGCAGATGGGGAAAAGGATAACTTGACTTTCAGCTATTTTCAAGTCCCTTCAATTCCCAGGATGGCATACGCATTGCTGGGAGTCCTGCTGGCTTGAAAACAAGTTTCACCACTTCTCTGGCTGCACCTCCTCCCATCTGAAATGCTCCCGTGTGGGACCCTTGTACCACGCCAGAAGATTTAATTAACTGCAAATCTTCCTGCATCCTTGGCTCAGCAGTGTGATTTCATAACAGATTCAGCAAAAAGAAACACAACCAAACAGCAGGGTTTAGTCTGGCTTCTGAACTCTGCAGGAAGATCCAGAATTACTTGCCCTAGAATCAAATCTTTTCCTGTAACTGCAATGACCGCATAACTTGGTTAATCCTGCCCAGGCAAAGACAAAGGTCCTAACATGATGTATTGGAGTGTTTCCTTTCAAACTCAGTGACATGAACTACTGCAAATAAGCTCATAGTACTGTATAATTTTATTATAGGGAATTGTTCAGATGACCACTTTCACAAACCAGCTATATTCGAGTGGGTATATAGGCTGTTTCAAACTTCAAACTAGATCCTCAACTGCTCAAGATAATCTGAATCCTCCTTAACCCTGCAAAAGCTTAACAATTTAACACAATACAGACAGGTACATAAATTGTTTTGCTATAAGAATTTGCTTGTTAACTTTTATTTCATCCTGCCAGGATATACGGACAATATAAACAATTCTGCCACAAATTCTCAGCCTGAACTGTGCTGTGGCTCATTTCACTTCGTCCTAAAGCAAGAACTACTCAACTTCCCATTCTTACAATAAATTAGGTCCAGCTCACATCTGCCACCCTCTGATATCTTTGTGTCAAAGTTGTTAGGTACTGAAAGCAGCAAGTTGTTGTGGCTGTCATTATTTTCACAGTACCAAGTACATACCCTCAGGGCACATTCTTTTCCCACGTGTATGGTAAACACATAGAGATAAGAGATGCTGAAGAACCTGTAAGAAGGAATATCCTGCAGCTGAATCACCAGTATCTATTTTCCCTTATTACTTAAAGATCCAAATCATCAGAAGGAGAAGAAAACATCAGGAAAAACTTAAGTAGTCTGTTCCATGATAACCTGGGCTCAGATAATGAAAGTAACATGTTTTTTCTTATTATGAAAAAATCTGTAGGTTTGACAACTTTTCTGGTGTTTTGTTTAAATGCCAGTTTCTCACCCGCCCACTCGCTGTTTCGTAAACATCACAGCAAAGGCTGCATCGCAGTGATGGCAGTGTGTCTGCACTTAGCTCTCAACTAACCTGAGACCCGCCAGCAGCTTAGCCCTGGCAACTCAGAACTTGGCACGGGCTACGAAATCCACTGAAGTTGCTCAGCAATCCTGCCCCCAGAGCCGTGCCTCCGCAGCAACGCTGCCACCAGCACTGCCGCAGCAATTTAAAGCTAGGTCTGGTGTGTCTACACTACACGGCAGATATATCTTTCAGGACTAGAAGATACAGAACAGCTTGAAGGATTTAAAAAGGAGAAGACGAGCATGAAGGGCCTGATGGGCAAAAAAAACCACCCCACTGAAAAACAAGGCAGTACAGACAAGAAAGTAGACACAGTCCCATGTGATATAGTAGCCTAGGATCTCAAATAAGCTTATCCAAACAAGCTTATCTAAAACAAACTGCTTTTTTTTTTTTTAAATCGCGTGCTGAAACTTTTGGGTCAGGTCACAGGGAAACTGCTCTCCACAGCTTCTGCCAACTCTCTATGGAGAGTAGAAAATTGGTTTTACGCAGGAACTGCTGCTAATTCCCAGGAAAATCCCTCTAAATGCAGCAAGGGAAAAAGGTTCGGTGCCTCCAAAGCTTAGCTTGAGACCATCCTCATCCTTTTTCTACATTTTATCTGAATTTTTGATAAAATATGTCTTGGAATGCTCTGCTATAAGTACCACCTCTTCTCATTGAAGATGGTTCAATGTCACAGAAGGCTCACAAAAAGGGAAGTAATGCCAAGCTAAAATAGCTTGACTGCACCCCTGTATTCAGATCCTGAAAAAGGATCAAATGATGCTACTGGAAGAGACTGTTGAACTATCACTCTTCACTACTACTTTTGTAGTTCTCTCTAGTTCTTGTAACTGGAGAGATTTAAATGATCAAGAAGTGACAGCATTCTAATAAGCTCCAATTAAGAAGAATAAATAAAAGTAAAGGATTAGGTTATTTCTTGTTCTGAAAGTCAGTTTTAGATAGGGGTGGCAAGACAGATAGTAGAATTGTGTTTTACTCAGACAAGTATGGGTGGAAAGAAAGTGTAAATATTCATCCCTGAGAGCAGTTCAAATCACTGGTAATGCTGATAACGATACAAAAAAGGAGTATCAATAGCCAAGCCTCGTGTAGGAATAGGACACAAGCATATCCCAGCATGAGAACAAATCACTATACATTGGCATAAACAAGGCCATTTTTTTTAGAGCACAAAACCAAATGTTTGTCCACAAGTTTATCTCCAATCAATTAGTGGCCTGACTGATGACTCTATCTGAAAAGCAAATGACTCAAGACCTCCTTTTGTTGCTTTTGCAATTAACAGCAAATTAGAAAGTTAGTTATTTGATGTGAGGTTACACAGCAAAAGCTCTAATCCTGGCTGGCACAGTCGCATCAACTCGAACTCAGCTGGCACCACTAACGCAACAGCCCCAGAGCCATAGCATGGGCTTCAGCACGGGCTACTAACCTACGTCCATGCCTGCCCACGCTGCTGACTTCACTGCCACACTAACCTGTGGCAGGCAGCAGAAGAACATATTACTGTGCTGCATTTGTGCCTCTCTTCGTCACAGAGATAACAGCCCATCTGTAGATCCACTGGGGAAATTTCTCTGTTGTGGACATTTGCATAGGAAGCAAAACACTGAACATAAGGGAACAGGATGGAGAAGCCTATCTGGGGGCTGGTGCTCCACGTAGTTTCCCTGTGCATGGATGCAGAGAAGTCCTAGAGGTAAGGCTGGCTACCCCGATAGGCTTTTGGATCAGTTCAAATTTGAAAAAGGGATATTTACCAGCCAAATGGAGGAGTCATGGCCCCGAGTCTTTACCAGTTGCCTATAAACTTGGACAGCAAGAAATCTCAGGGCAGAAGAACCAATCCAGTCTGTTTTCCAAAAGTATCCAAATAATACAGTAGCCTAAATATGTTTTTCAAAAGGAGGCAGGAATGTAGGAGCTTTGGTCCTGATTTATAAAGACATGAGAGGTCAAGAAGACCCTTCCCTCCCAGCTAAAGCTACCAGCACCTTTTCTAACCAGTTCTGGTTCCTCAGCAAAAAAACTGGTCAGCCAGGTGCATTTATTTGTGATGAATTACAAGGCTGCCCTGTATACGTTTGCAGTTGGACACTAAGGTACTGCAGCTGTTAGTTTCTGCAATAAATTAGTACATCAGCAGATGGCATTGCAACCAAACAGGTCATTTGCTATGTTCGCCGCACGCTCTGCTCCCTTGGAGGCATGTGCTGCATACTGGATCGCTGTGCACTACAGCACAGCTTGCAAAATGTAGTTACAGTATTGACAGGCATTTCCAAACACGTTAGTTAGATGAGTTCCCCACCGAATCCTGCCTACTGGCATCTGCTGCGAGATGTTTGTTTCAAAAAGAAAACCCAGACACATTATTATTCTCTTGGTTTTGGTTTGATTTTTTTTTTTTTTTAACCCCTCCTCAAGGGATTTCTGCTGCATAGTTATAATGTCTGGACAGAGAGAACTCAGCCTTCATCTTGTACTGGGCTAGCACTAAAGGAATATTTTTTGCAGGTACAGTCCTGTTTCATTGCTGGCCTTCAGGGGAAGAGAAAAAGGCAATGTGGTTTCTGAAGATGAAGGAAGGGAAGAGTGAATAAAAAATAATCACATACAATGTCTCTTATTACTTAATAAATATAAATATTCCATCTTCTGTCTATAACAATTTACAAGCCCATGCTTCTGAACACTGAATAAATAAAAACAAAACCAGTAATGAAAAGCAAGAACAACTTTCTATAAAACGTGCTTGTGAATATTGAGTCTAACATTGATAGTCTATGGATTCTTTACCTGGAATAACTCTCTTATAGGTATGCATATTGTTTAGAGACAATATCGAGACTTTGTTCTACATTCTTCCTCAAAAGATGAAAGAGCATGGGTAATTCCTCTTTCTTCTAAAAAGAAGCCAAGGTGGTAATTCAAAGTAGATCCCAAAAGCAACTGAGTGAACGCTACAAATGATAGTCTGGATCACTCATGTTTTTCTCCTCAGTTCCCTCCTATGTCACCCTATTTCTTTGGTCTGATTTAACTAGTAAAAATGTAATTTATTCTGCACTTACTTACAGTAGATCGAGGACTCTCCCAGCTTCAGGAGGGACTGAGAAGCCCAAGGTGCCACCAGCGCAAGGCAGCTGCAGGGTCCCCATGGCAGGAGCCCTTGCAGGAACTGGGACCTCAACACCGGGGCTGAGGGCAGGGAGGGCACCTCTGGATCCTCTGCTGTGCAAGCTCTGACCTGTGGGACGGCTGTTAATTTGGGCTTTGAAAACTACCTTATTTATTCAGGGAAGCAGCCTAGAATTGACAGCACAAACAAAGATTACTTAAACGCAACCTTATCCGTCCCCTCTCCTCACCTGCAAATTCTACGTCTATGCCTGCTAGCAGTGCAGCAAAAAACCCTCGCCTGCTTCTCATCTGTGCTCTATGAACACAATCGATGCACAGACAGAACCAGCAGGTCCCACCCGACCTCAGCAAATACAGCAGCAACTCCTAAGCATCAACAGCTAATGCATCCTTTGGTAAGGAAACTCCCACACCAGGAAGGAGACTGCATGGAGCTTGTGAACAGTGCCACTCTGCCACAGCCGATTTATCCCTGGAAGTGATTTTCCCTCTGCTCAAATGTATGCAGTCCAGACATTTAGCAGTGGGAGTGAAATACCAAGGGTTTCAAGCATCTGTTCCTTAGTTAATCTTGTACGCGGCAAAGTATCTGTTAACAACCCTATGGCTTCTGAAAGAGGGCAAAAACAGGCAGATGAATGGGAGATTTTTCACACTCAATTGAAAAAAACCTCCCTTCCTTAAGCCCTGACCTAAATCCTGCTTAGGATATCCCAGCCATCAGGGCAAATCCTTCAATAGCAGACTGGGGAAAGCAAAGATGACTACTCCCTCTCCTGCAAAAGCCTTAGAGCATCCGTCCTTCCAGGGTTTGCCCAAGCTGGCCTGTTGTTTCCTACTGACACAGACCTATCCTGGCTGCACTTTAGGTGGGTTTGACATCCTTCTACTGGCCTCTCAGACAGCCGATCCCCTTAAAAGTACTGTTCCTTTAAAAGGAGGACAAAGATAAGACTCAGTTAATCAGGAATAGGTCCATCAGCAGTATGAACTGCACACCTGTCTAATAATATGTAAAGCCACATTTGGGTTTGCGTTTATTTTGGTTTAGTTTGGATCAATCGACTTTGAGGATCCAGAGACGGGTTGCAGGGGAGAGAGGCAAGAGGTTACTCGCCAACAAACCCATTGCTGCTGCGCATGCAAGTAGCTCTACAAATCACCACACAGAAGTATAATCCATAGTGCCTGAGGGACCTCCTCCCCCTCCCCAAATGGTAAGCAGGCCCCACATGTGAAAATGCTTTGGTTGCAAGGGGTTTGCAAGCTAGTTATAAGGGAGATTTAAATATTGGTTCCAGAAGATGAGTATAAACATCCTTTTATTGTACTTATGGGGCTAACAATTTAGGAAAGTGGTAGGAACATAAAATAGCATACTTCAATCAATGTGATGGATTTATGTGAAGAAGTCTATAGAAGTTTGTGGTAAATCAATTGTTACATGCTTTGACAGGAATAGAGGGCAGATGTACCAACACAACTGTAATCTAAACAGCGCCTTTACAGGTACCCTTGTTCATTTAGCTGTTACCGTTTCTCGTACGTTCCCCCACGTCCCTTTCTTTTTCCCTTCTCCTGAACTTGAAATATTCTATTACATCTCTTTAAAAAAACAAACAGCGCAGATGCTTCCCAGTTGTGTAACATCTTTCATTTGAAGACACTGAGAGCTCAGTTAGTATCCTCTGATGACAGTATTACTATATTATTTACAGATAAGAAAGCTGAGCAACTGCAAAGGCCAGATCCCTCTTCTGGTGTAGGGCAACATGATTCTAAGTTGCTACCAGTGTACCCCACTGGGAGAGTGCATGTCTATAAAGGTGTAGGGGAAGAGGGTGAGCTGGCATTTTAATCTCAAGTCTAATTGCAGCCTCCCACATAAACTCACCTTTTTTTTCAAGAGAATACTCTTCACTGCGCATGATTACTCTATTTTCATTAATTTCTAGGTTGCTCAGTACCCCATGCAACCTTTCATGTCCCATTCTGACCCTTGTCTACAAAGTCGTGCTCAGCAGTGTGCTCGCCCATCAGAGCGAATCACTGCGTCTCCTACTCAAACACCCACTTGATAGAGGAAGCCTGAAGTGTTCTGTGTTTATTTGCTTCTCGCTGTGACAATATACACCCTGATTTCATCTAAAAATAAAGTCAGATTTGCCAGGCAGCCTAGCTCTGAGCATCACAGATTTTAAGACAGACCTTAAAGCTTTGTGATATCCAGCGCTGTATTAGGATAACGTCATTAAAACAAAATAAAGCTGAAAGAACAACATATGATCTCAATTATTTGGAAAATAACATTATAGAATGACCACCCTTCTGTGTCCTCTCTCTCCTGCTCCCTTTCCTGCCTTAAAACCCATCTTGGTTTGCGGGCAGTAAGCATAATCCAGCTGAATTTAGGCCTGCATGGGCTTAATCATATATCTAGCATCCAAAACTGTCTTCTTGGATGTTTGTCAAGTGCATGAAACCAAGAATCAGTCATCTTGTGCTAGAGATACATCTCAAACTATACAAACAACTTCAAAAGGACAATTCTGTCACGTTTACCCTTGCACTGATTATTTAGCCACCTGAAACCTTAAAAAGTGGTACTAATTACTAAGTCAGAATTGCAAAAGCAGTTGTATCCTATCCTTTTGCTGCAGTGGAAGGAGGGAAATCAGCCAGATTACTATGGACAGGGCTGTCTTGATCTGAAATCCAGTGGGACCACAATGTCACACCTGTAAAGTCAGCAGACCACAGTAAGATTTCTAACCTGGAAAGTACTCAGAGAAAGCTGCATCTTCTCATAATAAATATTAATTAAAAAAAGACCCATTATTTTCTGAAGTACCAAATGCTTTTCCCTCTCAAAGTGTACTGTTCTTTCCCATTCCGGGCAGACGAGAGCGCTGCAGTTGGCTGCTTCTGGAAGGAAACAAGACAGTAAATAACCCATCAGGATCCAGCTGATGGGCTCCTGGATAAATGCACACCCGCTTCATCAGAAGCAGGTCCCAGCCATCCAACCTTCTGATCCCCACTCATGTATAAAAGCGAGAAGCTCCATCTTCCCTATGATGTGACATATTTATTAATTAGACATACATATGATGTTTTTGATACAGAGTCGTTGCCAGGAAAGAACTGATGTCAGCTGGTATCAACTTCCTACAGTGTTATACCTCCCTCAGCTGAAGCAGCTCTCCCGCTGCGTCCTATGACTGCTGAACAGGATTCCTCTTCAAAAAGGTTTTCTTCAAATATTTGTTGGGGACAAACGTACAAAGGTATAGAGCACCTGCAAAACCTCCTGAGATTTCCAAAGCAGTTTTGGACCTCAGGCTTGTGTAACCTTCCTTCTCTTTAAAACAAATCAAAGGGGGAAAAAAAGAAAAAAAAAGAAAAAAATAAGCAACTGTCGGTACACTGTGGACCTTATAGTTAGCTTAACCAGTAAATTTCTGCTTCCCCTGAGGTGCATCATAATGTGTGTTTAATGAAATCCTCCTTTTCCCTATATCCCTAGCTGTTTTATATACTATAAATTATGGATGAGCTTCTGTTTATATATGCAATCTTTTAGCTGTAAAATAAAGACCACTAATACAGCACTTAGAACACACCGGGATGCCTGCACTCCATCAATGTTTAAATACATGGATATTTAAATATGCCAACTGGTCGTTTGCTCTCGCTGGCAGTGATGTATGGGGGCCAGGAGCGGGAAGATGGACTGGGAGAGCAGAGAAGCATCCACCCATTGCTCTAAGCTCCTCCTACCCCAACATTGTACGGCCTTTCCTTATTGGTAATGAGAAACAGATGGTGCCATCCATCTCTTTTTATGAGATGGGGGAATTAAATATTCAGCCTGGTATCACTATTTTTAGCTTGGGCAAGGGATCTCAAAGAGATCTAAGAGAAAAAGAGGAAAAGCCGATATCTATAGCTACTACCACACCACAGTACTGCAGTTAAACAATCAATAATATATTTCGGGGAGATACCGCATGTGCCTGTGTGTTCCTTAATATGAAGATCAATAGGTTCTGCTCCAATCAAGCAGGTTTCAGGCAGTTGGTCTCTTGGCACTGTGCAGTCCCCAGTTTACACAGCTCAAGTAACGCCGGGCTTCCAGAGCCCACTGGAAGTTTCTAGCTGATACGGATAAGCTACACACAAATAGCTGCATTTAAAAGAAAAATTGCTTGGCAGACATAACCACACAGTTGTATCTGGAATTATTACAACTCCCCCTCACACTGTAAGCAAGTGATTTTGCTAATAAAATGCAATGCAGTAATAAACATGGGTTTCTAAAGGCTAGCGTTGTAGCATGTACCTGCCCTAAGTAACTGAATCTTACCAGACTCACGTACTATCTTCTACACAGAAGACAAATAAAAATATTTGCTCTAAGATGAATTTCAAGTTTTAAATTATGAAATCCTAACTGCCTTAAGATTTGCTACCCTTACCTCCCTTTCCTCAGCACGTCGGTCTGTTAATCATGTTTCTTCTTCCCTTTTATTTAACCTGTCCTGCTTCTGCTTGCTTCACCTACTAATTTGTTTGTCAGGTTACCAAAGAAAGCCTTACACAGAGGAAACTCTACTTAAATAATCCTTATTGGAAAACAGGTTCATGTATATAACTCTAACCCAGTAATAGTCAACTTGGGTCGCTTTGATAGAAAAAAAATGCTGACATAGTCTGTCTACAAAAACCTTGGTTACATTAGGAGCATCTGCCTTAATAAATCTGTCGCAAGAGCTCCCTTGTTAGCTCCGGCAGGTACTACAAAGAAAAGGTTTTTATCGCTACAGGCAGATAGATCTCTGCTCTGCATATGGCCACAGGGCGTCTCTGCCAGCTTCTGTAGAAGCTAGGTTTTGTTTTGGAAAGAAAAAAATATTGCAATTCTTCTGGCAGAAAAGGTAACTTTCTCAAATGATACACTGATACAGTTTAGTCCTCCAAATCTGCTGACAGATGCACGCTTACCATTCGTAGCTGAATGAAAGCAAAGTTGAATGGAAAGCAAGCTCAGGAAAAGGAAACTGGGTTGTTCCACTGCTGTTGATGAGGACACTATATTAGCTATAGGCGCAATTGGAATTATGCTACCTTTCCAAGGGTGTCTGGTTATACTCAGAAAACAACAGGTTTCTGGTGTAATAACTGGAGATTTGACGAGCATGTTTCCCTAGGTCTTGTCCTTAAACTCCAGGAAAAAACCCCCTCAGTTGAGTCAGACACAAAATTAACTCTCCCTCTCCTGGTTCTTATGTTCCACAAGCAAGCTGCCTAGGAGCTACAGGGCAAAGCGCTTAAACGCACTCACCCTGACTTGTTATCACTTGGTTAACAGCAGCGGCTTAAAGGCGTTACTCCTTCAATTTCGAAAAAGGTGAGGGACGAGAACGTAAGTCTGTACCTCAGCAATTCTGGCCCACAGTCTTATATTCTAGCAGAAATCTATTTTCACCGGCAGCGTAAGCTAGCAAACTTAGCTGGGAACTAAGGCTCAGCACACGTTCAACTCTGGGGTTTCTGCTCGGTGGGGAGAGGTGGTTACTGGCGCAGCAGCAGGACACTGGGGAGCAGCAGCTTCAACCGCTGTATCAAAAAGCGCTGGAACTCATCTGTCACTGTCCTCCCTCACTGACTGTGAAACAGCATATCCAGGCCTACAGCTTATTTTCACTTCTTTTCACTTGCTGCTCTTCTTAAAATGTTACTAATGCAGCTTGTCAGATTTTTTTCAGCTTTACAGCAGGAGCTAAAGGCATCGTGCTGAGAAATAGGTGAAAGGAGGAGGAAATACTCTTTAGTGTAAGACATAAATGGTGCTCTACGGTTGGGTTTACTTTTTTGCTTGTGGTGGTGGCTGTTTACGATGGCTAAGGAGAAAAAAAAAAATTACAGAAATCTAACATTGTACAAAAGAAAATACAACGTTCAGCAAAATTCCAAATAAAAGCTAAGTGAGCGTGAAAACTGTCTTAAGGAATTCAGACTGAGGCACTGAGTACTGTTAGCATTCAAATCAAGCCGCGAGACTGCCCATATCACAAACTCAGTCCTCCCCAACACACTCGCCAATACAACACAATGTCTGCGACTTACTTCTGTGGCCCACGATGCGCTAGGAAAAGATGCAACTGAGAGAGACAGTTTGTCCAGACACGGGTTTAATGCCTTGTTCTCTGCAAGTCTCTACGTACCATTCCAGGCAGTAAGTACACTTCTCCATCATTTCAATCTTCCAGTTTTATGCAGCAGAAAACATCAACAGTTGTGCCAAGTCACTCACCCATAACGTGTAGGACCCCCTGCGGCTCCCTGGAAAAGTCAGCATACTCTGATCTGAGACAGCCACAGACGCCAGGCCACTGCTCCGGGACGGTGGCCATTCAAAGTCAGCCTCGGCCTGCTCAGTTTTGCTTTTCTGCTTCTTTATAATCTGTAAGGCAGGGGGGGCAGGGGGTAGGAGGGGAGAAAAAAAAGCGGTGCTTGCAAAATACTCTTTGAGCCGTATGGAGAAAAACTACGCTAACCCTGTCTCAAGGCAAACTGCCTAGGAAGAACACTTGAGTTTCCCTTTGCTTTTGCTCCAGTTCATACAAGGATGATTCTGACAACCTGCCTGCATTTCCTCTCATCTTGCAATTGCATAAGCATCGATACAATAAATTATAATCAATGCCCGTAGGAACGTCAGAGGTGAATTAAATAAACATGGAACCCTGTTCCTACGGTAACACTTTAAACATTAGCAGCATCTGTCAAGTCTTTTCTCAGCCCAGCGCGTTTGCAAAGAAACATAAAATACTAGTTATAAGGAGAATTTCAAAGGCTCCCATGGCATCTAGACACATTTCTACTGAAAACAAAGAGGTGTTAGGTGTCTAGGCACTATTTTTGGTTTTGAAAATCTACATTGTCTTAGGAGAGAGAGATCATATAAGACTAACTGTCTCCCTGCACTGAGAGATTATATCCTGCTGCACTTCATTTCCACAACTTTTCTGACTCCAATTCAAAATATCTATGGAGTATTATTTTATGGCATAAAAGATCTTGTTAGGAAGCTTTTGCCAAAAGTAGTAGCAATTCAAGCTTGGCTGAGATAGGCTCTGGACTATCAAAGACTTGATAGGCAGAATTAATCTTCTATCATCCCTATTAATAAGAAGGCAGATTATTTTCCATTGAGCTTATGCCCTTCTGGCTTTTCTTGATAGCCTTATAAACAACATGTTCCTTTTCTGGTGTCTGATGCATACATCGTCAAATGCCACATCCCATACAAAGATGTGGCAATTAGCTTAGTTCACACAAAGGGAGACTAACTTAGCAGAGTGGTTACTTTACCGATCACAGGAACTCAGCAGCACTCAGTTCAGCTTGTCTTGCTTTGCTCCAGTCTGTCCAGATAAACTCAAGGGTATTAGTTCCCACTAGCCCTTTGTTTCAGTGCTGAGTCAGTGCTAACTGCGAGCTTTGCAGGGACAAGAATGAGCTTTCCGGAAAAAGCGACATAAATCAGACACACAGAGGGTTCTGTGATTTTTTGTGTGTCTCTCTCACAGTATCATTAACAGAATTCTATTTTAATGATCGATGTTTTCTCTGTATGCGTTGCAGACGCAGGGTGCAGTAGAGCTAGTATGGTCAAAAGCCACACTTCTTTACTTTGGGAAACTTTGTGCCTTTTGGGAAGTGAAGTACAGCTGTAAAATTCCATGAAGGTGGGGCCTCCTCTTCCAAGCAAGGATATCACACACCAGAGGGGCTGGTACCTCTCAGCTCTGACAGTGTACGTCATCATTTAGGCAGTGGATTAAGCTTATTTATAAACTGATCTCTCCATCAGATGTGGCTGATTAAGCCTATACTCGGATAGTTGAAGTTGCAACTTGTCATTTACTCTGCTTTCTCCGTTGGTGTCATCCTTTTTGCTGTTAGCAGAGTCAAAGCTCACCAGACTAAAGGACTGTGTTTTGGCTATTAAATAAGCTAAGGAAAAAATGCATGCCATACCTTCTGCACGATGGTTGTGGCCAGCTCTTCAATGAGGTCCTCCTTGTGCTCCTGCAAGTAACAAGCCTCGTTCTGCTTGTCCTGCAAAAAAAATGGATATCTGTAGTTTCTAAAAATCACATAAAAACAGCCTTTCCACAGAAATGGGGAATACGCCCTATTTGCACTATGGGAAGAAATTACAGGTACTTACATTGCACGTCACCTTCTGCAGAGCAACATGCATCTTGGATACAAGTTCATCAAACCCACACTCAAGTCTTTAGGTATGGCATGAGATAGTGACTACTTCTTTATGTTTTCTTCTGTATCTACTTGGTTTTGTACCACTACCCAAATTAAAAGAAATGTAATTGTTCCATTTAAATTATTTTTTTTAATGTTACCAGGCTGTCACTGTAGGTCTCTGCCTTAGAAATAGCTTCTTCCACTGCTTCCTCTGCAACGCGTAAGGCCACAGCAAGGGTATCCATCATGCTGTGTCCTAGGTGAAGAATAAGAAAAACCACCATGTTCTTTGTATATGTACATTTTGCACAATGAGCTCCAAAATTCAGACTCATATTCTGCACATATATTCAAATCTTAGATCATTCATGACAAAGTTCATTTCCTCAATCCATAATCATGCACAGTAAAATAAACATCTTAAGACAGAGAAATTTGTCTGCATCTCTATGTTACTTCTTAAATGTAAATATTAAATACAATAAAACAGAGTATTTTTATGTTGCTTATTTTAGAATCCAGCAAAATAGTTAGGAGGAAATCATAAGAAGAAAATTTGTAAACTTCCTATAAACACCAACAGAATATAAGAGAGTGAAAAGAATACAGAAGTACAGGATAGGAAATGGGAGAGAAGTAACAAAAACTGAACATGAAGAAAATCACACTAGAGTAAGCGTGTATTAGCTGTAATACTGAAGCAAGATATCCCAGCATGGTACAGAAAGGATTTTTAGTATCTTGCTAAATGTTTCAGCTAAAATATTGTTGGATCAGTGAACAAGGCTTACCAGCACTCTAGGATATTTGTCCAGTAATTCAAAGTGTAAGGACTGTGTTTTAATCAAAGAGTTTTTAGCAGCATACCTTCTGTCTGTCGGTAGAACGTAGAGTCACTGCCACAAATGCTCCCTTCATTTTCAAAGCTTCCTTCAAAAAAACCTCCTTCTGCTCAAAAAAAGACAGTACCGCACGTTAGTAGAAGCAGTACCCATTGACCGCAGAGGCATTATTAGATTAGAACATTCACTCAAGATTCGGTGGCACCACACACAAAGAGGAATAACCAGAAAATTCCTCCTACCTTTTGTATAAACCATGATTGCAGCAGCTTTTGTACAAAACATAACTGCTTTTATACAAAAGACCTCTCATTCATTTTGGATGGAGAAAACTATTTGTACAGTAAAAGACAGAGAGAGGAAGAAGCTACTAGCTATAAAACTTACATGGTAGAAGTTAAGTATAGGGAATTTGCCTTTAATATGACATTTGGGGTTGAAATAGATTCTACATTTTAAAGGGCAATTCTGTATAAATAACCCAGACACGTATACTAGTATTTATCTTTAAAGGGAACAAAAGGTTTACCTAACAGTCACACGGAGAGTAGAAGAAAGTTAGCAATGACATTTAGACTCAAAGGCCTTCCTTAGAAAGGTCTCACAGAGAGCGCAGTTGCCACTGCAACTCATCATTGCATTGTTCACACTTCCATTCAAGGACAAAATAGTGAGACTTTGACTTAAGTAAAGGCAACGCATCATATTAAAGTTCTGAAGAATCCATCCCTACAGTTTTTAACTCCATTGTTCCACTTCTGCCCTCACAGACATGGACTTTCTTGTCGTCGTACACATTTGTTCTCAACTGTTAAGGAATCTTCTTCTAGCAAATTTAATTTGATACAGAGAAAGCAAAAAGACTAATAAATCAGAACTTAATGTATAGGTTGCTTCTCTCTAGAAGCTTTTATGCCAACATTCACAAGAAACACCTAAAATTTTCACTCCAGACTAGAGTCCACTTACCATTCCATGTAATTTCAGAAAAAGATAAATTAAGGACTAGAGAAAAATTAAAGTGCCTGTACAAATTTCAAAAGAATTACATCAGGAAAGTATCTGGTCCAAGAAATCTAATGACATTTCAAACATTCAGCTAACAGTGTTTTGAGTAATTTGGTAAAGTCACCAGTATGACATCAAAAGCCACTTCTAACCCATTTTATATCTCTAATTACTCTTATGGGGTAACGCACTCTAACACCATAGTTAAGGGAGAATTGTGTCTCTTCATTTAAAAGGGTGATGCCAATACTTAATCAGCATCTTTTAACCATTTACAAACATCAATAAAAAAATAAGGTGTGGCCAGTTTCAGAACCTTAAGCATGCAAAACTCATGCAAAAAGCATGAGTTAAGCATGCAAAAAGTGAGGACAACCTAAGTTTTGGCCAACTTGGGTACTGAATGTATCCCATGTTAACCAAATCTTGCTTCAAACACCACTGCAATGTGCTCTAAGGCCAAATGTTGAATGCAAAATTATTTCCTCATTCATTGACTACTCAGAACTGTGATAAATTTTTGGAACACAGGCTAGAATAGAAACTGCAATTTACTTTACAGACTGAAGATAACAGTTCTTCTGTATCAGTGGCATAATTAAGATTAAACATTCTTTGAATTCTTAATCAGTCCTCTAGACCCTTCACATCTTTTTTTCTCTCTCCACTGAAAAAAGCCTTGAAAAAGTATTTTTTGAAATAATCTCAGAACTTCCCTTGTCTCAGCTTGTATGTTAAAGTAGATAAGCTAATAAGAAATCAACACAGCTCTTCTTACCTATTGCATCAGGACAAACTCCACTCTCCAGTCTATGCTTCTTGTATAAGTTCTTTAGGACTTTGGCACTTCCAAAACACTTAAAGCGGCTTTTGACATTATTATAGTACCAATCCAGAGACTGGGTCCTTAGGAGCCTAAAATAGAAAAATAAACAACATATTTGGAATGATTCCAGAACAATAAACCCGAAGAAAGAGTTTAACATATTTTTATGTCTTTTATGTAAAAAAGGACATTTTAGGACTCTGAGCATAAACATATTAATTTCTGAATACTTCTTTACTGTTTGTGCTTTCCAAGTGTCTGATAGGCAAAAAAAAAAAAGGTAACTCATGAGCAAATATCTGCTTCACACTACTCAAAGTTTTATTTGGCTCTGCTACTATCAGAAGAGGTGCTCTCCCCTTTTACATTATAATAATGCCAACACTACAGCCTTTTGAAAAATATAAACAAGCTTTGGAACAGCACAGGAAGGTTTTAAAAATAGCCTTTATTTACATGGATTTACAGATAATGTAAGAACATTAGCCCATTAGTGCACCACAACAAAAAAATAATTCATAAATACACACCACTACTTTTATTTGGGGAAAGCAAGAGAGTATATGAAGCCTAATTAGAGAACCTCAAAGCAGAATAAGCAAAGAACAGCAGGCAGATAAACTTTTTCAGGGGGAAGGACTCACAGCTGCTGTTTGGTTTCTAACTTTCAACCGTAAGCATCACTGACATCAGTAATTCATGCTAGTGGATTTGTCCCCAGAGCTCATATATTTCTATAAAGCCATGAGATACTGTCAAGTTCTTTGTTTTTTTTTCCACGTGGCAATAGTGCCACCTGTTACTTCAGTATTTCCAGGCAACACAACCACAGGATAACCCACAGCGGACCTGAATGTTTCTTACCGAGGGTGTCACAGGAGAGGGGGATCCTCGGGTTCCACCTATAAATTAAAGCTGACTTTCCCAAAAGCCTTCAGAAAGGAGAAATAAGTCTGAGACGGTGAACAACATTGAATTAGTTCTCTGTGTTTTCTTCACCGTTTGAGACCATTTGTTGCTCTGCACATTGTCATAGTAGTTTACTTTTAATTAATTTACTGCATTTACATTGCAGGAAGCAAGATACTTTTATAGGATGTGAAAACGTTTCATATAAAAGGGTATTTAGTATATGCTGCAAAGTAATTTCCCCTTTGTAATAATTATAAAAATCAGGGTCTTGGAACTAGAAGCCCTATGGAGATTGTTAAATAATGAAGAGATGATTCTTAATACCAAGATTTTAGGAAACCAAAGGCTAAGGTTAGTGTCTGTTGTCAATATACAAAAGAAATGATATTATCAGCAGTGTTGGACTCTCAGCACTTCCAGTCTTGAAGACATTCAGATGGCTTAATTCTGGTTTTTAAACCTGGGGTCACCGTTGAGAAACAAAATAAAACAAACAAAAGAGCACAACAGAAAGCTGTAACCTTTAGATTTTCCTTTAGGGACTCTGGACTTTTCTTTATAAAGTGCAAAGCAAGTCACAATCCGCAGTTTCTGTGGAACACGCACCATTTCATAAGCAAATAAAATCTCACCTATTGAGAGACTAGCAATGTCGTTCTTACTCAGCGCTGAACCTCAGGAGACAGCTGGTAACAAACAAATACGCTGAACCTGGGGTTTCAACTAAATGCTTCCAGTACGGCTCCAGATTTTTTGAGTTTCAGTACACTGCTAAAAAGGAATATCCACTTCACGTAAAGCAGAACATCGTGATATAGTCCACTTCTTTGTCACCACTGGAAGGTGCTTAGTAGCAAACACCAGCAGTGGGAAATTAAAAATAAAAATCAACGAAGCCTACCGTATTCAAACTGTGAACTCTTAAAAGTTGCATTAGTTGCTCTACTGAAGACAACTCTCCACGTAATGGAACAGAAGCATATTTTTCCTGTATGCGTGTCAGCAATTAGATGTAGGAGAGATGTTTACAGATAATGTAAGAAAATTAGCCCTTTACTATCCATTTGCACAGTAACATCCCCAGCCTACTGTGGTTCCCAGGAGGTTGATTAGTTCCAATATTCACTGTTCTACAAACATCACTAACATGTGACAAGGGCAAAAATCCCCTTTTTCTGGAAAATGTCCTTACACAGGGCTCACAGATGAGCGACATCTGATGAAGCGTGAGTGGCTGGTGACAGAGCACGAGCAAGGGGAAGCATGTCTGCGCCTGTCTGTGAAGTACAGGATTTCTGAATTCCTATAACGCTGCCACCAAGAAATCTGTTACGACGCCTGTCCAAGTCCTGACGCACTGACCGTGGCTTGGCTGCTGGCGCAGTGATGAATCTACAAATGGAGGCAAATCTGTCTCCCAAACTTGCAATTCTTTGCGAATGTGACTTCATTGAGGGCAGGAACCATTTGCTCTCATGGAAACTGTGTCAGAAAGGAACAAACACTACGCTTTCTGCTTGCTGAATTTGATTCACTTTTGTCCACTGAGTTTCTACAGGTGCTGGCAGTGTAAGATTTCAGTCAATAGCGCAGAGTCGCAATCATTATGATGGATAAAACCTAAGTTTGCACGACTGGGTTGGAAGTGGCTTAGCAGGAGGTACTGGCCAGGAAGGATGCTCTTCTGCCCAGGGAACACAGTGCTCTCCACGCTGTTCACAAAATAGTCTCAGCACTATCACTACTGGTGGACTCACATCACTGTGAGTCCTCAGATACTTTGCTTTAGGGCTTTCAAGACCCCTACCAACTACTTTAGAATGCTTACCGAGCAACCTCAGCTCCACTAGCCCAAAATGCTAAACTTTTCATCTTCTTGGAAGCCAAGTAGACTCATTTCTCAATATTCAGACTGAGTGACAAGGTACCAAAAGCAGACAGTCAACTTTTTTGACTTTGAGATAGTCAACAATGACTATCTCATTCTACAAAATCTAAGAGTTAAGACAGTTGGTTATGAATGCTGACCTGACTTGGGAAAAACAAGAGATGGGGCCCACTGCAAGCCTGTTTCCCTATCTTTTCCCCATGTTACCATGTTTTTCTGGGTCTGATCAATACTTTTTCTGTAAAAATAGAAAGCTAACAGTACTGATTTTTTAATGATGTGAGATACTGCTTCGCAACTAACATAATTTTAGGGACAGGGTTTCTATTTGTAATGATAACATGCTTACCACTTTGCACTAGCTAATCTGGTGTAAACACAAGGATAGGGATTACTTTTTTTTTAAAATTTTCTCATTGCTGCAGGATTAACACTTTGTGAGTAATCTAATCATCTCATGCTTCTCTCTCCTACGTCTTGGAGGGCTACCAACAATTCCAAATCTATGCCTCTGTCCTGCACACATTTTATAGCAGATTACAATGCCTTCTCTAAAGCTTTTCAGCCTCTTAACTTTAAAATAAGTCACAATGTCCCTGCTGATTCCTCCTGAGGAGAAAGGATTTGGAGAAGAGAGTAGTTCTCTTATAGATACCAAAATAAAGGACCCACTCAAAAGAGAAATAAGAGCATTTTCACGTTATTTCAAAATCCTTTAATGCTGACCTGTATTTTAAAGCTGTGTTCTGCAAAAGCAGTCCATGAGTCCAGAATAATGAAAGACTATGACAGTGCTAGCATTAAATTGTTGAAATGAAACACTTTCCTTATCACCTCTAATAGAAAGTGTGCAAGTTCTCTCCGTGAAATGAAAGTTCACATTTAAAGGATATTAGTTGTATGCATTTTAAAGATGCAGAAGCCATTTCTCTCTCTTTCTGTGCCATAAAGACTGCTATTTCTTTATTGCTAAATAGCTTGAAATGATAAGGACATTATTTATGTTATATAATATTGCCATGGAGTTGAGTTGCATTTTGATGTGCTTTTGGCCGAGGGGAATACTGTGATTTTAAAAATTCTGCCTTACTAGGAAGTGTGAAAGCTAGGCAGACACTTTTGGTTTAATAACATTAAAACTTGAACAAGTAGTATAAAGCCCCTGTCTTTTTTTTTAGTGCAGCAATGTGTTTGCCTTAATCAAGCAGCACCGTAAGAGCAACGAATCAGCGCATTAAAATCTTTACAAGCAGTTTTCAGTACATTTCTCACCTGCAGCACCCAAATACTCAATTTTTAGCCTTCTCCTGTGAAAAAAAGAGAAGTACATCAGCTGTGCTGGGGAATGGCAACATGAACCATCTCTCTCATTGTTAGTGATGATCACAAGAAGATCACATGAAAGTCGCCACTCACGCATGATTACTAGTATTCACTACTCAATACAGAGGAGGCTGTTTAATAACTGATTTACCACTTCAGTTTTTTAGTTCTTCTAAGAAGTTGAGGGGTTTTACTTGGTCTAAAGGCAATACAAAGCTTCTGCAATAAATTTTCTCTAAAAGGTAGTGCCAACTTAATGTTCATGACCTCAATCGCTACTCATAACTCAAGTCAAACTACAAGAATTTTATAACAACACTTTTCCATGAACTTTGTGAGAAGTTTTCTCACACAAGAATAACTTGTCACCTAGACTGCAGCTCAGTAAGTCAGGAGGTACTTCTTGAAATCTGAACTTAGATTATTTAAATGACAGAGTAAATATATAATCTCTTGGAGTTTCCTTGTTGTTGACTTGCACTGGAAACTGAAGCCTCCTTCTCAGCTCTGCAGTCCTATCTCACCGCATCTTCCATAGCTTTCTGCCAACAGCCAGGTCAGTAAACTCGTCTGTCCCCTCAATCTCACTCCAAAATCAGAGCCACAAACTTCACCTGCACATCAACAACTGTTTGTACAAATGGTTATGCCAAACAATTTGTATTTCTGAGCTCACCTCCCTATACGTATTGTGAAATGATAGACATGAGTTTCGTGCCCCCCTGCTAGAGCCTCCTCTTACGTTCACTCAAGGTGGAGGTGTCCCCTGGAGCCCCAGCTGAGCCTCTTAAGGCCGATTCCTCTCCCCTCATCCATAACCTTTACCATCTTTCTTCCGGAACAATGGGAATCATGCTGTAGGCTAAATGATACTAACTATCACCTCCCTGCAGCCCCACTGATTCTGATGATAGTCCACAACATGTTGAGATAGTGGAAATCGGAATTTATGACCCTTAGGTATATAATGAAAGTGCAATAATCACAGAGTAATATCTTTAAATATGATTTTTGTACTTCCTTTTGACAAGAAAAGGTGCTCTTCAAATATTATTTTATTCTTTTTGAAAGTGTTAAACTAATTCCCTGCCCCAGCCCTCGATTAGTCCAGCATTACCACTACATATACTAGTAGCAGACTTACAGGTTGGTTGCAATTTTCATGATAAACTCAGTTTTTCAGGGTTTTGTAACTTAGTTGTGAGATGTTCCCCATGGTTCTTACTTTGTAAAAGAGGAAATAATAAAAAGGCCTAGTAGCAGACCCACTAAAGTAATGTTTACCCTAAAAAAGGTCTTCATTAAATAACTTCTTAATATTCTTGAATGGGCATCAGCACTACTCAGCCCTGAAACACAGACATTCAGCAGCAATTTCCCAGACAACTGATGATAAGCTAACAACCAATCAAGTTCACTAGAAACCAAATCAAATGGTTGCTGAAAAAATCTTATATCTGCGGAAAAAAAGAAGAAAAATAAGGCTTTAAAAATTGTTACCCCGTGCTTCTCCTGCTGTGCCTATGCCCTAGCGTAACATCCAGCCCCAGGTCACTCAAGACCTGCATTCAGCAGTTGCCTAGATTCACTCAAGAAGGTACCCACTTTACAATTCTTGGACCTTTTTACTTTTGTGGATGTGACAATTTTTTTTTTTTTAAGTAATGAAAATTTAAACAGCCAAGCAAACCCACCTCTGAAATACAGGACCATCCACAGATCAGAACTGCACCTCTGTGGAAGACTCCAAAAGGCAACGTGACCACATCAAATAGAAGAAATATCAGAAGTTCAAATTTTCAGTGGAAAAGCAACATCAATGTTTCATTTTCACTCTTTCAGAGCACTCCCAAGGCACCTTGAACTGCCCGAAGGCTCAGCCATGAGTAAAGAGATGGAGGGGTTGGGAGCCAGGAGAAGCTGCTGAGCTGTGCCAGAGCTGGGACACCGGTGGAGAGGAGCCCACCAAAGCCAACCTGCTTCACCATACTGCTGGGCCAGCGGCAGAGGCATGCTGCAGTCAAATATTCTCGCCTTTAACCACGGTGTTCCCCCACAGGCAGGTGACGGGTGCTGTAGGACCGACATCCTTGAAGCCCTGCTCCTCCTGGGGAGCCTCAAGTCCATCACCCTCTGGCTGCACTGGCACCATGTTACCTATCGGTTCTCTGGGAAACTCCAGCTAATCCAGATTACGCTGTCTCAGGCACAGCGTCTGTCACAGGCCCCGACACGGGCTCTCTCCCTGCACTGGCCTCACCCAGAATACAAAGCTCAAGGCCCTTGTTTCCATTTCCCAGGCACTGAGCGGCCTCAGCCTGGTGCCCAGAGAAACAATTAAGATTCAGCCTGTCACTTCTTATTTGCTCAGTTTTAGAGTAAAATTGTTTCAAACTCAGCATCCTGAAATAGTCTTTCTCTGCCAATAGCAATATTTGCTTTTTCCCTTGGGCTGATGTTTTAGAGCTTGTAATGTACTGTTCTTTATAAATTGTTGAATTAAAGTCTTTCAGTTCCTTTCAGTTTCAGTGAAATCAAACATACTTCCAGGTTCAAGAACGCAACTTCACCTTCATTCCCTTCAGAACGAATCATTACTGTAGCACACAAACACCGCACACATGAATACACTGCCAATGCTTGGTTTGCTAAAAATCAGGCTTAAAAAAAAAAAAGGAGAAAGTTCAGCCCCCTGAAGCCCCAAAGAGGAACTTGTGTACACCAGCCTTTGGCCAAACTCGTCATTCTAAGATGGGACTTGTATTTCCCTGATTGTTCTGCACCTATCCCCTGCCTGTGAAAGACGGGGGCCTGTTCATGCCTCAAGAACATTTAGCCCAACAGGCCACTGTTAACTCTTTGTGATACATCCTTCCCAAGCTTTAAGTTGAAATCCAATTTATTTTTCTCTAATGGCATTTTGCAGATCACCCATCACTTAAGAAGTTCTGCTCCAGGAAGTGTCCTCCTCCACTTACCCACAGCAGAGGGCTGCACCTGGGCCATGCTCCAACACCTGAAAGCATGGCACACCAACCTGTGCGGATGAATCACAGGAAAGGCTACATGATGAACAGCATGATGAACGATATGCTCAGCGGTTGGCAAAATCCAAGTAACAGCAGAGGAGAGACCGTCTCAAGTCAAATCATCTACCCCAAAATGAAAACTGTCCAACAACCCAGTGAAAACATCGTCTGTCTTTCCCACAAGCACAACAAAACAACTGTCCATGTTCCCCCCAGTGAAATCACGATTTTCCTGTGCCAGCAGAAATGAACCTGGCCCAGTAATCGCACTGCAGTCTACAGTATGTTAACTATCCAGAAGCTCAGCTTACAGTATTGTACTAGGTGTTTCCTAAAAACACACATCCTCCCAACCATTCACTGAGAAATTCACTGCCCTGGTTTTACCTTTAAATTCCAACACGGAGCAACATACAAGAAATAATAAACTAAGGTTTGCACCGAGGTAAAAAAGGAATTCCTTTTTCCACCAAAAGACAGCTGTATGTGCCACCCTCAAATTTGCTTTCTCTGCCTCCTTTACCTTTGAAATCAGCAGTCAAGAAGCTGTGGGAGGAAAACAGAGGAGGTTTTATACAGAAAACCTAGATGTACTTTCTGAAAGGAAGAAAGATCAAAACTTGTAGCAAGTTCACCTAATCCTGATTATTGAGGGAAGTACTAAATAAAGCATCTTCCACCTGGGCCCTTTAAACCAAGCCTTGGTGACTTCCAAAGGGAGATGCCAAGGATTGCTCACTGCAGCGTGTGTCAAAGTGCAGGAATCACTTGCTGCATTATGCAGCAGGACACAGTAAGCGATCGTAACCTTCCCTTAAAATATTTTACTGGGTCATAAAAATCAGATTACGAGCCATACTAGTTCAAAGAAAAGGTTCAACCAGCCTCTTGCTCTGTCTCTGGGCATCAGCAGATGCTAGGGAAGAGATGACAGGAAAGGTGCAAGTGTGGAGTGACCCTGCCTTCGACACACCCTGCACTTGTCAGCTCAGGAACCCGTGTTACAACAGACCATCCTCAAAGGACGCTCTTTGATGGACTCAACTTCCATAAATTTGGCTATGCCAAACTTAAATCTAGGCATACTTTTGGCCTCCTCAAAGCTCTCTGACGAGAGTCCACAGCTACATACCACACACATGCATTTATGACCCGCACTCCCCGTGGTACTTTCATCATCTAATTTACATTAAAATAAACCATGAGATTGCTGATCTTTAAACATGTAATTTAATTATTGGAAAGTAATCAGTATGTAAGAAATCAGCAGTAAAGCATCTGCCTCTAAAAGCCTTTTTGAAAACAAGACTGGAGAAGGTCCAGGTGTCCCTCTCTTAAGAAAACAACAAACTTAACTGATGCTTCATTAAAAAAAAAAAAAAAAAAAAAAAGAAAGATAGTTGCTATTTTGTAACCTGTATACTAGCAAAGCAACATTCCTTGAAGATCACATCTAGACTGCAGATAAATGTTTTGTACATTTGCTGACAGGCATTACATGGAATGACTAAACGTTAGCCATGTGCAGGGACAAATAACTTGGTGTGTATGGATCGGGTTTGCTCAGTGGTATATTGTGACCTTCCAGAACTGACGAGTTCAGCTGAAGTCAGGTCCTGAGACAAGAGGTCCAGACCTGAGGTGAACACACCTGTAAAACTCAGCTATGTACTGCTGATGGTTCCCATTACCTAGTCAGAACATTTATGCCCTCAAACTCTCTCTGACAAATGCCAAACCTGACATAACCACCTTCAGTTCAGATCTGTGCCCTTTTGCCATTTATATCCACCCATGCTGCCATCTAACAATAGATTTTTCACTTACCTAGCACTAACTGCATATTCCTCCATCACCACATCCTCCTCCCTTTTTGCAGTCGTCTGCATACTTAACTTACTTTTCCTATGAAGGTTTCTGGGTCTTCTCTGAATTTCATAGCCTTCCAATTACATTTCCCCAGAATTAAAGAGGTTCCTTTGACAGAGGCTTCCTGCAACAAGACACCTCCCTTTTAAAATTT
Source organism: Chroicocephalus ridibundus (assembly GCF_963924245.1). NCBI lineage: Eukaryota > Metazoa > Chordata > Aves > Charadriiformes > Laridae > Chroicocephalus > Chroicocephalus ridibundus. Next base: position 50,011,943 of record NC_086285.1, read on the forward strand.
CCACAAAGGACAAGATTTGAACAAATGGTAGCTGAACGTAGGTCAGGTTCAGCGGATTTTGCACATCACCTCGAGTTGAACTCCTATGAAAATGGTCAGGCTAAGAAAGTCTTCTGGCTTAACTTGGGCACAAAGCCATCATTCTGGTTTGTGAATGAAGGCTGTTAGCACAAGTTTGGTGAGGACCATTTTCAGGCCTGTTCCCCACAGGGGAGAAGTGTCCTGCAGCAGGTGAGGAAAACACTGAAACAATACCAGGTATAATTGGAGTTATGGTTTGATCTTCCAGGAGGAAAACTCAAATAAGAGCAGAACACGTCAGCATTTAACTAAACTATTTTGCCCTGTGTTTTCCCTGTAAGGTTGTATGTCAGGAATTCCTGGCTGATGAATGAACGCATACGTGGCATATTAACCCAACCTGCTGCCCCCAGGAAGCATGTTATGTTTCAGGGTAATCAAAGTGAAAATATGGATTTTGCAGCAGTTATAAAAGTTGATTTTTAAAAAGAAGAGGGTTTTCAAACCCAGTGCTTCACTGTAATTTAGCTGACTGTAAACACCAAGGGTGAAATCACAACTGTGGAGAGTTAACAGTGGTTAAAGCAATGACCTAAGAAGGGGCAGGACCTCTCTTCAGGCATCTACCAGCAGTAAAAGATGTGAGAAGCCATATCCAATACAGGTCCTGACAGTATCTCAGCAAGAGCTAATAAGCTTTTGCCGTAACGACATGTTTATAAGGATGTTTGCCATGTCTTACAGCCGTTAGTGAATATTCTTTCTCCATTTCTGCTTTGTAAGATGAACAACAGTGACTGATGCTTATTTATTTAGAGCTGACTTCTGAACCTAGAAGTTCAAAAGGCTGCATTGCAGGGGAGCTTGCAGAGAGCTTGCAGTACAAGTTACTTCTGCTTTCAAGACACTTTGGCAGAGCTTTAGGCCGTGAAAAAAATGGGATCCCATAGGTGTTCCCCTTGCCCCCACACATGATGAGCAATACCTAGATCACTCCCAGCAAATATACAGCTAGCCTGTTCTTAATGACTCCTAATGCTGCAGACCTCCCCCAGCCATCTACTCCGGTGTTTTCCTATCCTAACGTTGAAAGGTTTTCTTAACATTTAAGCCAAATCTTCCTTGTTTCTATTTAAACAAGACAGCTTAAGATGTTTGATCTCCTCTTCTTTTTTTTTTTCTTTTCTTTAATTTTTGAAGGCTAAAGAATCCTTTTTCATCATAGGTCACGTTTTCTAGCCATCTGATCATTTCCTTTTTTTTTTTTTTTTCCCCTGGGACAAGTTAAAAAAGACCCAAGAGGTTTATATCTTTGTTTAAATACAGATTCCAGAACTGGTAATTTGAGGCCTTACCAGTACTCTTTCAAGAAAGCCAAACGTAACTGTCAGGATATGATTTAGCACAGCGCAGACCCTATGGATGAGATCCCACTAAGAGCACCAAATATGCTATACTGATATTGAATCTGGGATACACAATGCTGCGAATCACACATCCGTCAAAGTCTCGCCGAGACCTGCAGTGTAGAAACTGCCAACTCTTCAAAAAGAAATATCCTGTCGAACCAAGTCAAGAGTATTTTCACTCCACCTTTTCTTTTAAACTGACAATTACACGGATGCCACTTTCAGAAATAAGGTTTAAAGTGCATCTCCTCACTAGCCGGCAGATATACCAATGGGCTAAAATGTCGTTTTTGTGGGAGAAATCCAGGCACTCGGCTGTTACACTTTCTTATCAACTAGCAAATAACTCCCCCGGGTAAGAAAACCATGAAGTCTGTCATTCAGAAGATGACTTATGGTCATATCCATACCACTTCTACCCCACCTGCACAAAAAGCCCATCTCTCTCTATTTTACTCCTGTTTTCATTTCTAGGTTGGCGTGTAACAAGCCTCAAATGTTACTGCAGCCCGGGTGGATCATTCAGTGGCCAAAAGTGGTCTGTACGTCTCATCTCAATGGCGTAAATGGAGGCCACAAACCCGTCACCTTCTTTTCTCAGCCCTCCTAGGTGTTTTATTTGATGCCCGGACACCACCTCCCCACCACACTGCCAAGTTTTTTCCTCTTAAGCCTTTCATTAAAATGTGTATTTTTACACAGCTGATTAATACTATCTGTCGACTCCGATGAAAATTAAATAAGCAGTCATTGAATATTTGAAACAAAATCAAAACAAGTCCAAATCCAAATGCTTGTGTAAAAGCTGGAACAATCTGATATTGCCAAAATGGAACATTCCACATTTTCACAGGTTCCATTCACAACATTTGTATATGATCTATAGGATTTATTTTATGACATGAAAGTCATAGATATACAAATAAAAATGTCACCACTGAAACAAATCTTTCCTCCTGAAGCAAAAGGAAATATTTCACCATATCTGAATACATTTTCCTCCAGAAATTTTGTTTCATGTGAAATTTTGGTTTTTTTTTTTTCCATCTTAATTTGCAGCAAAACACGTTTTCAGTATCTCAATATTTTTCAAAGGGAAGAAATTCTATATCCTGGTCGTCTTGTACTGGATGTTTTTTCAGGCATATCGTTAAGAATTAATACTGCATAAATTTATGACGCTTACATGCACACAACATGCTGAAGCAAAATACAAATAAACGTGAGTCAAAGCAAGTTATTACAGCTACACTGAACACTACACTATATGAACACATATATTGTCTTTTACTGTCATATTTGTTTCTACTTGCTACAGTACATCAATGTGATTTTTATTTCAGATTTCTGAAAGAAGACAGGCAAAAAGAACAAAAATATACACTGACAGTACCTCGAAATGAATACATCCTGCTGTTTTTCTTAAGAAACAACAACAGAAAGAGATATTCATAAATTCTCAATTGGAGAGGCATTCGTTTCCTGCTGTGCTATTACTACAAATTTATCCTTTGCACCTACCCACTGAAGGGATGGAAAATTCATATAGAAACCTCATGTAAATAAACTTCAGAACGCAGAGAGCAACATTAAAACACTCTCAGGAACATTTGGTCATTGAACTTTGCATTAATGTTAATGTAAAGAAAGCATTTGCAGTCAAAATACAACTGAACATAAATGGCTACAAATAAATGCACCGTTCACCCATGAGAAAAGTTTTCCATTACCACAGCAGACACCAAATGAAAGAACAGAACATAAAGCCACTTTGATGAGTTATTCAAATTACCTAAGTGAAGGCTTTTCTTTCTGAAAACTTCATTTTTAATCCAGAGATTCTTGAAAAACAGCTGAACAACAAAAAAAAAGTGAGGTCGATGAAGCATAAAAATTTTCACAAAAAGAGATACAAACTCCGCTCCATCAGAAAAAAATACCAGAGGATAAACCATGCAAATTAATTCTGTAATCCTGATTAGAAAAATACGCCGGGCTTTTAATATAGAGCTCAAGAACGCCAAAAAGACAACAATCCTCCGCTTTGTGGTTTGTTTCTGTTCTTGTATCGGGAGAAAGCTGTGAACAAACAGCTGTGAAATGCCAGCAAAGATGAGAAGAATCATCACCACGTACAATCAAAGAGAAAGTTGGACTCATTTCAAGATTATTTAAAAAAAGACAGGGGAAATAAAAGGGAAAAAAAAAGAATTCAAACAAGCCAAAATCCTTAAAACTTTGCTGGGGAGTGAGGAGATGTGATTTCAGTTCCCATTCTTCATACTGGTTATCTCACCCTGTAAGCCCAACTTCTCCTAAACCAGGCTGCACCGTTTTCTTCTGGGAGCTGGGCACAGAGTGACTCCACCACCCCCTTTCTGAGATGACACGCATTTGTAGCTTTGCGACTCCACGAGCCACAGAACAGCTTAAGAAACACACTGAAGGCACTGAAGTGTTATCCAGCAGGAGGGTGACACCTCTGAATCCAAGTCCCATGCAGGTCCCTAGATGGGAAGGGTAAGGAAAGCATTTCCTTGCCATCCACCCACCCATTGTGGGAGGAGGAGTGAGACGGAGTGATGCTGCGCTCCCCAGAGAGCAAACAACCGGGACATGGTTCGGACATTTACCCAGCAGTTAAAGCAAGATTTGGAATTACAGTGGCAACGGGCTATATGGGGAATAGCTGGCCAGCTCCAGAAGGTTGGCTCAGTCAACGCCTGCACCTCAGCAGCTCTTCGCAGCATGGTCCAAGGGCAAATGAGGACAGGGCGAGGGTATCTGATGCTGTGCAACGTTACTCTCTACTGTTGTGCGCAAACGAGCATCCTGAGCGCACAGTGTGTGCCTCCTAAGTTCCTTACCGTTCTATTTCTGCTTTTGCAGAAAACGAGCCTCTGTATGTTGTGCTACTTGTGAGTGGAGCTCTCTTTGATTAAGCCTTTAAAACACACAGGGCATGCTTTTTTTTTCCCCTCTTTTTTTTAATAATAATTTTTTTTTTTCAAACCAACTCCACAGTCACCGCATTTAAAATGCACATTTTTCCCTGGTGGGGTTTTCCCTGTTGCACAGGAAATATTTTTAGTTGGAAGCTTTATTGTGCAAGCTGTCCAGCAGTCTGACAAAAGCTAAATGCCAGCTTACGGCTGAAAACCGCAGGAAAAATTCCAAAGCCTTTACAAATTATACAAATGAGACTTTAATCCCAGCTGGCCTCACTAACAGGGGCTCTACATCTGGGCACACACACAAATGTCCTTTTCATATGGATTTTAAGCTATTTGAATAATGAAAAATGGAAAAAAAACCCAACACTCTATTTTTGTAAATACTTGTATCACAATAATAAAAACCAAACAGTCCTGCAAGCACAGATTAGCCAGACTGTCAGAGAATTACAGCTGTTTCTCAAAACTGGTGCTGCTCAGAGCTCTTGGGTAAAATTGGTCTGCTGTCCAGAGGAGGATTCACTCCTCTAACAAACAGAAAGCTTCAAAGCCAAGCAAACCTCCTGTCTTCTCCAGGGCAAGCTTATTCCCATCTGCACAAGGGAGGGGGATACCTTCATAGGACTCCCCAGCTGTGATAAGATGCACGCTTATGCACGTGGTATCAGCAAGTTTGATCAGGAGCAATCAAGAAAAATGGAAAGAACACGAAGCGTATGAACAGGAGGGGGGAAAACAGGGAGAGCTGCAAAGCTACCTGGTCACGCACGCAGAGATGACAGTGTGCAATGGGTCTTTGAGTCCCTCAGTGCTGCCTTTCAACTGCTGGCAGTGAGTGGAGCGCAACCACCACAGCCCTTCTCAGCTACGTCCACAATGCTCACTCGAGAAGAGACCCTACTTCATTCACAGAAGAGAATTTTCTAGTTCCCAATAAACTGGGATGAAAATATGGCAGCCAAAGGATGGGTGCTACTTGAGCAGGATGCCTTTTCCTGCTTTAATGCGTGAGGTATCACTACCACAGCTTGTCACGTTTGGTTAAGGGAAACCACAGAGGCAACTTTTTAAAAATAAGGAAATTGAGTGCTACCTAACATTTTTCAAACCGTGCTGCTTAGCCATAAGTGAATGAAGGGATTTAATGCAGACCCGCTGCATACACTCTTGTAGTTTCACCTGACAGTGGCAGAGAAGGTCCCATTGTGACAGCTGGAGGCATCTTTACCTCCTGTGTGTGGTGACCACAGGGAGAGACGGGGCCAACAGAAGCTATTTCTCATTTCTGAGACATGGCTTACTCTCATCTCTCACCGAAAGGGAGGGAACGTAGGTCTCTCCCCCAGCTGAACTCCTCCCATAAAGAGCAGAAAATTGATGGCATTTTGGGGAAGCGATACCTAGCTACTAGGATTTCCAGCTGAGCAGGTGGGTGAACTGCTGGCTGCTGATACAGCTCGTGGTGCAGGCTGCCAACTTGCTGCTGAGCCTGGGTGGACCGGAGACAGAGGGGTGTGTGTGTCTGTCTATCTGTCTCTCCTTCTGTGTATCTGAGCTGGAAGCCATAAAGACAAAATGAAAACGTTCTTTCTCTCTGCACATACACGTTTGTTTTCGTCAGAGGGCTGTAGGTAACTCTCAAGCTGCCCCTTTCTTGCCATTCTTTTTCCTCTTTTCTTCATTTTCCTTAGGAAAACATGAAGGTGGGATAAATGATTTGCTTGCTTTGCTGATGACAAATTCGAAGAGTATAAGGGCAAGTAGGCAGTAGAAGGCAGCGCATTAAGAATGTCCACAGTGTATGTGCTGCTCCATTAACATGCTGACCTTCTTCTATGAGGTCAGACTACAAGAAATCACCAGTCCTTGTCCAGCAGACCCAGGGATATAAAATGCCTGTAATGCTAAAATATTATCACATTGCCTGTGCTATTCTGTATTTGCCCTGTTACAAAGATAATGCAGGGGCTAAAGTAATTTCCATTACACACATACCCATGGGAAAAAAGGTTAACGACCACTTTTTAAGGATGGCATTATGGACACTGCAAACATCTTTTCAACCAAAATACATTAAAAATTATCTTGGACCCAGAAAAACATTAGAAGAACCATATAATTGAGACACAGAACAGGTTAGTCTCCAAGAAGACAGATTACTCTATACGGAGTCAGGTGGATACATTAAATCTGCTAATTGTGTAATGAGAAGCAGAATGATAAAAACAATGATCTCCTTAATATGAAACAACAAAATGTATACCAACTACTCAAGGGTGTTCACCCTCAACTATTCTGTTAGTTATGATGAGTTTTCATTAAAAAAAAAAAAAAGTGTTCTTTCTCGTTTTCTTCAGAGGTTCATTTTTGAAAAGGGGTGGAGACCTCAGAGGCAGAAACACCAGGAAAGGAGGGAAACCAAACAAAAATAAGAAAAAACCAAACCTGACTTAAGTTTCAAGATGGGGAAAAAAATAAACCAACTGTTCTCCTCTCCCAGTCCCCAAAAGTAAGAGGTTGTACCAATATAAAGCATTAAGAGTATCTACTTAGTTTCAACATATTAAGGAAAATAATAAAAGGATCTACATTCATGGATGTTTGACTCCTAGGATGAATCATACACTGAATAATGACAGGTTAGTACTGGTGCATTAAAATATTTGGGTTTTATCCACCTAGTCCATCTACAATATTAGTTAAATAAGACACCCTGAGATGATAATATTAAATACTCCTCAAGCTGCAACAATGGGATTATTTATTGAGTATCCCTAAAATAAAATCTCAGGTAGTAAACAGAAAAGAGATTTTCCAGAAAAAATCTAGAAACACAGTTAAAAACAAGAACTTCCTTAACAAGTCATACCAGAAGTATTTTTCATACCAGAGCCAACTACCAAATCCTGTGATACACTCTGTGATCCAACTCCTAATTTTTTGAATGATTAACTTTTTAAAGGGACAAAGTGCCATAATTCTACAGTAGGTGAAGACGCTGATAAAACTATTTTACATATATGCTATTTCATGCTTCATTTTTATACGGATTTTTACTACTCTTTGCAATCAGTAAGTATATACCATATATCACAGTTATTTAAAACTTACTAACAATAATGCCATTACCCTAAAGGAATTAAATTCTTTGAAAGGAAGCTGACTAAAATCTCAGCAAGTAAATAAAAGAAATGGCCAAATATCCTTTAAATGCATTTTAAAGGTGAAAAACTGAGGCACCAAAGGACTTGCTTCCAGTTACTTTGGAAATCTAGCATGTTGAGAAAGTAATTCAGATATCTTCACTCTAAAGCCTGTGTTTTCAACCCAAGCAGACCCTCTTTCCTCTGAGGCATTAAAAATTTGTCTTCAAGCTCTGTTTTCATATCTGCAATTTGTTCAAATTAAATATTTTAGATTAAATACTTGTGTAGAAGAGAAAAGGAAGGCAATGCTCTCAAAATCTTTATGCATGAAGAACTGTGAGCGAGATCAAAGGGTCGAATAAGGCGGCGTGACAATGCATGCAGTCCTCTTCCAAATCCACCAGACAAGCAGCGTATCTGAACTTGGAGACAGCCAGTAGCCACGGATTTTGCAGATTGTTTTGTTAAGATATATGGCAACAATTATAAATGGCTGAATACATGACGGCAGATGCAAATCTTGAAAACTGATCATCTGCATTAAGCCTATTTAGCACCGCTTTTACTACAACAGCTACACTGCTTTGCTCAGAAGTGTATCAGAGAAGTAAGACTTCCGCATTTTACAGCCAACGAGCCACAAACACATATCATGTATCTCAGCCAACTCCTGCTGTACAAATCCCTTTGTGCAAGCCTGTGCTCCCTGTGGCCCAAACGCTGGCTTTATTCTCAAAGGATTTGGGATGACACAGAAACCTACATGCTCAGCGCTACAAGGCTTCTTCAGAGTTTCTCAAGTTGCTTCATTCAGAAAAGACCATCATTGCTCAAGAGTGCAATTACCAACAGGGTAACATCTTTTAGAAATACTTTTGGTCAGTATGATCAAAAAAGCTCCACATTTACTGAGACATCACAGCAGCAGGAGTCAGGTCAGCCTAGCTCCATGCTTTCAGTCATATTCCCCTGTGTTTTATAAACAAGATCATGACTCCAAGTTTGGGCTTATTGGAAGCTATCGAAACCTAGGCTAATTGAAAGCTCATAAAGTAGGAGATTGCAGAAGAAAAGGGAATTGCTTCCTCCCCTGATATCACCCTCAGATCTAGTGTCACCTCTGAATCCACTTGTATCATGTTATTTTGGGTAAAAGCATTCCTAAGAGTTTACAAGCACAAATTGCTGCATATCCTTGACAGCCAAGTGCATCCTCCACTGTACCAGTGAAAACAAACTTGGAGAATTAACATCAGGGCTCCGATTTAACCTTCATATTAACATGTAAATTCAGAACAAATCAGCCACTGTAAGCCATTGGTCAATACATGGGGGTACGAGGATAGCAAGGTCACTGAGAAAAAGCAAGTGATGGCACAGACATCCTATTGGGCCATATAGTACAGAAAGGGATTGGAATATCCACCTCCGCTCTAAGCAGTCTGACTTTTTCAGGCACCCGTATCTATCCTACAAGGCATAGGGAGGGACCACAGAGCCACACAGCACACCTGCATTTGTTGTACAGCACCATAGGGTTGTAGTAGGTCTACATACGCTGCTTCAGAGCTACAGAAGTCTCACATTCCAGACTCCTCTCTTTGCCAAGCCAAACTACTGCAACCGTTATTACAACGCGTCATTTAGGTTACGTACAAATTACCCATCCCTGAGGGTCTGCACCTACTGGTTACTTAGCATAAGAATGACACTTAATTGGTAGAAGGCCACATTTCCTCATGGGAAAACTCATTTCTGTTAACCAAACCCCTGATAGCAAGGGAGCAATATGTTGCTGCCTTTGGAATTGAGTCACTTCAGTAGGAGGACAGGGAGGATGAAGAGAATATGGAAAGCTTTTTTCAACATTAAGTCTTCAAACACATCATAACCCAATTTGTACGGATGCCAGCCACTCCTTTTGGCAGACTGCATGATGTCTTGTTGTATTCTACAGCCAATTTGTTGACTCTAATTAGCAATTTGGGAATAGAGTAAGAAGAAAAGAGAAATAAAAAATTGAGTGCACAGTGCCAGTTACTATAGAGGGACACACACACTTGCATTATTGGTTTTTTAATGTGGCTGAACGTAGGCTGCATCCAGCTGTTTCCTCAAAACCAGCCATGGGTGTGAGCAGTTCCATATATTATTTGACTCTGGTTGTGAAAATACTTGGTCTCTTTTCTGCATAAATGTCACTTGTGATTTCCTAGGTGGACTCCAATGTGCAGCAAAGCAGGTGAAACCAGGTGTTAAGGAATACCTTTTTCAAAAAAACATTTCGCACTATCCCTTATGCTTTCTGTTTCAACTTAATAGTAACAACATGGGCCTCTCAAACTATTCGGTCCCCAAAAGCACTGGGAGAACACTACCAATGCATAAGCCAGGTATTCAATGTGGCTTAAAACACAGATCAACTCCAAGTTCAGCAAGTTTCAGGATATTCTGTTTCATAGAATGGTTTGGGTTGGAAGGGACCTTAAAGATCACCTAGTTCCAACCCCCCTGCCATGGGCAGGGACACCTCCCACTAGACCAGGCTGCTCAAAGCCCCATCCAGCCTGGCCTTGAACACTTCCAGGGATGGGACATCCACAACTTCCCTGGGTAACCTGCTCCAGTGTCTCACCACCCTCACAGTAAAGAATTTCTTCCTAAATCTCCCCTCTTTCAGTCTAAAACCATTACCCCACATCCTATCACTCCACTCCCTGATAAAGAGCCCCTCCCCTTCTTTCCTGTAGGCCCCCTTTAGGTACTGGAAGGCTGCTATAAGGTCTCCCTGGAGCCTTCTCTTCTCCAGGCTGAACAAGCCCAACTCTCTCAGCCTGTCCTCACAGGAGAGGTGCTCCAGCCCTTTGATCATTTTTGTGGCCCTCCTCTGGACCTGCTCCAACAGGTCCATGTCCTTCCTGTGCTGAGGCCCCCAGAGCTGGATGCAGTACTCCAGGTGGGGTCTCACGAGAGCAGAGTAGAGGGGCAGAATCACCTCCCTTGACCTGCTGGCCATGCTTCTTTTTATGCAGCCCAGGTTGCAGTTGGCTTTCTGGGCTGTGAGCGCACACTGTCAGCACATATTGAGCTCTCTTCCACCAACGCCCCCACATCCTTCTCAGGGCTGCTGAGAATGCCCAACCTGTATTTGTGTTTGGAATTGCCGTGACCCAGGTGCAGGACCTTGCACTTGTCCAGGTTGAACTTCATGAGGTTTGTGCAGGCACACCTCTCAAGCCTGTCCAGGTCCCTCTGGATGGCATCCCTTCCCTCTAGTGTGTGGACCACGCCACAAAGCTTGGTGGCATCGGCAAACTTGCTGAGGCGTTTGCTCCACTAAAACCCCTCATATTCTAGGACTTTCACCTTTTTTCTAGTAACAAATGAAACAAACTGTTGGTGTCAACACACTAAATAACCATAAGAGATACTTACACAGCCACCATATTCTCTCACATGAACCACCACATTTATGTTACTATGTTCTCTGACACGAACCATGAAAGCATTTACATCAAATATCCCTAGGACGACACAGATTTTGACAGATTAATTTTTCAAGGTAAGAAAATCAAAGGCAAAGGAGAAGACTGTGATGATTAAGCAAAGGAAAGCTAAGAAGTGCATCTATTTATTTTCTCCCCTTCTCTCAGGGATCTTTAGACACAAAGTCCCAGCAGTAGATGGAATCTTTTCTGGGGTTTGCAATACACTATCTATAAGCCTTTCCTTCACAAACAGATCTTTTGGGGTTGTATGCCCAATTTCTCCTACCTGGAGAAATTAATTTTTCTCACAGCCAGAAAACTGATCACTTCTCTTGAAGGGTCTTGAACTGCCTGCAAATGTCCTGTTTTGTCTGAAAGGGAAGAAACTGCCAAAGTAATGTAAGGTCCTCAGCTGGCCTTTACTTCAATGAAATGAAATTTCAGCTTGTGGCTATGATTCCCCTGAGGCTTTCCCCAAGCTCTGCCCACGTTTCAGTGTGGGACTAGCAGCCGGCTCCATGATCTCACACAGCTGCATGGATGCTCCTGCTTCTCTCAGTCTTCAGGTGCAAGATCTGGGTACCACTTCCCTTTGTGAGCTATGGCTAGAGTTATGGTATCAAGGAAAAGTAGCCTCCCCTCTCCTGTATGTATCACAGATATTGCAAAAGAGTGTCTTATATGAGATATTGCAAAAGAAAGTCGTCTTAGTCTTCTTTCACGTGTTTTTTGCAGGCCACTTTGCAAGCTCTGGTACCTTTACAGATGATGGGGGTGTAGGGTGGCAATTGCAGAAGTATGAATCAAAGCACCCAAAAGAGATGGATAAAACACTTCGGTATGAACATCCATCCCAAAAGAGTTTCTGATCAACTTCACCGTGGCCAATACTGACGTCTACACCTTCCCTAATGTCCTTCAACCCTTCCTCCTTGATGTCTTCACTGGCTAATGCCACACTACTCTGACACATACCAAAATATAAGTAGAACAACTGTCCCTGCTTCCACCACTGCCTTTCCTCTTTAATCAAAGCTCCTGTTTTTTGGTTTTGGTAAAGACAGTTGCTATCACAGCTTTTGTTGCTGGCTGAGTACACAGCACTTCAGTGACAGAGGCGGCTACAAGACACTGTATCCGCTGGAGCAATTTTTCATCATTTCTTTCTCAACTAAAGTATATCTTAAACAGCTACCTTTAACAGAAAAGGAGAGTGAGCCAAAAACATGCAATGGCTTTGGTGAGAATTGCCATTAAACTGTCACAAACAGCCATGAGAGTGCTCACATGGCACTGATGAGCACATTAAAAACCACAGAGAATGCACAAAGTGTAAGAAGTTTAATTATACTCTTTATAGTAACTGTGCGAGTCTGCATTTTGAAAATACTGCACATTCCTAGTGAGAAATGACATTTGATTTTGAAACACTAACTCAGGGCAGTTAGGCATGAATATTTGGCTGTTAAGTCATTTGTACCTCTTTCAGGAAGAAAGAGTTCCCGAGGGGCATGACGTTTATATTGAAACATTCAAATTTACATGATTACAGTAGGATTAGTTACAGAACACTCACAAATCTTGAGCAATTAAAGAGACTATACAAGTACTGAGTGCAGAGCTTCTCTCTTTCCTTATAGCTTTTCCCTTCGCCCTCTCCTAATATTCCTGTTAGGGCAATAGCCCGAGTAGCACATGGTAGCGCTTCAGCCAGCCACAGGCTAGTGTATGCGCTGGCCACCGCAGCTGCACCTCTTGCGCTAGCTCACAGATTTTTGGCATGCCCAGCAGATGATAGGCAGTGGCTGGCCAGCATACGGTGATCAGATGGTCCATCTAAACAGGTAGGCTGCCCATTTTGGCCATCAAGTCTAGACTTGAGTCCAATATGCTCAACAGCTTTTGCTGTTACGAACACAGCAAGAGCTCTGGTCTTGTGATGGGTAGAAGATAGGGGGCACAAGGCAGTATTGGAGGCATAAACATGGGGAAGAGTGATAGATGCAACCCAAATTGGCTGGCTTTTGCTTGTTGTGTATCCCTGCTCTGAAAGATTTAGGGCAAACCAAGCTGTACATTTTTTACTATTTGTCAGTGTCACCACAAGCTACTGCGATGTATTAGAGCTTTCGCAAAAGACAGGAATATAACAAACATCCCTTCCCCTAGGGAGAAAACACAGCAAGTGTCACTAACAAACACCTAAGTCTCGGGAAATTTTGCATGCCTCTATGCACCTGTTCTAAAAGCTCTGGTACTATGCGAAAACCTTAGCTTTGTTTTGGAAGATAACAAAGAAACTGGGTTCACAATACCAACAAGAAAAAAAGATCTAAAAGTCTGACTCAAGAGGTGAAAAAACCCACTCTGAAAGACATACATTATTTTCTGCACCTCTTGGGATTTCCTTAAAGGCCCGATTCATAATGGTTGATGCTTCCACCCAGACCTAGTTCCAGTCCTGAGAGTGATCCCTTTTCCCCCATCCCCTCGCCATCCTTGATCTAATTCTTTTGCAGTTCATCTCAAAAAGGGGTGTCCAAAAATCCCAGATCCTCCCTCAAAACAGAATTCCCGTTTGAAGTCTTATTTCTGTGCATTACACCCACTATGCCAAATTCACATCAACACTTTAGCCCACCAACACCCCAAGCTGAGCAAACCCTAGTATAATTAAATGCCGCCTCCCACCTTGGCTTCAAAGCTGATTCTTCTGTGTCTGCCTGGCTCTCGCTTTGCATTTACTGATACTCTCCTCATCTATCAAATGTCAAAGCCGATTTAAAAATGCAAAGATTAACCGATTCCAAAAAGTTTCCTTGACTTGAGGTCCCACTTAAATTTTTCCACCTAAGACTTAAGGTCTCGGACGATAATCAGCAGCTTGCTGTTGGCACTTGGTATGTTGGTGTGAGAGTGAACCGAGGGTGGTGGCCAAGGAAACCAGCCGCCCACTGCCCACATCAGACTGCCTAACGCACCTGCTGGAACAGAATGCCCCCCACTGTCGACATGTTGGCAGTGATCTTGGGAAATACGGGGGAAAAAAACCCACCAACCTTGTGCAGGTAGCAAAGAACAAAATAGGTTTTATGTAAGCGCAGTCCAACAGTGTGCCAAGTTAAAATGGTCAGGAAAGCTGAAAGGGTAAAATGCCACCGAAAACGTCTTCCTCATTTTATTTTTCAGAGAAAGGTGGATGGACTGCCCCCTTGGTACAGCACTGAACCTGTGCACTATAACATGTTCAAAACATACAACCTGCAGATTCAAGTGGATTAAGAGATTTTAGAAGGTTATGTAGAATTAGCATCTTTGAGAAGCTCTTTACATAGACATACCCTATGAATACTTGCAGGAAGTGAACTATCGTGGGAAACAATGTGCATATCTGTTTAGTTAAACGAGAAGTCAGAGAAGAGCACCACAGAGACAGATAGGTTAATGATTGCCTCAGTTCGTTAAATGTCATTTCCATGCTTCATGTCAAAGTTCAGCCAGACAGTTCAGAACTGCACTAGGACCATTATTATTTCATGATACTTGATATGAAGTGGTTTGTAGCAGCAGCTTCTGAAATTAATTTATAAATTCTCAGCTGACTCACTTGTATAATTTGTCAGGCACTTGTGGTTTCAATAATCGTTAATAGATAAACCAAAGGTACAGTGGCTGGACCTTAAGATATAAACTTGTTTATATGCAGGCCCAAGGAAGGTTAATGAGGCCTAAATATACAGTATGCAAAACTAGAAATGTTCTGTGTTACAGACAGCCTTGTGCCCAAGACACCAAAACACTACAAATACACGTAACAGATAATATTGAAGGGGTTTATGCTTAACATGTACCTTAGGATTAAGAAACATGACCACAAGATTGCACGCACCTACATCTTGCATATTTGAGTTAGCCCTAGAATGCTTTTTCAGACTAATTTGGTATCAGATATAGGGAAAAATGAAGGAATAATCAAAATTTTGTGAGAGGAGTATAATAGACAATGTTAAGTAGTCTTTCTCTACTACACTTTCTACATTTTCACTGCTATCAGAATTTAAGAGTTTGCCAGTTTACATGAGCTATATATAGGCAAAAAATAAATACTGAATTTCAAGTAGGATGACTGCACTACTGAAGAAAATTTTCAAAGCGTTTGCTCTGAAGATGCTTCCTTCAACAGGTATAAATCTCTGCTGCATAAGAGACAAGAGGCATTCAGAAACAAACCTACAAGATTTCTATAGAACAACAATCACGCCTTTAAAGTGTTTTGAGTAAAAGATATTTCTAATATCAAATTTGTTCATGTCTTGCTATTCACAAAGCTTGGCTAGTTGAAGTAGATGGGCCAGTTTTATTTTTGGATATAGCTGGTTTCTAGAATCCTTAGGATTTGTGTCCAAAATGAGCAGGTATCTCTCTTCATTAAAAAGTACTGCAGAACGTCAGGATGAAGAAATGCTCCAATAAAAAAAAAAAGTTACATATAGGTTTATCCTCTTTATTCTACATTAATATCTTTGTTAACTCTGACACTATCTCAAATTTATTTTGGTGTTATTATGATCAGAACTGGATTCCTGGAACTGCATGATATTCCCCTGCCTCAGTAGCTGTGAGAAGATGCTGCCGTAGGTGTAAAATTCACTTAGACTTTATTGGAGTCTTTGATGAGTAATAACACACAAAAAGCTGTTGCGTAGGAAGAGAAGAGTGACCACCACATCAAAAATTCCAAAGGCTGCTGGTAATGCAAGTCCCAGAGAGAGACTTTGTCCAGAAAACATGTTAAAATCTATGTTGGGTGGCAGCAACTACTCAGAAAGGCACTTAGATGAGCAATGGAGGTACAAGACTATTATTACTCTTTATAGTAGTATCAGTAACCCAGAAATGAGGGTGATGGCTATCCTTAGCTTGCAGTACAAGATCATCTAATGAATTCTTTATCATTTAGCACAGGCTCCTTCTTTTTACTATGAGAAACATCCATTTACAAAGCCTTCACTAACAGTAACGCGAATTTTTAATTTAGGAACAAGATAGGCAACATGACCATTGGAGGATTTTAAGATGACTTCTCTGTTTCGAATGAAGTTGCCTTTGTACCGAAGTGATGATGCTGCTTCTCCCTTGGTCTCAGGTACACCACTTCTCCTCCCTTTTAGCCTCAGGTTTGCCTACTCTTCCCTTTTACTCCCTTTCTCTTTTACAACCACTAGACCCGAGTTCCCCTACGGATTCTCTTCACTGCAGTAACCGGCCAGCCCATTACAGAAAGGGCTGCTGCCTGTGTACCTGGGCACCTTTGCTAGAAGCAAACTAGCCCAAGGCCTGCAGAAGCATCCCTGACTCCAGGAAAACTCACCCACTAGACACAGCTGATGCAAGGCCCCTGGAAGGCTGGGATCACTGATGATCAGGCACCCTGCGTGCCGCCGATGGATCAGCTGGCCCGAACCAGGGCAAGGTACCAGCAGGTCTGCAAATTCTACCGGGGAAAAAACAGAATTGCTCCAGGCAGGTATTTTCTGCACCTTAAGAAATACTCTCCAGACCTGGAGTACCATGGGAAGACAACACAAATAACAGATTCTTCCTTTTAACTTTGTTCATGCTATCCATCAAGAGGACATAATTTAAAGTGTGAGTGTGTTATTTCTGAAATAAATACTCAGCTTGTCCGGCAAGCTTTCAGCTGTAGTACCTAAACATCAGTACTGTTGTTTGTGGAGGACTGTTCCTACAAAACCAAAAATTACGAATGTGTTCACACAGAGAGCACAGAGGTATATTTTGCACTACAGGATGTCAGGGAGAAGCTGAGTCCCCCAGGAGCCAGAGCTCCCATAAAGTCATGAGAGAGCAGAGATTCTGGGTTGCAAATGCTGCAATACTGAGCACTGTGGTGCACAGCACAGATACACTCACTGCCTAATTTCTAGGTAAAGTAGCAGATAAATCAACTGCACGCTTATTTTAACCTCCAAGACATACATAGTGCTTCAGCAGCACCAACAAAACCAGTCCCAAATGGCCAGTCTTACCCAGGACTCATACTTAAATCCTACAGAAATATTTAAAAGACAGAGATGTTGAGAGGTAATAAATATTTGGGTTTATATTCACCAGTGTCCTCAAAAAAGTGATGCACAAAATGGGCCAAATTTGGGAGAACTGGACCCCCAGCTCTTCCGTAACTCTATTGACGGATACTCAGAATGGAAAAGGGTTTTCTATGAGCTTAGCAACATCAGTACAGGTGGGAAACCTGCCCTGGCAGGGCTAACCTCATCTCAGTTTCTTGACTAGAGCATTGACATGCACAAGCACATTTGTTGTGACATTGCTGATGTAACAGACTTATAAGTGTGTGGTCATGAAGCTGAAAGGGGTCTGGAGACACCACTCACATCCACACATCTGTGCCAAACAGGACAACACATCGCCAACTGCAGCAGCACCGCAGGTCACTACTACACAGGGAGAAGGAAACCCACGCTCCTTCCATCTATTATCCATTCCCCCATCTATCTATTACCCAGTCATCTGGCATTTGCCAAAAGAAGTATCCCAGCATGTGCTAACAGAGGGAAGAAGCAGAGAAGCTTCTACCCGCCTGTGACCCTCTGTCTTGCAAACATCGTGTCGCCCCTGCGGGAGCCTGGACAAGTCATTCACCAGCTCTGTACTACTGCTGTCGTAACAGGGGAAGGAGGGGGCAGACAAGCAAATCCACTAAAAATGAGTCAGACAGAGTCTTTATCAAATGACTCAGAATAACAAGTGAATAACAGGGATTATGAAAGCACAGACACTGTTGCGTGAGGCCATTCATATGACTTGTGTTCCCCAGTGACGCAAGAAGCAAATGAACTGAGGACTATTGACAATGTACGATTCCTATCTCGCCGCCTGCAATACAATTTAGAGGATGCTTCCAGAGATAGGCTGAGCCAGAGATAAAATGTGACATGAGACAGCTGGAAAAGAAAGAGAAACAGACTAAGTTGATTTTTTTTTTTGCACTTTTTACCCCCAGAGAAATGGGAACAAACCAATTGCTAAAGGCTTATCAAACAGGGCTCATTCTTCTAGTGGTACTTCTTATTCCCCTGGAGAAACAGAGAAGTTTTCTGCATGACTAAGGCTGTCTGGAAACATAGCTCCTCAAAGCCACACATGCATCACCTGACACTACAGAGCATCTTTCTCCACCAGTCAGACATGGGCTGGCATGAACGTCAACTGAAACCCAGGCCAGTACTGTGCGCAGACCCTGAGGTAACTACAAAAGCCTAAATCACTATTATTCCTCCTAAAATTGCAGCAGATAAATAGAATGAAATCCCAGGGTCTGGCACCAGGATTTAGGGGCTGTTTGACATCCCAGAACATCACCCAGTCTCTATGCCAGCAGAAAACTAATACGACAACGCCCAAGGCTTTTGCAGCACTTTCTGACCTATCTTCAGGTCACCTGTCCAAAATCTTACCTCCACTTTACAGATGGGATAAAAGAATGTTAAGCACAGAGAGCAGTGTTTCAGTGGTAGTTAAAATCTCTTGCGCATGGGGCACACAAGTGAAATGGTCACTCACTGGTCACATCAAAGGAATGAAGTCACCACAAACCCTCAGGATTTCAAAACACATCAGCTGTCGGTCCACTTGCCTTGCATTTCTCATCTCTGAAAAAAAGCAAGTTACTTCAAATTCAAAACCATTTAGAGTCAAGTGCTAAACACACTGAGTGAAAAGAGATAGGGAACAAATGATAAATAGTTCAGATTAAAAGATGACCCAGATGAGCAGAGAGGCAACATTACCATCTTCCAACGTGGAACAGAACAAGCCCTACAAAGCAGCAGCACTGTGCATCACTGACATACATAAAACCTGTGGCACCTACTTTGCCTCTGGATGGAAACCTCTTTAGGAATGGATGGTGCTACTTTCATTGACTTTGATTCTCCATCAGAAGTCAGGAAGGAATGGAGGGTTTTAAGTGCACACATTCTCCTAGATTACTTTGCACAAACTCCTCCATGGGACAACCCCAGGAAAAACTACACTTTGAATGTAAGAATTCCAATGAACTACGTGTCACATTGGTAAAATACTGGTAGATTTAGTATTTTCTAATATGACACAATACTAAAGAATTGCCTTAACCTTTCCCCAAAAAGGTAACTTTTTTGATAAAGTTCACGAGCACTTTTAGCCACTAGGGATCTCTTGGTCATTGCTAAAAGCGTATTAAATTAACTCCATTTTATCTAGCTAGGCACCTCCCATAACTTAGGCATTAAAGACAATCTCTTCATTGTACTCCAGATAACAGAAAGGAAACCTAAGATCCAATAGACTATTTACCAAAATGTTCTTCTCACCTGGCTTCATATATTCTGATAGATATTCTTTTTCATAAAATGTTTGTGATTGATTCGTTATTTTATGAGGCTAAAGAGAGGACATATCAGCTTTCTAAGCCACTCTTCCCAAAAGAGATGCTGCTTTTCATCAAGAAATAAGACCAGCCAAAGTAGGGCAAAAGCTATAGCAGCAGCTTGAATGATACCGAAATGGCAACAAGTATGCCAAGATCATCAGAAGCATTATTGGAAGAAAATTAAAAATAATTTTCTCTGGCCTAATAGCAGAATCACATTTGCTTATAAACTGCAAATCTTAGTGTCCATCCCTGATGTGATATTAAAAACAGCAACACTCCTCCCTCCCAAAAAACACCCACAGGCTTACAGACTGACCCAGCAGATGGAGTTTCTAGACTCTGCCCCCTCTTTTAACTGGGGCTAATTAAAACAACAACAACACTTCTTTCTTCTTATGTTAATTACACAAAAGGTTACGAAATACTGTGATACAGAAGCCATACAAATTTCTGAAACAGAATCTGTATTAATTCCCACTTCTCTTTAAATCTTCTCCTTGTGATTTGGTTTTGTAGCCAACGTTATTAGTAGCACGAAAATCTCAGCCTCGGCTTTCTCCCAAAACTCGCTTGTTTGCTACAGAATTTGCCTGAGCTGTTGTTTTCCTGATCCTGTAACACCTCCAGTCTGGTTGAGTTTCCGTAACTCTGTGGATCAAGTAGGATCATTAGCTCTGCAACATCTGAAGAATGCTAAATCTTGGAAACTGGGCAGGAAAACAGACACAAACACCTCACCAGTAGCCACGTGTGTTTTAAAGTCAATCAATATACTACAGGTTTCCTACACTTGATCCGTTCAGGAGTTACAAATGGGTCTCCTGAACTTGCAAGCCCTATATAGCAGGTCAGTATTTCTTCTGAATTACCCAAACACCTCATAACAGCACTGTGAAACACCACATGGATCTGTTCAAGAGCACTTCAAAACTTCGTGCAGCTGGAGTGCGTCTGAAGGAGCGTTCCTGATACAAAAGCGCGGGACTAGCTTTAAGCTCCATTTCCTTCACTTAACATTTCCTTCATTCCTCATGTTTAGTCACTTCTGTCTCTCTTTAGAATGATTTATTCCCAGGCATATTTAAAGGGTATTAACCTATGCTTCCAGAAAGCAAACGTGCTCGTAAATTGTTTCACAGAACACAAATCACTTCTATCAGTTACCAACTCTTCCTTCTCTGAATTACGCTGTAGAGCCTGCTGGCCTCTGCATCCAGCAAAATTGGAAGCCATTGCTAAAGCAATTTTTGAAATCACTGCCTCTAGCAAAGTGTTACCAAAAAACCCCCAACAAAACACCTAAGTCCCAACTTTCTCTCTCCTGAGTTATCACCAAGGAAAATCCCTAAAATCACACCACACTGACATAAAACTACAGGAACTGAAGACTTAAAATAAAATTATTCGCGGAGGGCAAATGCCTTTCCAAATCTCCTCACATTCTGAAGGTTCTCTTTGTTGTCTAGTTTTCTGCAGTTAGGTTTTCGCTCTAAAAGCACAACTGTGATTTCTTCTTTGCAAAGGGTCTATACTGTTCAGTTGTTTTCACAAATGTGTTTTGGAGGTAGGTGAAGTAACATAATGTCCTACTGTAGACTCTCAGGGTTCTTCTAACCTTTTAAGATCTGCATTTAACCTTTCCAAACGTTTTTTTCCTCTTTCTTTTTTTCTTCTTTTTTAAACCTTTGAGCAGAAGGTAAATAAACTGTTAAGCCATGATCAAATAGTGTCACAAAAAATTCCTTGTGTTTTTTTCAGGGAAACAAGGACCTCTCCCATAGTCACTGACTGTTTAGAGACTTGTAGCATTTGGGCGTCTGACACTCTTCCCATCATTTGCTACAGACTGGCTTCCTAGGACATTAATGGACATTAGTTGCTGTAGACTTCCCTTTGAAATTCAAACCCTAGTTATAAGCCCTGACTATTTTGCACTTATTTTTGACCTCTTTTCAGGATGCAGCAGAATCACACACTTTCTTCTAGTCTCTGGATGAAGAATTTGGTGAGTTTGCATTGCCCTGTACAGAAGCTAAAAATACCACTTTAGAAGGACTCAAACTCAACCGTTTCACACAATCAATTGTCTTTCCAGGGCATTTTGCTTCCATTAAGAGATCAAACCATTTTTTAAATACCCCAATAGCCTGCACAAACATGATTAGGATCACTTTAACTAAGTGACCTCAGCAGGAAACAGATGGGACCCTAACGATGGACAGTAGGAGCAACTCATAGATTAAGCATTCAAGAGGCAACTGGAGACTTTCTGTCATCTGCGGGGTAACTCAAGTGACAGCCTGCACTGAAAAACATGAATCTCTTCTCTTATCATACAACGTCGTATCCGAGCAGCTCCATTCAAGTGTTGGCCACAGCAGACCGTATTCTTCAGGGTGACTGGTCAGAAACGGACAAATGGGGCAGCATGATGGGAGCTGAGCTTTATTGCACTGAAAGAAATAATTTTGAATTGCCCATACAGATCACCAAGCTCTGAATTGAATGTGTCCGAATTATCAAAAAAACCCACAAAAACCCCCAAAAAAGCAAAACCCCCAAAAGCATCACATTCAATACTCCACAGTAAAACTCTGATCAATGGGTAAGAGAATTACAAAAAAGTTAAAGAGAACAAATAGAAATACAAAACTAGTTCTGCATATAGCTGGTATGCCTTAATTTAAACACATTGTTCTGTTTTCATAGTCCTGGAGATCTCATCTGGGCATCTAAAGCAATCGAAATTGCAACAGGCCTATAGGAATAGACAGCGAGAAGTGAACTAGCTCTTACCTTGCACTGAGGGCTAAGAAGAATTACTAAAAAGGAGAGTTATACGTGGTACGGAGACGGCAGAATTGGCAAACTTTATCCTCTGAAAAGGCTACAGATAAATCCACTGGGATTATCTGTGAAACAGAGTTGTGAAAAAAAAACAAACCCCAAAACAACGCATCAGACCAAAGGTTTCTGATGCAGTACACAACCAGCATATGGAAGGATTTTTTTCTTTTTTTTTTTTTTTGACACAAAGCATGACCTGCAGCCAAAAATTCAGAAGTGCTGCACAGATAATAAGAAGAACCACACTTGCATGAGATACTTGGACTTCAACAAGCCCATAGGCTAGAAATTGTAGCGCTTCACAACCTGAAGTCCATTAACTGGCAAGCGTGCTGTAGGTTGTGTCTGTTGAGGTGGTGGTGCTTGGTCCTGGTCCCCTGGAGAGAAGGGGACCCCGGGAAGCCTGGGGGGGGCCAGGGCCAGCCCCATGGAGGAGCAGGGCCAGGGCTATGCCAGCAAGCTCCCCGGGGCAGCGCCAAACACCGGCGAGGAAGGAATCAAGGTGCCGTGTCAAAAGCCAACAGCCACTCGCCAAGATGTGACCTGCTACCCTTTTTCATCTCAAGCGTGACACAGGAATGGGAGATTTTTAGGTTAGGCTAAAAAGCATAAACCAGCCGATTCAGTGCAGAGGTCAGTGTTCCCAGCAGCGTGTGCCGGCTTGAGGGCAGGGTTGGACCTGAGCACCAGAGCCAAGGGCAGTTGCGGGATTTAGTCTGCTTTAAAGAAAAAAAGAATTTTTAAAATTTATTCTCTGCAGAGTTGCCACATTGACCAAATCTGAGCACTGTACTAATTTCAGTTATATGTGTCTCAAGGGGAAACTTTTCATTTAGTTAAGCTGTAGACAGTCAAAACATGATGAACTTCAAGGTTGTTAATTCTTTTCTGAGAAAATAACAACTTTAATGATAAGATCATTAGAGTATTTAATATTTTAGAGGTAAAAGTGTTGGTTGGATAATTCAATAATTGTAAATAGATGTATGTAGATGCTTTCATTGAAAGGATAAATCTAATAAAATGCAGTTAATATTTGTTTTGTTCATACAATTCATACAAATTTAAAGGCAAGATTTCTGTGTTGATAAACTGGGGTTGCAGGAAGGGGCAGGAAAACATAGGCTGCCTTTAAGTTAGGATGAAGCCATAGTATTTGCCACTTTGGATATCACCAAGCAGAACCTCAGCAGGAATAAGTTAGGGTTAATTTAATGTGTTGAAGCTTGTGTCAGGAAAGTAGCCTGAATTACATGCAGGAAGCATCAGGCATGAAAAGGCAGCATTATCTCTAATTCTGAACAATGATATCTTCCAAGGAAACCCAACTTACCTTGCAGTGGTGGGGAATACTATCACCCACTTTTAGAAAAGGGAAAACCAGGACACGGGGCTAAAGTGAATGCAAGCAAGATTTCACAGATGCAAAATTAACAGACCCTGTTTAGCAGCCTGTAATCAGCTCAATCAAGTTGCTTCCTAATACTTTTCATGTTTTATTTTAACTATGATTTTAATCTAGCTGGGTTTTTTAATTAAAAAAGCAAACCTGAATATCCACAAATCTTTATAATTGAAAAGAGAGCGATTTTTTTTCCTTGAACAGAGCTGCTACTCATTTACCCATGTTTCGTGGTCAGAGGATACTGGAAAAATTCAAGAGTGATGATAATGAGGTGCCATATTTTGCTCAGATTTTTTTACTCTGCCTTAGTGATTGAATGAATTTTACATTTTTGTTGTAAGGGATTCTTATTTTTCTTAGTTCTTGGACACTGAGGCCACGCAATTATACAGTACTTGTTTCCTGCTCAGGAGCCTTGTATAGCAACAAAGACTTCTGAGCTATGCTTGTGATGGAAATCATTAATTCTTACAGCATTTTTTCGGTGTCCAAAGGAAATTAGCAGCTCATTGTTATTTCCTGCTCACCCCCAAACTGCCTGGAATAAAACGGAACAAATAAAATCAAAATCCCTCAATTTACTAAAGGAAAGCTCTTTAGAGGGACTGGTGTGACTAGAAACATGGTGCCTAAAAATATTCAGCCTAGTTATTCTGCCAAAGTGAAGGAAGTGTCACAGCAGGGTCACTGAGACTGCAAAATGAAAATGCATTTTCATGTCATTCTTTTATGTATTCTCATCTACCTGGCCACATGTTACAGCTGGAATAGAGCCCTCAACAGGTGCTTTATGGTGCAAATGGTAAACACTTGCACTTCTGAATGTGGGGACAGTTTTGCCATCGACTGCAAGAGTTAAAATGAGGCCACTAATAGGGATGTCAGATACAATGGCGCATTTCTGGCTGTCATCAACCTCATCCTAACAATAACTAACAAAATGACCGAAACTGCTTTTGACTGTTTGTTCACGATTAACTTTTCTTACGTTGTGAAACAGTCTATTACGATACATCAAGGCACCACCAAAATGGGCTTGTGACTAATCAGTAAGTTATATTGCACCTACAGCTCTGCACAGGAGGGACCTTCCTGCTCTGCATCATTCATAAACTTAACTGGAGCAACGCAACAAAGCTAATTCCAGTCTTGGCATCATTCTTCAGTGAGTGCTGGGAAAGTGCTTATTCTCCATTACTTCAAATTTATTATCCAGCTCTCATAAATGAAATTAATTAACAGGTTTTCATCTTGTCAACTATTAGGAAATGGCTACAATGCAGAAAATAAGATTTCGTATCTAGCCAGCTGGACGGGTTGTTCTCCTACGTTTTGCACCACCAGAATGACTGCTCTTCCATGTCTTTTTCTCATTCTTATATACATACACACAAAAATATATGAAGAGGTAAAAGTAGGCATGAATTGTATGAATACGCACAAAATAGTCTGCTCTTCGTATGAATGGACAACGAGTATCTTCTACTACATTAAAAAAGCGATAATAGTTTTTTATAACTTATTTGCATATAGTGAAAAGACTGTTTTATCAGCTGGAAGACATACTAGAGAACCCCCCTGAAAGTTGAATAGAAAATGCACTTTAAAGCTTACCATCATATAAACATTTTGTCCTTGACAAGAATTCAGCAGTTTACAAAGGTATACAGTGGGATATGGCTTTCCACGGTTTTACCTATCGAGGCTTTTTGTTCTTCAGTGCTTTCTTGAATGGGAAAGCATAAGAAAACTCAAAAATATTTCTGATGTTTCTTTCCAGATAACAGTGATGTGTTCAAATGTCACTTTCAATTCGATATCTCCAAAAAAGCACCTCCATCATTTGTTATTTTACCAGTACTCAAACATTTGAGTACTGCGTTCAGTTTTGGGCCCCTCGCTACAAGAGGGACATTGAGGTGTTGGAGCGTGTCCAGAGAAGGGCTACAAAGCTGGTGAGGGGTCTGGAGGACAAACCTTATGAAGAACGACTGAGGGAGCTGGGGTTGTTTAGCCTGGAGAAGAGGAGGCTGAGGGGAGACCTTATCACCCTCTACAACTACCTGAAAGGAGGTTGTAGAGAGATGGGGGCTGGCCTCTTCTCCCTGGTGACAAGTGATAGGACAAGAGGAAACGGGTTCAAGTTATGTCAGGGGAGGTTTAGATTGGATATTAGGAAACATTTTTTCACTGAAAGGGTTACTAAACATTGGAATAGGCTGCCCAGGGAGGTGGTGGATTCACCATCCCTGGGGGTGTTTAAAAAAAGGGTAGATGGGGCACTTAGGGACATGGTTTAGAAGTGGCTTTTGTCAGGGTAGGTGAAAAGTTGGACTTGATGATCTTAAAGGTCCCTTCCAACCCCAGCAATTCTATGATTCTTTATATCAGTATCTGTCTTCTAAATATAATTCCAGGATGGGATTACCTTTCATCTGTTTTAAGATTCCCAAACAGGTCATCTTTATTTAGATGCAAATGAATTTTGCCTAAATTATTGCATAAGCCACAAGCCTACCTTTAGTTTCCATAATTCCCTGATAATATTATTATGGTCACTGGATAACAGAGATTGTTACTGGGAAACTAATCGTGACGAGTAACTTTTGAGAGCAACAGGTTACGTAATTACAGACTTCACCTTGCTCCTATTGAAGCCAGGGCCGGAGCAGGGCCAGAAGTCCAGATTCCCCTTCATGAGGAAATGTCAGCACTTGTAACTGAAGGCCCTGTAGTCTTTCCCTCTTCTCACTGGCCTTCTTCAGAAACTACACCCAGAAGCCTGCAAAGATCTTTAAGGCTCCCCAAGAGGAATTAAGGCTCCTCAGCAAGGAAAGCTTTATACAAGAAACAGAGGCCAGGCCCAAGCACCCCTCAGAAGATGTTGGAAAACGGCAGGGCAACATAGATAAGTTGCCAGGATGTGTTCGAGGTCAGGCTGGATGGGGCTTTGAGCAGCCTGGTCTAGTGGGAGGAGTCCCTGCCCATGGCAGAGGGGTTGGAACTAGATGATCTTTAAGGTCCCTTCCAACCCAAACCGTTCTATGATTCTGTGACCAACCTGGCTACGGATAACAGGGTCGTTGCGCTTTGCATGTAACCACATGTGAAGGACAGTCACCAAATGGCCACACAACTCAGAGGGGAAGAAGGGAATGTGTGGAAAGGAGCGTTCAGCACAGGGCAGAGCTGAGCACCGAAGACACCTACCCACACCCTGCACCACTGGGAGCTTCCAAGGCATTTCCAGGGAAAATCCACGCTTGTAACTTCCCAGCAACTGAATCTGTCCCCTTCATTTTACATATTACACTGCTTTCTCTTTGCCTGCCGCCCATAGCACTGCGCATCCCCTGTTGTTCTTTATGGCATGTAACATTCCCCTGACAACTCAGACATTCAGAAAGTATGTCAATGCATGCAATTAAAACATCTGAAATCTGATGCACATGCTGCCCTGCACCTCCAGAGCTACTCGTAAAAGCACAACAAAGACAACGTTTTCAGTTGTACCTGCTGCTACATCCTTGTATTTAGTTTCTTGTTTGAGAGAGAGAGATTCAATACCAAACCACATATTGCGTGAGCCACTGAAGTCAGAGCAACATTCTGGTGGGTGTGCTAAGTATCATTTTACTAAAAACTTGGGGAGGAGGGTGAGGAAGGAGTCCCTGGCTGGCAGGCTGTTCCAAACTCTGATACCTTGCCTGTGGCTCCCACTCAGCTGCCAAAAATTCATGTGGACAACCCAGCAGCCCTCACATCCCTTCAACCAGCCTCTCCGCTGCTAACCTGGGCGTACAAAGATACAGATGGTCTCTCCCTCAGCCTTCCTCTCTTGCTGCACACTCTCTAGCAGCTCATGTGTATTTTTTCCATTACAATGGCCTTCCCTTCTAATTGCAGAAGGGTTAACAGGCATGGAAGAAATTTCTCATTAGCCTCTTGGCAAAGGAGAGAGTCAGGTCAGAATTGTTTTCCCAAACTGGATATCAAGGGAGGAAACTCCACAGAGTATTTTTTTTATTATAAAAAGTGGGATTCCAGGGATAGGGTCTCTTTAATACCAAAAGATCTTTGCAGCTACTTTTTCTACTGACAGCCTGAGCTCCGCTGTCTGTTGCCTTCAGAATTACAAATAACTACCAGTTATTCAGAGAGCCCTATTTCCTATGAAGAGTACAGAGAGAAACCGACGGGCACAGACAGTAGATCATCTCCACAGCACGGACAGCAGAGATGGGAACAACTCAGCAGCAACAACGAGCTCAAGGTACATTCTCTAATGTCGTGCCCTGTATCAGTTTTAATTGATTATATTTGTGAGAGAGACACATCCTTTAAAGCAGTGTTTATAGAAGAGCAGGAATACATACCACAGTGACCCGAAACAGTCGGTTACTTGAGTATGCCTAACTCATTTTTTTGCTGCCCATCCTACCTCAAAAAATAAACATCCAAGATTTTGAAGCTGCTGCGGTTGGCAAGACAGAACACAGTACCTACACTTAAGTATATGCAGTGTAATCATGTTTCAGCTCCTGCTCACTTCAGAAGTTGTGATTCCCCCTACATCAGTGGAATAACATATCACTGCTCCATCGTCACAACACAGATGCTGTGATGCATCTGGTAAGACTTCACGTTGACACTTGTAAACCCCGTGTTATGACTGCAGCAGCAGAAAACAGCGTTTAACGTTAATGCTGCTTTCCTGGAATACAGTTAAAAGGCATTATGAGAGAACATCTCTAGGAGCACTATGGAATCTTTGTCAAAACACTGTCAAGACAAAAAAATATATGCAATGCTGAGGGAAACATGTCCTATCTCGGTTACAAAGAACACTATGGATCACCAAAGCAGATTGTTAAATCAATCAGTAGTTCACTTTGCATTACTGAGCTCTCAGCACATCTGTCTGTCCAAGGAAACTACTGCTATGGTTGTGTCCACTTCCTTATGCAGCCACACAGCACTGCATTGCTTGGGATTTCAGCAGTGCCAGTAAATATTGAGTAAACATTTGTATTTACTCACCAATTAAAGTAGTAAAAGTATTTTATTCATGCAAGCCTCTCCATTGCCCAATTTTGGTTTTTTTAAGTCTGCATTGTGGGACTGAGCTATTTCAAAACACCTTGTAAAGTCATTATAAATGTGACGATAAATCAAAACATCTTCAGGAAAAACAAAGCTCCCCCTAGCTAATCCAGATAAACACTGTGCAGATATACATTTGTTACAAGTTCAAAAACCTGAAACAAAATTTTTGTCGTGTTCACTGCCTCTCAGGATCCAGTATTCAAAGGTACTCCCAATCCTATGATTAAATCACCCACTAATGTTATGAACTGAAAGAACTGCATTGCAAGGACAGTGATGCACAACACAAGGAATGAAGTCATCTCATTGCAATATCATGCATGACAAAGATATAGGTACCGTCATTACAAACGATAAGAAATAAAGCAATAAGCAGATTTACCTGGAGTAGTTACTGTGTTCTATTCCTGATCTGTCTCACACTCCTTTCAGGATAAACACCCCTAAAGTAGATTTCCCGCTTTGTACTAATATTTTATTCACGACATGCGTGTTCTCCATTCTTAAGTGAAGAACTGTAAGGTTTTCAGACGGAAGGCAGAGAGCTGGGGGAACAGAAATCCCCCCATTCCCAGCTCCTGCAACTGAACTCTTACGATGCAGGTGGACAGAAGGATTCTGCTGAAGGGAAGGTGCAGTGTATGCAGCTCCTCTCAGCAGCGCTTCTCTCCCCAGCAAACGCAGCTCGCTCGCGGTGGAACAGCCTGCAGTAGAATAACAAGAGAATTTCTCAAGTGCTAGTGTAAGCGAAGGAGGGGGTGCGAGGGAAAGCAAGGAAAGAAAATGCTCGGGAAGCTGCTTCTCTCTTCAGCTAAGGCATGCTGTATGTCCCTCTCTCACTGGGGTCTTGTGAGGATAACCACACCAAAGATTTTAAGGCTCTGAGATACTATGTGAGACCTAACACGGACAGTTGGCTGAAATAACCAAGGTTAGGGAATGCAAAATATTAAGTTTCCAATAGCAACATCAACACCTCCCTGTTGTAGCTCCTGTAACGTGATGTACATTTTGAGACAAACAGCAATATTGTGTGAGGTAACATTCTGGCCTGAAATCTAGTTGCAAAATCAGTCTTGCTCTACTACCCCTCCTCGAGACTCATTTGCCGATTACTGAATTTCGTTTGATTTTACAGATAGCATTTTCCTCACTGTATTCTTTAATATTTCCTCTCCTCTGATGGTGAACAAACAACTAAGATGTTAACCCTTGCAGGTGCTTAGACAGCTGTGGTTGCAGCCCATTGGCTGGATGGTGACTGAAGTGACTATACGGATGAAAAACTATTTTGCACGTACAAATGACCAGCAAAACTACACAGCACACGTGCTAGAAATTAAGAGATAATCTTTTTTCAGGTGTATGTACGACTCATCAAGCCATCATGCAACGGGAGTGTAAAAGACCTGCTGGGACCCATGCTTTGTGCAGGAGGGCTGTTCACCTGCCATCCCCTCCCACAGGTCCCCGGCAGCTCCAGAGGCTGAGCTGATGCCCAGGATGCAGCGCTGGCACGTCCCTCTGGCCCTGTGGCCGGACCCTTGGCACGCTCTGCATGTCACCTCACAGTCAGCCCCAGCACGTGGCTGCGAACGGCACCTTTTGCATTAAACAACGGGAGCCGAAACATTTGCTCTCATACATATACTGCTAACAGATGGCAGATTTCTTTTTTTAAAAAGAATTCTAATTCTTAAATTGCTACAACCTCTTGTCCTTGCTGGCTTTAATTATCAGCTCTAAATGACATGAACTCAGTTCTCCCTTTCCCACCATTTTAAAACAACAATATTATTTACAATTAGGGTTTTTTTTAAATAAAAGCATTGTTCTTTTAATAGTATTCACAACGATATAATAATGACTGCACTTTGTAATCCAGTAATAATAGCTCAGAGAAGTCTCTCTTGGGGAGAATTTTCATACCCATGTGGTTTATATATGCTAATTCCTATGCAAATTAAGAACCCACTGACACATCCTATTATAATACTTGCCCATTTTGTACATGTATTTGGTGAAATCATTGCACTCATATTATGCTTTGGAAGGAGAACACATCCCAGCCCATATTGTTGGTACGACAAGAGATGAGATACGGATCCATCATGGGAGCGGATCCTCCACTCTGGGAGGTGGGTGTTCACTATCACTAAAATGGCACGGACAGTGGGTGGCAGCAGGCTATCATTTCTTTCCTATGTTACGCAATTAGTACTGTCAATCCCGGCCCTTCAAAAACTCAGACTTTAAGAAACAGAACAAACTGACGTATTTTTATTTACTACTTCAATATTCTAGTCTTTAAGATTCATATTTTCTGCTCTAAAGAGCCGAGCATCACAACTATTTTTAAAGGGGAAGCCTGAGCTTTCCATCTCTGTGGAAACTGAAGCTTCAAGGGAAATCACGACAAAATCCATAATAAAACCAGGACTGCCAGCAACCTCACATCCCATGTGAAGAAGAAACCACTTAATAACATCATGTTGTCACTAAACGCAAACTGCTGACAACTTACCAGGAAGGAACGGCAAGTAATGCAAGCTAGACCGTGAGTGCCATGTTAGTGTACGACACAGCCCGGCTGGGACACTTCTGGATGGGAAAGGGGAAGAGGTTCATGCTTGTGTGGGAAACACAAATGTCAGCCCAACAGGCAGTGCCATATGTGTTGCAGTGATGGTGCCTGCTCTGCTGAGAGCTGTGTCAAAAAGGCAAACGAAATTGCTGAAAAACTTTCAAAAGAAGAGCACTCCCTCAAGGCTGAATGCAGAGACCTCTAACAAGTCGGGATTAGGAAAATCAACGCTTTGAACAGCACTTGTATGAGTCCTGATCTAAGCCCTGGAGATGTGATGGATCTGACACATCAAAAAGAGAAGAGCCTTGTCATTATAGCTCCCTGTTGTGCGTTATTAACACAAGGGCCAGGAACGTCCACCCCTTTGTGAAGATGAGGCTCCTCAGATCTGTATATCAGAGATAAATGGTAGAACTGATGTGAATCGCTATTGTTACAGGGCTGGAGACCCCACGGCCTCCAACGAAACCCAGGGAACCGTACAAACAAGAGGCATTCCTTGCCTAAGGGAGCTAGTAATCTAAATGAAAAAGACAGGCAGGGAGTTGGAGGGGAAGCAGAAGCACAGAGAGGTGAAAGCGATTTGCCCAAGGCCACACAGCCAGTCAGCCAGCAAACCAAAAATAGAGGCTGACCCCCTTGATTGTCAGCCCATTGTTCTCTCCACTAGACTCAATCTCCCATGGTGGATGTGACATTAAATTGGTATTTCTGTTTTGCTGCTGTCATTTTTAAAAATAAAGCATGACGGCAACATCTCTGTACTGAGCGGCTGTAATCGAGGCCACACGAGCATTTTTAGAAACAATACCGTGGAGAACTTTTGCTAAGAGAAGAAAGCAAGGCCCCCGGACAGAGGGTCTGGAGAGCACATCCTGGTTACCAGCTACTCCTCTGCCATTAAAGGCAAGGGTTACTGCAGTTTTGAAGGCTCTCAGCATCAGCGCCTTTACCAGAGCAAACCCTGGACAAGAAATGCAGCTGAAGAACGCAGCCAAGGGCAGACCCCATTAGGAACTGAGAGAGTATCTGGCCCTGCAGAAGGGTTAACGGCACAAGAGGATTTAGGATCATAAGGGTGTCTGCAGTAGCTCTCAACCTGGCAGGGTAAATTCTCCTGTGCAGAACTTGGTGCTGCCAAACATGGACTTTTGCTGATGACTGATCAAGATCCCGGCTCCTCTGCACATCACTCCAAGCTGCAGGGCACTTGTCCTTTTAAAGCACCGGTTTTCATACCCCTTAAACGTCACTTTAAAATGTGGTAAAGTTTTCCAAAAGACCTATATCTACGTCTATAAATGCTGCAAGCAGTGTTACTTCAGACATCGCAAATGCAAAACCAGACTTCCACTAGTGTGTCCCTGAAGCAGTTTTTCAGAAAGCCCGAACAAGCATATGACACGGTGCTTGGAGGACTCTGCAGGAGGAAGAGCCACACGTGCTGTTCTCACGGAATGGGAAGAGGAATTCAATTACCTGTGTTCTGACACAAGGACAACTTATTCTGAGTGCATTGATATTTTATTCCATTCATTTCAGAACAAAACCACACAGAATTCTTTCAGTTATGTTTTTAAACATAGCTCCTTGGTATTCTATACCCAGCCTTGGGCCCCCAAACTGGAAGAAAGCAAATATCGCTCTGATCGTCAAGAAGGGCAAGAAAGCAGATTCAGGGAACTACAGGCTTGTCAGTCTCACCTCACTCCCTGAGAAGGTGATGGAGAAAATCCTCCTGGAAAGCATTTCCAAACACATGAAAGACAAAAAGGTTATTTGGAGTAGTCAGCATGGAGTTACAAAGGGGAAGTCATGCTTGTCCAACCTCATTGCTTTCTACAATGAGATGACTGGCTTGGTGGACAAATGGAGATCAGTAGGTGTTGTTTATCTTAACTTCAGTGAAGTTTGATGCTGTCTCCCATAAGACCATCACAGTCAAGCTGACAAAGCATGGGTTAGTTAAGTGGGCAGTGAGGCAGATCAAAAACTGGCTGAACAGCTATGCCTGAAGGGACGTGATCAGTGGCACAAAGTCCAGTTAAAGGCAAGTCACTAGTGGTGTACCCCAGGGGTCAATACTGGGGCCATTACTGTCCAACATCTCATTGATGACCTGAGCAATGGGATGGAGTACACCCTCAGTAAATTCACAGATGATGAAAAACTGGGAGGAGCGGCTGATACACCAGATTGATGTGCTGCCACTCAGAGAGTCTTCAACAGGCTGGAGAACTGCGCAGAGAGGAACCTCATGAAGTTCAACAAAGTGAAATAAAAAGTCCTGCACCTGGGGAGAAATAACCCCAATCACCAGTACAGTCTGACAGTTGACTGGCTGGAAAGCAGCTTTGCTAAGAAGGACCTTGGGGATCCTGGTGGAAAAGAAGGTGACCGTGAGCATCCAACACACTCTTGCAGCCTAAAAAGGCAAAGCACAAACACTGTCCTGGGCTGCATTAGGCAGAGCATCGCCAGCAGGTCAAAGAAGGTGATCCTTCCTCTCTCCTGATGCAGCTGCATCTGGACTGCTGTGTCCAGTTCTGGGTTCCCCAGCACAAGAAAGATATGGAGCAAGTCAAGGGAAAGGCCACGAAGATGACTAAGGGACCGGAGCATCTATGGAAGATGAGGAGAGGCTGGGAGAGCTGTGACTATACTGGAGAGAAGACGACTTGGGGGTGGATCTTATCAACGTGTATAAGCATTTGATAGGAGGGAATGAAAAAGAGGGAACCAGACTACTCTCAGTAACGCCCAGTGACAGGACAAGAGGCAAAAGACACAAATGAAAACACAGAAAACTCTGCCTGACCCCAGGAAAACACTTTTTTTCCACTTTGAGGGTGGTGAAACAGGTTGTCCAGTGAGATTATGGAGTCTTCATCCTTGGAGGTATTAAAATCTTGACTGGATATGTTCCTGGAAAAACTGGTCTAGCTGACTCTGCTTGAGCAATGGAGCTGGACAAGATGACCCAACAGGTTGCCTCCAGTCTCAATGATTCTGTGATTTGCCAGTGCTTCATTAGACAAACAGCACGGTTTGCTTGCAATCACCAAACCACAATCAGTGCAGGTGTATGCAAATATCTCACCATGGTTTCTTGGTGTGCTTGCTCTCCTTCTGCCACCAGCAGATCACATCAAATGAAAGAATTTAATGCTAGTCTTAAGTGTGACAAGTAATTAGTTCCTTAATAAGCAGTGCTAATTCACCTTTACATCTTGTGTTCCTTTTGACAGCTGCTGTGCATATTCCACCACTTCTAACCTTTTGGCATGTGAACCGCACTCATTCACCTCATTCCCACTAAAAGTCAAAGCGCAGAAATGAAATTAAGGCGGCAAGTATGTAACTGCGACTTGCATTATGGAAAGCAGAGGGTACTACTTTAACAGATGCAATCATGTCTGGCACAAAAGCCAGTGAAATTTGTGAAACGAGAGTGAAACAATGCCATTTATAAAGATATTGCAATCTACTATCAATACAGGAAAGTTACAGACTCACATTCAGAAGCTGAAATGCGGAATATCATACTTTAAGCGAAGGAAGGAAAATACCTTAAGTACTTTGTTTATCAATGTTAAAAGCATTGCAACTTTCTTCAGCAATAAGCTGTCAGACTTCAACACATTATTAAATAAAGCTATTTAGTACTTGCTCCTCTCTTGGGAAAAAAAAGGGTAAGAAAACTGTTTTTGTAAAGTAGTAAAAATTTCACTACTCCTAGACTGACTTGATTGAGAAACTAGTAATTCTAGATGCCTGTAATACGGATTTCTCTTTATCTACTTCTAGGATATCCAAATACAAAACATATTTGAAAGTAGGTGGCAGAAGCAGTTTCTTAATTCCACATACCCAGATTTCCAATACTATCTGGGAACGGAGTCCTTTTCAATAACACAGGAAGACACAGAATAATGTCAGGAGCTCTATTATACAAAACAATTATGCATACAATTGAATATAATGTCTTAAATGAAATGAGATACAGATAAAGATTTTACAGAATTGTATGCATAGGCTGTTCTTTATTTTGAGAAAGAACTGCATCTTTCCATATATTTGGGTAATACTTATTAGTTCATGGGTGCTATTAGAAAATAAT
This sequence comes from Chroicocephalus ridibundus, assembly GCF_963924245.1. Classification (NCBI taxonomy): domain Eukaryota; kingdom Metazoa; phylum Chordata; class Aves; order Charadriiformes; family Laridae; genus Chroicocephalus; species Chroicocephalus ridibundus. The sequence goes on from NC_086285.1 coordinate 50,047,484, forward strand.
AATGGAATAAGTATCACTGGTTGCAACTTCTTTCATGAGAATCCTCTTCTAATTTAAATCAGTAAGAGGATTAAAAAGATTCACTTTATTGGAAAAAAAAAGTTTCTGCATGTGCATTTACCCACTCCATACTCAGTACTTCTGAATATAAGTTCTGCAGCTATGCTTGACTGTACTTTTTAAAATTAAAGACATTAAAATTCCTAAATGTATACAAAGGAGTTGATAAAGTGTTTTAGAGAAATTAGTTCTACTAACTTAAAAACAGTACTTATAAAATTACTTAGAACCCCTGTACTTTGGAAATACATCTCTGCAAGAGCAGTTTCTGGGGTCTGAGAGTCAGGATGGGGAGACTGGAGAAGGGATGTGGGACTCCCTATTACCGCAGCAACCCAAACAGTTATGAGATCTCATTTCTTGTTTGGACATTATCTGTTTAAGACCAACATCTTCAAGCAAACCCCCAAGATTCACACCTGAACTTTGACTGATAGCAGTAGAAAGAAGATCCCCCCGCCTGAAGAGTTTTGTTTTGCTTTGTTTTCCCAAAGAATCTAACTGTATTTAAAAATAATGCATTTGAAAAGCTAAAATACTGAATTCTTTATTATGATGACGGTGTTGGTATAGGAACTGGTCTTAAGATTCAACAATCAGACACTAAAGCCTGTGGCTATGGCAACCCTGGCTTCCCGTTGTACTCCTCACAGCACAGCAATATGTCAGAACACAACATTGTCGAACTAGAGTTTAAAAAAGCAAGAAGCTCAGGAAATTTATGTAATGTAATTCCACGGAGCAAAAAATTAAAACACCCTAGTAAGGTGACAAAGTTTAAAACAATGAGGATTTCCAAAACAGCTTAAGTTCATACCATAGATGAGTAGTACAGTAAGAAAACTGAAGCTGTGGTTTCCCTCCTGTATGCTCTCAAGTCCACCATGTGCTTAAGTTGAACACGGATTTTAGTTCAGTATAGTTCAAATCCTGAAAATTTCACGCTTTCAGGTCAATACCGTCGCATAACCAAAGCAAGCAAGTAAGAAAGATACCACAAAAAAAACCCAAACCCAACCCCAACCTAATTTTGGTCCTCTGACACTACAAAGCAGGCTAGTGTGGCTTGTTTATTAGACGAGTTAGCACAGGAATAGGCATACTTGCTTATACGAAAGCATACTTCTTCAGGATCTCCAGGCATGCAGCACTCTGTTGGAATAGTAGTTTCCAGCAAAACAAAAATGCAGTTCCTCTAGGCACCAAACCAATCTGACAGCAAGATAGGAGAAATCTGGACTAAGATTTCACAGCACTAATTCCAACAGGTTTTTAACCCCAGCTCAGTATAGTCTGGTGTACTTGTAGGTAAGCCGTTTTGTCCAGTATCATAGGAAATTATTAAAAAGATGATCACAGTGGTATGTTCTTCTACCAGAAGACGAGAACACATGCAAGGAGCTGTACATTTTCATACTTTCCTCTACAAAAAGTCCTGTGTAAGAACTACCCATAGCCATTTTGTTGTATGATTCCAATAAAATAAAGTGCAACACCCTTGAGAACAGCAGACTGTAAAAACCTTTCATAGGAAATCAGAGCCAGATAGGAAACTCGCTCATGCAAACAAAAGGCTCTTATATGGGATAACTCGTGCTAAGTAAGATAAAGAATCATCTCACCTGTAAACTCAGCACAGAAAGGAAACTTTCTAACTTATTGTTAGAATCAGAGCAATGAAAGGGAAAGACAGTAAGGGACAAAATCACAGTGGATAAATATCCATGGTTTACGGATCATTCAAATGAAGTTTTTCTTTCCCCCAGTAAACTGCATGTTTTAGCAATTAGTATTTAAAAAAAAAAAAAAAAAAAGGTTTAACTTCACTTAGGTTTCTTCTCCCAAGAGAAGTATCAGATGTAAAGGAATGGTGCAACAACTTAAAACAGATTTTGACACTGCTGCGGTTCCCATCTGTGTGTGTTCTGGTAGAACAACGCAGGGCGCTTAAGAAAATTACTTGTTCTTCTAGTTACGGCATTTAAAGAGGTCTTTGAGAAACTGAATTCAAAGTTTTTCTTCACACATCTCTCAAAATTCAGGCCTCCTTTGCAATTAAATTATTAAATCCAGTGGCTACAAAATAATCAAAAACATGTTTGCAAGTTGAAGAAGTACAGTTCAGACATCGTGTCTAATCATTATGTAAAATGCTCATATGTTGCACATATATCGCATCAAAATTACTCCCTTGGGCCTGGAAATAGTATAAATATGCATTTATGCAGGACATTTTTCATTAAGTAATGCTGACAAGAAGCTTCCATGTTAGCTCCCATGATTTATGAAGAGGATTTTGAAATGTTTATGCAACCATTTTTTTAAAAAAAATACATTTCATATATAGAGAGGTATATATACACACACGTATTTGTTATTTGAAATTATTACATAATGGTACTATAAACATGAAAAAAAAAATCCTGTTAATATATTTCCACATTAGGGGAGTATCGATCTTGTGCTCTTTGATTAAACTTCCTTAGAAAAAGACGATTAGAACTGATAACCAAGACAGTAAAATTTAAAGAGAAGTTGGCACTACTTTTAATTAAAACTTCAATACGGTCCCCTGTTTGCAATGTCACCTCTAAAGCCAGAAAAGGCAATCTCTCCCAGTACTAAATTTTCCCTTTCACGGTTAACACTTAATTGATCATCAGGAGCAGTAGAAGGATCCTGAGTTCAGCCTGGCTTGCAATGACAAGAGAAGCCACGCTCACATTGTCAAATAATCCATGCTGGAACAACTCCCAGCTCTGTGTTAATTAAGGTTATAACTTGATTTTCAGGCTCTAAAGGAAACTTCCACAGGGGGCTGAGAGGAAGGAAGCAAGCCACCCTACAGAACTGAAGGAAACCCGTGTGACAATTTGCTATTGCGTATCACGCAGTAGTTCTGCAGCGAGTCCACCAGTATTAAGGCCCTACCATGCCCGATAACAAAAAAACAAAGAGATGACCCTTGGACAGAAAAGCCTGCAGTTTGACAACATGGGCAACAATCTACGAGACAAAATTAAATTCGCTGATCTACCAAAGCCTTGATGGCTGCTCCTAACCAGAGCACGTGGATGGCTCCACTGCAGCAACGCACTCCAAGCTTCCCACTAGGCTGTGGCCAAACAAGCAGCACCAGGTCTTCCTGCCTCACAGACCAGTGCTGTAGACAGGAGATTATATTTTATTCCTGTATATAAACTCACCTCCAATAGGAAAGAAAACCTTCACACCAGCATTAAAAAAAAATAAAAATGTATTTTGACCCATTCTTTTCCAGATGAGAAACATGGGTGTTTCCATAGAGCACATATTACAACCCTGAATAAATCCCTGATCCCCACTATGCGGATGGAAACGAGGGGGAAAAGTGCTCATAACTGAAACAAGGCTCTTGCTTCCTGTTTTTTCCCAGCACCTGCTGGTATCTTAATGCTTTCTCAGCGAACGAAACTGCGCTGCCAAAACTAGCAGAATTACAACAGAAAGTAACATGGCTGCAAGGCAGTCCGACACCCTCAGGTGGTGGCCCCCTTGCTGAAACCAGCTACTTAAGCCTAGCGAAAGATAAACACACCCTGTAACGCAATTAGCTTCTAAGCAGAAAAGGGGTACAACGATCAGAAAACGATTTATTATCGTTTATTATCATCTATGATCACACGGTAAGAAATGAAACTACTAATCAGTGGTAGAATGTGTGTTCCAATTAAGTTAGCTAATTACATGATTGTCAGGAGGTGGACAGGTAAGGTCTGAAGTATACAGTAAACTGGCTTATAATTCACTCTTACTCTTAAGATTACCTGACATACCTTCATCTGTTGTTCATTACTTTGATAAATTTGAAGTCCTTTGAATTAACCATGCTGTGCCGGGGATTTGCCTTATATTAAACATTAAAAAAAACCAAAAAATCAATGCTGTTCTGCATTTTCTAAGGATGAGGCTAAAGAACAACGCGCTTTTCACATATTTAAAAACATTTATCTTGTGATCTTTACTTGGAGATGCTTCGCTCTTGAATGCGGTGGAGGACAACTTCTGAATGTGTCTCCACAAAACCCCACAAAACTCGGCAAAATGTGTGGTTTTGAGAACCATAGTGAAGTTTACAGAGACTACGCAGAGATGTGTGACTTTGCTGACACGCTCTATAAAAAAATTTGCTTGCAAAGGCAGGAGCAGAGCCCGGGTCGTCTCTTTTGACAGATCTCTGAGCATCCCGTTTTCCTCTCACGCTGCCTCCCGAAGGGTGACCACCTGCTACTCCTCTTGCCTCGAGTGCCAAAGACCTGCAAGGTTTGCCGAAACATGCTGACCTTGCTAAAGATGCACGCAGGTCTCAGTCTAGTCGCACACAGGGAAGACCGGGTTTGGTTTGGTTTTTTTTCTTTGCAGAAGGAATACAGAAGCTGTGGCTCCTGTGCAGGAACGCAGGCTGTGTCTCCAGGGCAATTTTTGGTTTATTGAACACATTACTCCCAGCTTCTGAAATAAATGAAGCAAGTGCTTCAGCCTCTAGATAGTCCATTTTTCACTCCTTGCAGTGGGGCCACAATAAGGCAGATGTGCTGTGGACACACCAGTAAGAAATCACAGACTGAAAAAAAATTGACAATGCACACGTCTGAGTTATCCCTTCATAGTCGTCTTAATCATTACGATGCATACATTTCACATCTCACCATTGCAGCTTAAATCTGCTTTATTTATCTTTGTGTGTCACCGAGATACTTGGAGCATTAGCTCGTCTTTAACCAATCCCAACGATTTTCTTTTTGTAGCCCTCAAGCTTCTACGGAATGTTAAAAATATTAAGAAACTGAAAAGCAAAAGAAAAGCAGATCACTAATGACGCAAAGAACAAATGTACTGTATTAGCTGATAAAACATAATGTCGGTCAAAATATCCAAGACCACTGTGATCGAACTGAACTGTATCTTTTCTCAACAATATCCAACTCCCATATTTCAAGGTAAAGCTAGCGAAAGGGAAAACGGAAAAGTGAAATGTTACCATGGAAATGTTTGACACCAAAGAGAAATGGAAGGTCTCTAGGAAAATGGTTCAAGTTTTAAATAGCAGGTATCCAGTGTAAGCACAAAAGCATAAAGAAAGCAGTCACTCTGGAGAGCACATGTTACATTTTTCTTTGCATACAGTTACTTGCCTGTTCATCTGCCTTTAGTTTTCTCAGTACCTGGACTACTATTTTCAAGCTGGAATTGCCAGTATTTTTACTTGGAAATGAACTGCCGGTATTGTCTTCAAAAATGTAGATGATCCCCCCCCCGTTATAATTTCAACACTTGGTTTTAATGTTTGAGCCCTTTTCAATCTAGCATTGCAGTCGAGAGTCTGCTGCAGTAAACTCATGTAACAAAAAAAAAATTGTAAATTTGTGCCAGCTATCCCAAACCCAGCAAATTAAAAGCTCAACTTACATTTCAAACGGATGCAATTACATGAAGGTACATAACTGCAAAGCAGAATTACTCAAACAACTAAAAGCAGTAACAATCATAGCCTGTAATTCTACAAGGTTCACAATCCCACGTTAGATTTTAAAGATTTTTTTAAAGAACACTTTTCATTCCCACTCATGCCATACTATGACACAGCAAAAGTTGTGGTTCATTTGGGAATGAAACATGAATACACCAATGATGAATACAGCAGGGATAGTTTAAAGTCACTGTCTTCTCCAGAAAGAGCTTAGATTTAGTCCCTTTAAGAGATCAGTGAGTAATACGTATTTTAAAAGAATCCCGTCCTGCTGAAGGTAAGAGTACTTGGAAGTCATTTAAAGACAGCAAAGGGATTTTAAAAGCCTGTGACAGTGGAACATTATGTTTTAATTCCCTGCTGAGAAAGAAACTTTCAACTACAGAAAATGGCAGAAAAATCATGACCTAAGAGTAAATTCTCCACATATACCGAAAGTTTTCAGTGATTTAGTGAAACGGGAAGTCTGAGCAGCCTACCCTGTTCTGTCATTATCCTTTATTATGGACAGAAATGAATTTGAAATTAGCTTAAATTTAAATTAATCAAGATACTTATAAAATTTTCAGAATATTTACTTCAACTCCCTAAATATATTTGTTAACCCTAGGAGTAATATGAAGTATCCCTCTTGTGACCCTCTGCTTCAAATACTAAATTCATTTTAACTTCAATTACAGAAGCACAAACAGTACTGGCATAATAACATCAAGTAACATCTCTCAGATGATGTTAGTGAGTATTTATTTACATAAACTAAACCAGGACCACAAGATCCCCGTAGACATATCCGTGCTGACTCTGAAAGGCAGATTTGGTTTCAGGGTGGTTCTTCCTCCCTCTGACAGCACCACTATGGATTTTTAAATATTCCAAATTAGCATTTCTTGTGTCCTTCTTGTAATGAGGCCAAACAGGTTGTAAATACACAGAAAAAGCCATTTAGACATGGTGCTTTTACACACAACTAAGTTCTTGGCATCAAATGAAACACAGAACCTGAACGGACTTCTTGCAGTGGCTTTGTCTAAACCAATTAAAAGGCCATAAGTATTTTGTAATCTTTCAATGTAAACTTATGGCAACAGGACCAAGTGGAGGAAAATAACTAAAAATTGTGATAATGTTGTAATAGGAGAAAGCCAGGCAACTCAACCTCATGGGAGGAGCTTATTATCTCTTGGAAAAAAAAATATTTTTCTATTGCAAGCCCACACAGACTAACTTAGCAATTTGTTTTAAAGGGGAGGAAAAAAAGAATCACAGGATGGTACAGCTCCCTGTCATAGGAAAAAAACAAAGCTCACTTAAATTTTGATGTCAGCTTGAATTAATTCATTTTAGACTCACGGCAATATCCCATGACACTGCAGGTTTTTTAATTATTAGGCATAAAAGCAGCAGCCTTAATAAATCCCAACAGTAAGGATAACGGCAGAATCACTGTACTTCCTGCAGACTCTCAGAGGCAGTAACTGCTACATTTATTCTGAGGGCAGCGTTCAGATCGGAGAAGAATCTGCAGAAGCATCTGGAGACAATTATTCAGCAAGAATTAAAAGCAGAAGAGAGCTGTGAGATCTGCGACTGAAAGGAGGAAGCCTTTCTGCCCTGGGAAGGGCACTCTGCCAGTGCAGAGGCTCTGAAGATTTGCTACATGGGTTTTGGTACCACAGAGCATTTCACTCCATCCAGGAAGACGATGCACTAGCGAAAGCCAGTCATTTTAAAAGAGGAACGGAGAGGCTTTTCTGCTCGTCTTATATGTCAAAAAAGGGAAAAAAGCCAAGCAACCAATATGTTGCTGTTCTGATGGGATTAGGAAAAGTCACATCACAGAGAAGCAATAAAGCTATTTAGCACCTGGTTCCCCACCCCAACTCTCTTTAGATTTGCCAGAATCTTTGCTACCACAGGGAAAAGACATTTTTAGCTAGAGGAAACCTTCACAAAAGCACAGTAGGGCAGTTATGCTTTCCGGCTCGGTTTAACAGAAACTTCCCACTACTGAAGAAATTCTAACTAACACAGAGTCCCAGTTAAGAGCGTTCTCTTAAGAAGCTAATTCTTTCCCACCAGATATTGCCTTTTTCTTTTTTTTTTCTTGCAAAACACAAATAACAGAATTTGGGCTGTCCCATCTATACTGCTTAAATAAATTTCCTCAGCAGGCAGAGTACCTCTGCAGAATGATCCAGATCTTAGACATGAAGGGCAACATTCAGTTTGCTACATGCTGATTTTATCTTCCATAGGTTATAACAATCGAAGTTGTAACACGCACAATAAAACACTTAGGATACATGTTAGCTGACTATTTCTACAATCCCTGCTAAAAGGAAATGACGTACAGATTCCCAGTTCTCACTTATATTAAGCTCTTGTTCCTGCCTCTGGTACCCCAGATGCATTTTCTTTGTAAACTTCAATCTTCTGGTCCCCAGGGAAAGGATGGGAGGTGCTGCTATTTGTAGTAGCACACCCATTGCTGATTCCATGAACAGGATTTGCTACGATTTAAGAAAGCCCACCACAATGGACCAGGTTACTTGTGAAAAATCTCATGAAAAGAGAACTTTCAGAGTTTATTATATCAGGTGTCTGAGTTCAACCAAATCAGCTTGCCTCAGACACAAATCTTGACCAATCCGTTAATTAGGATGTATGATAATCCCAATCTATGTGTTAACTAGGAGAAGCACCATTTATAGATTTTTGCCTCACTATTAAAAAAAATTATTAAACCTATGAAATCTAGTATCTAAAGACAGCTACTACGGAGGAGGTGTTTCCCTTCACTAAATGGAACGCTTTATTTTTGTTATGTTGTCTGGTTTTTTTTGATCAAGATTTCCCATCTGCTATGTTATTGACCAAGAGAATTTGCCAAAGAGCTCTCCTCGGATTCCACTCCCCTGGACAGGAAAGGCCGCTTCCCTCACAGGTGTCTCTCAAGTTCAGTTGCACTGCCTTGACCACAGGAAAAACACACCACTGCAGTACCAGCAGTAATGATCAACTTTTTCAAAAGTCTACCCTTTTTTTGATCCGATGGAGGAAACCCCAGCCTCTGTGTCCCCACCACCCTGCCATTTCCGCATGTTATAGCGCACAGGGAAGCATATTCTGAGTCATCTTGATGCCTTTCTGACTGTGGACCTACCTGTGGGGTTACCCCATCCTCCAGCAAACCAGATTAACTTAACGCTCTTCTGCCTTGGAAAGCCCTTCTTCAAACTCGTATTCTGGCCAAGAATAAGCAGGCTGCAGAGCACACATGGACACACAGTAAGGATAACAGAGAAAAGTAGACTGGTGATATCCTACTTCTGATAGATGAGATGAGACTCTGGACTGATCCTTACAGAGGATTCAGAAGGAGAAAAGCTTTAAAATGTCTCACCTAGTTAACTGTATGGCATATCTGCGGTTCCTTATTCAGACACATTAAGATTATCAGAGCCGGGAGCCTTTTGAACCCCTGATTTCCCACATGGAGCCTGTCACAGCCATGTTTTTTATTCAGATACTCCAGGTCTGTATGACCTCGAGTGAAAAAAAATAATTATACAAAGCCCACATGAATGCAATTTATCAAGGTAGGGATTATCTGTCTTTCATAATGGAGCAAAAAATGGAAAGGCAGGTTGACCTTCTCAACACCAGATGGTGAGCAAGTTATGAGTAGGACGCAGAATCCAGGTCTGCCTCCTACTTCCTCACCTGATGAATTCTGTCACCTACAGAGCAATAAAAAAAAATTTACTCCCTCCATGTACTATAAAAAAACCCATCTACAAGCCCTCATATATGCCTGTTATATAAGGCGTGGAGAGACATGAAGGAAACACTCTTTTCTTCTGTAGCAGAATCTGTGTATTAATTTTTTACCTTTAAGTATACACTAAAGCTGTGTTTTGATTTGAAGTTCTTCTACCCTTCATAAACCATCCAAAGACATCCGAAACACACAGAATCAGCATCAGCAATCATCCAGCAAAATGGAAGCGTGCAAGTAATTTTGGAAACCACGATGATGCCTTTATAACCTAAATGAAAAGTGTGGAAATAGCAGACAGCTCTCGAGATTCAGCACAATTCAGAAGCCACCGCCTGGCTTTGTCAATCGGATTGCGTACATTCACTTTCTATTTCAAAAAGTAATTCTGACAACTAACACTTTTCACCTTAAGTAATGCTGGGGCAGCAATTTTTTCATGTGCCTTTTGAAAACTGGAGGAGTATAATTTGAACTGTGAGGAGCAGAATCTTCGTGTGACAAAAGTTAACAAAGCCCATGTGAAGGCTAAACCGCGTACTGGAAGGCACCCAGTTATACGAAGCGAGAGGGTTCAGAAGTGGTGCTGATCTGTATTTGCATTCCGGTAGCACCTATCAGCTCTACTGTACCTGAGAGTCAAGCAGACTGTAGAGGTGATCCTTCCCTGAGGAGCTCTACACTTAAACATAAAATAATCGCCACAGTTGTCTATTCTATTTCACCAAAAAGGGATTGGGGCATGCAAAGTTTAACACAGCTGCCCTTAGACAGAGATGCTTAGACAGACAGGAAAGCTGGGAGCTAAGTCCTGACTTTCAGAATTTCGAGGCAGTAATTTCCTCACGTGACTCCCCAATATCAGCAACTGGAGCATCTGAGCAACCGCAGCTGGGGGATGGACACTGCCAAACTCAGCGCAAGCCTTCAAGAGTTGACATATAACGCTCATTTAACACAATGCTCAGCATCCCTTTGAAAGTCAGCAGATTTAAATAAAGCACTCAAAAGAGCCTGCAGGGCTGGAGTCCTGGCTATCTCAGATCAAAGAGGATTTCTGTCCTGAAACTCCTTCCTTAACTTTTTCACATCCAGATTAATCTGGATGCTATCACTGTAGCTAGTCCACACTGATTATCTGAGAAGTTTATTTGGCAGCCGTTAATCCTACTATCAAAAGTGAGCTGTCACTTAAAACAAGTGTCACAAAAGCGGTTTCACTACAGCGAGCTCACCAAAGTGCACGGTTTTGAATTTACCTCGGCATTTTTCTCTATTATTATTATTACTATTAATTTTATCTAATTTTTTTAAAAATCTATTCATGCGACAGGCATATTATAAAGTCCTAACCAGCCAGCTCTGGAGCTGGAGGTCTGGTTTTGCTGGGACTAATTATATTAAGCCCTGGAATACGGTAGTGTATGGCGCACATGAGGCGGGTATCTGTCAAAGAATTTGCAAATTATATACTGGAAGCATTGTTCAAGATCCTGAATGTTACCCTCCAGTGACACTAATCCTTTATGCAGATGTGTGCTGTTTAATTGCCAGTCAGGAATTATGGTGACACGTTACACGACTAGTTTTTCAAACAATAATCGTGCTATTCCCCCCACCCTCCTCCTTCTGCTTTTCCTGTCAATCTCCTTTCACTCTATTTTGTTGCTCTTTCTCTTGCCAGAACCACCTTCTTTGGTAGCAAGTGGAAAACTTTTGAAGTGGAAAATATGGTATTTAAATGTACTGCGCAGAATGGACTCAAAGAACCACGCTTTCGCAGGTCTCATAACCAACCCTCGCTACCCAAAGTCTGTGTAACACTGCTCCGAAAGCTGTTGTTTCCCAAGAATATTCGATCTCTAATTATAATTTCCCTGATGAGACAAATAACCATTATTGCCGCACTATGTTTAGGTGTTTTCCGTGTGAGTGGTCTAGTTTCTGTACTCGGAGAAACAGTTCCGGGGAGCAACATTCACAGAGACAAATCTAAAATATTAACCTCAAATTCCCTTACATCCAATGGCCCTTTGATCCTAGAAGCAAAACACAAGAAGGCATTTTGACATAGGTCATGGAGCCTAAGGCTTAAAGGCACCAGTTGCAACGTTTGGTTTTAAACATGTCACAGAATTACTTCCCCTCCAAAAAAGAACGGCTCCGGATTTCCAAAGCATGGGAGATAGAGACATTCAAAATGTATTTCACCGTGGGCAATCTTCACAGCACAACACTCTACAGTTTTCCCCCACTCCTCAGGAGAACTTCCAGAAGCATTTTTGATCAGAAATATGCACTGCCACCACAGACAGAGGTCTGGCTACCGCTGAGTTTGTGGGGTTAGGCAAACAAGACAAACTCCTTCCTTGCCTCTAACAGCTATTAATGCACTTATCTTGCCACAGACTGAAAGTGCTTTTGACAATTGCAACTACCTGAGATACAGAGAACCTAAGAAGTCCCCTCGGTTACGAAGCCCTGCAAACATGTCAGTGAGACAAAATTACAACTGTGGCTACTGATGCAGCTTCTACCATCCTTTAGACTATTGTCCTCTACAAGCATTCGTTCAAGTTTCCACACTCCAGGCACTATTCTACAAGCCACTACATTGACCAGACAGGAAAAAAAAATGAATACAAAGCAAATCTGTAATCAGCAAATTGAAGACAACGTGAACCCTGACATCTTCATTACCCTGTTAACCTCACATAAAACCTCAGACTGTGACAGACGATGGAAAAAGAATATTTCTTAAATGAACAAACTCTTTCATTCACCACTAATTATCTTCTGGGAGCATCATGAAAAGAGATGGAAGGCTCTCTCAAGCTGGGGCCCAGAGAAGTACTCCTCAGTCTTCACATCAATGGACAGGAACAGAGATGAAACCTAAAAGAACCAGTACGGACATCGGACTTCCACATATTGCCAAGAGACATCACTCACCAGAATACAACAAGCTTTACAGCATATTAAATTTCAAATCAAAACAATCAGGGCAGGCAGTATTACAGATCCAGCAGCAAAGGCCACCTCACGACCTTCCAAAGATTGCTTCCCCAAAGTGGAAGTGTTCAGCCGAGGAAGACCACCACTTGGTCACAGAACAACCCCTTAACAACAGCACCAACAAAACCACTTCAGTAAAGTGCTAGCAACTCCCTGTTGACATCCAACAATCGAGAATCAAAAGTCAAACCACACCATGGTCATTCCCAGAAACATACAGGAGTTTTAAATATTTGGAGGGTGGGGGGGTATGGGGAGAGCAAAAGACATATTTGGTATGATTCTGAGGAAAGGTTGCAACTTCAGCTCCCACGTTTCAGGCAACTGAATTGTGATCTCTCTCAGGCTCCTTTGCAGAATTTCCATGTTGGGCCTCATCATTTTCCAGTCAAAGCAAGTATGGGCTTGTAAAGAATTTCCATTTTTACTGCAGCACCTTTCTGATGAGAACCACGCACGCTATAAATTCAATACTAATCTGAAAAGGAACAGGAAGCTTTGTTTTGCTATGATCAAACAGCACTTTCAAACAGTTCACAACTTCTGCAATCAAGTGTTTTGTTTTAAGTCAGCTTTTATTTAGGCACCTCATCAAAATTTGATCTTCATTTCTGAAGCTGTTTCTGCAAAAAAAGATACGACAACCTGAAATGAATGGAGATGCAAACTCAAAAGACAGCTTTAGGTCACAGATGGTTTTCCCCTTACGTTAACATGATTTTGTTTGTGGATACAAAATAAAAAGAGTTGTCTATTAGCTCCCGAGCTAAAATGAACAAGATGCTTGCCTGGACAGCTGTAGCAAAAGGTGCAGGTGTGATGTAGGATATGAAAGTGCATGAAACGCACTTCCAGTACAGGTAACTCCGGCAGGCATCACCACTTACTGCACGATCCACGAGTGTAGGGTCATATTTTGAAAGTGGAGGGGGTGGAAGATGCAAGAAGTGTCATTAACTCGCCAGCCAGATTCCCGTGGTGCTTATCTGCAGTAACACTTCACAAAAACCTAGTATGCTACTACAAGAAAGTACAAGAAAGCCATACATTTAATTCTGCACACAAATTTTGGAAACCCTGTCTTTGGCAGAAAGACAGGGCAATTGCTTTTTTCACCTTCCTTCTCCCCCAGGTCACAGAAGCAGGATGAGTTACTGCCTGGTGAAATATGTAAATGTACGATCTCATGGATTCTTATTGAAGATACAAAGCAGTAAGTGCTTAACTATCTATTTAATGTGAGGGGGGGTCTGAAGAATAAGAGCATAGAGGGACTTATTTATTGATCTGGTTAAGCTTTTTTAAAATGACAAATTAAATTCTCACTTTAACTTCTTTGGTAACACAAGAACCTTTTAAGAGGGTACTATTCTTTATTGCAAAGTGCATTAGCTAGAGGAAAGACACATTTGTTATTGCCATTCACAGCTAGTGGCTGCCAGTCTGGAGGACTTCCAATTTTATCACCAAGAAAAAAAACCCCTCTGCTAACCACAGCATTTATAATGCTTCTAAGGATACCCACACATAATTGGGCAGCTGTTCACAGTTAACAGGATAAATCTTTTTGGAGGAAAAAAGCACTGAGGAGGCACAGAGGGTCTTTCATCCATAGGAAGTGGGATAAAAATAATACGATTTGGCAGAAACATCTGAATTACTTGTGGACTGCGGAAATACTCTTTATATATAGTTTATAATGACAGACACAGAGGGGCATACAATAGAGGTATAAAGAGTTTCCTCTCCTTGGGAGGAGTGTATGGGAGCTAAACCTATGTGGTGCTTAGGTGGGAAAAGACTCTTCACTGCACAGACCTCCTCTCTTGATGCCCAGTTCCTTAAATTCACAGCTGTCCCCACCAAACATTATGAACCCAGCACCTTCAAGGTCAAACTTCCCAACTGGAAAAAGCAAAGAGCGTGCACATGGACTGGCAGAGTACAGGCCAAACGCTGACTTCGCTCTTGGTGGTAGCAACGTCGGCGCCAGCTGGAAGAAGTGACTGATTTCTGTGCTTCGGCAAAGCTTGATGGTTGCACAAATACAGCAGGAGAAAACCTGAAGACTCAGCAAATGCCGAAACAAACATATATCAAGTCAATTAGCAATCTTTCACTATTGATAATTTTAAAATGTTTAATGGTACGTCCACGTGTCAGAATGACAGGCTGTTTTTTGACGTGATGTAACTTCTTTTTTTTTTTTTCCTTATTCTTGGAGGAAAACCTTGGCTTGCAATCCTTTACTACTTCACATGTTTGTGAATTTGAGCCCTCTAATCAGATATCGCCATCTCTTGTTCTCCCTGGTTTGACCACCAGGAACCCCACGTCTTCCCCGACTGCCACCACCCCAACACAGGGGCTGTCATGGCCCACAGCCCTCCAAGTCTGCTCCTGCAACAGTAGTCAGTGACGGGGCACAGAGCACATGAAGTCCCAGTTACAGAATTGGCGCAAGGGGAATTCTTCCCTAAACTCTGCTTGATACTTAAGATTTCATATTTCAGCTACTGTATGGGGTGATGTTCTCACTTGCCACTTAAGTGCCCACACTTGAAGGATCCTGTGTATTTCTTATTAGCCTTCAATTTGACACCTTCGCTGAAAGCCCCTCAGCTTTTGCAAAACTGAAAGGCTAAATAAGTCTGATCTATACTTTGTATGCTGCTTATTATGTGGAAAAACTGTTACATCCTTACATATTCCCCTCCTCCCAGTACAGCAGTCCCAATATTTTTGCACACTACTTACACAACATTTAATCCTGCTAGGGAAAATGTTTGGTAACTTTCTCTTATTACGACCTGCCAAAGGTAGGTGGGGCCAAACACAGGCAAACATTTCTTTACTAACATTGAAAATAAAGCTGTGGTACTGTATCCTCATTCATTCCCTACAAGAATCCAAGCACACGCTTTTCTATGCTGCTGCAGCACACCAAGAAAAGGTTTTGACCGTGCTGACTTCAGCAAAACTTCTATAATAACAGTACATTAATAATACTTAGCACTTTATAGCCATAGCATTTACCTTTTCAACCATTGACCTCCAAGAGCTCAGCACCATTAAATCCATTCTGCACACGGGGAAATCTGAGACACAGAAACTTCCCCAAGGTCACTTGACAATCAGGTGAACAGCTAGAACTGGAATCCAGAGCTCCGAAAACGCAGATTAGTCCTCCAGGCACTCAGCCACACGCTCACTTCCGAGGCTACTTAAAGCTAGAAAAGATTGCCTAATTAGCACTTGTATTTAGCCATTTTAATAGACCTCTCTTTCTTACTCTCCTCTTCGATTCCATTTTTAGATACTGTTCATAAAGCAGCATTGCAGTCTGCTGTGTGTTATGCAAGTACAGCTTTATTCTGTCTAGCAGAATTGAAATTCTTCACAGTGCATACTTCAGAAATAATTAAGACAGATCAGGATAGCAAAAAAACCCAGCAGAGATCAACCTGCCAAAGCAACCAGTTTGCACGGTTCTCTCTCTCCTCCCCCAGCTAGGGAACAACTAAATAAACCCAAGACTGTTCCTGGCTCTTCTGCAAAACCCAAGCTATTGCCCTTGCTCTCCATGGGTACTGTAAGCAAAACAATACGGTGTCTGTGATGCACTGTGATGCATAAGCATGGTAAGGAGACCGAGATCAAGAGATGGGATACAAAACAGAGAGATAGTGATGGAAGAAGGAGGAGGAGGAAAACTGCAATAAAGCAGCAGGCATTTTTGGAAAGAATTGCATCGATTTCTACAAGTATATACAGCTGAGGAAAATAATTTTCACTGCTATTTACTTGAAGTTAGTAAATCCCTTAAGAACAATATGAATGGAATCTTCAGAGTACTTTTAAAAAAGCAGAGTAAGACCCATATAGGTCCAGCAAAGACAACATGCAAGAAGAGCTAAAACTTATCTTTTCTGCTATGCCACACAGCAAGTGAACATTCCTAGCCAACTCTATCTCAGAAGGAAAAACACATTTCCTGGCATTTACATGACAAAGTCACAGCTTCCAAGTTCTGGCTAATGTCAGATGAGGACCTCAGGCAGCAGAAATACCCAGCTCTCACAAAGGTATGCACAAAGCGGCAAGCTTCGGTTGAGGCAGGAAACCTAGAAGATATTTCAGGGTCCTTTTGCCAGATGGTTTAGCCTGCTTGAAAGCAAAACAACATTGCTAAGCAGCAATATACATTCATCAGCCTTCCACAACTAAGTCCTGAAACAAACTCTTTTGTTACAGCCAAATGCATCAACAAATACAAGGTTCAGTTATTAACAAGGAGTGCTTCATTTTCTCAGCTACCATCCCAAGGTTCTGACAAATTTTGGTTCTTTTTTTCTTTCTTCCCCCCTATAAGACTATAAAGAGTTTTATACTAAAACTTACAGCAGCTAAGCAGAAGGGATGTATCCTTTGGCAAGCTAAAATCACATCTACCATCAACTTCACTATGTTTTCACAAAAATGCACTCCGTTCTGCTGACATTAATGTGCACTACAGTGAATGGTCCCACCTAACAAAACCATCTGAAATATAAATATTTTATTTAGGACTGTTCCTGGGGCTTGCAAAGCTCCAGTCTGTTTGAAGGGTATTCTGTTTGCCCACTGAGCCTAGATTTTTATTTTCTATTGCAATTTTCATGTTATCAGAAGCATTGCTCCATTTTTACATTAGCATCAATCCCAATACATCCTAGTGAGAGACAAATGTACCGGGCACTGTAGGTAGAGTAGGCCTTAATAAATTTTCTTCAAGTCTCACTGTAACATACATTTTAAAAAAATCTAATGCATATCTAATTAATCTAATTCTAATTAATTTTCAAATTCCAGTAAGACAATTACATTTGCTACTGATGCAAATTGTGCCGAGTCTTGTTAGAACCCTACCTTTCAACTGGGCACCACAATAAACTCAGAAGAAACTGTAAAGAACATTAAAAAATAACTCCAGATTGAGAGTCTATGATGATAAATGACATTCTCTTGCTTTCTATTTTTTAAAGCAACAGTCAAATTGGGAGTATGAAAACAAACAAACAAAAGAGCAGTTCTCTTAAACATTGAAATAAATCTGAGCTGCAAACCACCAGCGTGATAATTTTTGGGACCCATTTTGAGCCACTCGGAACGCTACTTTGACTGCACAAAGTCTAAGCGTATGCAGCACGGCTGTGTTTTTCATTAGTTAACATCATTAAGGAAAAGAGACGCAGCGCCTGGGTCGCTGTCTCTTAATAACTGCCATTGGCAAAGGACCATCAAGAGCAAAGCAGCTCTTACGAAGCAGGAATATGACTTCCTGCAGACCGGGTGATGCTCCCTTACTCACAGCCTGGCTCAAGGGAGCGAAGCAAGGCGCCACTAGAGGATGAACTTTCATCATCTGAGTGAGGGTTTTGAGAACAAGCTAGAGAACCACACAGCAAATGGATGTGAAGGCATGAAAGAATTAGGCGTCCACGCTCCCGCTCACAAGAGACAGAGACCTCTTGATATGCAGATGGCGATACCAGAAGAAGGGAACCAAGAATGCGGGGGGATTCATGAACGACAGTGATGAAAAGCTGAGGTGGACGGCCACATGTTTGTGTGCCTTATTTTGGATGGATCTGTATATACCTCTCCTGCAGTCTAGAAGTAAAGCATGATTGGTTTAGAAAGTCTGCAAAAACAGGCATTTTCAATAGCTTACACTAATTTTTTATTTTTTTTTTTTTTAGTGTAAGTGTTAAACCAGAAAGCAGAGTATCACTGCCTGGGTGTTCTGGGATATGGCTCCTTGGGGGTTGGAAAAGAAAATGGTCTCAGACAAATGGAAAGCATGCCATATTTCTAATAAACGCGAAAAGAGCCCCCCTGTCTAGCATCAGAAGTATTAATCAAGAGGGTAAAAAAAACTGTGCCTGGAATCTACTTAGTCAAGAGGACTTCAGAGATACAGACCTCAGCAAGCTGCCTAAACACATTGTCTTATGGATGTCTAACAAGGAGCCATTGTACAAAGCTTTGGAAGAACTAGAAATGCACTACACACAAATTGAAAATTTGAAATGAATAATATACAACTTTATCATAACATACTTAGAAATTGAGAAGATACCTATATGTGAGAAAAAAAGTCCTAGAACACTAATAACAACATCCAGAGATAAATCTAAAACCAAAATGCATTAGAAGAATGTGTATGAAGCCTGGAAAACTGGGAAAGGGAAGGAAGGTTCTCCAGCTCCTCACAAGATCCACACAAACAGTGCTGTAGAGACACTTCTGAGCACAGAGATTCTATAGTGACCTGAATCTTGTAACTTTTAAAAGATGCACTGTAACAGGAGATGTGCTTTAAAGGAGTTGAAACACCAAAATTTTCACTGGTTTATTGAAGAGTTTCCTGCTTTTGGAAGAAGCAGAAACTAACTTTGGGGCACAATTTTCTACAATGTTCTATGTTTCAAATGTTGACCTGCTTATTTGCTCTTTGATAAATGTTAATGTAAGTCTTTGACTTGGAAGATGAAAATTGACTTCCACAGAACAGGTATCTCCACTAGGGTCGTGCCTTGAGAGACTAACTCAACAGGTCAGATTTTCTTCAGTATCAAGATCACCTCGATGCAGGAATCTACCAGGAGACTATTCACTACCTGCAAAAGTTGATGCCACTCTTTTGGAGGAAGATAACGGGAAATAAGATACTCTAAAGAAAAGGTTACAGCTCCCAGAAGGGTTTTAAATCTGAACTAAAGCGATGTTTATACAATGAACTGCCTTACAAAATATTTTAACCATCCCCAAGTCATTAACTCTGATTCCCACATCATACAAGAACTTTTCAGAATTTTCACATGTGCAGACTAAGAAAACGTATCTTCCAAGTAATTCACCAAATTAGAGTCTCAAGCTCTAATGCATAAGTTGAACCATCTTTACAAAAACAATTTATGCTGAGAATGCTTTATAGCCTTCTGTACAGCAAGAAACTGCTTCTGACATCAGAGAACTGGTTGATATATTCTAAATACATACTAAAAATAAAACTCAGGATTATTCGAGCACTACTCTAGAGCAGAGCTGAAGAGCACAAGCAGATCATTACAGGAAGTCTGAACTATGTATGTTTGTATTTCTCCAGTTCATCTAAACACTTTCTGCACAGCAGAGAATTACAACATTAACTCTTGTAGAATTAAGCAAAACCATATAGGGAGGGGGAGGAAAAAAAAAAAAAAAAAAAGGAGAACAACCCGAAAATGCAGTCCCCTCAGATATTTCTAGCTCACTATCTATTGTGCAGCAATATTTAGCAGCAGCTAAACAGAGAACCACCTCCACTACTTGTGCTAAAGGAAAAAATAAGAGACATAAGAAGAGCGCTGGGGAGGGGCAGGAGAGCACAGTCCATGCTCCATCTGAGGGATAAATCGCTGAGAAAGTGACAGGAACTCACAAGACTGTGGTGTTTCCCCTTGTGTTTTTCCCTGGAAGAAACACTGACTGATAGTTAAAAACAAAAAAACACACTACCCCCCCAAAATCAAAAAAAGTCCCGACCAAACCAAAACAGCTCAGCAGGCCCTGAGGAATGCCAGCCCCTGCTTCCCCTAGAGAGATCTGTAAGTCACACGGTCCAATCAATAAACCAGATCATAAGATGATTAGCAGCAGTGTCAGTTAATTTATTCGCTGAAAAATAACTCAAGCTGCGTCTCAGGTCTCATAAATACAGAAAACATTTATAACTGAGTTAGAGGTGGGTAACTCTGAGGGCTCCACAGGATTGTGGGAAAAGCACTGACTTCAAGGGTCAGAAAAGGCATTTTTATAATAAATACAGCTACAGATTTTTCTTCTGAAATTAAATTCTTCTGAGACTTTTTTTTTTGTGGTGTCAGCAAAAACTATTTTAAGTGCAGTTCATCAGCATCCGCAAACCTGGCAGCCTGTTCTGCTGCCCAAATGGGTGAACTCAGGAGAAGTGGAAGGAAGAGGTGTAATATGCAACGGTCGAATGACTAAAGCAGAAACAACCACCGGCTCCACAGCTCTCTGTGTCGCTGCAAAAGATACTCCTGTTGTTCTTCTGCCTCCTCACTGGAGGAAAGAGTTTGTGTGGAGGTTTTCCAAGGTAAAAGGCAGGGAAGGAGCAGGTGCCCTGGAGAATACAATCTCCTTTGGCTTCAAAGGCTGGCATTTGGAAACACGACATCATCTATCTGGGATCCCTATGATTTTTAGGCCCCGTGACAAAGGGCACACGCTTCATTCACAGATACTATGTGGAAGCTTAAATTCCAAGTGGGTGTTGATGGGAAACAAGTGGGAGCAATGACTCTTTGAGGAGCACAGGAATCATCCTGTCTTCTCCACTAACGGGGAAGATGAAGAATAAAGAGCCATCTTTGTCACATTTGCTCAGCTGTTTTAGTCACCAACAGTCAAAATTAAACTATGAGGAATTGGGCTATTTCATTCATCCTTTTTGTGTAAAAACACCTTGATTGGTACTACACCACCAGAGCTAAGGCTGCTTTTGGAACCTGTCCTGCAACACAGACAAGGACTATCACAGTCACCCACCAGGGAATGGCCCCTTTGCTGCTGTTGTGTGTTTGCTTAGATTTGCTTTGTTTTTCTGGTGCTATCTTTAAACATGTTGGCTATGTTAGCCTCAAAAGGGTGAGATGGTAAATCCCTGATACCCTCTGCAAATAGAAGCCTGGCAGCATTTTCTTAACAGATGTTAAGAATCATAATAGGTTACACTGCTATTTTCTCTGGTTATTTGCCAAAGTAAGCCCAAAGCATCCCCACCAATAAGCTGGCATTTAGAAAAGCACTCCAAAACACAGTCACAGCTGGATGATCTATTCACCAATCTTCATCCTTACACTCCCCACCCATCAGTGGGATTTGCTGCAAAATGATTAACTGCCTTACCACCATCTGTGCTCAGGTCCCATTAGTAACCCAGGCATTTCAGCAGATCCCAGCCCTGCCCAGGCTAAGTCCAATTACGGCTTGCTGATTCATCAGTCCAGCTAAGCAAGCCTGGAAAACGCAACAGCTAACCAAACGCTCTCGGAACAAATTAACCTCTACAAAAAAAACCCTGTACGTCGTACCTCAGGAACAAATCAACCCCTACATAAACAGGCACTTCGTGTACTATCCCGCCAGCGTTAACTACCGACAAATACAGGGGAAAGCTCAGGTCAGGCCACAGCTGCTTTACGCAGGTTGCTGAACAATAGGCCCTTACCTTGCTTGCTGGCAGACACTGCAGATCCAAGCCTTCTCCTTCTTCTGGTAAGAACTGCAGCTCTTGCAGATGTTGTACTTGCAGTCTTGGCACTGTCGCTTGCTGTTGATAAGAAACGTGAAAGGGGAACAGCAGCGAATGCAGCAGTGCTCGTTGAACTTCTGCTGCTTGGAAAGGATGCTGCACTTGTTACCCTCTTCATCCAACTTCTGCTTCATTTCGCTGCAACGAAAAGCAGGAGAACAAAAATATAAACAACATTTCAATGGGAAACCTCCTCCTCTTTGCCCTTCTCCTCCTCCCACATCTTCATGTTACACTCCTCAAATAACTTTTGCAGGTGTGAAGTGTCAGAAATGCATATTCTAAATCCGGAACTGGGAAACAAAAACTCCTACATTCCCTGGAGTCACCTGTGGCCGATCCATTTAAACTCTCTGAGTCACGAGCCAGGGTAAACAATTTCCCTTCACTCAACTCCAGCGAGACAACCCTCAGGAGAGCCAGGCTGTTGCTCCAGGTACTCCAGCTGCGCAAAGCCATAGCGTTATTTGAGAATTCAGGGCTGCTTTGCGAACGTTTTACAAATCAAAAATCAGTCTCTAAAAGTCAAAAGGTTTGGTGCACGCTAATAAAAAACCCTACTGATTGACAGCTTTGAAAACAAAACCGTTAAGTTTGCTTTGTTCTGACCCATGGGGTCATATTATTCATAACAGCTCCAATTTGTCAAGGAACGTTAGTCACATACTTCATTTCAGGGACATTTGGGTGTTTTCCTAGTTTGGAGCAATACTGAGCCAACTGTTTGCGAAAGGGTTTGCAGACCCCCTCAAGTCTTCTGTATTCCAGCAGAAAAGCTCATTTATTAAAAAAAAAAAAAAAAAAAGAATAAATTGTATGTGTGCAGTATTCAGTAATTTGCTCTCTCCTGTTTTACAGTGCTTTTGGTATTTTACAAATTAGGCAATATATTCCACAATATGAGTAATAAAAAACATCCAGAAGGAACAGTTGTGTAAGTAAACAAGTCTGCAAACTCATCGCAGTTTCTGGCATATACAACTAGGATATACATTAAGAGAAAAAAATAGGATTCATGAAATACATGTTAAATAAAAGCTTGTAGAACGGCGTGCATGTACATATATTCATTCTTTCAATTTCTCATAATTAGTGGTGTCTACCTTACTATTTCAAATTGCTGATAAGAACCACTTGGAAGACCACAGCAACACAAAATTCTAAAGAAAATTTAAAGGTACCACAAGATATAGACTAAGTTGCAAGAAGACAGAATCATGACATGCTGACTTGCACTTAAATTAATGCTTAATGCTTGTTACAGGAAAGAAAGAACACACTTATTACATCTATACACATCATTATGAGCCAATCCTGGAATGTTAAAAAGGCTTGCATTACTGGGCTACACATCATCTTATTTGCCATTTCTGCCTCAGATTCATAACTCAAAATAAAATCAGCCTATTTCATGAAAGTCTGACAGGTCAGTTCTAAACCTCACGTCTAAAAGGCAATTAAGGCAGTGATCTACAGCATATCATTTTTTAACTTGCACATACCTCATATTTAACCATATTCCTGATACACACCTTTTATAAATTTAAAACTTCAAAACAATGTATGTTTCTGCTCTTTGTCCCCTGTACAAAGGTTTGGCTATCAGACCAGCTGCTCAAACCCAAGTAAATACTCTTTGGAGTTTCAAGTAAACAATATTTCTTTATGCTTTTTGTCCAGATGGTAAAACTTCCTTGTTTTTCCACATTTTTACAGAATGTTAAAGTTGAAAAAGGTAAGAGAATATCATGTAAGAGAGGAAATGTCTGAATTACGCAAGTCAAACTGGCTTCCTTGTGTAAACTGATGAAGTTATCCGACAGGTTAAATGGGATGGTCAGACTAGTTTTTCTTATCCCCGTTACTCCCTCCTACCATGGTACTACATGGACAGTCTTTCTAGGGGAACAGGAGTAGGAGCAAGCTGTTCCCTACGTCATTACTCCATCCACAGCACGCATCCGGATCCTGCTACTGCGCAGGAGGTCAGGCAGGAACCCTGGGTCTCAGAAGAGAAGCTGGTGAAGGGGAGAGCTATATGATACAAGGAGGATTTCTGGCACAGAGAGGAAGTGTCAGCAGCCCAAGATGCTGCAGTCTTTGCTTCAGGCCAGAGACCCCAGGCAGCAGATGCTGGCCTCCCCGTAAGATGAGAACGGTCGAGGTCAGGAGGAACAGTGAAAGAAGAGATTTTTGTCCTCATGCAGCTCTATTATCTCCCAGAATTAGTAACACTGATATTTTGGTAGTATCAGCCCGCACACTCAACATGCTCGGTGGTGTTTTGAACCCTCATTAGGGCTCTTATGCAGGATAGCAAAATAAACCGCAGAAGCGAAGCCACCTATTAAGGCACTACAATAATGCTCGCACGATATAAAAACAGGCAGTTTCGTTCACAACAGAGCTAATAAAGCCTGGTACATAGCAAAAGCTGAGCGCACTCTGAAGCCTTTTCATCACTATAGGCATTAATTACATCTCTCCTCTGTCTGGCTGCCAACATTCATTACAGCGGTAGGACCTTAATGATATTAAGGCATCTGCCTCACTGTTAAACAGGACTAAAATTGGCCAATGGATTCAAAAAGTCAATAGGATAGGGTTGGACAGGCTGGCAGGGAGAGAGCATGACAGAAAAAGCCTCATTTCCACAGGAAACCAGGCAGAACAGAAAAGAAAGCGATGCGCATCCCTCTGATGTCTGTAACAAATTAAGGCCCTCACGCGCTACCTGCCAAAGGCTATTCCAATTTCTATAAGGAGTCAAATAGCAAACGGGACTGTCAACAGGACTTGTCAGTTGAAGCCAAAAGGCTACTCTCCACACTCTTCCCTTGAAAGTAAAACACGGGTTTCCTATGAAAGCAAAGTGCTGCACAACACCGGCAGGCGACTGGATCTACCTGGTTTAAGGAAAATTACATAGTCAAAGGGAAAAGTAGGCTCTAGTTTACTCGCCGCAGTACTGAGAAAACCCCTCTTGCACGTGACTTCAGCTGGATAATCACCGTGAGCGGGATGATTAACGTGAGCTCCAATCTCAACACACTGAGAAAGTTTGTAGCGCTGGAATTCCGGAGGTACCAGTTGAAGTTTGAGGCATCCCGAGTTTGAAAGTCTCAGACTTTACCTTCAGGATGTTCAAATGGCTTGGTGCAAGAAGGTTGTTAACAACCGCCTAAGGCAAGAGCTTGCAGTCAACAGCACTGATCCTGTCATGTAGTGAAACTTGCTTCCAGAAGGAAGACAGACGCCTGTGCGGGAGCTTACTGACTTAGTTTCTGAGAGGCAGGTGGAACCGCACAGCCATTGCAAATATTCCCCCTTTCTACCCATGCAACACCATCTCCCTCAACCAAACACAGGCGAGGGGGGATGGACAGAGGAAAGAGGGAGAATGTGTGTGCGCTCACGGGCGCTCACTTCGTCTGACATTGCTTTCCCAAGGAGGGAAGTATAGGTATACATATAATATGTATGCAAATAAAACAAGCAACAAAGAGAGACTCTGCACAAAAAATTTCCTTTTGGGGAAAGGGTGGAAGCATGGGAACAACAAATGACAGAATATATTCAAATCACTGAAGTCGCAACTGACAGTGCTTGGCTATTATGGTTATGTGTAACACAGTAATAAGGATCTTTGGAGAAGAGAACTCCTGCGGTTTGAATGAATCTAAGATTGGATTTAGTTTTCTTTTTTGAGTGGTTGCATTTCACCGATTGCCTATAAATACAAAAGCAGCAACGAATGCTCAATAGGTACCCAACAAGTCTGTCACAAAGACTAATCCTGTCAAAGAACATTTTATTGAACTATAAATTCCAAAATATACAGATGCATATTTAGATTTTTCCAGAGACTTGCATTAATTAATCTGCAACAGTTTGAATAATAAATATGTAATTAATTTCAGTCAACGTTTTGGGTGATGGACCCCTGGCATCTAATCCCAACACAAAGTCAGGTTAGGAATGCTTTCTAGCATAATGCTTTGGATGTAGGTTTTGCTATCATATTCTGAGGGCAAATAGTCACCTTCCCCTCTTCACGCATTATGGTTTTTGTTGCCTTTTTTTTTTTTCTTCTTAAATTTAAATATCTTTCATTGTCATGTTCTTTTTCTTTTCAGTGTCCTAGAGGATTTTAACTGAAGTTGTGAGCAGTACGATATTCTACTTTGCTGGCTTGCACAGTGGTTTACCAATGACACAGTTGGTTAGGTATGATGTTATGCTGAAGACAGGTACCGCACAGCACATTGCAAGTGAGGACACTGCTGAAATGCTGCCGGGGAGTTGGGCAGACGTGCCGGACGTGTCATTGCATGACCGCTCCTCAACAGCTGGGCAGCAGCCCCTCTGAAATACCCTGTCGTCTAAGCCATCTTTGGACTCAATGAATTGGCAGCCCCTTTTAGTTTCTACAAGAAACACTGCATCAGGCTTGTAAAAATAGGACAAAACCTGGCAAACTGAAGCTACAGGATTGTTTTCCTTGCTCTTCACTGCCACGGATTTACAGAATGATTTATCCAAAGTCACCAGCTTTTTACATGCTTGGGTTTATCTGCTGTACAATAGCGGCAACGGTAAAACTCGCAATGGCAATAATAAACTTGTTTCATCTAAATATATAGCGAAATATAAATATATACAGAAGACCTTTACATCATCTTTCATTTAGTGACCATATAGTCCTCTCCACTGCGGTATTCTTGTAAGCAACATATTTAAATATTCACAGCAAATGGCCCTTAAAACTTTTTTTTAGAAGACCCGACTGCCTTATCTAGACAAAATTCCATTTCAAGTCACTCGTACAGTGTACAGATAATTGAGTTCTTACTTATTAGTAAGTAGGATAAGGTGTATTCGGTGCAGACCAAATGCTCTGTTTATGCTCTGGACAGGCTATTTTGGTGGGAGTTCAAACAGAATTCTTCAATGTTTGCTTAAACAATGCCTTCTCCCCTAATAGATTTCTTTAAAACAGTTGGTTGTTGTATGTAATTGCACCTCCTGAATACAGACACGCAAGTTTGTTTGAGAAAAGCTTTTCTGCTTTTTTCCCAAACCCTTCTTTATAAAAGTTATCTCTTTATTTTTTATTTTTTTTTTTTAACTGGCAGCGTGATAAGGATGCTTCTTGTTTCTCTGAGCTACAGTTTGATATTCACAAAGCTCAATGGCTGTAATTATTCTATATTTTAGTAAGTGAAACAAATCCTAGATGGCCCTGTATGCTTCCCCCCAAGAAGTGTTTTTGGGATTACATACTTAAGGGCTGTGGGCAGGTGGAGCTATAACCTCAAACTACAAAGTCAACAGTAAGACACGTGTTGGCAACTTGCCATAGTAAGTATAATACTGTGAGGCTTAAAAAAAGCTGGAAGGAAGCCTACGATGTGTTTGAGAAACGGATTAAAAAAAAGTCGTTGCTACATGTATAAGGCTAGGATGACCAAACTCCAAGTCTCTCCATTGCGGGTGGCAGCGGAAGGGAGTTCATGAAACAGCAGGACTGAAGGGCCATGGTCAGCTATATTACATTATAAAGCTAAATAAACCCACCTGTTTTCCATATAACAAGGAGAACAGTTCCTAGTGGAAACCTGACAGTTGGCTTGATTCACCCAGTGATTTGGGTAGTGGAACCACCGTCCCATTTTTTCTCCAACAGATCGGCAGTTGAAACATTTGCCTGAGATGTGGACGATTAATTTAGGTCTCTGCTCTATTCAAAGGAGACTTAGCATCCTCACTACCACCAACTTAAATGTCAGCTGAATGGCCTCCTCAGGCATTGTTCTTCATCTTTGATAAGACTACCATTCAGTTAAGTTATTTACAAACATTCACTGGAGCACGGAGCAAGACAGAAGCATAACCAAGCAGACAAGGCACCAACGAGGCCAAGACACCTTGCTTTAGTCTTGCCTTAGGAAACATTTAGGTATCCCACAGATTGCAGTGGGTCCTCAATGTCAGCACACTCCTCTGGAAGCTGGAAGATGAGATGAGGGTGTGCCCAGTGCGTTTTGTTCAGGAGTCCAGTTTTGGGAAGACTCTCCAATTAACCTGTAAAAAGCAGCCTCACACAGAGGCATTTATGGGAAAGCAATGGGACCACCACCACTGGCAGCAGCAGCAGGGACAGTCCTTTGGAAAGGATGCAACATGTATTCAGCTACAATGCAGCACGCCAAGCTCCAAGACAGAGTCTGTATAAGCCAGTCTGTCTGCCAGGCTCCCCCAAACCCGGCTCTCTGCTCTTCTCTAAGGGGATGTCTCCAACTATCGGACTATAGCCAGCTTGTGCCTCACGTCAATCTCCATTTCAGACGGGCACCTGCCAGTTTAAAGGCAAAGTCCAGCTGGTGAGGTTCCCATTTGCTCTGTTGCTTTTTTGGGTGATGGACAAATACAATTTTTCCCACTGTTTAACCACCTTTTATCTTCCTCAACAGAGAGCAGAGGTTAAATATTTTCTAGTTGCCTGCACAAGAAAAGAGGAAAATGGAGGGACAACGTTTCCATGAGTTAAAAAAATTCCCATTTCCTTCACGTCACTCCCTCCTGCCGAACAGAGGAGTAGCACTCTGACCACAAGTTATCAGACAGGCAGAAACCTTCTTCTTCAGTACTACAGATAAGGGTTTCTGTTCCCAGTCTTCTTAATTACATCACATCTATTTCATAACATAAACTACCTTTTATGCACTTGGCATTGGAGCCTTTTGTCCCTCAAACATTAGTGAGCAGGCAGCATACACCCTGCAAAGTGCTTTTCTTAGGGGAGCAGTCTTCTGCTCAGCTGCGTAACTGGTTGTCTCTCTGCATTTGTTTGCGCTATCTCACCTCTGAGGCTAGACGACGAAGCTTACCAATTTGTCTTAAAACTGGTTTTAATCTTAGTTCGATGACTGTTAAGAGCCTTAAGAGACCTTTTCCCTCCACAGAAGAGCATGCGTTCAGACACTCTTCTGGCCAGGCACCCCTCAGACTCACCTACCTGTACCAGCTAGTGAGACATTTCACTTAGCGTGAGATCTGGATTTCAACATAGTCTGGGGAGCAGGTGAACAAGTTCTGATGTGCCTGTTCCCAGCCTTTCAGAAAAGCCATTTTCACCAGCTGCATCTCGTGTTTTTCCACCATCACAGTCAGCCCAAGCCAAGCCTCTCCTATCCCTGCCCAGGAGTTAAGCAGCCGGAGCTGCCAAGTAGAGCTGCTCACCTGTTTCATCCCTTCCATGCTCTCTAGGACGCAAAGTATGGAACAGTGCAAATAGCGATGAAGCTATACGCTGACGGAGCCATACGTCTTTTCCCCCGTTACATACAGTAAGAACCAAATTCTTCCAGCAGGCGTATGCCTTGCTCACTATTTACTCTCTAACGGTTTATTCTTTTAGCTGCCTCTTCTTCTCAGGCAGTTGATTCTCCTCCATCAGGATGGGCATCCAACACAACTCCCTGGTCCCAGATAGTGCTACACCTTTTGTTTCTCTTATGTCTTTGCTAGATTGTCCCTGGTGAAACTTGCCTCTCTAAAAAAGCAGAGCACGGGATAGTACTGTGTCCCTTTACAGCAAATGCCAAGTGAATTCATTACCTTAAAATTACATCTTTTTTCTAGGCTCCTGTCAACACAGTCACAATTATGCCTCATGCTGTATTTAACGCTTTGTACGTCTATTAGTATTCTATACGTTGCTGGTGCTGTCAAAAAGCCATGCTAGTACACATGCAAACACACTGCTTGTGGTTGGCGGTCCTTTGAGGAACACACATCACTTTAATCTGTGCAGAGGGATATCGATTCTGCAGCAGTAACTGACTTACAGGGAGGATTAGACAGCAGGGAGCGCACCATAAATGGGGAGGAAGTAACATCAGAAAACCCCAAAGCAAAACACAAAGGCTTTGGGGGGAGACACGGGGATGGGACACCTCAGTATTCAAGCACTAACACGCGCATAAATATTTATGAGTCACTTGTATCAAAAATCAGGAAGATGAGTATTTCACACTCCAATTACTCCAACTGCAGTTGCATTCTCTTATCTAAGATCTTACTAGCATCTCTTAAGGGTTTTTTCTCTTCAGCTTTTAATTTCTATAAAATTAGTGTATATTCCTATCAAATCTCACTTTTTAATTTTTCTTTTCCTCTCTTTTTAAAAGTAGGAACACACACTGATGGCTCTGCATGTACGCTAACCGATGATTTTGTCCCATTAAATTCTTTCCAACTGTTGCCAAAGTCTTGCCCTTTTGTTGCTTAACTCAAAAGGCCTATGATGACATCCTATTGCCCTTAAGAATCAACGCTAAGGATTCAGCGACTACTGTGCATTCAGACCGAACGCTATGTCCATAGCATGCGCCATGTGGCTACCGACAGCATGAACCCTCTCAAGGGAACAGTAACAGAAGCGGACGTATGAAAGGTGAGCTGACTGGTGTGTAACTTCAGTGCCGTCAGAGATCTCATAGGACAGCAAAGCATTCAGGAGCTTAGAATAACTTACTTTTATGGTTAGGTAAGGTTGAGTGAGATACAAGAGTAAAATCCTACTTCAGTATTTTTTTTAAACAAGCCTTTGCAACAACAATGTGGAGACTAAATGGACTCCATATTACCCACCTGACATACCACATCTGCCTCGACTGATGTTCCTTGGAGCGGAATAAATTGACGCTAAAAGACAGATGTATACCCCACCTTTAAAAATACAGTTATCCTTCTACAATCTGAGACAGCACTGTAAAAAATAATCAGTTACCTGCATAAAATATCACAGATTCTGGGGATAATCTCTTTCTAAACCCAAAGAAATCCATCACAGTGGAAACACTGTTGGTTTTGGTTTTGGTTTTCTTTCACATTTGCAAACACTTCTGATAATGGGAAAACAATGACATTGACACCTTCATATTTCTTTTTAAATACCATAAAATAAATGTTCCGAAGACTAGCCTACGCTAATCACAGCTGAACCAATTACACTGCTGACAGAGCCAGAAAAATGCCAACATACTCAACACCTTTGTCTACCAAACGCATATCGGGCACCGCATTTGCTAGAGAGAGAACAGGTTCAGTCAGCGCCAAGGTGAGTTGTGGTTCACTTTCCCCAGACCAGTACCTTGCTTGTCGTACCAGGCTGCATCCCAATCTGTTGACAATTTCATGCTCAGGTGAAGCCGTTTCACAGAAAGAATGACTGGTGCTATGTTACTCTATAGGTGCCGTGCCAGTGGCTCTTCAGGGAAGTTTCCTTTTCTGTGTCTGGCACAAGCACAGTCAATCAGTATCTCTCATCAGCTGGAAATGACTGACGTGTCAGAGTGTAGATAAATGAAATAAACAATATACTGGTATTATTTTAAATTCCTTCCTCTTACTTTGTAAACCGTAAATTGTCAAGAGACACTGCATTTAACCGCATTTTCTTTTGTCGTATTGGGTATCACAGGAGCACAGACTGTGCACCACTTCTAACTGATAGGCTTTGAAACCTTCCGTGGGAAAAAGGGAGCAGTGAGGGAAAAGCAGGCCTTGAATTACAGAGCAGATTTTTGGGGGAGCGCTGGGGGACATCAGAAGCCTCCACAAGAAAGCTGAAATGATCTTTTCCAAGAAGCAGTGCTGTGAGTACAGACTCCTTTGCCCTCCCGTTCTAATACTGCCACACGAACCACGTGAAAATAAATCTGGGTTTTAACATCCTTTTTCCCTCACTTTTCTTTCTCCTCTACCCTCCTATCTCAGTTAGAGACCGCTCTGCATCCACGTAGGGTGTTCTGAGGTGAAATACTTCAGCGGTATTGGGAACAAGCACTTCTGGTGCAAGTGCAGGACCTTCTGGTTAAATGCTGGGTTTAACTGATTCATTGTGAAGGGCCAAAAGGTGTGCTCCCGTGTTGGACCATCAACCACAAGTGATCGTAAGTTAAGAAGATTTCTCCCTTTCTCACTCTTACATCCATATTGAACTGCTGACCATCACTATCTGAGCCTACGTGTCCAGCCAGCTCTCACGCACTCTACATAAATTCACCTGTACATGCCACAGCCTTGGCATGTGACTACAAAACAGTAAGCTTCCATTATTAACGTCAGCGTTTTGTGACACCTTCCTCTTAGATTACAAACACGTAACACTTCATTTTGTATTATCCTACCAAACATCCTAACAACCTCGCAAAACATCATTACAGTTTCACCACCTCTCTTACATGCCTTCCCTGATTTTTTCCTTACCACATTTGATAGTGATTTATAGTTATATAAACATTTGCTACATTCCCCTCTATCCCATTTCCTCTCGATGAACATCATTTTGCTCTCCTGAAGCATATTTCTCACTGCCTGTCTGGTATCTTTCTGTAACTAATATGTTCTTGCCCCTTTTTTACTTAATTATAGTCAAATTATTTTATCTTTCAATGTCCTTTCCAAAAATTCCCAGAAATACCAAGAAATCTATAGAATTGTGCTGAATCATCAGCATTGATAACTACTTACTACAAGTAGTTTATTTGACCTTATAAACTCTGCAGCCTAACAGCTTTCTATTCCCTACAATCTACTAAGGGATATCCTCCATATTCAGCAGCCAAAGCGTAGCTCTAAAAGTCTCTCTAATGCATTATTTCTGCACCAGTCATTCTCTATTTACCACTCTGCAGCTCAGAACAGTGCATTTCGTCCCATATTTAATCCTGTCTTTTTTCACCTTGTTGTACCAAGTGAAAAAAAAATATAAAAATAGTTTAACAGAATTAATTCTCAGGTGCATCTAATTTTAAAGGGATGAAAACTGAATTCCTGGCCATATTGACCAACTTCCTCTGAGCATTTCATGGTGTATTCATGATCAGTAGAAGAAAGCAAAGTATTCATCAAATGCTGGTATGCTCGTAGCCTTTATCTGCACTCCCTCCTCCCGTTTGTCACACTGTGCCTCTCCCCGTGCCCCTCTCCATTGGAGAATTCAATGCTGCTCCTATCAGGTCCTCACTTTCAGCACAAGGCCATCTTAAGCTAATGACCATTTTTACCCCTGTTGTTCATACCTGAAGAATAATAAATACAGACAAGCATTTGTAAGAATAAAGTATTGCTCAGCTCAAACAGACCAAAAATATTTCCTGAAAATATTTTTTAAATGTACGTACTCTTCCATCATACTTATGTGCAATACATTCTTTGCATCACTAGTGGCATCTGTGAGTCTACCTTTCTTCGGAATCCAATTTTATGTCCATAACAACTTGAAAAAGTTTCCTTTAAGAATAGAAACACGCCTACTACATTAAACAGTTCCTCTCCCAGTGCCATCTGGCTTGACCTTATAAAACACAATTCACAGCCTGGCTAGTGTACAGCAGGAGAGTAACTCAGACATCGGCACTGAAAATCTCTGAAGTATTCCCTATGAGTCATCCTTCCCTCTTCCTGGTTGGACTTCCAGAAACGCAGACCTACAAAGATTTACACTAGAATCAGCGTTGTTACTGAGTTACTATTATTTACTTCCCCCACGAGAAAATGAAGGGTGTCTTCCTCGACCCTTCCCACGGAACAAACAGCAGAATAAACTAGAGCAGGTGGCAGAACAAACAGCAGAGCTCGCTAAGGAAGCAGGTTTCACATCGTGACAAGTCATAGTGTCGGAGGGCTGTGTGTGTGTCGTTAGAAAAAAACAGCACACAGACGCTCATCCCACTTCACCCTCAGTCAAGATGAATAACGCTTCATAGGTAAGAGCCTTCTGCCTGATGAGGTTGGCTTCCAAGATTTACCTGTCCTGACCACTGCCCTCCCA
Organism: Chroicocephalus ridibundus; assembly: GCF_963924245.1. Taxonomy (NCBI): domain Eukaryota; kingdom Metazoa; phylum Chordata; class Aves; order Charadriiformes; family Laridae; genus Chroicocephalus; species Chroicocephalus ridibundus. The sequence continues at coordinate 50,081,049 of NC_086285.1, forward strand.
GGAGAGTGGCTGCCGCTGTAGAACCCGGGTGGGACAGGAATGCTGGGGGAGCCGTGTTCTCCACAAGCATGGGGAACGCAACACAGACAAATCTGCACTATGTCCTTCCATCCCATCATCCATCAAGTATTTCGCCACTTCCTGTGACAACCACAGGAGCCCTTAACGTGCCACAAGAAGAAAGCTCTGTAGGCCATCCTGGTAACAGGGGGTTGTTTCAGGTGAAACTCCTATGCAGTTCTAGGAAGCACACCAGGCTATAACTGCATAAAAAAGAAAGAAAAGCCTCAGAGCAAGAGGTTCCTACGAACTTGGTTTCAGAGTGAATTCCTTGCCAATTCCATCACTTAGCTCTGTATTTTCAGCAGGTCTGCATGCACACAGCTCCTAAAGTCCACTTCCCTAGTCCAGCTCCTCTTCATGCTGCCCATGCTCCCAATGCACAGTAAATTCCGTTCTTAGATATTCTACATAGACTCTGCAATTCAAGGAGGTTAAAAATTGTAAGCCCTGTAGTTCCAAACAATCAACATAATACGGGTCAAGAAATAGCAGCTTTATATTTTTAGTAAATTTAAGCTTGTAAACAGTGATGATTTTTAAGTATAGAAATTTTTTACGATAACCATGTAGGTTTTGTTTGTTTGTTTTAAAGACAAAGACTTATAAGCTTAAAATTACCACATAATCCTATTGTACACAAGACGGTGTTTTTTGGCAGACAAAAACCCACAGTATCTGCTTTCACGGAATGTGTTTTATATTTAAGATGATACGTTACCCCAGTGTGGGTTCATATCAACAATATTAACACCTTCTGGAAGTAGTATCCTGTCACTTATTACAAACCAGACAAATCTCTGCCAAGGGGCAGGAAAAATATCGACAGCATCTTCATCTCCCTGTGCAAAAACGCAGATTTAAGGTAGTCCTTTAAAAGGTATTGGCATATGCTATTGCTATAGTAACACCAGCATTTAACAAAGATACAATCTTCATTTAACACTGTTACAATACTTCGGATATCTCACCCAGTTCATGTTCTTAACTTCATCCAAAAGCTTTTTATTATGGGAATGTTTCTGCAAATTTAATAGCACACTGATATTTTAACATATAAAGGAATATACAGTTATGGAATGAAAGTAAATCAGTGAGCAACCACAAAAAATATAAAAAGCTAATAATTTGGAATTTATTTAGAAAATAATGGTATTCATTTTGCAGCTGCACTTACAGTCACAGCTATTTAGCTTTACTCTGCGTACGTGTGTGAGAATGCATGCATACACATATAGATAAACTGCTTTATTCAATATCCCTTCCAAGTGAAGGGTGGGAACCTCACCCACCTAGTACTCTCCATACCCCATCCCCATGGAAACATAATACTAAGCGCTGTCCTAGAAAAGCCAATTCAGCTATAAAAGAGGAAACACAACCAGGTTACCAGACTAGTGGGATACAAGGATATTAAATTAAAGTCCTCTTGTGCAGATGCTCCCGCAGCTCTACATATCCCAGTAATTCTTCCTCAGTCCTTGAGAGTATGCCTCACCCAGGCCACAGAAGGCTACATACAGTAGACTTTCCCAGAGGGGAGGAAGGATGCAGGGGACCATCAGAAATCTGCATTTTTCATTCCTCCTCTAGATTAACGTGTGCTCTCTGCTTCTTCCCAATTAGGTATCTATCAATCTGAAGTACAGCAAATGTACTCCAGTCGGATGTTTTCGGTGAATGGTAAAACAATTGAAGTAACCCAGAAGCTTTTGAAAAATGGAAATTCGTCTAATCCAACAACTCGAACTCACAAATATTTTCAGAAAGATGATTAGGTGGTAAATATTTGGAAGACAGAATGGTTTTTCAACGTCCTTCGCTGTTTTAAAAATTACGTGCTTTGAAATTTTAAAGTGTCAGGTTTTGTTCTGACTTTTTCCTAATAAACGAGTTCAAAGAACTGTTCCGTAGATACTGCCATTCAGGTATCTAATGCCTTCTCTTCTCTCCCTCATGCATTTTCTCTCTCCAAAAGTAGCAGATGGAAGAGATCTCCCTTGCGTGGAGCTTATGGCACAGTCAGACCCCAGACTTGGTTCATGTACTTTGCACAGACCCTCAGGCTGTGTCTGAATTTGCAGCTAATTCAGCACACCAAGAGCAGATCAGTAGACTGAATTAGTGCTGAAGGCTACACCTACACAGTATGTGGTTCAAGTACGTTTGCTTCAGGGAAGACAATCTGATTCCTTGGACCAAATATTCCCATGTTGCAGACAGTTCAAACCTGTCTTAAGGCGCGATTCATTGGTTCAGAGACCTATCTGTTCAGCGGGGGGAGTTTATAACCAAATAGGGCACATTTGGTGAGCCCCTGGATATAAGTTTCGGCTTAGTTTCTTCCAGAAGGAATCTAGCTTGTGCACACCAAAACCAACCTGTCACGTAAACTGTGGTAAATGAGGATGAGTAGGTTTGCTCCCAAACTGCACCACTGCTCTAAACTGGAACGCTAGCGTAAATGTGGTCACAGACAACTAGCAGAGCCAATCTCAACAAAGATACCTGGAGTAGGTGACTTTTCATTAGCAGGTCTACAGCAGCATTGTCTACTGAATTTGGAAGAATCATTCCGATACCTGCAACAGGCATAGCCGTTGATCACATGCAGCTAAGTTTTATATGTTTCTGTATCTACCTTGCTGACAGTTAACAGAGATGCATGATGCTGACTTATAAAGACACATAAGAAGCAAGAACCAGACACATAAGAAGCAAGAAGTAGTTTCTGAATAGGAATTCTTTCTCATTTTTTAAAAAAAAATCACTTGTCCACAAGAATTGTGCATGGGTTTTTAACAATACTCTTTGAAACATCATTAGAGTAACGCACACCTGCTTGATATGTTTCAAGACTTATCCTGAATTGCTATACTTAAAATTTGCCTTCATAAAGCACTACCAATAGGATCCTAATGTGCACCCATTAGTCTGAAATACCTTTGAACATAACCGATCTAATTCTCGATAGCATTGCATCAGTTCATGCCAGTGTCACTCCACAAATCCCATCACCGCTGTGGTACAGTAGGGCAGATGGGGTAATGGAACAAGGAGCCAAAAGCTACAGCTTTTGTGGCTACAGCCTGAAATGCTACCAGAAGGTGGTCAGACTGTCAGCTTTTGTTCAGTAGCACAAAAATGGGTACAGAGTAACCTGGGGATTCTCTCAGGAAAACACACAGTCATTTTCTCAGATTTTTCTGCTGCCTTGCAGACTGTGCTTCACTCAAATCCTCCTTCCCTCACCACGCTTCCAAACAAAACCAAAACTCTACCAAGCCACTTACCTCTTTGGTAAATGTAGCTTGGATTTACCTTCTGGGCTGAGCTGCTGGACTGACCGTCTGTGGGCAGAGGACTGCCAGCAGATAGTCCCCTCCTAAACCTCTCCCTGTGGAGTTGCACTGATGTACCATCACCTGAATTACAGACCAAATCTGCTTCTGATGCGTGACTGTCAGTGATTTGAAGTTAAATACATCAACAGGAGAACTGTTGGTTTAAAAGTAACAATTTGTTCTCAAAACCAAACATCTATTCTCAAGGTGAAAAAAAAAAAAAAAGAAAAAGAGAGAATACGAAACACTAATCTTTCAAAATAACCAGAATACAAAAGCACTGTCATCTCCATAAATGCAGGATGACAAAACTCATGTAATTAAGTGGTCACAAGGGAATATCTCTGTAAGTGAAATATCTGTTGACTTATAACAAATAATGAAATGCATTTAATTAAATTTCAAGTGGAGGAAGCTCCTCCAATGGGCACCATAACAATACAATTTGTATTAATTTAATGACTAAAGAATCTAGTGCTGGCAAAACAAATATTTCTTTTTAATAAATTAATTGCTCTTTTCAGTTTTATATATAGTTGCAACTATGTGAAAAGACTAAGGAGTGACCAACTTCATGCCAGTGGACATTCTCCTTCAAAAGGGTCCTAAAAACGCATATCTAACCAACATTTTACTGCTTAGAAAAGGGAAAAAGCGTAACTATGTTTTCTATAAATATTCCCTAACTGTGGAGGTGCTTTCCACTTGAAATGTGTCTGTCTCAACAGTGCGATTTGGGTGCAGGAGGGTCAAAGCTTAGCAAAGCACATTTTCCTGCACAATCCTGTGTTAAATAAAGGGGGAGAAAGGAAGGTTCTTTTATTAAAAAGTGATGATTATGGCAGGTTGCAGTGCAACACCCAGTGACGCACTACAGACTCCTCCTGTGACGTGGATGCCACAAGCAAGCAAGAGGGCTGTTGGAATAAGGGCACTTGCACTTCGGTTCCAAGTTGGATGCAGACAAGGATGCTGCCTTGACGCTCTCTTACAGCATCAGAACGGAGTAAGTATTCCTCCCCTACAGCCCTACAAACACTTTTTTTCCCATTCCTTTCTGCAGAAAGCAAAGCAATCACAATTTATTTTTCGTTTGTTTGTTCACTTCTATAGTGCCCCTCCCCCCCCCCCCCCCACTTTTTACAGCTTTTACACTTCTATGTATTTTCTGGCTGTAGCACAAACATCCTGGAAAAGGTGCAAGGTTAAAGCCAATCCACAAAATACAGCATGCAGGGTCAAAGGCAGGCCACGAGAATCAAAACTCCAGCAGTCATCCCCACAAGCAGGGGCGAAAGCAGCATGCAATCAAGAGTTAGTTGCTGGCAAATCAGCAGCCACTTATATTCAGTCAAGAGCAAGAAAAATACAGGCAAACATCAAGATATAGCAAGATGATGGTTTTCTTCTCTTATGGGGTATACAGTTTTTCACCCAATTCCATACTACGCTGCTAGACAGCTTTCAAACCCCTGTTCTAGACCGAGGGTGCAAATTTCAGTTACTACAGCAGTATGTGTATGTCAGACATAAAAAGAAAGTATTTTAGTACTTACAGCAAAACACAAAAATCCCCTAAAAAACTTGATTGACAGCCAATTATTTTTACCAAGAAAAAAAATTGCACAAATTCTTGCCTAAAGGCTAATTACAAAGAACATTTTTGAGAGCTCTAAAACACAAACTGAGATGCACCGATACTTACAATCAAGGACTCTGAGCAAAAAAAATGAAAAACTTTGGAGGAATTCAGTACACTGGTTTTATCTAAGTAACTACAAAAGCAGAGAAAACAAAAGCTCAGGGTACAATCAATAGTTTATAAATCAAAGCAAAGCTTTACTTCAAAAAACAGATGCAGGCTTGAGAAGAGCAGTTGATTTATAAAAACCATTATTTGAAATCAGCAAGCAATTAAAGCAAAGCATTTCTCTTTCTGCTATATGGGCAAAGCGCACACAGGCTGTAAAATACACAATCAATGATGGAGGCAGCTGTTTCACCTGAAATATTCCACCCTTGCAGGAAATACTGGAGTTAACGATTCCCTTGATTGCAGTTCAGTCCATTTTTTGAACAGTGCCACCACAGAGACTGTGTCCAAGAAGTACTTAAACCACTCTACACATACAGTTAAGTTTCCCAGCTCACTTAAAAGCTGAATCTATCTCTAACTTTGCAGAAATACCAGCTCAGACCTCAGTGCTTGTGTTCTAGCATGGTGTCCAGGTTTGGGGTGGGGCAGAGCCAACTTTCTGTTCAGTGAGGGGCTCTTGCTCGTACTGCTGTGGCAGCCAGGGTCACTGACTGGGTTGTTTACTGTGGGGAGGAGTGGGCAGGTCAGGGGACCCAAACTGACCGAGCCGGTGTTCCATCCCACCCGCCATGCTCAGTATAACAGCTGAGGGAGCAAAGGGTAGGTTCTTCTTCTCCAATGGTTCTTCTTAAGTGGGCTGCTTCTTCAGTGACTGACATCTGAGGAGGACCCCGTCAGCTCATTTGCCTTTTGATCCCAGTCAGTGTGTTCCAGTTCCCATTTGTCACTGAGTCCAGTCTGGAACTTCCCCAGTGCCTGCCAGTGACATCTCCCTGGGAACTTGATCTGGTTTTGTATGTATTTATTTACATTGTATCTATTTCATTATACCCTTTATTTTATTATTAATTTTTCATTAGTTTAGGGTTTTTTTTTCTAAACTCATAACTCCCTTTATCTCTCTTCTTCCTCTCCTTGGAGTGAGAGGTGGGGGAGACCATCTGTCATCTTGTCATTGGCCAACCCAGCCCACACCATGACACATGGGAAGTTACAAAGACCAGACATCATATTCATCATGTCATCAACTCCAGCACCTAAACTTATGTGAAGGAGTTACACCACCAAAGTTACTCTACCAAGCTTTCCGCTCTCCCACCTCCCAGCCTTCTGCAGATTTTTCACAGAGCTCTCCTAACTTCTTTTAATCTTCTATTTCATTGATGATGAAGAAGGTATTTTCTGATAACTGAAAATCCCCACAAGGAACATCGAAAGCCCTCAAAAATAAGCAGAGATCATTATTCATGTTCCTTGGTGTTATTTATCTGCTGAGAGAGATCAAGGAAGCCAGATATCTGCTAAAAAGGCTTTATAAAAATTCACAGGTCGTGTGGATTGGTTTCTCAAGATTCAGCATCACTAAATGCAGAAAGGAAATGCAATAGCTTTAGGTATGTATAGTCATGTACAAAAAAACATCGCTCAGGAATAATATAATAGCTTGCCTAACAACAGGACACTGTACAAGGCTAGGACAACCAAAATATGAGGGAGAAGAACGTGTATTTGATGCCTAGTCTTCAGCACTAAATCCTGATCTTACTAGTTCTGGAGGAGCATTTGGATGGCAAACTCAGAGATACCCTGCTGAGCTTACCGGGGTTAAAATAAGGGACCAAAGCTAGATTTGCAATGGAAGCATGAAGGAAGAGGCATTAAGGAATAAAAAAAAGGGTTAACTATGGGCATATTCAGAGCTCTTCTGACTCTTAATACTAGTAAAATCTTCTCCCCAGAAGTTTTCATACCCAGAATGACCACAAATCCTGACTCTAATCATTAAATTGCTGAAAATGAGAAATGAGCCTAACTTGCCCTTGAAACGTGAACTAAATAATCTGGTACTTCTACTACAATTACACAAACCAAAGGCCAGAGAGACTGAAAGATCTGAGGCTGCTCTGTTTTACATGATGTTGTATAACAAGGAAGCAGAGATCGAAGCGTGGTTTTGTCAAGCTCTTAGTTAGGATACAATTAGATTTCAGCCACAACAGCATCTGTCTGGCACGTAGACGTAAACCATGATGACTTGGGGCAACATGACCAGACATACAGGAAATTAGGCACTGCCAGTGAAGGTAGCCTTGACAACCCAGAAAAACAGTTCTCTGACTTGTTCATGTAAAGCACTGTGACGCTGCGTCCCCTCACGATCGGCACCCAAGTCAGCTAGGTGAAAAGTAAGCCAGATCCCTGAGTTCGAGATTCTTGAACGCTGCAAGCAGTGAGACTTTATACACGTCTCATTATACATAAAAGGATCCATGGGTGGAGGGAAGTTTTTAAGAGATGTTATGGAAATAATTACAGAGGCCCAAGCTATGAGGTAAACTATAGTCCTTCATCTAAAGTAGCCTGGCTGAAAAGTCCAACTAACAGACTGGTGATCTGCATCGTGCGCATACCACGGATGATGCTAAGAAAAGGAAAATCTCCAATGTCAGTGGGCTTACGTACCCACTTTGGCTTTGCCTCTGCAACACATCGCCAGGTTATCGCCATTGTCAAAAGGTACCTTGCAGGTCCTGTCCCGAGAAAATCGAGGTTCTTGGTGACAAACAAATGCTTTGCAAAGTGAGTACAACTCCAGGAAGGATGCAATAGATGCAGGCGTATCCTGCAGTAGCTGAGTGCCTTGGAGCAGCCTTGTAAATAAACAGCACACAAACTTTGCTGTCTCGGATTAAGCAGGGACACTTCAAAGGAAAAGAAAGGGATGACTCATTGATCTCACCACTACCATTCCTGCATGAATCTGAAGGCTCACATAGGACAGATTGCCAGCAGTTACACCTAATAGCTGGAAAATAAAGAGACTAATCTTAAATAACACTCAATAAAGAAATAAATATAGTGATCCTGTAAAGGCAAGCAGCAGTTGCAGAGATTTTCTAGTTGTACAGTGTCCAGCTAAACCCCAGAACACAAGCAAGCAAAGCAACAAAAAACCCACTATCATCATTAGGTTTGGTCATCCGCACACTCTGTTCAAGGCGAGCTTTTCAAAATTACGTTCTGAATATTTTCAATCTGGGTAGGTTTAAAAGAAAAAGCTCACCACATAAAATACAAATGCTCACCTCTTACTGGAGCGTTATTTTCTTTGTTAATATTAAAGTAATTCTTATTCAAATCCTTGTTATTTACTCATTATGATATCTATGTGTCAAGATGAATACTTACAGGTGCACAGATATACATGAACGTCAAATCATACTTTCATATGCACTGCATATAACTTGAGCTGGATGATTAAGATCAGATTTTTGGCTTCCTAGCTATGGTATGTAGAATGACAGGTGCTTTAAAGGAGCTTGTTTTCTAGTGATAGCTTAGCACTTCTTGAAAACCAGGTCCCTTAAATTTCCTTCTCTCCTCTCTCAATACCTCAAATTTCAGAGATCCAAAGCACAGGTCAAGTAGAACTTTTTACCTTGTTAATTCATAAAATATCAGCTTTTGTCACACCCCATTGGAACGGGTTATATTCAACACACTATATCTTACCCAGAATATTTGCAGTTATTTCTATCTTAAACAAAAGTATACCACAAATATCCAAGCAGAAGAAAATGCTGCACTGAGATAAACAATTTTCTTTAAACTGCCTGTACTGTGCGCAGATGAGAAGTTTCTTCGGAATCTTTTAAAAAGTCTTCAATGACTTCAACTTCTTCAGAATCCTTAATGATAAAATATTTATTTACAACAGGGTAGAAATCCCCAGATTTATTATTTAATCAGAAGAACATAAAGGGAAATTTATAGAAGATCAAAGAAATACAGATGCAGTAAGAAATGCAGTAAGCTACGTAAATTGGATAAACATTTTGAAATATGCATTATATGCCTGTTACATTTGTGTGCATCCAATTATAATAACCAAAATCCCAACCAAACCCCTGAGAGTATGCAAGTATTTTATTTAAGGAAGTCTTATGATCTGTTTAGTGAAGCACAAGTGACTCAGATTTTGACTTCCTGGTTTACCCTACTGAAAAAAAAAAATAAATCAATAAAGCCCCCAAACATGTAATCTAAATTTAACCAGTTTTAATTAATTAATTTAATTATCACATCTAAGATTGATGGGGGCTTTCTTTCCCCTTCACTGAAATAAGAGCCTAATTCAAGCCATTTCGCACAACCCACGCAGGTGACCTAACATGAGTGGTGTCAGCACCTACTCCAGTGCTTTAATATTACACAGTACATCAGATACGGCAAGCACAACAGAATCTGCTGTTTGGAAGCAATGAAAGAAGGAAAGAGTAACGCCATTTGTTTTAATTAGCAGGCTGTGAATTTTAAGGTGTCTCTGGCATCTCAGTGCCAATTATCCTGGTATGTACTATTCTATCAAGCCACCGAAAGTGTTTCATTCAGGGTAATCATATAATTCAGAAGCTAAAGCTATGTAAATTTCCTTCAAGTCAGTGAAAATATTACCCTCCAGCACAGGGAGATATCTTTCTCCAGCTTGGACATATTTTCATATTAAAACACACTATTTAAAATTCAACATTTTACTCCGGGTACTCTTCCCAGAGCTCCAACGTTGCTACTTGATTAACTGCCTCGCAGTGATTTTTACTTTCATTCAATGCCCTGCGTGTTTGCAGCTAACAGTATATATGATGTGACACTGCCAAAAGAAACAACTTTACCCCCACTTCCCACCCACGCCCCACCAAAAAAGCCCCGTATAACAATACAAAAGCAAGTGCCCAAACCAAGCTTCATTCTTTGTTTCAGCAACAGGACCAAATCACAGCAAAGGTTCAAATCTGCCTTTAAAATTAGGCATTTGACTAAATAACCTTTTACTCCCCTGTTACTTTGCACTACAGAACCTTGCTTTAGCAGGAACAACCTGTTGAATTGCCCCTCAGAAGAATGGCCCTTCCACCAGCTCTGATGCGAGGAAAATTTTCACAGCGACCCATTACTGGTCTCAAAAATATTCTTCTGAGAGAGGAAGGGGACGCTGTGCCTTCCCAAAGGCCGAGGCATTGCACCCTCCTGCTGTCTCTCCACTCACAAGAGAAAGTGGAAGTCGAAGGGAGAAGCTGCTTTAACTGTTATTTCTCCATAGCTCCAAGGCTACTTGCTATTACTCCTTTTCCCTTTGTTTCCCCTTCCTGTTTTTTCTACCTTCTGCTAATGCAGAATCCATCCTGTAGTGGATGCAAGCAATGACCACACACACAGCTCTTCTCACGTGGGGCTTTGTGTTGGCGCATCCGGAAAAGAAGTCATGGCAACTGATGCATTTCCGAGAGCATCCATACTGCTCCACAGATGCACGCCCAGGAATGTTTACTTCATCTTACATTAGGCCAATCTACACAGCAACGATTCCCATTTCATCCCACATTTCCAGCTGTTGCTAATAGAAAAGAAACCATGAAGGTGTCATTACAGTATTGCCCTCTGGAAATAAACTTCACCACTGCAAAATGCTCATTCACTCAACTATCGCTCAAGACATACTGCCTCTGTTACATTTTTCACCCATATGAATTTAAAACCTGACTTGTAACAATCATCCCACATTTCACATCATCAAGAAGTAACAAAATTCTGGCTTGCTGCCTTTTTTTTTTTTTTTTTTTTTAAGAACAGAAATTAATTTCGAACTCCCCAAAATTGTTAATTTAATCTTTTTTTAGATTTTCAATAATCTTTTCCAGCAAAAGTCTCAACCTGAGTTAATCAAAAAATCATCTGCCTCCCTTAAGGATTTCCATTAGTCTTTTGAGTACCAGTGCATTGCTTTTTATTGACTCTAGAGCACCTGGTACTATTAACTGTCTGCCAGAGACCAAAGAATTCATCATCATATTGCAAAGGTGGCAGATTCTCTAGCATAGCAATTTATGGTATATTAAAAAAAGAAATAATCAATATGCTTCTACGATAAACCGTACTTTTTCCATGCCAGCCCAAACACCATTCTTCTAAAGCAGGTGACGTATAGACTACTTACTGTACATTGTCCTCATACTGCTGTTATTTGGTAATATTACCATTTTCTCCCTTCCTTCTGGTTGTCTAAATGGCTCTCAGAATGAGGATTTTCGCACGTATCAAGCTTGAGAGACTTTTAAATGTCTTAAAACTAAATTTTTCTAACTTATTTTTAGTGAACTGTTTAAACAACAGCTAGCAATTTATCTCAACAGCTTCGTCATTCAGCCTGCAGTTAAAAACCCAATTCAGAACTAAATTTCACCCGTCTTATTCTTTTGAAGCGCACGTAATCAAAACCTGCTATCAGCATTACAATAGTATGTCAAGGCTGCATCTTGGGCTGTCTGTAACAGACCGTGAAGCTTACACACACCTTCATTCTTTCTCACTCTGATCACGGTAAATCCCCTGCCTAGTCTTTGTATTGCTTCTTTTTTTTTTTTCTTTTTCCCTTTTTTCTTTTTTTTTTTTTGCTCCATATTTTGGTTTAGTGGCTAACAGTTCTGAAATGATAGACTTCAACCTTGGAAAGTAATTTCCAGGATGGACTATAGGCAATGTAACATTCACATTAGATGCCTAACTAGATGAACAAAAAAAGTTTATTGGTAACTTCCCTTCTTGTTCTCGTCTGTAGAAATAGTCTTATTCTTCAGAGTGAAAGCTGCTATTGCGTTGAGGAGTTGTAACATGGAATTTCGTTGCTTGTCTGTTTAAAAATCCTGTTAAATCTGAACCTCAGTATTATTTGGAAAACTAATTCCCTAGCCTAACCATGCAAAAATAATTGGATTTATTTAGTGTAATTTGATGGTGGTACATTTGGTATCAAAAGGAACCGCAAGAGCACCTAATTCAACACCACATATCTTCTGTATTTTCATTGTGTCCTCTTGTCTCTTCTCTAAAGCAAACCCTTTCACTCTCACATTTCACTTTCTTTACCAAGAAAGCTGCTAATGAAAGCTCTCATAATTACTGGATCTCATAATTCCTGATAGGTACTCATAATTCCTGATCAGAAGCAATGACTATTTTAGGCAAGAAGGCACCTTCAGTTTGCAAAGTGGAATTACGAGACCATCAATATTATCCTCCATCATAATTCTTGCATCACCTAGTACTCACTTTGCACAGGTACAGTTTTTGATGAGGTGTTATCCTACCTGACTATTGCCCATGAGTTTTCAAACTCAGCACAGAACACCCGTCTGTGTTCCTCTATCCAGGTGGCATTGCCCAGCATTTGTCAAAGGGGCAAAAAGAAGAAAAAAAAAAAGAAGAAAAAAAAAAATCTCAGTCCAGTCAGAGCTTGAAATAAAGCCTTAACCTACATCCTTGCAGACACCTTTGACTTCACCTAATCTAAATCCTTCTGTTGCTTCTGAGCATCTTGCCATTTCATTTCCAAATCATCATTTAGTAAGCTAAAGAAGTCCTTTAGTATGAAGCCCCACATGCCTCCAGCCAAAGCTGAAAATTCACCGTTTGTTCCTACTCCTTAATTTCAACTGCAGTTTCTAACCTAAAACAGCTCTTTATTTCTAACCTCCTGATAACATCATGACCTTTTCTTCACTTTTTTTTATGAGACTTTTTTTCAAAAGCTTTTGGAAATCAAAAGAAATTAATCCTATAGAGCTTGGCAGAGCAAATAGCAAAAAGAGTCAAGAATAGAAACTTACTCTGGCACCTGAAGTTTGACATAAAATATGAATGTTATGTGTACTGTTTTTTAAATATTTTAACGAACACTAATGGACTTATTGCAATCAGAACACAATTTTGTATTTCATTAATAACACAATCCTCCAGGGCACCGGCTTTGTTCTTTCTTCATTTGCTAAATCGAGATGACAACATTTATCCAAATGCTTTTGAAGACACCATCACACCTACAAGTGAGAAGTGCTATACGAGATACATAACGGATGCCTTTTGATTTGTTCTTTGTTGCTAGAGATAATGGCATTACAAATTTGAAAACATACTTTAATTTAAATATAAGGTGATTCCAAATCTATTATAATTTCTGACTTCATTAATAGCTAACATAAAAAAATAGCTAAAAACATTTTTTTATTACATTAATAAAACCACAGCATTCAAATAATTCTTCAAAACAACAAAAATATACGTGAAACACTGCAGCCTGTAGAAAATCAGTTAAATTCCATAACACATCAAAACGTTTTACTGGAAATGATGGTGAGATTATCTTCTAAACCACGAATAACCTCATCACGTGTTCGTTTGTTCAAATTATACAGACATGCCTAAAAAAATTTTATCTCCCTCAAAAATCAAAGATAAAATTTTCCCATGCGCATTTAGGCTTCTATAGGGAAAATGTTGCGATCAAAACTATTTTTAAAACTTAAACTACTGTATCTTCATTTTGTGGCTCTGTATAGCCCTAAATAAATAATTTTCTACTTCTATAAACTCCCATTTGTGATCCAGCCTGAGACACAAAGGCTTAGACTAAAATGCAACACTGCTTAATGTACAGCGTTTTCATTACCACATTTTCTACGATGGATTGCATTCCCCCTACCAAAACATTTCCGAGGGCTTTAAGGCTGGTAGGTATGTTTGTTGCTTCTTTTAAAAGTAACAAAAGAAAACATGATGTCTTCTTAGAAAATAAGGTCTCAGATTATTGGATCAAAATGTGATTGTAATACTCAGTGGAGCAAGCTCCCTCTAAACGCTAAGGAGAATAAAAGAGAGGACAATCATCTCCAACTACAGCAATACAGACATTAGGCACACAGCACAACTTAGTTTTTCTACTACTAGTAAAGACCATGCCAAAAATGGAAGTCACTAACTTCGAGGAACACCTAAATTTGAATCATCTCAGCCTTGATTAAAAAAAAAAAAACAACACAAAACAAACCCAAAACATTAACAGCCTTGCTAGAGACATTATTTCCCAACATTAAGGGACAAAAAAAAACATTTCCAAATGGCCATCCGGCTGCAGTGTGCACTACTAGGACTACAACTGGAAAAAAGAAAAAAGTACAAGCAAACGCCACTACTGTGCCAAAGAAAACAAGTATTTCACGTTTGTATCGCGCTTATCACAGATGCTTTTCATCAGTTTCGATTAAATCACTTATCACATAGGTGTGCGCTTTTTTTTTTTTAGAGTACAATGTAGGGGATGAAAGTTGCAGACAATTTATAAGCAGTTTGGCAAAGATATGTGGAATAACATTCTAGACTTAAGCAACAAGGTAAACACACCTGTGCGCGTGGCAGATCATTTCAGACTACGCTTCATAGGTAGAAGGGAAGAAGATTACGCAGTAAGAGACACTATTGGTTTCTAAGCTGTAATTGAGTGGGGTTACCATTGATCCTGGAGCTAAAGCCTAGAGGGGTGAGCAGGGAGAGGGATGGGGAAAGGAGGTATTTCATGAGAGCAGGAGTTCGAAAAGTTAATTGCTTTAGTAACACAAACTGCCTGTGCTAAAAGCCTTGATGTAACAGCCAAGCCTGTTTTGTGCTGGTACAGAGGTGTAGCAACGGAACTATGAGTTAATTATCAACATAAGCAATGAGGGGAAGAGCTTTTCCAAGCAGCGTAAGCCAGAATGGTTTCATTAGCTTCATGGTTAATTAGATGTCCATATGATGGAGAGTAAGAAAAATCTTTTTCATGCTTAAATGGAGGTTAAAATAATCAACCAGCCCTCTCCTCACCAGGAGCTGACGGGACGTTAGCATCATTAGGCATGAGTTGGCAGTTATGAATTCAGCATAGAAACAACGGTGTGATATCAAGGCAGGGCTTATGGGCGCACGTTGCTTACCGCACTATGTTTGCCAAATTACAATGTAAAATCCCGAAATCCCTCTGTGAGGCAGAATTCACGTGACTATACCAAATAGGCCAAATGATTTATAGTCGCTTCGGAAAAAGACAGCTCAAACCAAACACAAAGATTAGGACGCTCGTAGCTCAGCTAGCTTAATTCACGCTGCCAATTGAGCATGCTCGACATAGTGTTTGGAAAATCTCTGACTGATGTTACAGATCCATCTCTTCTTCAGCTCAAGATATTTCCAAGTATTTGATCCAAACAGGGGCGATGGGTGTCTTTCCCTGCCTGAGAGTTTCCAGAGACTGTGGAAAAGGAGGGCAGCACCTTCCCTCCCAGCCAGGCAGGACCCTCTTCACTGCTGGCAGGGGGGAGGCTGCTTGCTGTCCCCACGCGAGCCTGAAACGCTGCAAACCCTTCAAACTGTCCCACAAATAACTCCTTTTCAGCTTGCCACCAACAGTTTGAGAAGTGCTGCTCCCACAACTCGCTATCAAAGGCCGTTCTGCACCTCTGATGGTACTCATTGCCCTTCTTTGTGCCTTTCCAGTTCTATCAGTCTTACCGGTAAAGACCAGAACTGCCCACGCCATCCAAGTTGCCGGCATACTATAAGCTTACTACACTTGCTATTTCTTATTCCTTTCACAGTAATTCTTAAATGTTCTACTTGTATTTCGATCACCACCAACTGAGTTTATGTTTGCACACAGAAGGGATTGCTGGTGATGTCAAGATCTCCTTTCTCAGATCCCGCTGCTGCATATGTGTATTTAAGGGTATATACTACCTTGGTGTGCTTGTATAGATGTATATACATGTACGTATAAAAAAAAATTAACTCATCAACATTTACTCTCACGTGCTGCTTTGCTGCCTTGTCACTAAGGATCAGAAATCTCTTTGCAACTTTTCTCACTCAGCTAACTTGATAATTTCACTATTTAGTCTTTTATGAGAATAGTAATAACACAGTTTTTAAAGGAAATCCACTAATAACCTCATACTAAGGAAAGTGATCATTTAGTCCTATTTTTCTCCCTGATCCCTTTTTCAAAAATCAGAAATTAATCCATGAAATACATACCCTCTTATTGCTCAACAGCTTCATTTCCTCAAGAGCCTCCATCACGTGAACTCACTGAAAGCCTTTTAAATCCAAGTGTACTATGACAACCTCATCACCCTAATTCACATGCTTCTTGGCTCCTTCAAGGCCCTCTACTTGATCTGCAGGGAGTCAGTTTGGTCTCCAAAATCATGTTGATTCCTCCCCAGTCTTACTGGTGCGAGTATGACTATTTACTTTATCAGCCTTGTCATCCATTCGATATGGAAGTCAGCCCTCCTGGTCTGCACCCCCTTTTAGAAATCAGCATCACATACCAAATCTGTCAATTTTCCTCGTTCTAAGAACAATTTAGGAGACAGTTTTCATATCACAGTTCAACAGTTTCATTTTGGAGTTCCTGTGTAACCTGTGAGCAATTGCTGTTTGGTCCTGGAGACTAATTTATCTTCTTTTTGCATATTTAGCCTAAAACTTAACTGTTGACACTTCCAGTTATGGCAGGCCCTTACACAGTGAGAAACTGACGTGAAAACTCCCCTAAACTCAAAGCGGATATGCCTGCAGGAGAATAACCACATTCCAATAAAATGCCAGAAGTATTTTAGGAATAAGGAATCTACTATCACTGACTTACAGAAAGGCACCATCACCTACACAGCAGCTTTCAGATGACTGGAATAAAAAATGACCCTGTATTCGTGGAACATCCTGATGTCTTCCAGAGCTGATGATAAGATGAATAATAGCAATAATGAACGATGCACTGCTATTTTTTCATTACTCAGTAATTCACTTTAGAAGTCATTAGGCAATTTCAGATTGTTTAAAACGAGATGCTGCGCTGCTGCTTTTTTTTTTTTTTTTTTTTTTTTTTTTTAAGCTTCGGATTCCTGACTTTACCTTATGGTTATGCAATACTTTAAAAGCAGATCCCTCTGGTTTCCAAGAATAGTTTTACTGAGTATACAATTAACTAAGCAAGAACCCAGGGGCTCTGCAAATGACGCACTGCTGTTTATTGTTTATTATTTCTCCTGTAAACCTGATTATTTCACCAATAAACCTTATTAACTGAGGTCCTGTACAACACCAAGAAATAAAGACTGCAAGTAATACTTTACTTGTGTACCGTAACGTTCTGCTACATTACCCGCTGCAGAAAATTAAATTATATGCTTACTTTATGAATTTTCTCACCTGCCAACACTGGAAAGAAGACTGTTATATGAAAGAAGTTCATTTATATCAAAGGTTACCATTAAGCACAGATTGGCAAAAGATACTGCAATTACCATTTTATTGGCTTTCATTAAGCAAAAGAAAACAGCTAGAATATATATTACTACTAAGTATTTTGTGACTTAATTCAGTAACGTTTAGTCTGCTTTTGGAGCTTGCGAGCAGGCAACATGCATGTTTAATTTAATCATCGACGTACTCAATGTAAATTCAGTTACAGTATCAGTTTCCATTAAGCTAATCCATTATATTTTGGACAGATTTCCTGTAATGCTGTAGGAGAATTCACCACCAGAAGGGATTGAGAAAACTCTCCCAGAAAAACTCCAACAGACCCGTAGCGCACGCAGCAGCCCATCAAGTAGGGAGGGAGCCGGGGGCTTTTGCACGTGATGCGACTTCTCAATGAAACCTCTCAGACCACCCTCCGTGACAGGATTAATCTCCCTGGATCTACCCGATCTTCATTCAGAGGAAGAACTGAAAAGCAAGTTTAAAATACAAACAGGTCTATCCTTGCTGAGCCGAAGCTCCTCCGTCTCACGCCAATCAAACTGAGCCCCCACATGCCAAGGAACACTTGGCAAGCCAGCCTAAAGGGAGTTTTGCTGTTACTTGGATCTCTTATTTGTGCTGCGTGGGAAATATGATCTTCCACCACTTTTACAAAATCAAGGTGCTAAGAAGAAAGCTGGTTCCCTTCCTCAAAAGGACTCTGTTTAAAAATTCATTTATAATGGTAAAGCAAACAAAAAAGGAAAATTAACAGCCTTACCACTGTGACATAACCAATACAAAAATCTTCTATGAGATCAAAATGAATCATACTAGAAATACAGAAATTTTAATTGCAAATGTCTGTGTAATCTTACAAACAGAGGGCAGGAATCCAGAAGAGTCACATGCAGCACAGCAGGACACAACTGCTCCATTTGATCAGTATGGAAAAATCACGCGAATGCCAGAAAAAAGACTGGACAGATAAAGCTGCATCCAAGGAAATGCAGTATTTTCACAAAACCAGTTTACTCACATTCTTCTTTCTAACACATCTTAGGGACACCAGGACATGGCACTCTGTCGGTGCAAATGAAAACTGTTTCTCAACCACATTTTTGAATTTTTCATTTTTAAAGGAGCAGGTTTCAAGTGTGCAATAACAGCTCCACCTACTGTCCTAGAAGAAAGGAACGCATTTCCCAAATCTTCATTTCCAGGCTGTGGCAAGTACAATAGATCTTTTACAACCTCCCTCCCATCCTGCCCCTTTGTAATAAAGGGTTAGGTCTGAAAAACTTTAATATCAAAGCAAAAAGAAGAAAAGAACCAGTCATGTAATATCCCCCTCTGAAGTTCCTCAGATCTCCTTTAGGCAGCTGAAGGTCCATCCCAGCCAGAAAAAAACATAAGAAACCCACTGGGATGCAGGCACTCCTGCTCAGCCCCTGACACAGAGCCCTAGAAGAGATGGGAAAGTCACTCCCCAGCAGGTCCTGATTTCTTGATGTCTTGCAAGAATAGCTGCCTCTCGCTGCCGGCATCTGTCTGCCAGTGAGAAAAACACCAAAGCACTACGTACGCCAAATCAAAGCCTGACGCAATCTGCTGTGATTTTTTTATTTATTTTTTTTTCTGAATTTTGAACATGCAAGCTTCTTGAGTGCAAAGAGGGTGTGTATCGAAAACCAGAAAGAGACAGCCAGGTTGAGCTCGGATCGTCTGCATGACTTGAGGAGCAACGCTGTGTCAACCCCTACCAAAACAAGGGGCAAAATTCACTTGATCAGTTCCTACAGTCTCAGCGGTTTTAATGCATTGGTCAGACTTTTGCTCGGCTTTTCTGAGTGAAACTCTCCCTATAAACATATCAATTATAAATGGAAAAGATGGAAAGACTGCACTCCCTTTTCCTTTCCCGTATCAGAAAAATATTCAACCACCACAGCGATGTGGTACTCGGAAAAACACAACTCGGGATCTTTTGGAGCGTACCCCAAACTATGGTTTATAGCACAAGATTCTTCAAAGGGTCTCCAAGCAGGGGGAAAAAACCAATTCATTTAACATAATGTTTTAAAAAATGAAATTTTCCTATTTTAAGTAACCATTAACTTAATACATACAAGATTTACCCAGACGCTACTTAAATGCTCTATAGGACGGACAGATTTCTTATAGTTGAAATTAAACAAGTACAGACCACCTGTAACTCCTACAGGCTTTAAGCACTTCTGAAAAAACAGAGCTACTAACTGCTTTGTGAAAAAAGCAGCGCACAATTTGTCTGGCCGGCTATTTGGGAAATGTCATGAGGCTGCCCTGTTGCAGCACTGTGGCAGCGTTCATTCATCACCAGCTACCACCCAAGGGTGGGATGATGCTGCTAGATTTGTAACTACTACCAGCTGTTAGAAATTATGGTGACTTAAGATGGAAGAAATACACTTTGTGCAGAAAAAAGAAATATTTGGGAAGTTTCTGGGGAGTTTGTGGGGGCTTTTTGGTTGTTCCGTTCATTTGTTTGTTTTTTGGTTTTAAGTCATATACAGCTAGAATGATTCAAATAAATTACACTGAAGTTAACTTTGCTGAGAGCAACTTTTTCGCACATATCAGCCAACTGGCATGAAGAGTCATATCAACTGATTGTAACACACCTACCAGAGGGAAGAGCCATGCTGGGAATTTGGGAACAGCCCAGCTTAATTTGCTTTCACCAGGTGACACTGAAGCCATTAATGACATTACAGGAGAGAGGTGTGTGGAGCAGAAGCCACAGTAGCGGCACATGGCTTCTCTTTCAAACGGTCCTGCCATTCTTCCCCCAAGGCCTCGGGTTGGATCATCAGTCCCACTACGTCGCCCTGATTTTCACTGCTCCTATAAATGTCATCTGCCAAATTTGAAGCCATCAAACGCAAGGCTTACAGCCCAGAACGCAAACCTGCAATGAATCTGCCAAGATCCTTATCCCAGCAATCTTTCTCTGTCTCACTCTGACTAGAATCTGCTTTAGCTCCTAAATTTAGGACCTGTTACTGTTTCAAGTAGATGGCACTACAAGCTTTGGCTGAGTAACAGTTGGGCGCATGCTCGGTAAGAGTATATTCCAACAGCAGCACAGCTCCAAAGGATGCATAAACTGATACAACACGACCTAACCCTTCTAGGGAAAAGCAGCGACACCTTCTTGCCCTTTGCAAGGGAAGCTAGCCACAAGTGGCAAGCGCGGTTACTGGCAGCACATTGATGCCAAGAGGGACTTTCAGAAACAGAAGCTGCAAGATTAAGACTGTCATTTTTCATCAATACGGACCTATTTAATAAATGCGAAAACTTTTTCTATGAGGAGGAATTAATATTAAATACCTAGTATCATAAATTTTTTTTTTCTTCCTTAATTATTAGGATAGCACGTGGGAATGTGCCCATTCCAAGGAAGGTGCGACTCTCCCCTTCCCCAGCAGTGAAAACGCGACTGGCTGGACCCTGGCTTCACCTCAGGCGCCCAAAAGGACTGTCCCACCTTAAGTTACGCCTTGCCATGACAGCACTCCATGCTATTATCTAGCCTCTCTCAAGCACCCTGGGACACACAAGAACTGAGCGCGTTGGCAGGTGGAAGCTGCACACCTTGCTTCACGTTCATCAATGTTACACTGAGAGGAGTTCCAGCTGACGTTAAGCGGGTAGACAGCACCATCCACGCACGCAGGGCAGCTACAGACCCCCCAGAAAGCGATGCCAATAAATGCTTTGGTGCACTGACACAGAATTCCGTGCAATTTCTGCTACTTTCCAAACAGGG
Organism: Chroicocephalus ridibundus; assembly: GCF_963924245.1. Taxonomy (NCBI): domain Eukaryota; kingdom Metazoa; phylum Chordata; class Aves; order Charadriiformes; family Laridae; genus Chroicocephalus; species Chroicocephalus ridibundus. The sequence goes on from NC_086285.1 coordinate 50,102,200, forward strand.
ATACCTGAATTAGCTCTAGCATCAGGCACGACCTCAGCGGATGCGGACTGCAGCGAAGATGCTGTTTTCCTGCTCCCTCTTGTTTTGATTTCCACGCCCAATGAGACAAAAAAGCTACGGTTATTTACTCACATATGCCACTTAGTATTTGTGTCACTGACCACTGCAAGTCTGCTCAGTGAATTCAGCAGTGAAAAATAATCAGTTTAACAACTCAGTCCTAAGGAAGCAGAACAGGGTTCGGACGTTTGCTGTCTGGACTGAGACTTTTGCAAAGGAGATCTCCAAGTCGCTGCATGTGTGATCAAGTTTCCCCAATGTGTGCCATGAACCTATAAACTATCACCTCCGGTGCAGCAGAGTAAACGAATGGACTGTCCTCCTTTGGAAAAATCCAGTCAGAAAACGCTGAAGACCCTTGAGCGTCCGGCATGAAAGTCCACACAACCTGTCTCTCACAGCCCTTTGCACCCTGTGATAAATGCAATCCCAGGCAAAGTTTCAGCATCGCTGTAATAAAACCATCCATTGCAATTAAAACTACTGTCAGTAATCTCGTGCTTTGCATGCCTCTCAGTTTGAAAACATCGGGTAAATCCGCGCTTTGTTCTTTCTTCTGGATAAACTAGGTAAATCCTGTATTTGTTTAGATAGATAAAACGTGAAATACTGTAAAATCCTGGCAAATACTGAGCGTCTAAAAGTCAGTGAAACATACAGCCTGATTCACACAACATAGTCAAAAAAAAAATCAATGTATTATTTCCTCCGTTTTCTGTCATGTCCTTTTTTGCTCAGTACAATAAAGCAACTCTGTAAAGGTGCCTTAACACTGAATTCAGGTTGGTGTTCTATGAGAGATTTTAATATAATTTTATCAGAAAGAACAAGCTATCATACTCTGAAACAGATTTGGTATTTACATCCATTATAAACTTTTATTCTCATATATTGTAACATGAGTAACCGCAAAATTCTAGCATTCTCAAAAATATAAAAATATACCATAAGACAAAAAAACATGGCGAAAGAAAGCATACATACACAACACCAAGAGCAATGTGTATAAAAGAACTTGGTTTGCTATTGGAATCTTTATTATGAAAAGAAACAATGAAAGCTCTGTTGTACTAAAAAAAAAACAGCAGTAGCTGTTCAGATGCCAAGCCTTAAGGGCTCCATATGTCTCATCACCTAAAAATTCTGAGTTTATTAAATTCCAGAGGGGGAAAAAAAAAAGTTCACAGTAGAAATCAAAGTCATGCTTTTATCTTCTTTTTTTAAACAACCAAACAAAAAACAAAACCAACAACAAAACCACCTGCACACGGGAAGACCACTCTTGCTGCATCTAGACATGCATCCTAAGAAGGGCCAGAGTACAGGCTAACCAAATGTCCCAGATTAGGTCCCTTACAGCATGAGGGTGAGTTTCTCTAGGTTTCCCCAACACAAGAATCACTCCTGATTCAGAAAAAGCACAACTCCACTCTCCCCCAATTCCTTACATAAATAATGGGGACATTTCAGAAGGTGTTAAGGAAAGTAAATTCACTTAGACCGATACACAGGCACAATGGGGATTTGGGCCACTAGAGAATATTTTTCTTTTTTTTATGTAAAATAAAAGATACTTTAAATATCAGAACAATTCAGAACTTTCAAAAAAGTCTCTTTTGTGATACAATGGAGATACCCAACATGTATGTACTGCTGAGAGCTTGTATAAACGGCCAGTTGACAACAACCGTCATTAGCTCTTGGCCTGGACTAGACAGCCTACTTGCCTGGGAAAGGCCAGTCTGCAGATTACTAACCATCTCCATGCTTAATGATCCCTGATGTTATGAAGTTACAAAACAGGACACAATCTCGATTTACATCTTAGTGCATGTTATTGTTTGAGAAATCCACAACAATTTATTGTCATTTAGACAATTATTCTACCACCGGATGACCACGCCCCCCGGGGAAGGGGAATCAGGGGGAAAAACAAAGAAACCCTGGGGTTGAAATGTAAACAGATTTAATAGAACAAGACTAAATAAGTAACATTAATAATACTAAAGAACCAGTATTGATCCCAATACCAATATAAAATATACCAGGATTATACTCAGCCAATTCTATCAGTAGGAAGCTGTGCACTCCCAGCTGTGGACAGCAAATGCCGGACACTGCGAGTGCTACGGCTTCGGGAGGAAGGGAAGGGCTCAGGGGTCCAGCACTGGGGCAAGGAGTTTTCAGGATCACAGCCATCATGGAAGAGGAAAAAACTCCTTAGCAAACTTTCTACTTTATATTGAATGTGACGTTCATGGTATGAAATAATCCTGTTGGCCAGCTTGGGTCAAGCATCCGGGTCTCATTCCTCCTCATCCCTCCACTGGCTGTCTCGAAAACACAGAGACCTTGAAACCCACATAGCAAAGCTGGCTATAAAGTAAATATTTTCACAAATTCAGACAGTAGAGTCTTCTAAAAGTGCAGTTTTCCAAAGCATTAGAAGAGAAATTAGTCCCATGCCGCTAAAACCAGGACATCATGTTTCAGAATACAGTGAAAAACTGCTTGTACTTTGCCAGTTAAACAGTAAGAAAAGATCAGGGCACGGTTGTGTTTCTCACAGAGGTTAGATGAGAAAACATTGCCATTCATTTGGTACTGGATGTCTTAAAACATCAACGGGCTAATTTTCAGTATCAAGACATTTTACTACCCGGAGCCTTGGCTGCAACTGCCTGCAACCTTGGTTGCTGCAGATGCATTAAGAATGAAAAGATAACATGAAACAACAGAGACTAAATTAAGTGTTTCCTAAACTGTTCATAGGTCTTCGGATTTCATTAAATTAAGAAAAAGGATATTAATTATGAAAAGTATGTAGTTACAGTCAAAATTTGGTACTGTTTTTTCCCAACTAATATGGCCAAACAGTACCTGGGAACCTTACATTCACCTATATATTTCGATTTTTTAATTAGAAAAATGATTTTACTCAAAATTCAAAACATGAAATTTCAAACAACTTTTTAATAATAATTCTCTCAGCTATCTTCAGTATTCTGCCTCCTGACTTTTGCCCTACTAAAGAACAGGTGACTAAAAAAGTACTCTGAGCAACGGAAGCAAAGATCGGGGCAACTGCGACGTCTCTCTTGGTGCTTCACATGGCACACTGGGACAGAGGCATTTCTACTTTTTGAGGATGTGCATGTCAGGGAGGCGGAGGTTATACATGAACAGTTATGGTAAATTGGGCAGGGAAGGCTCTACAGGAGATCATTTAGTCTGTACCTCACCCCCAGGCAGAATCACTTATGACTATATAGCTCCCAGTGAATATCTCCTTATTCTTAAACACTTTTAGAAACGGAGATCCTGCAGTCTTTGTGGGTAAGCACTGCGAGGTCTTTCTACCCTCAGTGTTTAAGGGTGCTCCCCAATGCGTACACTTGCTTCAGTTTAAACCCATTAATTCATATCTTGTCACCAGCCTTTTAGCCCCTCTCTTTTTCCAAGAATCTTTTTATTTTTTCACTCTATGCAGTATGTGTTAGCCTGAACGTGTTAGCCTGCAGGACCTTTGAAGTATAATACCTTCAAAGTATTTCAGGCTCATTCCTTGGTGCATACTATATTTATTTCACCTGTCTAAGAGAGGTTCCTCTGTGTTACAGAGCTGCTGCTCAATAAGCGTTCAGGCTAACAGCTCGAGGAGCTGTACACCTACCGAAGGGCAGCTCCCACATCTTTCACAGTACCTCAGAAAGGTTCAAATGGGGAGAACGTAAGAGGACACGGGAAAACCACACATGCTCGTGTTTTCTAACTCAATATACTTTGACCTTGCATCTTTTCATGTGACAGCTAGGGATCATCCACCCCTTTCCGAGGAGTTCACGCAACTAGCTTTCACACCTTACTAAGTGTAAGCCAAAACAAGCTTTATATTTAAGAAACTGTGTAAAGTAGCAGCTTGTATGAAATGTCTTATGAGATAATTAAGTTTGATTGGGAAACTTTCTGCTTTCTTCAGGTGTTACGATCGGGTCCGTAATACACAAACCTTACCACGTGCCACCCTCTCTTTCTCTGCCACCCCACTTGGTGGAGTCCACAATGGAGAGGGAAATGCACAATAGTTCGAGTCCACTTACTGTCCACCCAAAGGCTAGGAGAACACGATAAACATTTTTATGAGGTTGGAATTAGGACAATTTAACCTCTTTGACTCAAGCAGACATTATACACACACCCACCAGCTTCACAACGTTAAAGGCGGACAGGCAGGGATATGAGATGGTCTACTAAAAATTAATGTCATACTTTTTACAAAATGGAGAAATACGTAAAATGTTTTGAACTCCAACAAGTCTTTCTATAACTAGAGTTCATTACTTCCGCTATTCTACTACACCAACCATGAAATTAGCCTTTGCCCTGTTTTTATGTACTCTAAGAATATTGCTTTCCATTTTGCACTACGCACCCCACTGACTCATTTGATCATCTCTTGGGCCCAGAAAGAAAATACTCCCCGAGCAGATCACACAAATAGGATTATTCTGTAGCAGTTTTATCCAAGCTGAAACCATAAGACACACATGTGTAAGAGAAGAAAAAGTTCACAGAATGCTCCTCGTAAAAGAGAAGGTACGTGTGAAAGCTTCCACCTAAGCAGAACGCAGTTTAGGGTTAACAAAACGGGTTAAGACCGCCCACAAGGCACTGAAATCTGCTGCAGAAATGAATGACGGGTGAAAATAGATAACACTGGAACACTACAATTTAAGTCAGTGATGTGGCATCCATCTTACATTGATGGAGTCCTCATAGCTACATTCAATCTTAGTCACAAATAATAGCTCAAGATCTCTCTACAGCCTTGAGTTCCTACTCACTCGAACGATCAGATTTTTCAGGAAAAACTGTAATATCTTAACTAATTAAAACCAGCAATGAAGATGCATCCACATTACTGTACTACATTCATCCAACATCTCAAAATATCTGTAGGGGAGGGATCATCTTTTGCTCTGTCCTGACAGGGGCTTTATGAATACATGAATAAACAAAGGCATAATTTGCACCTACGGTGTTTAAAACATAGACAATTGTGAAAGTAGCAGCACAATTACAAGTACCCCAACAAATTTTAATTTAATACAAAAATAAAATGTCACTGAAGTGACATCTTTCTACTCACACAGTTCTGACAAAAAAAAATGAATTGAAAATTCTTATTTAAAATAATTAAAATACAGAATGGCACGGCAGCAGAAATAGAAGAGATCTACAATAGGAAGCTGCAATCTATTCACATTTTATTTTAGAAGACATTTCCTCAGCTAGGTGACTGAGTTCAGGTTACCCTTATTTACTTTGCACAGAAACTTCCCAAGTCGGATTCTTATTTTCATCCTGGTCTGACATTGCAACAAAGAGCACAACTTTGGCAGGATATTTTGCCTCACACCAACATGGAATTAGGCTTTAACATTCAGGTGGTTGGAGAAAGCCTGTCTTTGATTCTTTGAAATTTATGTTTCCCCGCATTCTCTCTTGTCTCCAGAGCTCGAATAAAAGTTGCTTTAATAGTCTTAACACTGCCTGAATTTTTATCATACAGCAAACTACACCATGTAAATCAAAACAAGTATCTTTTGCTTCTGATAGAGGTAAAACATCTAACAATAAAGTGGCAAAGATGAAATGCATTCCCTTCACTTCTTACGTATCTACATCTATAATTACTCGTGACAGCTTCAGTTAACTGAGTTTCAACAAAGAAGGTTAAATCATGAAGGCCTAATTAATTTTACAAATACTCAGCAGGATAAACTAAGATTTCCCTGGGGAGCTAGAGAACCTGAAAGGACTAAGTAAGAACAAGAATAAGACACAGTAGCTTAAATTTACAGAATTTTTGCATGCATTTTCATTCTGATCCAAACTTGCCTGGAACCCACTTCAAGTATTTTATTGAGTTCTAGTAACACAGTATACCAAGAGCATTGAATGACTACAGAGGAAATACTATTTTCCCCACTTCGTTTATCTTCGCTTCTGAGTCAAGGGAAACTCACTATTTCATCCGTGTATACATACAGGACAGAGCAGGGCAGCTAGTGGGTTTTACCATAGTGGGTTTTACCAACACTCAGTTTTCTGGTTTTACAATACAGGGGAGTTTACTTGTATTACAGGTTCCAGAAACAAATGCCTATATGAAAAATTTAGATCTATTTGAAGTGAAAAACAGGACAGAGATATACTGGAAAGCCACAGATTCATTTAAATTTTATTCTGAAAAATAATCTGGTTGATTTCAAGATACTCTTTTTCTGCTTCCATCCAGAACTGATGAAAGAAATGAAGTGCATCCGTAATGTGCCTTGGCATGGTATGTTCAAAGCACACACCGGTAAATATAAAATTCTAGCCATCCTGAATACGGAGAAAAGCTTGGGGGGAAAACAAATCTTATCAGAAAACTAAAGCAATAAACACCTCAGTGCAAGTTACAAAAACATTCACACTTATATTTTACTTCAGAATTGCATGGTTTACAATGTTCAACATTTAAAGCCAGCTACGCCAAGTGCATCTTTTGATATCATCTGCCAGTGAATAAAGTGAGATAAAAACACAAGATCCATTCCGCAGTCACCTGTTTCACGGTGAGAGTGAACAGGATCACGCAATATATATAGTTCTACTCTGTATGTAAGGAACACGTGATACCCTGTGGACACTAACTGTTCTGCCAACAGAGGCAGGCAGCACAGTAATTATAATTATAACTGCATTTTTTTTCCACCGGATGGATTTCTACCTACACCACCCCGCCAACAAAAGCAAAAATGATTTTAATACTACAGAATAAATACCACGTCTTAGAAGCAGGGTAAAATATCATTGCTTAAATAGCAGCAGAGTTGGAACTTACTGTGGGGATTTTTGTTGGGTAGGTCGTTTTTTTGGTGGGGTTTTTTGGTGTGTTTTGTTTTGTTTTTTCTTTAAAACAACCCTGTATTATTTCTCATACCCCAGAAATATGTATCTCAGCTCAAGGATATATATGTCTAGGCTCCACACCTCCACTGAAAATATAGTATATATTAAATAATCCCAGTAAGAGCGTCAGTAAAAAAAAAATAAAAAAAAAAACAAACTAAAACCAAATCAAACAAAAACCCCAAAACAGTATGCCCTCATTTGATAATCACGCAGACATTTTTCATTGAATTTGAAACAGTGTAAGCTGTAGCAAATCACTCACAAGTGCACAGATTGTTCATAATATCCAGATACACCAGTATACAAAATTACTTCTGAAATCACACGTTGCTTTTGCAAGTCTTAAACTCGCAGCCAGTTACGGAAATACCTCACAATACTTAACATGACGAATCCAGTCATGCCAGTATGAGACATACAGGTCCATGAACTCTGAATACATGGACGTTGTTGTCATACAGGAATAAACAGGATCTCTCAAATTCAATTACATAAAGCGCTTCCAGTGAGCTTCAAACTTCCTTAATTTCAAATTGCTTCGACTAAAAATGAAGTCTCATTTTATTACCAACAACCACTTTGTGGATAGTCTTACCACCACCAAGACAAATTAATGCATTTTCAAGAAATGCTGTTTTACTTTTAACATACTGAAATAAGCCTTAGGGCTTGCATTAATCATCTCCCAGACATAGCTTTGCAGTGTTCTTTCATTAAATATCTCACAAGCATACACAACCATCATTTTTTTTCAGAAAAACTGTACTTTCATTAAAGGTATCCTCTTTTAATAAAAATACACTCCAACCCTTGTTCGCTGGCTATTTGGGGCTGATGAACACAAACATAGCTTGTCATTTGCGTGCATCTTAGTAAACAATCAAGAGCATCTGGACAAAGCATATAAATGTCTTACAGAAATAAACCCTTGGCTATTGCTTATTTGAAGGACCATTAAAATGATTCTATTTATGTAATCAAAGAGGCAGTTGAGTCCAGAAAATATCTTAAGCTACATTTACAAAGACACAGAATTGTGGAAATTTATCTGACTTGAAACAAAATGTAAGGCTTTCCTGACAATTCCCTTAAATTCATGTACTAGAATTCTGCTTTAAGAGGTAGAAGAGCATTTAATCATCTTTTACGATGGCACGCATTTTTGTCCAGTATCAAGTCAGACAGCAATCAGTTTAGAGACCCTCCATGGACAAAAATTAGAAAAGGGGCCCAACTGGGGCAGTGTTCAAGGCGGTAACTACAACAGCGTCAAGACCGAGATGCCTCAGTGCAGGATGCCCTGCTCCCATGGGGTGTCTAGGCTGGCTTTTTGATGCCTGTTCCTTCCAGATGCGCACAAGGGACCCTCTCTTGCCCAACAGTTTTATCTTTTTTCAGTGTTGAAGAGGTCACACAGTCACCTTCAGAAAAGTCCTTCTTGAATACATTTGGGCTGCAATCACAGCACCATTCTCAACCTTTGGCTCCACCTATGAAACGGGGCCAGGAGCACACTCCTAACCTCAACTTGTCCATTAAGGGAATAAACAGCAAAGGTTGCTCAGGTTCTCCAATGCTACAGTGACACAGACTACATCCTTCTTGAGTAATGCAGAAAACACCCCACTCAGCCACATCTCACTGAGATTAAAAACTACATCAGAGACAAGACAGAACCGAAAATGATTTTAAAGGCAAACGCGCACACCGACATAATCACCTGTAAAATAGAAAACCTAATTAAACTATTCTGGATCAAAAGCAAGGTGGTAAAATTCCCTAATACATAAATAGTAAAGACAGCAACAGCGACATTTTAGTTTTCCTGACCTTTTGCTGTGCTTAGTGGTACTTTATACGCTTTTTGCTCCACCACATTCTATTAATATGGAAAGGCTGATTCTGCTTTGACTTGCTTAGTAGTAGGGCTTTGTGCAATCAAAATAAAGCACTGTTGCTGTGTTTTGCTTTATCACTGAACGTTTCAGGGTCTTCATCCTTTTGAACACGTTATGTGTGTGCACATAAACTGGGAGGAATGTTCAACATGGAATACCATTCACTGGCACCTACGTTTCAAGCAGCTTTGATTTTCCATGGAACCTTTCCATCCCTTGCATCATCAATAATTGAACTTCTTATCATGCAATATTAACCTGCTTACCTTTGCTCATCAACGTAGCAGAAAAAAGATCATGGAGTTAGCATGCTGGTTACGACATCAGATACTCAGTAGCCTTGTACTCCACAAAAGCTACGAAGTGTTATCACTGTCATTACTCCATTTAAGTATTACTGAAAGTTTGTTGAACTTCATGCAAATGTTATCTTAATAAGGCAAACATGATAATTTGAATTTGGGATGTTGCATGTTTTAAAAGTTTTACTTTGGGGTGGAGGGCAGAATGGGAGTTTCCATTATGTTCAATAATATGTTCTCATATAGTTTAGATTATGATTAGACCTCACCTTTTTTGTTGTGGTTAGACAACATGGTCTGCAATGAAAACTTATCTCTATGTTCCTATTCTTTTAATAACTGCAAAAGAGAGTTGGCTTGGAGGATACAACGTGTGCATACAGCCAGCGTAAGCATCAAAGAAGATACATAAGTGATTTCATAGGGACTTTTCCGTATGACTGGGTCCAAATTTCTGTGTGCAATTACTCTTAGATTGTTTTCCTAAATTAATGTAATGTCTGCTCAGCTTGAGAGATCGCCCTTTAAATATTCCCGAAATATCTACCAACAGTGCTGACCGCCCCAGAAAGGGGAAAACAGAGACAAGGTAATGTACAGGTCCCAAATAATACAAGAATGGATTCAGTTGCAAAAAAGGAAGCCAAAGACTCTTCTAGGACTACAGTTTGATGTCTCCATTCGCCATTAACATATCTTTTGCTTCCTTCAACAGGAAGTATCCAAAATACTTAATTATTCAGAAGTTATTAACATCCTGAACTCAGGAAAAGAGAGCTATGGAAATGTAATTATGTATATTCAACAGTGCTGGCCTATTAGGTACATAATATGCATTTTTTAATATTGCTTAACTATGATTCCAATCTCTTGGGTAAACAAAAAACCCATGAAAAACACACATCTGAAATATTTACCTGGAAGAACAGAATTAGAACATTTACTCATAGAAAATGTTGCACATTCTTTACAACATTTGTCTAGTTCTCCTGTTGCCCCTCTCTGCTACGGTTAACCATCATAAAAAACCTTTGCCACTTAGGGAGCAACAGTCAAAAGATCAAAATTTTGAAATTGAAGTTTAATCTTTTTTTATTATTTTTACTTTAATTGTTGATTTTCCAATTCACAAAGCTGTGTCACACTCCCATCTGTCCAGAAAGGCCTGTTTGCCTACTATCCTATACAATATTAATTTCTGTTATTAAATAATGCACATGCTGCTGGCTTTAAAAATTTCCTCAATATGGGGAGCCTAGTGTATAAATTTTTTTTCATTAGACTGCGATACATCCTCAACTACTGTTTCTGCCTTGTTTTCTCAGCCCTAGGCAGACAAGTGCAGGCTGTAGCTCAACCTTAAAACCAAAGCTGAACTCCATTCTTTCCAGAATACTCATGAGAAATGAAAAGGAAGAGCAATTATCATAGAGATGAAAGCTCCCCAACCTGGTGCCAGGCAGGGAAGGCGAGGAAGCAGGCGCAGAGCAGCCGGGCAGAGATGCTCCTAACTCCTTTGATCCACCAAGGCCAAGCAGGTTCTGGAGCAGGCAGGAGGAGAAAACACTGCGTCCACCAGCCGAGAGGTTCTACTTGTAGCATGCAAAAACACTCTGCACTCCCCAACAGATCGGCCGTTGTTTGGCAACTGCCCCATAGCCTTGGCCTGCCCAAGTGATGGATCACAAGGCTGTAAAAGCGGCTTAAGTAGCCTTTGTGTTTTGGCTGTTTCAGCTGACTAGATCAGAGGTGTGAGAGAGGGGGTGTTAGACATGAGCTGGTTTTCCTCAGCAAGAGCCGTGCACACAGCAACACTCTTTCCCCTATAAAGAGGCAAGTGGGCAACCTGGGTCACAGGCTTAAATTCTGCCCTAAGCGGTGGCCCAAGCGAGAGCCCTGTGCGCACAGCCAAGCTCCTTGGCCAATGCTGCCAGGCTTGGTCCCTCCTTTGTCATGTGCGGGGCGACATCCCGCTGGACTCTGGACCAAGCACACAGAGCTTGGGTTCCCTCCCAAGGTCTGCCAGAAGACTTCGTCCCCATGGCGCGCTGGGCATTACCGCTACTCAGATATCCGAGACAGTATTGAGATGCAGAACCACAATCTGAGCAAAAATCCATAGCACACTGCCTCATACCAAAAAAAACAGGGCCAGAGTAAGCCCTCATTCCCACCCTGACGCAAACTTATGAATGCAGTATACCAAATGCTACCTACCAGCTAGCCACCATCAATGAGATATCTCACTGAATGAGACACCGCACTAAAATGTAGACCACCCAGCTCTGCTGATTGATGAAGAAATCTAGTGGGCTAACACATAGTTTAAATCTGCTTTCCCTAAGGATTTTCAGCATCCAGTATGTTTTGCACAGCACACGCACGATCTCTGGCACCGAGGCTCTTATGACTAGGGATATGCTGTACTAGGCACTATACAAATGTACAGTAAGAAACACTAACTGTGCCAGTAATTGATCCTGCCTGCTCTGCATAGTTAGGCAAAGCACTGAAAAATCAAAGAGGAGCATGAACTTGCCAAGACTTACACAACTTCTTGGTCACAGAGCTCACAATGTTCTCCCAGCTCTCCCAAGACCAGAACTGCCTTGTTTCTGGGTCACATTGTCCCTCTCTCACAGAGATTATCTTCCCCAAGGAAGGTGCATTATGAATAAAATAGGTGCGTGGAACACAAGCCCTGCGAGCACTTTAAAGCCTAGCAGTATTTGGCATGCACTCATGATCCTGTGGCCCCAATAATTTTTTTTTCCCCCTAATGAAAAAAAGTTTATTTCAACTTCTGCCTGCGTCCTTATCTCTAAAATTTAATGAGGAAGCAGATCCTTTTCTGCTGTTTTCCAAGTCTCTTTGATCTTATGATTACGTATGTGCTGGTTGCTTGCCATTATATAGACTCTGAATAATGTATATCGATGCTAGATAGCTCCAAGTACACTACGTACCCCGGAATAAAGAGCAGTTACTCTTTCTGTAACAGGAATCTTAGAAGTGGTTCAAAAATCTTGGGAAGCTGTCTCGTGGTGATTCCATGCTTGCTCCTCACCTGCACAGACCTAAATCACATGGGGATGCACAGGGAAAAACAAGCAAACGAGAATTAAGACAAAAAAGTGAACGCTACTGCCCTGGAGCCCATCTCCTTTTGCACCATTTCCAGTTTGGAGGTACCCCCCAAATGTGAGATGTACTCTCCTAATTTTGATGTCTCTCCCAACATCATGGTGGTTGAAAAATAAGCCAGAAAAGTAGAAAGGATGGTGGATTTGGGGTGGGGTTTTTTTGGGGTTGTTCGTTTGTTCGGTTTTTTTAAACTTTCCCCATTATTTAACTCGGAGCCATTCTGCAAACAGTCCGGGGCCCAGCCTAAGAACTTGCTGTAACTGTAGGAAAAGGCGGGAAGCGGCAAGAAATCAGTAAGGTCACGTCATTCTCACAGCATTCTACCCTTTCCTAAGCTTAAGAGTCATATAGCCACAGCTTCACAAACCAGACAGACAACCTTACAGAAATCACTTCAGGAGACACTGAAAATTGATCACATTTGTATTTAAAATACTTGGGTGGCTGGGTATCAGCTCTGCCTTGACAAATCATGGTTGTTACTTCCTCAACACCAGTGACCACAGGTACCTTGTGGATGTCTACACTTGGGCTGCCACATTGCCCCTGCTACTGCAAAACAGGCCCTATTCCGCTACCAGCTGCGGTGCCCTAATTAGCACCATGCCTGCAACAACTCCAATATGGAATAATTCTTTACATAACATATTTACATATGTAAATACATTGAAATCCATGCACACAAGTGACCAGAAGGTCACTGAATTAGAGGTATGCTGCTTTCAGTTTTAAGCAGCTGCTGTGGACCATGTAGAGGGATCAATGGACCTTACACGTACCTCATTCACTTGCTCAACTCCTCCGTAGCTCACAGGGAAGGATGGAGTTCTTTGCCATTGCAAGGCCTGAACTGCCCTCCCAACCATGCAGCTTACTACTGCACTTCAGTGGAAGACATCTTCAACCTTAATGAACAAAACCAGCTCCTGCCTTTATCTCCACACCCATAACAAAGTGAAATTTCCCAATACCTTTCTCGTGTAGGGAATTATGACCCTTTTGGCTTTGCCATATTCATTTGCTAGCTCACCTTTTCCCTCATACCACACCCTTCTGGAGAGATGTGATACAAATCACAGAGAATCATAGAATGGTTCAGGTTGGAAGGGACCTTAAAGATCATCTAGTTCCACCCCCCTGCCATGGGCAGGGACACCTCTCACTAGACCAGGCTGCTCAAAGCCTCATCCAGCCTGGCCTTGAACACCTCCAGGTGTTCCACAGCTTCCCTGGACTCTCACTGAATATATCTATATACAAGGACACAGAAAAGCAATAAGAAATATTCACCACCTCTTATTCAAACCAGTGTATCCATCCTACATTCACTTCAGACTTGCATTTAATTGTGGTTGGTTTTTTCCTCTAAATTGAGCTGATGGTAGCCCCACCCTCACTGATGTGGTCCTATCATCTTTAAGGGAAAGCTACTATACAACAGAGTGATAAATTCCCCTTTATTAGCGCTGCAACTACTGATCTCAGAATTAAGTTAAATCCCTGATAATACTTCACTTTCTAGTAACATCAAATTAGATTCTTCTCCTCCCTGTCCACATTAATATGAATACTTCATACAGCTCAAGTGCTGCTCCATTTACCACAAAACATGAGGGACACCATAATAGCGTTAAGCAGGTTTTGGGAAAGATTTAAACAAACCACGCTGCTAGAGTTAGAAAGCATTAAAATAATATTGTTTTCTAAATTATTAACGTAAATGCTCAACATAAGCTGGGTCTTTGCTCATTGTAATTCTATATTAGAAAGCAAGGACACAAAAAACGTTTAAGGGCACCACTGGACCTATTTTGGCACAGTAGTTTGCAAAAATAATCAAAGGGGGTTTTTTATTATTACTTAAAGGTTGACAAAATGTTTTCTGATTTTTCTTTTTCTAATGTCAGTAACACAGTTGATGGGAGTGGGGGGGCCGTGCACAACACATTTCCATGTGCCTTGACCCAGACGATGCTGTATTACCCAGACTTACAAAAATCTGAAAGGAAAAAAAGCACTACTCATCTGAGAGAAAGAGTGGAAAAAAAGAAAAAAAAAGAGATCTGCAGCTAAAACAGGCACAAGCTGTAAAAAGAAGCAATTTTGGGATTCTTTCAGCTTTAATAATCTTTACACCACTATGTTCCTTTTTATTGTTTAATAGCTCACAAATAAATTCAGAACACAGAACAAATTCAAATATCAAACATTCATTTTCAAACTACCAATCATCCCACTATCATGGGAGTTAGATTAAAATATTTTATATAATAATATAAAGGGAAAAATGCTACAAGCCAAAAAACCAAAGGAAATTCTACCACCAGTTTTTACATTCTAAGGTTGGCTGTGTCTCATTTGCTTTTACATCCATAATGTGCCAGGTCTCCAAAGGATGCTTATTTGCAAAGCTTTCATTAAGTAAGAGTACAAATTTAGATACACTAGAAATCTAAGATTCAGGATATGCACAATTCCACAAGCAAGCGGTGCTAGTCAGGACCTTGAAAAGAAGTGGTGCATAAAAATAGATCTGAAACACAGACAGGCAAAACAGGACGCTTCCATGAACGATATGTGCTGTAACATCTCTGTACACCACGTACACACTTTTAAAGTGGTAGAAAAACTACTTTTTGGCCTCCTTACTGAAAGAAGTTATTATTAATACTTCTGAAGACCAAAGATCAGCAACACGTCATTCAGATCCATGTTTTGCACTCTGTTCCACACTGTGGAGATACCTTGTAAATAGATGTTTCAGAATGATTATGTAAAGAAGGGACAACCCACCGGCTTGGGCTAAGGCTCAGGCACCAGAGGTAGTGACCTGCACTATAGAAAGCTCCTGTCTGACATCTGACAAATCACTTCTTGTCTTCTGGCCTCTAGACCCTACTTGAACTCCCCGTTTTACCCGGCCGTCATACAGTCTCAGGGATGCATAAGAGGTTACACAGCCTAAAGACTGGGAGTACCCAGATGCTACTGTAGTTGAAGATTAAGCAAATGCTTAAGTGAAAGAGACACATAGTAAATCTCGCTGTTTATCAAAGACTATAAAGCCTTAATAGAAAACAAGAAGATGTAATGCAGTCAGAGGTGCTAGAACAGTGAGGAGCCAAGTCCCTGCACAAATAGCAGGCAGCCGGTTCTTGGCACTCAAAAAAAAGCATCCCCACATTTCCAGACTGGGGCTATATACATTGATTCAAACTTTTTTCCCTGAACCCACAGCAGTCTCCGGCAAAACACCTACTATCTTCAGCAAGAGGGGAAAATAGGCTTCTGTGCTTAGCAAAAATCAAGGTTGCTTAAAATACAGAAAATCACTTTTATTTCCCGAGGCTATCAGTGTTAAAGTGTCAGTTGTAAGGAGTCATTTACACAGAAATGGAGTTGCGTAATGTTATTATGTAGGGACCCTGACATAATTAACTATTAATTAAATCATACAGATGAGCAGAATTGTGCTTGCAGGCAAGCTAGCTTTTCCCAAATTATAATTAACTAAAATATTATTGAATAAACACTGCAGAAACAAAGTGATCTGTGTTTGCTGCTGCTGTGTCTTCTTAGCCATAAAGGTGATACTTCAAAATTGCATCATATTAATTAGGAGTATGGTGATACAGGATGAAATCATCTGTTGCAAAGGCAACCTTACTGGCTTGCAGTAAAAGTTACAAACTATGCCATTACTGAAGTAAGTATTCAAGACACAAAAATCTGAAAACTCAGTAGACACAGAACTTCATTTTCTAGATCTGAGTTAAAGGGACTACAAAGAAACCATCCAGGTCTTCAACCTTTTTCATAGTGAAATACATAGAGCTTTTTAATTCACAGCAGGACACAAACACAACTTCAGAAGAAAGCCACCCCTGTAGGACCTCTCAAGGTATTTGAAATAGTTTGCATCAAATGCAAATTTCACCAGTTATGCAAGGATGCAACCTAAGCACACTCATTCTTTAATCTACACGATGAAGGTAACTGTGAACACAACTCAGTGGGAAAAGGATGGAGGGATTTCTTGTGTTTTGGTTACCAACATCATGAAGGACGGCAAAGTGGAGGAAGGCTGTCCAAGCTGGTATTACAAGTTTTCTGCTATTACACAAACTCGACTATCACCCCCAGAAAAAACATTTTGAAGCTTAGTTGTAGATTGAGGCAAGGTAACTCCTCCTCTATCCAAAAATCCCTAAAGAGTTTTTGAAAGAAAAAAGAAGCAAAAAAAACCCTGTGGGAAGGAGGGACTTCATGCTTTGTGAGCAATTCTGATTTTTAGTAACGTAAAGAGAATATATGAATACATTGGATATTGTTTGGAAGATATTAAAAACACGTGCAAGTTAAAAAAATAAGTGGCTAGAATTTGCTGAAATAATTTAAGCAGCAAAGTCTATAGTACATTGAAAAACAGCATCTCATTTAACTACCCATAACCCAAGAGATCTTGGCACCTGCGTGTTGCTTATTATCATTCTTCTTACTAATTTTGGTGTTAAAGGACTACACAGCCCATATGATCCGGGCTCCCATCTTCCTTAATGTAGTCTGAGGTGCTGTGAAGATGAGGAGACACTGAAGGCTAATTCTCTTTTGGAGGGTCAGATTTTAGTTAGATAAACATGGTGATGTGATCACCAATAAGCACTGCCTGCAGTGGCAGGAACCACACATCAGCCTTACATCGACTTCAACTATCCCAACTGCTCTCTCCAGCTTGGACCTTTGAAGGCATCCAGACATTTCACTCAAGGAAGTCAATGCAAGTATGGAATTCAAATACCTCCAAAGGTGTGGGACCAACTGATTTCTACAAGCTTCACTCTGTGAACTCTATACAGAAAACTCTGACTCCAGTCACAGGATTTTACATCTCTTCTGTGAGAACACTGGTGCAGTCCAGGTTGGATAAAGCTGACATAGGAACTGAGGAGTTTTTATCAGGGTGAGGAAGATGGGGGAAAAATTACTTTAGTTCATAGGGCCTCCCATGCTACCTCACTAAGTAATTCCGCATCTCACTGTTTGCGTGGTGATATACGTTAGTCAGTTTTATAAAGAACACACTCTAATAGCAGGCAACTCCACTTCTAACAGAAAAAAGAATTTGTGGCAACAGTTTCATGATTTTGCTACATCCTGTTTAAGTTCAATAAACCTACTGCAAAGTCTAATCTAATCAGCTACCCTCATGTAACTTACATTAACTGCATCTGCCAGAAAAAGCAGGTTTTACAAGATTTTATTACAGCAAGAACAAACTCTGAGCTTTTCAGTGATCTTCAAAAAAGCTTCTTCAAAAAAGCCTCTTAATGAAAATCTTTCAAGCTAGGTATTTAGAGGTCCTTCATAAAAACATTAAAATAAAAAGGAATTAATCTGTACTGCACAGTCTTGACATAACAAATGTAGATGCAAAACTGACTAACTGTAGACAGAGAGGAGCTGTCAATGGACCACTCGAAATGGAAAGACGTATCAAGTGGCACCACAAGCTGTGCCAGTCAGTCTTAATTAATGAAGCTGAAGAAAGGATGTGCTTATTTGGAGATGACAAAGCAGCCAGAAGAAACTCGAAATGACAGAGATTATTGGCAAATTGCCTGAAAAGAAACCTCTGTGAAATTCAGTAAGGGACAAATCCAAGGTGGAAGAGTTAGACAGAGGGAATCAACTGCGCAAACACAGGATGGGGACAGTGGTGGAGCAGTAGTGCTTTACGGATTAATTCTCCCGGGAGAATTAATACAGGAGTATCAAAAGCTGAGTATAAGGCAACAGCGTTTTCAATACTATTGCAAAAACATACAGCATTGACAGCGTAACAGCCTGAAAAACACCTGAAATCACCCCTCCAACCTGCTTTACATGGATAAGGTCTTAGCTGGGTTCATCAGACCAGGGTTAGGTACTGTCTTTCAGGAATAAAGGCACGAACTGAATAAAGTCATCAGCAGCAATCAGAATGATCCGAGATCTACAAATAGAGAATATTATAAGAACTAAAATCTACTGAATAAAAACTATTTAGCCTATTAAAAAAAGGCTGATTTCCTAAGGTCCCCTCTGTGTCCCTTTATCTTTTTTTAAAATGAAAGGCTCACAATATGTACGGGATGGTTTTAAAAGGCTGAAAGCGATAGGCAGCGGAGGGAATAAAGAAGAAATAAGCAGATTGGAGGAGGGAGGAATACAACAAAGAAATCAGATCAGGGAAATTAAGGAGGATCCTAAATTCAAGAAGACCGCCACCTTTCAATAACCTTTTGCCTACTTAAAAATAGGAATGTTTTCACATTAATTCCTTTTGTAACAGCTGCAGTAGTTGCAACATATAGACACAGACAAGGTCTTTTAGCCCCCAACTTTCTAAATGTATTGTGAAATAAGCATGATTATTCCCTAATAACAGGTCCGTTGCTTTAAAATGCGTCACTCTTCAGAAAGAAAACTGCACATCCAGATATATCTCATCACGATTTATTTTTTCTCAGGTACATCCTGAAAGTTTAACATTTTTCAAGATGAAGAAAATGGAATTGTGGAATAAATGTAGCTGCTCCCTCTCCTGTTTCTTCATAGGCAAAGAAGGAATCAGCAGTGCTCACAGATTTAAGGTATCTGAAGGACTTTTCCCCTAACAGCGTATCAGCTATATGCTGATGTCTACACCTAGGTAGTTTTCTATCTTTCAAAATTAGCCACCCAAATAAAGCCTTTATCTCATTTCAAAAATTACCAGTTGAGCATTAGGACTGTGTCTATATAGTGGGGAAAAATAAATTGTCTTACTACTACAGGCAATGTTTCACACTGAGGTAAACTGGGAAGTGATTGGTAAATTTTGTCCAATTTGCCATCTCTGAATGGCAATGCCAACCCTTGGGAGCCCTTCACAAACACTGAATACAGTAAAAGTGAAATTTGTATTTATATTTGAAAAGTAAGCACTATTTTGAAATGGCAACTTAAAAAAGTTTATTACTTACATTTCACTTTAAATTCTTTAAATGCAGAGACGTTGCAAACTAATACAGAGCACAGTCTTCCTTACGCTGGCCACAAAATTTTTCGCTGTTTTTCAAATGTCATGCCGTATAACGTCAATGCATTTTTCTTTCACTTTAGAGGTTTTGCATCCAATATTCTGAAGTGACACAAGTGTCCTGGTTGAGTGACACAGGACTAGTTTCTCTTTCAATAATTTTACTTGACATTAAAGTCTCTTCTAGTGCTAGGGAAAAAACTTTAATGCAATTTTTAGAAGACTCTAGTGTCTGAATTTGTGAAAATATTTACTTTATGGCCAGCTATGGTATGCAGGTTTCAAGGTCCCAGTGTTTTCGAGCTCGTCAGGTGCAGGGATGAGGAGGAGCGAGACCCAGGCACTTGACCCAAGCTGGCCAACAGGATTATTTCACACCGTGAATGTCACATTCAATATAAAATAGAAAGTGTGCTGCATAGTGCTCTCTCTCCCTTAATGGGTGCGATCCTGAGAACTTCTTGCCCCGGCGCCCTGAGCCCTTCCCTTCCTCCCGAAGCCGTAGCGCTCGCAGTGTCCGGCATTTGCTGCCCACAGCTGGGAGTGCACAGCTCCTGCTGATAGAATGGGCTGAGTATAAGCCTGGTGTATTTTATATTGGTATTGGGATCAATATTGGTTCTTTAGTATTATTAATGTTAATTTTTTAATATTGTTCTATTAAATCTGTTTATATTTCAGCCCTTGGGTATCAATTGTTTTTTTTCTCCCCTGACTCCCCTTCCCCGGTGGGGAGTGGCGATTGGGTTATAGAATAATCGTCTAAACAACAATAAATTGTTGATGGTTTTTCAAACCATAACAAGGTACACTTGACGAACTTCAGATAACGCTCCTGGACAGTCTAATTCAGAGTATTTTAAAGGTTATATTCTGAACCCCTTAGAATACATCCCAATTCCAACATACGCATGACTTCTAGGATGACTGGACTCATCACTAAAGATTCTTTAAAAGTAGTTTGTGAATAGTTATAATAATATTTCCTTCAGTTAACTAAATAATCATGCATTTGCAGATGGATGAAGAATTAAATTTGTTTAGATGTACTTTTTCCAACTTGTTCACTGTTCTCTTTGTAGTAATAAAAGGTATTCCTACTTTAATCCAGACAAATGAAGCATCATTTACTACTAGAGCATGTTACAGGTGTGAGAAAAATAAACAGAAAACATTTCATTACATACCAAAAAGCCAAATAAAAGGTGAATTCAAATTGTCGGACTAGTCTTTAATTTTCACTGGAATAGCTGTATTTGGAAATTTGTATTTTGGTGCATTTTGTCTTTGTAGTCTGCAAAGATCAAATACCCTCACATAAATAACCTAGTTAATGTAATGAAACAATCATATTTAATTAGAAGGATTCAACTGAGACACAGCAGCAGACTTACCTTGGAAGAGGCACATTTTGGAAACTGTCTCGGCTCAGCTCTGACGAACCAAATAATAAAAATTCAGCACACCACAATAACAAGTCTCTGCTATTTATTCTTTCTCTCTTGCACTATTCTCTAATGAGCAATGCTGAAAGCCTCCCTTGAAAATATCAGAGACTAAAGCACATCCATTTGGAAGCTATTTCTTTTTTTGCACAGAGTTTCTTTGTGGAATAAACTATTTCACTCGAACTTCTTTATTCCAACATGCCTTTTCCTTAATAAATTAACCCCTTACACGCACATAATTTCTAGTCATCTCTTTCAGTGTTTTGGAAGCCCGATGGCACAAGCAAAACTAACGTCCATGCTCTTGGTTTTTGCCTAATTTTGTGCCCTTAACTCTATTCCCCAGTTCCAACACAACCGCCAAGCATTTAATCAGAAAAAAAAGCATGTACGCCCCTGCATTTGGTGCCTTGTTTATTGCAAATTTGTCCATAGTGGCTTATTTTTTCACACTGGAATAGACAAAGTGTTGGATGAGAATCTTTTCTCTCTCTCTGCATGGATAAAGCCTGAACCAAATGAGGACTACAATCTGCTGGAGCCTTTGGAATCAGAAACAACAATAAAAATACTGATACTTATATTAATTTCAAAGAGTTAGAACAACACCGTTCTCTCTAGGATCTGTGCATTCACATTTGCAATACAAGAGTACACTGGCAACTGCTGCTTAAAGAAGAGGAAAAAATAAAAAGGAAAAAACGGGGCAGGAGGATCATCCTCAAAAGCAGCACTTTTACATTTGCTTCTGCAAAAGGAACATTAATTTTACAGTTTATAAGAATGGATCTAATCACTGGAAAGTTATTATTAATTTTTAAAATAAATTGATAGTAAGATTTTAAAGGAGTATAGATAATATTACGCTGACAGTTATTGTAAGGGGATAATAGTGTTTTACAGGCACATAAGTGCCATAACCACCAACTTATAAGCAGCCATGAAACAGACATTTAGCTCAAGTCAGAAATACACCCACTGTATGAATGGCAAGCTACGTGTAACAAAAGCACCAACCCTCTAAACCTTTATCAGAAAGCACAGAAGACAGAACAGGTAGGGCACACAAAGCACACAGAAGTGATCAGCATGTTGGACCCATCCTTGTCACAGGAAACTTGTCGCAGAAAATTCCTATCCAATATCGGGAGTCAGACACCCAGTGGGCAGAGAGCGAAGCGATAAATTCATAATAGTCTAGTGAAGCCAAAGGAAAACCTTCACTCCTGACAAGTTTGGCTATCAGCACAATCCTGAACAGGACAAATCATAGCTGTGCCTGTCGGCCCTGAGAGGAAGGGTGATCCTCCAAGCTGCTTCCCACGCGCTCCCCAGACATCCGACCAGGCATTGGAAGGAAAAACAAATAAGACAAGGCAAGGCGAGCAAGACTTGATATGGAGGTGACCAAAAGAAGGGAATTAATACAATAGACGGGAAATGCAGTCAACAGAAATTTTGCAAGTTTCAATCCCTTTTAGGAACACAAGCAAATCAAAACACCCAGCACCTCTGATTCAGTGCAGTAGTCCAGGCTGCATTAGACACAAAAGAGAAGTAACATTTGCTGAAAGATAGTGGAAGTTTAAGAAATGAAGCCTGGCATAACTGGCAGAGTTACCACAGGAATCAATCTTAGTTAATCGTAAGGGGCACTATTGCTGGAGACTTTGGAAATGAAGGACAAGTCATCTGACTTGGGCAACTCCGAAAAAAGCAAGCTGATGAGGGAAGTGACAAGCCAAGCGAGCAGAGGAAAGCTTGAAGCACGTGAGGCAACAGGCATGGGGACTGGACAGATCAACTCATAACATATGCAATCATCACGGCACGGCCCACAGGTCTGAGGGCAGACAGAAAAGAAAGATTAGGTGTGGCAACTCAACCAGCTGATACCACATGCCATCTTTTGATACAGACCAGAGACCAAGACCTACAAGCACCAGCGAAGGATGACACTCAGGCTACGGGTTCAAAGCGATGGGCTGGATGATGAGTTAATCCTCTGCAAAAAGGTAGCAAAAGAGGCAGGGCAAGCAAAGTTTAAGAGCACTATTTTAGCTACAAACAGGTAGCTAGAGTCCCACAAGGGTTTTGGTTGGCTTTTAGAGAGAAGGGCTGGAGGTGGAGTTTGACCCAAAAAGGAGAGAGGTCCAGGATACAGATGGGTCAACTCATTACCAGTAAAAAGACAGCAGTCCTCCAGTAAGACACATAGAATCAAAGATCAAGGAACGGATCTTGTAGGATGCACAAGAAAAGATGGAACCAGCTCTGGAAAAAGAGAAAACCTTCAAAGTGAGTGCTAAAACAACCACTAGGAAAAGATGAAGGCAGTTACTTCCAATTTTGCTAAGATTTCAAAAAAAAGAAGAAATTTCTCTGGTTCTGAGGACTACTGTGATGGCAAAGAGGTAGGTGGGTTGGGGGGGAGGGAAATCACTTAGAATGGTAGCTCTGTACTTCTGCTATGTAAATTCTATTTTCCACAATTTTACTGCATTCTTAATATACATTAGACCTTTAGAGTCAACATATTTACCACTATAACTGAAAGCTACTGGGGCAAGAGAACAGGGTAAAAGGCCACTTTTTTGGTAACTAGACAGAGCTGAGGGATAGCTGGAGCTTTGTGCAGTAGTGAGATGTAGGAAGTATTATGAAGCCAAACAATGAACACAATTAATACCCCCAATCTATCAAATGATGAAAAAGCTAAAAGATTCCATAATAATTCATCAACTTCTCAACTGAAGACTTGAGAACCCTTGTATAGGTAATGAACATATTACAACAGTGTTATGCTATAATAATAAAAAGAAAAAAAGCACATAGGCCTACACATACTAGAAGCTCCACTTTTGAACGTTTCTACTTGCTTTAAAAACCAAACCAAAACAAAACTACCAAACAAACAAAATAAAACCCCAAAAAGTTTGAAGTACAAGCAAGAGGCAGAAAAAGGAAAATATTAAAAAGCTTTCTCTCTTTTTCAAAGTTTTTAGTTGTAGCACTAAAAGCAGATTTTAACCCTGAATTTTTCCTGTGGGTCTCAATCATGACAATTAGCATTTTTATCAGATTAAAAGGTGTGTAAGAGGCATCTACAAAAATACATTCTGGCCACAAAGTAATAGTTACAAGAAAGGGCTGGCAAAAGCAAAAAACCTCTTCATTAATACTTAAAAGGAAAAAAGCTCATCTCCCCTCTAAACAGCTGGTCTTTTTTTAAATTATGAATAATAATGAACAGGACATTTTATTTATGAATAGTAAGAGGCAGGACAGCTTTACAGTTGACATTACCGGAGAAGCTCTGTTCAAGTGAGCCACATGAAAAATTAATCCTCCCTAAACATATCTCATTTAATACATCCATTTATACATCACATTAAACAAGCACGCACAGATCTCTGAGCTTGTGCTCATATCGTATCTCAGCTTCAGAAAGACTCAGGGTAAAGAAAATGCTCGGAGGCAACCCGATGGGGGCTTGACTGCTGTCCGACCATATATTTGCAAAAATAAACATACTTTGTAGGAGTCGGAGAATAACTGAGTGTCCAGATGCCCACTCAGTTCCTGCCCTCTAGCAAGCCTGATCACTCCCATGCCATGTGCTACACGGGCGCATTTCCACAGAGCTCGAGGATAGGACCCACAACTCACCGCGAGACAGACCGCTGAGCAGAGGGCAGCTACTTTGTCGCTGCCAATTACATTTGGATTTGAACCTGTGATCTCAAGGTGAAAAGCCTCATATCCTGTCATCAGTGTATTAAAATCATTGAGTTCTTTAAACATAGGAACGCTAATGTAAATGGCAAAGGCTGGTGGGAAAAAAAAAAAAAAAACCCAAACCAAAAAAAAAACGTGGAAGAAGGGGTCTGTAAAGTCATTGCCACGAAATTTGATGCACCGCGATGTACCTTTCAGTTATTCTGTTCCTCTGCCGCTCGTATTCTTGTGATATGTGCTGCTCTCACTGTAAGGTAATACAGATGACGTATGCATCCTGTCCTTTTCAGCTCAAATGATTAAAGAGCAAATATACTTCATATTTTACTAATTATCACAAAGTACAATCCTGCCCAATTAAAGTGAGATTATTATTTTTTAACCACTGTACAGCTTTATTACTGGCAATTTAATTATTTGTCACTAGTTTCATTCTTAAAGAGTGACAAATCTATGTGTTATTCTGAACTTCTGTATTCTGCAATTATTTTTAATGAGACGGTGTTCCTAATTACAAATTTTTTTATGTAATTAAATCCCCAGAATGAGTGAACATGACATACGTACACACACATGTGTATGTTACTGTCCTTTATATTACCACAGTACATGCAACAGTATTACAATAGGATGTTACCTTTTAATTTTGTGCTTTTCCATTTTAACCATCTACAGCATAACACCACGTAGCTACTTGCCACTGCTGCTTGGCTTCTACTACAGTGGCTCTCAAATTCAAAACACAGCATTTTTCAGACTGGGTTGCAAATTCCTCTTATGCTCTATTACTACCTACTTATGATTCTATCAGTACTGTCCAATAAACGCTACTACCTGTAGACATTACCACAAGCCCAGCAATTACAGGAACTTTTACGTATCACAGAGTCACAGCATGCTTGAAGTTCGAAAGGACCTCTGGAGTCAAACCCCACTGCTCAAGCAGGGCCACCTACAGTCCATTGCCCAGGACCATGTCCAGACATCTTTTGAATATCTCCAAGGATGGAGACCCCACAACATCTCTGGGGAACCTGTGCCAGTGCTCAGTCACCCTCACAGTGAAAAAGTGTATCCTGATGTTCAGGGGGAACCTCCTGTGCTTTAGTTGGTGCCCATCGTCTCTGGTCCTGTCACCGCATACCACTGGAAAGAGCCTGGCTCCACCCTCTTTGCACCATCCCTTCAGGTATTTATATAAAATTGATAAGATCCCCCTGAGCCTTCTCTCCTCCAGGTTGAGCCATTCTAGCTCTCCCAGCTTTTCCTCACAGGAGAGATGCTCTGGTCCCTTAACCATTTTAGCAGACCTTGTCCGGACTCCCTCCAGTATGCCCATCTCTCTCTTGTCCTAGGGAGCCTGTAACTGGACTCAACACTCCAGGTGTGGCCTCACCAGTGCTGACTAGAGGGTACGGATCACCTCCCTCAACCTGCTGACGATACTTTGCCTAATGCAGCCCAGGATAGTATTAGGTTTCTCTGCTGTAAGGGCATATTGCTGGCTCATTTTCAACTTGGTGTCCACCAAGTCCTTTTCTGCAGCCCCCCAACATATATTGGTGCACAGGGTTGTTCCTCCCCAGGTGCAGGACTTTGCACTTCCCCTTGGTGAACTATACACCTACTACAAGAAAGTATGAATGAGGAACATGGAGTCCATTATTTTGTTTTGAAGTCCTACGTAGCCATCTTGAACATCCACAGAAATTTAATAAAAGTCACTTTCAACATGAAAATTTAATGGTAGTCCTTCAGCTAAATAGAATTGAAGAATAAACAGCATGATTTAATACCATACTTAATTAACTTTCTTTTTTCTCTTTAGAACCTCAGAATGCTTTATGGAACAGTCATACATGATCTATTGCTTTGTAATATAAGATCATGTACTTCTATAGATAAATAAACAGGAAAATTACACTCTTTGTCTGATGTGTCTAAGGGGTGACTAAAAACAGAATGCCACTGCTTCTAGTTCAAAAAACATGATGTAACTATAAATTATGCCTATACATATCAAATTTATTCCGTATGGATGAAATACTGAAATTAGCCTCTTTGTTCCTAATTAATTTTAAAATTTAGAAAATTTCTTTATCTTAGCAAAATCAGAAGACTCAAAGACACCAGCAAACTTCTGCCAACAGAATCAATGGTGAGCCACAGGATATGCAGGATAAATGTGTGCAAATACAAAGAAACTTAAAAGCATCAGTGTGTGCTGAAGAGGCACTTCTTAACAGAGGCAGCGTAAACCCAAGCCTGGCTGTGTCAAAGAGCATCTGAGTTCTCTTATCTATGAGAAACAATCTGCATCTGCCTGCATTTATTAGATTATTACACGATGGTTTTCTCAGACTGGGATATTTTTAGTGTGGCTTGAGCTTCTTAAAGAGTTTTAAGTAACTGTTAGAAAGAGGTAGAGTCTCAAGATTGCATTGAGTCCTGCAATTATGTGACTGGAATGGTTAGACTCCAACAGAGAGGGCATTAGTTTTTTTTGTTCAGCCAAAAGGGAAAGCCCAGCTATTCTGCAGCTGGTTTGGTGACGGCTGGCAGTCCCGGCAGCAGGAACACCCCAGCACCAAAAAAGCCCCAGGCCAGCTCCCCCCAGCATTGCTCCTTGCCCAGGAGCCACAGGGAAATAGGTGGGGACCTAGAATTGCTGGGATGGAGAGGACACAAAGAGGGCTGTTATTGTTCATGGAGCAGTTTCTGTACACTCTGGGGTGATTTTATGGGAGATTTCGATGCTATTTTAAACTGCGTATCTGAAATAGTACTCCAGAATGAACTGGGGTAAGTGGCAGTAAAAATCAGGGCAGTCAGCTTCAGAAGCCACTCACCTTGGCCTGCCATTACAGTAGGCAGCACTGTGCTTCTGCTCTCCCAACCACACGTTAGTCCCAACCACAAGGCAGAGAGGGGTTATTGCTGCACAAAATTTGTTGTATCATAAATCACACTGCTCATATATGCACACGTTCCCTTTCCTAGCACAATGGTCATCAAGACTCGAGTAACCAGCCAGGCACCAAACAGCTCAGATGAGCTCACTTCCCCCACGCACATGTCCATAAGCAGAAAAATGCACGTTCCCTTTGAAGAAGCATTCATCCCAAGGAAAAGAGCAAGCTTGCAAATCTCCAAAAAGGACTAGTAAAAGACTAGTCACTGTTAACACACGGAGCCTTTGCTCCAGCACAGGAAGAACCACGGTGGGGTTTTCTGGGGAGTGAGACATTGTTGAATGAACATTGCCTCCTTGCATAATATTCCGAGTCAACAGCAGTCCAAATTCACTGACTCAACCAAGGAAGTAATGTGAAACAAACCAGAAGCTTTGATTTTCATAAGGACCACGGAAAAATACCAGGACATTGCAGAAAACAAGTAATTTGCACTCATTAAGTATCAAAATATTAATGAATTAGCTACTGTAAACCTGGGAGAAATGTTTCTCGTTAACTTTTAAAACAAATGTAATCCAGTCGAGAATTTGACAAGCAAATTCTAATACCCACTCTTCACAATTGACACTAATGAATTTCCACAATTACTTTGGAAACAGCTTCCTTTTTTCTTTTTTTTTTTTTTTAATATAAACAGCATTTTGCATACTACAGTACTATATCAACTTACAAGAAAATACTCTTATTTAAAAGAGCTTTTCACTGTATGTTCTACTATTCATGTCTGTATTTTGTCATGAAAATAATCCTAGATATTTCAAAACCCGCAGGACACATGCTTAAAGCACGTTCCAAGAATACATCCTTCTTTGTGCTTATCCCTTTTTTTGCAATTTTCTTTCATTCCCATAATTTAGGCTGCTCTAATTTATGCCATCTGATAAGTGTCAAAGACGATTTGCTATCCCAGCTATGAGAGCACCACCTAATTCTCCAAATGCGGTCACCGTAAGAAGATTGTACTTTAATTGCTGGTCCAACTAAACCGGGCCAGCAGGTTAATGGAAGGCATGTTCAGCACAGGCAGATACATAACCCAACACATCAGAGCTAAACCAGCTGAATCACATGAGTTGTTTTACTGGAAATATACATAAATTTTTGAGAGTTGCAACAGAAATCATGAGTATTTGCTTGGAGAATGCTGGTTACCAGATTTAAATTCACTACCTACATTTCAGTGATCCTGGGGAAAATTCCAGCCTTATAAGAGAGCATCTATTGGTGACACCTCAAAGGAAAGTCACAGGATTATTTTTTTCTCTCCTTGAAGGGTAGGGGAGGTAGCTCATAGCTACCATCATCAGCTAAATCCTGAAAGAGAAGACTTCTCATTTCCCACTCAACCCTACCCACTCTACAGCTTCTGGTTAAAGACGCATAAGCTAGCTCACCAAGATGGTTTCCTCTGCGCAACATTGCTGCAAGTCAGCAGCTCAAGGCTCTACTGAAATCAGTGTCTTAAGTAGCCCACTGGCAACATAAACTCCACAAGTCTTGGCAAGCAGAAGTTAAGGAGGGAACGTGCTGCCCACTTGCTTTTAGCACGGAGCACCGGCTGCAGAAATGGATGCTGTTTCTGGTATTTCTTCTTACTTTCCACATGTTCCTCCTGTGGGGTGTCTACAAGAGCTGGACTGTGCTCCAACAGCAGCAGTGGCCACCCCATCCCCTCACCACTAATTTCTCCTCCCTTCCTCCAAAAGCATTAGTTGGTATGCCTGTAAGATTTTAAGCAAAATTTTTTAATTATATGATACAGAAATTATTACAACAAAAAATTAGTTCTGTAATGAACTGTATTCTTTTATTAGGTTTCTTCCTTCTTAAAAAGAAAGTTACATAGATTTGTTTTTTCCCCACAAACAGCGACCGGTTCCTTTGTGATCAAGTAGACCAAGGCCTCAGGGTTCTCAGACACTTATTTAACAACCAAATCTTGCAGCACTATAAAATAGTGTTAAACACCTTTCCTTTTTGTGTCGCATACATTCAACACAACATAATACCACCTAGTCCCAAAGGTGAAGCCTTTGAAGTCTAGAAGAATGGGCATTGAATTAACTTACTGGAAAATCATTACAATTCTTGGCTTTGCAGTACCCAAAACCAATGCCTTCTAATACCCCAAACTAGATCACTACAACTAGTACAACAGTAAACCTAATTCAGGAGAACTTAAAATTCATACTGCAGCAAACACTTGAATGCAATTATTTTACTTGCATGCAATCGTGTATTAAAGCTGGGCAAGGAAAGGCATTCTCCACATTGGAGAAGATTCCCAAATCTGTTCTGGCCCCAGCGTGAAAGGAAAATCAGAAATTTCAACTTATTCACTGAAGGGAGGGAAAGAGTACATCTGGAAGACAGTTCTACCATTGCTGGCTCCGAAATGTCACACTTGGCAGTACCCTGATGGTTAGATTGCTAAGGAGAAAAAAGCCAGAAACATACACCAGAAAGGTTCCTGTCTCTTGAGACAGGGAGACAGGAGGGAGTGCTGCCCCATACCATCAGACCCATACCAACAATCAGCGCTCCCTAAGGTACATAATAATTTTGAAGCTTTATGGAATTTCAGATAAAGACCATCAGAATTCACCAACAAGGTCTAGTCAAATTATCTTGATCCTGAAATAAAGTTAAAGCGTGTCTTTTCCACTGGAATTTGAGGCAAGCATTAGTGCACTTATTTTTTCCTCCTTTAGAAAAAGGAGACAAAGTTGCTCCATTATTTATATTTAATCAATCATTTAAAGACACCAGTTGTGTCTATTTATAATTCCAATGTTTAAAACTAAATATAGTGCACTGATTGCTTCTTGTCATTTTCAAGTACCACACAGTAACATCTGGGAGTTTATTTTTGAAAAAAAAAAAAAAAAAATCAATAGAACCTATAAACTCAGAACCCAAGAGCCTCTTAATTGTGGATGGTGACGCTGACTGGTAGCTAGCAGGACTTACAGGCTTGGTTTGTGTCCACTGGGGTCCGACCCCTCCAGTGGTCTCTAAGTACAGTAGAGCACAGGAGAGGAAAGAGGAAGCCCCCAAGGAGTACATAAAGATGGCAAGTAGAAGAAAGGATAACCAGGGGAGATTGTAATATCATGTTTGTAGCCATCTGCTTCTTTCTCGTCTTACTCCCTCTGTTTTAATGTTTAAATAGTATTTCTACCTCCAATCTTTTTGAGGAGTATTTCCTCTCAGCCATACTATCAGAAAAGGCATGTCTGCCATCCCACCTTTGAGAGAACAGCAGCAGATATGGTTCCCTATTTCCAGGAAGATTTTTTTAAGAAAACGTTGCCTCTGGAGCTCCTACTTATATTTGGGATACTATCACCACAAAAGGGAACAGGTAATGCCAACCAAAGCAGAAGCATGTTTGCTGCTGGACAAGACTGCTCCCAAAGCTGTGTCCAGCTACCTACGGGGACAGCATGCCTCTGCTCAGCCCACCAGGCCTTTCTCTTCATGGTCTCTTCCCCAGAGCCCTCCATAGAGAGTTTTGTGAAAACTCTAGAGAGTTTTGTGAAGGTACTGGGACCTCATTTCTCTCAGGGGGGGAGAAAGCAGGCTCACCTTCCCGATGACACCACAAGGAGGTCTGGCATGGGTGCTGTGTCCTCTGCAAACACAGAGGCATCCAGTTTCTCCATCAGTACCATTTCTAGCTGCTACCTGCTCCTTCGTATGAACAACTCCAACACTAATTAAGAGTCACAGAACAATTCATTATTCTCACACTTCACACATTACAGACTCATTGACTTCCCTGCGGGTTCATCACAGTAAAAAGTTAATCCAAACCAATCCATGCTCTTTGACGTGTAACACACGTACCCACACATAACCCTGACTTCCTGAGTGCACTAACTACTGAAAGAAATAAGCAGGGGCAGGGGGAGAAAGCCCCAGTTAAGATCACTTCTGCAAACAACTCTGATCCTGGACACACTCTAAAAATTTATTGAAGGCCACAGCAATCATGGGGACCTTTTAAACACCCTCACTGTTCACTCAGCCTGCTCTCCAAATAAGAACTAGATACAGTGAAATGAAAGCAAACAACAAATGAAAACTAAACAAAAGACTGAAAGTTCCACATCTCAATTGAAAGCATCAGCTGAAACAAGCTGCCTTTTCTAATTGAGTCATTACTTCTCTAAGGGCACTGCTAGAATCCATTTTGGCCTTAGTCAAAAGCATCCTCATATCCAGATGATCGTCTCCGCAGAGCATCTCAGGCCACCTACACCCTGAAATGATGAAACAGGAGCTCATCTGGATGTTTGGCATGTAAAAGCATAACTGATCTCCTGACACCTTAATAGGATATAAAGGCTTTTATTAGATTAAAGCAGGTTTGTAACTAAATGCTGAGGTGAGGTTGTAGATGGTGCACTAGGAAAACGAGGATGCTGGGTACACTGTATGTCTGCTTGGCAGTTCTGCACATCCAGCATGACAGTGACCATCTCACAAAGGGGTTCACCCTTCTTCCTGAGAGGTGATGGAGGACCCTAAATTCCCTTTAAGGGGTCACACCCATACAATTTAAGGGGAAAGATGGATTTCAAACCACAAGGTCACTGACCAGTTGCTTTCAACACGGTGGCTGTGTACCAAAACACTGCTTCAACACCCCCTGTTCCGGGTCCTTGCTTTTCAGCCTTCCTGAAGCTGTCCATGTTATTTGTTATCTCCTCCTGAATGACTAGATCCCCATCACTATCTGCAGCAATAACTGCCACTCAAGCAGCCCCTACTCCAAGGCACAGTCCATGCAGTGTTCAAGGTGTGAGCAGACCAGAACAGAGAAAGTCAATGCTACAAGAAAAGAAGTTACACTAAAATGGTGGGTCACACTTAAAAGAGGATGGGTGGGGCAAGGAAAGAGTGAGTTAAATCCATAAATTTCTTCTCTCAAACTTTAAGATTGCTTATTTGACTTAATACCCTATGCATTTTTCCAAATAGAACAATACCGTTGTCAACTGCTTATAACCTCATAAGGCTGTTGTAAACTAATGCTTATTGCTGGTGTAATTCTCCAACCTGAGAACCTGATGACTATGATGATCTGCGAGTGAGTGAAAGGGTCAAGTAGTTTCCTAGACGAGATTTTCTTTATTTCTCAGTGAGGTAAGCAACAATTGGAGGAAGGAAATGCTTAGGCACGGCATTTCAGAAGTTAGAAGCTGTTCTT
The DNA here is from genome assembly GCF_963924245.1 of Chroicocephalus ridibundus. Lineage (NCBI taxonomy): Eukaryota > Metazoa > Chordata > Aves > Charadriiformes > Laridae > Chroicocephalus > Chroicocephalus ridibundus. Next base: position 50,135,003 of record NC_086285.1, read on the forward strand.
GTAAGGCAGAAGAACAGTACAATTCAAAACCAGGAAAGCCACATTTAATTACAGGTCAAAAAGCTGAAAGCATTGGCGGGGGAGTGGCGGGGGGAAGGAACCAAAACATTAACAGTCTAAAAGACCAACAAAATACCAGCAACAACTAGAATAAACCTACGTATATAATCATAACAAGCAGAAAAAAATAACTTAATTGAAATCTGATAGGGCATCAAAACACCAGGATAAAGGGATGTACTAAGTATTGAAATGGTCTGCTTTTTTCTTTTAGGAAATAAGCATAGCAGCTTTTAACTAAAAAAAGGGGAAACAAAAGAAATTTGCGGTCCTTTTTTCGAACAGCATTCATGTTTAATGAATATACTTTGGCACGCCAGTGGGCTATCTGTTCAAATCAGCGCTTCATTAAACAAGACTACTTTAATTGTTCTTAAAATACCACTGCTGCATTTATATATTAAAAAGATTTATCATTGGAGAGAGTTATTATTTCCAGACTATTTGAAAGATTACAGGGCATATATTGAAGGCTTCAGGAACAGCAGAATGAAAATAAACATGAACTAGTTCAGTCTTATTTACAAGGAAAAAAGGTTTAATTGCAAGATGTTCACATATATTAAGGAGAGTGCACATCCTTCTGCCATTTGAAAACAGTAACAGTTTTTATGGCTAGTATAAAGGCTAGATGATTCACGCATACACACCTCCTTACTACTAAGTTTACTTTAATTCTCTTTCAAAATACTCTTCCTATTCTCCAACAGGCACGTCAACTAGGCCGTCTTTCAGTTTCCTTCTCTTCTTCAGCTCCCCAGACAACTAACCAATTGCTAACTTTTCTAGCAACTGATTAATCTAAAAATTTTGCAGCAAATATCAATCAAGATACTTAAAGCTGAAATGACCGCTTAGAAATACACCGAAGTCATACTACGCAAAAAGCAAAACGATGTCAAATGGAGACGGCCCAGACTTCAGACTCAACTGTGGCTCTTCTCAAGGAAAAGATGCAAACAAAGCAAAAGGCTCTTGAGCTTTTACCAGACTACAGGTAGCCATAAATATGGATCCGATAATTTGGTACACGCTGCACAAAGTTGTACAGCATTTTACAATTATGCACATTAAGAACATGCAGCCTTCATCAATGAGCAGGCCACATATTTGGAAATAGGGTTAATCAGTTTAAATCTTTGTAAAACTTAAAAGGTAAAGTCTACAAAAGTAATATTATAGTAAAATACACTGCTGATACAACAGCTGCCATAAAGACTAAAAACAGTGAAACAATTTGGCCTTTGACACAGACAGAGCAATCCATAATGCCTACGCTATCATGCGGAGAAAGGAGTCATTAGAAGAACCAGGTACAGATGCAAGAAAATCTGCATTCAACAGAAATGCTTTTCCTTTGTTTAAACTACGCAGCTATACAAAATTTACATGATTATTTAATCCATGGTAATTTCCTAACCTGGTTGTTTGCGCAGCCAATGCAGCAGGGGAGGTGAAGAGAGAAGACATTTTTTGGACACACGGTGCTTTCTTCAGACTATTCTGCTTTTAATAACTGTGTCTCTTGGTGTAATAAAGGATATTCCCTCTTCCTACAAACCTTTTCTTTTTTCTGTAGACCATCTTGATTACACTGCCAGTACAATCTGCTTAAGGGCTTTGAAGGAAGACAGTCTTTGGTTTGTTCGTTCATTTGCACTTTTTAAAACAACCTGTTTCCTCCGTATTCAACCGTGTACTCTAACTCACATCATTAATGTGAAATGGTGAAAACAAAAGTCCATATTCACATTCTTTACTCCACTCAGGATTTTAAAAACCTATTTGATCTACTCCCATACAGCTGTTTTGTTGGTGTTGTTTTTTTTTTTCCTAAGCTGAAAAGTTTTAGTCCTCGGACAGAAAATGTTCCATACCTTTGATAAAACATGACACCCTTTCCTGTACTACTGCTACATTATTTTAAAAATAACTATATTGTTAGGGAAGTACATACAGTGTTGGAAAGTGGATGTGGTACAGATTTACACATTCGCAGAAGTCATGTTTTCTGATTTGTTCTCTATTCCTTTATTAGCATATTGTCAACATCCATTTAGATTCAGTAGTTCAGTACCCCTGAGTACTGAATCAATTCCTAAGACATTATCCATAAGTCCTTCTTCAATGGCAACAACTAATTTACTAACTTAAAGGTTAAGGTTTATTTTCCCTCTTCGCCTTGTACATTGCTTGGCACTTAGCAAAGTTTACTCTCATCTGCATTTAATTAGTGAAACCACAAGATTCCTCAGAAGTCTTCATGGTTGCTTTTGATTCACAGGAATCTTCTTCCATAACAAGAAAGTGACAACTTATTGCAACCTTTTGTCTAATATTTCAATGAGGAAAACACTCTTGATTTCTTCAGACATGAACTTCAACGAAAAAATATTTAACTTAGCTGTGCTGCAATCAAATTATCCACCAGTAGCACCTCCTTTTCACCCTAATTATTATCAGCTTTTCTGACTCCCTGGCAAACTTATTTCTTGCTTATTACGCATTTATTATTATTAGCTGTTAAGACACTTCAAAATTCGGCTTTGAAATTTTTTTGTGGTTTTCCTTTAAGATGTCAGAGTTTACATTCTATTTTCTTCTGCTTTCAGTTTTTGAAGGATGTCTTTTTATTTCTAACAGATCTTTCATTATGGTTTTTGATGCCTTTTTTTTTTTTTTGTCTTTTCAGACTTTTTCCTTTAACTGATGGGACACATTTACTTGAGCCTCTACCTTTCAACACTATTCATCCTGACTCCAAGCACCCTCACTTTTAGCTGTTCTTTTTTTCCCTTAGATTAAAATCCTTTTTGTAACTCTAGACAAGGGAAAAGTAAGCCAAGGGAGGTACAGCAGTGCGCCACTATCTCCTCTGTTGAAACTGCTCTACAAACAAAAAAAGGCCTTTCTATTCAGCAGCCATTGTTATTCAGTCTCAGGCAAGACACACATAAGATCCAGTCCAAAAAATGAAGTTTTAAAAACCAAGGGACACTGTTCAGTTAGTGGTGTAACTATGAAGACAAAACTTGCTTAGTTTTACCACTGAAAGCAAGTTAAACATAACTGTATGCTTACAACACAGCAATTCCAGGATTACATATGGACTTGGCTTCACAATCCAAAGTGTTTCTACGCTTAATTAAGAAAAATTACCGGAAATTTCAAGCTTTTTTTTTCCCCCTCCTTTTTTTTCCCTTCAGAATAATTATGTTGTGTTCCTCTACAGGTAAGTTTGCTAAGTCATCCCCTCTAAAGACCAGAATAAACCTCTTAAAGTATTACAGAATTGGAGTCATTGGGTGGGAAAAAAAAACAAAACCAAAACAAACGAGCAAGCCAAACACACGTAGGCTTGATATTGTTTTGCTAAATTAGGTAAAACATACAAGACCATTTTCTGTACTCTAATAGATTACTCAATAATTAAAGGTTTGGAACCATATACATATCGCTATTACTTAATTCTCCATTTTGTTGCAAATAGGGAATTTGAAAGCTTTAGCTTATTCGTCCTTCTTACTGCTACTTCTTCAGTGAATTCTAGGGCTCAGTCTTGCCACATAAACTCCATCCCAATACTTGTCTGGCATAAATAGTTCTGTTAAATCATAAGACACTGAGCTCCTGAACGACTCTTCCTCTGACACTCAGTGGAACACAACTGCTTTTCTGCTAAGCAAAAATAAATCACCTAAGTTAAAAAACCCAGTGGCTTCAATATAGAAAGACATCTGGTTAGCAAGAAATAACCAAACCAACAATAAACAACTCTACCCAATCCAAACTCAGTGAATGCATTTTCATTTTCTTTCAATAACAGCTTTTACAGTAGGCCTTTCAGACGCTATGCATTAAGTATTTCAGGCTGACTTGCTGCAAGTCAGCCTCGTGTAAGGGATCATTTACATTCTGAGAAAATTGATTATATGCAGCTGAAGCAAGATGCATGAGCTAAAAAGCTGGGGTTCAGTAAATTAAAAAAAAAAAAAAGCCAGTATAGACTGACTTGCCAATGTTACAGTAACATATGCCTAAGGTATCTTTACAACATCTTTTAAAATTTGGTTCCCTGTAACTAAAAGTGTAATAAGTAACAACAATTAATTAGGCCTAAACCCAACTTAAATTAATGATCTGAATCATGTGAATGTTTTCCACAATTGTTTGCTGTGAAGAGGATTGTGTTGTCATATGCAGAGGATTAGGATGTCATGTTAGACGTGATCAGGAGGAGACAAATTTGT